>NW_018744693.1:1202500-2637215 GCF_001683475.1 Chenopodium quinoa | reverse complement strand
GCAACATGCAGCAGCAGCCACATATTCTGCTTCGGCAGTGGATAGAGCAACAGTGTTTTGTTTCTTGGAACTCCAAGAAACCATGCAAGAGCCTAAGAATTGGACCATACCTGACGTGCTTTTACGATTTACTAAATCTCCTGCATAGTCAGCATCAGCATATCCTCTTAGGTCAAATGAGTCACTTTTTGGATAGAACAGACACAAGTCTTCCGTCCCTTTTAAGTATCGTAGAATCCTTTTGACGGCTGTTAGATGCGATTCCTTTGGATCTGATTGAAATCTTGCACAAAGACCTACACTAAACGAAATGTCAGGTCTGCTAGCAGTTAAATATAACAAGGAACCAATCATACCTCTGTATTTTGTTTGGTCCACACGAGTTCCCTTGGGGTCTTGGTCCAACCTTGTGGTTGTTCCTATGGGAGTGTGGTTTATCTTTGTGCTTTCCATACTGTATTTTTTCAATAACTCCTTCACATATTTCTGCTGATGGATCATTATTCCTTCGTTAGTTTGCTTAATTTGGAGCCCAAGGAAGAAGTTGAGTTCCCCCATCATGCTCATCTCAAACTCACTGCTCATTAAATCGGCAAAGTACTTGCACAAGGATTCATTAGTTGCACCGAAAATAATATCATCAACATAAATTTGTACAATTAATAAATGAGTTCCTTTTGATTTTAAGAACAAAGTTTTATCAACTTTTCCTCTTTTGAAATCATTTTGTAAAAGGAATTTAGAAAGTCTTTCATACCAGGCTCTTGGAGCTTGTTTTAATCCATACAGTGCTTTATCAAGCTTAAAAACATGGTTAGGAAAGTTTGGATCCTCAAATCCAGGTGGTTGTTCAACATAGACGTCTTCCTTTAAAAAACCATTTAAAAAAGCACATTTGACGTCCATTTGATAAAGTTTAAAACCCATAAATGCAGCAAATGCAATTAAAATACGAATTGCTTCTAATCTAGCTACAGGAGCGAAAATCTCCTCAAAATCGATACCTTCCTGCTGATTGTAGCCTTTAACAACCAATCTTGCCTTGTTCCTTACAATTGTGCCATGTTCATCTAGCTTATTTCTGTATACCCATTTGAGACCAATAACCTTTTGATTCTTTAGTTTAGGTTCAAGGTGCCACACTTTGTTTCTTTCGAATTCATTTAATTCCTCTTGCATGGCAACAATCCAATCAGTATCTTCCAAGGCTTCTTTGTGATTTCGAGGTTCCAGTGTTGATAGGAAGGCGTTGAATGCACAAAAGTTTCTCAGTTGGAATCTCGTCTGAGTTCCCTTGCTTAGGTCACTTATAATTTTATCCAGGGGGTGTGACCTTTGATGTTTCCATGGCTTTGGTTGGAATGATTTAGCTGGTATAAAAGTGTTATTTTGAGTTGCTCTTTCTTCTATTTCTTCATGGTGTTCTGCTTCTGCATTTGCTTCGCCTTCTGTGTTTTCTGTTTCTTCTGTATTTTGAACAGAGGCTTCAGTATTATTTGGAACTTCAGTAGGTTCCTTATCAGTATTTTCAGTAATTCGAACAGGCTGCTTTCTGGGAATTAATTCTTCATCTTGGTCTGTTGAACGAGTGAGACCAATTTCAAAATCTCCATCTTCATATTCCTGTATACAATCATAATTATTAGTTTCATCAAAAATCACATGTATACTTTCTTCTACACACATAGTCCTCTTATTGTAAACTCTATAAGCTTTACTATTAGATGCATATCCTAAAAAGACTACTTCATCACTCCTTTCATCAAATTTTCCAAGATTTCTTTTATCATTATTGTGAACAAAGCATTTGCATCCAAAGGCTCTTAAATGAGCAATATTAGGTTTTCTCCCTTTTAACAGTTCATAAGGTGTCTTGTCCAACATTGGTCTGAGCATGGCTCGGTTGATGATATAGCATGCTGTGTTGACGGCTTCTGCCCAAAAATTCCTTGGAAGCCCACTTGCTATTAGCATTGTTCTTGCCATGTCTTCCAATGTTCGGTTCTTCCTCTCAACCACACCATTTTGTTGTGGTGTTCTTGGCGTTGAGAAATTGTGACTTATTCCCTGTTCCCTGCAAAATTCATCAAACTTAGAATTTTCGAATTTCGTACCATGGTCAGTTCTCATATGAATAAGTTGATTACCTATTGATTTTTGTGTCTTTTTCAAGAAAGTCATAAACATATCAAAAGTTTCATCTTTACTATGTAAGAATATGACCCATGTAAATCTAGAATAATCATCCACAAGAACTAAGACATATCTTTTTCCACTTCTACTTTGAATTCTAACGGGGCCACACAAATCCATATGAATGAGTTCCAATGGTTTTGTGGTGCTTACCATTTTCTTTGATTTAAACGATGATCGAACATGCTTTCCTTTGATGCAGGCTTCACAAATTTTGTCATTTAAGAACTTGATAGAAGGTAGCCCGATTACCAAGTCCTTTGACTTTAATTTGTCAAGCAATGAAAGACTAGCATGTCCAAAACGTTTATGCCATAGAAGTGGATCATCCTCAATAACACTTAAACAAGATAGATTGTATTTGGAACTTTGTTAAGGTCCACGGTATACGTGTTCCCTTTACGAGTTCCTTCCAAAACGATCTTTCCAGTGTTATTGTTGATGATTTTGCATTTTTCAGAAGAAAAGCTTACAGAGTTTCCTTTATCACAAAACTGAGAAATACTGAGTAGATTATGCTTCAAACCCTCAACTAAAAATACATTGTCAATTGCATGGGAACTTGACCTTCCTACTTTGCCAACAGCAACAATGTTGCCTTTCTTATTGTCTCCAAAGGTCACTGTTCCCCCTGTATAGGCCGTCAGTGAGAAAAATCCATCTCCTGTCATGTGCTTAGAACAACCGTTATCGAGGTACCACTGGTTGTTCCCCCTCACTGCGACCTGCAAAAGAAATTAAGGGTTAGTAGCAGGAACCCTTTCATTCATGGGTTCCTGTGTTGACACATTTGAATCAGTTTTCTTCTGCCAAACATAGTTCACAATCTTATTGTACTGATTTGCTTTCTTAGTACATTCTTCACTGCGATGTTCCTTTTTACCACAAAAAGAACAAACGGTCTCACTAGGTAAATTCACATACTTCTTTTTCTTTCCAGTGGACTTCTTCTTATGAACATAGCCTAGACCTTCTGTTCTTTTTGTCTGAGCTTCCCGTACCCACTTAGGAACACCCGTGCTTGCTGTACTTCTACTTTTTCTTGCAATTTCTAGGTCCTTTTCTAATTTCTCATTTTTATCATTTGTATCCTTTAACTCTTTCTTAACATGCTCTAGTTCAGTATTGAACATTATTAAAGGAACTTCAGTAGACCTGCAAGAATCTATGTTAGTACACAACATTTTATATTGAGTCAATTCAACATTTAGCATGATATTCTCACTCTTGACTCTTTCAGGGGATTCTTTTAGTATGATATTTTTATCTAATAATTCAAAGAATCTGCCTTGAACATCATTTCTTAAGCTATTCAGATACTTAACATGATCTCTACAAATTCCAGTTGCATTTTCGGCTTGCCTTAGTTTTGCACATAATTCTTTATATTCATCTAAGGTTTCTAACAATAAAGAGATTAACTTATCCTTTGAGAGAGATTTCAAATAACTAGGTTGAATGACTACCTCATCATCATGCTTTGCCATTAGACAGAGATTGGCTACTTCATCGTCTGTGTGTTCCTGTTCCTCTTCTTCGGAACTTGATTCTCCCCACGTGGAAATCATTGCTTTCCTGAAATTTGTTAAAGAAAAGTTAGGCTTGGAGTTTCTGTTTTGATCAGCTTCTTTTCCCTTTCCTTTCTCAGATTCCCATAATGGACACTCTTTGATGAAGTGGTTGGTGCTTCCACATTTGTGACAAGAAGACTTGGCTTTGGATTCCTGATTTCTTTTACTGTATCCTTTCTTCTTGTCTAAAAACTTGTTGTTACGGTAGAATTTTTTCAGCCTTCTCACCAACATTGCAGCTTCTTCTTCATCAATGTCAGACTTCTCTTCGGATTCTTCATTAGCTTTTAGTGCTAGCCCTTGACTTTTGACAGTCTCCTGAGTCCGGTTGTTCAACTGGATCTCGTGGGTAATGAGGGAACCCGCAAGCTGTTCCAGATTGAACTTGGTGAAGTCTTTTGATTCCTGCACAGCTGCAACCTTTGCTCTCCATCTGTCATTGTCTGGAAGACTTCTTAAGACCTTTCTGACCTGCTCATCTATAGGAATTATCTTACCAAGACACGTTAGTTCGTTAGTAATACTTTTAAATCGAGTAAACATGTATTTAATGGATTCTTTGTTTCCCATTTCAAAGCGCTCATACTGAGACAAAAGAATGACTATTTTGGAACGTTTAACATCTGACGTTCCTTCATGTGTAACTTCCAGAAGATCCCAAATTTCCTTTGCGGATTTGCACCCTTTGACACGAGTATGTTCATCGGGTCCAAGTCCCCAAATTAGAAACTTTTTGGCAGTAGCATTCATTTCTAGTTTTTCTAAATCAGTTTTTTCATATTCATCCATAGGTTTAGGGATTACCTCATTGTTAGCATTCGTTTTCGTAATTTCGTAATCTCCTACTTGTATAATCCGCCATACTTGATAGTTCTCTGCTTGGATAAAGATTTCCATCTTATCCTTCCAATAAGGATAATATTTGTCGTTGAAGTATGGAGGCCTTTGAATGGATGTACTCCCGAATTCCTTTTCCTCTGTGTAAGCCATTTTCCCAGGAACTCACTCAACAGGGTTGCTTGCGTGCTCTGAGTTCCCGCTCTGATACCAACTGAAAGTTTAACTGGCTAATACAAGAGGGGGGTGAATTGTATTTGAGATGAAATCTAAAAACTTTTTGCGGAATTTAACTAAATGAAATAATGACGAGAGAAGATATAGGCTTTTCTAAATTTCCACTATGTAATCAAACTTTTTACAAGTGAAGATTCAAACCCATTAACAAGTTCCACAAATTAGGAACTTGTTCCCAACTCTCACAGAAGCCTTCAGCAACGAAGCTTCCTTGACCTCACCTTACACAAACTCACAATCCCAAACCCCAAAGTGCTTCAATACAATCTGTAATTACAAATACCTATTACACTCAAGAATATATGAAGGAAAATAACTCTCTTTATGTTATTAGGTTGCTACTGGAATTTTTATGCTCAAGAGTTATGTTTTGTTGAGATAGTTTGCATGAGTATTTATAGAGAAGGCTTAGTCATTAACCTCCACTATAATCACGTCCACATGCCAACACCCCACTAACAACTTGTGGAGTTATCTTGACAAATGGTGATCATGAAGGAGGTTTCCTAGCCTTATCTCACTAAGCCACTATCTCAACAACTTGATAAACATTAGCTTTGATAAAACCGTATAATCAGAGATTTTCACAACAAAGAAAACTGCTTGTTAACTTTATCAAAAGTTTGTTTAAAAAAATCTTATTTTAAAAAGGATTTTATTTGAAAAGATAAATTAATTATTTATATTAAAACAACTAGATAATTATCTTAGATTATTATCTTTATTCGAAAATAGATGACTAGATAAAACTTTTATAAATTCTCTTTTTCCTTAATAAATTATCTTTTAAAACTAACTTTTATTCCAGTAGTCTTTTTAATAACATAAGTCATTGAGTTCATTTCCGACTTTATATTATTGAGTGCTTACAATTAAAACTAGAACGTGAGATTTGCATGAGGCTTTTAGAGAATGCTACTCAGCATCCAAGTTCCTATTCCGGAACGAACTTTGCTTGAACCCTTTATTCACCAAAGACTCAAAAAGTTCATTAGTCGAGTTTGTCAATTTGTCCATCAAAACCAAAAGGCTCAACAATTCCTTCCACCCATATAACTTCTTCCATATTCAATCCTTCATGGCCGCGAACGCCATCTTTTTTTATTTTCCGATGATTGTCAGAATCCCCATATATTTTTCATGTTTATCAACTCGTCGCATAGCTAGAACACTCAATAATTCCTCTTGCCTCGTATCATCAACTCCCTTACCGAAAAGATATTGACCACCTATATGAATACAAAGTAGTGGAGTACGGAGTACATCATAGTATACAAGACACATTGAATATGATTCTTGGTATACAAACAACCCATTCTTCTGAAGAAAAAAGTTTCTATCTGATAAGTGTAAATATCAATAATTGTATTACTTGCTTGTATATCATATCATTTTTTTTTTGGTGGGGGGGGGGGTGAGGGGGAGGGGGGGGGGGGTGGAGGAATGTTCATAACAATTATATATACATCATATTTTCTTTTGTTTTTTTTTTAATTAAGTTTTACACTTTGATCAAACACCCATGTCGAGATACAGCTTTTTCATTACTTTATCTAATTATACTCCGTATGTTAGTACAATTATATAAAATTGATATTATGAAAGTATACATTACTCCCTTCGTGTTTTAATAAGTGTTACAATTTGACTTTTTCACTATTCACATAATAACTTTGACTTGATTATTTTACTAATATATATATAAATAAATAAATAAATAATAAAAAAAAAAACTAATCTTATTGTATAAGACATTGTTGGATTCGTTACAATGTATACATTTATATAATAAAATTTCTTATGATTTTACTAACATATAATTAGATAAATTAATAGTCAAAGTCTTCGGCATGTGTGTTTGGTCAAAATGTAACACTTATTATAACATGGAGGAAGTATGTTGAATCCAGTAATGTATTATACAATAATATTTTATAAAACATATATTAGTAAAATAATCGAGTAAAAGTTATTGTGAATAATAATAAAAAAAAATAAAATAAATAAAAAAGTCAAAATATAACACTTAAAAACACACCGTGAGGTATAGACAATCATAATTCTGTAATGAAAGGATAATGTAATGTTTAATTGAGAAATTATTAGAATGGAGATTAAAGTGCAACACCAACAAAAAAATAAAAATAAAAATAACATAATAATATAAATTTTAAATGAAAGGATAATGTAATATTTGATTGAGAAATTATTAGAATGGAGATTAAAGAGCAACACCCCCTTGTCCCAAAAAAAAATTGAAAAAGCCCAAAAGTCTTTTAAATGGATTAAAGCAGCATCTTTTTTCTTTTCCTTTTTTTTTTCAAAAAACATGAATTTGGGTAGTGTACTTCTACGTTTGGGCAGCCCAAAAAACTAGAGATTCCCAAAATTACCTATACTAAATATTTTTTCCACACGTGTCAATCTATAATTTGAATCACTATAATTTTCAATTATCATAGTTAAATTTTTAAATTATGTATAAATTTGATATTATATATTTCGTATAAACTATTTCGAATTTAATAAGATTTTACATTACTATATTTTTTTTTTTAACTAATAACTACAAATCATCAAAGTAGTAGAAGTATGTCTTGTCAAAAAAAGTAGTACTTGTAGAAGTAGAAATATGTGAATGGACATAAATTGAAGCGTTGCACTTTTCTCTAAAAAAAAGGAAAATTTGTAAATTGCAGCCATTTAAAGTTCGTATTTTGCAAATTGCAGTCATTTAAATTTTTTTTTTGCAAATTGCAGCCCAAAAGTTCATATAAATTGTAAATTGCAGCCCGATTCAACTTTTTCATCGGTTTACAAGTTGAAAAATCTTTGATTAAGGTTTTAGGGGCCATTTTAGCCCTTAAGGGTCCGAATTAAGCTCGGAATTAGCAAAAAAATAACGCAAGTATCTCGTTTTGCGTAACAAAAGTGTATCCATTTGTGGGAAACTGTAAATATGAGATACTTACGTTATTTTTTTGCTAATTCCGAACTCAATTCGGGTCCCTAAGGCCTAAAATGACCCCTAAAACCTTAACCGAAGATTTTTTTTCAACATGTAAACCGATGAAAAAATTGAATCAAGCTGCAATTTACAATTTATACAAACTTTTGGGCTGCAATTTGCAAAAAAGAAATTAAATGGCTGCAATTTGCAAAATACGAACTTTAAATGGCTGCAATTTGCAAATTTTCCAAAAAATATACAATTTGTAATAGAAGTACATACCAGTACAATACAATATACTTGTACTTAATACGGAGTAGTTGACTTTACAAGGTAATAATCAAAATCATTTGGATTTTTTTTTCTAGATATTACCATTAGCTAATTAATTATAAGAGGTCATGTAAGATAGAATTATTTTATAATATACTCTGTTGTAAAGTCAACTATACAAATTATTTGAGTTGGGAAAATTTGAAGTTCTCAACGAATGAATAACCATGATAATTTGTCAGATTCATGATTAATTTTAGCTTCGAGTATTAAAGAATTGTAAATTAACAGGATTGAGAAGAATCGCTTTAAAATTTTGCCGAGAATAATATGGGCCTCTTAAAAGTATCCGATGAGCTCTAAAAGAGCAACCTTGTAGCCCAACTTCAATATACAATAATGCAATAAGTCTATTGTGCACCCTGGTCCATCTAGGATAGCTGGACCACATGCGATTGTTCAGATTTTATTATCAAATGTTCAGAAGTATGGACGGGGTGCAGTGTTCGGATTTTTGTACAAAATGTTCAAAATTTGCAATTATTCAGATTTTTTAAAGAAATGTTTAAAAGTATAGGCATACATTGAGATTGTTCAGATATTTTTACTAAACGTTCAAAATTTGCGAGGTTCGGATTTTTTTTACTTAATGTTCAAATTTTGCAATTGTCCAGATTTTTTTACTAAATGTTCAAAAGTATAGGCGTGGTCATTGCGATCGTTCAGATATTTTTACTAAATTTTCAAAATTTACGATGTTCGGATTTTTTTTACTAAATGTTCAAAATTTGCAATTATTCATATTTTTTTGCTGAATGTTCAAAAGTATAAGCGTAGTACATTGCGATTATTCAGATATTTTCACTAAATGTTCAAAAATTTTGATGTTGAGATTTTTTTTTTTTAAATGTTCAAAATTTGCAATTGTTCAGATTTTGTTTACTAAATGTTCAAAAGTATCAGGTAGTCGATCATAATAGATACGAATTGATCGATCGAATTAACTTCAACAAATTCAATAGATATAAGAAAAACGATTTCATCTACAAATCCATCTCAAAATAAAAAAAAAAATACATACAATTAATGAGAACAGTAAAAACAATTAGGTAATCGATTACGAATTGAAATCAATCAAATTAGCTTTCACAAATTCAATTGATATGAAAGCAATTATTTCATCCACAAATTCATCTCAAAATCAAAAAATAAATTAATATTGATCACAATGAGTTCAAAATAACAAACCTGGATTGATATCTTTGGGAATTTAAAATTGTTCTATCACGTTAAATGCAGAAATTTAATGGAAAAAAAAAATCAAAGAACAGAGGAGAAAGGAAATAAGAATTTGAAAAAAAAATGAAGTAAATTCAATAAAGAAATAAAAAGAGATTAGATTAAAAAAAAAAAAAAGAGAGAGAGAGAGAGAGAGAGAAAGAGAGAGAGTGTTTGTGTGTGTATTTCTGTAAAAAAAAAAAAAAAAAAAAAAGGAAACAAATTTTGTAAAGATGGTGGGAAGAAGAAGAAGAGAATGAAGTTGTGTTTCATTTATATAAGCCAAAGGTTGTATTTTAATAGGAGTCTAGCTATTTTAGATGGACTAGGGTCCATAGAAGAATTTGTAACAATAATGTGTAGTTAAGAGCCTATTTGATAAAATGATAGAATAACTGCCTTGGCTAGGGCTGTTTATCGGTCCAAAACTGGACTAAATCAGACCAACCCGGACCGTATACCGAAAATTAAAATTTTGAGAACCGAAGACTGGACCAATTAAGCTGGGATCGAACCCGGACCGGACTGCTTTAAGACCGATTAAATTTTATTTTTTTTTTAAAAAAAAAAAGAATTCTAAATTTTTAATAATTTAAAGGAAACCTCGAAAAAAAGTAAAGAAAAACTATATTTTAACGTCTTTTCTGTATGTCTAGTACAAAAAAGCTCATAAAAAGTTTTCTAAGCTTATTAAGGATAATCTTAACCATTATTTAAGCTTCACTCATATTTTTAATCAAAAAACCGGTCCGATCCAAGACCGGTTTTTATAGGGTTTTGGACCGGATCGGACCGGACCGAAAAAATAAATTTCTAGATTTGAAAATCAGACTGAGTAATTCGGTCCAATTCGAGGTGGTCCGGTCTATTTTTTCCAGTCCGGATCGGTTTATGAACACCCCGAGCCTTGGCTAGATTGATTAACATTGTCAATACTTATTTGGTCCTAGCTTTGTCCAAATTTATATGATGCCTTGAGTTTGGTTAAAATTTCCCTAGTATTGAATTTGAAAAAGCAGGTCACCTTATATTCTTATATCTTGTAAAATAAATTTCTAGTTTGTAGAGTTGGACATGAGCTACGCCGAGCCACCATGAAATTAAAATAGCCCAATATGGCACAAACTTATCGTAAGCCTGACATGACAAGGCACCAGATGAACCATGAATCTTGCATTGACATTATTTTCAAAATCTGGCACAAGTTGGACACACAATGCAATCTCGGTCATACATGCAACCGGCCAGCTTATTTTGAACAGATAACAAAATATTTATAATAATTAAATTAAAGGGTCCTTGCTCCATACCACAACACTTGCAGGTTGCAGCCCCATTTTATGTAAGGTCAATGTGAGATCTACTTGTCAACTATCAGTGGTTCCTGCAGGCGCCGGTACGCTGCATTGTACAGCCGTTTTGCATGAAAGAACATAATATAGAAAAGTGAAGAACATATAACTGTAATGAAAAGAACATACTATTAAAATGTAATGAACATATACCCTTCAGTGAAAAAAAACATATTTACACCAAAAAAAAAGTGAAAATAACATATGTTCATGTTCTTTGATTATCTGTATAATGTGATTTTATTTGTGACATAATGCTCATTACTTATTGTTAAATGTTCTTTGAATTTTGTCTCCAAATTATAGTGGGTATATATAAATAATGTTCATTACATAATATTATCATGTTCTTTATTAATATTACATATGTTCTTTAGATTATAAAAAAAAAACATAAAGCTGAATGTTCTTTACAAAACAGCTATATGTTCTTTATAAAACATTTGTATGTTATTTATAGAACATATACATGTTCATTCCGCGTTTTTTTTCTGTACCAAGCATGGTACAATCGCCTGTACCTTAAAATTTTCAACATGTCAAACACACAAATTTTTAATAGTCCGCTATAGGCATGACTGTAAGAGTAGCATGTTTGGGCTGCTCAGCCCTAACTCTTCTTGTTAATTAGGATTGTTATCATGGTAGATCAAAGGCCAAATGGGCAATGAGCTTGACACTTTTAGCTTGAATAGTGGTATGTAGGTTTTAGATACGAAATTTTATGTACTGGAATGTATTCTCTTTCACTGTAAATAAATAATTTGTTGTGAATTTCTATTGTCTGAATGATATACTTTAAAAGTTTATCATAATGGTTTATCAAACTAATGTATACCCATATGTAACATACAACATCAGGGTTATTCAGATTTAAACAAGGTTAATCATTTAACTTCTGATCAATTTAAGTAAAAGTTACATAACACACTCTAGAATAAAAAAATTCAAAAAAAAAAACATGGCCTTGGATATTTTCACACAACTTTTTGTAAGACTTATAAAGTCATCCATCCCTTCTTATCAGATCATATTAAGCTAATACTATACTCCGATTATTAATTTCTTTATTAGTCAGACAATATTATACAATGTACTAGAATTATTGCAAACTCTATCTTAAGCTAATAGTCTAATACTATATGATTATTTTCGAGCAATTTATGAATCAGACTTGCAAAGAGTGGCTATTACTTTTGGGTACTTAGGGTGTTGGGGGTGCAGTACCAGAATGGACTGTATCGCGGTTGTAGTATTGCCTATTTCATAGGCCTTATTTTGTGCAGCATCAATTTTCTTTGTACAAATTTTTTGATGCTTGACGTAATTATAATTATTGCTAGCCTATTAATATAACTTATTTGTGTTAAAAAAGATGTGGAGTTTTTGTGGAATTTGAAACTGCTTTCATTGTCCTGCCCAATGAACTCATGACACATGCAATCACATGCAAGCATAAACTGATGATACGGATTACAGAATATTGAACTTGGGCCATTATTCTAGCCAATAAAAACCATGACAAATAATTATTGTTTGTACTTTGTAAAGGACCTCATACAACAATTGTATGTGTAGCTTTTATCATGAGAATGGGATATAAAATGTCAATAGCTTTCCTCAATCCCTCAATGATAGACAAGTAGAAAACGACATGATGAAAAATCAAAACAAGTATACAAGTACCATAGTTAGTTACGGAGTAGTGATTAATACAATATGCGAAGTATAACGAACAAATGTTGACTGACAAAAGAAAACAACAAAATATGCTAGACATTCTATACATTGCAGGTTGCAGAGAATGCAGACCATAGGTTAAACAATTGTGTGTGGTCTTTTCTATAGGCATAGCATAACTACTCCTAGGGTGGGCAAAAAAACCATAACCGTTTATCATAACCATTAATCGGTATAATTAGCTCGTTTAAACGGTTAATTTACCAAATCTATAATTAGCTCGTTTAAACGGTTAATTTACCAAATCGTTTAAATAAGCAGTTATGGTTAAATGAACCGCTAAATATAGCCGCTAAAGGTTACGGTTACAATTTTAAGCAAAAGTATATTGTTAATGATGTAATATAGCAGTTAACGGTTACAATTACAATTTTAAGCAAAAGTATATTGTTTTATTTAATTTTTGTAGGAAAAATTTTTAATGATGCAATTTGGTCTTCTAGGTGGTCTGCCAATACATGGTCTCAATTTGAAGATGATAATATAATATGTGTAATATCATTAGATTGCATGTCTTGTTATGCTTTAAAAAAAATTAGTAATTAAGACTTTGTAATGTATTTGGTTTATTGGTTTGTTTTCTTAGTAGGAACATGAATTTTATTGTTTATTTTTGAAGTTTGTATTAAATTAAATACATGTTGATTTAAGCTTTATTAAAAGGGTAGCGGTTAATCTGTAACCGTAATGTTGAAGAACAAACCGACATAATGATACGGTTACGGTTCGTATTTTTTGAGTAACCAACGTAACAATTAACCTGTTGTGCGCAACACTAATAGATAATAACAACATACAAATCTAAAGATGACACGTGGTTACAATTTTATGTGTTCACCCTGAACTTAATTGTCCTAATTAAAAAGGATATAGTTTTTCTTTTTTTTGTAAAAATTACTTTCTTTTATGTCTTGTGTTGTTTTTTTCTTATTTTCTAAAATTGTAGAGTATGTTCATATTTTAGAGATAAATGATTTCAACATTTTTTTTATTTTTTTTGAAATATGATTTTAACTTTATTTAACAATGACTAATCCGTTAATCAATGTTCCTACTAATAGGGATGGTAATACTAGCTACTTGTATAATAAACCATGTTGGATAAAAATATAAATATACTTCGTATTAGAAGTTAATTGTTTTAATGATGGCTCCCCAAAACTCAATTCATCTCCACTTCCCATTCATTAAGGGATTGTTCTGATACAATTATTTTCAATTCAGTTCAGCTCTAATTAGTTCGGTTTATTTCAATTTCTAATTTTCTTCTCTTATAAAATATTCAGTTCAGTTCAGTTCTGCTCTAATAAATCCAGTCCAGTTCATTTCAGTTCTATTAAGTTCAATTCAGTTCAGCCAGTTAGAACATACCCTAATTAGTTATTTAGCTTTCCTAAAAATTAAGCAAAATCAATATACTCCCATGGGCGGATCTATAAAGCCCAGGTGGGGAACAGCTGCATCCCCATTTTGTGAAAAATAAATCAGGTCCATTAGGCCCATATAGATTAAAAGAAGAAAAACCCATAAATTTGGACCCCCATTTCTAATGTCATCACTTAAAGACCGACTAACCAAGAGTCCAAGATAACTAGATATAATGTTTTTTTTTTTTTTTAATTGTTGGCCATCTAATCACCTTTCACGAAAAGTTAGGGCCCATATTCTAATTTTGTTTCTCCAACTCCAGAAACCCACAAATACAAACAGACACCTATATTTGCTACTCTCACATCTGATTTGCCGCTGCCCAACTCAACTTTGTCACTGTCCACCGGACACCAATAGTGCCCCTTTATAAATTTATTTTGAATCCTCATTTATTATTTTCTGAATCCGCCACTGTATATAAAATGTCCTATTTTGAACTTTTAAACACAAAATTCACTAAAATCGAAATATAAGACATTAGAAATTGAAATGACTAAAGAGGGAGTACCAACATTACATTCTTTCAAAAATTACTCCGTAATTTGGAAGTAGTCCGTACTATTTACGGGGTAATGTAACAGGCCCAAATGAACAGTCCGAAATGAGAATAGAGAATTAGAAGAAACAACAGCTGAAAAGACAGTCAAAGTGTCAAAGTCAACGATTATAAAAAGAAGAGCCGAATTCAGAAGAAATACAGGTGCAGAGCACGTGATGAGCTGTCTATATAGGGAGTTGAGTCAGACAGACAGTGTACTTGCCAACTAAGCAGCCCCGAGTTGTCCGCCGTATTCATAGGCACCAGTGCACCACCCCTGATTTTTGCCACGCGCATCTCACGTGTCTTTTTTTAATTAAACATTTATTTGAAATATTTTTGTTAAAATTGATTTTTATGCATGACATATTATTGCATTAGAAGGCGCACCCTATATAATCCTAAAAGACCTACCAAATCATAGCTATAATACCTGCCTGCATGTTCGTTAAAAATCGTTACTGGGTTTCATTTTTATTTTCTCATTCTTTGTGTTCTTTTCATGCATTCTCATTGCTCCTACCCTAAAATTTTGCATCTTCTTTGGGGAATTTCCCATGCAACTACGCCTCAGTCCATTTCAAAAATTTAGTGATACGATCTTGCTAACGAGCGCCTCGGGGCGTTAGATAAGGATAAATATATTGGTTGAAATGGTATTAAGTTAGGAATTCATGACAAAATCACGCGTCGTTCGGTGTAATTAATGTTAATTTTACTTTAATATTTGCACTTTAATTCTCTTATCTAACGCCACCGGGGCGCTCATTAGCTTTTGCCTAATAATAATAATAATAATAACCATAAGGGATATATATAAGCATTAAAAACAGTCTTGAAACTTGTATAAATTTAGAAATTCATGACAAAAACACGCGTAAATCAGTGTATTTTGTCATGATTTTCAATTTTCATGAGTTTTTTTAATGCTTATATGTAGCCTTAAGGGCTATATATAGCATTTTCCTAATAATAATAATAAACCTATTTAAGATTAGTACGTTGCAAAGCTCAATTTTCAACTTGCACAATTCGTGTTCAACTCTCTCTGCAACTTTCAAAGTTTACCATAGATATATACAGTTTTATACTTACTCCGTTATTTATCAATTGTAACGTTGGGCTTTATAATGCATATTATATGCCATCAATTAATTAACATTATTTTAATTTATCACCATGCCCATTCCTATCAATCTTTATCCCTCATATGAAACACTATGACAAATGCCATAAGGATAAAGCATGGATTTCTTATTGAATGAAAAGGACTTATAACACTATATATGATAGAAACAAATATGATTAAAAAAAACACATACTGTATTATATGAGGAAGACGACTTTAATTTAGTAGTCCAATTGATTGACGTATCCTAGATGAAATGAAGCATGCAAGATTGCAAGTTGATTGTTGAATCACAAAAAGAAACATGCAAGTGCAGCAGCAATAGCAGCAGCAGCAAGCAAGTAGCTAGATTAGTATAAAATTTCCCGTTAATTAGGGCGTAGGCAGGATCTTCTGAAGGATTCAGCATTATGTCCAATCTTACAATATAAAGATATAAAAGTTGCTTCTAAGAGTTCTGCTTTTTTGTAACATAATTATAGCAATAATAATCTTTCTACTATTTTTTTCATTTTTTATGTGGTAATGTGCGTCATGCTTAATTTGTTTACTATCCATTTCCACGCCTTTGTTTCATGCCTTTATATTATCCTTATTCCAATGTGGATTTTCAGTTTTCATTAGTGGATCTTCCATCCATTGACCATTGTATTGCTTTTTCTTCAGTTTACATGGTGGAGTATTTGCATTATTATAAAATGAGATATAATATATTTACCGCCAAAAGCTAACAAACATCCCAACAGTGTTGGATAAAACAACTAAAAGTATAAATATTGAATAAATTTGAACATTAATTACAGCGAATGACGTGTAATTATGACATCATGCATTTATAAATTAATACAATACTACTTTAAGAAATATTTTAAGTTTTTAACTAATGCCCCAGTTCCTTAGCCAGATCCGTATATATATATATATACCTACACAAAGATAATTCGTAAGACTAGTGATAAAGACAAGAGTCAATCATACTTGTATCTAGTATATCTAGCTATACTTCCCCACCTAATAAAATATCTGACATTTATATACATACAAGGATTAACTAACTATCATCTCTTTCATTTACATATACGCAGGGAAGTTTCACACTCAAGTCAGCCACTTAGTTAGCTCATAATATAATCTCGTTCCTGAAAATAATAATTGGCCCCACCAATGGATTTGGAAAATTGATATTCCCCCGAAAATCTAGATTTTCTTATGGGGCAAATATATATTCCATAATAGTTTGGGTGTCCGAGATACTTTTCATAAAATGAACATTATCCTGCTTATCATTTGCCCAATTTGCAATCATCAAAATGAATCGCTAGATCATCTTTTTCTCAATTGCTCGAGAACTACAAAAATGTGGACTCTTCCTTTAATAAAAAAATGGTTAGATTGTACAATCTCCTTTGTAAGTTTAACATAATTTTTTTTTTGTTTTTTAGAAAACACCCTAACTCTTTAAGGAAATTTATTTCCCTCATCTAGAGTATTTGGAAAGAGCGGAATGCTATTATCTTCCGCAATGAGACCGTTGACATGTTTAGATTCTACTATTGTGCACAATTTGCTTTCAATGAGTGGCACCAAAGAAGCCTATTAGATACCTTTTCCTCTAAGGGATCTCCTATTCCGAGATCCCACATCTATTCTTCTCATCCATTCTCTCCATCTTCCATCCTTGTATCATGGAAGACTCCTTCCATCACCTTCTTCAAACTCAACTTCGATGGGTTAATTCGCAACAATTCAGCAACAGTAGGAGTCATCATCAGAGATAGCAGTGGAGCACTCATCAAGACATCTACCTTCAACCTCGGCAATACCAAAGCTTTCATAGCTGAAGTTATAGCTCTTCATACAGGATTACATGCTATCTCTTCAACGTGGCATTTAGAATATTCAAATTGAAGGTGATAATTTGCTAAGCTAGTCATCAACGCTATAAAAGGCATTTGGAAAATCCCTTGTCAGATCGAACATGTTATTAAAGACGTTCATTCTCTTCTCGCTCGGTTTCAAAACTGGAGTATCCAACATATCTATCGAGAAGCAAATCACGCAGCGAATTGAGCCGGATTGCATTATACACCCACGTAATTAGTACAATGTATTATTGTGCTATTATGTCTACACATTTAATTGGTGCTAATTTCTTTTAGGTTCATATGTAAGGCTTTTAGCTATACAGCTTGAGAACCCAATTATTACTGCTTTATTCATCATTGACTAGCTCACAGTTATTCAGCAATTAGTACGTACAAAGTCAGAGCAAAATTCTTTCACCCACGGAAGAAGTTTACAACAAAAATAGTACGTATTACACTTTTGTACAAGAAGCATGAAGTATGTTTAATAACGGTGAAAAAAAAAGAAAAAAAAAAAGAAAGAAAACCATTTAAAAAGTTCAAACTACAACCATAACTGTTCATCATTGAGATTTTATGATTCTCAGTACGTTTTTGGTTTTTATTAACCTAAAATGAGTCCTTTGACATTGGAAAAAGTAAATACGGAGTACTAAGGATTGATATGTCGTGACTCATGGAAGTTAATTAAAGTCTTGTGAGATGATATGAAACGAGATCAAATTTTGTTCACATCCATATTATTGATCTAATTATGTCTAACTTATGTTGCTACACCTTTAATTTCAAAACAAATTAAATACGGGCCGGGGTATATTAATAACGTAAGTAAACAAAAAAAAAATTATCAATATGTATTCAAGGGCGAAAATTTTCAGCCCTTAAGCCCCTTATTGTGTTGATTTACAAATCTCAAACAATTTTCATTTTACAAGTTAAGCAGTGTACTATTCCTCTTTATTTCTGATTAGGGGCAAAATTACAAAGTCCAAACTCATAGAAAGCTACCATAAGTAAACATGTATTTTATTAGATTAATTTGTGTTCCTAACTTTTGATTGACAGAATTATCAATTCTTGACAACAATTTCTCCTAAAGCATGGATTATATTGTAATGACCTTAGCAATCAATTAAAAATAAAAATGATAGATTGATAGATGATCCAATTGTTAGAGACAAAGAGTTATAATAAGGTGTTTGGATCACGCAATCAATGAAAGCAACAATACCAATTAGTATCAACCATATTCGACAACATGATGGTGTGTTTGTCTATTTGACAAAGTTAATAACAACACACAAAAGCGAAATGTTACCATTTTCATGTATATTATTGAGTATTGACAACGTCCCATGAATTTATGAATAGGTCTATGTTTACGCCCTAATGTTGCCACTATGAGTTTTGAATTTTCATGTATGATATAATGCAATTCTTTGAAAACGATAGCTAAGTATTTTTTTTTTTAATTATACCGAAATGTTACCGTAGTTTCTTAATTATATCAAATCAAAGATTATCCTTCTCCGTTTCTAAATAATCGCAACACTTAAATTTGTGTGTAGTTTTAAGTGGACAAATCGATAAACTACATGAAACTGAAAGTCTAACATGAAAGTGAAAGTCTAACATGGAAGTGAGATTATTTACTGGAGAGAAAAACAACTCAGTATGATAATTAGTACTAGTATTAGTAGTACATGTGGGGTTTATTAGAAAAGGGAAAAAACAATAGAATAGTATATGTTTGATGTCAAACTGGGAAGTGCTGCAATTATTTTAGAAAGTCTACTAAAGTCATAAATGTCTATAATTTTAAGGTTTAGAGGAATAGGTGATATTGCCTCCATTTCAAAGTGTTAGGCCTAGCTTAGCCTCATTTGTTAGGTAGCTTATTATAAGGGTCTATTCTCTTCAACTTATTTTCAGTTCAGTTTTTATCTTAATTTCTTACTCTCATAAAATATTCAGTTCAATGTAGTTCAGCTCAAATAAGTTTAGTTCAGTTCAGCTCAGTTAATCAGAACAGGCCCTAAAAGTAATAAGTTAATGCCCGAATTTGTTGAGTTAAATTCAAAAGTTTGGTGTGATGTTTATTATTCTCTCCATTTCTATTTAGTTGACACGTTTTATTTAGGCACGTATATTAGGATAGGAGAGAGAGTGAGAGAGAATGAAAATGCAAGGTAAAAAATTTACCCCGAAAGGAAACGTGTCAACTAAAAAAAACTTCCTAAAAAGAAATACGTGTCAAATAAAAAGAAATGGAGGTAGTATTACTTAGTGTTTCTACTCGATCTCTTCATATTGTGGATTACTTTGCTTGATTAAGGACATGTTCTCTTTAGCTTAATTTCAGTTCAGTTCCTAATTTCCTTCTCTCGTAAACAATTCAGTTCAATAAATCAAAGCAGGTCTTAAGATTTAACTTGAGTTGAGCACAACCGAGCATTGAGTTTATTTCAAGTAGCTCATGAACAAAGTACACTATTCGTCACTCATGACCGTACAAGAGTTTGCCAAACATAATACCCCATCCGAAACCCAAAAGCTATCAACACAAAAGCCTTGAAATTGACCGAAATTTCATCCAATACGTAAGAAAAGAATGAGCTCACAAAACTTTGTCTTAATAAGCAAATACCATTTCTTTAGAATTGACTATAAGTTAAAGTAGTTAACCCAAAGTCTCGATTTATAAATCACACCCCACTATATATAACCCCACCATTAGCCTAGTTAAGCAATGATCCAATTTTATAATTGCAAAATCCACTTTAATAATACTCTTCCAAGGTCCCATTAAACACAAAACATAAACTTTGAAATCAAAAAATAAAAAAAGAGAAGAAAGACAGAATTGAAGTCAATTTGTCGGAATAAACTGGTCAACCAATTGAACTAAACAAAGCATTTTTTCTGTACAAAAGATATTGATGTATGAAACCAAATTACACCTCTAAAAAACCTAATCTTACCCCCTATTTCAAGCAATTTGACCAACTATTCTTAATTTCTTCAAACACACCCTTTTTTTTTCCCCAATTTTTTTTTTTTTTTTTTCAAAATTCCTCCTTTCAACAACATACTTACCCTTTTGAATTGGTCCACTGGCCCCCACACTAACATGTTTTCCTTTGCCAACTACTTACTACTAACCAAAT
The DNA here is from genome assembly GCF_001683475.1 of Chenopodium quinoa. Taxonomy (NCBI): domain Eukaryota; kingdom Viridiplantae; phylum Streptophyta; class Magnoliopsida; order Caryophyllales; family Amaranthaceae; genus Chenopodium; species Chenopodium quinoa. The sequence goes on along the minus strand of NW_018744693.1, from coordinate 2,616,654 downwards.
CTTCCCCTAGATCTAAATAGTACTTACTAATTCTAATTAATACTAATTTAATTTCCACCTTTATGTACAAAGTAGGGACTAATTTGCCCAAACCAGAAGCAAGGTATATGCCAAAGGTAATGGGTATGCACTGAACTTCATTCTTCATTCTTCACTTTTCCCATACAATAAATTTATGTGCCTTTGAGTTGGCTTTAAGAATGTGATCTGATGAGCCCCAGGTTGTATAGATTCTTCCTTACTAAGCTCCCCAGTGATAGTAACATCGCCCCGCCTACGCCTGCTCCTGCCTCGTCCCTCTCTGGACTTTGATGATAGATTAGAGGCAACTCCTTCACCTTCAAGTTACTCAACCCAATTTTTTCCCTGACTGCGTCGACTGTTTTTGAATCCGGAGTGTATCCTTCTGCATCTGTTACGTAGAAGATGTTTTGAGCCATATCCTCTGTTGTGGAGATCTCTGCTCTAGCAACATTTAGACCATTCTCTCGGAATGTTCGTGTTACATCTGCTAGTAGACTTGGACGATCCTCTGCATAGAATTCTAGTCTCACACCCTGTAATAACAGAACATATATAACATCAGTAACTGTCATTTCATAAAATTAGATGAAGATATTTGTACGAGTTGCCTAACAATTAGGTGACAAACACCATGTGAAATGAATGTTACGCCCTAAAAGTGATAGCTAATATCCTAATATCATGTAATTAGACTAAAATGGCTAAACAAGATAAGTAGATAGAGTTCGATTAGGTAAAGAAAAACACGAATATATACACATAGATGGATGTAGGGAAATGAATCAGGATTATACCTGAGATGATCTCCTTCGAATGGAGGCTTGTAAACACTGAACAACGCGTTGCCTTTCAGCATCAGAGCTGATTGGAGTACCATCTGTATGCCTAATGTAAAATTCCTGAAACAGAAACAAACAGAGCAATATTAGCCAAGTGACTCAGATGAAAATCATCCTTTTACAATCAAACAAAACACGGAAGGTGCTCGAATATATACCAGATAAGCTCGGCTCCCTTGAGTATTGATTGTGCCATGAAAAACAACATATTCCATATCTGTCAATGTACAAACAACATCAAACAAGATCTTAGGCCGATCTTTGCATTGAATATTCACAACCGAGTACCCTCTCTCGTTCCAATTTTGGACACTAACATCCGGGAAATCATGTTTCATAGAGCTGGTAGACGGGGTTCTCTCATAATCGCGATCATCAAACATCATTTGATGAAGTCTTCGCTCAGTATGAGTAACAGCCATCGAAACAGTAGTCTTAGCACTCCTAATATCATTATCCCCTTTAAGAACAGGCCTTAACCTCGCCTCAATTCTCCTAATCCTGTGTGAATCCTCGATTTGGCACCCGGAATCACAGTCTTTTACATAGATAAGGGAAGCAATTCTTCCATTGTGAGTCCATACTTTAGCATCCGTTACAGTACAATTCAAATCCGCCAATACAGCAAACACCTCTGATAACAGACCTATTCTATCTGTGCCTGTTAATTCTAGAGCCGTAACGCCTTTGTATTCGCAGGATCGCGTAAAATGAATGCTACCAAGTGACTGTCAATCAACACAACCAAAATAGGAAACATATCAGCTATCACCCCTCTATCCCGAATCAATAATCATGTTCTTAGTGTAATTTAAACTAGTAACGCGACAACTAAATCAATACAAACAACAAAAACCGAAAAATTAGTTAATTACCTGTTCCATGTAGCTAATAACGCTTTCATCTTTCAATTTGTTTCCGTTAAGATCAGTTACATGGAAAACTGCAGAACACAAAATTAAAAACAGGGTTAAGTTTTTTATTACAAAAATTAATGAAAATGGGTATCTTAAAATCCTCAAAAAAATAAATTTAATTACTCACCATCCATGAACCATCTGCCATCGGAAGAAATATAAGCTTTCTTAATGGAAAGATTAAGATCTGTGATCACTTGAACAGCTTCTAATAGAATCCCATGTTTTCTAGCACTATCAACCTACCAAAAATTAAATTAAATCAAATTAATTATCATCAAAAAATTAAAATAAATATATATTATCAAAAAATTAACTAAATAAAAACCCAGAAAATATTTTAACTACAGCAGGTTAATTGTAATTACCTTAACAAGGGTGGAATTAGGACAAACAGCATTGTCAATTGCAACTCTGTAGAAAAAAAAAATCACATTAAGGGTTAGATTATCAGAAAATTAAAAAATTAACAATTAATTTTATTTATTTTTTAATAACAGCTTTGAAATTCAAAATTTTTTGAAGGTGTGAACGGGAAAAGTCGGTGGCCGGTCGCTTTTTTTTTTTTTTTTTTCTGGGAGAATTTTAAAAGATGGCGAGCTTCTGGAAAATAACCGAAAATCTTAAAGAAGAAGCAACCAAAAAAGTCTAAAATTTAATATAACAATAAAAATGATCATCAAACAAAACATTTTGAAAATAAATTGATAAATTTCCCAGAATTAATATCTAAAAAAAATAGAAATAGATTGATAAATTCCTGAAAATATAAAAACAAAATGATGATAAGAAGAAGAACAAACCTGGGAGTATCTAAGCGCAAAAGAAGCTTCTCGAATTCATTCAAACAAGCAGGCCACTCCATAACCAAAAAATAATGATAATCTCTCTCCTTAAAACGACGTAACGACGTCGTTGATAGAATGAAACCCAGAAAAATAGGAGGATAGTTAGTAGAGATAGAGTGTCCGAGGTTGGAGGTAGACGAAGGAGAAGAATAATAAGTTTTGTGAAATTTTCTCTCTCTACTGTGAGGAATGAGGAAGGAGGAGCGGAAACCACGGTTTCTCAATTGTTATAAAGAGTTGCTATTTATATTCACAATTTTCTTACTTTCTCTCTCCTCTTATTATGGTAACTTATTTTTTATTTTATGATTTTATGGTCTCTCTTCTACTTTTAAAAGACATAAAATTTTTAGGGTCGGGTTTTTTACTTAGCCGTGGGCCACGACTGTGCCTCTACGCAAATTGTATGGGGTCCGCGAAGATCACCTCCTGTGCTTAACTAACTTGAGGTTATTACTAATCCGTCTACATAAACAATGATTATACATTTAAGCGTATTTAGTTAGGTAATGTAAGTATAATCCTGATTCGTAGGATCATATACTGTTAGTCATTTACACGTGATACACACTGTTATTTTATCTACCGATGAAAACTTTCACTTTTCAAGTGATAATTATAACTGTAATTTTAACGGTTGATATTATGTTAGGTGTGGGGAGACAGTAACCCATTTACCAAACATTTTTATATTGTCGTCTTTTAAGCCGTTAACACTATCTAAAAATTAAATACAATTAATACTTTCGGTTGTACTAGTAAGGAACTAAATATGATCTGATATGGAGTATAACTTTTGATAATTGTATAATCCAAACAATCATAGAGGTAGATAGGTTAGGGCTCTTTTCTTCTCAGCTTACTTTTGTTAATCTTATGTATTATATTTACTAGTTACTCTGTATAAATTATTACTATTAAAAATTGAGCCGAATATTAGCTTTAAAATTTACCATGTTAGAATCTTTGCCTTAACCTCTCCCCAAAAGAGATTACAGGCCCGCAGCAACCCAACCAATGAGAGGAGTTTTATGTTGGATGTTGGTAGAAATATTTTTTACAGGTTGGTTGGAATTTCCAGCTAGGATGACACGTGGCTTATTTACGTAATTGGTACTTTGCTTAAATTCCACTCTAAGAGACATTCTCATGCAAATCAACCCCCCACCCCCAAAATTAAATAAAAAATAAATAAATAAATGATTATTTAATTTAATTTAATTTAATTATCTAAAAATGTAATGTTTTTGAACCGTTGCCAATATATATGCAAAATCTCCAATCCAATTTGCTTTCCCTTTTATAATCATGAGATTTTTTTATTGCACCAAAATATGCAATCATCATGAGATTTTCTATTATATGCCTCAATAATATCAGATAGCTGCTTAATATATTTATAATAGAAGAATTACAATATTAAAGAAAAGATTTTTGTCATATCTAGAGGATAATAAAATCAAATACAATAAATTTCCTTTTTAAGGTTTAATTTATGTTTCCAATCTTCATCATTTTAATTTTTTTTTTTCTTTCCATAATTTAATGACAAAATTGCTATGAAATGATTACTGTATACTTGTATCTTAGCATATGTGCATAGACATCTATAAGATTACCACGCACTCATATATTTTATAAATCCATGTATCTATTATATTAAGAGATTCTTATCAATATACAAAATGTACATACATGCATACATATCTACAAGATCACAAATATCCTTTTATAATAAAATCAAATGTATGTGTAAGGAATCGCTCACATTCTTATGCAAATGTATCAATCAATAATCTACCATGATCCTATTTTAAAAGGAATCAAAGGATTTGTGCGATTTTTACCTCGATTATATATGTTCTTTACCTTTATTATTGGTTTCATTCGTATTAATGATTTAGTAAGTTGTGATGAGATGCATGCTTATTGCTACGAACCTAATTAATAATTTGGATAATTTTATAACTTTATGAGTTAAATATAATTGCCATTGTATGATTGTATCATTATGAATTTAAATAACATTTATTTCTGACGTATGTACGTTACATTATGGATGGAATTCGATGGTGTTAAGATTTGATGAAAAAGTAGAAAAAATGCATGTCGAAATCAGAGTGTAATTGAAGATACTCCATGCATCGAAAGGCGAATCTCACGTACAAATTTGATTAGTGTGATGTGGCTCTTGGCTCTTGCATTGTTGGAGGAACAATCATTTATGTTTCCATACCAGAAGTGAAAATTGGGTAACTTGATGCTTTTATCAATTTGCACTGTAATATGTGATATAATTACAGTACAAGAAAGCATCATTAACAACATTATCCAACATTTTCGAATTCGATTCACATTGAATTTTATCTAATACGAAATACTTCTTTTTTAAAAAAAATATACATAGAAGTAGTAATATACGAGTATATTTTTATGTCCAAGCGGTTGGAATTAATTTTAATATATTTTTATTATTACATGAATTATTATGAGGTCCATTTCTAATTTTCTATTAAACTAGCTGTTTTTGGTTTTATCCATATAAGTTATATATTTCAATTAAATGTATATGATTTTATTTTTAATTTATTGCAAACTCAGTAATAAAAGGTAAAACTCATATTCTATATCCACTAGGGGTGGCAAACGGATCAGGTCGGGTCGGGTTCGTGTTCGGGTCACCTAATTTCGGGTCAGGTGACCCCCAACCCGAACCTGATCCATTTAAGTTTTCGGGTTGAAAATCCCAACCCGAACCTGATATTTTCAGGTTCGGGTCAACCCGAAAATAACCTGATTCGACTTGTTTTTTTTTTCTGTTCGAATTTTTTTAACATATTATACACAACATTCCTTGAATTCTTCTGGATCTATCAATCATAAAACCCAGAAAAATATTCAAACAAAAAACCCAGAAAACAATACAAACAAATCGGCAAAAAAAAACAAAAAAAACAAGAAAAAAATATGTAAAAAATCAGAATAACTAGATCGATGAAGAATAGGCGATTATCAGGAACAAAATGTATATACTTACATTATAATTTCATCAAAAAAAATTATAATCAGAAATTTGAGAAAAATAAAACTAGATCTACAATCTAACCTAAATTTAAACTAGATCTAAAGTATAAAAAAACCCCAACAATAGACGGTGACAGTGATGGTGGTCGGTCGGGCTTGCTGTGACAGTGACGGTGGCTAGCTTACTCACGTGACATTGTTGACTTGCTCGCGTGAAGAGAGAGAAATAGGAGCTTTTAAGGATTATTCGAATATAAAGAACAAAATTCACAAAAATCAGAGAAGAGAAGTTTAAATTCGGATTTTCTGGATGAATTGAAGCATTCTAGAGGAAGATTGAGAAGGAGAAGAGAACGAATGAGAAGAGATAAGGAGAAGAGAATGGATGAAGAGGGATATAGAAGGAGGAGAATGAGTGAAGAAAGATAAGGAGAAGAAGGAAAGAGAAAATGTAGGTGACGGCTTGTGAGAGTGAAAATGAGTTAGGGTTTATGCTTAAAGATTTGGGCTTGGGTTGGTAGTAGTCTTCTTTTTTTTTTCTTTTTTTTTTTTTTTTTTTTAAATTTTCGGGTTAAGTGGGTCATTTTCGGGTTGAAATTTTCAACCTTAACCTAACCCATTTAATTTCGGGTCAGGTTCGTGTCAACCCATTTAAGTTTTCGGGTCAAAAATCTCAACCCAAACCCGCTATTTTCAGGTCGGGTTCGGGTCGGGTTTTCGGGTCGGATCAGTTTTTGCCACCCCTAATATCCACTCCAATACATAATATATATATATATATATATATATATATATATATATATATATATATATATATATATATATATATATATATATATATATATATATATATATATATATATATATATATATATATATATATATATATTATTGCTCTAGTTTGACATGACTTTGATTGTTATAATAAGGCTTACATAGTGCAATGCATAAATTCAAATTAGAAATTATCAACAAAAAAAATACACTAAATGATGGATCGTTGTACCAAATCCAACTAACTATAAGTTGTAGATGGGAAGGAAAATAAAGTTACGAGTATTATGTAGTATATTTAGAATTAAAATGAAATCATCCAATTCAATATATCAGCATCTTCCATTTTAATCGAGCTAAAATAGTATAAATAATAAAATAATAAATCACTTGCTTAATGATATAAGTATGTAATGTTACTTTCTCATAATAGGCATATTATCTATGCTCAAGATCATCACTATGTAACAACGAATTGAGCTAATGTGTACCTAATCCTCTATAATTAGCATATCCTTTCACACCTATATTACATGTACTTGATCAATGCACGGTACACGTACTAATACTACATTTGATCGTTGTAACAAGCCAAAATGACCTAACCACATACTATTATAGTTATATAGGATATATATAGTTGTCATTTCTTAATAAGACAATAACATGAGATTAAAAATAGAAACCAACCTTAGCTTTTTGATGACTAATGTTTAGAGCATGTACAACGGTGAGTCAGTACCCTCCTCAGAACTATCTCTCACTTTTTTTGAGTTAGCTTACCATTGAAATATCTGACTCATTACTTACTCACAGTATGAGGTAGCAACGTCTGAAGCGGCACTGAGTATGAGCGTGAGTTGCTGACTTTCTAAACCAAAGAATCTGATTTTTTTTAGGTCCAATTATCACATGACACTTGTCATGAATATTGCAAGTTGTGTTTGATGTTTGCTATTTGTGTTTGATGTTTGCTGTAGAATGCAACGGCTATATTAATTTTTAACAGTTAGTATTGCTATAATGCTCCAACGGTAGTTTCTCACTTCATTTAAACATATTTCCAAAAAATAATTTCACCAACGGTATAATTATAATTTTATCTATAAATAGAGCCTAATATTGATATAGTTTCTCACCCTTAAAATTTCACTCTTCTTTTTTTCATTATAAAAATAATTTGTGATTATGGATCTTAATAATCCTAATTACGGAAGTGGTTCCTCTCAAAATAATCCAAATAATCAATCTTCCAATTCTCCAAATTTTCAAAGTAATTTTCATTTTGATCCAAATAACCCTTATAATCCAAACACAAATGTTTTAAAAAATCCGGTTTACATTAAATTGTGAACGGCGGATGGCGGCAACAAATAGAAAAGAACTTTGTTACCAATTTCATTCATACGTCACACATTTCATTTCTTCTCTCTTCTTCTTTTTTCTCTCTCTTCCTCATAATTTACTTTCTCTCTCTTCCTCAATTTTCTCACTCTTCCATTTTGACTTGATTTTCTTCAATATTTTGTGATTTGATCTGTTTTGCTTCAATTTTTAGTGCTTTGATCTGATTTTCTACCTTCTTTTTCACTTGCGAACTTGTTTCTCGCTAATTTCAGGTTTGTTACTTAATTTTTTGTGCATTTTTATTAGTTTTTAGTGGATTTGATTCGATTTTTAGGTTTTTTAAATTTTATTCTTCTACTCTTTTGTAGTGCTTATTTACTACTAATTTCTGCAATGGTGAAGAAGAAGAGTAAAAATTTGGAGTTATAGTTAGATGATGTTGATCTCAGTGTAGGTTGGGTCACTTTTGTGAGAATTTAGGTTATTTTTGAAAGAACAAAAAACTAATGAGATTTATGGAAATTTTATGTGAAGATATTGGTCACTTTTGTGAAAAAAAAAGTTACTTTTGTGAAAATATGAGTCACTTTTGTGAAAAAAAAGGGGTTACGTTTGTGAAAAAAAGGGGTGACTTTTGTGAAAAAAAAAAAGGGTCACTTTTGTAAAATAAAAGTCACTTTTCTAAAAATATGAGTTACTTACTTACTTTTGTTAAAAAAGGGTCACTTTTATAACAAAAAAGGGTCACTTTTGTGAAAAAAAAAAGTTACTTTTGTGAAAATATGAGTCACTTTTGTGAAAAAAAGGGGTTACGTTTGTGAAAAAAAGGGGTCACTTTTGTGAAAAAAGGGTCACTTTTGTAAACAAAAAAGGTCACTTTTCTAAAAATATGAATTACTTTTGTTAAAAAAATGGTCACTTTTATAACAAAAAAGGGTCACTTTTTGTAAAAAAAGGGTCACTTTAATGAAAATATTAATGTTCACATGCGCAAAATGTCGATGTACAATAAAATTATTGTAAACCAGGGACATGCAAAAGTTTTTGTAATCCAAATGCTCAAAGGATGTTATTTTATAACATTCCTAACCAACCAACGCATCCAAACCAACAATCTGTACAACAATTCACAAATCAATTTCCAAACCAAAATTACACCCAACAATTCTCAAACCAATTTTTAAACCAAAATTTGCAACAAATTCCCCAAAATTATCCTTCTGGTTTTATGTTCCCAATGTCGCAAGTAAATGGTGTGAACCAAATAATTCAAAACAGTCCAGCAACTCCCGAGGGAGAAAGAAGCAGTAACTTAACCCCACCCGATGATCCTAGGGTTCAACAACAAGCCAATGATGATGTTGATGGTGTTGGTGATGATGATGTTGTTTAAGGTCCCCACGGGAGCAACACTAATGTAAGGGCAGAAAAATGGGGTGCAAAAGAAGATGATGCCCTCGTTTCGGCTTGGGTAGAGTGTGCAGTTGAAGATCCAGAGACGGCAACTGATCAAAGTTTGGCGGTAATGTGGAGGAACATAAAATCCCTTTATGATCAAGCTAGAGAAGAAAATCCATCCACCATGCGCCCTAGAGCTTTAAGATCTATTAAAAGTCGGTGGGCAAGAATAAATAAAGATGTGAGTATATGGGTTGGTTGCTATAGTGAAGCAAAAAAAAGATATATGAGTGGTACCAACACTCATGATGAAATGACCGAAGCTCATGAAATATATAGAGGAACATGTAATGGTTCACGCTTTGGTTTAATTGGTTGTTGGGAGACGTTGAGAGAGTTAGACAGATGGAAGCCAATAGACCTGGATTTACCTTCTAGTGATGGTGGCAATTCGAAAAGATCAGAGCCAGATACTCCAACTGATGAAGGTCCAAAAACTCATACTCGTCGCCATCGTCCTGACGGGGTGAAAGCATCTAAAAGAAAAGGTAAATCTGTTTTCAATTCTGGAATTCAAATTGGGGGTAGTTCTGAAATTAAAAATTTAGAGTCGTTTACTCAAGCCCTATCAGAGATGAATGTAATGAAAGGTCAACACAAAGATGTTGATGAAAGGCGAATTGATGTAGCAGAACGTATGCTAGAGTATCAGAAGGAGCGAGATGCCATCAAAGCTCGGAAGAAACAAGAAGAAAAAAGGTTCAAGCTATTTAGTGTCCTTCTTGTAAAACCAATTCTATCTGAAGAAGAAAAAGAAATATATCTAAAATTAAAGCAAGAATTTGCACATCTTCTAGGCTAGTTTAAATATCAATTAAGGTAGTCAAACTACATGTGTATTATTCTAGTTTTAATTGATGTAATGTATGTTACTTATGTTGCTTTAACAATTTCCTTTGTAATATTTTGTTGTTTTTTCTTAATGCATTGAAGTAAATGTTTTAATAAATATAATTGCTCTTTGTTTATAACCCAATAAATTATATCTTGTAAATAATAATAATATAAAATTAGCTCAATAATGAGAAATGTTGTAAAATATGACCGACATGCAATGCTACATTGAAATGTCACATGTTGACAAGAAATCTGTAAGCAATAATATCATAGAATCTCATATTTTACTGTTTTGTGTACCCATACATTGAATTGTCATACAAAAGAAATCTACAAACCTTATCAGAAATGTAATCTTTTTGAGTTGTTTATCCATTCAACGAATTACCAATGTAGAAAATCTGTAAACCTTATCGAAAATCATATCTCATATATCTACAAACCTTATCAGAAATAGTCATTTTTTTTTTAATTATTTTAGAAGTTATAAATAAGGGGATACACTTCATATTTCAATACATAAATATAAGTATTATTTCTACAAAAAAAAAAAAAAAAAAAAAAAAACAAAAAACAAAATTCTCTCTTCCTCTTTACAAAAAAATATTACAAAATGAACTCTGATTCAAATTCTTCTAGTTCAGGGTTATTTGATTACATGGTGAACGACTATGTAGAGTGGCATGAATCAATTACCCAAAGGCAAAAAGAAGATGAATTGATCGAGGAAGCGATCAATATAACTGTTGTTCCCTTTGTAACATCAACTTATCAGGTCCCATTCACTCTTGAACCTACGTACCAAAGGTGGTATGTACCAAGAGATCGAGAATATGCTGATATTCAGTTATATAATGATTACTTTAGTCCCCAACCATTGTACCCTGCTAATATGTTTCGTCGACGGTTTCTCATGCGTAAGAATGTGCTCACACGCATTGTTAATCAACTAAGCGAAAGTGATGTTTACTTTCAACAAAGGCCGGATGCCACCGGAAGACTAGGTGCATCCCCCCTTCAAAAATGCACTGCAGCAATTCGAATGTTAGCATACGGTACATCTGCCGATGCAGTTGACGAGTATCTTAAAATCGCATCAAGTACTGCAAGAGAAGGTCTGGCTCACTTTGTTGAAGGGGTTGTAGCTCAATTTGGACCAGCGTACTTGAGGAGGGCAAATATTATGGATACTGAACGGCTCCTCCGTGAAAGTTATGCTCGTGGATTTCCTGGTATGATGGGCAGCATTGATTGCATGCATTGGGAGTGGAAAAATTGTCCGCGTGCATGGAAAGGGATGTATCAAGGTAGAAGTAAAACAACAACGGTGATCTTGGAGGCTGTTGCTTCGCAAGACTTGTGGATATGGCACGCTTTTTTTGGAACCCCGGGTTCTTGTAATGATATAAATGTCCTCCAACGGTCACCGGTGTTCTCTGATATATGTGAGGGAAAAGCTCCAGATGTTACCTTCAATGTCAACGGAAATACATACAATATGGGTTACTATCTTACAGACGGTATCTATCCGAAATGGGCAACATTTATCCCAGCAATCAAACATCCACAAACTGGTAAGCACAAATTATTTACCAAGAAGCGAGAGAGTTATCGAAAGGACGTTGAACGTGCCTTTGGAGTGTTACAAGCTCGATTTGCAATAATACGTCAACCAAGTCTAGCATGGTCGACCGAAATTTTATGGAAAATTGTAATGGCTTGTATTATCATGCACAATATGATTGTTGAAGATGAGCGAGATGGATATTTGCATTATGATGCAACTGAATTTATCAATGACCAACCCCAAAATGTAGCTGAATCATCAACTAGTAAAAACAACCAACCATTTACTGTGAGAAGTGGACGATTGGATAGGCTCAATCTAAATGGTTATATGGAAAATAGAAATAATGTTCGTGATAGGGAGACCCATATTGCACTAAAGAATGACTTGGTTGAACATATATGGGGACGTTTCGGCAACGAATGAAGAGATGACAAAAGTCGCTGTTAATGAATATTGTATTTTAAATTTTAATGGGTGTCTTTGCTAAATAAACTATGTTATTTATATATTGTATTATTTTTGTACTTTTTTATTTCAAAAATTAGAAAAAAAAATTGTTTCAATTTACATACATAAGTGATTATTAATATTGTACTATTTATAATGACTATTAATATTGCACTAAAGAATGTCTAACTTTTTTTAATTAATTATGTAAGTTCAAAAATTACAAATAAATAATAGAGATTAATACATGTTTTAAAAAATATAAAATAAAACAAGAGTGAGAAAGAGAAAATGATGGGGTAGTTAGGAGAGAGAATGATGAGTAACCTCACCATTGTAGATAAATTAATAAGGTGACTCACACTAGTAGCTTATGATAGTGGAAGGTGAGGTGGAAGATGATTTGGAAAAAAAATAAATAAAAAAGATAGTTGAAAGTGAGGTGGATAATGGTGAGTAACCTCACCAATGCTCATGCTCTTACCCAAAGTGGAATAAGTGAACTGTAAAGCACACATTAGACATTCTTCCACATTCTAAGAAGTTATTTAGGTACTTTAATTGTAATTACATCCATAGTTAACGAATTTAATTACATCAATTATTCTAAAAAACTATATTATATGGATTTGTGGACCCTCATTATATACCCGCCATCTTTTCCTTAATTGGTGGCTTCAATTTTAGACGGTGTAGATGGGGGCCACGTATTGAAATACTCGTATGATCAGAGTCATCAGACGGTCCAAAATTACTGCTGTAGAATTAGAACCCTCCACGTGGGGCCCACGTAAGATGACTTTGATCCCAATCAGAAAACACGTTTCTGGTTCTACGTTGTGTTGTGTCTGTTTGTAATGACCTAATTTTGTGTCCACGTGGCAGCATCATAACGGTGCATTTGTGATGTGCTGTAGAGCTGCGTTGCACCAGATCATAATCTCCGACCTTATTAATATGCTTCTCAATGGATGAGGTAGAATTAATTTTAGCTTGTTTTGAAAATGTTGATTTGGAAAATTTTAGTATCTCGTGGTGAGGGAATATAATTTTGATGAGTATCAAGGACGAATATGGTCACTTTAATGATTAAAATAATGGTTTAAATAATTGGATTCATCTACAAACATCGAACCGTTTAGCATTCACCGAATATAATTCTAAAATCTAAGATTTTTATAGTAAAATTAAAGCTTTCTATATAATAACTGTATTTAGTTATTTACTTTGCTGTGCATTTTATTAACCTAATTAAATACATCAATCTTTTTATTTATCTTAAAAAAACATACTCTGTTGATTGATTCTATTAACCTGCATCTGAATACGAGTATAATTAAACTTATTTGAATTTATCAGCATTTAAAAATCAATAACAGAAACGTTAAAATTGGTGGACATTGTCTCGGAATAAATCACTTTTTTTCTTGTATGAAATTTTCTCTACCATGTTGATTGTATCAAGTAGGAAATGATAAACATAATATACTGCGTAGATCAATTCAATGTTGATTCTATCAATTAAAGATGTATGGTTCAAAAAATTAAATTGGACTATTAAGAAAATGGACGTACAAGAACGAGTAATTGTCAACAAGTCAACTTTTGTAAAGATCAAAGTTAGCTGTAAAATCAGAAAGAGAAAGAATCAAATCATACACCAAATAAATTAAAACTTGCATTTTACCACACGATTATCACCACGTCTTCCCATGATTTTGACATGTGTCAGGTCTACTTTACTCTTCACAACGTGCTACTGTATTATTACTGAAAAAAATGGGCAAAAACCCAAAAATAATTATTTACAGCTCATTTATTATGCGACGGTTAAAATGAAATTGGAATAAATTCGGCATTGTTGTTCAACGACGTCGTTTTAGAATGGAAAGTGCTTTGATGGCGGGAAAACGGTTGGAATTCCCGCCGGATCTAACGGTGGGGACGCGGCTATAATCGTGGCAGTGTTAAATGTCCAGAATGTTTCGAAGGGTAATCTTTGTGGGGTCCACTTATATTCTGACCTTTGGAATGGAGGTCATATTATGTTTTAATTTTGATGATTTGGTGTGAAAAAAGTAACGTTTTGATAAAATGAAGAGCTCAATTTTTTATTTTTTTTTTGTATGCCACATGGAGCACAACCAAGGCCCTAAGCCTTTCTATATAAACTTGTTGGAGATATTTTGTTTAATTAGTCAAACTTAAAATTGTAAAAATCTACTTTGCCAAGATATTTTTGGAGTTTTCATATGATAATTTGTTCTCTTTAAACTTTTTTTTTTTTTTTTTTTTTTTTTGTTTTTTGGACAAAGGTTCTCTTTAAACTTATGGAGTACTAATTACTTATTTCTTTGTAGAAGAGAAGTAGAGTGAGAAAAAAAGAGTGATTTAAGTTTAAATCATAATATCCATTTAAGAAACAGAAGCAACAACAAAGTTTTTATATATTCAAAACTATTCGTCGGTAGTGTTTTTAACAACCTATATATATCTTAGGCAAAAATGACTGCAACGTCATGAAATATAGCTTAGGTGTATTGAGCACCCTGAACTTTGTGTAGTAGCCAAAACACTACCAATTATAATGTTAGGTGTGTTGGTGTCATAAATGAAAATTTTCGGCAATTTATTTCACCACCAGGATGAGGTTAATCTTCACTCACTAGAACAGTTATGTAGGGCTTGTTCTCATTGACCGAACTCAGTTGAACTGAACTGAACTGAACTGAACTGAAATGAATATTTTATAAGAGAAGGAAATTAGTAGCTGAACTGAACTGAATTGAGCTGAACTGAACTGAACTGAATTTCAACGTATGATAACAGGCCCGTAGTCTTCCGTCTACTTAGCACGCGCGGATTCACATCCTCCGGTGAAATAAGTGGCAAAAAATTCCCATTTAAGGCACGTGTCGCACCTAACACCATGTATAGTTGGTGGTATTTTGGCTACTACTCATAGTTCAGGGTGCTCAGTGCACTCAAGCTATATTTCAGGGTGTTGCGGCCAATTTTGTGTAGATTATACAGATTTATTGTTGCTACATATTTATATATATATATATGTTACAGTGTTAGAATTATCAATGATAACCGTGATCGTCTGGTATAATTAGACATAAGAAATAATTCTGTCTTCAACTTCCAAGAAATTACTTCCTCCATTTTTTTTAGTTGCATTGACACATTTCTTAAGTCACGTATGCCAATGCACAAATTAAATCATTAATATCTTTAATTACCGATAAGAAAAAATTATAAAAAGTTGATATTTTGAAAATATACATTGTGACGAATCTAACAAGATCCCACATGACTATATTTTTCTTAACATATAAATCACAAACACATGGTCAAAGGCAGGTGTATGAAAAATGCTAAAGTCAAAACGTGTCAACTAATTAAAAACGGAGGTAGCATAATTTTATAATATTAAGATCGAGAACTTGGTTTTCCAGCAAATTACAATAATTATGTAGTGGAGCATAAAAGTGTGTACGTGGATCCTTGCTTGAAAGTTTACCAAAGTAGACTGGATAGAGAACTTTTTCTATCGGATATATTTCATATATTTTCAATTACATGTAACAAGTTGACTTTTACGCTATTTATATGCTCTATATGTGACCAATTTTTTTTTTTTTTTTTTTACTTTTTTTTTACTTTTTTTTTTACTTTTGTTTTTTTTGTTTTTAATTTTATTTTATTGCAATTCAAATTGCAAGTTTTGATCATTACACTCCCTTCATTTTTTTTTTGTTACACTTTACTTTTCGGTCTTCAAATGAATATTTTTACCACGATTATGTTTAACTAGATTCTCTACATTTTAATTAGATTTCCACGGATATGAATTACTAAATTAGAGAGAGTATCTTCTAAATATAAGGAGTACGATAGTATGAAAAGTGTTTAGGTGATATTACTTGTACAGTTGTACTAATAAAGTGAATTTTAACCTGTCATAAAAATGAGTACAAATACATTAGAAACCCGATTATTAACATGTTTTCTTTTATGGGCCAAGAAAGTCAATTAAAAAAAAAATGAAAGAAAATAAGTTATTTTCACTTGGATCTCCAACAATTAAATGTATTTATTAAATTGTGAAAAAAAATCATAGATCATGCCCCCCTACAAAATCTAATTGGAACACTTGGGAGAGAAACTCTTTGAGTAACATGAGCTTTTCCTTTAGGAATTGACCGTTTGAAAAAGACGTTAATTTAAACTAAACTCATGGCGCCAAATTCAAAAAGCTAAAGTGGTGGGCTAGTGATGCGCCCTTTTTTTTTTTTTTTTTTTTTTTTTTTTTTTTTTTTTTTTTTTTTTTTTTTTTTTTGAAACCACGTTTAGTACCTTTATTAAATATTAATGGACAATTTGTCCATAGTAACATACGGAGCAATTACAGGAGGACAAAAGTTTTCCCAGACTTGTTCCGTTCCAAACGGTACTAAACTAGCGAGGTGATGGGCGACACTATTCCCATCCCTCCCAACATGCGACCAAGTGATAAAATCAAAGAAAGCACAATTAGAAAAAACATCATCCAAAACTGAATCAAGGTAAGTGAGATAAGTAACAGCCTTCGAGAGTCTAGACACAACCATTTCACAGTCCGTGGTGGAGTCTAGTACCGTTTAGTTTAGTACCGTTTGGAACGGAACAAGTCTGGAAAAACTTTTGTCCTCCTGTAATTGCTCCGTATGTTACTATGGACAAATTGTCCATTAATATTTAAACAAGGTACTAAACGTCATTTAAAAAAAAAAGATACTTTGGATTATACTGTAATTTCATCTAGTGGAGTATAAAATAAAAAAACAAGGGCGCCGCAAAAAACTCCGGGAGACAATGTGGGCATGTTTTCATCAACAACGTGAGGTGAACATAACACAAGATATGAAATTAGTTCATCCAATTAGATAGAATAAAATGGGATAGTTGTAAAATTAAATAAATGAACATGGAAGAAGGATGAAGACATTAAATAGTGGAGTAGAAGAGGAAGAAAGTGGATATACTGTATTTATTTAATGATTAATGAATAGCGGGGTGCATCAACTAACATCCCTATCACGAGCCTTGCATGTCGCATGTCCGAACCTCGTCTTCTTTTTTTTATCCCCATATTCCCGGTATAGAATACTTAATAAATTACTCCGAGTACGGGGTAGTGTTTGTATTAGTATTAGTATTACTTCGATTTTGAATTGAGGATATTCGGTATTGTAGGGAGTTATACACTTACTCCATCAATAATACATTTCGAGATGATCTTAATTAAGATGTCATGATTAAACCATTTTTTTGTAGGTTAAAAATTAGAAACAGTATATATACTTAATTAAATAAGACAAATAATGAAATTAGTATGTAGTACGAAGTATATGAAATAGTAGATATTGGCTTTACTTGACAATTACGGATTACACGTTAGCTAATATTGCGAAGTTGTTTGTATTAAATGATATGACTATCTGATTGTATAAATTTTTTTTACTTAAACTAATTTGACTGTATAATTGATTTGACTAGTTGGACACATTATTAGTTATTTGTGAAAATTAAAAGATAAAAAATTCAAAGGGAATTTAAACAAAATTTATCATATGCACTCGATGGATGGTAATCACTCCACCCTAAATGTTCTTTCCATTGTATTATTAAGAAAACTATGTGCATTTTGTATATATAGCTTTCTATTACAACTAAAATAAGTTATTGTTACACTTTTTTAAGTTTAAGCAAAAAAATTAAATTCAAACAAGTGTAGCTATGATATTAATTCAAATAAGTGAAAGTGAATAGAATAAACGTTTACTTATAACAAGTCATTGCATTTTTTTTTATGAAAAATAAATCATTAGAAGGTTTTGTGTCGAACGGACTCACGTGAGTTCGGTTTATGACTATGAAAATAATGTATCGCGCTTAAAATCTGTCTACACCAATTTTTGATCGTTGTATTTCTTACAAGATTATCTCCGCTGTAGTCTGTCAGATTTACGGAAGAACAATACTCAATAATCATGTTGACGACTTTCTGGTCATCGTCAATCCAATAATGGAAGCCTTCGTAATGTTTTCATGGTCTAACGACTTCAATAGTCTAGCTTCTACACATAATTCCCCAAGATTTTCCAAGACTCTTCTTTTCCTGGTAATACTTTTATCTTACTCCAAGCAATTTCAGTACCTTATCTAACAGTGCCAGTTCCTTCTTCTTTGATTTCTTCAGTGAGTGGTGGACGGTACTACAGGGGAGGAGTTGGTAGGATGGGTGTTTGGTTTTTTTTTTACCTGATGAATATAATTTAATACCTGACCAATATTATCTAATACCTATCAATATTATCTAAAATCTGATTTTTATAATCTAATTTCTGACAATTATAATCTAATTTCTGACCATTATAATGTAATGTCGGACTATTATTATCTAATTTCTGACCATTATAATCTAATATCTAACCATTATTATCTAATTTATGACCATTACAATCTAATTTCTGACCATTATAATCAATTATTTGACTATTATTATCTAATTTCTGACCATTAAGATTTTTATTCTTCAATTTTTTTTCTTCTTGTTTGTATGATCGGACTCACATGAGTCCGTTCTACACAAAACTTTTACATAAATCATACTCCTCCGCAACGAAAAATAGTTAAATGGAAAAAAGGATATTGGCTTACACCATTATGAAGTAAGTATGTTGCGGCAGTGTGTACCTTACTAGCTAATTAATTGTATTTAACGAGTGGTCATCAGCTTTAGACTTTTTTAAGGGTGCCTGATTGGCCACGATCTTTAGTTTATTTGTACATTGATTGGCATACTGAAACATTAAGTTGAGTATTATGCTTTTATTATTAAACATACCAAAAATTAAATATGGTTGTTTGTTGTTAGAATAAAAAGGAACAATCTATTAAAAATGAGGGGAAAACGGTGTTGTGCATGAAAGAGCCAAAACACACGGACGCACCTAAATAATACAAGTATGTGAAACTTGTACGAAAACTGATTGAAGTAATGTTATATTGAAATTAATATGATAAATAAATCAACAAACAAGAATAAAGATTTTATGATTCACATGATAGTCATTCGAAGGGGGCTTATTGATTACTTAAAGCAATGATTCGAACTTAAGGGTATGTTCACATTTACTGAATTGAGCTGAAATGAACTGAATAGAGTTGAAATGAATATTTTTATGAGACAATGAAATTAAGAACTGAACTGAAAATAAGCTGAAGTGAACATGTCCTTCATTTCTATTTTAATAAACATTATACCTTGATCATGAATATTTTGCCTATCCTCTTGCAGCATTTCCCATAGTATGGGCCTAAATCTGAATTGCCACTACGAGTCTACGATCATGCATTTGAGCCTTTGAGGTTGTGAAAAAAAATACTTGTTTTCTTCAATGGGTAAATTAAATACCTAATTCTTGAATTGCCACTAGGATCATATCATGCAATTTGTTTTTCCTCAATATGGCACAAAAAAAAAAAAAAAAAACAGTGAAGTTTTATTGATCAACTTGAAAATAATATTACTACCTCCGGTCCAAATTACTCGCAACTTTGGGGTATTATTTGTGAAACATAAAATATTCCAAAGTTGCAAGTAATTTGGACCGGATATAGTATATCTTATGAGTCTATCCAAATGAGATTGAAATTTTTTATAAGGCCAAATATTATTATGCGAGAATGGGAAAGTTTAAAGGTGTCAAAGAGAGTAATCTATTATTATAGGATTTATAGCTTTGTATGGTTTATATTGACTTGTTCAGTGACTAATATGTCCAAAAAATCCTTCTTAACTAATTAGTTATACGTAAGAAATTAAACTTTGTGTCTTTGTCCTTTCAAACAAAGAGAAAAAAAAAGAAAGAAAGAACCGTTGTCCCTTAAGTATTTAAACAATTTTAGAAGGGTTACATTATACTAATTATAATTTAAACAACCAAAAGTAGGACGTGCAACTATCATGCTAGGACCTGTCAAAGTACTTGCACGACAATACGCGGTGATTAGCGGAACCAAGTTCATTAATCACTATATTATTCCCTAAAATCATGTAAAACTGTCTTCCAACTCATGAAATCAAGCTTACTTGTATTTTGTTTTATATTATGTAGTATGATGGAAGCATCATGGCCTTATTTTGAGGGGGAACGAATTAAATTTTTAATATCCAAATCATATATTATAGTACTTGGTACTCCGTATTAAATAATATGATTATATAGTAGTAATAAGAACCTAGGTAGGTATAAAATTAATGAGTTGATGTGAGTGGTGAGGCAGTAAGTTGAGTTAGTATGTAATCTTAGCTAACAGTTGTAACTTGAATTTAGTCAAAGCAGATAACACGTGAGAGTGTCAGCTCGCACGTTGGACTCATTTAATCACTTAACTCGTTCTGCTTCAAATTATGGGTTCATGACATTCTCATTACCTTGGAACATTTTTCTTTAATTCATTGGCAATCTAGCCAATAATAAACCTTAAAACATTGCTACTAATAATGATCTAGATCCTATCAATGATATAGGTTTGTTGATTATAATTGAGGAGAGTGCTTGTTTTTTAGTAAAATGCAAGTATAATAATACAATATAACTAGCCTTCTGACCCGTGCAATGCACGGGTTATTCATATAAAATTATATTGAGATATAAGTGAGGAAATATCAGTAAGTTATTATAGGGTAAAATATGTAATCGGAAACATGATTAAAGAAATTAAAATTTTGGAACTTTAATAAAAAAAGAGGCTTAAATAGAAGGTGTAAGGGCTAAAATTAAAGAGAGAATAGGAAAAGGTTGAATTAAAGGGGAGAGATGAAGATGAAGAGATGAAGTGTGTATGAAAGATGAAGTTTTTTTTTTTTTTTTTGGTGTTTAGAGAGCCACAAGGGCGGGTGATGAGAATCGATCCTAAGATCACCTGGGATCGGGAGGGGAGCTCTAACCACTTGAGCTATCCCTCACTCTCATGAAAGATGAAGTATAAGTTTAATGAAAGAATTAAAAAAAAAATGTTATAATAAAAAATTAATAGTGTAAGATGACATGTGACACTATGGTTAGAAAAGTGTAATAAAATGGATGGGGACATGTGTCTTTCTTAGTTTTTTTGGTTATAATTTTTAAATACTAAGTATAGATGTGTCTTTCTTAGTTTTTTTTGTTATAGTTTTTAAATATAATACTAAGTATAGATTGTGAAAGTTGTAAAGGTTTGTAAAAAAATTTACACAAGCTCATAATAAAATATGTAGTAACTACTCTATCATTGTATATATTTTGGAATTTGATTACTTGATAAATGCATATCCTATGTGACATTTTACTCTTACAATGATCATGTTATACATATTGAAATATACTCATAACAATAAGTAATAATAGTAGTAGTGAAAATTGAAATTAGGCGTGCATTTTGCAAATATAATATGGATCATTATCATGATATTGTGATAGTCACTCATTAGCGTTGCAAATTAATTATTAATCTTTCCAGATTAATGAATGGGAGGTTTCTATCACGAAATAACAACACTTATACTTGTGATCATGACCTTATATATAGGTACGCATATTAGTATATTACTAATTATTAACACATTCTATGAATATAAGTTAATCACAAGTGAATTTTAGCTATTTAATTTTGTTATGCCATCTTATAAGAACACAACTTTTGGACCGAGCATCACTTATAGAAGCGAACTTATGATCTAAGCATCCAATATACGAGTACAATTTTTTTTTCCTTCCATAGTTCCATTTACATTATACTTATCCTATTCATGAAATACGTACATGCTCCCTCTATATTTCTATTTGTTTGCCAAAATTTTCATAAAAGAGTATCTCTTAAAATTTGTTCCATTATAAAGAAAACATAAGCTCTTTAGGCATTATGCATGCTCTATATAATCACCTTAACAAATTTGTTAAAAAAAATACAAATTTAAATCATTTGAGCCACCTAACAAACACATGCTAAGAAATTGAACTCATATGAGTGAGACGTTAGGTTAGTTTATTGTAATATTTATGAATTAATTAATTGTGATTGCACAATTCCTAGGATTCTATTTTCTCCATAAATTAGGTACGTCCAATTCTCATAAAAATGACATTATACCCTTCTAACTTATTACACGTGATGATTAAAGGGTATCGTTAACTTCATGCAATTAGAAAAGACGTGAAATCAACCTGGACAATGTTGATACATATTTAATACAAGTATATAATATAAACAATGAAATTATGTAATTAAAGTAGTAATAATAAGTAGTGACCACTTACCAGGGTGTGATGAGTAGGATTTAGCGTAAGTTTATGGCAAAGTTATATAGATCGAGGCTTAGCTTGCGTGGCAATGGGCTTGCCTTGGAAAACAAGTTAAAGTTTTGTATTGGTTTCCAATTTCTAACTACCATATGAATTATGTGCATGTGTTTTTAGTGCATTAGTTCTTCAATCGTTTGCCAACAACATTTATTAGTTTATGTGAGAAATTAAGTAATTGTATAAATTGGCTAAACATGATTAAAGTTCTTAACAAATAAGTTGACTTATAAGCCATAGAGTGCTTATTCATTAGGTTATAACAATTTTTTCACGTGCGTAATCAAGTTCGACCAATGTCATGATTTTGGCTGAACCACGATAGTGTTATGGTATAAATCATCTTGTAAATGTAGATAAAATTAGTTTTTGTGTTAAAAGAGGACAATTATTGATAGAGTATTGTTTTAAAGACAAAATACTCGCTCCATTTTTGGGATAAAGTAAAAAAGGTATGATTTTACCACTTATAATCTATAAAATTCAACTAATTAGTACAATGTAATATATTTTTTTGGCAAAAGCTAATGAGTTAAATAATAAGAGAACTAAAAGTGGAAATATTAGAGTAAGCAATATTAATTACATTAACGACGCGTAATTTTGTTATGGATTCTTAAGTTAATACTATTTTAATCAATATATTCATTACTTATTGGGACACTAGTTAGCAAGATCTTAGGCCCTGTTCTCATCAGATTATTTTCAGTTCATTTCCTAATTTCCTTCTCTCATAAAATATTCAGTTCAATTCAGTTCAGCTCTAATAATTTTAGTTCTGTTTAGTTCAGTTTATTTCAGTCAATGAGAATAGGCCCTCAGCTTGTTTGGAACATTAATATCATTATCTCAAGTAATAATAAAAAGTAAAATACGGGAAGTTACTATAACAAGACACTGGCAAAATTGAATTGGGGGATGCATGAATGAAGTCACTGTAATTGACTTCATTGCAATATTTTAGTTGGAAAGAAACAGGTAGTTGGCCTGAAATTCCACCTTTCACCACCTACAGGCTACAATGCTCAATAGCAAATTGAGTTCGGTTTTTCTACTCTTAGTTTAGCAATAATTAATGCTTTAATTTTGTGATTTGGACATATTTACTTCCTATCGACAGTTTGGCTATAACTTACATTTACTGGCTTTACTAATACATAGTAGCACACAACAATAGTAGGGATGACAATTTTATATGCTTATTAGCAAAAGATTCATGACACGTATTCTTTTTTTTAATTGTATCATCATCCCTATAATTCTTATTTCTAATCCACAAGTAAATACAAGTTTCTCATGATGAGAAACTAAAATTGTTTCTCACATGACATACATGATATTTTCGTAAATAACTTAACAAGCAACAGGAACTACATGAGCTACAGGAACTAACTTTTTTTTTTTAATTATTATTCTGGGCTCTCTAATTGATGGTGATTGGATAAACTTATTACGGAGTAGTTTATTTACGAAATTACCATATAATGAGAAACAATTTTTGTTTCTTACTATGAGAAATTGGGGCAAGCCTACCCCTGCAGCCGGGTGAATTGGAAAGGAGCTACTAATCTTGCTAAACATCAGAGTGTAGGAGTCTATTAACTTCATCCTTCAATTCATCTCGGCTAAACTCAGCATCCCAAACTCGAACCTATATCAATGTCTTCGTCATGGCTAACAACAAGATTCTTCTCACCACTATCCAAACTCGAATCTATTACATTGTCATCCTCATGGCAGTCAGCAAGATTCTTTTCATAGGTTTCTTGCAATGTTTACAGTATGTTCAATCATGTATAACAATCTACGTAAAATTCAGCAGTCTTATTTCTATTATACATACGTCTTTAATACACAAGAACTAACAAATCCAATCAAATTAAACTTCATAGTACCCTTGTACAATACATATTAAACAACAATAACTTTATTTCAACCAACCTCTTGGTAATCAATAAAAAGTAGAACAATGTAGCACCTAGATAGTAAACTTAAACCAAATTTATGTTATATAGGCTCAATTCGGTAACTCTAGCTTTATCACTCAATCTCACCTAGATTAGTCAAGTTAAGAACATTTAGGGCTCATTTCATCGTTATATGTCATATTTTGTCCAAAATGTGTTGTTTCGCTTCCAACATTGGACTAATGAACCTAAATAATGAACAAAAACCTAATTTAATCTATGTTGAATAGGTATACTCCATCGATCTCACCTAGTTTGATCAAGTTATGGACATCAAAGGCTCATTTCGTCGTTATATGACTATATTTTATATTTGTACTGTCTATTTCATTTACAATGTAACATGAAAGAATAGAAACCAATTACCTTGATCTGTTTCGCTTCATTTACAAGGTATTTTAATTTGTCTTTAAATTACCCTATATTTCCTTCATATGGGACATCCCATACAAATCACCAGTAATAGGCAACACATCTTCATTCTTCTCAGCCTTAGAGTGAAATGCACTTGTGTCAAAAAAATAAGAAGTTAAAAAATAAAATCAAAGTTGTCTAAGACTTACCTTCCTTTATGGATGACAATAGGTTGGTTCTTCTTTAATTGAATTTGTCTCTTTATGATCATGGGACAAATGCTCATGGATATTTTCAAGGGCATCAACAAATGTAAACGGGTCGAGAATACTTGACCCAAACCCGCTTATTTCGTGTCGTGTCAGCTTTTGACAGCCCTAGGTGACATTTCGCACGGTTTAGTTAGGGGCAAAAATGTAAAGAAAATAAAACAAGCCATTTTGTAAGTTATTCCCGTTTTGAAATTAACGTCTGGTAACCGCTCTACTCTCTTTGTTTCTTAAAATCTCCAATTTCACTTCCTTCATCACTCAAATTGAAACCCTTAATGGAGATATAGTCAGCTGCAATGTATAAATCAAAGACGGCGACAAAATTCCTACTCTTTGGGGTTAAACATGCCCCTTATTTGACCCTTTAATCTTAGGGTGGAAAATGGTGGCGGTGCACTGGACATGGCTGAGAAGGTTGCCAAAAAAGTCGATCTTGACTGGCTGGTCGAGGAGTTGTTGAATAGCCGGGCTAATCGCAAATTTGATGACAAGTTGTTCAATTCGGAGTCGGTGGAGGAGTTGTTCAATTAGCGGGGTAATCGCAAAGTTGATAACCAGTTGCCGGATAGTCAGTGGAGGAGTTGCTCAATTGCATGTAATGGTGAATTGTTTTTAAATTTTATTGGTTGTTTCTCCAGATTTCATTGAGATGGCGTCAAATTTTCCATCCAATTAAGACCTGTTACACTATTGCAATAAAATATTGCAACTACGGAGTCCTAGTCAGGATTCCACTACTTTACAAACACAGATCAGAAAAAGTTCCAATTATTTATGATATTGCCATGATATCAACATAGCTTGTTGATATATGATATTAATGGGGACTAGCTCCTTTAACTGTATCGGCATCGTACATACGCCTGTTCTTACATAAAATGCATAGGGATCTTACTTCATCTAAGTCTTTGGACTCGGGACAAATTCAATAAACTCATCTTACTTCATAGAAATTTGCATTGAAAGATAATGAGAAAATACCAATATATCATTATGGGTATAATGTGTAATTCAAAATATAATTAAAGAGACTAAAATTTTGAAACTTTAATTCAAAATGAGGCTTTTACAAGAAAAGGTAGGAGACTAGGAGGACTAATATTGAAGAGAAATAAGGAAAATATTGAATCGAAAATATGGAGATGAAAATATAAGTTTAATGAAAGTATTGAGATAGTGTTTGGGAGATGAAACTATAAGTTTAATGAAAATGCAAGAAGACATGTCACATGTGACATATTCGGTTGAAAAAGAAAATAGGGAAGTGTAATAAGATAGGAACATGTGTCTTTTTAGATTTGAGTTTTTACACATTAGGTATAGATATAGATATAAACTAGCTTAATTATAAGAATTAAAATGGGCTAATTTAATTCGTTCACTCAAATTAATTAAATTAAGTTAAACCCTGATTTTAAAAAAGTTTGAAATAACTCTTATGAATATTATTTAGATAGCTACACCATCTAAAATCTTTATTTATTTCTTTGCTCTTATTAATGTAAATTGTTGCTCTATTAATTTTTTTTAAAATAGTGTATTGACATTTATACCCTTAAAATCATATGTTCACTAATTTTCTCTCACTAATCCTACCAACAACCAAAATAGTGACAATTTTGGTAATTTGGTTCTTGTTTCGATTTTTGAGTTATGTGCCTACACCTAAAAATATGCATATGAAGTTAACTTTTCTTGTTTGATCGCAGATAATACTTTTTTTTAGAATTTTCACTCTATGAAAAGGAAAGGGGAAGGTGGAGATGGTAATTGTGGCCCTCAAGTTTGATATGAGTAAAGCGTACGATAGGGTGAAATGGGTTTTCATTGAAAAAGTAATGCTGCAGATGGGATTCCAGATAGCCTGGATTAATCGGATAATGCAATGTTTGTCGAGTGTATCATTCTCGTTTAAGTATAATGGTGCTATTTTAGGTGCTCTTATGCCGTCTCGTGGTCTCCGACAAGGTAACCCAATTTCCTCGTATTTATTTCTGATTTGTGTTGAGGCTTTTTCTACTCTGATTTTGAAAGCAGCAATAAAGAAATTGATCCATGGGGGTAAGAGTTTGCAGGGATGCGTCAAGAGTATCAGACCTTTTCTTCGCGGATGATAGCATTTTATTTGCGAGGGCTAATTTTGCAAGAATGCCCTATAATTGTTGATATTATTAGTACCTATGAAAGAGCTTTCGGTCAGAAAGTCAATATTAGCAAAACGGAGGTATCCTTTAGCAAAGGTGTGGATTATGAGAGAAGACAGATGATTACAGAGACTCTTGGTGTACGGGAGGTGGATAGACATAAGAAGTACTTGGGATTGCCGACTCTTATTGGGAGATCTAATAAAGCAATTTTTACATGCCTTAAGGAATGCATTTGGAAGAAATTGCAAGGGTGGAAAGAAAATTGTTATCTTGCCCATAAGGAAGTGTTGATTAAGGCGGTGGCTCAAGCAATACCAACATACATGATGAGTATATTCCGAATTCCGGATGGTCTTATTAGTGAAATCCATTCACTTTTAGCTCAATTTTGATGGGGGTTCGATGGCTCGTCTAGAAAGATACATTGGCATCGATGGGAGATAGGATTTATACCTTCCAAAATCTATGGGAGGGATGGGTTTTAGGGACTTAAAATGCTTCAATCATGCTCTTCTTACTAAACAAGGGTGGCGTTTATGTGATGAGAACAATACTCTTTTACATAAATTTTGAAGGTAAAGTACTTCAAATATTTTGATTTTTGTGGTGCAACGAGAGGGTTTGATCCAAGCAACTCTTGGAGAAGTATTTAGGGAGCGAAAGGTTTGCTTCTTGAGGGATTGAGGTGGAGAGTGGGTAATGGTTCCTCAATTAAGGTGTGGGAAGATTCATGGTTGCCTATAAGCTGTAATAGTGCTACCCGAATGCCTCAATTGAATTGTGACATTGATTTGCGAGTTTGTGAGCTAATTGATTTTGATAATATGTGCTGGAATTCTGTGAAAGTGTCTTGTCACTTTTAAGGATGCAGACTGTAGGGTGATTGTTGATATCCCACTGCCAAAGGTGTGGTCGACATATAAGAGGTACTGGTGGCCAACATTAAATGGGCTTTTCTTTATCGAATCAGATTATTAGTTGGGAAGGCTAGGCAAAGTGTAGTCTTGGGAATTTTTACACGGTGATCGTGAACGTGAGCACTAGAGAGATGTGTGGGATTTAAAGGGACCTCCAAAACTTTGTCACTTCATATGAAGGGTGTGCAAAGGATCTCTCGGTGTGATGGATGTCCTATATATTTGCTCGTTATATTTGACCATCAAGTTCATTCTCTATTTGTGGAGCTGCGCGCAATGTTCCATTGCGCTTATGCTAACAGTATATGGCAGCACAACGAGTTTATGAACCCGATAAGTGAAGGGACCTCTTCCTTTTTTCATCATTTCTTTAGTTGAATTATGAGCAAAATTGATAAGACTCAACTCATGAAATTCCTATGTCTTGTGTAGGCGGCATGGCATTTTAGAAACAGGGTCATCTTTGATGGGGATTTGCGGTGAATGCGGTGATGGTGGTTTCTAGTTTCGTGAAATGGTACGAGGAGTATGTTACATACAATGCAAAGGTTGGGGGCTGTGTGTTTGCTCCGCTCAACTAATCCAAAGCGTGATGGTCTCGCCCTAATCATCATTGTGTTAGGGTGAATGTTGACACATTTGTGCCGAGGGATATGGATGTATGCTTTGGGGTGGTGATCAGGGATGAACAAGGGAGTCTCCAGCTTGTAGAGCCAAGAAGACAAAGTGTAATTGGACCCCTGAATTTGCAGAGGCAACAACGGCAAGGTATGAGATCGAACTTGCTTGTAGAAAGGGTTATGGCAATGTGATGTTGGAGTTTGATTCTTTAAGTGCTGTGAAGGCAAGCAAACTGAACCAGGAGGGTGCGGCACCTATATTTCATTTCTACGAGGATGTATCTCGTATGAGTATTGCTTTTATTAATTTTGAGTGTGTTCATGTACGATGGCGCAGGAAACACTGTTTCTCACCTAATGGTTAGGTGGGATACGAAATCTAGTGATGAATTTATTTGTACGAACTCTTTTCCCCAAAATTTACAAGCTTTGACGAACATTGATTTAAATGATATAAGTTTCTCGCGGCGGTTTAAAAAAAAACATCTACTATGGCACATATACAAATTTTATGTGCCTACACCCCTTTAGAAGTGTGTATGTAATGGATTGGGTTTTAAATGGGTCATCCTAAATCTGTTCAATATTAGCTAAACTCTCTTATATACAAATTTTTACCTACACTAGAGTGTAGGTAGAACTCCCTATACCCCATCCCCACTGCATCATCCTACACCTCTCTCCTCTCTCCACTACATCTCCTCCCATCCTTCCCCCGCTCATCCCAAGTTATAGCAGCTATAACCATTCACGACATCTTATCTACAAATTATATACAGTATTTATCTTTATTAACTCTAGAGAAATCCATTTTCAGCGATCTCATCGCCATTATCTCCTTCCCCAACGATATTATAAACCTCGACTCATTTGTGTAACTGTCGTGTTATAAAATCCAGTTGAATGACAAGACTAATCACTTAAAAACACTTGATTTTGATAAGGAATCTTTGACATTTGAAATTAAATTTAATGGCTGTTTACACAAATTTCGAGTCTAAATAAATAAAGACGGGAAATAAAGTAACAAATGAATTTATATTAATATGTGATTTTTGGGTACAATCTCTGTATAAAAGTTTATAATAAAATAAACTAAGTCCTCTGATTCTGTTTCGCAACTTGATGATGACACGTATGTGACACCTGTAGGTTGACGTTTGATGACGTCGACTTGAGTTTGAATGCAGGTGACGTTTGATGATGTCAACCTATATTCAAGGGTTTTGTTTGAATACACCTGAACGAGGGCTTTGAAGCTTAGTCCCGTTCAAATGTGTTTGAGTGTATCTGAACAAGTCGGCACGAGTTAGATATGCTTGTTGACTTACTTCAGAGAGAATTCCGTTTGAGTTTTATGAGCTCTTGGAATAATGATTTTTGGATCCCCTCAACTGATGGAGGAATGGTATATTTATAGGAGATGAGAACCCCTTAAGTTAACTTAGTTGGTTAGGGCCTGGCCCATTTTATGACTTAAAAGTCTTTTAACTGGTCCATTTAGCTTATTTTATAATCTGAATTGTATTTGATTAATTCGGATTAATTATTTGGGTGGGCCTAAAAATAATTAAAATGGATCATTCATATTATTTAAACCTAAATTAATTTATTTGATTTAATGTATGACACTTATAAAATTTCCGTGTCTACAAATTGCCCCCTCGAGACTGTGTCACATACACGATTTGAAGTGTTTGGCGTGACAAGGTCTCGACCCTTTTATTTGATCGACTTGGAAGTCACTAGTACTTTTTTTTTTTAAGTACTAGGTTTTGTTCACGGGAATTCTTGAGCCCCAAGGTTAGACTCCTAGTTGTACTAGGTTTTGATCTCCTAAAAGATTGTCGTCTACCACAACTTATAAATCAATGTAAACCTAATTGTCAACAACCCTTTTCTTGCCGAGTTAACATCCCCACTTTGATCACATCATCACTGTCGTTGGCCACGCTAAACCAACTAACATAGTCAAATCAAGGTAGTTCTCTTCCACCCCAAATTTAATCATTCGTCATCTAGGAGCAAGGAATCTCAACACCTTGATCCTTTTTATGTAGGCACTGTCATTCACAAGATTAATTAGGCTACAGATATTTGCTTAAGTTACATATTGACTTTGTATTGCCTAACTTCCTTGACGATTTGACTTGCTTTGTCACAAATTTGATAGATTAATTAATCAATCTTGCTCTTCTCTTTATTGGTGTGCAGCACCAAGATAATAAGAATTTGGGTGACTTTGGATTTTGTCTGCAGCCGAAATCTCCAAGAGACTACACAGATATATAGTCCTTTACGTCCATCCAAACCAATAAGTAGTCTGAACGGCTCCTTTTATTTTAAATTTTTTTTTTGCATTCGCACAGTAATTTAATTAAAGAACTAATCAATTACTTGTTAAATTTGCCACCCCTTAATTTGAGTATTCGTCAAAATCGCAATCTTGGCAAAGTTACACCAGTAACCAAAGGTAATTGTACCAAATTTAGGCCTCTTTACTACTCATATTCATGTCAATATAATCACAATCAATCATGATTACTTGTTTAATACAGTATGAGAGTGTAATTTTTCGTTTGCGGGTGCTCACGTCAACCACAATTATATTATGATACTACCTGCATCAAGTAATATCTTCCTCTTTTTTTTTTTTTTTTTTTTTTTTTATCAATCTTGATATTTTTTTCTTTTTGCAACCTAATATTTATTAACTTCTCCTTAAGCCTAGTTGCAATCCAAACCAAATCAATACCCAATATTTGTATTGTGCACTTTGCTGTGGTTTTTTTTGTGTGAAATCTGCACGTATATATCCTACAAAAATACACTTTTTTTTTCTTGTACTGTATATGTTTGTTCTTTGTAATGTTGTGCATATGACAGATTCACAAGGTAGCCATATGTTGCCGCCCATGTCGCGGTGGGTCAAGACTCTTTGTTATGAACCCATCGGGGATGTCAAGTCATGTATGCTAATCGTTATGAACTTGACATCCTAAGACTGGCCGTGTAACTTGAAGATTTGAAGTCGCCCTTGTCGCGATGAGTCAGGTTCCTTTGTTATGAACTCATCGGAGGCGTCATGTATGCCAGTCGTTATGATCTTGACGTCTTTAAGACAGGTCTGATAACTTGAAGATTTGAGTCACCCATGTCGCGATGGGTCAGGACCCTTTGTTATGAACCCATCGGAGATGTCAAGTCATGTATGCTATTCCTTATGAACTTGACATCTTAAGACTGGCCTACTCGAAATTCCAATACGAGATTGAAGACTTCATGACATACTCATTATACATGTGCCATGTCAAACACTAACGATTTTTTTTGCCTTGACGTTCACACTTTATACTCTTGTGAGCTAGGAGGGTTTTTTTTTTTTTTTTTAATTACTGTACACAATTTAAACTCTTGCGGACCAGGAGTAATTTTTTTTTGTTTGTTTAGCCGTACACAGTGTATACTCTTGCGGGACAGGAGTAGAGATTTTTTTTTGTTTATTTAGCCGTACACAGTTTATACTCTTGCGGGCCAGGAGTAGAGATTTTTTTTGTTTGTTTAGCCGTACACAGTTTATACTCTTGCGGGCCGGGAGTAGTACAATGATGATGATTTTTTTTTGATGTGGCTGCACTTGATTTTTTTTTTCAAGCTGCCTACGTACTTACTAAATAAACGGGTTATCTTGCAAGATCAAGCCAACGTAGTTCAAACAATGCTTTTTTTTTTTTTTTTTTTTGTAAGTAGTTTATCCTCTTACTTGGGAGTTGACAAGGCTTTCACTTCATGAATAGTAGCGCTTTAAAAACTTGCCATTAATTGGACCTACGCGCAATCCCTCAGCATCAACAATTTTGTATGCTCCATTAGTGTAGACTTCTCGTACCACATAAGGACCATCCCATTTTGATGTGAACTTATTTTCAGTTTTGCGCGAAGTAATGATAGGCCTTCTCACTGCCAGGACCATGTCTCCCACTTGAAAAGAATGAGGTCGAACCTTTTTGTTGAATGCACGTGTCATGCGAGCTTGATAGCATTGCAATTTCTGTTGAGCTTGTAATCTTTTCTCATCAAGTGCTTCAAGCTCAGCCAATCGAAGCTTGTCATTTTCATCACTAGTTAAATCCTCTTGAATGGCAATTCTTAGTGATGGAATTTGAACTTCTAAGGGTAGGACAGCCTCAACACCATACACCAACGAATATGGGGTAGATTGTGTTGCATTCTTGTATGTCGTCCTATATGCCCAAAGTGCTTCCCCTATCTTTTCATGCCAGTCACGCTTAGACTTTTCAACGACCTTGCTTAGCAAATTACAAAGCGTTTTGTTAAATGCTTCAGCTAGACCATTTGCAGGAGCATTGTACATAGATGACTTATGTTGCGTGAACTTGAACTTTTGGCAAAGGCTATCCATCAAGTTGTTGACAAATGGCTTTCCATTGTCAGTGACAATTCTTTGAGGAATTCCATACCTATAAATGATATGGGTGCGAATGAAATCGACAACATTTTCTTTTTTCACCTCACGAAGGGGAATAGCTTCAGCCCACTTAGAAAAGTAATCACTGGCAACCAATATATAAGCGTGACCACCAAATGACTTTGGTGTGATCCGACCAACCACGTCAAGACCCCATCCTTCGAATGGCCATGATGTCACAGTTGGATGTAGTGGTTCTGGAGGTTTGTGAATGAAGTTTGCATGAAATTGACATGCTTCACACTTTTTAACAAACTCCATGCAATATTGAACCATTGAGGGCCAATAATACCCCGCTCTTTTGATACGATCATGAAGCTTAGGACCAAATTGATGAGCTCCACAAATCCCTGAATGAAATTCCTCTATTGTTTTGACTGCCCCTTCATCTTCTAGACATCTCGACCATAGCTTGTCAAAAGATCGTCTATAAAGAGTCCCTTTGAAGAGAATAAAACGAGAGGCTCGACGGAGGATTTCTGTTCGATGTCGTGGATCATTAGGCAGCTTTTGGTAATCCAAATAGTCGATGATTGGTTGACGCCAGTCTTCTTTGTCAATTTGGCAGACAGTGATCATGTCAACCTCCTCGACCTTGTCATCTTCGACTTCATATTCTTCAGGTGCAACTACCCAATGATTGCAAACAGGCACATACATGATTTCCTCTGCCCCCAGTGCCAAAGTGGCTGCAAGACCAGCAAGCGCGTCAGCCATCTTGTTGGCACTCCTTGGAACATGGCTTAGCTTGACAGTGTCAAACTTGTCGAGCAATCTTGGTGCATGTTTGTGATAAGGAATTAAATCCTCTTTCTTGACTTCATATTCTCCTAAAAGTTTACTTATGACGAGTTGCGAATCTCCATAAACATCAAGATCTTGAATTCCCATTTCAACCGCCATTTGAAGACCCATAATAAGAGCTTGGTACTCAGCCATGTTGTTTGAGCACAAATGAGTAAGGTAAAACATACTTTTCTGGCGACACAAAGACTACCCCTGCTCCTGCGCCGTCTTGACAAGCAGCCCCGTCAAATACATTTCCCATGGTGGTAGTATTTCGATGTTAAACACATCTTCTCCAAGCAAATCAACGAACATCTCCCATTCAGGTGGTACTGGATGGACAACAAAGAAATCAGCGATGGCTTGTCCTTTGACAGACTTTTGTGGTACGAACATTATATCGTACTGTTTGATGTGTACGACCCATTTAGCTAGTCTTCCTGACAACACTGGTCTTGAGAGGATGTACTTGATTGGGTCAGATTTTGAGACGACATGGACTATATGAGCTTGCATGTAATGCTTCAACTTTTGAATGGCAAAAATTAACGCAAGACAAATTTTTTCAATTGGTGAATAATTCAACTCAGCACCCACCAACGTTC
The DNA here is from genome assembly GCF_001683475.1 of Chenopodium quinoa. Classification (NCBI taxonomy): domain Eukaryota; kingdom Viridiplantae; phylum Streptophyta; class Magnoliopsida; order Caryophyllales; family Amaranthaceae; genus Chenopodium; species Chenopodium quinoa. Next base: position 2,582,018 of record NW_018744693.1, on the reverse strand, counting down.
GAATCAAGTAATAAAGAGATATCTCCTTGCGATCTTTAATTTCTTGAGCACACATTGCCCCCAATGATCTTTCTTGAGCAGCTATGTAAAGGATTAGAGGTTTTCCTTTAACTGGTGCCCCTAAAACCGGCGGAGAGGACAAATACTTCTTTATATTCTCGAACGCTTTTTGACATGACTCATCCCATTTGAAAGGAGTATCTTTTTTTCATGAGATGACTAAATGGTTGACATCTGCTTGCAAGATTGGAGATGAACCTCCGAATATATGCAAGGCGCCCTTGGAGACCACGAAGTTCTTTGAGATTTCGTGGTACAGGCATTTCTTGAATTGCCTTAATTTTGGTTTGGTCAATTTCAATTCCCCTATGTTTTACGATGAAACCTAAAAATTTTGCTGAGGTAACACCGAACGCACATTTGAGAGGATTTATTTTCAATTGACATTTGCGTAGTCTTTCAAAGATTCTGAGAAGGTCACCTATGTGATCCTCCCTCTTTTTGGACTTAACCACTAAATCGTCCACATAGCACTCCACAATTTTGTGCATCATATCTTCGAAGATCTTTTGCATTGCACGTTGATACGTGGCCCCGACATTTTTTAAATCGAACGGCATAACTTTGTAGAAAAATATCCCTTTTAGGGTGCGAAACATCGTGGCTTCTTAATTTCAGGCGCCATTTGAATTTGATTGTATCCAGCTGTGCAATCCATGAATGACAATGCTTCATGTCCAGTGGTGGCATCGATCATGATTTCTGTGACTGGAAGTGGGAAGTTATCCTTGGGACATGCTTCATTCAAATCGGGGGAGTCTACACAAACTCGCAGTTGCCCATTTTTCTTCCTCGCAGGGACAATGTTTGCTATCCATGTAGGGTATTTGACTTCACGAATGAACCCTGCATCGATGAGTTTGTTTACCTCAGATTCAATTTCCGGGATCAACTCTGGCCTGAATCGCCTTTGTGATTGCTTTTTTGGACTCACACCTTTTTTAATTGCTAATCAATGGACGGCGACTTTCGGGTTAAGAACTGACATTTCTTTGTAACTTCATGCAAATACATCTTTGTACTCAGAGAGTAATTTGAAGTACTCTTGTTCTTCCACTTGGGTAAAAAGAGCACTAATATATATAGGGCGTGGGTCTTCAAGAATGCCAAGGTTTAACTCTTTTGACTCATCTACTGTTGCTTGCCCCCCGTCTTTAAGTGTCTTGGGAGCTTCATCAATTTCTATTTCCTCGTCGGGATTTGGCGCCTCTTCAGCCGTCACATGATTCGTGGAAACAATCTCCTTATGTTCCTCTATAGCATGGTCTGACGACTCATTTTGGTTAGTGAAAACCACAGTGCGAACTCTTGCCTTTAAAGGTTGTTTCTCAGTGATATCTATGTCTTGCTTTCTTTTCATGCGAGAGGGAACAACACTTTTTGACTCATCAATTTTCATAACATTGTCTTCCCTTTTCTTTATGCGACTAAAAGCTTACTGTCTTTGTTCTTTGCTAGAGGCATTTGTCATGCCTACGCGGTTAAAGACAGATACTTTTTGTCTTAAAGGTTGAGAACTTGAAGTTTCTTTCACCCTCTGGTCACATTCTCCAAGCCTATCAAACACTGAGACATGATTCCTCATAATAGATGGTTGAAGTCGATCAAATACAGAAGTTCTGGGTGTGGGGACATCGTTCTCACCTTCACCTTCCTTGAGTTCCTCGGTAGTAATGTATTGTAAGGAAGAAGCGTCTACTTTACGCCATACACCAATTTTGATTGGTTTGGGGTGTTGAAATCCTAGGACTGCCTTGGATTCTTGATAACTAGAGCCATAGTCAAGCAGTTTCTTCTGAGTATCATTGAGTCCGTTAGGTTTAATGTCTATGACCTTACCCATGGGTGTTGGGTTTTCAAAGTCATATCTGCCTTTGCCAATAGCTTGTATGCATTTTGGCCGAACTTTGCTTTGTTAAGCTCTTTTGCCTTAGATGAATCTGTTGATAACTTAGAAATTGGGCTTTGCGCGCCTTTACCCAATGGTACAGTTGTTTTACTCTTCAAGTTTTGGAGAGTAGTGCCATCAATTGGCTTTGCTACCTTAGCATCAAGGTTAACCTCTCGACACACGAAAGGTGATTCTCCCTCCTTGCGACGTGATTTTGGGATGTATCGCAAAATAGGAGTTGACAACTTTGGCTTTTCTTTTATGACGAGCCGAGAGACACTCTTTTCGTCCACTTATACCTTTTGTTGAGACTTCTCCTCAGCAGGAAATATCTTTTTGTCATTTCAAACCAAAGCAATGCTCTCCTTAACTTCTCTTTTTCCTGTTGAAAGGACTTGGGAAGGTAGTATCTCACTTGACGCCTCTTCTTCTTCAAAAAACTTGGCGTCAGCAAAGTAAGAATCTGCTTTGCTAAAGGGTTTGACATCCCCATTTATCTTATTTTCGCCTCCACGATAGTACTTGAGAAATTGATGGAGGGTCGATGCTACCACACCATTCTCATGCAACCAAGGGCGTCCTAGTAACATTTTGTATGACATCTTTGTGTCAATCACATGAAAGAGAGTTGATGACGTTAACTCTCCCATTGTGAGTTCTAGGCGTATTATGCCTATTGCACGCTGACTGTCAAGGTTAAATCCTTGGATCGCTATGCGACTGGTAGAGAGTTCATCCATCTTGATTCCTAACTCTATCATAGTGGATTTTGGCATGATGTTGACAGCAGATCCACCATCAACTAAAATGCGACTCACTTTTTGTTCAGGGATGTACCCTGACACAAACAAGGGTCTATTGTGGGGTTTTAACCCCATCAACAAATCATCATCTGTGAACGCCAAGGCTGCGTTGCACGACATACATTTCGTGGCATCTTCCGCAGGTTCTCCAGCATTTTTCATCTTATCGGCATACAACTCTGGTTGTTGAAGTGCAAGAGTTAACTGTTAACACATTTCTTTAGGCAAATGAAAAATTTGCCTCCATCCCATGCGTGAAGGAAGAGCATCCAAGACAGTAGATATTTTTAGATTTACTATCACCTCGGATTGTTGTACAACTGCTTTTGTTGATGTATCATCATCAACTTGTTCCTCCTCACTTTCCACAACGGAAACCATATTCACCGTAACCACTGTAAATTAGTCTTCCGGGAAATATTCCTCCAAAGTTACAGGAGACAACGGCTCTTGCTCAAGAAAATCAATAGGGAGGACCTTTTGCTTGCTGGCCTTTTTTTTTCTTTCTTTTTACCCTTTGAATTCTTGGATTTCCTCTTCTTTTGTTGCTTTCTTTTGCGATGAAAAGGTTGTGGTTTAGGATTATGCACTTGTTTCCTTGGCCTTCTCCTTGTCACCAATGTCCACCCTTCGTCATCATCTTCATCTCGGGAGTTAACATGTGTTTGGTGTTTGTAGGGAATAAATTCAAGCATTAACCCCTTGCTTGAACCCCACTCTAATCATACACTAAAGTATGGTGGCGTCCAAAAGGGAAAAAGATAGAGTAAAAGAGTCGCCAACAAGTTTTAGGAACTTATAAACCGTTCACAGGGTGAAGGTTACACCCCTTAACGATCCAAGAGATCGTCAACTCCATAAGGTCTAGAACCAAATAAGGGTTCGGGGATGAGGGTACAAATCCAATCTAAAAGAGATTGAATCTGCCCTAATAATAGGCCTCTACTTTATTCTGATTGTATTCATGTGCGCTTTTTGACTAACATGCAATCAATAGGATTAACCCTAAGCCTGTTTATCTATGTTGGTTGAATATAATGCACAAATAAATCTATTATTGGCGATCACTTGAAATCATAATCAAATTAACCCTAACAAGATTATTAATTATCTTATTAAGCGTGATTACAAGTACAAATTCCCTTTAAACATGCATAAAATATGTGATCAAGCAATAAAAATAAATTATCAAGCAACATAATAATAATAAATATCATGACAATAACAATCATCATAACAATAATAATCATAATAATAATAATAATAATATTAATCATCATATTAAAATGATAATCATAATAATAATAATAATAATAATAATAATAATAATAATAATAATAACATTCATAATCATAATAAATTATAATTATTATAATCATAATCATGTTCATGTTAATATTAAAGCATAATAATAGCAAGATCTCAGGCATGATACTAACAAGATTAATAACAAATCCTAGCATGTCACTTAAGCAATAAAAATCAAATCTTTAACCCTAACATGATACTAATAATCATAAGTATTAGGAAGAAAATAGGAAGCATCGTAACAATCATATTTAATATTAAAATTACCCTAGACATGATACTAGGAATATCATAATAACAACATAAACATGATTTCTACATCATAACATCAATAAAACAATCAAAGTACTTACTTTGATGCCTCGTACCTTTTTCTAATCACAAAATACACACGTTAGTAACTTCAAGGAAAATAATAAACAAACAATTAAACTAAATAATTGAAATAGAGATTTGGGACCAAACCCTCAGAAGTTAAACCTTTCACGTCTAGGGCGAAGGCAATTTCGAATATGGCTAGGTGTTTCTAGATCTTGTGAATGCGGAATTTTGTATGTAAAAACAAGTTTAGAAAAGAAAAAGAAAGAGAATGAATGAATGAAGGTTTAAGGAAATCTTGATCTGATGAGAATTAGCGAATGATTAAAGAGAATGAAAGAGAATTGAAAACTGGTTGTAGGTGAATGAAAACGGAGTTTTTAATACGTTATTTATAGAGAAATCAGCCAAAAAGATAATATTACAAAACAGAGCATCTGGCGCATGTGAAACAGAGCTGGCGCCAGGCGCCAACAGCTGGCGCCAGGCGCCAATGCCTGGCGTCAGGCGCTAGTCCTGCTTTTGACGCGTTTTCGAAAATCAGATAAGTTTTTCCGTACATAAGGATAAAATCGTATCTTTTCCTCGAAAATGCTTTTTGATTTTAATTAAAACTCTGAAAAGTCAACAAAAGTCAATCTATCAATGCTAATTGAATTAGGAATGAAAAGAACCTTCTAGAAGAATCTAGAAGACTAAAACCATTCCTAATTACATTAGGAATGATAAATCATATTAGGCCCTCCTCTAGATCATTGGGCCGCATATATGGCTCAAACCGGGCCCAGTTTAGTAAATTGGCCATAACTTCTTCAATATTCATCGGAATTGGGCTTATAATATATCGTTGGAAAGCTCTTGTCAAGCCCCATCCAACTACACTACTATTGGACCCTTTCCATGGACCAAACAAACTGGATTGGCTGTCTTCTTAAAATAATTTTTCAAAAACAGAGAGAAGAGAAAAGAAATTAAAAATATCCGCAACACTAAACTTTCCATACTTTCGCTTCATTCGATTATGATTCGACGTGAAAGGTACTCATCACTGGGTTTGGTTTTGGGGAGACACATTTGGGTGTTTACAATGTTCAACCTGAGATGAGACTTCGTGTTGAATAGGTTGACTGTCAACAAGTATGATCACAGGCTCCAAACTTCCAAATTGCAATGTTTAAGCCTGGTTCAGTAGCTACCGAGGCATGATTTGATGTCACTGGCTCGTCGACATCTAGCTCGATTGTCCCATCCTTTGCCAATTGCATAATTTTCTCCTTAAGTGATACACTTTTTAATAGGATGACTGATCAACCTATGATATGGACAATAATTGGGATCAAATGTCTTGTTCACCTGTTCAGGGCGCTTTGACTCAGGCAACTCCATGATTTTGTTTTACAGCAATTTGTCTAATATGCCAGACAAGTCAGAGTCTGGGAAAGGGTACTTCTTAGCTTGAAACTCTTTCAAAGTGGGTTTATCTTTGACAAATCTCGAAGATGAACCCTTACTTTCTTCTTTCTTCTTCCCTGAAATTTTGATGGGTGCAGAAGAAGTAGTCACAGACAACGTCTCCTTATTTGAACTTTTGGAGGACTTGTCATTTTTATAATACTCCTTTTTTTCTTTCCTGGCTTGTGAAGCAAGCCCCTTTTTCTTCCTGTTGTAGGTGATCGAGAGTTCCATGTCATGAGCTCTCATCGCCAACTCTTGAAAAGATCTTGGTTTGATACCCTTTAGGATGTAATGTAGTTCCCAACTCATCCCATTGATGCACATTTCTATGGTGGAAGTTTCAGTGAGTCGATCCTTACATTCCAAACTTAGAGCGCGCCAGCGGTTGATGTAATCAATGACTGGCTCTTCATCCCACTGCGTAGTTTGAGTTAGCTTAGTCATGCTAACGACACGCTCAGTGCTGAAGAATCGCCCCAAAAACTCCATTTCCATTTGATCCCAACTGTCAATGGACTCAGCCTCTAAGTTGGTGTACCAGTCAAAAGCAGTTCCCTTAAGAGAACGAACGAATTGTTTAACAAGCAAGTCACCCTTGGTACCACCAGTGCTGCACGTCTCTATAAAGTGTGCAACATGTTGTTTTGGGTTACCCTTTCCATCAAAGAGTTGAAATTTTTTGGAGGTTGGTATCCAAACGGCATTTTCAGCTCATCTATCCTCCTAGTGTAAGGCTTCACATAACGTCGACTATTAAATGAACCTCCCCCTCCAAGTTGGCTCCTGACAGCATTGACTATCATAGCTTGAACTTGTTCAGCAGTGATTAAATTTTGTGCCTCATTTGGCTTTAATTCTGCCAATTTAGTGCTACCATATGAGTTGTCATCGCTTTCAGTCTCACTCGTTTTTTTCTCAAGTTTCTTTGTCAAAGCAGCAATTTGTTCATTTTGCTATTTGATTTGAGCATCTTTTTCCTCCCCATCTTTCTTCAGCTGTTCAAGGGTACTACTCATTTCAGCCAGTTGTTGTTCGACCGTCTTAGTGTGCGTCACCATAACAACAACAAAAGTAGGTTTGGGTGAACTTACACTAAACTCGTTCTCATGTCCTTCATAAGAGTGATCGAAGGATGAGTTTGTATGGATGACAGGATCTAATGAACCAAACACAAGACTCTCATGTGGTTCATGAGTGGAGGACGTGAGAGACCTCACAGAAGCAACAAGACGAGCGCGACTTTTTCGTGCTTTGGTTGGGATTGACGCGGCACGCAAGCTTCTTGCGGCGGAGTCAACAACAGCTTGCATTGCTTCATTCCTCTAGTAGCGATGCCCTCATCAGTTTGGCTGTTAAGCATTTCAGCCAACTCAGCAGCCCTTTGTTGAGCTGTAGTAGAGATCCTTTTGACGACAGGGGTCTTTGAGGCCATTTCAAGTTTTTTTTTTGAACGTGCGAAAACAGTGATGAGAGGCAGAGATAGTCCCACCGGGCGTGCCAAAAATTTGTTTACACAAATTCCGAGTCTAAATAAATAAAGACGGGAAATAAATTAACAAATGAATTTATATTAATATGTGATTTTTGGGTACAATCTCTATATAAAAGTTTATAATAAAATAAACTAAGTCCTCTGATTCTATTCCGCAGCTTGATGATGACACGTGTGTGACACCTGTAGGTTGACGTTTGATGACGTCGACTTGAGTTTGAATGCAGGATGACGTTTGATGATGTCAACCTGTATTCAAGGGTTTTGTTTGAATACACCTGAACGAGGGCTTTGAAGGTTTGTCCCGTTCAAATTTGTTTGAGTGTATCTGAACAAGTCGGCACGAGTTAGTTTGATATGCTTGTTGACTTACTTCAGAGAGGATTCCGTTTGAGTTTTATGAGCTCTTGGAATAATGATTTCTGGATCCTCTCAACTGATGGAGGAACAGTGTATTTATAGGAAACGAGAACCCCTTAAGTGAACTTAGTTGGTTAGGGCCTGACCCATTTTATGACTTAAAAGTCTTTAACTGGTCCATTTAGCTTATTTTATAACCCGAATTGTATTTGATTAATTCGGATTAATTATTTGGGTGGGCCCAAGAATAATTAAAATGGATCATTCATATTATTTAAACCCAAATTAATTTATTTGATTTAATGTATGACACTTATAAAATTTCCGTGTCTACAATGGCAGTAGCAGTTTTGCTTCTGGGCAACAAATGTGGTTGTGATAGTAGTCACGGTTATGGTGGTGGTAGATTTATCTTCCATTATATGGAATAGCGGCGGGAAATATTGCAGTTGATATTCTATCCCATCCCACCACCATGGATTGTTTGTCATGGAGGAACTGCAGCTTGAGCTAATTTAATTGGGATGGCGTGGCGGGTTAGAAAATCGAACAGGGGAAATTGTTGGCAAACTTTTACAATTGAACATTTAATATTTTTGAAATGAACATTTTTTAATAGACGTAAATGAACAATTTTGTTTTTGATTGTAAATGAACATTTATAATTTTATAAGTGAACATTTAATTATGGAGCATAACATATTGTGTGTGTCACAATTTAATTATTTGATCAATAAATCAAACAACTTTTAAAGAATATAATTGAAAAATAAGTACTACATATCTAAAAGTCAATAACATAAAAAATTTAAGATACGCCAATTAAAAAATATTTAAAACTTATATATATATATATATATATATATATATATATATATATATATTATTTTAATGTTCATTTGTATATGCACAAATGTTCATTATTACAATATAAATGTATAGAAAAAAAAACAACTACTTCATGATAATAGGTGTTTTAGTATCAAAATGAACATTTAAGTATATGTATATGTTCATTTAAAATAAATGCATTTACTTGTTCAATATGAAATGATCATGAATCATAATGAAAATGGACAATTATCAATATGAAAATGAACATTTACATATTATAAAATTAATTTATTTTTTGAAAAGTTAGTAAGCATATATGTGTACTATGGAAGGATGGAGTTTTAATATGTTATTAATTGTTTCGGGTGAAAACAATGGGACCTTGCCGAAGGTCCGCTGAAATGGAGAAGGCTGGATTCGGTCCAAGTTATGTTGGGCCGAAGGTTTCCTGCACAGTAAACACACGTAAACTAGCCTCGGGGGTGTTGCCGAGGAAGGCCCCTCCGATGCTAAAGTCAGTACAATGTGTAAGAAGAAGACACTATGCAAGAGAGTTTGTTGCTTGAGGCTTTTATGGAATATACCAGAATATATGAATGAACATGTGAATCTATCAATGAATCAGAATGAATCCCCCTTGAATGTATCAATATGATGGCTTTTATACCTCATCATACATGGAGAGGTTGGGCCTTAGCCCAATTGGCTTGCTTTGTGGGCTGACCTTTGACTTTAGCACAATTGGAGAGCTGAACCTTGACCTTGGGCTTTTAATTGGATCATTTAGTGCTTAGGCCCAATTGGACTAAATTGGACCCAAACAACTTGCCCCCCAGACCCGATTTGGAAGGATGACGGGTCGGGTTTGATTTAATTCAGAAAAGGAGGGAAGTAAATGATTTAATTAACCCAAAAATTTGAATTTAAACCGTAATTAATGAGATAACAACGGTTAATGATTGTGGAAGTTGGACGGATAATGGGCAGTTTAATCACAAGATCATGTGTTTAACGGTTACTTAGTGGAGTATTTAAGAGAAATTAAAACGCAGACTCCTCGTATCCGATACCTGGAGATATAAACAGAGGCGCGTCATCTCTCCTCACTTATTCACCAACACAAACCCAGAATTCTCGAGAGAGAAACCAAAAACCCGCATCAAAACTTCGCAAATTCCCCGAGCATTAAGCTTAGAAACTGAGACTTGCCACTACGAACTCGTAAATCGGCAACTTTCGCTTCAGATTAAGGTAAATTCCTTTGATTTCAGTTTATTTTTCTTCGAATTCGAACTCCTTCCCCTTTTCTTTCGACTTTTTTTCTTCGAAATAATCAATGGCAAGAGGAGTTAGAGGTAGAGCCCGTGCTCCAAGAAGAGCAAGGCCGATTCCCGATCCTAGGAACAGGATTGAGACCTGGAATGGACAAAGGCCAGAGTCTGACCCTGCTGAAGGGATTAGGGCGACTCCCCTTTCCTCGGCTCCTCCTCAGAGAACGGAGGAGCCGAGCGCTTCTGGACGGGATGATGAAGTTCCCGCTGTCCTTTGGGATATCCTCCCCGGGTTTTCAGAATGGGAGAATGCCGAAGTTGCTTCGGCCATGATAAAGAACCGCCCCTACTCATGGTGGGTGGAGAATGCCGATCAATATCGATTTTCCGAGAAAATTGAGTTGCATTACGGCATTTTTGAAGCTGATGGGTATTGGTGTCGAATGCCCTCGGCATCCGATAGAATCCATCGTCCACCCCCGGGGTATGTGGGGGTGTACACAAGACAGCTTCAGTACGGGCTGAGGTTCCCTTTGGACGTATTCGTCCGAGACTTGCTGATCCATTACAACATCTCTCTATGTCAGTTAACTCCCACCAGCATCCGAAGGGTGATGACTTACTTATGGGTCTGCAAGTTCTTCAAGTACGTGCCGAACCTGCACTGCTTCAAAAAGCTCCATCGGCTAGTGCCAAATATTCAAAGTGGGCACGGAAGCCATGGTTCTGGGTGGTACCGGATTGAGTCCCGACCCCAATACCTAACCATGTGGCCAAACGACTCTTCAGACAAGGACTGGAGAGGTCAATGGATTTGGGTTAGGGCACCCACAGATCCGGGCCACCCTTGCGTCTTCAGCGCTCCCCGGTACCTCGCTGAGCCTGATCCCGAAATGGGAAGTCTAGGTCCCCCCGCAGATAACGGGGCGGATCCGAACCTGGATCAGCAACATATCTTCGGCAAGCTGCCGAACCGGGGGGGCAGTGGCCGAATGCAGCATATCCCGGAGACTTGGCTCCCCGATACGCATTACGTTTTCCAAGAGAACATGCTAGCAGCTGTTGGCCTCAGCCGAAAGTTTAAGGATGGTAAGCTTCTTCGGCTGGGGCCGAGGCTTTTTAACTATCTCTTTTTCTTCTCTCGCTTCGCTTTTTTATGCTGTGCCAACCTATCTGAGCTAACCTTTCCCCTTTCCTTTTTTCAGAGCGGGACGAGACCAACGTTGGCATTAACTACGCTCGTCTTGGTGTCAACCGAGAACGAGTTGTAACTGAACGGGCCCCGTCTATCACTGAGCCGAGGCATAGGGAAGTTCATCTAGACTCTTCCCACTTCCAAATTGAGGCTGTTGCTCTGTATCAGAGGCAGAAGCCTTGGTGGAAGAAGAGAGACCCCTGGTTTCAGCTGCTGGACGAAGAAGCTGAAGCTGCCCGCACAGCCGAAGAGGTTGCACGGGTTCTCGAAGCTTGCGAAGGAGGAGAAGGGTCCTCTAGAGTTGCTGAAGCCGAAGTTGCAGCTAGAGCAGCTGAAGAAGACGAGGCTTTGCTGAAGACCTCGGTGAGCTTTCAGACTTAACTTTTTCTTTTTTCTTTTCTTCTTTTCTTTTTTATTTTTTTTACTCACATTCTTCCTCCCCCCTGTCTGTTACAGTCTGAAGAGAGTAACAGACACAGAGAAGGCAAAGCTCCTGTTCGTCCCGAAGACCAAATACAAGGAGAGTCTTCAGACTCAGATATGGACGAGCAGCCCCTTCTGAAAAGGCGCCGAAGGATGGCCATCATCGGCCCTCATGACTTTCAGCGGAGGCCGATGACCATCGGCGTTGCAATAAGGGAACCCGAGGAAGGCAATGGATCGCCGAGGGTTCCCCGGCCACCATCCCAATCACCTCAAAAGACCCCTCCGCCACCTCCTGAGATGGAGGTGGATCAGAGAACTCCCGAATCTAAGGGAGGGGTCCAAGAAGAAATTAAGGAGAGTGCTGCTGAGCACGAAAACAAGGATGCCGTGATGTCCAGTGCTGAGGGCTTCACGGCAGACATCGCAAGAGAGGTTGAGGCTTTCGTCCTCACCCCTGAAGAAGAGGAGGTCATAGTAATTGACTCCTCTGAGAAGGATGATGCTGAGCCATCCAAAGCTAATCAAGCTCCATCGTCATCCTTCCCTTCTTTCCAGACTCTGCAATCTGGAGAAATGGGTTTCTCGGCCCCCCGAATTCCAATCCCAGACCACATCTGGGACCTCATATGGGGTCAGAACCGAGAAGGAGCTGCAGCCTACTTCGGCGATTTTGCTGGCATGTCCGAAGTAGATAGGGCAAGGATCTGGTCGCTGAAGGCCACTGCTGGGATGGGCGAATCCAGCAGATCAGTTCCTGACCCAGCCAGGTCAAATCAACTGCTGATGATGCAGGTAATTTTCCTTGTCTTCATTTCCTCTGAAATTCAGCTCTATATATTTTTTTTTATTTATTATAATTTTTTTTGTCTTCCTGTTTTCAGTTCGTGCACAATCAGACTCTCACTGTAGAGCTGATAGATACCCTACAAGATAGGGTAGACGCTGCTGTGCACGACAAGAAGGTAGCTGAAGAGGAATTAAAGCTTGCTAAGCTGAAGCAAGCAGCAGCTGAAGAGAAGCAGCAGAAGGGTGAGGAGTATGAGAAAAGAGCTGCTGAAGCCCTCAAAACCTTCTGCGACGCTATGGAGAAGGAAGTTTTTCCCCCACTGATGGAAGGGGAAAAATTCCTCCAGGAGCATATGGGAGTGGACGTCTCCAAATTCAAGGCTGCTGTTGAGAGCCGTATTCAGGAAGGAGCTGCTGCACAAGCTGAAGTGCAGCAACGTCTAGAGGCTCTTGAAGCCAGCCGAATGGCTGCTGAAGAGCTGCTCCAGGCCAAAGATGTCCAACTCTCAGAGGCTGCTGCTGCTGCCGAAGCTCAGAGAGCTAAACTCCATGAGGCTGAGGATCAACTGATGACCCAAAAAGTTGAAGTGGCCCAAGCTCAGACAAAGGCTTCCCAAGTTCAGCAGGAGCTGAATGAGCTGAAAGGTTCCTCCTCCAAGCTCGCTGATGAGCTAAAGAAATCCAAGGAAGACTTGGAGGAGACCCAGAAGAAGCTGGCTGATGCTGAGGCTCTACTCAAAGTCCGTGTCTATACCCAAGAGGAATATGAGATGGGTTTCAGAAACGGGTTCCGAGTATGCCGAAGAGTCTGCCTTCATGCTGAACCGAAGCTGGACTGGTCTAAATGTGCTGAATGGGTCCAGAATCCCGAAGACCCTCATATGAAGTATGCAACTCCAGCCGAAGCTGAAATCCTTAAGGCTGAGGAAGCCAAAGAGGAAGCTGAGAGAATGGAGTTGGAAGCTGAACAGAGGGAAAGGGAGGCTCGGCAGAGTGCAAAGCCCGCTTCTTCTGCTGCTGGGGCTGAGGCCGCCATGGGACTCAACGCTGATCAGTCTGATCCTCAGGCTGAAGCATAGGAACTCGGGCAGTCGTCTTCAGAATCTTGCGGTTCATCATGTGCTTAACTTTAGACTTGCCGCTTTCTGAATTTTTTGCCTTGTTTTTTGCTTCAGCTTGCCTTGTCGTACAGCAGTTTATTTTTTTTGCTTATGTACGTATTTCAGCAGCTGTTATTTTCCGCTTGTGGGCGGCTGCCGATACAGTTTAATTGAACTTGTAGCTCAATTTCTGAGCATGAATTATATATCTGATGCTCTTTTCTTCAGTTGCTTTGTTTTTGAATGCTTTACTGTTTCTGTTTCTTCAATTCTGCCGTACATACTTGCACTGAGAGTGCTTCTTGCCCCCCAGAAATTGAAGTATGACTTCAGCGGAATAAGCAATTTCTTCACTTCTTCAAAATGGGTATCCGAAACACAGGGCCAACTAAAGGCAATGCTTCTGGGATACAAGTCTTACTGAAGATTGACTTCATCTGAAAGTTGGATATCCGAAACACAGGGCCAACTTAAGGCAATGTTTCGGATAATGGCTCTCTGGGATACAAGGCTCAGTTAAGGCAATATCCCAGAATTGTCCATGGACTAATGTCTTTGGAGAACAAGTCTTACTGAAGTTTGACTTCAGCTGAAAGACCTGTGTTCTTTAAAAAGACGAGTTTTGTCAGCAATCTGAAACCCAGTTACCCGAAGGCGAAGGTTTCAGACGAGGCTGATATAAAAAATTTTCAACTGTTGCTGTTATCCTTGATTTTCTGTCTATCTTTGAAAAATGGATATCCGAAACACAGGGCCAACTTAAGGCAATGTTTCGGATAATGGCTCTCTGGGATACAAGGCTCAGTTAAGGTAATATCCCAAAATTGTCCATGGACTAATGTCTTTGGAGAACAAGTCTTACTGAAGTTCGACTTCAGCTGAAAGACCAGTGTTCTTTAAAAAGACGAGTTTTGTCAGCAATCTGAAACCCAGTTACCCGAAGGCGAAGGTTTCAGACGAGGCTGAATAAAAAACCCTTAAAGAGTAGATAGAACAAAGAAAATTTTGAAAGGATAAAAAGTTGCAAACATTTATATAAATGGCGGCTCCAAGGCCTTTCATTAGTTCAAAATGTACTTACAAAGATTGTTCTGCCCCGAAGGGTTTACACATGGTATTTTTTCAGTACATCAGCGTTCCAGTGATTTTTCAACTCAGTTCCATCCAACTGCCGAAGTCGGTATGTCCCTGGCTGAAGCTCATCATAAATTTCATAAGGTCCTTCCCATGCAGCTGAGAGTTTCCCATGGATTCGGCCTTTCTGAACTGCAGCAGCATTCCGAAGGACAAGGTCTCCAATTTTGAGAGGCCTTGCATGGACCCTTCGGTTATAAAATTTGCTGATTCTCTGCTTATAGGCGGCCATTCTATTTCGGGCTGAGTCTCTTACTTCGTCGAGGAAATCGAGAGATTCCCTCATCAGTCGCTCATTCTCAGCCGAGAAGTGGTGCACTCGAAGGCTCTCAGAGCCAATTTCCACTGGAAGGACGGCTTCGGCACCATACACCAGTTCAAAAGGTGAGTGGCCCGTTGCCTCTTTTTCAGTTGTCCGAAGGGACCAAAGGGTTCCAGGGAGCTCCTCTAGCCATTTGGACTTCTGATCTTCCACCCTCTTCTTGAGGGCATTTAAGATCTGTTTATTTGCAGCTTCGGCTTGTCCGTTACTTTGCGGGTGGCATACCGCTGAATATGCCAGTCTGATGCCGAACTGATCTGTATACCGCTTCAGCGGTAAGTTATCAAATTGCCTCCCATGATCGAAGACAAATACTCTCGGGATGCCAAAGCGAGTGATGATATTCTGCCAGATAAATTTTCTGACAGTTTGCTCTGTAATGTTCGAGGCTGCTTCGACCTCGATCCATTTACTGAAGTAGTCGACACCAATTATCAGCCATTTTTTCTGGTACACAGCCTCTGGAAATGGTCCCAGTATATCCAGTCCCCATTGGGCAAACGGGAGTGGATTAAGGATCGGCTGAAGATCCCTTGCTGGCTGATGGATAACTGGAGCGTATTTTTGACATTTTTCGCATTTCCGAACCAGCTCCTTAGCATCTGCGATCATGGTGGGCCAGTAATATCCAGCCCTCAATGCCTTGTGGGCTAAGGTTCTTCCCCCAATGTGGTTCCAACAGATGCCGAGGTGAATCTCCCGTAGGATGTAATCTGCATCTGTTGGTCCCACGCATTTCAACAATGGGGCTGAGAAGGACTTTTTCAGAAGTTCCCCCCTGAAGACAATGAACCTAGAGCTGGTTCTCTTCATCTTGGAGGCCAAAGCTTTATCCTCAGGAGTTTCTCCCCGAAGCTTGAAAGCTAGGATGGGGTCCATCCAGCTAGGCTCTGGGTCAGCGCAGCACACTTCAGGTGCTTCGTCGACACTTCTCTCTCGACGCACTTCTACATATACAGATCTGTTCAGCTCGGTAAAAGATGAACTAGCAAGTTTGGAGAGTGCATCGGCTTGAGTATTCTGACCCCTTGGGATCAGCTGAACCTCAAAAGTTTTCAGCTCTGCAATGACTGATTTGATCTTGGCAAGATAAGCTATCATGGAGGGCTCTTTGGCCTCGTAGCTGCCACTGATCTGATATGCAACTAGCTGAGAGTCTGTTTTTAAGCAGACATGATCGACTTCCAAGGAGATGCACAATTTTAGGCCGGCGATTGCTGCCTCATACTCGGCTTCATTGTTCGAGGCCTTAAAAGAAAACTTTAGTGCATACTCAAAGGATTTTCCTTCGGGAGAAGTTATCACTACCCCTGCCCCCGAACCGTTTTCGGTAGAAGATCCATCCGTAAACACGGTCCAGACTTTCTTTTCACTGTCTAGCGCTTCTTGGTATGAGCATTCGGCCAAGAAATCCGCTAGAGCTTGAGCCTTAATGGCAGCCCTCGGACGGTAGCTGATGCTGAATTCGGTGAGCTCAAAAGCCCACTTGGCTAGCCTACCAGATTTTTCAACCTTGCCGAGAACTTTTTCCAACGGTTGATCAGTTAAGACCACTATCTGATGGCAATCAAAATAGGGCCTCAGCTTCCGAGCAGCCACTACTACCGCGAAAGAAACTTTCTCGAGTAGAGGATAGCGAGTCTCGACATCCGTCAGTGTATGACTGACGAAATAGATCGGTTGCTGACTCTTACTCTCTTCCTTCAGCAATACTGCGCTGATGGTGGCTGGGCTAACGGCCACATATAGGTACAAAGTTTCTCCTTCAGCTGGGCTAGCCAGCGTTGGGAGTTGAGCCAGATGCTCCCGAAGCTGTTTAAAGGCGTCTTTTTGCTCTTCCTCCCAAACGAGCTCTTTTGTTTTCGGGAGTTTCAGGGCTTTGAAGAAAGGTAACCCCTTATCCGAAGCTCTGGAAATGAACCTCGAGAGGGCTGCCATTCTTCCGGTGAGCCGCTGAACATCCCGCTTCGTTTTCGGCTCAGGAAGGTCGAGCGCCGCTTTGACTTTAGAGGGATTGGCATCAATCCCCCTTTTGCTGACCATGAACCCAAGGAATTTCCCTGACTTCACGCCGAAGACACACTTCTTCGGATTCAGCTTCATTTGATGCTTTCTCAAGGTGGCGAAAGTTTCAGCCAGGTCCTTTACATGGTCCTCTAGTTTTTTGCTTTTGACGATCGAATCGTCAACATAGACTTCCATGTTTCGGCCCTTTTGATCGGCGAAAACTTGATCCACCAGCCTTTGATAGGTTGCCCCCGCATTTTTCAATCCGAAGGGCATCATTTTGTAATTGTACACCCCAGCGTTCGTGACGAATGCTGTCTTGGCTCGATCGTCGGGGTGCATAAAGATCTGATGATACCCCGAGAATGCGTCCATGAAGCTAAGCAAGGCATGGCCACTTGTCGAATCGACTAGCTGATCGATTCTCGGCAAGGGATAGAAATCCTTCGGACAAGCCTTATTTAGGTCCGTGAAATCAACGCACATCCTCCAGGTACCATTGGGCTTCTGAACCATCACCACATTTGCCAGCCATTCTGGATATTGGCAAGGTTCAATGAATCCTGCCTCCAATAATTTTTTGACCTCGGCTGCGATGTCTCGGTTCTTATTGGCGGAGTAATTCCGCTTCTTTTGCTTAACTGGTCGACACGTCGGGTCAACATTAAGCTTATGGGAGATGAGGTCTGAACTTATCCCGGGCATATCAGCTGCCGAGAAAGCAAACACATCTCTGTTGTCCCGAAGGAGCTGAATAAGTTCACAACGGGTGTTTGGATCAAGGTCCATCCCAATTGCTACACATTTCTCACCGTCTCCTTCGGCCAACTCAACTGTTTCAGTCTGTTGGTCCATGTCCATTGCCGATGGACTGGACTCTTCAGAATCTGGCCTGCTGCCAATGTCAGCAGGTGTCCCAGTCTTTTTGTTCTTCGGCTGGCTCTCTGAGTCTTGCGGCTCAGCTGAAGAGCTAGCCTTTTCCCTTTCGGGCCCTTTTTCTCTGGGCACAGATCCTTGGGCCGAAGCACTTAGGCCTTTCGGCTTTTTTGTGCTTGGCTCTCTTTCTTTCTCCTCCTCATCCTTGTCGTCATCTGGGCGACTACTGGATGGCTTGAGGTAGTTGCACCTTCGGGCGTCCTTTTGGTTGCCCTGTATCCTTTCTGGGAAGCCGGCGTCTGAGACGTAAATCATCAGCTGATGATAAGTTGAGACGACCCCTTGGATCTCGTGAATTATGGGTCTCCCCAAAATCACGTTGTACACTGAAGGAGCGTCGATGACCAAAAATTCAATCATGACGTTCCGGGCTGCCTCATCGCAACCGATGGTGACAGGAAGTGTCACCTTCCCATCTGGATAAGT
Source organism: Chenopodium quinoa (assembly GCF_001683475.1). Classification (NCBI taxonomy): domain Eukaryota; kingdom Viridiplantae; phylum Streptophyta; class Magnoliopsida; order Caryophyllales; family Amaranthaceae; genus Chenopodium; species Chenopodium quinoa. Next base: position 2,563,894 of record NW_018744693.1, on the reverse strand, counting down.
TGAAGCCCCATTGAACCCGGATACCGGATAGGGTACCGGCGTAAGGTGCTTGGGCTTCAGCTTAATTTGATTGTAGGCCTTTCGGAACAGAATGTTTGCTCCACTGCCACCGTCAACAAGGACCTTACTGACGTCGTGGTTGGCCACCGTGGCGATGATCACCAACGGATCCTCGTGAGGGAACGTAATCCCCCGGCAGTCGGCGGCTGTGAACGTCATGTTCGGCACCGGCGACTGGGGAGATTGAATGTCAGCGTTGTTCACCTGGTGAGTCAAAGCTCTAAGGTGGCGCTTGTGCTCCCTCCGAGAGTATATTCCTCCCGAGATAACATTGATCGGAGGGAATTTCCCCTCCGGCTTTTTACTGTTTTTCCGGGGGAAGTCAAGGTCCTGCCGAGGGTCCTTTGCTGACCTCTCGGATTCTTTTTTCTCGCGGTGATCCGCGATGTATTTTTTCAAGTATCCCTTCCGGACCATGTCCTCTATCTGGTCCTTCAGTTGGATACACTCCTCAGTGTTGTGGCCTGAAGACTCGTGGAACTCACACCACTGATTTTTATTTTTTCGTTGATACCACTCTGGGAGTGGTCTCGGCTTTCGGTAACTCTGCTCCTCCTTCGTCACACTGTAAATTTTGGCGCGTGGAAGAGAGAGCGGAGTGTAGGACTCGTATCTGCCTGTGTATGAGGCAAATCTTTCCTTCTTTGGGTCGTTGGCCAAAGATTGCTCCGGGGCCTTTGACTTTCCCTTTGCCTTATGGCCTTGGCCTTCAGACAAGGGTATTTGCCTCTGTTTCCCACCCCCGGATTGAGGTTGGGTTTTCGCTTTGTTCCATTCTTCGGCTCGGATGAACTTATCCGAAGCACTAAGAGCTTCCTCCAAGGTCTGCGGGGTATGCATGACCATGAAGTCTAGGAACTTTCCTGGCTGAAGGCCATTCTGCATTGCGAAAACGGCTAGCCCCTGGTCCAGCTGGGAGACGCTTGATGACTCGTTACTGAAACGGGTCAAGTAGTCTCGGAGGCTTTCGGTTTCCCCCTGTTGCAGACTCGTGAGCTCTGCGGTAGTCTTCTCTCGGCGGTTTGCCGTGGAAAACTTGCTCCTGAACTTGGAGGACAGATCATCCCACCCTGTTACGGAGCCTTGCCTTACTCCCTTGGAGATCCACGCTTGCGCGACCCCCTTGAGAGTGGTTGGGAAATATTTGCACCAAGTCGCCTCGGATCTGGGGCAAAGATGCATATGAGTCTCATACGAGGCCACGTGATCCTTCGGATCCGTGGTCCCGTCATATGTGATGTGCGACGGTATTTTAATCGTGGGTACGCGCTCTTCCAGTATCCATTGCTCGAATGGTGAACTAGCGGGTAGCATAACGGTCTTGCCCTTGTTCCTGGCCGAAGGGACCGCGCTCCGCCCTCTTAGAGAGGTAGGAGTGGTTTTCGTCCCTGGCTGGGAAGTCTGGGCCTCGGCTGCAGGGAACGAGAGCCGACTACGCACGCTCGGTTCCTGGCCGCCGAGTCGGTCAAGGACGCTTCTGCGAACAGTCTCAGGTTCTCGGTGAGTAGATTCTGGCCGAGAAGCTGAGCTGCTGCTCTTATGCGCTTCTGGTCTTGAGGATGAAGATCCTTTTAAAAATTGAGGGTTCTTTTTCCTCTGTTTTTCATTTTTCCAAGAATCCTCCTCCCACTCTTCCAGTTCCCGGAAGGAAGGAAGCTTCCCACCATCATGGTCTAACTTCCTCCGCTGATGCCGGGTATGCGGAGGAGTTCGATCACGAGGTGGTGGCATATTTTGTGCCCTCATCGCCTCCATGAGTACTGCCAGCGCTCTTGCCACCTCTTCCGAGCTGGGCCCCGTCAAAGGGGTCCTCGGCCGAGTGTGGGAATGAGGGCGCGCAGCCGATGGTTGGCTTTGGGACACTGAATATGTCCTATGATCGAACTCACCCCTGCTAGACCGAGAATGGCTCGGCCTATAATGAGAGTCATGAATTACGGGAGATAGGGAATCCTCCTTGTATGATCCTCCCCCCGAGCCGGCACCCTTGGGAGAGTTCCGGTCCGGCGAGGGCGATGGTGTAGGGGTTTTAGGCTTTTCGTCCGCTCCTTGACGGAGGCTTTTGCTCTTGCGGTTCTTAGCCATTGCTGCTAAGATAATTGCAAGATGACCTTGGTTAGGAATTTGGCTTAAAGATTTTTGAAAGTCTTCCCCACAGACGGCGCCAAATTGTTTCGGGTGAAAACAATGGGACCTTGCCGAAGGTCCGCTGAAATGGAGAAGGCTGGATTCGGTCCAAGTTATGTTGGGCCGAAGGTTTCGTGCACAGTAAACACACGTAAACTAGCCTCGGGGGTGTTGCCGAGGAAGGCCCCTCCGATGCTAAAGTCAGTACAATGTGTAAGAAGAAGACACTATGCAAGAGAGTTTGTTGCTTGAGGCTTTTATGGAATATACCAGAATATATGAATGAACATGTGAATCTATCAATGAATCAGAATGAATCCCCCTTGAATGTATCAATATGATGGCTTTTATACCTCATCATACATGGAGAGGTTGGGCCTTAGCCCAATTGGCTTGCTTTGTGGGCTGACCTTTGACTTTAGCACAATTGGAGAGCTGAACCTTGACCTTGGGCTTTTAATTGGATCATTTAGTGCTTAGGCCCAATTGGACTAAATGGGTAAGATATGTAATTACTAATATGAAGTAATTTTATCTTACTATATATTTTTTGAGGAAAGGTTGTCTAACAATAGTTCTAAAAAAAATTTAATTAGAGTATAAGTATATCTTTTAGTCTATTTTGCCCATTTTACTCTAGGGATTTAAGATATACAAGTATAACTTTTTGTGACCATTGTGAACTGTTTAAATGATGTAATTAGTAGAGAATATCTTTTTTTTATTTTTTATTTTTTTATTTTTTATGTTTGACAAGAACCTTTATGTTATTATATTGTTTATGAATATTTGATGATATGGTCATAAACATATAGTTAAAGATGATATAATGTTGAGAATTTAATGAATTACTAGTACTGATATGATAATTTCACATTTTTTATAATAATATCTAGCAAACAATTCTACTATTGTATGAAATATGACATACAAAATATATAACTTGTTTATACATCAAATATGCAAAAAACAATGTTCTATTTAAAGCAAAAAGAAATTGCTTATATTATAACTCATTTATCAATCTTCTTGATGCCCTTCACTTTTTTTTTTCAATACATTTCATTCAAAAAGCATTAGTTGAGGTGTGCATTCCAGTTGCAGCTTCCTGATTTGATTTTCCTGTATATCTACAAAACCAATATATATTATAAAGATAAATGGTTTATTATTGGAAAAAAGTGTCTAAATTTTAATAATATAAAAGTAATAAAATATGACGTAGAACATTCAATAACATATAAATGAACATGAAGAAGTATGATTATGTACAATTATATACTTAAATTATTTGTCTTCATGTCACAAATCCATTTTTTATTAGGGTATTGGATACACACACGCAACAAGTCCATATTAAATACTAAATACCTTATATAAGGGTTGTCTACAAGTACATAATGTTATGGTTCTGCAAATATTAGTACATATGTTCAAAATAAACATATTATTAGGAATGAATGAACATTACATTTTTGAATATGAACATTTGAATGATTATTTGAAAATCAATTTTAAATTATTAAACATTAATTAAGCTCATTTTTAAATCAACAATACGTATATGAACATTATTCATTTTATGAATGAGCATATGTTATTTTTTACAAATTAAATTAAAAAAGAAAATGAACATTCATTAGAAAAAAGAATTCCCACAATAAACTACATTTACATTTCAATCTCAACGAGTTTTGATCAAATTAAACAGAAAATTATTACAAGTAAGATATGTTTCTAATTTTTTGTGTCGAACACTCTTATAATTTAATAACTCACCACAAAATAGAGTACATGATACATAATTTAACTATAATAATAGGAAACCACAATAATTTCACATACATCATAATTTGATGGCTAGAATTTTCTGGTGAAATGGAAAAATTCAATAAAAATATATAAATGAGTTAGAGAGTGTGTTACTGTGCCTTAAGATGAATTTTTGTTTGAATGACGACGACCTAAATTATTACACTGTATTCAACAATCAAATTGGGAAAAAAATAGAGTAATCCAAATAGTCATTGAACAATCATATCAAATTACTTCAAATGTTCACTTTCATTAAACAACAATTCACAAAATAATACTACGTAATTACGTAAATCAAATTGAAAAACAAGGGAGACATTGGTACCTTAGCTTAATAACAATCTTGGATTGACAACGAGGTGGTGAAGGACAAAATGAATATAGGCAATTTCTGGGAGTAATGTACAACACTTTATTTTTTTAAAAGAGAGAATATGGGGGAATAGCAAGGAAACTGATATGCGAACGAAACGTGTCGTTTTGAGTGGGGGTGTAGGTACATTTCCCTACTCTAGAGTGTAGAAATAGATAATTACTCTCTTATATGCCAATCTAACACATTTTCAAGTTTCAACCAATCAACCATCCAAAAGCCCAGATCTACTCACCCAACACGAAAACGGTGCCGTTTTAAACAATCAGTGAGCAAGACTGTCTGAGACCAATCCACAAATACTACTCCCACATTGTTCAATCTCTAACGTCTTCTCCAACCTTCAACAATGGCTGCCACTTCCCAATCTATCTCTAGAATAATACACTCACAACAATTCCCAGATTTCAGAAAACCATTAAAATCATCTAATTGCATTTCTCTCTCTTCACAGAATCCATTTCTGGGTAATCTTACTTTCTCTTTCATCAATCCTTCTTCAACAAGAACATCTCAATCACTCTCAATTTCAACCAAACGACGCCCTGTTTCTGCCGCTATCACTGTCAGCCTCCCAACTGTGTAAGATTTTGTATTCTCATTGCTTTTGAGAAATACCGTAATTTTGGTTTGAGGGTTTAAAGTTTCAATTTTTATTTGTTTTGTTTGGGCAGGAGTCCAAATGGGGTTGTTGGTGATAAAACTCCCAAGTGAGTTGAAAATTGTATACCTTTTTGGTTAATTTTATGGTTTATTTATATTGGTTTTATGTGTTAATTGGGGTTTTGATGATTGGTTGAATTAGGTGGTCAGGGAGGGCTATAAAGTCATTTGCAATGAGTGAATTGGAAGCTAGGAAGCTCAAATACCCTACAACTGGGACTGAAGCACTTCTTATGGGTGTACTTATAGAAGGTTAGTCCCTATGATGATTTGATGAATTGGGGATGATCAAACATATGGTTATGAAATATATTTCTTGTTTCAATTTTCGAATTCTATTGCTTATTTTGTATGTCAATATGTTGCTTAAATTGAAAAAATTATGCTACTAAGATATGACAATAATTATATATATGCTGTCCTTATCCTAATTTAAAGGGAACCAATGTAATGAGCACTAGAATAGACCCGGTTTACAATAACTTATTGTAGACCCAACCTTCTAGTATACTATACGAATGTAATTATATCATACGAAATGTGCTTATATTATTACAAAAGTGATTATATCATCTTGAAACTGTTATGTAAATGTATCACTCAAAAAGTGAATTTATCATTATAAAAAGTATCAAATTAATAAATCACATCATTTAAAAGATGATTTTTAAATTTTATAATCCTAAACATAATTATATAATCTCATTAAATGGTTTGATATGAGATCAAAATATGACTCACAAAAAGATAATTATATCATCTAAAAAAGTGATTATATCATCCAGAATGTGATTATATTATTTGAATTATCAAATTTTGGGTCTAAAATAATTTATTGTAGATCGGATCCATACAAGATCAATTGAATGAGCAGAGGCGGATCATAGAAGAGACTTATCGGGGCTTGGCTCCAGATAGATTTGGAAAAAAATTATACTATATGTAGAAGCCTGGTATACTACGTATATTGAGCTTTAATCAAGTTATCTAATAAAATAGCATGTGGAAGGCCGAAGGCCCAATAAAATAACAAAACGGAATGCTTTATTATTTACCTAAAATTATTAATACTCAGCTTTAATTTCCCACTCTCCAAAATAAGATGGACCCACAAGTCCACAACCCCTCCCTCTCTTTTAGAATTACCACGTACTACGTCATCACTTTGACAATATCCATTTGCCAAGTTACAATTCAACCATCAATTTAATTGAAGAATGAAGTCATCGACATCACACCATCATTGTAATTTACTACGGAGTATTTAATGAATTCGTTTATTGCTATTAATCTTAGGTGTCGTTTGGTTGCTATGAGAATTTACTTCCCATAGGAATTTGTATTTTATGGGAATTAAATTCCTACATCAAATTCATGGGAATTGTATAAAGTTGTTTGGTTGACAGGAAGTTGTAAATCATGGGAATTTTGACTTACCTGGGGGGTTGGGTAATTAACTTCCCATATTTTGTGGGAAGTTGCAATTCTCTCATTTACACCTTTTAATGTCAACCAAACAACTCACTCATTTTCAAATTCCCATGATTTTTCACTCCCTTCAGTTTCTTTGTGCAACCAAACAACCCCTTATTATTGTTGTTTTATTTCGTTTTTTTTTTTAAAAAAAAAATGTATTGTAAGAACTTTTTTTTTGTGCAATCAAATTGGTATGTTACTTTGATTAATTTAAACATTCAAAAGAAAATTGATAATTGTAAGGCCACTAGATAATTTTGAGGTTAATAGATATCTCACTTAGAAGTATTGAGTTTTTACCTACAGTATGTTGTTATTTTCTAATACCTATCAATTAAAGGCTTGTTTTCAATACTTGTTATTTGATATTGCATTGATAATAGTAATGAACATATGAACCTATGAAAAATGCATTCAATTGTAAATTTATAGGTTTAATTGTTTAGAGTTAGTTTCTTGTATATGTTCATATTATATTTTAAAATTGGTTGCTTATCTTATTCTTTTCTTGTTTTATATATACTTTATGTTGGAAGTTATTGGCCCCCGAAAGAAAAAGTTTCAAGATCCGTCACTTGTAATGAGTACTATTGATTTCCTTAGTGTTAAATATTGAGAAAATATTTACTGACCATCTGAATTGAATATCGTTGTTGGATTGATCTTGCGAAAAGATCCTCGATTCCTAAGTACTTAGGGTTGACAATTGTTCATCTAGATCAAGCTTGCCAAATGCTAGGCGAGAGGATCTGTATTGGCTGGTCTTTGCTGTGAGCAACCAAGGTTCAGTATTTTGTGTGGTTAAGGATTTTTGGATTGTTTATGAGTGTTAGTATCCTTAGGTAGCAGACTAGCAGCAAAGAACAAAGACCTTTCTTGGGTCATGCAGTTTATGGAGAAGTTGATGGATGTGTAGGGTCATACTCATAGTAATGGAAATGGTTCCTTTGTGGTGATTGCCTTTTGTTCATCAATTTCATCTTCTCAAGTGCCTTAGGTTTCTAATTCCTAGAGAAAGGGATCATGGCAGTAATAAGAGGAAAAAATATAATATGAAATTGTCTAAAGCTATCATAGGCAGTTTTAGGAAAATGAAATACAAGGGAAAAAGAGGTTAGAACATTAGAGTCAAAATTAATTAGTGTCCGGCATTAAAGTCTCAAGGATGCTAAAGAACCAAATGTGATTTCTGCGGTTGAAGTTGACGATATGTAGATGTGGGCCATGCAGTGGAATTTTTATATATGTGCTTTTAGGGGATGTTTGGTTCAAAAGTAAGTAATTTAGGTCCGAGTTGTGAGGTTTAAGTACCCTAGGGGAAGGTGGGTAATTCGGGTGAGACTTATACCATACCTTTGGGTGTCAAATAACAGAAAAGGGTTCATTCCCTAACAAAATCAAACCCATGGTATTAAGTATCAAGTTTCAACCCCATGCCATCATAATTTCATTCTTAATTCCAAATCCATACCACTTAGTGAATCAAACACCCCCTCAACAATTTGGACGATATTGATAGTTGTATATGTGGTCTAATTGCATCAAATTCAAGTAGGAATAGGAGAAAGCTAAAGAAGCTATGTGAAAGATGAAGATTGAGAAGGCCAGTGGGCCATCAACTCTTATAGTAGCTTGGAAATTCCTTTAATGTTGTTTGAAAGGTTAAACAATTAGCGGTTTGCCATGTTATAATTCAATAGAATAATCCAAAACTCAATTTCTTCTTACTTTTGTAGCCCCACTTTAACTCATATGTTGGAATTCTCCGTTCCATATTACATTGTAGTTGCAACACTTTAATTCTTGAAAATTTAGACCAAAAATATAGTCATTGCTCACCGGTATGTTAGAAGTAAATTTAGTCAAGTGAAATCTTGTTAGATTTATTTTAGTGTGTATTGTTTACATGTTAGCTTTTCTTAATTGTACTTATAACGTATTTAGAGGTAATAATAGACTAATAGCCAAAGTAGTACGTTTGAGATAAAAAAAAGTGTTGTAACTAATATATAATGAAGATATGTGTTTTAAAGAAATTAGAGTCAATTTGGTTGTTGCTAGATGAGACAACCTTAGCTGACTCAACTTGATCCGATATAGGAGAAATCTAGGTATTGAGTTGATGTATAACCTTAAGATGATAAGTATAGAGATTGAGTCGAGACAATTCCATCTTAAGTAACAAATCATGCTTCATGGAAAAAGTATTATTTACCTTTTATATTGAAGGAGAAATGTCAAAGTGATGGTTTTACACATATATGTTTTTTTTTGTCAATCACCGGCTTTTTTTTTTTTTGGGGGGGGGGGGGGGGGGAAGAGAGAGGATATTGTGCATGGATCTCTAAGTTAAGTCTCCACTCTCAAATAACACTCACTCAACGTAGTTCAAAATTGAGGGGATTTTATTTCAAGTGGGAGAAAGGGAAATGATTGAGAAGGGGAGATTTGTGTCTTGTGTGTGTGGAGCATTGGGAAAATAATCTCTAGTTTCGCTAATAGTTTAGTTAGGGTTTAGGTAGTGGAAGAACTATATTCCATTAGTTAATGTTTGGTTTGAGAAGGTGATTCAGACCCTCGTATAATCAAACAATGCCACTGCTTTCGCCTCTCTAGTTTAGATAACCTAAATTGATTAAAAGTTCCCCTGAAATGAATAAAAGTTACCCCCAATATGCGTTAAAGTAACCCAATTCAAGTAAAAATTATCTACGCTTTATTAGTAACGAATCACATATTAAATGACTAAAAATCAATTATTAGTGATTGAATGTAATTAAATTACCTCTATAAAACTTTTCTTGTTGATTTATATAAAAATTGTAATATGTTTAAAGTTACCCCAAAAAAGACAAAAAGTTATCCTAAAATTGACTAAAAGTTACCCTTATACGGCTCGATGTACACTAATATTAGTGTAAACCGGATGTATACAAAAGTTTTTGAACTGTAATTGTCGAAACTTCCATTATGGCAAAGTGCATGGCCCCATCCATGATGGTTATATGACAATACTTTTATTATCTCTAGGGTTATGCCATTGTTTGCACCTCTTGCTGTTCGACATTACCCCAGTTGAAATTGATAGTTTTTTCTCTATGGACAGATTCTAATTGAATGGAGGGGGTAGAAAGGATCTTGTGCATGGATCTCTAACTTAAGTCTCCATTCTCAAATAACACTCCCAAATACCTTTTCACTCAATGTAGCTCAAAATTAAGGGGATTTTTTATTTATTTATTTATTTATTTTAATTTTTATTTATTTATTTATTTTTTAATATTCAGGCGTGAAAGGGAATGATTGAGAAGGGGAAATGTGTGTGTTTATGTGGAGGATTGGGAAAATAATCTCTAGATTCCCTAATAGTTTAGTTAGGATCTAGGTAGGGGAAGAATTATATTCCATTAGTTAGTGTTTGGTTTGAGAAGGCAATTGAAACCCTCATATTAACCAAACTATGCCGCTCTTTTCACCTCTCTAATTTTCCTTTGCACATCCACCGTAACCACAATTGTCAAATCTTCTCTGATGGCGAAGTGCATGGCCCCATCCATGGTGGTTATATGACATCACTCTTATAACTCTGGGATGATGCCATTGTTTGCACCTCTTGCTGTTCGATATTACCTCAGTTGAAATTGATTGTTTGATCTCTGTAGACAGATCATTCAACCAAATGGAGGTTGAATTTGTATGGTGGGTAATGGATGCGGGCATGTGGCTGTGATGATGAAATCGGCTTGCAAAGCTGTGATGCCAGTGGGTCATGTACTCATGGGTGTACAATGATGATGCCTTTTGTAAAGAAAGGGTAGGAGGTGTTTGAGTGAATCTAAACGTTTAGGGACAGGGTTATGGGAATCAGACTGGAGAACATTGGACACAACTTTAACTGTATAGAGGGGAAAGGGTATTGGAAAACAATGAACTAAACACCAGCCTAGGAAAAAGATGTTATCGAATGTCTTCTCTTTTATGGACACTTGTGTATCAACTGGCCCTTGTATGCATTAAAGTTAGAGGTGCTAGAGATCTACATGGTGAAGGTATTTTGAACTTTGGAGGTTAGATTATATTGGCGGTGGGGGTGTTTAAAGTTTCCTATTGATATTATGTACTTATATCCGTATAATCAAAGTAAATTCCAACTTTGAGTCCGTTTCCTAATACAATAGTCTAATTAGAGAATAGAATTTTTTTAGAGAGAAAAGGGCTTCAGATGAAGTAAAAAAGATGATGTACGAGAATGTGACCTCAAACATGCTATGAATGTCACTGTTAAAATTTTGGATCATTGTACTGTCTATATTTATTCAAGGATTGCTTCAGGCGTCTTTTGTTAAATTGAAGTTCATTGTACTCAGTACTAATGCTTGATGAGAAGATGAGGTTCTCGGGGTATTGAGCATTAGATCTAGAGAGAGAGAGGGGGGGGGGGTCATTTCCTGGAGCTTTTATGTTGCAGTTATTATACTGTGCAGGATCCCGTTTTCCCTGTTTCCTTATTGTGCCTTTTTCTCTCTGGTTAATGAGGTTATCCTATATGGCTGTTGGTTTACCTTTAACAAAAGCAAAGTAATGGTAATATAGTAGAAACTATACTTATAAGGAAAGGTAGACAAAGATCAACCCAAAGGGCCGTAGTGCAGTGGCTGTCTTTTTCTGTGCTATCAAAGCTGTAAGCTGAGTTAGGTGTTTATAATCATGAAGTTGAATATTCGTATGGATGTGATGACAATTCTTTCAGTCTTCCTAATATCAACTGTTTATGTTGAATTAGACACATAAGCTATTTAAGAGGATTAGCTTTTGTAAACAAGAGTGCAGCCACAGATGATGGCAACGATGTTGAGCTGGTTGCAGATAATTGGTTCTTCTGCCTTGATCAAAGAGTTCGTTTTCTGTAATTGCTGAAGGACCAAACTATTACAATTTTTATGCCGCAATGGTGAGATTACAGATGGCAATGGATCGGATTTGGATCAGGTGGAGCTTCACCCGCATCCATCCATTATCCTAATTGCTCCATCCACATCCATCCGTCATCCGCTTCACCCATCATCCATATCCGTTCGTCCATCATCCGCGGATGAAAGGGGTGGAGCGGATGATAAATGGATGAGTACTAAAATGAAAAAAAAAACTCAGATAAACTTTAATTTTTGGTTATTTATATAATAATTTTTTTAATTTATTAATAAAAAAGAAACAATAACAACATATTGTTTGAAAAATTAATTTGCAACAAAAAAAAGACAAGTAATTTTCTTGCACAATCTATATTTTATTAGTAAAAATCTTTGATTAAAAATTTAATATATGTTAAACGGATGGGTGGATGGTTAGCGGGTGAAAAAAATATCATCCACATCCGATCCGATCCATCATCCGCTTCATCCGTCACCCGCTTCTCATCCATTTAATTCGGGTTTTCGTCCATTTATTTTAAGCGGGTGGAGCGGGTTAGCGGATATCCACTTAATATTGTCATCTCTAGGTGAGATACTGAGATCCTGCGTTGATTCCTGCTGTCTATCGCATTTGAACTGGAAATTGTTCATATTAGTAAACAGTGTTTGTTCTTGAGTTTGAAGATGTTCTATGAGGATTATTCAGGAGATTTTTCTAAGGATTAAGTTGTTGAAGAATGCTACTCAGAAAATCAGTTGATTTATTTTTCCTTCAAAATGTTCCTGCCCTTTACATTGCTACTTCTTTGTTAGTGTATCATTGTTGTCACTAATCTGCTTTGTACTAATCTGCTTGGCAGTGTATCTTTGTTGTCATTTACTCTTGTAAGGAGCTTTTTTTTTTGGTATATTATCTCCCTCTTTTTAATTTTTTCCATAGAATATTGGATAAACAAATTGGGCTTGAGATATAGCCATAAGCTGTAATCATCAATTTTTCTGAAGTGATTGAAGTAAATTTTTTAGGTGCATTAAATATTTAAAGTACTCATCTATCATTGGCTCTTACAACTGGAGCTTCACCTTTGGTTCTCTGCAGGAACTAGTCCTGCTTCAAGGTTTTTAAGGGAAAATGGAATCACACTCACTAAGGTCAAAGAGGAAAGTATAAAATTACTTGGAAAAGGTGATTTGTACTTCTTCAGCCCAGAGCATCCCCCTTTGACTGAATCCGCTCAAAGAGCACTAGATTGGGCATTGAACCAGAAGGTGAAATCGGGTATGCGTTTTGTTCATATTATCTTGCAGCTCTTCAGCATGCTTGATTGTAATGGTGTTACTATTATCTTAAATCTTAGTGATTTGCTGAAATGATGGCATAGCTGGGTCTTAGTGTTGTCAATAATAAATTTGTCTCTTTAAGCTCAAAGCTTACTACTTGATGACCAATAAGGTTATATAAAAAGATGGCTTCTTTCATTGCTTGGTTTAATTGAAGGTTAATGGACAGGGGGATGGATGTGGGGTCATGGGGAAAAGTTAGTGATGTAGCTGTCAATTACTGGTGCCGGCAACTGGTTGGTGGGGGATATGTGTTTTGTAATGAACTATCACTTCTTCCGTTCTTTTTTTCTTGACCTAGTTTGACTTTTGCACTATTCAAAGTTCAAACATTCATCTATTACCTTTTTTGTTATCTATACATGAGGTAAAACACTAAAACATAATCATGTGGATCTTGTTTGACTTGTCTCAATACATAATATCATAATATCTATTTGTTGTAATTTTTACTTTACAAGAATTTAAATTATTGATGGTTAAATGTATACATTGACAAGCGTGTAAATGAAATAAGTCAAGTGAAATAGAACAAGTAATTGGTGTTGTATGGACCCGGTCTACAATAAATTATTGTAGACTCAAAATTTGACAGTTTCAAATAGTATAATCACATTCTGGTGTAATTTACTATTTGATACTTTTTATAATGATAAATTCACTTTTTGAGTTATACATTTACATAACAGTTTCAAAATGATATAATCGCTTTTGTAATAATATAATCACATCTCGTATGATATAATCACATTCGTATGGTATACAAGGTTGGGTCTACAATAAGTTATTGTAGACCGGGTCTATTCTAGTCTTTGTATTTTCTTTTCTGTAAAATATATGCCAATAGATATGATAATTATTGCAATGTTGTAAATTCTGTTTGGTATTGCTTCTGATGTTCAACTATATCATTGTCTGAAAATTTTTCCAACCAAATCTTTAAAGGGGCCAATTATAATATCCTTTTGTTGTGGATTGCACCTGTAAAAAGTAGTGAGTACTGACGACACATTACCACTATCTTTTGGATGTTGATTTCACTTTTGTTTATGGTTTATTTTATCTATCAAAATTTAGACTGCTGATTCTGAACAAAGAAAAAAGAAATGGAACTTCAGTTTATATTATGACTCGTTACGCATTGTCCTCTATGCAGATGAAAATGGGGTAATTACGACAATTGATTTACTTCTTGGCATATGGTCTGAGGAGGAGTCTCCTGGCCATAAGATATTGGCTGCCCTAGGTTTCGATGATGAGAAGGCCAACAAGCTTAAATCAATAGGCTCTAAACCTGGTTTTGATGAAGATAAGTAATTCATATTTAACTTTCGATGTTGCTAACATTGTAATTCTTTGATATTAGAAAGCATGTGAATGGTGACTGAGCTCAAGTAACGTGCTCAATTCATAGCTTTTCGTACATTCTTCAGTTGCGGAAAGTCCCTTTGCCACTCCACATGCTTTTTGTGTACTACCATTCCCTCGATGGAAAAATTTCCAGATGGGAAAATCATGATTCACTTATTCTAGAATTTATGAATTATAAAATCCGAATTACAATTGTTTGTATCTTCGGGTTTAGTATATAGAAATTTCATACAATTGTCTCTTACATTTACATTTGTATCCTACGTATCGCAGTGATTCATGGACATAGAAGATTAAATCATAGCTGAATCCATTGTTTTCCTTCAGTCAGATAATTTTCTTACTTGTAGGTGTGCCTGAATTCTCTGTCTTAGAATGCTGACCAATAGTGATCACGTAATAACTTCAAAATTCTCTCTTTTTTCCAAGGTTTTAACTGAGCCCTCATTTGATAAAAACTCTTCGCCTGTTGAGGCGCGTACTTGAGCCTTGCCTGCCTCTTTGACCCAATCAATTCTTGCTATAAACACCAGTAACAAAAGCAAGCAGGTTGATGCACCTACCAAGAACCCCAAGAAAAGACCCCCAAGCCCGAGCTTTGCTTTGAAACCCAATGCACTCCCCAAAGGTAAAGCCAGCAAGTAGAACCCACCAAGGCTTGCAAATGTACCAAGCCATGGCCTTGCTGTTCCTCGGACAATCCCTCCGGAAACTGTCAATGGAAAGTTTGCCACTTCAATCATAGCCATCAAGACCATCATTTTTTTGACCCCTCTGATTACCCCCTTGCTATGGCTGAACACTGAGCCCCACCAACCCCGGGCTGCCACCATAACCATGGCCCCCAAACATCCAGAGAACGCTGCTGTTATGAGGGACACATAGGCTGATTTGTAAGCATTTTTTGGTTGGTTTGCCCCGAGCTCATTGGACACCCGGGTTGATGCACTTACAGAAAGGGAGAGCATTACCGAGAAGAGCAAATAATCGAAGTTGATCACAATTACAAGCACCCCAACCGCTTCCTTAGCATTAGGAAGTCTCCCTGTGAGAAGGACTAGGATCTCGTAGCACCACCACTCTAAGCAGGTTGTCAGGCAGCATGTCCCGCATAAGCTGAGCAAGGCAAACCATTCCTTGATACCCTGATCCCACCACCCCCCTTTCTGCCACTTTTCTCTCCCCCTCAGTTCCATGTGTAGCACGTATAATGCGAGCAGTAACATTACTAGAAGATCACTAATCCAGACTGCTATGGCTACCCCTTCAATACCCTTTGCTTTTATCAAAAGTATGTTGATGGGAACATGAAAAACTACTGCAAGAGTAGAGCTTAACATAATAGGAACGGTGATACCCTGAGCACTCAAGTATGCTTTCAGAGGGCAAAGAAAGGCGTTCACCATTAAATCAGGGAGCAGATAAAGAAGATAGCGTTGAGCCATAGCTACCATATCCTCTTGTTGCCCAAAAATAGGAAGAACTTTGCTAATATTCAGCCAAAGGATAGAGATTGGAAGGGTGGCGACGAGCAGCAAAAGAGTTGCCATGAAGAGGGTCCTATGAAGTAGTCTGTAGTTCTTTGCACCATATGCTTGACCACATATTGGTTCCATGGCTCCACACAAGCCCGTCAGTATAGAGTATCCGGTGACATTTGCAAACGTGAACCCTAGAGCACCTCCAGCCAATTGTAGCTCACCAAGTCGCCCCAAGAAGGCTACCGTGATTGCCTGCTTGATAAACCACGTTAAGTTCATCATCACCAATGGGACCGCCATCCCCTGTTGCTTCCTTAGCTCAGAAGTAACATCTTGGACCAAGTATGTTGTCCATGACGCCACTGTAGGAGGTAAAGATTGATGATTATCTTCTAGTTTCGGTATTGGCCGTGGTGTTGTAGACATGGTTGTTATCTATTGAAGGTGTGGATGATAGGGTATGGCAAAGTTAGTGGAATAGACTTTGATAAATAAGCAAGGGGAGATAGTGAGGGGTGGGGTTGTGGTCAGATAAAGGATGATTAAGCGTGAGTGCATGAGTTTTGTGATGGTTTTCTATTTGGTAAAGAAATTGTGTAAAAAAAAAAATAAAGAAAAGATATTATCTTATAATGTGGAATTAATTGAGCATACAATAATTCATGAAGATTATATCATCGAGTGTGTAATGACAAGCGATGAATCATAAGTAGGCCAATGCCAAAGAAACCTCCCAGCTCCTTTGTTTAACTTTTTACAATATTCATATTGAGCTCTTTTTAATCATTTCAATTGTGATTTATACATAAATAAATATAGTCAATATATGATCTTGTTAAATTTGTATCGATTAATATAATCTAAATATAATGTTTTATGATTTTAAATATTAAAAATTAAACATATTTATAAAATGCATAGAATTATATAAACAAGCTAAGGAAGCATATATATAACTGTATCATATGGTAAAATGTTAATTAATTATGTGACTTCTTGTTAGTGTAAAATTTGTTAAAAATTCTGTTAACAATAGATTACGTGTGCATTTCGATTCTAATTTTATTGTTTCTTTCACGCTAGATAGCTAACATATCAAAACTAAGAGCTTTTTTTTTTTTTTTTTTTTTTTTATTATTATTTTAGGAAAGTTAGCCGGAATTTTTTTTGCAAATCAAGTTTCACCAAAGTTAAGATACTTTGGGGGAAAGAGTTCATACAAACACGTTCGGAACAATCATTTGTATCTCATCTAGCTACTAAATGGGCCACGGCATTCCCGGCTCTCTTAACATGAGAAATAGTAAAAAAGCTAAAAAAAACTCGAAAGCTTCTTAATTTTAGCCCTAGTTGATGTATCAATTGGCCAGTAAAGTTACTTTATTTTTGGTGGAGTTAAAGCTTGACCTCTTTATTTTGTCCAATTGTTTGTTATTCAAGACAATCAATTTCCAATCACAAACAAAAGAAAAGTTAGCTTCTGAGAGCCAAAAAAATTATAAAATAATGCAAATTGTCAAACGCGGGTCTGAGCCGCACCCGCAAACTAAGAGAGAGAGTCCACTTCACAAGTCCAAGGAGGTTCCATCCCAAAACCATATGGCAATAGGAGGAGTAGCCCCTTAGCCTTATAAAGTGTTTAACTCTCTCTTCTTCAATCAATGTGGGACACTTATATGTGGTGACACTTGAGAGGTTTATTCTTCAACACTCCCCCTCACATGTAAGGTCCCTTTTAACTTTGTCTCATGTGATTTTTCGGGCTAGAGTGCTTCTTCACTCCCCCTCACACGGACCTACTCTTGGCCCAGTGAACTTTAGCCATTTAAGGTCCCATATTGTGGGCCTGGCTCTGATACCATGTCAAACGCGGGTCTGAGCCGCACCCGCAAACTAAGAGAGAGAGTCCACTTCACAAGTACAAGGAGGTTCCATCCCAAAACCATATGGCAATAGGAGGAGTAGCCCCTTAGCCTTATAAAGTGTTTAACTCTCTCTTCTTCAATCAATGTGAGACACTTATATGTGGTGACACTTGAGAGGTTTATTATTCAACACAAATCAAGAAAGCTTAGGAAAAAAAAAAAAAAAAAAGCAACCCCACTAGATGATCGACTATCGTATTCAATTCAATAATCTAACTTTTATCAAGTGTAAAAGAGGGTATCATTTGCCCATTGCCAATTGAAATTTTATGACATTATAAAGAACTAAAGAAGTTGCTCCAATTCAAGGCTACTAGGCAATAAGTTCCTTGCACCATGGTGTTGCGTCTTCAATTCAACTGAGCAAGAACAAATATGATAAAATGCCTCTTTCATATCCCGTTTATTAAATAAAAAAAGTGCTACTCGTGCATAATATTTATCATATGGCAGGTTGACTCATATTCCGTTTTAAATTATTTCCTTAGCTTGGAACCTATAGCCTTTTAGAGTGAATCAGTGAGACGGTGATGCCAAGATAGATGTGTTTTTTTAGGGGAGAAGTCTTGCTAGCCGGAGGAATTGGGGATCCCACACTTGCTTAATTGGGGTGAGAATTGAATCCCAGGTGAAGGAGGTTCTTCAACCATTAGGCCAACAAAAAGTACTCCATAAGTCCATATAAGCAAATAATAAAATATGGAGTACAAGTACAACGTATGTGTATATGGAGTACGTATCATTATTGTCTATTAAATTTTAAGATTGTGAGGAGTTTTTTTTTTTTTATAATAATAATAATAATAATATAACTAATATATAAAGCTAAACTTTTAGCCAGGTCACGAGGTATTGACACTTGGCATTTCAACTTTTCTCCAAGTGTCGCGCCACGTTTGATAGATTTAAATAGACGATTAAAAAATTAATTTAAAATTCTATTTGGATAAAATTTTAGGATAAAATTGTTAGTTTAGAGTTTTATTTTCAATAAAATACCAATATTTCAGAGGTACAAATTGAATTATAATTTTGTTAAAAAAATTTCAATAAAATATAGCAAATCGTCATAAAAGCACATCAATTTCCTAATTAATTTTGTATCAATGATATATTTAAAAATTTGACATATAGATTAAAAATTTATCTTCAATAAAAAACCTGGGTATCGCACGGGCACAAAACTAATAATAATAATAATAATAATAATAATAATAATAATAATAATAATAATAATAATAATAATAATAATAATAATAATAATAATAATTATTATTATTATTATTATTATTATTATTATTATTATTATTATTATTATTATTATGAAAAAAAGTCCTATTTAATTTGCTAAAAATGCTCTTAGTTTCTTTCTTGGCTTCCTCCCTCCCTCCATTTCCAGAAAATTTCTCTCTAACAACATCTCTATGTCCTCTTCATTCTGGTGTTGAATTTTTGGTGCACTAGTCTTTCAATCATGCCCTTTTCATATTAAGGTTTTGCGCCCTTCTCTATCTCCCAATTTTATTTTATTTTTCATGTACAAGTTAATTATCTATCAAAATCATGAGATAATTAAACAATTGATGCTTAGAATTATTATTACCAAATTTAGCTACGTTTTGGATAAAGAAACTTACAATTTGCGTTATGTCAAGGGTGTTTGTTTATATATTGCACATGTACATTTATTTGTTATGTTCAATTCAATGTTATTTATTTCTTGATATTACACAAAATTTTGATAACAAAAGTATTTAATAAAATGGCGCTTCTTCTCTAGAAATCGAATAAAAGATTTCGACTCATTCATTCGTGCGTACTCCACATCGCTCATTTGGTAGAGCGTTACTCTTACAATTGTGTCATTGCTATATATGACACCTTTGTCTTATGTTAAAATGTATGTGTTCAATTAAAATCGACACAATGTATAGAAGTCGTGTCATTCAAATTGTTGTAATAAGGCTCTCACGTACGATTTATAGTCGATATTGCTATGCATAACTTGTACAATTCTAGTGCAGGATTATTTTGTCAAGTTGGTGACATTTGATACAGGCAGACGTAAATATTAATTTCGCGACTGAAGTATTGACAGTCACAAATATTCAGTAGCAAATTCAACAATTTGATGTAGTGTATAAAGAGCTTACTTTCTCAATTTGCTTAAGTTGATCTACTTCTCCACGAATTTAGATATGTCGGCTTACAAATCACAGGTCATGAATGGTCAAAGAGAAAAATTCGTAAGGTATACGAACTCATAATCTTGTAGCATTATATGTTCATAATTAACTTTAGCTATAGGTTGCTCTGCTTTAGCTTCATTCTTATACTAATTGTTCGTGTTGAATTTTGTTACATTGATACTACTAGTCTAGATTTTGTTTAAAAGTGTGGCATGTATAATGGTTTCTTATATTTTGACAGACTAAATAAAATGGACTCATTCTCAACAAAGAACAATGACTCTACAAATCGTTTCGCCTTCAGTATAGAAGGACTGAAACGTAGTGTTTATAAGTCACAAAATTCAACAAGGTCTTTTAATATAGGAATGATGAAACCTCATGGACTAAGGACAATTGGTAAATCACTACGATCAGGGGTTACTCGAGCAGTGTTTCCAGAAGATCTGAAAGTGTCTGACAAGAAAGTGTTTGATCCTCAAGATAAATCTCTTCTTCTTTGGAATCGACTTTTCGTTATATCTTGCATCATTGCAGTGTCTATAGATCCTTTGTTCTTTTATCTACCTATAGTTGAACATCAGAAGAATTGCTTAGGCATGGACTATGGATTAGCTGTTACAACTACGACTTTGTGTACCATGATTGATGCTTTCTATCTTATTCACATGGCTTTTCAATTTTGTACTGCATATATTGCACCATCTTCTCGAGTCTTTGGACGTGGTGAGCTTGTTATTGATACCGGAGAGATTGCTAAACGTTACCTACTGCGCTATTTCATCATAGATTTGTTAGCTGTTCTGCCCTTACCACAGGTATTATATGTACTTGTAATATTTTCTTGATGATGTCAAGTAGAGGCAATGTTATTTCATTGATTCGTCGTTCTTGGTTGTGTAGATTGTGGTCTTAAAATACCTTGTTAAAGCTCAAGGGAAAGGTATAATAGAGACAAAGAAATGGTTGCAAATAATTGTATTTTCACAATACATTTTTAGATTTGCTAGGTTTTATCCTCTGACTTCAGACTTGAAAAAGACTGCTGGTGTATTTGCTGAAAGTGCTTGGCTTGGAGTTGCTTATTACTTGCTGTGGTACTTGCTCTCTAGTCATGTAAGCGCGTTTAATTGTTATTACACTCTTTGTAAGTGCGTTCTAGTCTTGTTGTGGTATGTTTTGGTACGTGGAACAAGCATGGAAACACAATTCGCTACCTGATTTTGTTAAACTAGTCTAAAAGTGTACCACTAGGCCATGTACCATGTACCAATTCGTAGTTTGTGAGGGTATTAGTGAATTTGGTAACAATGGCCGGGTTTGTTTGTTTTAGTCTTGAAGGCTATATGCTAAGTATCGAGGACATCATTGCAGATTGTTGGGGCGCTATGGTATTTATTTGCTGTGGAACGCATAGATACATGTTGGAAAAATGCATGTCAAAGTCAAGGTCATAAATGTGATAACGATTTTTTGTATTGTGGGAGTCATGATATGGCTACTTTCGAGGTATGGCAAAATATTAGTGTGGATGTTCTTAATAAGATGTGCTCAGTTGAGGAAGAAGATTCAAACTTCAACTTTGGAATCTATACACAAGCACAATCCTCTATAATCGTCGAATCTCAAACTTTTGTTAATAAATTTTGCTACTGCCTCTGGTGGGGTCTTCAGAATCTAAGGTTATTCGCAACTACTAAGCATTTCTAGTTCTGCTAAACATGTTAGCTATTTAGCCTTACTTTTTAACTCGTACATTTGTTGTACTAACGGCTCAAAAACGTTAATTTTTGCAGTACATTGGGTCAAGGGCTACAGACTAGTACCTATCCAGGGGAAATTATATTCTCTATATGTCTTGCTATATCCGGTCTTATTCTTTTTGCACTTCTGATTGGAAACATGCAGGTATTTCCTGTTTCGTACACGATTTTCTGTTGATTACTAGTCAGTTTTACCTGAAAATGAAACATTATTAAACCATGTAGGGCTTAATTTTAGGAAAGAGATGTGACTTTGAACTCTGTAACTTCATGTTGTTGTTTGCAGACGTATCTACAATCACTTACTGTTAGGCTAGAGGAGATGAGAATAAAGAGGCGCGATTCAGAGCAATGGATGCATCATCGTTTACTGCCACAAGTTCTTAGGGAACGAGTAAGACGATATAACCAATACAAGTGGTTAGAAACACGAGGAGTTGATGAAGAGAGCTTGGTTCAGAGTCTACCAAAAGATCTTAGGAGGGACATCAAACGCCATCTCTGTTTAAATCTAGTCAGAAGAGTAAGTGTCTGAACTGTCAACTATACTAATTGTCAGAATGTTTTCTTTGAATTTTGGTGGTTCTAACTTCAACTTAATATGTATTTCAATTGTGCTTGGTATCTTTAGGTTCCTTTATTTGCAAATATGGATGAACGACTGCTCGATGCCATATGTGAGCGACTGAAGCCTAGCTTATACACCGAAAACACCTTCATTGTCAGAGAAGGAGATCCAGTCGACGAAATGATCTTCATCATAAGGGGACACCTAGAAAGTGTGACAACAGATGGTGGAAGAAGTGGATTTTACAACCGAGGATTGTTAAAGGAAGGAGACTTTTGTGGCGAAGAGCTTTTAACATGGGCCTTAGACCCGAAATCCAGCATAAATTTACCACTGTCAACAAGAACTGTGAAAGCTCTCACAGAAGTAGAGGCCTTTGCTTTAAGAGCAGAGGAGCTGAAATTTGTTGCAGGGCAGTTTCGAAGACTTCACAGTAAACAGGTGCAGCACACCTTCCGGTTCTACTCTCAGCAATGGCGGACTTGGGCAGCTTGCTTTATACAAGCTGCCTGGAGACGCCACATGAGGAGGAAGATAGATGAGCTTCGACGATTAGAAGAAGGGGAGGAAGAGGATTATAATGATTATTTAGAACATGGAAACAGGTCAAGTAAGAAGCGTAGAGCCAAGGGTGACGAAAGTGGCTCTAGCCTTGGTGCTACCATCTTTGCCTCAAGGTTTGCTAGGAACGCTCTTCGTGGAGTCCATAGACTTCGTAGTGGGAACAACACCACCGGCTTGGCGTTGCAGAAGCCTCCTGAACCTGACTTCTCCAACATTGATTGAGGTTTGTAGTCATGATTTTAGTTAGTAGTATAACCTATGTTATGTGATAGAGTTGTACTATGTTTTGCTTGGGCCAATTAAATTGTACAGTTACTTATATGTTTGAATGGTATAAGGTGATATAGAATGTACTTTGTATCATTTGTGTGTTACATTTAGAAATGACTAGAGAAAATTGCCTAGAAAATAAGATAATGGAAACTTAAAGAGGCAATCAAAGAGAGATGAAGCATATGAAGTATGAAGTTGATGATTATTGTAGGTGATACAAAGAATTTGACTCCATGATCTTGTTATAATTTAGGTGTACTCAGTTAAATCGTGTCATCGTGAGCAACAAAATTTGTTTAACGTCTTGCATATAATTTACTTGAATTCTTCGAAACCTTTTTTTTCGTTCCTGTTCACAATCTCCATAGTGCAAAATTTTGTTCTCAAATTTGCATTTCAGAAAAGCTAATCTTTACATGATTAATAAAATTTATTTGCCACTTCATTTGACTCACGTTTTTTTTCCCATAATTCTTTTGTTATTATTTTACTAAAAGACATTAAAAAAAAAAGAAAAAAAGTAATTGTTTCTTTTAAAATAAAACAATACAATTTGTCCCTATAAATGCTTAAGAACAATGACTTTTTCTTAATGCTCTATAACTTTTTTTAATTCTTAAATAGAAAGTTCTCTTGATTTTAGTTTTCAAGAAAAGATGAAGGAAATAAACAATGTTTATTGGCACTATCAAGATTTTTAATTTTAATCAAACTCGTTCTAATGGATTTTGTAATGGACCGTTTTTCATGAGTGGGCCCGTCTTCTTTTAGATGCAGAAGTATGTTTGGGCTAGGAATTCTAAGAACTTTCGTCCAATCCTTTGATTCTCAACTGCCAACTCGCTTAAGCTTAAGCACATTGATCGTCAATTAGTAGTGACAAAATTAATTTGTTATTCTCAAATTTCACTGTTCAAATGTTCCATTCAAAGGGGGTGTTTGTGGACTCATATTTGATGGGAACGTTGTTACTTTTTAAGTATAACTCCGGACACTGGTGAGTTTGTTCTGTAAGACACTTAAACGGATACCACAAAGTCTTATATGTGGCTGGCCGGTCAGCGCTAGCCACTATAGGGATTACTTTGCTAGTGTAATGGAGGTTACTTGGTCAGTATTAAAGGGGTTACTTTGTCATTGTTATGAAGTTACTCAGTCAATGTTATAGGGGTTACTTTGCAAGTGTAATGAGGGTTACTTGGTCAGTATTAAAGGGGTTACTTGGTCATGGTTATAGAGTTACTCAGTCAGTGTTATAGGGGTTACTCGGTCGGTATTATAGGGGTTACTTAATCAATGTTACAGGGGTTACTTTAAGTGGCCACACGGTGTGGCCGACCGCACACAAAACGGGCTTAACAGATAAAGATATGAGCTTTAACTTATAACGTCTCATAAACTAATTCGATGTATCACAAATTGGTTTTATTAGAATGATCTCTAAATGAGATTTGATAGGAGATTTTAATTTCACTGTGTTTATTACTATGAACTACCATTGTCCATTGTAGACTTTTTGAGTTTTTTGTGCTTGTAATATCGTTCGTTACCTTGGTTACTGATAGAGTATAAAACATATTCCTGGGCCTCAACCATCAGTTTAAGCTTTTGGTTGAGTTGGTCCTCTAACACTTACGATGAACCTAACAACAACATGCATTATTAGCACTGATTAAACTGTAAGTTCAATGGTGATAGAGCTCATCGAAAAAAAAAAAAAATTCTTATCTTGGCATTGATCAACTGATGTGTAGTTCTTATCAACGGGTTTGTAATAATAAAAACATGCATTTAATTTGCAATATTGAATAGCTTATTGAGATATAACTAATTGTTTTTATCCAAAAAATTATGTACATAATACATCAAATGTTTTTAATGCTCATAAGATCAAATCTATATAGGTAATCTACTTAATTTGGTTATGAATGATAGCCATTTTACTAATGATATGTTAGTGGTTAATTATGTGAGATATCACATCAAAAGTTGAAGATCATTTTTCATGTTAATGGAAACACAACACTAATCAAATATTATCAAAACCAAAGGTGATCAAACCAATCCGTATATTATCAAATTAAAGATGAATAATCAACTTGGATCATACCCAGTATATGACTTTGACCTAATAATTTTACATCAAATATGTGATCTCTTTGATTTATTTTTTCTCCATACATACTTTGCACTCTCCCAATCCAAATTTGATCAGACTAATTTTGTTTTACACGTATCATTATTCCTGTGACAGTTTATTCTACTTAATTTTCTATAGATAAATCTGAATTGTGATTTATAAATATATGCTATGTATA
Organism: Chenopodium quinoa; assembly: GCF_001683475.1. Taxonomy (NCBI): domain Eukaryota; kingdom Viridiplantae; phylum Streptophyta; class Magnoliopsida; order Caryophyllales; family Amaranthaceae; genus Chenopodium; species Chenopodium quinoa. Next base: position 2,538,674 of record NW_018744693.1, on the reverse strand, counting down.
AGGCATAAGAATGTCATATAATGTTGTATATACTATATAAAACTTACAGTATTTAGGTTATTTTTGTTAATCAATGAATAGACTATTGACACAAATGCACCACATCGGGTAAAAGAATGCCATTTAATGTCTATTGTGCACCAAAAGAACACAAGTACATAAAATGAGTAATACAAGTACATATGTGATTGAACATGTGATTTTATGTGATAATAGAACATATTTTACATTATCTTGTTCCTAATGTCATGCTCTTGTACATAACCACATGTGTTTACAATACTACATGGTATAGCATATCAAATTAGTATTAAATCCATGCATCTAATTAATTTAATTATTAAGGGTGTCTTTTATTAATTTAGCTTTTATTAATTCAATTCAACTCATAAAACAATCTCGCAATAACTTATGATAGAATTGAGTTTTTTTTTTTTCCATATTTAAATTTTGAACAAAAAACTTTAATTTGTAATCTCCTAATAACATATATATACAAATGAAACACATAAACAATATCATATAAGACTATCCCGACCCTTAATATAAGGATACACCATAATATATATGGCCATATTGTTTAAGGGTTTATTCTCTTCAACTTAATTTTAATTCAATTCAACTTAGTTCAGCTCAGTTTCTATTTTCCTTCTCTCGTAAACAATTCATTTCATCAACTCAGTTCAGTAAATTAAAACAGGCCCTAAATCCGCAATGTTCCTACGTGAAATCCAGAAGATTGGACAGTTTACAATATAGGAATAGAGCCAAAAACAAGAAATGAAAAAGTGGGGTAAACACTTAAGATTGAAGCAAGCAATTGAGCCTTTTGGAGGTGTTTCTACTACAGGGGTTGCATAGGCTGACTACCTCGAAAAGGAGCTCTGATCTGTTTTAACTGTAACGAGTGCACGTGCAACTCAGCACCCACAATCCTCATTCACCATCTTGTCGACTAACAACCCATTTATGCATGCCACTGCTCTTTCTTTCTTTCTCTCTCTTCTTTATGTTTTCTCAAATTTAATTTTTCATTCATTCTCGTAAATGGAATAATCTATCTATCAGTCACCCTATTACTCCTCACTCACTTCCATTCATTTCATTTCTTCCTTTGCTTTTAATGCTCTACTCTACGCACTCTTTCACTCCACCCCCCTTTTCTCGGAGCTCTTTTTACCCTTTTTTTTTTTTGGATTTACATTCATGCATGAAACAAGGAATGTTGGTACCTATACAACTTTCTTTTACTCACCCCTTGCTCCATCCGGGATCATTAATTGTCACGATGCTAATACTGAAACGAGTAATATGACAACTAATTCCAGGCAGAAGTGGGAGGTGGTGGTGTGTACGTGTTATTTTATATATATTATAGGGGACAACGGATAACAGTTTCATATGATGGAGTGTCATGTTGTTTAAATATGTGATTTGTTTTTTATCAACTTGTTTAGTTAATGTTCAATGATCAAATACAAGTAGATAGTTTGTTAAGAGGAAAGTTAGAGGAAGAATACAAAAAAAAATATAAAGGATTGGTTAGTTAAGATGAATGAAGTTATGTTGATTATTGTTGGAAATTGTGAGTAAATGAGCTTTGGACCAAGAATAATTTCCATTGAATAACAATGTACAATGATATATCATCCTCAATCAAAAATTAATAAAAGCATCATGCAATCTCACAAAAATAATTAAACACCAACTTCAATGACCAACAAACTACCATCAACTTTAAAGTAAGGAGAAAAAAATTGCAGCAATGGGTGCACCAAACCTAAATCTCCCCAAAAAGAAACAAAAATAAAATTAAAAACACATGGCAATTAACAGTTTTTTCTCATCGATCAGCACTCATCTTCTACCTACAATGTAAGTAAAATTTGAAAAGTAGAAAAAAAAAAAAAAAATCCTAAAATGAACCTCTTGCTAGCTACTTACTTAGCTTGCACTACCAACAATTAACCAAAGAGTTTTCTCCAAGCGAAATACTTGACTGACCTTTCTTTTTCTTGGTGATTCATTCATTGTAATGCACCGTCCTTGCATTTGCGTTCATCACGTAACCAGCATCCCCCGTCCACAATTAGTTGTCACATTTCTGGTTCAAATTACAGATAAATATTTCAGGAATATTTAAAATTGAGGTCGGCCAGAACCCCAATACCCCTCCGGGGGCATTTGGACAGAGTTAAGCAGATTAGGCGGCATCCCTTGGAACAACCCGGCCCCTCCGTTTGGATCGTTTCCAAGCAACTGTTGAGCTGACGGCAGCATCCCTTGATGATCCATACCACCACCGCCACCACCGAGTTGACCACCACCCCCTTGCATTCCTCCCATAGGCCCACCACCTTCTTGGTCTTCCTCTAATGGCAATCTTTCATAAGCAGCATTGCTAAAAGAAGCAGCCATAATAACAACAGGACCAGACGCTAACAATTGCCCAACCACACTACCACCCACAACTTGTCCCTGCCCGCCCGCTAAGTATATGCTAAGCCCCGTAGCAGCAGGCGGGGCAGGAGGCGGAAGAAACGATCCCGCCAATGACAAGATCTCGAACCTCCCGTGAAGCGTGACAACGGCGGGAGGACCGCCGTTGCCGCTAGAGGTCGAACCCGGTTGCCGTATAGTAACATTAGCAACCGTCCCAGTACCACTAAGAATACATACACCTCGTTGTCGAAGGCGAGCAAAAGTAGCAACACTTTCCATTATGTCACAACCATCAGAAACCTCCATAACATGGGTTCGGAGAGCGTTAGCGCTATCTCGAGTAATGATGATAGGCGGCTTAGGCTTGTTCTTAGACCCAGCTGGTCTCCCCCTCGGCCGCCTCGTCATCATATTGTGGTGATCTCCACTTCCATCTTTGGAATCTTGGTTGTCGGTGCCGGTATTATCGGTGGTGCTTGTGGTATCGTCGTCTCGCTCTCGTTTACCAACCCCGCCAAGGCGGGGGGAGAGGTCGGATTCGGAGTTGTTCTGAGGTTGGAGTTGGTGGAATTGGTGGGGGTGGAGATGGAAAGGAGGTGGAAGTGAGTGCCCATGTGCCGATGCCGAAATCGGATCCATATTCATCCAACAACTACTCAATAAGCTTACCTAGATCAACTTGTTAAAGAACTCAAGATAAAGGAAATACAGTACTTTGTAGAAAGTAACAAATAATATAAGAAATTAAACAAGGCAAGAAATAATCTTGACAAGTATAATTAGTGGGTGATTAGCAAACATAGTGGAGGTGTAAAGGTTAAGAAAATGGAGCGGAAAGGAATTTGTATTAGTGGAAGTACAACGGATGGGTTGGATGAATAGTATGTAATATATATGAGTATATCAATCAAAGCAATATAAGCTAATAAGAAGAAGACTTTTTTCACAAACTTTTTTTTGGGTTTATCTAACTTTTTGCTGGCTTAGCTAGCTAAACTTTGGTTCTTTGTTACAGCTTTCGAAGGGTGTTTTTTTTTTATTTTTTTTTTTATATCTCTATTGAATCATAGAATTGAAGAAGAAGAAGATTAAAATAAACTCACCATAATATTTGAATTGAAGTTGAAAATTGTAGCTAGCTACTCAACTCTGAAAGGAACAATAATTTACAATTAATAATCGATCTGAAACCGAACCGAATGGATTAGCTAGAGAAGAAGAAGAAGATTTGAGAAGAGAAGTGGAAGGATGAGGGGAGTATGGGTGTTTTTGGGAGAGAGGTGGGTTAGGGTTAGATGAAGAGAGGAGGAAGAGAGAAATGAGTTAATGATATGATGGGGAGGTTGGGTTTTTGGTAAATATAAAATAAAATTAAATAAAATAAAATAAAAAAAGAAAAGAATAAATGGGGTCCATTTAATTTCAAGTCTTGCGCCTCCCTCTTCTTCTTCTCTAATAATATTGCTGTCTATGTCAGTTGTATCATGAGAGTGTATAGGCCAATAGTTTCTAAACCATCATTCAACTATATCCTCGTCTTGTAGGTTTTATTTGCCTTTTTTTGAATTTTTTCATTTTACTAGATTTTTTCTTCTTTTGTTAGATTGCTTGACTTTCTTTTTCCATTTTTTACTACTAAATTGATGGCTTAAAATTATAACATTATTTATAGTCTTAATTAGCGTCATTTTTACATTTAGAAAATTATATATATTCCAACGTTTTTTGATCCTATTCGTGTGCATACGAATTATTGTTAATAGTGTTGATGGTTGGAAAGGCACACATATTTGTGCAATTCTAGTTTTGAAATTATGTTTAGTCACTGCACAACTACAAAGTACAAGACTAGCATTAATTGTTAGTGAGACGATGATTGATATAAAAGGGTTTTAGAGATGTTGAGTAGGAAATAAGAGTGTAGGATCCCTAAATTGATATTTAATCAATGAGTGTAATGATTACATGGTTCAAATGATAACTTTTTTTGAAGAAAGGTTTAAATGATAATTAGTTGCATTGTATCCCAAAGTGGCCAATAGGGCAGTATTTATTATTGAGATTAAGATTGTAGCCTAAATAAGTAGGCTTTACCCTTAATAACTCTTTTGAAAATTTAATACTCGCATTGATCATCAATATTTTCTCTATGAGAAACTATATTACGACTTATGGCCATTATGAGACTCATTCTACTAAGTTTGATTATATATTCTTCATCAGTATAATGCCCTTAGGATTTGTTCTCTTCAGCTTATTTTCAGTTCAGTTCAACTCCAATCAATTCAGTAAATCAGAACAAGCTCTTAATATTGATATGTGGATCGGGTGAGGTTTGTACTAAAATATCTTTACCAATCATGCAAGAGTCTAATCAGTGTAAACTATATATAAGATATTTTTAATTTGAAACAACGTTTTTAGGTTAATAGTTCTATATGCCCATTATTTAACCTACCGGACACTTAATTTAGCAAATAAAGCTTTCTAAGACATTCATTTTAATAGATTCATCATTACCATCTCTAGGAAGCTGACCTAATAAGGTACTCTATATGATCTTAGCAGCTCGAGTACAGGTAGATAATGACTGATTGATGAAATTTTTTTATTTTAAGACCTTGTTTGGAGGTAGCATTTGTGGCAGTAGATATAGTATTTGCCTAGGTCAAAATCACTAAAAACACTAGTTCGAAAAAATAGAAACATTTGGCAAGGTAGTAGATACTGATAGAAAAAACGTTTGGATATATAATGTTTCACATGTTAGAGACCATCTCAACCAAAAGCTTAAACTTATGGTTGAGGCCCAGGAATATGTTTCATACTCTATCACTCCTCCTCACATGAAAGGCCCTTTGGGTTTGAAATGTGGATGCCACACAGACCCACCCATACCTGGTGCGAATTAATTCCACTTAAAAGGAGGGGTGGATGAGATTCAAACCCGTGACCTCTATGTCACGTTGGCTCCGATACCATGTTAAAGGACCATCTCAACCAAAAGCTTAAGCTTATGGTTGAGGCCCAGGAATATGTTTCATACTCTATCATCACAAACGTTATACTTGTATGTAGTAGCATTCGAAGATATCGAGTAACAAATAATGTCAATCTATATTTTAGATAAATATATAGCCTCTATTGTGTAGCTTACAATTAATGGCTACTTTTGCGAAACACTAAATTAATACTATCATCAACTATTTTGAAAACTGGCCTTTACCAAATACTAGTTGATAGCTACTTGTTTCTCTGTACCCAACAACTAACAGCAACATGTTACCACTAGTTTTGCCTAATAGGGTATTATAACGAATATGCGTAATGGAACGATATGAAAACTCACCCTCTTATACAATGTAAAATAAATAGAAAAACACGATAATAAAAAGAGACCACGTTTATGAGGAAACACCCAGCCACCCCCTAGTCCCTCCCCCAAAACCCTAGCCCCTCCCCCACCCTAAAACCCTAGAGACTAGGGTCTTGTGGTGGGGGAGGGTGGCTGGGTGTTTCTGAAGGTCGGGGAGGAGTTATAAGGAATTTTTTGAATGAGGGAGGGTTACAAAGGTTAGGAGGGAGTGGGTCTTGGTGGCACCGACGCTAGGGAGCTAGGGAGGTGGTGTCTGGCTGTTAGCTGACGCTGGGGGGTAGGGAGGTGAAGCTAGCGTGGGTGGAAGGGGGGTGGCTGCTGGCATGGGGATGGGTGGTTTTTTTTTTTTTCAATTTTTAAATTTTTTTTAACCAATCTTGTGTCACTTGTTGACCGGTTGGGACTACTACAGGTACAGGTAAAGTGATAGCATAGTTGGGATTAGTAAAAGTATATTGTCCATGAAGGGAGTAGTTCAAATTTTTTCTTATAGAGTGATCAACATAAATTAGATCCTACAGGTAAGAGCGTATGTGATATACATCCTTCTCTCAAAAGAACATATATAAAATTTAATAAATAGATTATATTGTTTCAAATTAATGAATACAGAGTATATATTATCGTCATATGGATGTGAAATATGTGCATGTAGTAATATTGTTTTGCTAAACTAAATAAAAGCATAACAAAGAGGACTTGTAGGTGTAACAAAATTAAAATTACTATACATAATGATCTTGAATTTAAAATCTAAGTGTGAGGAGTTTAGGATCAATAGTTCTTCGTGATCTTCGTAGCTAGGTCACTTATTAACTTAAAAAATCACCTCTCGATCTTGTTAGTTCTCTTGTATATAATAAGATTAGTAACAATCCATAATTAATATGATTGTATGATGAGATATGTAAGATGACTTGATAGTGTTATGAGCTCCATCTAAACTTATTTGAAGCTATCAATGGTACTTGTGTGATGATGATACGCATAACGGCACAAGTATATTTTACATCAAGCATTTTCTCAATCATCATCACCATTAATATACAATAAATAATTGTTACATGTTTGGGGAAAGGTCTAAGTTGATTCTATTAATTTTGTAAGTCAAAATGTTATATTTTTGAAACTTTCAGAGTCATTTTAGATAATCTTTTTTTAAATAAAAACTTATAGCTTATAATAAACAAATTACTTATATGTATTTATTCAACATTCGTCGTTAATCACCTCATCTTAGGACTCCCACTCCCACTCCCACTCCCACCTAAGATTTTGTTATAAAAATATAAGAACGATAATTTGTTTTGTAATATTCTAGTAGTTGAATGAAAAATAAATAATAAGCGACAACATAATATGGGTTAAATAAATAAAAAAGAAGTGATAAAATGATGAGTCAATGACAAAACTAAGTTTGACGAATAAATGTAGTCCTACCATAAACCATATAGAGATGGATGTTGAGAGGGGGAGAGGTGGGGCCCATTGGGACGGCTGATGAGAGCGCAGGTGGAGCCCACATTAAGCAAGTCTGATGTATGTACACCAACAGCAAGTTGAAGTGGGACCCACACACACATCCAAATACTCGTCACCTGATTGATTCCTCTATTTTTCATCTTATCGCGTTCCTCTTTAATTTTCCACCCCGTTACCATTTGCGCTAATTTTTGACTAACCACTAGTCAAAATAACGCAATCAAAATTTAACCACCGTTCATGATTACTTATAAGGGGCCGTTCCGTTGGGGGTAATAATCAAAGAAAAAGAGAATGAACAAGCCCTATTCCCTTTGTTGTTGTTTGTTTGTTACTATCAATCATTCCCTTTACCCTCTTTTATTATTGACTTTACCCATTTTTCCTCTAAAGTGATTCCCCACCCCCCCTAGACTTTTCCATTCCCTTTCCCTAGCCACCATATCCACCCTAGCTAGCACCTTCTACAGCAGAACCACCACCCAGCCACCACGACGTCCCTCCGCCGACAAGCGCCGCACCTCCCACACCCTTCGCCGGAACACGGCGCACCTCCCCCACCCACCCCTTCCCCCCGGAAACATCTCCCCTCCTCGAAAAAACGTCCCCCCACCCTAGAATAACCCTATAAAACCCTCCCCCTCCCCTTAAAACCGTCGGCCGCCCCTCACCCCACCCTCGAAACCCTAGCCGCTAGGGTTTCGAGGGTGGGGGGGGGAGGGGCGGCCGACGGTTTTGAGGGGAGGGGGAAGGTTTTTTAGGGTTATACGGGGGGGGGTAAGTTTTCCGGTAAATGAAGGTCAGAGATCGAACGAAGGGTGAGGGGCGGCGAGGTTGGAGGAAGGAGGGTGAGGGGCGGCGAGGTCGAAGGAAGAAGGTTGAGGGGCGGCAAGGTGGTGGTTGAACTGTAGGGTGGCTGGGAATTGAAGAAAAAGAGTTGCTATGGTGGATGTGGTGGTGCTATGGTGGAGGTGATTCCCCTGTATTTTTTATAAAACAAACAACATGCTAAATGGAAAGGGATTCATTCCATTCTCTTTGATACCCTTTCTCTATTCCATTCCGATTCCACCGTGCAAACCAAACGACCCCTAAGTATAATCTACATACTTTGATTTGGCCAGTTATAAAAGTAGTTAGAGTCTTAATGGGTACTATTTAAAACCCGAGATTAAATTTTGTCTACATTATTTATATTTGTAGTAATCTTTATACTAATAAATATTTTTTTAAAGTTATAAAAAAAAATTAATATGGAGTACGGAGTAGTATTTAAAAAATATTTTGTATATGAAGATTAATCTAATAATTCTTATCACAAAAAGGAAAAATATATTTTAATAATCCCTATTATGTGTGATTTATTTCTTTTCTATTAATCGCAACTAAGGTTTATTATCTAATAATAGTGACCTGCTGAAAGTTTTTTTTTTAATTGTCACGTGTCAACACGCGAATGGTCCAAAAGTTTTTTTAAAAAAACTTCTAAAACATTAAAAAAAATTAATAAATCAAAATCCAAGCCACCCTTTCCCTACCCCGAACCTCACCGAAACCCTAACCCCTACCCTCAATCTCGCCGAAAATTGGCCGGCCAACCCCACCTAACAACCAAAACAGTCAGTCGTCTTCCATTACCCATCCCCAACCCTCGAAACTACCCAGCCAACTCTCCGAAATCCCTAAAACCACCTTAAAACCCACTTAACCACTCGAAACATCTTCCGCTGCCAATCCCACCACAGATGTCATCTCTGATGAGAGCATTTCTTCTGACAACCACCCTCCTTCCCCCGTTAGCGAATCAATTGTACGACGTGAGCTCGAGATATTCGGTGAAAGAGCCGTTCAGATTGAACGAGTCTCGAAAGGAATTGTACAGTCACCGTCCATTTTTATGATCTAAGGGCTGGGTAGGTGTTTTCGAGGGTCGAGGATGGTGCTAGAGGTTGGACGACCGATTTTTGTGGTTAAGGGATTGGCCGACCGATTTTCGGGCGATGTTGGGGGTGGGGAGTAGGGCTGTGCACCGGTCCAAAACCAAAACGGGACCGAAATGGACCGAAACTCAGAATCAGTTTTTTTTGGAGACCGGGATCGGACCGTAATCATCCGGCCCGGGTTCCGGTCCAGACTTGTTTAATCCGGTCCGGTTTTGGGCCGGTTACATTTTTTTTCATTTTATTATCTTAATGTATACATACATTTTTAACGTCTTGTTTTTGTTTGTGTGCTTTCCTATTTTGCACCTAGAATTTATAAATTACAAGTTTTGTACCTAAATTTTTTAGAAATTTAAACATATAGTTTAAAATTTTCACCCAATAAATTACAAAAATACACTTTTCGATCCATTCCGGTCCGGATCGAAAACCTGAAATCCCCAATTTGTGAGGACCGAAGATTGGATCAGAATCAACCAATCCGGTCCAATTCCGGTCTAGTCCCGGTCTATTTTCCTGTCCAGGTCCATTTCTGCACACCCCTAGTGGGGAGTGGGAGGCTGAAATTATTTTTTGTTTTTATTTTTTAAAATTTTTTTGGACCAATCATGTGTTTATACATGTTATGGTCGCATGCTATAACAAGTCATTAACTCATCATTGACCGGTTTGGACCATTGGAGGCAAACTGACCCCATATAGTTGGGATTATTAAATAATAAACTTTAGTTGAATTATTAGAATTAAATCGCCCATAATTGAGATTGTTAATGTGTATTTTCCTCACAAGAAATCATTAAGAAAATGTAATTAGAGTTTATATGTGAACAATGTTAAGTCATATTATTACAAAACGAAGGAGTATATGAGTAGCATTTTGACCAATCAACTTAGCTTGTTGATTTAGAATGCTTAAAAAATTGGCTTAGAAGGTTGTGTTATACTTCAAAGATGTCCTAGAGTAGTATTTATAGCACTTATTAGGGTTTTTTTTGGTGCCATTGGGAGTACGGCGGCTGGTTAGGAGACTTGGTCTTCAACGGAAATATCTTTAGGAGAGTACGATTGGAGATAGTCCTTAGACTAAGTCAATACTTATCTTTTTCTAAAAAATCAAACAAGAGATTTTTTCGTTACCACTATATAGTTCAGGTAGTAATAAATTAATAATGACATCTTGTGACCACTACTAGTCGCTGATGTTGTCACTACTTTTCAAAATTACCCATATCTGTATTTAGGGTTCAATGAACCTTATGGCTTACTCAAATTCTAATAAAGTCTAATCACAATCAAGTAAAGTGTGACATGTATGCTCATAGATTTTGAAAAAAAAAATAAAAAAACCACTCGTAGCTAAGATTTGACAACTTTGTTAAGAATAAAATTTCTGGTAAGAGTACAAGGTAACTCCCTAATCCCTATGGTATAAGTACGTCGTACGTTAGTTACTGGTAGTCAGTAACATTGATAGGTGAGTATATACTGTGCGAATGAATAAACATCAAATCAAACGTCGTATCAATAAAATAGAGTACAAAACAAATACGGAATAGATATTACTGTTTGTATGAATTTCTGCGCTTTAATAATAATCATCTTGTTCCTATGTACTTGGCCGTGGTACGTTAATTTACTTTGATCTTTGATTTTCAAAGTAAGATTATTATGACTTAGAACTATATAACACATGCACGGGGATATAGTCAATATTGGCTTTATATATTTTTGTGGTATAAATTGATTGAATGAGCAAAAAAAGTTGCAAGCTTATTTATATATTTGGTGGAAGGAGACTCTCTAACCAATAGGTCAACCTTATTTCTCATATGAAGTACGGAGGTACTTCTTAGTTAAATTTTGAAACAATATGAAATGGGTCTGGACAACCCGAACAAGGAGGAGGAGAGTTTGGTCCACAAATAAGGCTGAACTTAGAGCACACCAGAAGGTACAAATATAAATCCTCAGCTCTTTGGGAATGAACATTCAATAGAGGCCCCTTAACTAGTGGCTTGACAAATGCCCAGTTATAAACGACCCAACAAACTTGGGCTCTGATACCATGTTAAATTTTGAAACAATATGAAATGGGTCTGGGCAACCCGAACAAGGAGGAGGAGAGTTTGGTCCACAAATAAGGCTTTGGAGCTTCCATACTAAAACAAATTGACAATATTAGGAGTAACTCCTCTACCTTATAAAATGGAACTACCTCTCCTCTTTCTACAACGTGGGACACTCACAAGTGGACTACAATTGGTTTCAACAGTAGTAGTAATACTTTGTATATATGTTAGCATGCGATAAATTACATTAGCCTTTAAATAGCGTGGAAAGTAGATGTTAAAAAAATGTAAATAAATAACATGAAAAGTATGACAAAATTGAGTACCTAGTATGTTATAATAAATGCACCAATTCAAGCAAAATATTTGATATATATGACCTTCAAAACCAATACTGGCATACTGCTATATAAAATATAAAGGAGCCATATAAAAAAAAAGGCCTATTATCAATGGTTAATCTTAATCTCCCAAACATCCTTATCAATATTCAATAATCATATTTTTTTTTTCCTATTTTATTTTTCTCCCTTCGTGGTGGTTCTGACTTTCTCTTTATCTATTCTTGTTCCTCTAGCTCCTACCTAATTAAATTTTGCTGAAACTAATATTGACCTTTTGTGGTTGGATAGTAGTGATTGCAAGAAAGAAAGGGATTGGAGGCCAAAACCATGTGTTACAAAGTACCGAGTATTACTTTTTTAAAATAAAAAGTACTCCATATTATATACCAATACATAGTCTATTTTCTTTTAAATTGCAACATATTATTATATGTTTTTGTCAATATATAACTTTAACGATCTATTTAAATATTTAATAGTATTTAGAAATTGTCTTGAATTAAAAGGTAAATACAATAATAACATTTCTTTTCCAAAACAATATGAAAATTTACTAGTGAGCCTTAGCAAGAGAAAATATCTATAACGTTACACATGGACTTTAGCCCTACTATAAGAGTGTGTGAAAATTGAGATGGTTGTGAGTTATCAAATATCGATGCACGTTCGCCATACACTTCTAAACAATTCCTTCTTAGAAAAATAAAATAAATAAATTTTGTTTCGTGAGATCTTAAATTAATCTATATTTGTTAATATTTGTAACATATATAAATTTATAATGAAATTACACAATATTGTGGCAAAATTCAGAACTAATAGATGTGGTACATTATATTCAAATCTACTATCATATAACTAATATATAAAGCTAAACTTTTAGCCAGGCCACGACGTTGCGACACTTGGCGTTCTAACTTTTTGCCAAGTGTCGCGCCACGTTGGAGCGATTCAAATAGACTTCATAAGATTATAAAAAAAAAGAATTTTAGGATAAAATTTAAGTTTATAATTTTATTTTCGATAAAAGACCAATATTTCAGATATACAAATTGAATTATAATTTTATTCAGAAAAATTATTAGATTATAATTCTTAAAAATTATCATATAAATTTAATTTTTTATGTCATGATATTTTTTTTTAGAGCGAAGGAATTAGTTTAAAGTGTTAAACATCTATTTATAATATATACTAATCGGTTAAAATAATATACTTCACAACTAAAAGAATTTTATTACTACATAGACTTGTCAATTAAGGTTGAGTCATGAATCATCTCGGATTGGGTCACTTTAGGCTACGAGTCAAGAAATGTTCAACCCTTGCCCAAAGTTTTGGGTTCGGGTCAACCCAACGGGCTTTGAACATTTATCTTATTTAATTTATTAATTGTATTTTTTTAATGTATTAAATCTATCCAACATTTCCACCAATATTTATTTTTGCTTGATTTTCTGGATCTTTATGCTTGATTTCCTTTTTTTTTTTTTTTTTTTATTTTATGCTTGGTTTTCTGGATTTCGTCTGTGGGTTTGAATTTCCTTGTTCGATTTTTTTGCTTGTTCGAATTTTTTATTTAGTTAATTTTTGTGGGTGATTTGATTTTTGGTTTGCTATTGTTAGATTTCTAGTTCGTTTTCGTTTGATTTAATTTTGTGGGTGATTTGATTTTTGGTTTGCTGCTGGGATTTTTTTTTCGATTTTTTTTTATTTTTCTACTGGGTGACATTTATGGGGGTGGCTAGGTGAGATTTATGGGATGTGCTAGTGTTTTCGAGGTGGTTGGGTGGTGTATTGGGGGTGCGTGGTGGTGTTTTAGGGTGGGCATGGGTGGTGGGGCTGGCTGAGAAGCACAGGAAGTCAGGGAGACAGGTGCTTTTTTTTTTGTTTTTTTTTTAATTTTTAGCGACGCCTTTAGGCAGTTGCTAATATCCAGTTTTGCGACCGCCGCTTAAAACGGTCGCAATTATTATTATATGCGACCGTTCCCCTTACGGTCGTTGAAAATATTAAAAACCGTCGCAAAAAATCTGCGACCGTCAAACGGTCGCAATTTTATTTTTCTACGACCACGTAAATAACGACCACAATGTTACGACCGTTGACGGTCACAATTCGTATTAGCGACCGTTTTTGCTATTTTTTACGACCGTCAGAGACGGTCGCAATTTGGCCTAATTTTAGTAGTGCGAGTTTTTAGAGAGCCACATAGGATTTATTTTTCTTAGCGCGCTATGTAGGATTATGAATTTAAGTTGTAGCCAATTAAATAAGAGATTATTAATTTATTTTACAATTAAATAATTCAAATGCCACGTCAGCAAAATTGACGAATGAAATTTTAAAGTTTAAATTATTTAAATATATAAAATATTATCTTTTGAGATTAGAAATTTTATCTAATATTTTAAAGCTAATATAATACGTAGTAACAAAAATCACATAAATATGAAAAATATTTTTTTTAAAAAATACTATCAAACCGTGCATCGCACGGGTTTCATCTAATACAATTATAAACGAATAATGATGGTAATTAATTAAGCTAGTGTACAAAATGAAGAGAGGCATAGTTTGACCGCATATTAAGAGAGGAGGGGGTTGTGTTGGAAAGGCAAGCAAAGAGGAAATGCATAAGGGAGGCAAAGGGCAGGAAGTAGCACGAGGAGAGAAGTAAGCATAAATAAAGATGAGATGGAGAGCAAATTAAACAAGCGTGAGTTGCGCTGACAATTACCTCACTGACAGTAAGTGCGAGTGTGCGTGATCACACATACTGTAGCAAACAACCGCACTTCACCACTACTACTACACTACAACACTGCTAGCCTACTACCCTAGCTACTACTTGTACACTGTATAATCATTCACTTATTATGTAGTGAAGATTCAATCAAATTACAAGCAACATTTGCTAGAGATTGTGGCATTAAATCTTATTGGAGGTCATTTAATTTGGGGTGATGGATCTGATGAATGATGATTCCCTTGTCCTCTATTTGACACGTGAGAGATTTCGGACTAGTAAGACCCTTCTCCTTTCTGCTAAAATAAAGGACTGCAAAAATGTGGAGTACTTTTCTATTTACAAATGATCTTTCTGTTTGTTCTATATAAAATGTTCATTTAAGATATTTTTGTTACTTAAAAAGTTTAAATGAAAAGTTCACCCTAACAAGTTATCTCTACATTACTAATGTAATATGGATCTTTCTTCATGGAGTAACTCTTTTCTTTATATTCTTTGTACTACGTATATGTTATGTGGGTCTATCCTCGATCTAGCTTATTCACTAACTATCTTTTAGTCAATGTATATGCGGAGTAATCATCGTTTGTATATCCACTCTTTAACAAACATATTTATTTATCCGGCTGAGTCATGGAGTGCTTATTATATGTTTCCAAATCTAACACGATTATTATTTGTGGATGAAAGAATACAAAGTTTATCTCTTGTTCTAAATATTGCAATATGTTTTGTTAGAGAGTTGATGGTTTCACCAAGAAGTTGGAGAGATTATTGTTGTCAAGTGTGGGAGCAAAGCAAAGCCTATTTGAAAGGTATTTCGATATCTCCAAATTCGATCATCATTTCCTTTCACACTATAATAATTACTGAGTTACCTTCTCTATATTTTTAAACTTCTTTTCACTAACTCCGTAAATTTTATGAGTAATTCAGAAGATTTTTGTGATTCATGCCACTCTTATTACCTTTAATCCATATTTTTACATCTCATAAACTTTCACATGTTACAATATTATTGGAACGGAAGTAGTTAAGGGGCTCTGAATTTGTTAAGGGAGAAAAATAAAAGAAGAAAGAATAGAATGACTTGATCTTGAGTTCTTGACTTCGAAAGGGGAAAGATGAATGAAAATATACAAACACCCATGCATAAAGATGCTCTTTGTCGGGCTCTCCTTTAAATCTGGCTTATTTCCTTTCATGGTGGGCCCCACTTTATTATTTTTTCCTTTAATTTTAGCCAATCTTATCCTAAATCTCAATTCTCAAACTCCCTTGATTTTGACAATAATTAAATTTAAGTATTTCTTACACATCCTCAATGAAGGTCATGGACTTTTGCTCCCCACATCAAACATGCATTTGGATATGTGCATGCATATATGCATACTTACGATTCACTTGGATAAGCATCGTAAGTCTTTTGGTTTGTTATTGCTTTTCACTAATATTAAAATTATACATATTAATCAGTATTATATATATATATATATATATATATATATATATATATATATATATATATATATATATATATATATATATATATATATAGTGTTATTCAGCTCAAATGAATTACACCAACTCAGATTTTGACATATCAAAAAAATTACGTGAACGGAAGATTATGAATTTTCATAAAAAATATAGAGTACAATAAGTAAGAAATCAAAGAACCGATTTTATTGAGCAGAAAAAAGGAATTAATTCAAAGAAATCAAGGGAGTGTAGACAGACATTACTCACATTACCTTAATTACATTGGTCATCCAACTTCGATCCCCTAAAGGCAAGTACGTAGGCTAAAGAATCCCCATCAACAAGTTCATCTATATGAATGTTTTTGAACATAGTTCTAATGAACCTTTCACTACCAGTAAGGTAATATCAAAAGAGATAGAACGATGGAGAATTAGAGGTGTTAGTTGTCTCTTAACTAAAGATAAAGCATACTATAGTCATAGGGCATAATAGACTAATTTCACACATTTTAACAAGATAGAAAAGATTTTCCAGAAAAGCTACTTTTTTTAATTTGTGATGAAAAAGCTAAGATTGTTCCTTTTGATAAACATTTTATAAAGGTAATCAAATTGTTACCATTCTTTTTAGGTAATACCTTATGTTTTAAAATATCATGTTGACTCTCATATTCAAATATAGTTGACTTTAAGCATAAGCTAGTAAAGCATACTTTGATTGATTGGAAAGATGTTCCTATCAAACTGATTGATGTTATGATGGATAGATCATGAATATAGCTGGAGTACGTATAGTTGCTATTATTGTCTTGTATAAAAAGTAGGTTATTATCTTATTAGCTATAGTTGAATAAAAGGTAGTCACTTGGATCAATAAATCGAACTAAAACTTATTCTAATACGAGTATCGTAATAAATAGCTTGATAGAGAATATACACATATATTTCTTCCAGTTTATTAACTATATATAGGATGAGCTTCATTACAATATTTTTCGTATAGTCATAATCAAATTTAATCTCGAAAATTAAGCTTAATTCCAAAGTGAACAATTGTTAGTTCTAAACCAGTAGTAGTTAGCTAAAATCTAAAAATTGTTAAGTTTAGCGGTTGGAGCCTTGTTAATTATATGCCTTGATAATAGATTAATAAGTTTAAGAAAAGTTGACTAAAGAAACCGAATTCCAGGAGAGAGCAACCAATAAACAAAGGATACAGTGATAATGATGTGTCACCAATTATTTTCATATCATTCCTTATTATGCACCAATAATATTCCTGGAAACTGTATACACTAAAGTTTTTATTCATTTCAATGTGAACTTGAATACTGTACATTACAATTTTCTTCTGGATGGTGAAACCGTGATTTGAGGGTCAATTTCTCTCTCCAAATCTCGTATAATTATATAAGTATCCAATATTAATTAGTGGCCAATGGACACCAACATCTATCCTCAACAACAAGACAAAATACTCATAAGAACTCCTAAGTTTTAGGAGAAAAAAAAAATTTATGTAAATGTCAACTATCTTTATTAGTAAAATTTTTGAATGATTTACATGGCAGATTTTTAAATTATACTATTCTTACATTCGAATTAAATTAAACTTATTTTCTAATAACTTATTGTTTATGTAGCATCTGGTATAATAACTCATTTTTTTAAAAAAATTTGTCAAAGAAAAATCAATGCTTAAGATAGCGGATTCGTCACAATTATACAAAGTAAAATCACTATTTAAGTAAAGTTTTGCCTTTTTAATAATTTACAAATTTAATTTATCACATTTTTTTTTTAAAAAAAGTTACTAATGTAAATGACAAGTAAATCACTTTTTAGATAGCGGTTTTACCATACAAAATGAAATGAATGAACTTCATACCGAGCCTATGCGGACAATAATTAGTTTTACTCCATAGCACAAACAAAGATCATTTTTAGAAGGACAACAATTCCAATAATTCTAAGATTTTGGGGTATGTATGGCATTAACAGGATTGAATTCCGTATAAATAATTAATTTCTATTGTGGCATATTTTAATTGTCAATGCAGATTAAATTTCATTATTAAGTAATTTGCAATACTAAATACTTCATAATTATTTCATTTCCTCTTTGTTCTCACACAATGGCATAATCTTGATCACAATTTATCATTGATGACAAATAATCATTTTGTAATGGTGATCACACAACTATATATTATACAATGTAAGAGAAAAATAAGGATTCATTCCATCATTCCCTTCGATCTCCAAAAATCCAATTGACTCTCATTGTAATTTGTAAATTCTTGTAATTATAAGTCTAAAATATTATCATGCGATTCACGCCTACTTATTTTACACTCTTATTACTTGGTTTTCATATTCAAAAACTATAACCAGAGCCTATAGACATCCATAGGTCCATGATACATTAAATTATGTGGTTGAACATAAGAACATTATATTATATATAATGATTATTACCTAGAGTCCAATAATTTTTAGATGTCTTTAGAATGAAGCTTACATACTCCTATGATATTGGACCCAGAAATTATGGACATTATAATTTTCTTAAAAAAACCTATGGCGTTATAATTTAAATCATTTATATATATATAAGCCCTAAAATCCGACCTACTTCAATATATTAATTAAAGGATAAAGCAAGCTACATCCTTTTGGATGTATAGAAAAAAAAAAAAAAAAAAACTTGGTCAATATTTACCTTCTAAAAATGGCATCAACAGCAACATTGACCAGCCGATTGCCAATCAACATACGTAGAACAAGTATTGTAATAGAATGCTTTCTTCACTTCAAATTATTATTATTATTATTATTATTATTATTATTATTATTATTATTATTATTATTATTGTTTGGGTCCAATTTAGTCAAAATTGGGCCTGAGCACTAAATGATCCAATTAAAAGCCCAAGGTCAAGGTTCAACTCTCCAATTGCTCAAAAGTCAAAGGTCAGCCCACAAAGTAAGCCAATTGGGCTAAAGCCCAACCTCTCCATGTATGATGAGGTATAAAAGCCATCATATTGACACATTCACAGAGGACATTGATATTCAAATTCATATGCTCATTCTTGCATTCAGAAATATTCCACAAAAGCCTCAAGCTACAAACTCTCTTGCATTGTGTCTTCCTTTTACACATTGTACTGACTTTAGCATCGGAGGGGCCTTCCTCGGAAACACCCCCGAGGCTAGTTTACGTGTGTTCACTGTGCAGGAAACCTTCGGCCCAACACAACTTGGATCGAATCCAGTCTTCTCCATTTCAGCGGACCTTCGGCAAGGTCCCATTGTTTTCAACCGAAACAATTTGGCGCCGTCTGTGGGGAAGACTTTCAAAAATCTTTAAGCCAAATTCCTAACCAAGATCATCTTGCAATTATCTTAGCAGCCATGGCTAAGAACCGCAAGAGCAAAAGCCTCCGTCAAGGAGCGGGCGAAAAGCCTAAAACCCCTACACCATCGCCCTCGCCGGACCGGAACTCTCCCAAGGGTGCCGGACTCTCAATATAGGCCGGACCACTCTCGGTCTAGCAGGGGTCAGTCTGATCATAGGACATATTCAGTGTCCCAAAGCCAACCATCGGCTGCACGGCCTCATTCCCACACTCGGCCGGGGACCCCTTTGACGGGGCCCAGTTCGGAAGAGGTGGCAAGAGCGCTGGCAGTACTCATGGAGGCAATGAGGGCACAGAATATGCCACCGCCTCGTGATCGAACTCCTCCGCATACCCGGCATCAGCGGAGGAAGTTAGACCATGACGGTGGGAAGCTTCCTTCCTTCCGGGAACTGGAAGAGTGGGAGGAGGATTCTTGGAAAAATGAAAAACAGAGGAAAAAGAACTCTCAATTATTTAAAGGATCCTCATCCTCAAGACCAGCAGCGCATAAGAGCAGCAGCTCAGCTTCTCGGCCAGAATCTACTCGCCGGGAACCTGAGACTGCTCGCAGAAGCGTCCTTGACCGACTCGGCGGCCAGGAACCGAGCGTGCGTAGTCGCCTCTCGTTCCCTGCAGCCGAGGCCCAGACTTCCCAGCCAGGGACGAAAACCACTCCTACCTCTCTAAGAGGGCGGAGCGCGGTCCCTTCGGCAAGGAACAAGGGCAAGGCCATTATGCTACCCGCTAGTTCACCATTCGAGCAATGGATACTGGAAGAGCGCGTACCCACGGTTAAAATACCGTCGCATATCACATATGACGGGACCACGGATCCGAAGGACCACGTGGCCTCGTATGAGACTCATATGCATCTTTGCCCCAGATCCGAGGCGACTTGGTGCAAATATTTCCCAACCACTCTCAAGGGGGTCGCGCAAGCGTGGATCTCCAAGGGAGTAAGGCAAGGCTCCATAACAGGTTGGGATGATCTGTCCTCCAAGTTCAGGAGCAAGTTTTCCACGGCAAACCGCCGAGAGAAGACTACCGCAGAGCTCATGAGTCTGCAACAGGGGGAAACCGAAAGCCTCCGAGACTACCTGACCCGTTTCAGTAACGAGTCATCAAGCGTCTCCCAGCTGGACCAGGGGCTAGCTGTTTTTGCAATGCAGAATGGCCTTCAGCCAGGAAAATTCCTAGACTTCATGGTCATGCATACCCCGCAGACCTTGGAGGAAGCTCTTAGTGCTTCGGATAAGTTCATCCGAGCCGAAGAATGGAATAAAGCAAAAACCCAACCTCAATCCGGGGGAGGGAAACAGAGGCAAATACCCTTGTCTGAAGGCCAAGGCCATAAGGCAAAGGGAAAATCAAAGGCTCCGGAGCCATCTCCGGCCAACGACCTAAAGAAGGACAGGTTTGCCTCATACACAGGCAGATACGAGTCCTACACTCCGCTCTCTCTTCCACGCGCCAAAATTTACAGTGTGACGAAGGAGGAGCAGAGTTACCGAAAGCCGAGACCACTCCCAGAGTGGTATCAGCGAAAAAATAAAAATCAGTGGTGTGAGTTCCACGAGTCTTCGGGCCACAACACTGAGGAGTGTATCCAGCTGAAGGACCAGATAGAGGACATGGTCTGGAAGGGATACTTGAAAAAATACATCGCGGATCACCGCGAGAAAAAAGAATCCGAGAGGCTAGCAAAGGACTCTCGGCAGGACCTTGATTTCCCCCGGAAAAACAGTAAAAAACCGGAGGGGAAATTCCCTCCGATCAATGTTATCTCGGGAGGAATATACTCTCGGAGGGAGCACAAGCGTCACCTTAGAGCTTTGACTCACCAGGTGAACAACGCTGACATTCAATCTCCCCAGTCGCCGGTGCCGAACATGACGTTCACAGCCGCCGACTGCAGGGGGATTACGTTCCCTCACGAGGATCCGTTGGTGATCATCGCCACGGTGGCCAACCACGACGTCAGTAAGGTCCTTGTTGACGGTGGCAGCGGAGCAAACATTCTGTTCCGAAAGGCCTACAACCAAATTAAGCTGAAGCCCAAGCACCTTACGCCGGTACCCTATCCGGTATCCGGGTTCAATGGGGCTTCAACTTATCCAGATGGGAAGGTGACACTTCCTGTCACCATCGGTTGCGATGAGGCAGCCCGGAACGTCATGATTGAGTTTTTGGTCATCGACGCTCCTTCAGTGTACAACGTGATTTTGGGGAGACCCATAATTCACGAGATCCAAGGGGTCGTCTCAACTTATCATCAGCTGATGATTTACGTCTCAGACGCCGGCTTCCCCGAAAGGATACAGGGCAACCAAAAGGACGCCCGAAGGTGCAACTACCTCAAGCCATCCAATAGTCGCCCAGATAACGACAAGGATGAGGAGGAGAAAGAAAAAGAAAGAGAGCCAAGCGCAAAAAAGCCGAAAGGCCTAAGTGCTTCGGCCCAAGGATCCGTGCCCAGAGAAAAAGGTCCCGAAAGGGAAAAGGTTGACTCTTCAGCTGAGCCGCAAGACTCAGAGAGCCAGCCGAAGAACACAAAGACTGGGACACCTGCTGACATTGGCAGCAGACCAGATTCTGAAGAGTCCAGTCCATCGGCAATGGACATGGACCAACAGACTGAAACAGTTGAGTTGGCCGAAGGAGATGCTGAGAAATGTGTAACAATCGGGATGGACCTTGATCCTGACACCCGTTGTGAACTTATTCAGCTCCTTCGGGATAACAGAGATGTGTTTGCTTTCTCGGCAGCTGATATGCCCGGGATAAGTTCAGACCTCATCTCCCATAAGCTTAATGTTGACCCAGCGTGTCGACCAGTTAAGCAAAAGAAGCGGAATTACTCCGCCAATAAGAACCGAGACATCGCAGCCGAAGTCAAAAAATTATTGGAGGCAGGGTTCATTGAACCTTGCCAATATCCGGAATGGCTGGCAAATGTGGTGATGGTTCAGAAGCCCAATGGTACCTGGAGGATGTGCGTTGACTTCACGGACCTAAATAAGGCTTGTCCAAAGGATTTCTATCCCTTGCCAAGAATCGATCAGCTAGTCGATTCGACAAGTGGCCATGCCTTGCTTAGTTTCATGGACGCATTCTCGGGGTATCATCAGATCTTTATGCACCCCGACGATCGAGCCAAGACAGCATTCGTCACGAACGCTGGGGTGTATAATTACAAAATGATGCCCTTCGGATTGAAAAATGCGGGGGCAACCTATCAAAGGCTGGTGGATCAAGTTTTCGCCGATCAAAAGGGCCGAAACATGGAAGTCTATGTTGACGATTCGATCGTCAAAAGCAGAAAACTAGAGGACCATGTAAAGGACCTGGCTGAAACTTTCGCCACCTAGAGAAAGCATCAAATGAAGCTGAATCCGAAGAAGTGTGTCTTCGGCGTGAAGTCAGGGAAATTCCTGGGTTTCATGGTCAGCAAAAGGGGGATTGATGCCAATCCCTCTAAAGTCAAAGCGGCGCTCGACCTTCCTGAGCCGAAAACGAAGCGGGATGTTCAGCGGCTCACCGGAAGAATGGCAGCCCTCTCGAGGTTCATTTCCAGAGCTTCGGATAAGGGGTTACCCTTCTTCAAAGCCCTGAAACTCCCGAAAACAAAAGAGCTTGTTTGGGAGGAAGAGCAAAAAGACGCCTTTCAACAGCTTCGGGAGCATCTGGCTCAACTCCCAACGCTGGCTAGCCCAGTTGAAGGAGAAACTCTATACCTATATGTGGCCGTTAGCCCGGCCACCATCAGCGCAGTATTGCTGAGGGAAGAGAGTAAGAGTCAGCAACCGATTTATTTCGTCAGTCATACACTGACGGATGCCGAGACCCGCTATCCTCTACTCGAGAAAGTTGCTTTCGCGGTAGTAGTAGCTGCTCGGAAGCTGAGGCCCTATTTTGATTGCCATCAGATAGTGGTCTTAACTGATCAGCCATTGGAAAAAGTTCTTGGCAAGGTTGAAAAATCCGGTAGGCTAGCCAAGTGGGCTTTTGAGCTCACCGAATTCAGCATCAGCTACCGTCCGAGGGCTGCCATTAAGGCTCAAGCCCTGGCGGATTTCTTGGCCGAATGCTCATACCAAGAAGTGCTGGACAGTGAAAAGAAAGTCTGGACCGTGTTTACGGATGGGTCTTCCACCGAAAACGGTTCGGGGGCAGGAGTAGTGATAACTTCTCCCGAAGGCAAATCCTTTGAGTATGCACTAAAATTTTCTTTTAAGGCCTCGAACAATGAAGCCGAATATGAGGCAGCAATCGCCGGCCTACAATTATGCATCTCCTTGGAAGCCGATCATGTCTGCTTAAAAACAGACTCTCAGCTAGTTGCATATCAGATCAGTGGCAGCTATGAGGCCAAAGAGCCCTCCATGATAGCTTATCTTGCCAAGATCAAATCAGTCATTGCAGAGCTGAAAACTTTTGAGGTTCAGCTGATCCCAAGGGGTCAGAATACTCAGGCCGATGCACTCTCCAAACTTGCTAGTTCATCTTTTACCGAGCTGAACAGGTCTGTATATGTAGAAGTGCGTCGAGTAAGAAGTGTCGACGAAGCACCTGAAGTGTGCTGCGCTGACCCAGAGCCTAGTTGGATGGAACCCATTTTAGCTTTTAAGCTTCGGGGAGAAACTCCTGAGGACAAAGCTTTGGCCTCCAAAATGAAGAGAACCAGCTCTAGGTTCATTGTCTTCAGGGGGGAACTTCTGAAAAAGTCCTTCTCAGCCCCATTGCTGAAATGCGTGGGACCAACAGATGCAGATTATATCCTGCGGGAGATTCACCTCGGCATCTGTGGGAACCACATTGGGGGAAGAACCTTAGCCCACAAGGCATTGAGGGCCGGATATTACTGGCCCACCATGATCGCAGATGCTAAGGAGCTGGTTCGGAAATGCGAAAAATGTCAAAAATATGCTCCAGTTATCAATCAGCCAGCAAGGGATCTTCAGCCGATCCTTAATCCACTCCCATTTGCCCAATGGGGACTGGATATACTGGGACCATTTCCAGAGGCTGTGTACCAGAAAAAATGGCTGATAGTTGGTGTCGACTACTTCAGTAAATGGATCGAGGCCGAAGCAGCCTCGAACATTACAGAGCAAACTGTCAGAAAATTTATCTGGCAGAATATCATCACTCGCTTTGGCATCCCGAGAGTATTTGTCTTCGATCATGGGAGGCAATTTGATAACTTACCGCTGAAGCGATATACAGATCAGTTCGGCATCAAACTGGCATACTCAGCAGTATGCCACCCGCAAAGTAACGGACAAGCCGAAGCAGCAAATAAACAGATCTTAAATGCCCTCAAGAAGAGGGTGGAAGATCAAAAGTCGAAATGGCTAGAGGAGCTCCCTGGAACCCTTTGGTCCCTTCGGACAACTGAAAAAGAGGCAACGGGCCACTCACCTTTTGAACTGGTGTATGGTGCCGAAGCCGTCCTTCCAGTGGAAATTGGCTCTGAGAGCCTTCGAGTGCACCATTTCTCGGCTGAGAATGAGCGACTGATGAGGTAATCTCTCGATTTCCTCGACGAAGTAAGAGACTCAGCTCGAGATAAAATGGCCGCCTATAAGCAGAGAGTCAGCAAATTTTATAACCGAAGGGTCCATGCAAGGCCTCTCAAAATTGGAGATCTTGTCCTTCGGAATGCTGCTGCAGTTCAGAAAGGCCGAATCCATGGGAAACTCTCAGCTACATGGGAGGGACCTTATGAAATTTATGATGAGCTTCAGCCAGGGACATACCGACTTCGGCAGTTGGATGGAACTGAGTTGAAAAATCACTGGAACGCTGATGTACTGAAAAAATATCATGTGTAAACCCTTCGGGGCAGAACAATCTTTGTAAGTACATTTTGAACTAATGAAAGGCCTTGGAGCCGCCATTTTTATAAATATTTACAATTTATCCTTTCAAAATTTTCTTTGTTCTATCTACTCTTTAAGGGTTTTTTATTCAGCCTCGTCTGAAACCTTCGCCTTCGGGTAACTGGGCTTCAGATTGCTGACAAAACTCGTCTTTTTAAAGAACACTGGTCTTTCAGCTGAAATCAAACTTCAGTAAGACTTGTTCTCCAAAGACATGAGTCCATGGACAAATCTGGGATATTGCCTTAACTGAGCCTTGTATCCCAGAGAGCTATTATCCGAAACATTGCCTTAAGTTGGCCCTGTGTTTCGGGTATCCATTTTTCAAAGATAGACAGAAAATCAAGGATAACAGCAACAGTTGAAAATTTTTAAATCAGCCTCGTCTGAAACCTTCGCCTTCGGGTAACTGGGTTTCAGATGGCTTACAAAACTCATCTTTTTGTAGAACACTGGTCTTTCAGCTGAAATCAAACTTCAGTAAGACCTGTTCTCCAAAGACATTAGTTCATGGACAGTTCTGGGATATTGCCTTAACTGAGCCTTGTATCCCAGAAAGCCATTATTCGAAACATTGCCTTCAGTTGGCCCTGTGTTTCGGATATGCGTCTTCTTTAAGAACGCTGGTCTTTCAGCTGAAGTTAAGCTTCAGTAAGACTTGTTCTAAAGAGGTTAGTCCCAGAAAGCTAATATCCCAAGCATTGCCTTCAGTTGGCCCTGTGTTTCGGATATCCAACTTTCAGACAGTCAATCTTCAGTAAGACTTGTATCCCAGAAGCATTGCCTTCAGTTGGCCCTGTGTTTCGGATACCCATTTTGAGGAAGTTCAGAAATTGCTTATTCAACTGAAGTCATACTTCAGTTTCTATGGGGGCAAGAAGCACTCAGTGCAACTATGTTCGGCAGAGTTGAAGAAAAGAAACAGTAAAGCATTCAAAAGTAAAGCAACTGAAGAAAAGAGCATCAGATTAATATTTCATGCTCAAAAATTGAGCTATAAGTTCAATAATTCAGTATCGGCAGCCGCCCACAAGCGGAAAATAACAGCTGCCGAAATACGTACATAAGCAAAAAAATAAAACTGCTGTACGACAAGGCAAGCTGAAGCAAAAAACAAGGCAAAAAACTCAGAAAGCGGCAAGTCTAAAGTTAAGCACATGATGAACCGCAAGATTCTGAAGACGACTGCCCGAGTTCCTATGCTTCAGCCGGAGGATCAGACTGATCAGCGTTGAGCCCCATGGTGGCCTCAGCCCCAGCAGCAGAAGAAGCGGGCTTTGCACTTTGCCGAGCCTCCCTTTCCCTCTGCTCAGCTTCCAACTCCAGTCTTTCAGCTTCCTCTTCGGCTTCCTCAGCCTTAAGAATTTCAGCTTCGACTGGAGTTGCATACTTCATGTGAGGGTCTTCGGGATTCTGGACCCACTCAGCACATTTAGACCAGTCCAGTTTCGGCTCAGCATGAAGGCAGACTCTTCGGCATACTCGGAATCCGTTTCTGAAACCCATCTCATATTCCTCTTGGGTATAAACACGGACTTTGAGTAAAGCCTCAGCATCAGCCAGCTTCTTCTGGGTCTCCTCCAAGTCTTCCTTGGATTTCTTCAGCTCATCAGCGACTTGGGAGGAGGAACCTTTCAGCTCATTCAGCTCTTGCTGAATTTGGAAAGCCTTTGTCTGAGCCTGGGCCACTTCAACTTTCTGGATCAGCAATTGATCCTCAGCCTCTTGGAATTTAGCTCTTTGAGCTTCAGCAGCAGCAGCAGCCTCTGAGAGTTGGACGTCTTTGGCCAGGAGCAACTCTTCAGCAGCCATTCGGCTGGCTTCAAGAGCCTCTAGACGCTGCTGCACTTCAGCTTGTGCAGCAGTTCCTTCTTGAATTCGGCTCTCAACGGCAGCCTTGAATTTGGAGACGTCCACTCCCATATGCTCCTGGAGGAATTTTTCCCCTTCCATCAGTGGGGGAAAAAATTCCTTCTCCATAGCATCGCAGAAGGTTTTCAGGGCTTCGGCAGCTTTTTTCCCGTACTCCTCAACCTCCTGCTGCTTCTCTTCAGCTGCTGCTTGCTTCAGCTTAGCAAGCTTAACTTCCTCTTCAGCCACCTTCTTTTCGTGCACAGCAGCGTCTACCCTATCTTGTAGGGTATCTATCAGCTCTACAGTGAGAGTCTGATTGTGCACGAACTGAAAACAGGAAGACAAAAAAAAATAAAATAAAAAAAATATATATATATATATAAAGAGCTGAATTTCGGAGGAAATGAAGGAAAATTACCTGCATCATCAGCAGTTGGTTAGACCTGGCTGGGTCAGGAACTGATCTGCTGGATTCGCCCATCCCAGCAGTGGCCTTCAGCGACCAGATCCTTGCCCTGTCTACTTCGGACATGCCAGCAAAATTGCCGAAGTAGGCTGCAGCTCCTTCTCGGTTTTGACCCCATATGAGGTCCCAGATGTGATCTGGGATTGGAATTCGGGGGGCCGAGAAACCCATTTCTCCAGAATGCAGAGTCTGGAAAGAAGGGAAGGATGACGATGGAGCTTGATTAGCTTTGGTTGTCTCAGCATCATCCTTCTCAGAGGAGTCAATTACTATGACCTCCTCTTCTTCAGGGGTGAGGACGAAAGCCTCAACCTCTCTTGAGATGTCTGCCGTGAAGCCCTCAGCGCTGGACATCACGACATCCTTATTTTCGTGCTCATCAGCACTCTTCTTCATTTCTTCTTGGACCCCTCCCTTAGGTTCGGGAGTTCTCTGATCCACCTCCATCTCAGGAGGTGGCGGAGGGGTCTTTTGAGGAGATTGGGGTGTTGGCTGGGGAACCCTCGGCGATCCATTGCCTTCCTCAGGTTCCCTTATTGCGACGCCGATGGTCATCGGCCTCTGCTGAAAGTCATGAGGGCCGATGATGGCCATCCTTCGGCGCCTTTTCAGAAGGGGCTGCTCGTCCATATCTGAGTCTGAAGACTCTTGTATTTGGTCTTCGGGACGAACAGGAGCTTTGCCTTCTCTGTGTCTGTTACTCTCTTCAGACTGTAACAGACAGGGGGGAAGAAGAATGTGAGTAAAAAAAAAAAAAAAAAAAAAAGAAAAGAAAAAAGTTGTCTGAAAGCTCACCGAGGTTTTCAGCAAAGCCTCGTCTTCTTCAGCTGCTCTAGCTGCAGCTTCGGCTTCAGCAGCTCTGGAGGACCCTTCTCCTCCTTCGCAAGCCTCAAGTACCCGTGCAACCTCTTCGGCTGTGCGGGCAGCTTCAGCTTCTTCGTTCAGCAGCTGAAACCAAGGGTCTCTCTTCTTCCACCAAGGCTTCTGCCTCTGATACAGAGCAACAGCCTCAATTTGGAAGTGGGAAGAATCCAGATGAACTTCCCTATGCCTCGGCTCAGTGATAGACGGGGCCCGTTCAGTTACAACTCGCTCTCGGTTAACACCAAGACGAGCGTAGTTAATACCAACGTTGGTCTCGTCCCGCTCTGAAAAAAGGAAAGGGAAAAAGTTTAGCTCAGATATGTCGGCACAGCATAAAAAAAGCAAAGCGAGAGAAGAAAAAGAGGTAGTTAAAAAGCCTCGGCCCCAGCCGAAGAAGCTTACCATCCTTAAACTTTCGGCTGAGGCCAACAGCTGCTAGCATGTTCTCTTGGAAAACGTAATGCGTATCGGGGAGCCAAGTCTCCGGGATATGCTGCATTCGACCACTTCCCCCCGGGTTCGGCAGCTTGCCGAAGATATGTTGTTGATCCAGGTTCGGATCCGCCCCGTTATCTGCGGGGGGACCTAGACTTCCCATTTCGGGATCAGGCTCAGCTAAGTACCGGGGAGCGCTGAAGACGCAAGGGTGGCCCGGATCTGTGGGTGCCCTAACCCAAATCCATTGACCTCTCCAGTCCTTGTCTGAAGAGTCATTTGGCCACATGGTCAAGTATTGGGGCCGGGACTCAATCCGATACCACCCAGAACCATGGCTTCCGTGCCCACTTTGAATATTTGGCACTAGCCGATGGAGCTTTCTGAAGCAGTGCAGGTTCGGCACGTACTTGAAGAACTTGCAGACCCATAAGTATGTCATCACCCTTCGGATGCTGGTGGGGGTTAGCTGACATAGGGAAATGTTGTAATGGATCAGCAAGTCTCGGACGAAAACGTCCAAAGGGAACCTCAGCCCATACTGAAGCTGTCTCGTGTACACCCCCACATACCCCGGGGGTGGACGATGGATTCTATCGGATGCTGAGGGCATTCGACACCAATATCCATCAGCTTCAAAAATGCCGTAATGCAACTCAATTTGCTCGGCAAATCGATATTGATCGGCGTTCTCTACCCACCATGAGTAGGGGCGGTTCTTTATCATGGCCGAAACGACTTCGGCATTCTCCCACTCTGAAAACCCAGGGAGGATATCCCAAAGGACAGCGGGAACTTCATCATCCCGTCCAGAAGCGCTCGGCTCATCCGTTCTTTGAGGAGGAGCCGAGGAAAGGGGAGTCGCCCTAATCCCTTCAGCAGGGTCAGACTCCGGCCTTTGACCATTCCAGGTCCCAATCCTGTTCCTAGGATCGGGAATCGGCCTTGCTCTTCTTGGAGCACGGGCTCTACCTCTAACTCCTCTTGCCATGGATTATTTCGAAGAGAAAAGTCGAAAGAAAAGGGGAAGGAGTTCGAATTCGAAGAAAAATAAACTGAAATCAAAGGAATTTACCTTAATCTGAAGCGAAAGTTGCCGATTTACGAGTTCGTAGTGGCAAGTCTCAGTTTCTAAGCTCAATGCTCGGGGAATTTGCGAAGTTTTGATGCGGGTTCTTGGTTTCTCTCTCGAAGAATTCTGGGTTTGTGTTGGTGAATAAGTGAGGAGAATGACGCGCCTCTGTTTATATCTCCAGGTACGGGATACGAAGAGTCTGTGCTTTAATTTCTCTTAAATACCCACTAAGTAACCATTAAACACATGATCTTGTGATTAAACTGCCCATTATCCGTCCAACTTCCGCAATCATTAACCGTTGTTATCTCATTAATTACGGTTTAAACTCAAATTTTTGGATCAATTAAATCATTTACTTCCCTCATTTCCTGAATTAAATCAAACCCGACCCGTCATCCTTCCAAATCGGGTCTGGGGGGCAAGTTGTTTGGGTCCAATTTAGTCAAAATTGGGCCTGAGCACTAAATGATCCAATTAAAAGCCCAAGGTCAAGGTTCAACTCTCCAATTGCTCAAAAGTCAAAGGTCAGCCCACAAAGTAAGCCAATTGGGCTAAAGCCCAACCTCTCCATGTATGATGAGGTATAAAAGCCATCATATTGACACATTCACAGAGGACATTGATATTCAAATTCATATGCTCATTCTTGCATTCAGAAATATTCCACAAAAGCCTCAAGCTACAAACTCTCTTGCATTGTGTCTTCCTTTTACACATTGTACTGACTTTAGCATCGGAGGGGCCTTCCTCGGAAACACCCCCGAGGCTAGTTTACGTGTGTTCACTGTGCAAGAAACCTTCGGCCCAACACAACTTGGATCGAATCCAGTCTTCTCCATTTCAGCGGACCTTCGGCAAGGTCCCATTGTTTTCAACCGAAACAATTATTATTATTATTATTATTATTATTATTATTATTATTATTATTATTATTATTATTATTATTATTTAACAACAGAAAAATTAATTGTTATAGCTGGAGAATATAGGTATCTCCAATACTCAAATTTGATCATTGAATGACCTCAGAATGCAACTATAGGTTAGTCTAATTTATTGAAAGCTGATTTATAAAAATATGCCTCAATACTAATTTACCAATATTGTACTTAGGGCCTGTTCATATTTACTTATTTTCAGTTCAGTTCAGTTCAGCTCCAATTAGTTCAGTTCAGTTCAGTTCAGTTCAGCTCTAATCAGTTCAGTTCAGTTCAGTTTTATGCATTTTAATTTTTAAGTTCAGTTCGGTTCAGTTCAGTTCAGCTCCAATCAGTTCAGTTCAGTTTAGCTCCAATCAGTTCAGTTCAGTTCAGCTCAGTTCAGTAAATATGAACAGGCCCTTAGTAATATTCGGTTTTATAGTATATAAGGTCCCATTCACTTCACCTTATTTTTGCTGAACTAGATTATTTTTAATGAACTGAAATTATTTTTGCTGAACTTAAATTATTTTTTTACTGAACTGAAATTAATTTTACTAATCAAAAATTAATTTTGCTGAACAGAAATTATTTTTACTAAATTTCTATTATATTCCTTCTTTAAAATTACTTTTTTTTATTGAACTGGAGTTGTTTTTTACTGAAATGAAATTAATTTTATTGAATTGAAATTATTTTTACTGAACTGAACTTATTTTTACTGAAGTGAAATTATTTTTATTGAATATTAAGTTTTAAAGGTGAGGTGAACAGGACATAAGTCTAAAATATATAGTCAAAATCAAAAAATTAATAATGTAAAAATTATTATAATATATTGGTAAAGCCTTGACTTTTTAATTGGGGGGGGGGGAGGGGGAGATTGTGTTATATTTGGACCATCACTTATAAAATCATACAATATTCCATCCAAAATCAATTAGTATGAGAAAATAATTGTTATATATTTTTCTACCATTTTCTTATTATAGATATACACCGAGTTAAACCCCATACAATGTATAATTATTAAATAGTTATAATAACAATACATTTAAAATAAAATATACAAAGTGAATCGACTCACCGAGTATTAAAAATATATGAAATTTAATAATAAAAACGAAGAGTGCAAAAGAAAATAATTAAACGTGTAATAGTTATAATAGACAACTTGATAATTTAGGAAGTTTACCTTTGATTTATAGATTAAAAGTCATAATAATATGGATGTATACAACGAAGATTTGTAAGTAATTAAATTCGGAGGAATTTTTTTTAATATTACATACGTATGTTGCCAAGTGTCTCTCTTAAGTTTCTCTTTAGTAGTATCAGTATGTAATAGCGCAACCTAAGCTAAGTAGTATGTGGGAAGTTACTAATTCTTAAATGAACCTGGTTCACACTAATTTATTATGTACCACTAATATTAGAGAAACTATGGGTGTTTTATTAATAAAAAAAAAGGCCACTATAATAAAAATAAGGTCACTATGTTGAAATAAAAGTCATTTTGGTAATATATAGGCTATTTAATGAAATATTTGTATACACCGGTCAATATGAATAATAATGGTCACTATGTTAAAATTAGGGTCATAATGTCGTTTTCAAGTACACAATAATGTTAAACGTTACACAAGTTAAAATAAAGGTTACTATGTTTAAAATAAGGATCACTATGTTCAATATAATGTTAGTTGCGTATGTATAACTCTCGGGTCCACAATAATATTATTGTGATCCAGGTCCACGCAAGTCTTTTTGATGTAAAGTTCTTATAAGGTTATTACATCAAATATCAAGATATTTAATGTTATAACCTTATAAAAACTTTACAGTGTGTAATAGATTGATAATAAACATGCATGAATTTGGTTCATACCTCATATTTAATTTATCTTCCATCATCTTATATGTTTTATCTCACCTACTTTTATTGAATTCTCATATTGTAAATTTGTATATACGTACATTTATCACAATAAATAAGTTTCTAAATCCCATTATGTCATTATTCATAATGCAACTTTAACCTCTTAATCATTGGAAAGATGACCAGCTTTTCGAATAATAACTAAATTATAAAAGCACTTCAATAATTAATTTGCTTCCCTTCTAAATTTCTGTAAAATATATCTAAATTAATCAATTTAATCAGAAATAGAGGCAACATTAGCTGTTTTAGTTGGTTAATTAATTTTATATAAAAACAATTGCGTGCAATTGACAACCCTCTGGCATTACATCGATTCAAGGCGGCTTAATTATTTCGTACACAAAAAGGTCAAAGCTTCACAATATATATCAATAATTATTCTATGGGTTTAAGCAACAAGGTTTTTACCTACCAAATTTACAGGTTATTGAATTGACTTTTTCAAATGTTTATATTCAAGTTGAAACTCACGTTATATACTTTTATTATCTTAATCCTAAAGTTAGTTAAGCTTACGTGCGTTTACTTTTCTTGCATTTAGGTTTAACCGTACCTATGCATGCATGCTCAAATTATGCTTCATTTTTTTTAGTTAAGAGGGCTTGTTCCATGACTTCCATCTATATTATTCACTTCACTTTGCTTTATTCCTCATTTACTTTACATTTTTATTTAAACTTTTGCTTTAATCTATTCGTTTTCTCTACTAAAATTGTGTGCCTATTTCTAAATCTCATTGGATGTGTTGTGTGCATGCCCTAGGTATACATATATTATATCTAGTACTATCTCCGTTTCATATTAGTTACAACTTTAGGTATTATTTGTGAGATACGAAGTATAAAATATTTCAAAGTTGCAAATAATGTGAAACAGAGGTAGTATATAGTGTCTTACATAATGCATTCTTTTTAACCAATTTTGAGGTGACTTTTAACATGTTGCATGCATATTGAATAATTTTGTACATTAAATTATAAGAATTGAAGTTAATGTTTTCTTTTGTTTTTTTTTTTTTTTTTTTTGGGTGCAAGAATTGAAGTTAATGTTATTAAGGGGGTACATATTTTATTAGAGGAGCAACTTATCGTTTAGAAGAAATAGGCAACTTATATATGTCTTATATCAGGATTACTTTTGATAGCTTTAAGATTTTTTATTTTTTATTTTTATTTTTTATTTATTTTTTATTTTTTTTTTAAATTTTTTGAAAGAAGCTTTTAGAATCATCAATTAATTAGACCCTTCTTATATATTGCAACATTTAATATTAATGTACATCCGCATGCCTTAATTAAGAGTTTGTGTAGATTGTGATGTAAAAAGTGAAATTTACTAATAACAAAGATGTATGTATTGATATCTAATTAAATAAAACTTCTCGAAAAAAGATACATATATATTTGTATATGTTAGCTAATGAGAAATTGTGGTGATACAGTACATATAACAGTAACTCATGAATTGCACACATTGTCCACAAGGTAAGCATTAACTCTTATCTATATATATTACTGTTTAGTAACAAATTTTAATTAGTTTATTAACATGCAATCGGTAATTAAAGATTATTTACTTTTTATTAATTAATTTACAACCTAAACATCAAATACTTTTTTTAAAATTAAAGAAAACAGTTAAATCACTGAAAAAAAATTAATTATTATTATTTTTCATTTTTTTTTCACTGGCTAGTTTGACAACTCAATCAAATCAAAGAACAAAAGATGGAGTTTTAAATCACTAAGATTTGCTCAAAACTAGGGTTTTGGCATTACCATATACTTGTATTTGTCACACCTAAAAACCCTCCTAGACTTTTAAGGTTTTGATGACCCCAAAAACTTGTAACCTTTTCAACAAATTTGACGTTGAAGGCTTCCAAGAACGGAGAAACAAGCAAATTGCCCAAATTGATAGAAGATGGGGACAATGACAATTATGATTGAGACTTTGCTGAAAGTGATGTACATGAATTTGTAGTGAATTTTAGCTTGTTATTTTGGAAGACTCATAATCTTTATTTGACCCTTTGTGACTCTAATTAAGAATCAATAATATAATGTATTTTGTCTTAATCCTTACCATTTTTCCTAATTAATTAAGCAAAACCCTAAACAATAATTAATTATTTCCGAGCACAAAATTAATTATTATTATCATCGTCTTCATCATCGTTAATGATATTTAATTAGGCTAAGTATGAAACTAAACTATATAGAGGCTGGACCATTTGTATTGGACTTAAGTCCTTCCCATGTGACATGCACCTACCAAAGTCTCGAATCTGCCAATTTATCTGTTGTGTTTTCTGCCTACAATGTCTTTACAAACTCACAAGCTTAATAATTACTTTATTATCTTGTAATTCCCTTAATTACCCTTTTTAACAGTTTGATTAACCAATCAAATCAGCCCAATATAGTAGGGATTAAGAGAGATTAATTACGACTTTTAGTATTAATTAAATAAAAGTAAAGGAGATTAAGCTAAGCGACAAATATATAACTGTGGTAACCCATGTGAAATTAGCGATTAATAAGTTGATAATCATGTGTCTAAACTTTGTTTTCTTCATTGACTAGATGCTAATCCAATTAGGATCTTGTTCATTAATTATTTTGTTTTGTGGGGGACTTCCTGTCTCTCTCCAATCACCATATTCCAACTATTTTTAATAATACACGAAACGTTTCAACCTCTAATTTGGCGTTATGTAACCCAAGTTTATATCATGTTTAAACCAAAGTTTTTGGCTAGAATACATGTACATTGTCCTACCTAGAGTTCTTGGTCAAACCTAGCTTATAGATCATGACTTATTATGCCACTTTTTTTAGAGATCAACACCCATATTTTGAAATGCTTAGGAAAACACAATCAATTTGTTTTTCCATCTCTTGCAAATCTTACATGTATTCTTGTCAAGCTATAAAAATATTGAACAGAGAATATATAATGTGTCACCTTTCTTGCCACGAGTTCAGTATCACACTGCTCAACAACAGTGGTATGCCGAATTTAACCCCACGATTCGACATGGTTTAGATTCCCAATAACAGATTAACTCAAATGAGACATTTAGGTTTTATCATCATGATATGCATTTTTGTTAACCATCTATAGAAACACATGACCACAACTCATTCTTTATTTTGTTGTTATATCATTAAATCCTCACAATCTTCCAAATTACCACGGTGCAAGCAATAAAATTAGGGTATCCGATGATACCAAAGTTATCCATGATTAAGGCAATAAATGTTATAAGAAGTTATGAATGATTGAAATAGCAAAAATAATACGTTAAAAATCAAACTTCTCCCTTAATTAGACCTTTAAAAAAAAAAAACACTCATTTGAAATAATAATTTCGAACTTTAATTTCATGCTGTAGGATATTAGTAATACATGCAAGTACTGAAATTGTAAACCTTGAAACTCTATAGCATAATTTGTTATATATTTGAGAAAATTAGGAAAATATGTACTACTATATAATATGAGATCGATGGGGTAAAGATTTTAGAATTGACCACTAATAACTTCAAATTACAACAATAACAATTAATACTTGCACATTATTTAACCTAAAATTTTTTGAAACACAATTTATAATTACACATAATTACTACGTCTCTATTATTGTACAACTAATTCATTTTCTAAGACAAATATTGTAAGTATAATTTAAATGGATTTTTCCACTAAATTAACATGAACTTTTGCAATGAATCAGCAAATTTGATATGAGGCACACATCCCTTACTTATGTTATTACCTTATAGGCATGTGCAGTACATAGTTATAAATATAATCCATCAACTATAATAAAAGGTGATCAAATATTGCTATTGATGGATTGAAATACTACATAAGAGATATGAGTGTTCCCGTTACATTCAAAAGTTGAGAAAGTTGCCGTACAGATGGCAATGGATCGGATTTGGATCGGGTGGAGCTTCACCCGCATCCATCCATTATCCTAATTGCTCCATCCACATCCATCCGTCATCCGCTTCACCCATCATCCATATCCGTTCGTCCATCATCCGCGGATGAAACGGGTGGAGCGGATGATAAATGGATGAGTACTAAAATGAAAAAAAAAAACTCAGATAAACTTTAATTTTTGGTTATTTATATAATAATTTTTTAAATTTATTAATAAAAAAGAAACAATAACAACATATTGTTTGAAAAATTAATTTGCAACAAAAAAAAGACAAGTAATTTTCTTGCACATTCTATATTTTATTAGTAAAAATCTTTGATTAAAAATTTAATATATATTAAACGGATGGGTGGATGGTTAGCGGGTGAAAAAAATATCATCCACATCCGATCCGATCCATCATCCACTTCATCCGTCACCCGCTTCTCATCCATTTAATTCGGGTTTTCGTCCATTTATTTTAAGCGGGTGGAGCGGGTTAGCGGATATCCACTTAATATTGTCTCTCTAGGTACTCTGTTTATTTATTTTTTGGAACAATAATATTGTATTCTTTGATAAAATTAAAAAAAAAAACCTAAAATAAATAAAAATTAGACGAACTTTAAGTAATAGCCTGAAACGCAAAGTGAAAAAAAGTTTGTCGAACAAAGCGAGTAGGTATAACATAATTATAAATCCAATCCATATCAACTAAGCTAACTATTAAAAACACTCAAAGATTGTTAATTGAGATGAGATAAGATCCTATGTATTAAACACATTAAAAAGTTGGAGCATATCATACCACTTAGATTAGTAGAGAATATTAATTTCCCACTATCTTAAATTAATTAGGTATTTATAGACATTATTCCAACTTACTTGGGAGTGAATCTTTTCTTTATCCTCTAAAACCAAACAAATTTAATTTATTTCTCTTTCTCGGAAGCAATTTTAATTAACCAAACACTACACCTATGTTGTACGGACGTGATTAAAAATTGTAGTACGAGATTGAAGTTAGCATTCTTTAATTAACAACATAGTTATTCATATAAAATAACATAATATAGCATATACTCTTACATTATAAACTAATCTGTGCAACTTTAAACTTCTTTAGTGAGGGAGAAGGTAGTTTAGAGGGATTCTGAGGTGTACAACCTTCGAGATAATTTCGTTACTCGTGTTTTTTTTTTTTTTTTTTTTTTTTTTGGAATAAAAATAAGAAAAAGGTGTACTATGCAAATATAAATTGTCCAGGTTCTTAATCATTTTGTATAAGATTGAGTGCATCACAAATTTGTTATTCCAATGTTATTGACAACAGAAGATTCATATCTTGGTCATCACAATTTAGTCACCCAATTTATCCTTAATTGAAATAAACAATCAATTAACATGGCTTTGGATTTGGGTTTTTATAGCTTGGAATTCCATGGCTTTTAATAATTAGACACTTAATATGACATGATTCATTATCCTTATATTCTGTTTGGTTGAGAAGAAAATCATACTCCGTATTATTGTATATATATACTGTAGTTTAAAAATAATATAATATTGAAAAAAAAATCCCACTTTCATATGGTCCGTTGTTATAAGAGTGGAAATAGTTTTCTATAGTGTCGAATAATATTTTCCATAGACGGATTAATGTTTCTTATTAACAGAAGAAATGACACAATACTTTATCTTTCTCATCTCCTATTCCATTTCCTTTAGTTTTTCTAGTGATTAAATAAACGAAGTTGAAAGACTAGATTATTTGGCTAAATTTTTAAATAGACAATACCAAAAAGCTAAAATTAAATATTGTCTACATCAATTTCCCTACGTGAATGTCTTTACTCGCACATAAATCTTCTTCGATCATGTTCCTACTCTTATAAACCCTTTTTGAATCATTGCATCAATTGAGATCTCATTTTTATTTACAAATTATCTATCTATAAATGAAAAACTTAAATAAGAAAAACAATTAAGTTGATATTATAAAAGTATACATCAACACCAATTGAACAAAAACTCATGAATAGATTTTTCCTTACAATTGAAATCACAACAAATCATATTATAGTGCATAAATAATGTAAAATTCAATTGACGCAATATTATCAAAGTATTTACTTCACAATATTTTCTTATGTACTATGTAAATGCAACATAGGCAACTTAGCTCATAGATAGGAAACTCGGATCACAAGTGACGGACCTTGTTTACATCAAAGATAAAAAGGACGGTGAATGTAATCGATCTTTTCCTTGAGTTTCCAGACATGAATATATTGTTGAGTGCGATAAAAGATTTCACAAAGGAATAAACATAACGTAAGAAGACAGCCATAATCATAATTATTCCCTAGACTATCACACCAACACTGAATGGGCAGCACTCCTGCTGGCTTTGGATCTGCACAACCTGATCTGAAACCAGCAACATCAACCTGTACTCTGGTTTCCTAAATTAGCAGGACCATATGACAGGCGTGAAGAAGAAAGCTGGCTTTCAACAAACATGTCAGAATAATATACTATAATGTTTATAATTTACCTCTTCAAATTGCCAGTCTAATTATAACAACAATTCCTCGTACTTTTATACAACTACTTGTAATAAGTTACAACTATGAAGCCTGATACGCCCACATTGAAGACTTGCTCCTTGGCTCGATATGCTCTCCAAGAAACGGGATAAAAATAAACCCATGGTAAAACTCGCTCTTTACAAATAAATCAATCGACCAGTATAACAATGATACTGACGGTAAATAACCTTATCTACCTATTCTTGTTTCCCAGGCACAGGAAAAAACATGACTTCTCGAGTAATATGGAAAAAATAAACACAAAAAGAAGGGAGAATAAAAGAAATAATAAAGGAATCACCCTACCTAAACCCAATATACAAATTCTACGCTTCTGTTGTCCGTACTTGATTATGTACGAGGCAGTAATCAATGATCTACATTCAGCCGCCTCAGCTCAGCTTGGAAAGAGGGACTAGAACCAAGTGTGCGGCGTGCAAGACTCCTAATGTCATCGCGCGAACAATCACGTGATATGCGAACAAGTTCCCACAGAGCACCCCCATTAATCATGTCCTTAGCATTTGCCTCTGAGCAAGGGGGATAAAATGGTTTGTAAATAACATGCAAAAAAGATGGCATAGGTTGAAAAAGTTGAGGTATATAGGAAGCATACCATGTTGAGCAAGGTGGCAGAGTGCCAGTTCAATGTGCCGCCTAATTGATGAGGCTTCATTGTTGGAATTATGTACAATCCAAGGGAGTGCACCATCCTCGATAAGCAGAGATCTCCCAGTTCTAAATCCTGCAATTTAAAGGACAATATTTAGAGTGGGAAATTAGTGAATAATTACAAATTCATAATAGTCCTACAATGCATCCACTTGACTGCACCAAGACAGATT
Source organism: Chenopodium quinoa (assembly GCF_001683475.1). NCBI lineage: Eukaryota > Viridiplantae > Streptophyta > Magnoliopsida > Caryophyllales > Amaranthaceae > Chenopodium > Chenopodium quinoa. The sequence goes on along the minus strand of NW_018744693.1, from coordinate 2,498,567 downwards.
TTTCTTCCATCAAAACAGCACATAAATAATATTCTCAAGACCGCAAAAGCAGCCCTTACAAAAATATTATTATGCTGACTAATAATAAGAAGTTAAAAAGTATGCAGCAAGGTGTTGAAATCAAAAATTCAAAGTGAAACTCGACAATAAATGTGAAATCCTTCATGCCTTTGATTGAAAGAGGAAAGGAAACAAAGAATCTATCGCAATGGATTTTTTTTGATTTGAACACAAATCCATAGATTAAGTGGAGTGGTTTAGGTAATAATTCAGAAACAAGACGCACAGCATCTAAGGACACCTAAAATCTCAACTCCAAATTCCAACGTAAACAAATTGTACGATGCCTTTTTCAAGTTGATCTTTTAGTGGGCAACTGAGTATTATTTCAAGATACGGAAATGAGTAATATGAAAGTTAACACGACAAAACAAATGTAAGAATAAATCCTACAGCATGTTCAATACAGAATTAGAAATTCAAGCTCAATTATTCACAGTAAAAATGTGTTGGATCAGTGGTATTATCCCGTAACCCAATAGATTTTGGATTGATACTGCTCAACCAGCTACAAACCCTAAGTAGTTAAATTTTAAGCCAAAACAACCCAAAAAACGTAGTCCTGCAGTTTGGTATGGAACTTAATTTTAACCATAGTATATACAGTAATAGTGAGAGAGACAGAGAGGAAACGCGGCTAATATCTTTGTATTCATTAACAAACAATCATATGGGGGTTAACAAGAAGCAGCAACAGGTAGATGTTTAACATTAAAAATAGTTGATCGTATATACCTTGAGTTGATGCCCTGGATTCACATTTTGCAAAGTTTGCAATCCCACGAGCAACTTGTGCAAGAACATCAGGGTGTCCAAATCTGACCATCCCCAACAATGCCTTGATACCACCTTCACCTCTGAGTTTGGCCTGCAGTTTGTCTGACAGAAATTTGGTAAGTAATACTCAACCAACTTCCTACCAAAAAATCAAGTTTTTTAAATTCTCAGTACACACACACACACTCCGTAGTACATCATATTTTGTAAGACAAGTCTACTATAACATCACAAGATCTACAAAAACTTAACACTAGCAAATCAATTGCACTATTTACCATGATTCAAAAATCTGGGTGCTACGATCGAAACCCAAATACAAAAATTCAATTTTAGGTAGAAAGACCTTTAGGAAAGGTAATATAGGTGAAAGTCCATCAACCACAACCAATTATCTTTTAAATCACATTATGATTTCAAATGAGCTTGATAAGAGTGCATGGACTAGCTCACTATATGGACATGGCTTATCCCCTGTTACCTCCCCCCACCCCTCCCTCTTTTTCTCTCCCGCGAACTGCAATCCAAAAAAAAAGAAAATTCATACATGAGCAATACAAAGTAATTTAAAAAAACTAGAAACAATTTGCATTCCTGTACCCACTTTCATACCGCAAACTGGTTAACACTGCTTTAAAAAAATGAAATTCAGGCATTAAGTAATGCTGTAATGACATCAAAATTTTAATAAGCTAATGACAAGCTGGATTACAATTAAACTGCTTGAGGTCTAATGTCACACACTCCCCCCCCCCCTCCCCCCTCCTTTCTCTCTTTCCCCACTTACTTTGAAATAGCACAATTAAAATCACTTTAAAATAGCACAATTAAAATAACTAAAAGACTTTTAAAGTCAATTGTTCATTAAAGCCATGGTTTACCATTGCCACAAAGATTAGCAACTGCTCCAGCAATCATGCGAAGGGTTTGAGGATCCTCTGCTTTAGTAGCTGTTACTGATAGCAAACTTACACCTCCTTGGGCCATTATTAGCTCTTGGTTGGTTTCTGAAGTGACAAGAAAAGGAGCAAATATTAACTTAACAGCATAAGTAGGAAAAGATAATGGAGCCTGATAAAAGAAAGGTTAACTAATTCACCGTTCATTGCTAAGTTTGCAATAGCACCAGCAGCAACTCGATGTATGGTCTCATCCTCAGAGCTTCTAAGAAGATTTAGCAAAGAAGTAAGCCCACCGGCCTCAACAATCTTCTCCTGGTTAGTTTCTGCAGGATCAAGGAGAGTGAAATCGTCAAATCACAATGAAGTGACGTCAGAGAAAAAACAATTTTCTAAGGTATTTACCTTCTGCGGCCAAATTTGCAACAACTTTCACAGCATGAATTCGTACGTCAGCGTCTTCTGCTTCAAGTAATGACAATATCTTCTGCAAACCAACTGTAAGGAGACTGATTCTTGTTAAAACAGAAGAGTGCAGGAAAACAAGCAGTATTAAACAAATTCAAGAGAAATTTACGCTATAGTTGCTTACCTTGTTCAAAGAGTTTAGCTACTGAACTCTTATCCTCATTTCCTGCATCATCTGTTTGAGGTTGAACGCCTTGAACTTGTGTCACTTGAGTATCAACCTCAACATGAACTTTAGAGGTCCCATTGTCAAGTCTTCTTCTAGTCTATACAATAGCCAAGATAAATTCTTTTACAATCCACAAATGCCTTCCCAACTTATGATGCAGTTACAGAGATTTGCAAGTAATTTTTTGAAAACAAGCTTCTGGCACCAATCTCTGATATCAAAGAGATGGCAGCACAATGCAATGAAAATCCTTTCCTTTGTTTTTTATGCTGTTGCTTGTCCAAGTATCTAGCTTTCTTTAAAACAGAACATTATTGCATGTACCAAGGCCAAAAAATAATGATAAATGTTTCAGTTTTTAGCTTAACATGAGCATCCACATTTCCACACCAAGAGTAGCACCAGTGCCATGGAAAGTAGACAACAAGTTGATATGAAGTCAGGTGCACTAGTGTCACGAAAGAGGGAACTGTTGTCTTAAGCCTTTGCTTAGGATAAGATTGACAGACAGTTTATAGGATTTCTAATGAATACTGGTAGGCTGGTAGCAACTAGAAACTAGACAAGCTCACAAGATAGAGATGTTAAACATCGTGATTTTTACCTCAGGAAACTCGAGCTACAATGCAAAATTCCATTTCTGAAGAAGAAATTTACAAAGATAATGATCTATTACTAGTTTCACTTATGATCTAGACCTACAGTGTATGAATTCTGAGTGTCTTGATGTCTGGAGAGAACACCATACCTCATCAGCTTCAAAGCTTAGTTGCAACAATTGCCCTTGTAGCATAGCTATCTCACGTTCAAGTTTTTCTCGTTGGTTGGCCTCATCCTTCAACATCTGATGAAGCTTTAACATTTCAGAATTTGCAGCTGTCTGAACATAAAGAATGTAGTAAGTCTAAGATTCAGCATCAAGCAATGGAAAAAGTACATAACATTAACTTAGCTACTTTCAATTGAATCAACATACCTCTTGTTTCTTTGATTGCGCAAGCTGCATTTTAAGATTGGATGCCTCATCTTCAGCAGCCTTCCTCAGAAGCTTTTCACTCTGAAGCAACCTTTTCACCTCAGTAACTTCTTCATTAGCATGTACCTGACACGCCTGGCATATAAACATTAAAAATGCTCCTTGCGCTTCATACACATATACGTGGAAAACTACGGAACCAATGATATGTACAGCTAATCTACAATAGCTTACACAAAGCTTAAAGAAAGGACTGTAACCTTGGCAGAAATATATATATATATATATATATATATATATATATACAGCATTACTGGCTGATTAATAAGAATATATGTGGGTTGTGTCCAACAAATTAGCAAACAAAATAATACAAAGCATCAAAGACATGAAAAGTTAGGTTTCTCATACACCAAACAAATTAAACTTAGAGCTATACCCAGTGAGGATAGTTTAAAACAAGCTCCCTATCTATTCTATAAGGAAATTCATGAAGTGGTGTCCACATGAAAATATCATTTTACCCCTCGTAGGTCAATATTAAAACTGGGGGGGGGGGGAAAGAGAAAAAAAAAAAGTCCAACAGACAAATCAAATAAAACTGACAACACTAAATTACAATTACAATTTAGGGGAAGGGCATGTTAGCCACAATCTATTACAAGTAACTTGGGGAATAAGCTAGAGGTTTGTTAGGAGGGATTTTCTATAAATAGGTCTCATTAGGAGAAAGGGGACATGTTATATAGCGTGGTTTGTTATGGGGAGAGAGTGAGCCTGTCAAAAGCTCCTACTAAGGAGAGATTCCACCTCTCAAAAGTGGAATTATTAGTCAATTTACTGTAATTTTCATCGCATCAATATAATCATCATTTTCTTCTCATTAGCCGCCATTGTTAAGTGCTGTAAGCTACGTGAGTTCCTAGCAACAAAACAAACCCTATAACAGTATGACAATCACCTCGGGCTTACTCATCCATGTTTTACGTCCAAAAACCAATTACCTTTCTGGCTTCCTCAGGGTGTTTTACCTTTTTTTCCAAACAAATAAATCATCTAGCACCAAAAAAAATATACTTCATAATTCATGTTCGATTAATCACTCCATTATAATACCTTTATCATATTATAATAACATTATCCAAGTTTATGTGATAAAACTTACACGATATGAAAGACAATTATGTTTCAAATATTGATTATTTATTATTAGTATACCTTTAGATATTTTTTCCACAACTAATGCTACTTCTGTCTTTATAAGTGCAACACTTTCCATAAAGACCGATTTTTTAAGAGCAACAATTCTAAAAATAGAAATTCTTTACAATTTTTTTTAATCTCTCTCCCTCTCCAGCCATGGTTCCCAGTGCCTACTTTTACTCTTTTTTTTTTTTTTTTAATTCCTTCCTCTCACATCACTTGCTTTTAAATAAACTATTCACTCACTTTCTTCTTTCAATAATGATATTAGATTTCCCTTATTATTCTATAATTGATTTCCAAAATATAATTTAACAAACATTCTAAATTTCAATCATGCATTGCGTGAATAAAGAGTCCGTTCACTATAATACCAACACAACAGCAAGTCCCTGGAAGTTATTCTACCATTAAAAAAAATCAATTAGTTCAAGCGTCAAAGCAATCTTAAGATCACATATATCAAGACATATCATCCAAAATCACATTGGATATGTACAATTAATACAAGGATCAAGGTGCAGCTACATGAGGATTATATGGTTAGGAAAAGAAGAAAACATATGAGCATTTAAACAAGCCCACTGCTGTAACCAATTTAAGTGAAAAAAAAAAAAAAAAAAAAAAAAGAGAGAGAACTGAGGAAGTGAAAAGGACACTTAATTGGCACATCGTGTGAGAAGTGAAGCATGAATACCTCTCTTGTGCATGATTTGACTGACATATCATGCTTAGCACCAGATGTACTGGCTTCATTGCTTTGCTTTCGCTGATTGATTGCCCATTGCTCCTCAAGCTTCTTTACTGCCTCCATATAGTCTTTCTGATATTTTAATCTCTCTTCCTAGAGAAGGAAATCATTATCAGTAACTCAGATTTAGAAACAATAGACACAAATTAACCATAAGAACAATAATTTTAGCACTGCTTGCAACAGACACATGTCTTAATATATGCTTATGGGATTAAGGCTTTGATTGATTGATTGATTTGCAACAGAACCAGAGTAGACTTAGGCCATGTTTGGTAATTAGCTGATTGATATAGCAGATTGTATTAGCTGATTTGACTAGCAGGTTATAATCGCTGGTTATGAAAAAGTGTTTGGTAAATAGGTGTTAATTGTTCAATAAGCTAATTTTAAAAAGCTCTTATAATGAGCTTTTTCTAAAAGAGCTCTTTAAGCCCAAAATGCTCTTTTGAAAAGCTATTTACCATACACCCAAATAGTAAGAGTACAACAGTGTGACTACGCCCACTGTGCTGGACCACAGTTGCTAGGACAGAACAGAAATAAGTTAAGAATCATTGATAGCCTATGATTTCAGAGTTCATTTACCAACTACAAGAGAGGATTCCTGGTGAGGTGGCTTTCCCTCACACCCACCCAGGTAGAAGCACCGCCCTACAGATTAGAGAAGTTGGCTTTTCCCTCCCCAACCACCTCAAAAAATGCTTGGATCGCACAGATTATGAAACATGCCAATTTCCCAAGCTTATGCTGCTTTCTCTCTTCATTTTATACTAAATGCCTGCCTTAAAAGCTTGACACAAAGACATGGTGTTGATATCCTTAACGCACCAATTTTCACCCAGAAACCTCAATTCCTTCATCCACATATTGGTAAAGGAATGAAAATAATGACAACAGGAAAGGTACATAATATATGCTCACAGATGAATTAAATATAAGAACATTAACTGATTAACAAGAATAACAAACATATAAACTTGAAATGACTTGTGTATAGATGTAAAATCCGAGAAGCTTAAGCAAAAGTCTGTTAAGATCAGGAAGGGTTTTTTTTCCCTTAATGTTGTGTCCTGAAACCCTGACAAATTTTTACTCTGTATAATGTGTCCTAGTGTCTAACATTGGACCTGGGTAAAGCAGACCCAATCACCAAAAAAATATTGTAGAACTCCAGGATGGTTCAGCATTTCCAGCTGGCAGCGTATTCCAATGTATGCAGGAAAAAACAGGTATGCAGAGACTGATAGTTAATGGGCTAAAGGGAGTCAGAAATACTAGAGAAGCAAACAAGCAAGGTTCACCATAAGCAAATGAAATGGAAATCATCCAGGAAATGTTATAAAATTCTAATTTATTACTTGTTCCAGGTTCAGCCTAAACATTACTTTAAATTACTAGAATAATTCTTTATATCCAACAGCAGAAGGGGGAAAAAAATACAATCAATATTTAAAAATTTCCAAATTAGACTTGCTTTCTCACTTAGCCATTTTATTAGAAATTGATTGTACATAATTGATGACCTTACTAGAACAGGATCTGTTCTATAGGATCATACCTTTATATCCTTGATTGTACATAATTAAATACTGTATATAGAATTACAGACCGGTAAGGCAGAATTACCTCCAAAGCATCAGCGTACTTTCGTTCAGCATCAGATACACGATCTTGTGCCTCCTTGTCAATCTGATCAATCCTGTCCTGGAAAGCCTTTTGTAGCCTTTCACTTTCTGCCATTAATTTGTCTAGTTGTATGTCAAGCTTTCTGGACAGACTTTTATAATCGAATTCTTCCTTTATTTTCAACATGTTTTCCACCTTCATCGCCTGTAAAATATTATGAACCATCATCATGTGAAGCCAAATATACAGTAACGCTTGAAGAGACGCTAATAAAGACATAACTTCAACAATGGCCCCACATGTAACTCAAAATTCATATACCACCTTGGAATATATTTCTTTTCTTATTGGAGAAAATTTTCACCACTAAAAAAACAAATATTGAACAAACGTAACTGATAACTGCAAGTGTACAAAAGATACATCTGTTCTCATGAAGACAGTACAGCAGTTTACACGAGAGTCCATTTTATTATATACAGAGAACAACAAGATAGTATAGGTTTGTGGTTTGCCACTCACCCTTTGTCCAAACATTATGGTGCTCGCTGTTTCACCTCGGTGACGTGAGGATGGCCCAATTGTAACAACCAATGAAGTCCTAGCAGTACCTGACAGCACATGAATTGCCTCAGTATACATTCATACATGTTCAACCTTATATTAACTGGCCACTAATTAGGTTGGTAATGAGAATTTATTCATATAAAAATACTCTAACATCCATCATGCAAGATACAATCTAGTATATTGAAAAGGAGTCAAACATGAAAGAAAAATAACACAGCTGACCACCAAATGAATCTCGAAGTAACCGAGTAAGCTTTGAATCGCGAACTGGAACATGCGCACTATTTTCTGCAAGAGCATTAATACACTTTCCTAATGCACTTAAAGAGAGATTGATAGATTTAGCTTCCTCTAGGGCATGACCATCACTTCCTGGAAAACACGAAGCGAGGAAATCTTAGGGCATGTTGTCATTGAGAGGAAATTTGACCCTTAAAGCAGAAAAAATAGCAGCACAAAGCCAAAAATAAGAAACATCAAACCAGGATTAGTATAGAAATAGTGAGGCATTGAGGAAAAAAGGTACTAACAAAAACATCTAAAACAAAAGAGATGAGATAAGAATAGCAAAATTTTCAAAACGAATTATATAATCAGATACCATAACACCAAATCCCAGTTAAACAAAAATGTGGTCTTGAGAAGCAACGGGGATTTCCTTCCATAATTAGCTAAAATATGCTGTGCTTTGGGGAAAAAAAAAAGGTAAAATAGAACACATAGGAATGCAATGTGGAAACTGTAAAGTTCCCATTGACCTCTCAAAGAGAGCTTTAAAATAGGAACAAGCAAGTAAAGAAAACAAAATGATCTCTTCAATAAAGTAATTTAGGTAAGCACCTGACTTGTCAATACGCTCAGAACCTGCAAGATCAACTACGACGAGTTTGCCCTTTCGCACAACTGAAGGTTTGAGGTTTTTAACATGAGAGCTACTTCCATTCTCATTTGGTAAAGCTGAATCCCTATCCTTGACAGATCTTCTCACATGTACCTGCATGAATGCAATGAGCACTATGAGGTTCAATCATGAAAGAAGATGAGAGTAGACATCACAATACAACCAGCTATAAGAACTTATAAAGAGAGATTTTATAACCATCAAAATAGCATGACTACGAGAAGATTCTGTATTCAATTTGGTATTTGTAGCAAAGCGGTGTGCTTCCCCTAATCTTAGCAGCTCTAGGAAGCTCTTTTGATCCTTGATTTCAACACAACTAGCACCAGGGAGCGAAACGTCTCCAGACTTTGGATCTTCCATGATGGAGATGTTGTCATTACTAGGATTAAGTAAATCTTGTATTGTTTCCATGTACAACTACAAGGAGTTTATGAAAGAAATGATTTCATGTCATATATTAAATTATTAAATCAGAGATATTTTGTACATGCCAAACTTCATCATGGGTCAGAATGACATTTTAAAACAAAGGATAAGACATGAATTGTTTTTTTTAGAGATTCTCACAAATGTTTTCAAGGATACAAACCTGGAAATAGGAAATTAAGACAGTATCAGTATCCAAACGAATACCAGCCAAAATATCCTCCATTGCACGCACCATAATTCCACGACCAGCTGTATCTTCCTCTCCAAGTTGTCCTAGTGTGTAAGTTTTTCCAGTGCCAGTTTGTCCATATGCCATAATTGTTCCATTATAACCATCCAAAACACTCTGCAGATAATGATAACACACGGAATCATGTAGTTGAATAGATAACATTTTCCCAGCGCATGCAAAATGCATATGGAGTTAGATGTAACAGATGTAGCAGTGCATCAAGTGTTTCACTAATGAAGTGTGCAGAAGAAAGAATACAAACCTCCACAACAGGTTTCGCCACAACCTCGTAAATGCGTTTTTGTGATGCGAATTCGGTCAGAACCTCATCAAACTCATAAGTATCTGAGTCCCAGTTGTTCTTACGAAGCTTTAGTCTTTTAAGCTGTGGTAAACAAATCAGTTATCTGACAATGGAAAATTCCATAGGAAACCTAAAAGAATTGGATTCCAGCAAAAAAGTAAAACCTCTGGTTGTAGCTCTACACAGTCTGCAAAATCAGCATCTGCAACCAACTCCTCTGCGTTCCTAGGTCGTAATCTCACAGCAACTCGTACTCTCCCCAAAACTAGTAAAAACAAAGGGCAACATTATAGATTTCTTAAGTCCCAGATTAGCCTTGATTACAAGGTAAATCACATATTCTAAACTTTTTGGCTTGAGAATATACAATAATGTAGACAAGACTATGAATCATTCCATACAGGTTGTTACAAACACTCATCGCTTGTCTAGCACAAAGTTGCAATGACCCACTAAGGTAATGAAGATAAAACTAGGGATTTTTTTTTTCTAATGGAACTTCCTGGGTAAACTTCTATAGTCACAAAAACTTTTGTATACATCCGATATACAATAATATTACAGTACAATAATATTTGGAATGGGAGATTAAAACAAATAGATGGGGAGAACTCATATTAGGCAATAGAGACGTGCCACGTTGAAAACACTCACATAGGATAACTTACAATTATTCAACAAAAGTTAAATTTTGTGATAATGTGAAATGAGTCTAAAAGTTAAATTTTGTGATAATGTGAAATGAGTCTTGCAACCCAAACAAGGAGAAGGAGAGTTTGGTCCACAAACAAGGCTAAGTAGATTTCATACTAAAATCAATTGGCAATAGTAGGAGTAACTCTTGTACCTTATAAAGTGGCATCATCTTTCCTTTTTCTTCAATGTGGGACACTTACAAGTGGGCTATAGGTCTAGCAACCTCAACAAAGAGGAGGAGAGTTTGGTCCACAAACAAGGCTAAGGAGATTTCATACTAAAACCAATTGGCAATAGTAGGAGTAACTCCCCAACCTTATCAAGTGGAACCATCTCTCCTCTATCTTCAATATGGGACACTCACAAGTAGGCTACAATGGGTTTCAACACATCTGCACATCAAGCAAGTGTTTTTTTTACAATTTATTTCATCATCACTTCAACTACCTAGACTTGGATACGTGGAATAAGATATTAAAATAAAGAAACAAGTTTTTTCTTGTTTTTTTTATTTATTTATTTTATTAATAGATGGGGAGAACACATATTATGTAACAGTGACGTCCTACGTTGAGAACACTCACATGGGATACCTTACAATTACACACAAAATCCATTCCTGCTTCCTTAATTTATGATCTTGCACAATCCAACACATGTAGGCATAACACAAGGAAATGAATTGTGATAGGTCTTTCAACTATCAAGTAGCACCTTGCACTAAGGCTGTATAATTCATAGCAAAATTTGAGACAAGACCAAAAGAAGAGTTCAGAAAAGACAGCAGTTGTTATATCATGTAAGAATATTCTCAAGGGCAATCATAAGAAGAATACAACATGACACCTATGTAACTATAATTCTTCATCTAGACCCGATAACCAGTGCTCGGCCCTCGGATACCTTAATAACATGACAAAAACAACAGATGATATCAGGTCCCATACTGTAGTCCACCACAGCCATTTGATATTTGTCCTCAAGTCCGAGTAGTCCAGATATATATCACTTCCAAGTTCCAACCTTACATAATCAATGTACAACTACCCACACAAATTCATCCAACAAATATTAACTTCCAATTAATCATTACCAAATTTGGAAACTAAGTTGAAGGCATGTAGCAGAAATAATAAGCATTATATAAACATTAATTAAACCCATAATTTCATCATGGATTCCAAACTTACAACAAGAAGTATCTAAGAAAATGGATCAGCACCCAGCAGAATTCTAATAAAAAATTCAAGGGGAATAATTACACAAACCCTAATGGATAATTAAGTATAATGATAAAAAGCTAAAAGCGGAAACATTAATTACACCAATCCACCCATATTTATATCCGAAACTTAATAATTTGAGCTAAATGTCATTAATTATCATCACATTTGAAATAATTAAGACAATTAAAACGGAAAAAAGAACGAACCAGCGGCGTCGTTTTTGGCGGAGGAGAGAGAAGCAGGGGAACTCCGACGAAGCGAAGAGGTAGCAGAAGACGAAGATTTATTAGATTTAACAGAAACATTAGAAGAAGAAAGAGAAGACCTAGGGTTTAAATTAATGGAGGAATTATGAGTTTTATTAATGGAGGATTTGGAATTTCCATTTCTGGAATGATTCCAGCTTCCACTATTAATCGACATTTGCGAAATTTGTTCTTCAATTCAATTCAATTAATCGCAGAAAAATTGAAATGATTTTGATGGTTGAAATGATTATGATGATTGAAATGATGAGATAATTTGAAATTAGGGTTGAAATTGAAAAGGGAAAAAAGGAGGACAGTGAAGAGAAATGGAGAAAAAAGCTAGAAATGGAGGAGAGAGAGTGGTGGAGGGGAAGTAAATATAATGGAGGGAGAGAAAAGAAAGTGGACCAAATCGTGTCCCCGAAGTGGGAGTGTGAGAGGGGAAGAGTATTGTAAAAGTGCGCACATTTTTTACGAAATTTTTGGGTTTCTTTCCTAATTTTGATTTAGGATTCCGGATCTTAAGAAATTAAGGTAGCGTGATTCGTAGTAGGAATGTAGGATTGCGATTTGCGAATTGGGTTCAGCAGCTTGTGAGTGAGTAACTCGAGTTGACTCGACTTAATTTAAAACTTTCAGTGATATTAAATGAGGTGTACAAGCTTTAAATCGCTTGTATGATTTGTGAATAGTTAAAATTAATTAAATTTGACAAAAAGTAAATACTACTATATTTTGTCTTTATAGGGAAAGCTAAACACTTAATTAGAAAGAGTAGATAATAATTTATCTCGAAATGACTAAAATTGCAACAAGCATATTGACTCGAATTGAAATTTTAATTTCGTATAAGTCGAGTAAGGAATTATTGGGCTTAGCAAGTAGCTGACACAAGCAAAAAAAGTTAATAAGACCTTATTTAGTTTACCTTATTTTTGCTTATTTGATCTGGTCTGATCTGATATGATCTTATTGTCTGATTTTATCAAACTTTTACCAAGTGTATTATAATTTATAAGGAAAAAATGTATCAGGTGAGATCTTATTAGATTCATAATATTGCTTGTCAAAAAAAAAAGATTCATAATATTGTGTATTTTACTATTTTATTAATATGTAATTTTCATAATTTTTTTCATTACAAAACTAAAGATATTTAGCAATAAAAAAATTATACATAAAATGATGATTTGATCCGAACTTATTTTTTCTAATCTGAACTTATTTTTTCTAAAATAAGTAAAAATAAGGTAAACTAATCTAGGCCTAAGTCTAGATGAGCAACAATTGGTTCACGTCCTTCACGGTCAACTTGCACAATAAAGCACTCTTGGCCTACTCTGTAGCATAAAGAAACTTGATTAGTTTTGTGTGATGCATATATATACACCATGTACTGTACTCGGAAATATCCTCGGGAGAACAAAGCACGTAGAGCAGCTTGCTAAAGAAAGCTCATATAATTCACAGGAAAAGAAAAGACTTAAAAGAGTAGTTCAAATATCAATCACTATGCATGAATCTTAACACAGTATAATTTAACCTGGCTTGTGGACCTATGATGCATTGTAATTAGAACAATAAAGGTATGATATGATGTTGGATTGATGTATTGAAAATTCCATATTTCTTCGTGGCCTGTTTTGTTTACTCTATTTGACTTATTTTAAACCTAATAAATTTATTAAGTTAAAAAAAAAAAATAAAAAAAAAAAATAAAAAAAAATAAAAAAAATAGGTCCTAATAAAGGTTACTCGAGTACAAATTACATCTAAAATAACTCTAATTTGTTATTTGAATGTGTGATAGTATTTTGTATATAACAAAAGACTTCTGAAAATTGGATATCTTATAAGTTAAACACAATTATATGATATGTTAGGATTTTTGTCATTAAAGTTGGGCATGAACTTGGGATTATTCCTATAGCATGACAAATTCAATACCCATGCATGCATATTAACTAAAAAGCAAAACAAAATTGTAAATGAACATAGCCTAACTACTTAAATAATATTGCCTTCGTATTCATATAATCAACACGTACACTCGATCACTAAAATAATAATTCACCTATATATAACAATTATTAATAAAACATTTCCAGGATAGTTTGATAATCAATATATAAAACACCAAATTGGCAAGATAACCACCTTATCAAAGTTGTAACACTTTGACTTTTGAATATATTTGTTTAGATTAATTAATTTCAACATGACATTCATCTTTACATGTTGTATTAATAGATAATGTGGTTAAAGTCAATGGAGATTCACTTTTGTTGACAACACTTCAAACCCTCAATGGAAAAATTATGTGCAATTTAATGAACATATCCCTACCTTATAAAAAGTATAACATTACTCTTATGAATAGTGTGATATCAATTATACCCTTCAAAATGTGCATTTACATATATAACCTCATTAATATGTATAAGTTTTTTAAATGAATAGTGTTTGACAATTATATCCTCAATTTTTTTTTTTTACTCATATTCACTCATTAATGTTAGTTGCCTTGGTATACCTGGCCTCTAAACATATTTGTTTGCATATCAATAACTATATTTGTGATTTAAGGTCAAACCGAAAGAACTTCCGGATATGGCTAACTATAGCGCGCGTTAGTTACCCTAATAATAAAATAATATAATATCCTACAGTATAACTTTGCATTTATTGTCAACTTTTTTCTACCAAATTTGATATATATCGTGCTAATGCTCGAGTTTTAATATGGAGTATAAAAGGTCATATTAATGTAGCTATTAATAATTGAATAAAGTAGGTGAATTTTAAGCTTGTACATCTAAAAGTTTACTCAAAATAAATTAGGTCCCATAAACTATTTTCTTGTTCATTCCACCCCTGGTGTTCATTTAATGGCATACACTTCTTTTGCCTTTCTGGACTTACAGTTACTACTACTGTGAACTTGTGAAGTATATAAACGGTATATCCCTACCAACATAAAGTAAAGGTAAGATAGTACATTGAACTTTGAAAAAGAGTGCTAACCAAACCATGATCCATCTCACCTTCCAATATATTTTTTTCTTTTTGATTCATGAATTGAAGAGAAGTGGTAGAGAAAAGACCTTAAAGAATACGTTAGGGGAAAAGTCTTTGAGATGAGCTATCACTCTTGATGCTTGACTCTTTGATTTATGTAATGGCATGATTGGATAGATACTTCTTCTCATCATGCATCTTTTACGATTGCTCGATTCTTCTTTTTGAGTCGAGTTTAAATTAAAGATTTTCTTAATTTCATTTTAGTTAGCATGATCCTTTAAATACACTTTATCTATCTCTAATATGTTTGAAAATATAGAGTTGTCTATCATCTAATGAATACAACTTCATAAAAATGGCATATTAATATATTATTAAGATATATGTAACATGTAACAATCTTTAAGGAATGGAGAGAGTAATAATACTTGTAGATGTTTTTTGTAATTATTAATCATTTATACAATCTAAAAAATATCCTTGAGTAGTTACGTACATTTCCTCTGGTTCATTAAACCAATTTGACTCTACTAAAAATAAATAAATATTATAAATAAACAAGTATAAGTCTTTAAGGTGTCTGATTAACTACTACTACTACTCCTCAATGCTTACTTTCAACATATAAATTTTTACACTTTTTTTTACTAATATACAAGCAATGATACAACGTTACAACTAAATAAAGTTATGTATTGACAAATGTGTCAATCAAACGATTGCAATATTATGGAATCATAGTTAATTAATTAGTATATGGTACAATGTGACATACATTAAATTTGCTAAATAGTGATCCTTGATTGATCAAACTAATTATACCAAAACTTTAATAATTACATATAAAAAGTAATCTAAAATGTGAAGAGCTCTAGGTCGTTCTCACCTCACGTCCTCACCACATAATTTAAATGTTACTCCTAGCTAATTAGATCATAACTTCACATACAGTACAATCAACTGTTGAGAAGAAGGAAATGGCCCAGACATTCTAACAGTTAGAGGTTCTGTCAATGACCACACAAACCTAAAAACAAAACCCAAAATAAATGCTTACACGTTGATAATAAGGCTAGAATGCCTAGAAATAAACTTATAAAGCTTAGCTAGGAAACCAACGCCTAAGCCAATACCTTTTGCCAACCCCTATATATAAAAAGTAAGGCTCAAAAGACCTTGTACCATGATTAATGAATAATAATGTTGATTTAATTAGAAATATAAGGCCATATCTAATTCATGCTAAGATATATAACTAGTAGTGCTAGCTGCTTTGTGCTCATGTGATGGAATTCCTTCAAATAGGTAAATTAGCTAAAGATAGAATTATTCTAGTCTTCTACCATGCAACTTATTTTTCTTGATGCAACTCATACTACCTTTTTTATTTTATTTTTTTTCTTACAATGGTAAGAAAAAAAAGTAAACATCAGGAAATCCTCCTCACGAGGGGGCTACTGTGTCAAAAGAAAGGATGAGAAATAAAGAAGAATTATAACAAGAAACTATATTCAAGCTATCTCTAACTAAATGATCAACATTTGCTATCCATTCCGCTGCTTGATTTGCCTCCCGAAAGATATGATGAATGCTCTAGTTATCGAAATTGCTAAGAAGAGAACAAATGTCTTTAACAATATGATCAATTTGCCATGGTATTGACCAGATGACTTTAACGGAGTTGATTACTAAAAGAGTATCATCACCTTCAATAATAATATTTTTTATCCCACACTCAAGAGCTAGAAGAATGCCTTTATGAAGAGCCATGACCTCTATTATGAAAACCTTGGTGGTGCCGAGGTTGAAAGCGCGAGCTCTTAAAACTGTCTCATTGATGTCTCTGATCAGAATCTCTGCTGCTGCTGACTTGTTGAGTATTGAATCGTCAAAATTAAGTTTTGTAGAAATTTGTTGGTGGCGCCTCCCAGGCAACCATGTTAGTGTTTGTTGAAGAATGAGAAGGAGGAGTATATGAGGATCTCCAAATAGGAAATCTTGATGAAGAAAAGGTGTCGGTGAGAATTTTATAGTGTCACTCATTGAATGCAAACTGTGCTCAATGGTAAATTCTAGGAATACAAAGGGTTCTTGGGGGAAAATTATAGAATTACGCTCTTTCCAAATTGTAGACACCCATTTGTGTCTCCCCAAAACCAAACCCAGTGATAAGTACCTTTCACGTAGAATCATAATCGAATGAAACGAAAGTGTGGAAAGGTCTAGTGTTGCAGAAAGTTTTAATTTCTTTTCTCTTCTCTCTGTTTTTAAAACTTTATTTTTAGAAAACAGCCAATCCAGTTTGGTTGGTCCATGATATGGGTCCAATAGTAGTTTAGTTGGATGGGGCTAGCAAAGACCTTTTCCAATGATATATTATAAGCCCAATTCCGATGAATATTGAGGAAGTTATGGCCAATTTACCAAACTGGGCCCGGTTTGAGCCTTATGTGCGGCCCAATGATCTAGGGGAGGGCCTAATATGATTTATCATAACTAATGTAATTAGGAATGGTTTTAGTCTTCTAGAATCTTCTAGAAGGTTCTTTTCATTCCTAATTCAATTAGCATTGATAAGTTGACTTTTCAGAGTTTTAATCAAAATCAAATAGCATTTTCGAAGGAATTATATTATTTTATCCTCCAGTACGGTAAACTTATCGGATTTTCGAAAACGCGTTAGAATCAAGACTAGCGTCCAACCCCAGGCCTTGGCGCCTGGCGCTAGCCATTGGTGCCTGGCGTCAGCTAGCCAGGGTTGGCGCCAACCTTGTTTCCTGAGCGTCAGACTCTGTTTTGTTAAATTATCTTTTTTGGCTGATTTTCTCTATAAATATCGTATCAAAAACTCCGTTTTCATGGACCAATTCAATTCATTCGCAAGCTTTCATCAACAATCATTAATTCTTTAGCATTCTTTCATTCAATTCTTTCTTCTTACTTTGTTTTCATACAAAATTCCGCATTCATTAGATCTAGAAACACCTAGCCATATTCGAAGTTGTCTTCGCCCTAGACGTGAAAGGTTTTAATTTCTGAGGGTTTGGTCCCAAATCTCTCTTTCAATTATTTAATTTAATTGCTTGGATTATTATTTTCCTTGAAGTTACTAACGTGTGTATTTTGTTATTAGAAAGAGGTACGAAGCGTCAAAGTAAGTACTTTAATGGTTTAATTGATATTATGATGTAGAAATCATGCTTAGATTGTTATTTTGATTCCTAGTATCATGTATAGGGTAACTTTAATATTAAGTATGATTAAAAGTACGATGCTTCCTATGTTCTTCCTAATATTTATGATTGTTAGTATCATGTTAGGGTTAAAGATTTGATTTTTTATGCTTAGTGACATGCTAGGGTTTGTTATTAATCTTGTTAGTATCATGCCTAGGATCTTGCTATGTTTATTATGATTTAATATTAACATGAACATGATTATGATTATAATTATTGTTATGGTTATTTATTATGTCGCTTGATTTATTCTTTATTGCTTGATCACCTTCATTGCCTGTTTAAAGGGAATTTTGTACTTGTAATCATGCTTAATAAGATATTTAATAATCTTGTTAGGGTTAATATGATTATGATTTCAAGTGATCGTCAATAATAGATTTGTTTATGCATTAATATTCAACCAACATAGATTAAACAGGTTTAGGGTTAATCCTATTGATTGTATGTTAGTCAAAAAGCGCACATGAATACGATCAGAATAGTGAATAATTACACCATAACTAATTAATTAGTATATGGTACAATGTGACATACATTAAATTTGCTAAATAGTGATCCTTGATTGATCAAACTAATTATACCAAAACTTTAATAATTACATATAAAAAGTAATCTAAAATGTGAAGAGCTCTAGGTCGTTCTCACCTCACGTCCTCACCACATAATTTAAATGTTACTCCTAGCTAATTAGATCATAACTTCACATACAGTACAATCAACTGTTGAGAAGAAGGAAATGGCCCAGACATTCTAACAGTTAGAGGTTCTGTCAATGACCACACAAACCTAAAAACAAAACCCAAAATAAATGCTTACACGTTGATAATAAGGCTAGAATGCCTAGAAATAAACTTATAAAGCTTAGCTAGGAAACCAACGCCTAAGCCAATACCTTTTGCCAACCCCTATATATAAAAAGTAAGGCTCAAAAGACCTTGTACCATGATTAATGAATAATAATGTTGATTTAATTAGAAATATAAGGCCATATCTAATTCATGCTAAGATATATAACTAGTAGTGCTAGCTGCTTTGTGCTCATGTGATGGAATTCCTTCAAATAGGTAAATTAGCTAAAGATAGAATTATTCTAGTCTTCTACCATGCAACTTATTTTTCTTGATGCAACTCATACTACCTTTTTTATTTTATTTTTTTTCTTACAATGGTAAGAAAAAAAAGTAAACATCAGGAAATCCTCCTCACGAGGGGGCTACTGTGTCAAAAGAAAGGATGAGAAATAAAGAAGAATTATAACAAGAAACTATATTCAAGCTATCTCTAACTAAATGATCAACATTTGCTATCCATTCCGCTGCTTGATTTGCCTCCCGAAAGATATGATGAATGCTCTAGTTATCGAAATTGCTAAGAAGAGAACAAATGTCTTTAACAATATGATCAATTTGCCATGGTATTGACTAGATGACTTTAACGGAGTTGATTACTAAAAGAGTATCATCACCTTCAATAATAATATTTTTTATCCCACACTCAAGAGCTAGAAGAATGCCTTTATGAAGAGCCATGACCTCTATTATGAAAACCTTGGTGGTGCCGAGGTTGAAAGCGCGAGCTCTTAAAACTGTCTCATTGATGTCTCTGATCAGAATCTCTGCTGCTGCTGACTTGTTGAGTATTGAATCGTCAAAATTAAGTTTTGTAGAAATTTGTTGGTGGCGCCTCCCAGGCAACCATGTTAGTGTTTGTTGAAGAATGAGAAGGAGGAGTATATGAGGATCTCCAAATAGGAAATCTTGATGAAGAAAAGGTGTCGGTGAGAATTTTATAGTGTCACTCATTGAATGCAAACTGTGCTCAATGGTAAATTCTAGGAATACAAAGGGTTCTTGGGGGAAAATTATAGAATTACGCTCTTTCCAAATTGTAGACACCCATTTGTGTCTCCCCAAAACCAAACCCAGTGATAAGTACCTTTCACGTAGAATCATAATCGAATGAAACGAAAGTGTGGAAAGGTCTAGTGTTGCAGAAAGTTTTAATTTCTTTTCTCTTCTCTCTGTTTTTAAAACTTTATTTTTAGAAAACAGCCAATCCAGTTTGGTTGGTCCATGATATGGGTCCAATAGTAGTTTAGTTGGATGGGGCTAGCAAAGACCTTTTCCAATGATATATTATAAGCCCAATTCCGATGAATATTGAGGAAGTTATGGCCAATTTACCAAACTGGGCCCGGTTTGAGCCTTATGTGCGGCCCAATGATCTAGGGGAGGGCCTAATATGATTTATCATAACTAATGTAATTAGGAATGGTTTTAGTCTTCTAGAATCTTCTAGAAGGTTCTTTTCATTCCTAATTCAATTAGCATTGATAAGTTGACTTTTCAGAGTTTTAATCAAAATCAAATAGCATTTTCGAAGGAATTATATTATTTTATCCTCCAGTACGGTAAACTTATCGGATTTTCGAAAACGCGTTAGAATCAAGACTAGCGTCCAACCCCAGGCCTTGGCGCCTGGCGCTAGCCATTGGTGCCTGGCGTCAGCTAGCCAGGGTTGGCGCCAACCTTGTTTCCTGAGCGTCAGACTCTGTTTTGTTAAATTATCTTTTTTGGCTGATTTTCTCTATAAATATCGTATCAAAAACTCCGTTTTCATGGACCAATTCAATTCATTCGCAAGCTTTCATCAACAATCATTAATTCTTTAGCATTCTTTCATTCAATTCTTTCTTCTTACTTTGTTTTCATACAAAATTCCGCATTCATTAGATCTAGAAACACCTAGCCATATTCGAAGTTGTCTTCGCCCTAGACGTGAAAGGTTTTAATTTCTGAGGGTTTGGTCCCAAATCTCTCTTTCAATTATTTAATTTAATTGCTTGGATTATTATTTTCCTTGAAGTTACTAACGTGTGTATTTTGTTATTAGAAAGAGGTACGAAGCGTCAAAGTAAGTACTTTAATGGTTTAATTGATATTATGATGTAGAAATCATGCTTAGATTGTTATTTTGATTCCTAGTATCATGTATAGGGTAACTTTAATATTAAGTATGATTAAAAGTACGATGTTTCCTATGTTCTTCCTAATATTTATGATTGTTAGTATCATGTTAGGGTTAAAGATTTGATTTTTTATGCTTAGTGACATGCTAGGGTTTGTTATTAATCTTGTTAGTATCATGCCTAGGATCTTGCTATGTTTATTATGATTTAATATTAACATGAACATGATTATGATTATAATTATTGTTATGGTTATTTATTATGTCGCTTGATTTATTCTTTATTGCTTGATCACCTTCATTGCCTGTTTAAAGGGAATTTTGTACTTGTAATCATGCTTAATAAGATATTTAATAATCTTGTTAGGGTTAATATGATTATGATTTCAAGTGATCGTCAATAATAGATTTGTTTATGCATTAATATTCAACCAACATAGATTAAACAGGTTTAGGGTTAATCCTATTGATTGTATGTTAGTCAGAAAGCGCACATGAATACGATCAGAATAAAGTAGAGGCCTATTATTAGGGCAGGTTCAATCTCTTTTAGGTTGGATTTGTACCATCATCCCTGAACCCTTATTTGGTTCTAGACCTTATGGAGTTGACGATCTCTTGGATCGTTAAGGGGTGTAACCTTCACCTCGTGAACGGTTTACAAGTTCCTTAAAAAACTTGTTGGCGACTCTTTTGCTCTATCTTCTTCCCTTTTGGACGCCATCGTACTTTAGTGTATGATCACAGTGGGGTTCAATCTAGTGGGATTAAAGCTTGAAAATATTCCCTACAGTTTTTGGCGACTCCACTGGGGAGGATTTCTATTTTAATTCCTGAATTTGTTTCGGCAATGATTTAGAATGAGTGGATGAGACTCGAAAAGTTCTGAGTATTTCATGTGCGTAATTTTGATTAACATTATTGTCATATGCATAAAAAAGATCTCATTGGAAAGACCATCCGTAATGAGTTAAAAACATAGGATTTTACACGTAGGAAATTTGAGGAATATCTTTCACAACTAGGACTGAAATAACACCGCGCGAAACTAGAAAATTTTATCGAGCACAGAAAGCTGTTGAGGCATGTGGGAAGTAGCGTCAGGGTCCAGAGCTTGGCGCCAACATTTTAGTCGTAGCGCCAGACGCCAGTATTGGCTCCAGGCGCTACAGTTAAAAGTTGGCGCCAGTCTCTGATTGCTGGCGCCAATTTCCCCCAATACCGAGCCAGAAATATGCGTTCTAATTTCGACCAGTTTTTCGTATTGTTTGCTCAATCCTACTTCTGGATTGAATTTTTTCTCACTTTTTTGAAACCCATATGTGTACTACATATGGACATAACCCTCTGGGAATCCATGCTCTATCTACCCGATTGAACGCTCCGTGCAACAAAGGGTACATCCGAGATGTTGAATTCACCAAACCATGGAAGCGAGTTTTTTTCTAAAATTCGCGGTGTCCCATCCACTCAAGCCAACCCTTCACGGTTAGGCTTCCGCGCGGTGCATCCGGACAATTAACCATGGACCCTCTATTGACTAAACCATATCCCAAACTTTAGAGAACTAGAGCCATGGTTAGGTTGCGAACGCATTGCATCATATTGTGCCTACTTGACTAATTGTGCATTATTTATTGTGCATATATATTCTATGTTTCTCTTAACCGTTTGTTGATTTGTGTTGAGAATAAATCAATTAATGACTTAAAGAACTTTGCCTAATTAATTAATTAATTATAAAGTCTAATTTTTCAATCGGAATTGACCTAGTACGACTTTAGGCATACCCCAGTTGACTAATAATACCGAAAACAGTCCCAGACCGAAGCTCCACTATTGGCGCCAAGGTCTGAGCTGTAGCGCCACACTATGGTGTGTAGCGCCTGGCGACAGCTATGTTGTCTGGCGCCAAGCTCCACAGTGTGATGCCAGTCCTGTCGCTTGGACGACAGTTCGGATTATTGGTCGAGTCATCACCTAGGGTCTAATTAACCTGTTTGCTAATTAATTCGGTTAATTTTCGCTGTCAATAACACCTTTTCAAGTCATTAATCGAGTCTTGATCATATAGTCTAGCCACATGGTCATGACATGAGTCTTAATATGTCACCTACACTCACTAATCTTAGCACACACTTTGAGTACACATCACCATGACCATGTCGTAGGTCCATGCATGAGTCGGTCTTTCCGTCATTTGAGTTGGGGGTCACATTCTATTCCTAATTCTTCATATCCCTCCATCTAAATCTTCTTTCACATTTTATTCCAATTTTTCTTCATTTCCTCCATCCATTGCATGTTGAATAAAGTTTGAGTCAATAATTAACAATAAGTATCCCCAAATTCCTTTTCCACAGTACTTGGTCGAGAAAGGAAGGACGATTAATCAAAGATAACCTCTTCGTACAAGTCCAACTTTTCGACAAACCTATAGCCCGCAAGAGGAAAGCAAGAGTTATAATAGCAACTCAAGAAGAAGTCAATGATCTTAAGAACCAACTGGCTACTGTGACCGAGACACTGAAGCTTCTCGCACTTAGGATCGATGATCCCGTAAAGCAACAACAGATGAACCTCATGCAAGAGAGTCTCAGCAAGCTATCTAGTGACTATAAATTCCAAGGCATGAGTTCACAAGGGGTCTCGCTGGACAAGGAATTTCTTCCACATAATTTCAACGCCACTGACATCCCAAAATTCAAGGCAACAGATAACCCTTACTTCCATTTAAGAGCTTTCGAAACAATAATGAACATTAAGGGTATCGATAAGAAGGTTTTTCCCTCTCTGTTCCCACTATCTCTTGAAACTGTTTGCCAACAATGGTTTTTCTCCCTTGACAAGGAAAAAACCTCTACTTGGGAATCGATAGTAAATGCTTTCATTGATAGGTACAAGTGCAATATTCAAGTTGAAACCGATCATAGACAACTTGAGATGCTAAGACAGAAAGAGAATGAAGGCTTTACTTCTTTCTTTAATAAGTGGAGGGAAACTTCCGCCAAGATGATTGAGGTCCCCACCGAAAAGGAGTCTGTGAGGATGTTTATCAAGAATCTCCAAGAAAAGTATTCAAAGCACTTAAAATATCAACACAACCTGAATACTTTCAAGGCCGTTTATGACATCGGAATTGAAATTGAAGACGACCTCGCAAAGCAAAAAGCTACTAACAATAGTAACCACGGTGGCTGGAAAGGAAAGAAGAGCGACAATCCTTCTTCTTTCGAAAACGCCCA
The DNA here is from genome assembly GCF_001683475.1 of Chenopodium quinoa. Lineage (NCBI taxonomy): Eukaryota > Viridiplantae > Streptophyta > Magnoliopsida > Caryophyllales > Amaranthaceae > Chenopodium > Chenopodium quinoa. Next base: position 2,474,554 of record NW_018744693.1, on the reverse strand, counting down.
CTCTAGTAATAATGTTAGTACCTTTGACCATAATGATGTCTTAGCCATGGACAATCAAGGATCTAAAAGGAAACCTAGGCGAGAGTTCACATCCATTGGAATGACCTACGATGCTGCTTTCGATCGTCTCTATGATCGAGGATTAATCAAACCTAATGGCCCTACCGAGGATCCAACACCAGAAAATCGATCTTCAAGATGGAATCCAAATTCCTATTGCAAGTACCATCTAGGAAACGGTCATACCACTGATGAATGCTACAGGTTTCAAAATCTCATTCAAGACCTCATAGAAGCAAACAAGGCCCCATTGCCTCTAGCTAGCGAGAAGACTGGGTGATGATGAAGCGAATGACACAAGACAAAAGGCGAGCTGCAACGACAAGATTTCATGGCCTCTTTTTCTATTTCTTTTTCATTTTTTCCTTTCCCCTATAAGTCTAGCATAAGCACCTTTTTCTTTTCCTTTAGATTAATTTTATAGTTTTTTCCTTTTCCCCTTTTTAATAAAATGAGAATTTATTTACTTTCATATGATCATCACATTACATTGCAAAAAAAATAAAAATAAAAAAATAAAATAAAAATCCATGTCGAATTAAGCACAAGGTATACCAATGATTTGAGGCACCCCTTGTAGCCACATCATATCTCCTTTCACCATTCAAATATACAATCCTTTCTTCATAAGTCACTTTGAGCCTCGTCTAACGACAAACCTTTCTTTTTTTCAGCCTACATCTACCTAACCTTGGGATGGGATGGTGTGTAACTTATGCAATTCTAAAAAGCTTGAGTGATTTCAAAAGAAATAGCAAAAATAAGCATAAGCAAAAAAATGAAAACAAGTGTACAAAAGGGCAAGTGTTCCAATGTCTTTGATATGAAAGTATCTTCGATAAGAACACGTCTCAGATTGCGTCTCTTATCGAGTGCTTGGTACCGTGCCTGAGAAACATGAATGTCAAGTGAGTGATAGACCGCATGATCGGGATTGCCCACACTTATTAAAATAAAATAAATGCTAAAGCAAAAGAAAGAGATAAAAAAAAAAGTAGAAAATCTCAAGCATGAAAATACAAATATTCAAAAGCAAGGTTGCACACCTTGGGGGCTTATCTAGGGCCTTGAGCCTTTATTCCCTTCTTCTTTAAACCGTTAGCCTAACCACGTTACAACCCTTAAAAAGACCTTTTTGAGGTATGCACACTTGTGCGAGGTTTGGCTAGAGCTACATTTGGCCTGATTCCTAACGGATACGTAGGCAACCTCACATTGAGGTGCGGCCGTAATAAACATGCATTCATATTCACATTCACACACTTACACCATGATCATATCAAGGGATCCCCTGCGCTCATCCCTATTTACTTAGAGCTAGACTTGGGGGCTTGATCCCTACATCATTAGCTTACCTAGCCTAAGAGTCACCACCATTTGACTCTTTTCAATAATATATTTTTCCACACACTTAGCTCTTGTGGCCTAGCTTTAGTGTCACTATCACACACTGCACAAATACATGACCAAATATATTTCCCTTAGGAACCCTTTGTCATGAAATCACGACGTTGAAGTATGCTTTGTCATATCAACATCACTCATCAATCATAATTGTCATTACATAGAACCGTGCCTAAGTTACCCAAATACTTTCATCATTGAGTCAACCATTGAGATAGCCTAGGATGGATTAATCCTTTCACCTTGAGAGATAGTATCAAATGACATTTGACTAAGCTCATTCAACATGCATCTTCAAACTTTTGATTTTCTTTTTCACGTCTTTCTTTTTCGGGAGAAAGTCGGTACCCTCCACAAAATTGACGGAAAATTTTTGCTTTTTTGCATTTTTTCGAGTCGCACAATCACATTACAATGCACACATGATTCATGTACACATTAAGTCATGTCGTGCCATATCACTTTGATTTGAGTCTAACACATGTGTCATTACACTTCGAGTCGAGTCAACCTCGAGTCAGTCAAACATATCGAGTCAAGTTTATACCTTGAGTCGTGTCAAGTCGATGAGTCAAGCAACATTAAACCTTAGGTCAACCCTAAGATAATTAAAGAAATTGGCAAAGTTATATAGTCAAAATAATACAGGTGCAGCAGAACAGGGAAGACCCTTCTCCAGCGCCTGGCGCCAGAAATATCTCAGCAACGACAGAGCTCGAAGCCTCTCAGAAAGGTGATTTCAACCTCATGCAGCAATTTTGGGTTCCTTGGTACGCCAGTTAGCCCCTATAAGCAATTTGACATGATTAGTAGTCGGCTCGATTACAATCATAGTAAGTGATCGACCTGACAAAAAATCGTCTCACTTAGCTTAAGCGTCTAAAACACTGGCTCATTACAATCGGTTCAAAAGCAAGCACTTAAACGACAATATTTCCAAATATGGATTGTCGCGCATTCTTATTAAACGACAAAGTTTTCCAAAAATTGGATTGTCATCCCCAACTGAAAATATTTCTAAAAATGGATTGTCGTGCATCTTCTTCAACGACAATTTTTCCAAGATTGGATTGTCATCTCTGGAAAAGTTTCCAAGCGTGGATTGTTGTGCTCCTTCTCTGTTTGGCAAGTTTTTCCAAGTTCGGATTGTCATAAATTCATAGATCGCTGGCAAGTTTTCCGAGTTTGGATTGTCATACACTCAGTTCCCTATAGCAAAATTTCCCAAAGGATTGTTGTAGGTTTCTATTCATCATAAATATCAGCAAAAGTTCCTCAACGTGGATTGTCATTCATTTCAGTAAGTGGAAAATTTTCCCGAAGTGGATTGTCGGTCGACTCTTTTTTGCAAATGTTCCAAGGCGCGGATTGTCAATAGTGGCAATATTTTCCCAAAAGGATTGTCGCATAGCTTTAGCAAATTTCCAAGGTGGATTTTTTCAAGAGTTATATTCCAAGATGTGGATTGTCGATCGTAGCAAAGTTCTTATGAAATATTGTTACGAAGCATTGGCAACTTTTCCAAAAATTGGATTTTGGCACATTTTCCGAGGTACAGATTGTCGCTTCATCGTGACAACATTTCCAAGGATGGATTGTTACGTAGCATTGGAAACTTTCCCTAAATCAGATTATCATACATCATACAAGAGTTGTGTTGGCAACTATTCCCAAATAAAAGAGGATTGTCATCACAGCAAAAGCACCGACATACTGGTTCACAAGCAGCAAAGCACCGACGTACTAGCATAGCAAATATTAAAAAGCAGTGATCTTTTCGAAGACTATCACAGCGGAAAAAAGAAGCTCTTTGTTCAGAACGTCAAAGCAGCAAAGTGGCATTCCCTAGCTTGCGGAAAGTTGTCACAAACAACTGAAGGTAATTTCGGGCGAAGTTGTCTTCGATGGTATTCCCTTGGATGTGGAATATTGTCAATACGGATGAGGATTGTTTCAAGAGAAATAATCTTCGATAGTATTCCCTTGGACGTGGAATATTATCAATGCGGATGAGGATTGTTTCAAGAAGAAATAATCTTCGATGGTATTCCCTTGGACGCGGAATATTATCATAGAAGAGGAGGATCGTTTCAGGCGGAAATATCTCCTAATTTGGAAGAAGTTACGGGCGTAGCGGTTTTCAAGCGGGATGACATTCTCTAGCTTGCAGAAGGTCATCAAAACAACAGTAAAGCGGCAGCAAATTGGTTACTCTTAGAGACGTGTGCTCGACGGTGCAAGATACGCGTTTCTTAACTCTTTTATCTATTTAACTAATGCTAGTTTTGCAGGTATCGGCGTTACAAGATTGATTTAGGATCGCAGAACGTTCCGAATCATTCTCCGTCCCTATCGCTAACTTTGACTTTTGTTTTCGAAACTTGCGTTTCAACAAACTCAGTCAAAGTGGGGGCTTCTGTAGACACCCATTTGTGTCTCCCCAAAACCAAACCCAGTGATGAGTACCTTTCACGTCGAATCATAATCGAATGAAACGAAAGTGTGGAAAGGTCTAGTGTTGCGGAAAGTTTTAATTTCTTTTCTCTTCTCTCTGTTTTTAAAACTTTATTTTTAGAAAACATCCAATTCAGTTTGGTTGGTCCATGATATGGGTCCAATATTAGTGTAGTTGGATGGGGCTTGCAAAGACCTTTCCAATGATATATTATAAGCCCAATTCCGATGAATATTGAGGAAGTTATGGCCAATTTACCAAACTGGGCCCGGTTTGAGCCTTATGTGCGGCCCAATGATCTAGGGGAGGGCCTAATATGATTTATCATAACTAATGTAATTAGGAATGGTTTTAGTCTTCTAGAATCTTCTAGAAGGTTCTTTTCATTCCTAATTCAATTAGCATTGATAAGTTGACTTTTCAGAGTTTTAATCAAAATCAAATAGCATTTTCGAAGGAATTATATTATTTTATCCTCCAGTACGGTAAACTTATCGGATTTTCGAAAACGCGTTAGAATCAAAACTGGCGTCCAACCCCAGGCCTTGGCACCTGGCGCTAGCCATTGGTGCCTGGCGTCAGCTAGCCAGGGTTGGCGCCAACCTTGTTTCCTGAGTGTCAGACTCTGTTTTGTTAAATTATCTTTTTTGGCTGATTTTTTCTATAAATATCGTATCAAAAACTCCGTTTTCATGGACCAATTCAATTCATTCGCAAGCTTTCATCAACAATCATTAATTCTTTAGCATTCTTTCATTCAATTCTTTCTTCTTACTTTGTTTTCATACAAAATTCCGCATTCATTAGATCTAGAAACACCTAGCCATATTCAAAGTTGCCTTTGCCCTAGACGTGAAAGGTTTTAATTTCTGAGGGTTTGGTCCCAAATCTCTCTTTCAATTATTTAATTTAATTGCTTTGATTTTTATTTTCCTTGAAGTTACTAACGTATGTATTTTGTTATTAGAAAGAGGTACGAAGCGTCAAAGTAAGTACTTTAATGGTTTAATTGATATTATGATGTAGAAATCATGCTTAGATTGTTATTTTGATTCCTAGTATCATGTATAGGGTAACTTTAATATTAAGTATGATTAAAAGTACGATGCTTCCTATGTTCTTCCTAATATTTATGATTGTTAGTATCATGTTAGGGTTAAAGATTTGATTTTTTATGCTTAGTGACATGCTAGGGTTTGTTATTAATCTTGTTAGTATCATGCCTAGGATCTTGCTATGTTTATTATGCTTTAATATTAACATGAACATGATTATGATTATAATTATTGTTAGGGTTTTTTCATTTTTACCACCTTCAAATAATGACTTTGTCGAATTTACCACCTCCAAAAAAAAAACATTTACTTTACCACCTCATAAAAAAATTAAACATCAGTTTTACCACCTCATCTGAGCTCAGGTGACGGAAAACGCTTGTGAGGCCCAGCATAACGGCTAGTTTTTGATTTTTTTCCAAAATTTCTCTCGATTTCCCTTTTATTTAAACCTAGTTCTTCATTTGTACACCAAATTCTTGCAGATTGGAGATTAATTTTTGCGATTTTCTTCACAAATCAGTATTTTTGGGCAACCTTAACAATCCCAAACCCTCTAATTATCAAACAATCAATTGAACTCCTCGACAACAAGCATCAAATAGGTAAGCCATTGTCGTTAATTCTCTAGCAATTTTCGTGATTTCTGTTGTAATATTTTGGCAATTCGTTGCGTGATTATGTTGCATTTGCTAAGAGTAATTGAAATTGGGCGTTTTGTGAGGTCAATTAAACCCCAATTTGAATTAAAATACTTAGGGTTCATGTAAGATTAAATTAGATTGGGGGTTTTTGTTATGTGAATTGGCTACTTAAATTAGGGTTATATTATGGTGATTGTGTTCAAATACAATTAATTTCATTCTTGTTCTTACTGAATTTCAGAAGGGAATGTCTTCAGTTAGCATGTCACCCTCAAAGGAGAAAAAATGCCAATGTGGAGTTCCAATGTCTAGGCTGACTGCTTGGACTAGGGAGAACCCAGGACGCAAGTTTAGGACCTGCAAATTCTATGATCCTGTGACTGAGTCAAGGGGGTGTAAAGCTTTTGAGTGGGTGGATCAACCAGATGGAACACCTTGGCAAACAGAGGTGATTAACAACTTGCTGCTGGACAAGAAACTAATGAAGGGAGAGATGAATGACATGAAGAGGGAAGTTGATGATGTTAGTGGACAAAGGAGGTGCTTGCTCAATGAGATTGACAGCTTGAAGATGAAATGCAAAGCTCTTAGCTCAGACAGGAAGAAGATGATCAAGGAAGTGCATGGCAGCAATGCAACAACAAAGAAAATGCTCACAGTACATGCTATTGTTGTGTTTTGTTGTTTTGGTTTGGTACTGGCTATGTATTTTAGATCTTAGGTTCATTTAGGAATGCTTAGAAACAAAAAAAATCCCCAACTTATGTTGTGTTTTGTTGAATTATTATGTGTGGATGTTGGGATGACATTTCTTGTACTACTTTTAACAAAATCAATGAGAAATGGAACTTTTTGGTAGAAACATATCACAATTCGTATTAGTACTTGCAACACAATGTTTGAAATTGTTTTACATTGGCTGAGACAAAAGTTAAGGCACCTTTGTGCAAAATCATTGTTCAACTATCATTGTTCAACTACCAAATAAACTTGGTTGTCTATTACAAAATACTAATGAGTAGACCTAGGGTCACAGTTGATTGAGATCCTTGTCCTTCTTGCTTGTCATTACATGAAGCTTGGACCTGGTCTGTATTTTGACTTTGGGAGGAGTAGTTGTTGGCACTCTTGTGGGCTGACTCAGGCTCCTGTTGCTCCTGGTAACAGGCTGAGTTGGCAAAGGCTCTGTTCTTGTTGCAGGCTGGCTTGACACAGCAGTTGCAGGTGCAGCATTACTTGACCCAGCCTGTGCTGTTGTTGGAGGCTGATATTGTGGCAACTTCAGTGCAGCCTGCAATCACACTATGACAAGACTCAGAAACAAAGCCACTAAATACACTCAAGTCACAAAATACACAAAATACCTGTCTTGCTGCTTTCTCTTCACTTTTCTTTCTCTGTTCCTTAAGACAAGGAGTCTGCATCTGTGGCCTCCCACCCTTTGGATTTGTTGCAGGTGGGTTAGGCTGTTCTGGTGCTGCTTCAGCCTTGCATGTTTTGGCAAAGTGGCCAAACCCACCACAGTTCTTGCATTGTTTCATCACCTTTGGCTTCTTGCCCTCAGGTGCTGCAGAAGTGCCCTCCCCTGGTTCAAGCTTTCTCTTATTTGCCTTAGGTCTTCCTGGCTGCACTTTCAGCATAGGTGGCAAAGGCTGTCTGAGCTTGACCTTTTCCCAATTCTTAGGGCCAGGCATTGGCTGTATTGGGTTCTCATATGCAGCCAAGTATGTCACCCTATAGTAATGTGGGTGCACATACAACTCAGGATCATCCCTTTTGTCCATTATGCAAGCAAATGCATTGAGACAAGGTATTCCTGTCAACTCCCATCTATAACAAGTGCATTTTCTCTCTTGCAGATCCACAATGCACTGATCATCCTTGTATTTCACCTCATAAATTTCATCCCTTGAAGCTGTAACCTCACATGTCATGGCATACTTCTCCAACCCATCAAAGACTTTGTTGAGAAATGGGGTTAGTAAACCTTCCCAAGACTTTGCTGCCTCCCATTTGTCATTACTCCTCTTCATCATATATCTTCTAAGCCATTCCATTTGAGTTAGAATAGGCTTGTCTCTGGCATCTCTAATCACTGCATTAAATGTCTCACACATGTTGTTTAATAACATGTTAGACTTGCAGTTTGTAGAGAAAGCATGCCTTGACCAGTGCTGGGGGTCAATGTTTGACAACCACTGGTATGCTTCTTCATCCAAAAAATTGATACTTTCCATAGCAACTTCAAACTCAAACTGATACAACCACACACATGACAACCATTCAACACAACATAGACACATCACTGTCATCCCTTAAGCTCCTCACTCTTTCTTTTATTTTTCTCACTAAATTAGCAAAATTTCCAGTCTCATCCCCAACCTTAGCCTTACCCTTATCTGCAGCAGTGAGTTTACCCTTCCCTTTATGTGTATTAGCATTCACTTTCTCTGCCCTAGGAAGCCTCTCCTCAGCCTCTCTGTCATGTATAACAATGCCTTTTAACCTAGGGCTTCTCCTAAATGGCTCTTCTTCAGTGGGCTTACTAAGTTCTGGGCTGGGTTTGTATACTTTAGGCCCACCAAACCTCTTTTTCAGTTCCTTCCTTTGTGCAGGGGTTAGCTCATTCCCAGATATACATTTGAAGGGTGTTTTGTTAGTCCCTTCAATTGGCTCATGACTGGTAACATACATCTCACATGCCCCCTCTTTGTTCACCGACTCTAGGAAACCATTCACCTCACCATCAACAAGCTCCCTTTTACCATTCACCCAAGACTTGCCCTTTTGTTTATACCAGCAACTAAACCCCCTAGGAACCTTCACATTCACATACACAAACCCATGTGTAGCTGCTTGCCTCAAAAAGTGTACATCTATCTTATTTTTTTCCACCTTTCTCATCCAATAAACCCACCCACCATCCCAAGTTAACACCCTCCTATTTTTACCAGCTAAAGAAGGTATAAAGGCACCCCCTACTGTAATTTTTAAGTCCACTGTGTCCATTCTGTAACAACACCAACAAAAGCACACACAACAATAACCAATTTCAGTAATTACAGTAAACAACAAAAACCAATTCACCAATTACAACAAGTAAAAGCAATTCACATTGACTATGCACTAAATTAACAGTAACCAAGTAAATCTAATTAACTAATTATTTAACAAATGCACACTCTAATTCAGTCAAAGATTTGCATAATTAGGGTTTATAATACTTTAATTCACAGATTCCCCAAAAAGGCATACTTTACCCCAATTGACAACCATAAATCCAACGAAATGTACTAATAAAGGGTTTAAAGTACCTCTTGTAGTCAGGAATCTCGATTTCTGTCAGCAAATTACCAAGCTTTTGGTCCCCTCACCCTGTGGAAGATGACAAGAGAAGCTGATGTGTTGCAATTTTGTGGTTCCAGCTCGATTTCAACCACCCAAATTGATCTAGGGTTCCAGTTTTTACAGAGAGAAAGAGAAAATTCAAAGGAGAGAGAAGCAGTTACAGTGAGAATCAAGAAAAATCAAAGGAAAGAGAGACGAAAATTGATGAGGAAGTGAGAAATTTGGTGAGACATTGATTATGGAAGGTGGAAGGTGAGAAAAGGAGGAGACAGAGAGAAATCGATTTTAAAAGAATTAAATTGGAGGGAAGTGACAGTTAACTGGGCCCCACAAGCGTTTTCCGTCACCTGAGCTCAGATGAGGTGGTAAAACTGATGTTTAATTTTTTTATGAGGTGGTAAAGTAAATGTTTTTTTTTTGAGGTGGTAAATTCGACAAAGTCATTATTTGAAGGTGGTAAAAATGAAAATACCCTTATTGTTATGGTTATTTATTATGTCGCTTGATTTATTCTTTATTGCTTGATCACCTTCATTGTCTGTTTAAAGGGAATTTTATACTTGTAATCATGCTTAATAAGATATTTAATAATCTTGTTAGGGTTAATATGATTATGATTTCAAGTGGTCGCCAATAATAGATTTGTTTGTGCATTAATATTCAACCAACATAGATTAAACAGGTTTAGGGTTAATCCTATTGATTGTATGTTAGTCAGAAAGCGCACATGAATACGATCAGAATAAAGTAGAGGCCTATTATTAGGGCAGGTTCAATCTCTTTTAGGTTGGATTTGTACCATCATCCCCGAACCCTTATTTGGTTCTAGACCTTATGGAGTTGACGATCTCTTGGATCGTTAAGGGGTGTAACCTTCACCTCGTGAACGGTTTACAAGTTCCTTAAAAAACTTGTTGGCGACTCTTTTGCTCTATCTTCTTCCCTTTTGGACGCCACCGTACTTTAGTGTATGATCACAGTGGGGTTCAAGCTAGTGGGATTAAATCTTGAAAATATTCCCTACACAAATACTCCAAATAAGGAAGATAAATTTCCTAATAGTTATTTTGTGTTTTTTTAAGCATAAAAGTGCTTCAACTATATCAGCGTATGGAACTATGCAATCCAACCAATTCTTAACTAAGGTGAATATACATGTAGACACGTAGTATACATATAATATATATAAGTACATCATACATTTCTCCCAAGTATTTTACAATATTAGGGAAAGATATAACTAAGAAATGGGTTAAAGTGAGATAAATGCTTATATATTTAATTTAAGCTGCATGGATTTCGAAAGGCAAGCATTTCCAAGGGGCGATCAGCTAACAAGCATGTTGGCCAACCGACAATAATACATTGAAACTTAAACATGTATTTAACAAGCTCTTGCAAATCTACATGGAATCTAGTAAAATTGTACATATGTATACTGTTAAACAACGCGTCATGATTCATGCAAGGTCCTACAGTAGGGTTTAATTTAACGTGAAGATCACACTTCTTTAATCGTATTGCAATTTGGCAGCGTGTTGGGTACCATGCCTTAGTCGCCATAATGCCATATGTTCACACATTAACGAGTTGTATTTGTTGGAAGTATAGCCGTATAGGTTATATATAAGGCACACTAAAATACAAGTTAATAAGGCTGATAAACAAATTTTGTATGTCAGCCTTATTAAATGGGGCTCGCTCCACTACAAATGAAGAGTGGATGGAGAAGAAAATTATAAGGTAGATTAATGTTAATGATTTAAGATAGGTGATCAACGTAACTATGAGTATATAGTTAGACTACTCCGTAGAAGTTAATAAGACTATACTACAGAGAATTACAATAACCATCCACTTGGGTTATAATGTGATAAGCAAAAAATTTAGGGGTTTAGGTTTTGGAGAAATATAATTTTATTTTTTAATTGTATTGCTTTGACTTTATTTTGTGCTATTTACATAATTCAATTTGACCAATGTTAGTGATTTATTATTGGTGGTCAACTATAGCCCAACCTTGAAAAAGTGTGGGTTTGAACAAGCCTTAAAACTTATCATTTGTAAAAGAAACCCAAATCGGCTATCTGAAAAAGCCCGACACGTTTTTGCTAGTTTGGAATGAGATTTGATGTTAAGACCCAACCTAGCTTGAATTTTGATCGCCTTTAACTAGAGCTTTCAGTCTCTGACACGACATGACACGACAACATAACCGATACCGGCACGGAACGAATACAAAGTTACTTAGAGAAACACAAAGTCGACACGACACAAAAACTAACCCGAACACGACCTATTTTAATAAAGTGGTCAAATTATATAAGTACCCTATATTTTACATAGTTTTAAATAGATTTTGTGAAAAAACACGAAATTGACATGAGAACTGACGCAAAGACAACATGACACAACTTTTTGCTTGCTCTACCTTTGACATTCTTGTTGCATTTTTTTTTCCTTTCAATTTTTGACAAAAATTCCGTAATATTACGTATCAATTATTTAAATTTAAAATTATAATAAACCGTAACCTCACTCAATTGTCGGACTTTCAAATCGGGTGTCTTATACCCATGTTGAATTGGATAACTTTTTATTCTTGGTTCGAATCCTTCTCCTAGTAGCCCAAGTTGTGAAGCCACCACAAACAAAACAGGTAATCAAAGCCTTTTTCCTAAATCCTAAGCGTGTTTTCTTGAGTAACTCTATTCGTTCTAGAAACATCTTGAGGTAAAATAATCAAATTCTACCCAAAACAAAATTTTACCACTCTTCAACTTTCGTTCCTATAAATACTCTCTCAACACATTGGCTCTCCTCATCTTCCATTAGACATTCATACCTCAAAACCTCTCTCAAAAAATAAAACATAAACCCTCAACATGATGAACACCCGACAATCAGAAACCCCGACATACTGCGCCAAAGGTTGCGGATTCTTCGGAACAGCAGCGACAATGAACATGTGTTCGAAGTGTTACCGTGACCACCGTCTCAAGGAGGACCAATCCGTGACCGTTAGAGCCTTCGTTGAAAAATCGTTATCGTCGACATCTTTGTTGATACATGAATCAGTAAGTGAGGAACCGAAATATAAGTCCGATGAAGCGGTGGTTGTGTCGGCGGAGAGTTCGACAAAGGCGGCGAATAGGTGTATGAGTTGTAACAAGAAGGTCGGAATTGTCGGGTTTAAGTGTAAGTGTGGGTCCACTTTCTGTGGGTCCCACAGATTCCCTGAAGAACATAGTTGTACATATGATTTTAAGGTTGCTGCTGAAGTTGTCATCGCTAAACAAAATCCCAAGGTTTTTGCTGATAAGTTGCACAAGATCTGAAGTTTTAGATTTTTTTTTTATTAGGTTTTATGGTATAGATTAACACTGTGTGTATGTATTTGGATTGTTTTGATTGGTGATTAGTTTTTATAAATAAAGAAAATTTTAGAGATTTAGTGGATGTACATTATGATGTTCTTTGGTTTTTGTAAGATTAATTTTTTTTTTATTATTTGTTGTTTCATAATTTTGTTTATTACTTGAACAACTTAGCCACCAAGAAGGCAAAGAAGGGCTATAATCAACATTTGTAGATTGATTATTGAAGTGAAGTTTTGAAGAAATTAATGATATTAAGGGAGTAAGAATTACCAAAAAGAGTTGGAGTAAAGAAAAAGTCCATACAATAGATGTCTTGCATGTATACTAGTTTTGTGTTTAGGTGATCAAATTTTTATATTAAAGTTTAGGATAAACTTTTTGTCCCAATTACCAACATTAACATATATCATTGACATATATCATATTTTATAAAAAGGAATAATCTTTTTTGGAATAATTTTTTTGATTTAAGATATTTTGAGGTAAGATATACTTCTACGTCTAGATCATGGGTAAACCAAAATCAGCAAATTTTTGTGTGTGGCTGGCCACGCGGCGTGGCCAGCCACAATTTCTATTATATTTAAAAATTAAAAAAAATACCACAAGTCTTCTCTCTCCTCTTTTCTTAGCTTTTTCTTCAAGTCAAACCACACATCACCAACAACATATCTTTATTCTACCCATTTGCTCTCTCCTTTTTTCTTAGCTTCTTCTCCAAGTCAAGCCACACATCACCAACAATCATATCTCTACTAGACTCATAATTTTCTCTCTCCTCTTTGCCAAATTACTGCAATTAAAGCCCGAAATTGTAGAAATTGAGTGTTAAATTACTGTGAAAAATTGCGATTAATTAACCTTAAGATCATCAACCACAGATTCCCACCCCTCCACCCTGAAAACCCTAGCCACCCTAAAATCTCCAAAGCCACCTTGAAAAAAAAATAGCCCACCCCATAAACCCCACCGATTTCTACCCCCACACCCCACCGATTTCTACCCCCACACTTTAACCTTAATCAACACACCACCCCCTTTTGCCCACCTATAACATCATCAACCAACGATCGTAAAAATGTAGGAGTGAAGAATCTAACCTAGGAACAAGAGGAGAAAACAAAGTCATATTCAAGGCCCAACAACCACTAGACCATTTTATAACTTTGTGATACATGTTGTTTATGAAATGTATATAAATGTATTTACAGTTTCTTTGTATGCTAATGAAAATCAATTAATTTTTTTTTAATTTTTAAATGGGGGGACAGCTGTCCCCCCGTGTTCCTATAGTGGCTCCGCCACTGTCTACAAGGCTACACTTCTTGCCCAATTTTAACAATTTATGCCTCCGATTGCAATAATTTGTCACCCAACAAACATCAATTTGACCTCTTACTTTACAGCCAGGGAACCTTAATTTCTCAACATGAGAAACATGGAGTGTTTCTCAAGTTGGTATTTCTAAATTAAAAAAAAAAAAGTCCATATAATTAGGGATGACAGTGGGTCGGGTTAAATGAGAGACCCGCACCATCCCCGCCCAAGTGGGGCGGGGATGGAGGGAGGTTTGGCGGGTGATGGGGCGGGGATTGTAGGGACTTATAGGTACTACGCAGCGGAAATAAACATGAATCATATTCATACAGTACCTAATCCCAAGATCTAATGCATAACACATAAAGAACATATAATCGTACCTTTGAAGCGTGATTCCACGTGCGATCGAGCAAGAACACTGGGAGATAAAGAACCTCAAGCGTGATTCCTCTACTTGGTCCACGGGCACAGATTAAGACCTCCACTAATGCTAGTTAGTTGCAATTGAACCCTTCAATTGACCTTCTATGGAGAAGTGCGAGCAACGAACCACCACGAACCACTACACGCGCCACCAAGGTGGCCGGCCGTACAGACGAGGGGAGGAGAGAGATAGTCGTGAGTTAGAGAGAGGAATTAGGGTCTTTGGGATTGGTTGCCTTGATGTCAAAATACATTGTGTGTGAATTATGACTTCTTACATGCAACCCTAGGCATGGATCTTATTTATAGATCTCATCTCTAAATAAGAGCCCATGTCAAAAGCCCAAAACCTAATTCTAATCTAACTATGCTAGCCCAATCCATTTCATGATTAGTTAAATGCTCATGTGGCCCATTAATGGGCCTCTAACTTGCTTAACCCAATACCCTTGTGTGTGACCTCATAGGATCCATTCTAGCGGGCTTTGGACTATTTCACTAGTCCAAAGGTCATCTCTCATAGTCTAGCAACAGATGATGACGCCCCAAGAGAACGAACTTATTATCTCCATAATAGTGATCCTTAATATATCTAGTAATTGCACTTATCGAAGACACAATTCCTTCAATCTCCCACTTGTCTGAGACAAGTGCGCAATATTCAAATTCCTTAAGTCAATGAGTGTCGATTTGATAATATGATTGCATCTCATGACGTGATCATATTAGTCTACAAATCTTTTCTTGAAAAATGAGTGAGAATTACAAAACAAATGGTTACTATGTAATCCATTTGAGCACGGCCATGCATTTTCTGAATTCTCCCTCTTCAAGGGGCCAAGACACATTCCTAATTAAATAGGTAGACTCTATCCAATCTTGTGGCAACCAAAGCTCCCACTCAACTTCTCAAATAACCGGGAAACACCCTTTATAATCTCTAGTTACGGGTAGACGTTTGAGTGTACCACAACAATAACATCCATTGAATGAAATCAATGTTCCACTCATGTCAAAGGAACCCACTAATATATCCGGAAGCTCTATACTTGAACTTCAAAGTAGGTCTATAGTTCGATCATGCATCATTCATGCATATCCATGTGATTGACCGAGCTTCACTACGCTCCTATAGCCCATGAAACTGCGCTATCCAATCAATCTTACATGCTAGTCCATGAATTGAAATCATTTATGTCCAGTTTAATGATTCCGAACTAGGAACTTAAATAATGTATGAATTTAGTTCACCTATGGGGTTTCATTCACCAGGTCATCAACCTGATAAGCCCATCAATTCATAATTATTTTGGGCATTTTATTTAATCTTGAAACCACGATTAAATAATATTGAAACTTTGTTTCAATTGATAAACATAATTCTGCAAATGAATGTATTACACATGTAACTTGTTTTTCCCCAAAAACAAATACAACTTCTAATTACATCATTTTCCTCAATCCAATTTCATTAGCATGTTTCTCATGCTTTGGAAATGGAAGGGGTTTAGTAAGTAGAGTTCATGAGACATTCTCATAAACATGAATTTTGCAATTTCTAAATTTTATAATCATTTTCATCTCCATACACTAAGAATTTTCCTTCGTCATTTCACAAGGAACTTAGAAATTTCTAATTTGTATTCCAACGTAACATTGGATTTCAATTGAAATCTATCATCACTTGTTCTTAAAACATGTGAATCAAATAGACGAGTATAGTCCATGACATGCATGATGCATCCTTTGCAAACTGCATAAGGATCATCACTCAAGACCTTAATTTCTTCAACCTTTCTCAAAGTATTGAATCATAAGCAATGTGTCATGTTACATGAGATTGAAACTCCTTTCAATATAACGTTGAACTTTATAAGAATCTTATCAATATAAGTTTCTTAACCAAGCTCAAACATCCATCAAAACCTATCTCTATAGATTTCGAATCTCAAATGTACTCATCATTCTTCTTCAAGATTTTCATACAAAATGCATTAGCCATCACTTGACCCTTCAAGAAATGAACAATTGCTCTCTATACTAGACCAAGAAGACTTCATAGCTTCCACTAAACATCTTGTACATACAAGACCTTTTCTTCATTTTACGAGAACATCAAACGATTTGATTTACTCACAAAATTAAGAACACTAACTCCATGATGCTATGCATCCCTAGGATTATTGGATCTTCAAACTTTTGATTGTATCATATACAAATCTTCTTTCATGAACAATTTCAATAATGTGTTCTGAATTCCATATACCAAATCTTATAAGGTAGTAATCACTAAAATATCTTTAATAGATCTTTGCAACATGACTAATATAAAGTTTTCATCGTAGTCTTAGTCATACTATGAATTAGTTGAATCCTTTAATAAGTCTTTGCTTTAGTTAGAAAAAAAATTTCTTTCTTGTCTGTTTTGCTTATAATGGGTCTCACCCAATTAGGAAAATTATTCAAGTGTCATACACTTGCTTACATATTTATAATCTATTTCAGATTTCCTGGTTTTTAAACCACTTGGAGTCATAACTTGTCAAATCATATTTATTACTTGCATAATCATCATGTTCCAAAATGAATATTTTAGAACTCTTAATCAATATGAAATCATATTTCTTTGACTAAGTTTTACATATGCTAGTCATCATTGTGGGTTTTGATGCAACAATTGAAACTTATACAACAACTTTGTTTAGTTTCAATGAGAAACGACAATTGAGGATGTGCACTTGAAATGTACTACCTTCGACACATGGTTATTATTCCCATTACACTTAATGAGACCATGCGTTGTCACTTGTAACATGAGGTGAATCATGCTCATATTGTTGCTTTGATTCGATTACTTCTCAAATTTCTTCAAGATTTTCGAATTCACTTTTCTTGAACTCTTTCAAGGCTCTCGAACTTTTCAAGATTCTTATACTCCCACTTGCCTTTTGAGGAGGAATATTTAGCATAGGGTTAACCAACCATGGTTTGAGCCATGTTTGTTTGTTGCTTTTTTCCAACTCTTTCGAGATTTATACTACTCCCACTTGACCTTTTAGAACAATTTCCATAAGGGCACCTACTTGAGCAACAAACATTTTGTGCTAAGTATGATTTGTGTAGTAGTACCCCGTGCTCTGTATAGGAATTGATCGTGCATTAAACGATTTAATACATCTCTTATTCCTTGCTTTGTAGAAAGACTTAATAATAACTTTTCTTATCCATATCACATATGAAGCCTTTGCTACAATTTGATTTGACCTATGTATTTTGTTTAGTTTAGTAGCTCTTCTTAAAAGTATATCCCTTGAACAATGGTTAGAAGATAGGTAATTTACATCCATTATCAAAATGTATCTCATATAGATTGATAGCTCCTTTCATAAACACTTCACAAGGTTTTCTTTCGGAGTTTGTCGTAAAACGATTTCACAACTCTTGGATGTTCATCAAGGTCTTGACTTAAATTCTCATTATTACGATCATATCGCAATATTTTGAATGTGTTGCCAAGTATATGTCTTGACTTAAATTTTCACAATTACAATCATATTGTAATGTAATCATTATCTTGTCAAGTTGATACTGAACTTCATACTGTACATTTTGAACTTTTCAAAATTTTCACTTCCATGCTTCAACTAAGCATAAATAGTGATCATATCACAAATGAAGTTTTATTGTGCGTCTCTAGTCTTTGAACCTTTGGTTTTCTTACATCAATATTTATTCGACCTTGAGTTCACATCATCATTTCTCTAAATGGTGATTTTGTCAAAATTTCAAATTAGAATGATAATTACATATATTAATGGATTCATAATCTAATAATATTGAAAGTCCATCCCTTTGGATCTTTTGCATGCAATGCTCATTTTTGTTTGAATTATTTGACATTTTAGAGACAATTCATTTATAGAAATGGTTCAATTATTTCTATCATATAGAACTTTGAAGCTATTTAGCAACTCAAAACACATTATGACTCAACGAAGCATAGAATAACATTTATTCCACGTTTTTGAATCTTCGATGCTTAGTCAGTACTAACATTGAATGGTGTTTTGATGATGGCAAGAATGAATAACATTTATTTAATTCTAGCTAATAACAAGGTAAGGTGAAATATAGATCCTACTTGTAAAGTTGCAACTTTTGCTTCCAGACTTGTAGATTATACTTGTGAAGCAGCAGCATTTGCTTCTAAACTTGTAGATTTATTTCTCTTTTAGCCATAACTTCTTCCTTTAGTTCAACCACATTGTGCAATGAGTGATCTAAACAAGACATCATATGTCCAAAAAGTAGCAATATGCTAAATCAATTTCTATAATACACTTCTTAAATTTGGAACATTTCCATTCTTTTACCTTCCAACTATATGAGGTAGTTTCTAATCAATTGGAATTGGTCCATTTAATTTGAAACATTTGTTGTTCATAACAACTTTTAGCATGTGAGTAGTTCTAGGTTTGAGAAGTAGCAACTTGTTTGCATTTCTTGGCCTATAACTTCTTAATGCAATCCTCATATATTCCTAAACCTTTCCCATTTGATCCACTTAGAACACTTCTCTTAAGTTCAAAATGATTCTTTTCTTAACTACTTTAAGCACATTTAATGATTTTGCTAAGTCTATTCAATCATCATTCATATTAGAGTTTAATCAACTATTTAACTCTTATATAAAGTGGATGAAGAATAGCATCATTTGATCAACTTTTGATCATAGAGTTTTCCAATCACTTTCTTATATTCAATCATATTGAAGATAAGAGATTTTATTGGACTTCTATACTTGTCTTTTAGGGAGTTTGTACCTCCCATCTCATTGTATCCCTTGAAACACTTTTCAAAATGAAGATGTGTTGGCATTTTACTCAAACATTTTGAATGAAACCAACCTTAGACATGTGACATGGATTTCTAAAACTTGTCTTTTAGAACCATCTTAGCAAAGTTGGAATATAGGTTTATGGATTATCTTTTAACCTTTTGAGAACGTTTCTCAACTTTATTTTCAATCGAGGAGATTATATTTAATAATAAAATTAGAACGACATGTTACTTGTAAGTAAATGAAAAATTCAATTATGTTTAATAAAAATTTAAAGCACCATAAGCGGTTTTAAAACTGGTGACTTTAAAGCATTTATTCAATATTAATTTGATCCCTATTGAATAAAATGATTCCAAGATCCTTTATTTGTGCAATGATTGACCAGACTTTGGCCCTACCATCAACCATTACATTTTCAAGGTGAGTAAACTCTTTACTGATTACAACTCTTTGTAATTTTTGGTTGAATAATTAACCATCACATGTTTCATTATTACCCTTAGCTTCAAGGTTCTAAACTCTTTAGGTAACCTTGTTGAGTATAACCAATCAAAAGTGTAAAATTTGTTTTACCCCCACTCCCCTAAGATATAATATGACACCCTGCTTTGGCATGACCCATCATAAATATCGAAGGTTTCATCGGGTTTTTGATAGGAAAAGCTGCCTCAATATTACTAGGACCTAGATTCATTATGTTGTGATTATTTAGTGAACTCTAGCGCATCATCAAACAACATAAATAAAACCTAACATGCATAATCTACTAATGCATAAATAAAACATGACATAGTATGGCCCCTTAATCCTAAGAAAACTAATGAAGAAAAAACTCCCACTTGAACCTTCATGGATCTCATCCATCTTGCTCCTTTGGGCCTCCACTCCATGGATTCTTGGATTAACTGCAACCTGTAATACTATTCTATTCTATCTACTACTTAAATAAAATAAAATAAATTACAAAAATACTTAACGGCACGCAGACCGTATTTAGATTACAAAAATACGAAACGATGCGCATATCGTATTTAGAATCTATGGGCCATACTAGTCTATATAGAAATATATAACATCATATATTATAAAATGCCATATAATAAATCACTCATCATTCTTTCCTAAACTACAACATCGAATGTTCACAGTAAAGGAAACATAGCACCAAAATATCTCATATTTTAATTAATGTAATTAGATAATATCATATATTATTCATGATTATCAATAAAATATCGTATATTTTAAATTAATCATGAGATAGAATCAAATCTTATTTTAATCTTGAAGATAAATCATATTTATCCTCAAAGATTATCCTAACAATGTTAAATTCTATCCTAATTACTAGCCAATCACAAAATTTTAAATCAATTATATCCAAAATTAATTATGGGATAATCACATTATTTAAATCAATTATTATCCTTTTGGAATATGCTCAGAATATCCTAACAAATCTTATCCAAAATTAACCACTTTAATTATGGATAATTACCAATTTAACAACTTTTAATATGGATAATATCAAATATAACAACTTTTGAAAGATTTGACTTTATCCTAAAATAAAAGATTTTATCCAAATAAAACCAAATTTATCTTTCAAAATAAAAGATCATATTTTCAAAATATTTTATCTTATCCAAAATAAATAATATTTATCTTGAAATATTTAAAATAAAATATTTTTTTTTGAAAATCGTGTACCACCACACCGGCCACCGTGGTTGGCCAGCCGAAGCTAGCCACGGTGGCTGGCTGCCAACAGCAGCCACTGCCGCAAGGGCAGCAGCGTGGCAGCAGCACTGGTAGTCGTGGCAGCAGCCGTGCAACGCTTGCACGCTGCTGCCCATAGCAACCTTGGACCGCCGCCCTCCCTCCCTCCCTCTTGTATTGCCACCAGGTCGGCAGCTGCCGTGGCTGCGCCACCCAGCCGCGGCTGCTGGCCTCAAAACCTTTTTTTTTTTTTCAATTTAATTAAAATAGCATTTATTAAAATTAAATCAAACCAGTCCAAAAATTAAAATTAAATCAACATTCAATCTTAAAATTAGGGTTCATCATAAAATTAATCCCAATTTAATTTTAACTTTTAAAATTAAATTGATCATCATACATAAAAAAAAATTATGCATAAATCAATCCGATTAAAATTATGAATCATATAATAAACCGAATTAAATCAAAATCAAGCACAAAAATCATATTTTAGAGCTAGGATTTTTGAAAAATTCGAAATTTAGGGTTAGGGGGTTCGAAATTTTTGAACATATTAGGGCTAAAAACGGTCATCTTCATGGCTATTTGAGCATAATTAAATCACATTTAATTGATTCCAAAAGTTTAATCACATTAAAAATAATAATTGAACCATAATTAAATTAATCTCCCTCTTAATTGAATTAAAATTGTGGATTATCAAAGAATTATAGTCAATATGCGTAAATGTAATAGGCTACCTGATACCACTGTAGGAAATTATAGGTACTACGCAGCGGAAATAAACATGAATCATATTCATACAGTACCTAATCCCAAGATCTAATGCATAACACATAAAGAACATATAATCGTACCTTTGAAGCGTGATTCCACGTGCGATCGAGCAAGAACACTGGGAGATAAAGAACCTCAAGCGTGATTCCTCTACTTGGTCCACGGGCACAGATTAAGACCTCCACTAATGCTAGTTAGTTGCAATTGAACCCTTCAATTTACCTTCTATGGAGAAGTGCGAGCAACGAACCACCACGAACCACCACACGCGCCACCAAGGTGGCCGGCCGTACAGACGAGGGGAGGAGAGAGATAGTAGTGAGTTAGAGAGAGGAATTAGGGTCTTTGGGATTGGTTGCCTTGATGTCAAAATACATTGTGTGTGAATTATGACTTCTTACATGCAACCCTAGGCATGGATCTTATTTATAGATCTCATCTCTAAATAAGAGCCCATGTCAAAAGCCCAAAACCTAATTCTAATCTAACTATGCTAGCCCAATCCATTTCATGATTAGTTAAATGCTCACGAGGCCCCATTAATAGGCCTCTAACTTGCTTAACCCAATGCCCTTGTGTATGACCTCATAGGATCCATTCTAGCGGGCTTTGGACTATTTGACTAGTCCAAAGGTCATCTCTCATAGTCTAGCAACAGATGATGACGCCCCAAGAGAACGAACTTATTATCTCCATATTAGTGATCCTTGATATATCTAGTAATTGCACTTATCGAAGACACAATTCCTTCAGGGATGGGTATAAAATGTGTACTCGTCAAGGGTGATGGGGAAGGTATGAATTTTAGAGTAGACCTGCCCCTTATCCGCCCCGCCCCGTACCCATCTTATACCCGCACCATATTTCTTTTAAAGTATTTTATAATTTATGAAACTTGATACCCTCTAAGACCCAATAAGCTTGAATAATGAATGTCCCAATTTTCTTAACCTAATTTGATATAATTGTCATTAATGTGATACAATATAGCATCATGTCAATGGGTTTGGGACGATTTTGGGGTGGGTATGAGCTGGATATGATTATCCAAGTGGGTGAGGGGTCGGGGATGGATCTTATTTTGTATCTAGTGGGGTGGGTATGGTTGTGAATATTGTACCCGCCACGGGTGGTGAGGCGGGCATGGGTATAAGATTTTTAGGCGGGTATGGGTATGGAGGTACCATCATCCGCATCTGACCCGCCCCATTGCTATCTGACAGGGTAAAGTCGTATCCTCTAATCAAAAGTAATTCCTAAATCCTCTAACTAACGTAGATAGGGAAGTAGGGTCGAATCCACAGAGAAACGAGTCTTTCTATTCCTAATTAATTAAAATAATCCAGATTATAAAGTAACCAATATATTGTAATTAAAGGAAACTAAACTACGAAGATTAAGAGTAGGGAGAAAACAATGAATAAAAGGATCTAGGGCATAGGTTCACCAATAAATAATACTCCAGGGTAAAACATAGTAATCAATCATTGACATTGCATGAATAACACGATTAACAGGCTCTCGCAATTTATTAATCAACATAGATCTAACAGGCTCTCGCAATTTACTAGATCTAAGTTCTTATTGAAAATAGCCTTTAATATCAAATTAACATCTGCTCGATTCATCAATTTAATATTGCTATACATTTACAAGCCGCAATTGTAAAACGTTAAAACAATTCAATAAGAAATTACCATGCAATACCAATAATCAATAATAGTCAATCATCAATTAACCAGATTATAAAGGGCTTTCGCTACGTATTACAATCACAGAATTAATCTACCGGTATTAAATCTCATCTCTCGAATCTCGACTTAACCATTTATAAATTAACCTGCCTATTGAAACTAGACCTAAACATCAATTCTCATCTGTCGAATCTCGAATCAATATTGTTAAACTCATGCATAAAAGATCTGCGCAAATCTAGTCACAGAGCATTAAATCAAACAATAGGAAATTAATCTAGCATTGATAATTAACAACAATAAATTACCCCTTCATATTATTTATGGATCCCCATAAACCCTAGAAATAGAACTACTCACACATAATAGAAACTAAACAAATCAAAGCAATAAAATAAATCATGATGAAAGGAATAAAATAAACAACTAAGATTAAGGGAAGAGAAATCGTTACCAAAAAGTAATCTGGAATTAAGAGTAGATTAAGAACAAAGGTTTAGAGAGAGAATTCTAAGAGAATAATTAAGAGAGTAAAGAAAGAGTAAAGAGGAGAAGAAGAAGAGATCCTAAAATCGTATTACGGAGGAGTATTTATACTCCGTACAAAAATCCTAAACTAAAACAAATTAAAACAACGCTAATCGTCTACTAACAATAACACGCGCCCGATCGGATGAGGCACCGCCCGATCGGGCGCGCCTTTTTTATCATAGTAAAAATTTCGCGCCCGGCCGGGCGCGTCACCGGGCGCCAGACTAAGCTTCTCCCGCCCGGCCGGGCGCGCCTCTGGGCGCCAGCCTCTTTGGCCGGGCGGCTCATTTGGGCCACTATTTGGACTTCGATTGGGCTCCAATCTTCGGGCCAATCTGGGTCTCCTCTTTGGGTCTTGAATACTCGGTCCAAATGCCCCGGTATCACCTATACCGAGCCCTTAATCACCGGTTCGATGGCTCTAACCGGCCCTAGGCTATAAACTCTGGTCGTGCTTCTCCAATGTTCGTGATTGCTCCAAAATATCTCGGAAAAATACTCCAAAAGCATAAATCCCTGCGAAAGTAAACCAAATCTACGAAAACACTAGAAAACACCAATTAGTAATAAAAGTGGCTCTAAAGAGCCAAAAACACTACTAATTACGACCAAGGGACGGGGGTAAAATACTACATAATATAGACACATCACCATCCCTACATATAATAGATGTTTTGCATGTATAAGAACCTACTAGTTTTGTACTTGGGTGATCACTTTGTTTATTAAAGTTTAGGATAAACTTCTTGTACCAATTACCAACACTTGACACATATCATTGACACAAATCATATTTTATAAAAAGAAATAATCTCTTTTGATTTAAGATATTTTGAGGAAAGATCTACTATCTACGTCTTGATGTCCTTTTCTATTTAAATGTTGTACTTTTGTACATAATTACCCTCTTTTTGATGAGTTCATTGTCATCATTTTTTATTTTTTTTATTTTTATTCTAAGGAATCAACAACTTTCTTAATTCATGTGTTGCCTATGTAAAATCCCAAAGAGATATTGTACGGAGTATTATAAAACGGAACAGTGGTATACTTTTAATAGTTCTGGCAGTATGATAATCTCTATATTATTTCAATCTGCTGCCCATGAATATATAAATGGTCAAAAAATATTATATTCGTAAATTAATAAATATAATACAACTGGTAAAAGTTGATTGTTACTCCGATGTTCAGATTGTCCTAAACTTTAAATACAATCATATATCTCCTTTTGATAATGTAAAATATTTAGACATTGATATCATATCGTTTATTTATATAATAGTGTATTTTTGTACGTAGTTTTATTTGTAAAAAGATATATATGTTATTATTAACTTGAAATTTTTTATTGTAATTAAATTAAAACTAATGAACTGAAAGTATTTTTACCAAACTAAAATTATTTTTTCTGATTAAAACTTATTTTTGTAGAATTCTATTTTCAATTAAAATATATTATAAATGAATCTTATATCAAAGAACTTTTTAAAACGAATTTGATCATGGAAATAGAATTGAATTACATAATAATTATTAAAAGTTATGATTAATTTTGTATATATGAAATAGAATTCTATCGATAATACAACTCTATACATCAATTTTATCTTAAAAAATCTATCCAAACGACGCTTACTTAGCATCACATATGTCACAATAAAACCTATTTATCTCATACATGGCGCAACACTTTCAAAAAACTGTATTATCAAGTAGGGGTGAGCAGAAATTCCGAGTACCCAATATTGGAATTGGAACCCGTAAGGAACCGATGGGTCCGAAATCAAAATTGGACCCGGTGGTTCCAATTCCGGGTAATACATTAAGGAACCAGTTGTAACCGGGTCCAATCACTACTAGAAAACAAGCAAATTGTGACGGACTGGTTCCGACAGACCCGAAATTCCGTCGGAAAAAGTGAAATTTCCGACGGATTTCCGGCGGATATAAATTCCGTCGAAAATTTCCGACGAATTCAATATTTTCGTCGAAAATCCGTCGGAAATTTCCAACGGAATTTATATCCGTCGGAATATATGTGCTTTCCGACGGAAATAAAATTCCGTCGGAATTCACAATTTCTGACATAATTATAGTCCGTCGGAAAATACCAACGGAATTTTCTGTCGGAATTTACAATTTCCGACGGAATTTTCCGTCGGAAAATAATTAAAAAAAATTTCCCAAACCTTACTAAAGCAGCCCCTTCCCCCTTTCTTATTTCCGCCTCTCTTTCACTCTCTTATGTTTCTGCTCTCTCCTTCTCTCTCTCCCCTCCTTCGTTCTCCCTTTCTCATTCCTCCTTCCTCCTTCGTTCTCCTTCCCTCTTCTCCTTCGTTCTCCCCTCTTCTCCTTCGTTCTCCCCTCTTCTCTTCTCCTTCTCTTTCCTTCCTTCTTCTCTTCACCGCCCTTTCTCTCTCCTTCATTTCTTTTCTCTTTACCTACATCAAACACCGGCAACAACAACGATACAACACCAACCGCAACATGAAGCTCCTTCAACCACCACCAACATCAACCGCAACAGCGGCGCAACACCAACAACCAGGCATCAACATCAAACCCAACAACCACCGTCTTTTTTTGGTAGATCTTGTTTTAATTTAGGATAGATTCGTAGATCTAGTTAATTTTATACGTAATTGTAATGATAGATTGTAAATTTAAATAGATAATTGTATATTTATATATTTAATTTAATTTTTGTTTATTAATCATCGTTTTTTTTTATGAAATTTTGATTAAATATGTAGATCTACTGGTTTTGAGTTTTTGTCTGTTATTTCTTGCTTTTG
Source organism: Chenopodium quinoa (assembly GCF_001683475.1). Taxonomy (NCBI): domain Eukaryota; kingdom Viridiplantae; phylum Streptophyta; class Magnoliopsida; order Caryophyllales; family Amaranthaceae; genus Chenopodium; species Chenopodium quinoa. The sequence continues at coordinate 2,448,100 of NW_018744693.1, read as the reverse complement.
TCGTGTAAATTTTTGTTTTTTGGGGTTAATTTACGGTTTTTTGGGCTAATTTTTTGTTGTGGTGGTGTCAGTTGTGGTGTATGGTGGTGGGATAGGGTCGGTGGTGGTGTGTGGTTGTGGTTGGGTCTGGATGGGGGGACTGGTGGTGTGGGGTGGTGGTTTGTGGTTGTGGTTGGGTCTGGATGGGGGGGACTGGTGGTGTGGGGTGGTGGTGTGTGGTTGTGGTTGGGTCTGGATAGGGGGGCTGGTGGTGTGGGGTGGTGGGAGGCTTTTTTTTGTTTTTTTAAAGAATTTTCCGACGGAATTTCCGTCGAAAAATTCTTGCGGATTACATTCCGTCGGAATTTTTCAACGGATTTTCTCTGGCCTGAAAATCCCTGCCGACAGATTGAATTCCGTCGGAAAAGCGGGTTTTCCTACAACATGTATTCCGACGACCCATTACGACGGAAATTCCGTCGTTATTTGCATGTTTTCTAGTAGTGAATTCCAATTCTCAATATTTTGGACCCGGAACCGGCTGGGTACCCAGTTACCTAATAATTATTAAACTAAACGTATTTAAAGAACAAACTTATGTTAGAATGTATTTAGTTAATTATTAACATTAAAAAAATATTATAATAATACTAAACATAGATAAAATAGCTTTATGTGTATGTAAATATAATTATTAAACGCTAAAAATGAAAATGGATCAAAATATTGAATTAAAATTTAACAATTGTGTACATTAGTGCGTGGGTACCCGGAACTGGAACTGGTACCCGGTGGTTCCAATACCAATTCCTAAATTTTAGGACTCAGTTGAAGTGGTTCTAATTCCAATTCTAGATTTTAGAACCCGATATCAACCAATTCCAAGTCTGGTTCCTAAAATTTTGACCGGGTACCCGATTTGCTCACCCCTAATATCAAGTGTCGCTGTTGTGGCCTGGCTGCGAGATAACTTTATATTAGTGATGATATGTAATGTGTGTGTGTGTGTGTATGTGTGTGTGTGTGTGGCGGAGCTAGGATTTTAACAATGGTAGGGCACCTACTACTAAAACACTTTTATCATGCTCTTAAATTTTTTTTCAAAAAAAAAAATTCAAGACACTTCTACGTACTACAATAGGACAATAAGCCAGGGAAAAAAATAGACACCTCTACGTACCGCAAAAAAAAAATCAAGACACATCTATGTACCACAATTGGACAATAAGCCAAAAAAAAATTTAAAAAAACAAGGACATTAAGCATAGAAAGAATAAGGAGAGGATAAAAAAATAAGGACACTTAGAAAAAAAAAAAGGACATTAAGCATAGAAAGAATAAGGAGAGGATAAAAAAAAAGGACACTAACAAGATAAAATAATAATAATAATAATAATAACAATAATAATAAAAGGGAAACAAAATAAATGTTGAGTAAGGGATTAGAACCCTGACCTTGGTTAAACAAAGTAATGCTTTATGTTATAAGTTTCCAACCACTAGGCTACTAGAAGTTTAAATAATATAGTACACTTTGTATTTTTTTAAATATATTTTTAGTAACTTTTTTTTAAGAAAAAAAAATCTGGTAGGGCACGTTCCCTACCAGGATATATATATATATATATATATATATATATATATATATATATAGTAACAATTATCATAAGAAAATATAATCATAAGAATTTATAATTTTGGAAAATTTTAAAAGAATAATTCCTTCTTTGCTCGACCTGCTCAAACTGAGCCAACCTTTGAGTATTATGGCAACCAGCCTATCTTTACCCCCTACTCTTCAAAACAAGCTTTTTAATCTATAACATGTTTAACAAGTTAATTTTGTTATTTTTATATAAAAATAATAAAATGTTTTTCCTCTAACCTTTCTTCTCCCACCCTAACCACCACAATACAATCACCTTCATTGACAACCACACGCCCAGCCGCCTTCCTTAGCATCCCCACCCCAAAATGGCGGTATCCACCTCGAAAACCCCACCCTACGAAAAAAATACAACTTATTATTTATTGAAAATGTCGAATTTGCCCCATTGAGAAACATAAGGTATTTCTATTTTCTCCTTTACAATTAGAAAAACGTGGTGAATTAAATAAAAAAAAGGCAATACTTTATGTTAAAATATCTCTCTCATAATGACGGGTTTCAAAGGAAGGGGAAGGCAAGGTGTGGAAGGGACAATTGTATAGGCGGGGGTAGCACTGGGGGTTGTGGGGGCGGGGAGGGGGTGATCGTACATGCAGGCACTGCGTTGATGTGGAAGAAGGGGGCTATTTTTTTAATTTGTTTTATTTATTTTAACTATTTTGTTTTTTATTATTCAAAAATAGGAATAATTAAATAGTGATACGTGACAAGTTAACTTTATAAACTGGTTACTAATTTAAAAAACGGTTAAAAGACTTGTTTTAAAAAATTAGTAGCCAAAGGTAAAATCATTCCTACAATACTCAAAGCTAATTAGCTCATTTTGAGCATGTCAAGCAAAGGTAAGTTTAGTCTTTTAAATTTTTCCAATTGTTTTTCCATTAAACAATAATTACATAAACTATGGGAAGTGAATAAAATAAAATCCCAAAACGTACACCGCCTTCCTTTACCAAATTCCGGACACGGTGAACACGGTTTGGAACTCGGTAGTGCAAACTAGAAACATCCCACTAAAGTTAAAACCGTCAATTCATTACACAACCAAATTCTAAAATTGCTATAAATACTCTTCCACACCCACACGACCAAACCCATCAATCCTTCTATCAAACTTCAAAACCTCTTCTCAAAACAAACCTCATCAATTATTACAAACAAGAAATAATCCGACTACTTGAGATTGAAAGATGGAAAACATGATGAACAGCCACCAAGTGGAAACCCCGACATACTGCGCTAAGGGTTGTGGATTCTTTGGAACAGCGGCGACAATGAACATGTGTTCAAAGTGTTACCGAGACCACCGACTTAAAGAGGACCAATCCGTCACCGTTAGAGCCGCCGTTGAGAAATCGTTATCATCGACATCTTTGTTGATACATGAATCAGTAAGTGAGGAACCGAAACAGAAGTCCGATGAAGCGGTGGTTGTGTCGGCGGAGAGCTCGACAAAGGCGGCGAATAGGTGTATGAGTTGTAACAAGAAGGTCGGAGTTGTCGGGTTTAAGTGTAAGTGTGGGTCCACTTTCTGTGGGTCCCATAGGTTTCCAGAAGAGCATAGTTGTACTTACGATTTTAAGGTTGCTGCTGAAGTTGTCATCGCTAAACAAAATCCTAAGATTGTTGCGAATAAGTTGCAGAGGATATGAAATTCTGAATTTCTTGTATTTTTTTAGATTTTTATGAATTGAATTTGCACTTGTTTTTTATAATTTGATTATTTTTCAAGAATTAAGAAAATTATAGAGATTTAGTTTATTTATGTCGTTCTTTTTTAATTTGCGGTCTTGTGGTATCATTATCCTGGTTGTTTGTGATAACCTTGAAAAAATTGTTGTAAGAGATTAGAGATTGATGATAGGTGAGTAAGCATTTAGACATACGTACTTATTGATGTAATTGTGGAGGGCTATTACAATTCAAATGCAAAACAATAAGTACAAAAACTAGAATTGGTAATTTGGTATATGGATGCATTTTTTCTAATCACAACCCAAAAATAGAATGAAAAAACAGAGTACCAGGGCAGACAGTTTTTTGAGACTCCTTTTAAGATGGAGGGAGTAGTAGAAAGAGTAGTGATATACCACTACCAGGTATGGGCTCGTTGGGTCCATACCAGGGGCAAAAATGTAATTTCACGTAAAATTTATCTATGTTGTAAAAAAGCAGTCTCTCTCCTCTCAATAACACTATATAAATTATGAATAGCAGTATAAAAACCAAGAAGATCAGTATACAAATCAATAGTAACAGTATAGAAATTAATAATAACTGAGCACCGATAAAACTACCGGCATCAATTTCGATCGAATTCAGCGATTTCCAGCATAGAACTCACTGTTTTTTATGGCTAGAGCCATAAGTTTGAGTTTCTTGTTTTTGGGTTATGTTTTTTTGGGTGGTTTTCGGTGATTTTTAATGAAGGTAGTTGCGTGTTTTTGGATTTCGACCAAGATAGTAGCTGGTGGGGTGGGCTTCTTGTTGTCAGAGGTGAAGATGTGGTGGACGGAGGTTTGGCCGGCAATGGGAGCTATCCATGGAGGTGGAGAAAAGGGTTTAAGGAAGGAAAAAGATGAAGAGGAAAGGGAAAAAAAAAAGGAAAGAAAAAAATTGTGGTATTGGGTGTTATACTTACTCGTAGTAGAAAAAGCAACAAGGACTAGAAGCTGCAGGTCTGCAAATCGACGAGGATTGTAATGGAGCTAAAGCGCACTATTGTAAGCTGAAAAACAAGCTTCAGCTTAGTGTAGGGTTGAACAATACAAAAATAAGAGATTTTAACAATTAAGTTTGATGATAGATTTTTAAAACGTTATTAAATAGCAACTATAAAAAATTCATTGTCTAATTAAAAGCGACAATTTATGTTTTTTTAATAATTAATGGCTACGTATTTTTGATTTGTTGATGTTTAAAACAAATTATCTTACTAATTTTTATTAGATGACATCATATTTTGGCTTGTTGTCATATAACAACAAAAGGTGTAGTATATGGCTGGCCACATTGTGTGGCTAGCTAACACATGACATGACAATTGTAACCCCACCGACCTAGTAACCCCTTCGACCAAGTAACCCCTCACCGAATCTAGTAGCCTCTGACCGAGCCCTCTACCCCACACATCTAACCAGCTCGTGTGGTTCACCGGTTCCACCGACTAGACCCTTAGAGTGATTCAGTCGATACAGAGGTGCGCAACCCCTGACCGGATCGGACCAAGTAACCTTTGACTGAACCAAGTAATCCTTGACTGTACCTAGTAACCCCTGATTGGACCTAGTAACCTCTGACCGGACTAAGTAACCCATCATCGGACCTAGTAACCCTTCACCAAATCTAGTAACCTTTGACCAAGTAACCTCTCTGACCTAGTATTCCCTAAGCGGACCAAGTAACCCCTCATCGTACCAAGTAATCCTTAACCAAATCTAGTAACCTCTGACCAAGTAACCCCTCATCGTACCTAGTACCCCTAACCGAACCTAGTAACTCCTGACCGAATCTAGTATCCCCTCGTTCAATTGTAGACAACTAATACCAGTGTACATATCTATTTCAATGCATTGATATTCAAAACTACATGAGATTCACAATCTCACAAGATCTACCGTTTATTTCGAAGAAATTAAAACCACCTTAATACGCAAAAATAATCAGATACACATTACTAGTAGTCAGTAATCGCAAGATTCAATCTGAATTTGCATTTAAAATACATGCAATTATGTGGATTGATGATTTGATGAATGTAAAACTATTAAGGAGTACAATAATCCCATAAACAACTGTATAATTCAACGAAGACGAAGACGGTGACGCCTGTGACGGCGGAGACGAAGACGATGGCGGAGATGAAGACGATGGTGGAGGTAACACAAATCAATAGGAAATTGGAATGAAATTGATAAATTTGTACCTGAATCTATTGAAATTTGGGGTAAATGTTAGCCTGTTAGGGTTTGGAGCTTCGAGGTGATTTGAGTTGGTTTTGCGCTTTGACGATGACGAAGACGGCAGAAGTCAATGCTCCGAGTCTCCGACCATTGATAGTAAGAGAGAAGGTTAGAGAGAGAAAGTGAGTTGAGAGGAGAGGAGAGGAGATAGAGAAAATTTAAAAAGGGGGGGGGGGGGGGGTTGGCCACATGGTGTTGATCAGCTACATATGAAAGTTGGTACGTTTTTATTAATTCGGTCCGATTCGGTCTATTTTCCCATCATGACCAATTTATGAACACCCTAATAACCCTAACTAATTTATATTTAATTAGATGAATTTATTGTATATTATTAACTAATATGTATGTATTTTACATTGTTTTGTAGTATTTTAAGCAAGTTCCTCATACATATTCTCAACAAATGATTGACGAGCTTAGGGAAAGGTGGATTTCATATGTTACCGGATACCATCAACCAAATGATGACGACGATGATTTATGTAAATTGTATATCAATATGGTATTGTTATATTTTGGGGAATCAATTTTTAATTTAAATCAACATTAACTAGAAAGGTTTTTGATATTTAACTCACGTATTTGTTTGTGTAGAACAAATTTTGTATGAATGATTCAATTTAATTGTGGTTGGATGTTTTAAATTATATATATGAAGTATATTTTGATGGCTTTCGTAGTATCTGGAAATATTTTTGTTAATTTAATTATACAAAAATTTATATTGCGCGTATACGAGATCATGGATTTATTTTACATAGAAAATGTGAAAATTTTCTTACCGGATATATAAACTTACAAGATAAAAATCAGGAATACAGGTCTAAAATGAAAAACAAAAATAATACAAATTATTAAAATACAGGAATAATACTGTATAAAATACGTAGAGGGGTAATTCGATTTTTTTTTTTTTAAAAAAAATTAGAGAACTGTTATCTAACTTAACTGTTCTCTATTGTAAGCAATATAGAACGGTTAAGTGGCCTAAACCGTTCTTTATTCCTTCCTTAGTGTACAAATTTAAAAAGGGAAAAGAGAACGGTTGTGACATTATATAAAACGCCTAAACGACCCGTTCTCTATACTTTATACATCGCTTAGCAGAAGAACGCCCCTAAGGCGATTTATAAAGCCTATTATAACAGTTCTCTAAGGCTTTTTTTGTAGTAGTGTTGGTCAGTTGGTCAAAGGGGTTACTTAGTCAAGGGTTACTAAATCGATTAGGGGTTACTAGGTGGGTTACTAGGTCGGAGGGGTTATTTGGTCAGGGGTTACTTAATCGGTCAAGGGTTACTAGGTAGGTCAGGGGTTACCAAATCGGAAGGGTTACTTGATTAGAGGTTAATAGGTCGGTGGGGTTACTTTATCATTATTTGCTAACTTGGCACCCCGTCGCACCAAGTAGTTGGCCGCACCAGAAACTTGCTTTAGTTTGTTTGGTTGCCGTTAGGGAAATTTTAATGACATGACCTAAGAGGAGGAGGATAAATGAATTCTGTGAGAAATTGAAAATTCTAGAAATCTATTTTGCACCTTTTTGATTAATTAAATAACATGGAAGACTATTCAATGGCTACAATAAAATTGTAGCTATTGTAATTATTTTTAATCTCGGCCCTATATTTTTTAATGTTCAATCTTGTCCATTCGTCCATTTGACTTAATTTATAATAAGAAATTTAAAAAATAAAAAAAATTCTTGATTATGATAAGTTTTTTTTAAAAAAAAAAAACAGTTACTAAAACAAAAATTCCGAACTTTGCCATTGATGCATATTTGATCTTTGCAATTTCTAAGTTCAAATGACTGTCCCATCCCCATTAAAAATCAGCATTTGATTATAGTTTATTAACAATAAGCCATCTACCGCATTATATATAACAAGGTCTATAATTTTTTCATCAAATTTATCAAAAAATAAATCATCCTCCATCAAAGAAAACCAGAAAAAGGGAGGAAAAAAGAAGAAGATGATGAAAAGTTATGAAATTTGTCTCTCTTCAAGAAACCAATCAATTAACATTAAAGATAAAAAAAAAAAATCAAGTAAGATAAATTATGAATTCCATATCCTTCAACCAAATGCTCTAGTATTAATTAAAAGTTGTTGTAGTAGTTGTTTTTTTTGTTAGTTGATAAGGTGTATTTTAAAGTCAATTAAATGGATGGATACGATGAATTTTATTAAAGGTAATGTTATATGTAGTCCTAAGGGCTATATATAAATATTTTAAGAGCAAGACTTGGGGTGACATCATCATTTTGAGTCTTAAGATTTATACTTCAGACTTTTTCCATTTTTCTTCAAAAATCTCAAGCAAGTCTCAAGTTGAGTTTTGAAATTTCAAGACTCAACTTAAAACTTGAGATTGATACCCATTTCACTTTTATTATTATTATTATTATTATTATTATTATTATTATTATTATTATTATTATTATTATTATTATTATTATTATTATCTCAAAAGCAAAAGTCATACAACCTACAATAAATTAGTGGGAAGCCGAGATACAATCTGGGCCCCCACTCCTCTAGCTATTGCAAATCCTACCCTAGTGAAGATATGAGCTGCAGCACGAGCCCCAATGTCTTGCGTCGTCGAGAACCTTTGAATCCGCTTCAGTAACGCAACAACCTCTTTCTCTAATTCCCCAAGCGAAGAAAAGGAGAAGGGAATGAAACCATATCCAATCGCCTGACATCGAGCTTCATACTTAACCCGCTTCCGATGAGCTACATCAGCCACAACCCGCCCAAGAATGAAGTCAGATAGCCCTGACTGTGTCAAAGGAGAAGACCCTGTCAAATCAACACAGACATCGCGACCACGATCCCATGAATAAAGTAACACATCCGCGGGTCTGAGGGCCTCGTCGTTCCCTCCGGCTAACCCAATGTCAACCTCTTTTCTCGCTGAAATCCTAGAACGATAGCAAACATCAACAAGGGTATCCCGAACAACATTATGCCGATGTTTAATACCCACAATACCAGCACAAGACACTGCGTGATCACCGAAAATATCTCCAGCAAAAACCCTCGAACAAGCAGAGCACAACATCGAGATAGAGAACAATGGTACACCCAACCGATAGGACAACACACAGCGATAAGTCTTGGCGTTCATCGTCTGACCCAACCCTGAAATAGGAACCGCCCGAAGCCAAGCAGAGGTGTGATCACCTTGCTGTGATTTCCATAATGCTGATTGTCGAGGAGTTAAAGAATAAGCAGATTTTGCAGAAGCGGTAACCTTTGTGAAATATATATCTGCCAATTTCTTCATGAGTTTAGGGGCAGCGACCTCACTAGGATTACTCAAAATGTCAGACTCCACTGTTCCATTAAACAGACTCAACGCATCCTTAAAGGCTCGTCCAAGACCAACAACGCCAGCATGCCGAAGAAGTTGTGTCTGCAACCAAGCAGACTGTAACCGAGAAACAAGAAAAGCATAGTGACGAACATCACCTGCAGAATAAACACCAAGCCCTCCAAACGCAAATGGTAAGGTGGCAAGTCGCCACTGCCAATCACCAAACCCCGGCCCCGAAGCAATAACAATACGCTCCATGGAAGATCGAAGAGCTGCATCAAAAGTGCGCTGAGCCACCTCAAAAGTACTAGGAGGACAAGTACGCAATGCAAAGTAGAGTTTTGAAACTCCAGTACATGCCCTAAGTAACAACAGCTCACACTGAGGATCATCGAGCATAGCGACCTTATTCATAAGGGAAATGGTCTTGGTCACCCTCTGCATCACAAGCTCACCACTAAATCCAGAATCGGAACTAGCGGGACCTCCAAGCAACCTAACACCACGCAAAGGTCGAGCAATATTAGGTGGAAAGACACCCAACAGCCTGCTTCGAGGGTCTTCTGTAGGCCAGAAAACTTCTGTTTTTTCCACATTAAGACATAATCCAGAACGAGGTCCTTCCTCCATAATCAACTGTAAAACTTGCCCCACCACCAAAGTGTCACCAATAATCGTGCCGTCATCTAAATACCAAGACTGAAGACATACATCAAAAGTCTCTCTGATTTTACACACCAGGGGTTGTAAAACCAAAGAAAAAAGCAAAGGACCAAGGAGATCACCCTGCTGCACCCCTTGAGATGACCATAAGGTTTGGTCCCCATAGTACAACCTGGCTGGATTAGAATAGCAGAATTCTACCCATCGCGAAATGCCCTGACAACGACGACGTACCTCACGTAACATGACCGAACGATCAACCAGATTAAAGGCATTTTGAAAATCCACCAACAACATAGATAAACCAACATCAGAACCACGGTCCTCAATCAACCGATTCACCGCATGAAGAATTGTCTCACCACCGGAAGAAACCCCAACACCAAATTGAAGGTCATCAAAGTAACTCCCTAAAGACTGACCAACCATAATAGCACCCACCTTCGAAACGAGACGCCGCCAAACCATACTCACAGCAATAGGACGGATACCACCACCGGGCTTGACAAGTGGCGTAAGAGGAGCACTAGCAATGTACTCTCCTAATTCCATAGGACATCTCCCAGTTAGAAAGAGATTAACCACCCCAGTAATAGAGTCAACCAACTCATCTGATACTGCCACAGCCGCACCACTAAAGCAGTCCATAAGATGTTGAGCACGCAAACCATCCCTACCACATGATGTGCCACGAGGGAAACTCCTAATCCGATCCAAAACAACAGCAGAAGTCGTAACGAGATGAAGGTGATCAATAGGTATATCAGGCAGGGATGGAGCTGGAGATGAAGGGTGCTTTGACTGTAAATCTGCAAGAGTGGCGTCATTATAAGGTGCAACGCCTGAAGAAGAAAGAACCCGAACCGCAGCAGTGTAATGGCCATCGCAAATCTTCCTACGACACTGCTTAATATTACGCTCTTCCAAATCAATGTCCTCATCATCAACCATCGACAAAGTAGGAGAATCCTCTGCCAAAATTTCCCTCACAAGCTGCAAATTACCACCCGTTACACTCCAAGAACAAATAGCACGGGAAATACTCTCTTCTTGATGCCGGCGTCTTACCGAAGACCGAGACTCACGACTACTCCGCGGACGAAAGATTTTAAGGATGCAAAGAGGTAACACCAACAAAGAGACCCAATTAGAAATGTCATCAGGCTTAGAGATCACCTTATCAAGAGCACCTTTCAGAACCCAAGAAAACCCCAAACGACACTTGGGAGGGATAGACTTAACAGAGCGAAACCCCTTAGAGAATAAACAATCAAGGAGGGCCACATCAAAACCACCGTTATGATCTTGCACCAATCCATCCATATGATCAACTCGAGCAGGAGAAGAAGGAGATTGCGGCTTGGTGAAATTATGAAGCACAAAACGAACAACACCATCTCCTTCATCAGGGGGTGACACATCCTCATCCCCACGATGACGACACTTAATGCGTACCGTGTGCGTTTTATAGCAAACTCCACATAACCAAATCCCCATACGCCTAAAAGTAACTTCTGCCTCATTATAAACAGCCAAATTAGAAGTAAGAGAATGTCGGGTGATATCTCGCGCACCGATACAACAATGACGATCACTAAGATGTTTGATTAGAGAACGTCGAGTAAGGCCATTTCCACTCCCATCTTGACAACCACTAAGACCCACAAAGGGACAATGAAACTTCACAACGGCAGCCGAAATAGCTGACTTGCACCACCCAAAACTGAAATACGCCCGAAAGAGCACCAGAAACTGCCGCAAAACAGCTCCAAAACAGCACCCAAGAGCTGCCAAAACTGGACCAAAAACTACACCAGAAACTGCACCCAAAACTGCTCCAAAACAGCACCCAAAACTGCTCCAAAACAGCACCCAAAACTGCTCCAAAACAGCACCCAAAAACTGCTCCAAAGCAGCCCCAAAAATTGCTCCAAAACAGCACCCAAAACTGCCCCAAAACTGCTCCAAAACAGCCCCAAAACTACTCCAAAACAGCCCCAAAACAGCTCCAAAACAGCCCCAAAACTGCTCCAAAACAGCCCCAAAACTGCTCCAAAACAGAAACCAACAAAGAACCTCCTCTAACTGACCAAAAACAACACCAATATTCGCGAGAAAAGCTGCACCTGAAAACAACCCAAAAACCTTTCCGAAACTGAGAAAAAAAAACGGCTGCCAAACTGCCCAAAAACCGACCAGAAAACTGACCAGAAAACAGCAAGTAAACACGCCTGAAACACACCAGGAAATACGCTGGAAACACACCCAATTTTTGCCTAAAAATCGCCTGAAATTGCACCCAAAAACACCCCAAAACTTCCCACAAACTGCCTGATCAAACCAGAAAACAAACCTGAGTAGAAAGCCGCTTTATGACGATCACCATAAACCAAAAAAAAAAGGAACCCGACGCTGCACCAAAAACCGCAAGTAAATTCGCCTGAAAACCTCCAGAAAATTGCCTGAATTACGCTATAAAACAGCACCAAATTGAACGAGGAAACCGCCTGAAAACAGAGCCGTTGCTGCCCCTATGTATGCCGGACCACCGTTGCAGAAGCCGCCGATGAACCTGCCGGAAAACTAACGTGGAACCTGCTGCCGGATTATTGACGAGGAATCGCAACCTGATCCCGCAACCTAATCGCACCATTATTATTATTATTATTATTATATGTCAAGTATTTATGTCATAGGGCTAAAGTGATAAATTTCACTAAGTCTTAGTGAGTCTTAACAAGAATTTGATGACATCATTATCAATAGAGACCATAAAAAATGATGTCACATCTAAGTCAAAACTTGCTCTAAATATACTCTAGGAAATTGTATAAAATTAGGAATTTATGACAAAAACACTCGTAAATCAGTGTTATTAGTGTTTATATTTTGATGATTTATTAACTTTTTACGATATTCAAGTGTAAATTTAATCCTTATACGTAGATTTAAGGGTTATGTATAACATTTTCATTTTATTAATTGAAGGGTTGAAGATCGTATACTGTATTCCTTTCCCATATAGAATTTCCACGAAAGAATAACGTTAATCCCATACCATACAAACTCGTAAACTTGAGCTGTCATCATAATCCTTAAAAAAATTATAAATTTCCAAAACCCACCCCACCTTTATAAACCCCTTACCAAAAATATTCTAACACCAGTATTCCAGAACCTTCCCAAGAGGGCAAAACCGTTAATTCATACACAAATCCTACTTCTACTATCTTCCAATTTCTTTGCTATTTATTCTCTCCCAAACACCCCTTCTTTTTCCATCACATCTATTTTCCAAAAAAAAAAAACCGAAGAAAAAAATTTCCTTCTTACGAAATTCAATTAAAAAAAAATTACGATATTCAGATCGATTGAAAGAAAGATGGAGAACATGATGAACACCCGACAATCAGAAATCCCGACATACTGCGCCAAAGGTTGCGGATTCTTCGGAACAGCAGCGACAATGAACATGTGTTCGAAGTGTTACCGTGACCACCGTCTCAAGGAGGACCAATCCATGACCGTTAGAGCTTTCGTTGAGAAATCGTTATCGTCGACATCTTTGTTGATACATGAATCAGTAAGTGAGGAACCGAAATATAAGTCCGATGAAGCGGTGGTTGTGTCGGCGGAGAGTTCGACAAAGGCGGCGAATAGGTGTATGAGTTGTAACAAGAAGGTCGGAGTTGTCGGGTTTAAGTGTAAGTGTGGGTCCACTTTCTGTGGGTCCCATAGATTCCCTGAAGAACATAGTTGTACTTATGATTTTAAGGTTGCCGGTGAAGTTGTCATCGCTGAACAAAATCCTAAGATTGTTGCTGATAAGTTGCGGAAGATCTGAAACTTTAGAATGTAATTTTTTAGGTTTTATGATTTAAATTTGAACTTGTTTGGATTAATTGATTGGTGATTAGTGTTTATGAATTAAGAGAATTATAGAGTTTTACTATTTTTATTACTACGTATGTTGGTACTCTTGGCAGTACTGTTTTTTGTCCTGATTTTTCACTGTTTATTAATGTAGTTTTGTTTATGATTTGGTAAATTGGGTCACCTAAAACTCTAAAACGCTTGAATTAAGGTTTTTATGTTGGTTATTGAAGAAAAGTCTAGAAGAAATTATTGATAATGAAAGGTCGAGACGTTGAGTAAGCATTGAGATATGAATGATGTAGTTGTCGGGAATTTGATTAAAATTCAAATGCAAAACAATGATAACTATATAAGACGTGTGGTTTGCATCATCTTTAGTGTTTTGATATGTGAAAAATTGTAACTGTTGGTACATGGATTAAGCTTTAAGTCATCATTAATTTTAAATTACCATTTGTTGGGCTTGTGTCACCTATCTTGATGGGCTACACGCACACTTTACATTATTTTGATATTGTGCGCTTTGGAACTAGCCCGCATGAACTTGTTGTTGGACACCTTTTCAAAAGACCTCATACTATTGGAGTGTGTTTTTACTTATAAGGAGCTCTTCACCTCTTTATTTATTCCTTATGAGACTTGGGATGAACAACTCCATCACTATTCTTCAAATCTATCTATACTATTGCAAATAGTTCGAATCTTATATATCAAATTGGCAAAAGTGGTCGTAACATCTTGAAGTATGGCTTAGGTGCATGAATGACCTGAACTTTGCGTAGTAGCCAAAGCACCACCAATTATGATGTTAGGTGCAACGTGTGTCATATATGAAAATTTCCGGTAATTTATTTTACCGAGAGGAGGTGAATCTTCAGTCTCTAGAATATTTATGTAGTCTTTTATCCACTTAGCACACGTAGATTAACCTCCTCCGATGAAATAAGTGACCTGAAATTTTCATTTAAGGCACGCGTGGCACCTAATACCATAATTGGTGGAGTTTTGGTTATTGCGCATAGTTCAGGTTGCTTAGTGCACCCAAACCATACCTGGGGATGTTGCGTCCAATTTTACCTATCAAATTTGCTCATGCTAATGTACAAATTAAATATTGTACAAAGTATAGCTTGAGATTTGATAGATCATGTCATGGAGTACTAGAATCAAACATGATTTTTTTACTTATGGGCTCAATATAGCCCTTAATCTTTGAACTTTTTATGACTTTACTCCACATAAAGTATTTGTTAAAGAATAATGTGTATGCAGGATATCACGACATATTATTGTTATAATAGGTTAATACTCACTCTAACACCATTTATTTGTCTCTTTTATCATAAAAGGTCTCATATCATATACCAAGTATGTTTATAGGGACTACAAGTTCACAACTCTACTCTTACGATTAATTTAGGTCGTATTATTTTTCTCCCTCGTCAATTCTACTAGAAATTATTATATACACCCGGTGCACGGTGTACCTAAGGGTATTTGTTTGTTCATTTCGGTGATTATAACATTCTCTCCAATTCTACTCAACTAAAATTTTATAAAGCACGATATGAGTATGAGGTAAACATTTAGGAACGAAGGGAGTATGTAGCATGCTTTAGACAATTAAGTGCGTTAAACAATTTTGTTCAAATCAGAGATTAGAGAATATTTGTAAAATATAGTTTAAGTTCATCATTAATTGCCTTTAATTGTCAATATTCTTTGTATACACTCAGCCACTCAGTGTCAGGAATACATGGACAATCAAACATTTTGGGCTTCATTATTTCAAAAAATATATATATATATATATATATATATATATATATTGGGCTTCATAAGGCCTAGAAACTAAGCCCAAATTCTGCAAAGGCTTTATTTTTAACGGAAAACATTTGTCCAAACCATACCTTAATCAGCCCAACTCATAAGACTCTAACTAAGGCCTTTTTTTTTTTTTTAAATTTTTTTTATTATTTTTTTTTTACAAGAAGGTTATGTTCAGATAACAATATTTTTGTAACTTATCAGTCTAAAAAAATTTATCCAATTTTATCTGAATTGTTTTTAACTTGTAAAAGAAGTAATAAGAAATCCAAAGAAGCTTAGAATAGGAAAGTCATCAATCCCAATTCTCAAACAATTAAACCATTACTAAACCGACTTTTTCTCATTATAAATTGGAGGTAATTAAACACCCTAAAATCCATAATCTTAAAACCATATAATACCAATATACCTTCTTCGTATCCTTCGACCAAAACCCTCAAAGAATTTCACGTAGAAGAGTGAACAAAACCGCGATTTCAACATGGAGAAGATGATGAACAACAACAATGAAACGAGTTTGTTGCAATCAAACGATCCAATATACTGCGCTAACGGGTGTGGTTTCTTCGGGACCAAGGCGACAAAGAATCTATGCTCAAAGTGTTACAAAGAATTATGTCTCAAACCCTTGGTGACAACCTCTTTGGAGAAGCCCTTAAGTTTGTTGTCTTTGTCTGACGATGAAGAAAAGGAAGAGGCTGTTAAAGAGGCTGTTGTTGAGGAGGAGTCGTGTTCGAAGAAGGCGACTAAAAACAGGTGTGAGAAGTGTAACAAGAAGGTTGGAATGTTAGGGTTCAAGTGCAAGTGTGGGAGTACTTTCTGTGGATCTCATAGGTACCCTGAAGAACATACGTGCACGTTCGATCGCAAAGCTGCTGGTGCTGTTGCTATTGTTAAGGATAATCCTCTTATCTTCAAAGATAAATTACAGAAAATCTAGGGTATCAAGCCATATTTAATCTTATAGTTTCAAATTCAATTCGCGGTATTTAGTTATGAGTAAACTTGTTTACAATGGGTAATGTATGTGACTAGATTGGTTAGGGAAATCATATAATAGTTAAGGGGTGATTTTTATGTGATTTTGCGACTAATTAAGTGGTTTTATATGTTACCTCCATTGTATACAAGATTAACGACTAATTGTTTCAATTGTGAACATTATATTTTTTTTTAATAATAAGTTCGTTTCTTGGTTATTCTAATGTGCAAATCTATACTTTATAATTTTGAACAATGATATCTTAATTCAATATTATATTTCTTTAATTCTTTTAGTGTGATAGATATTGTTAAAAGATGTTATGGTTGCAACAAGAATGTTATAATTTAGGATAATGCAATGTATGCTATTATGCACTTATTATTGGTCTTGAGTAAGCATTAAGAAAATTTGATTCCCTGATTATTACTAAATATTTCAAATTCAAGATTTGCAACTACTAAACTATGATTTCTTGCTGGTAGCCGGGTAATTTATGATGACAATTAATCTTATTTTTGCCATTGGTTGATCAAAGTGTAATTTGGTTTCGTGTATGTGCAATTTCACTATCGCGTACCTTCCTAATTATAAGCAACAATCTGACTATTATGTTACATGTGCATTCTAATTTTCTTGTTGATAACAAAACTGTTTTGAGCAAGTTAAGTAAAACAATCCTATATAAGATTTTGTTGAACTACTGTCTTGCATAATCGGTCTTAGTTACCAATTGGTTGCTGGTGTAGTGATGATTGGGACTACACTTGGTAAGGAGGACCCGTGTTTGATCCCTCGCAACAACAATTGGGAGGGGACCGGAATCTAATCACCCAAAACTGATCTCTGGATCCGAATTAGCCCAAAGGGTGAACCAGATGAAACACAAAAAAAAAAAAAAAAAAAATCGGTCTGAGTTCTGATATTTTAGTCCTGAAATTTTATTTGCATTAGTCTTCTGTTAGTTATCAAATGTAAATAATCCAATGATCATAGTATCTACGAGTATCTTAAAATCTTAATATTGGTTGTTAGCTATAATTACAATTGTGATTTGTGTCTGATAACCGAGTTTTGTCATTGTAAATGTGTAAATTTTGAAAGAGGCCAGTATAGATAAACAAACACCTCTGTTCTTTGAAGAGGAAACAAGATCAGACATGAAAATCAATCATTGTTTTTCGTCATCTCTTGTCTGCAGCCTTGCAATTCGATCAATTCTGTTGTTTCCTTTTGCAGTTTCCTCCCTATTTTGATGATCATGCTTAATTTTGATGGTTAAAATTTTTATAATGGTGATCGATCAATCAAACATCAGTACATCACTAATTACTTGAAAGCTGTATTTCTTGAATGTACTTTGTAAGACGCTTTTAAATGTGAATATACTAAGGCCCCTAATTATGCTGTCAATACCATTAAAGAAGCCTGATCTTCATGATGAGCCCTACTGTAGGACCTTGCAGGAATCATGTCGCGCTGTTTCACATAATATGTTTACTTCTATAACAATTTGCTGGATCTATCTCATATACAATTTGCTAGATCTATCTCATGAATTCATGTTTAGGTTTGACAGATTGTAACTTCTTTGTCAGTTGGCCATCATTCTTGTTAATTAGGAAATCGTTCCTTCGAAACTCATGTAGCTAAATTAGCTCAAGTGCTGCAGTGACTGATTCCTCCTTAAATGTTGAGTAATATCTTTTACAATAATCAATTGCAAGTTAATACATGTATGATTTTTTTTCTAAATTATTTTTAATGGACTGTGTTGAACCAATTTTGCCAATACTTGGCTCATTGAGTCATTGGATATCCGAATTGGCATACTCTGGCATTTATGCTTTGAACATTTAAAAAAAAAAAAAAAAAAAAAAAGAACAATATTTAGCTTGAGATCAGTTAATAAAGTACTTTCGATTAAATAAATCTTCTATTGAATAAATCTTAGGAAAAATACAATTTAATAATCTCAACTATTGCCAATTTACTTCTAATAATCACAACTAAGGTTTATTTTTTAATAATCCTAACTACGCCTCGAATTACCTTCATCAGTCCCAAAAACCAATTACCTGATAAAAGGGTAAAAAAAAAAATTATTTTTTAAAAACGCCACATGTCAGCACATAATTGCCTAATATTAAAAAAAATTAACAAAACCCATCCCGCCACCTTCCCCCGCCACCGCAAAACCCTAACCCCACATCGCGAAACCAACCTAAACTCGCCGGAAATTGCTCGCACGTCCCCACTAACCACCTAATTAAACCAGCCGATTTCACATTTACAACCCCATGTGACCTATCCTCGACCCCCGAAACCACCTTCCGAGCCACCCCGATTCCCAAAACAACCAACAAGTCCAACGAAAGTCCATTGGGGTGGCTGGGTAGGTGGTTTCGGGGGTCGAGATTGGGTCAATTAAGGTTGTTGAGGTTAGGACGGCGATGTCCTGTGGGTAAAGGGGACGGCCGGCGATTTTCCGCCGACGAGGTTAGGTAGTTGGCTAGGGTTTCGCGTGGAGAAGGTGGTGGGACTTTTTGGGGTTTTTTGTGTTTTTTTTATTTCTATAACTTTTTTAAAAAAAAAATGGACCAATAACGTGTTGACACTGTCATGATACTTATTATAATAGGTTATTGACTTTATGTTGACCGGCTGAGACTGTTGGAGGAAAACTCAGGGCACAGTTAGGATTATTAAAAAATAAATCTTAGTTGGGATTATTAAAAGTGAATTGGCAATAGTTGGGATTATTAAAGTGTATTTTTCCTAAATCTTATTGATTTTGTAATTTGTTTATATCATTAATCAATGCACCTATTAGTTTCTATTCTCATAAACATTGATTTAAACATTAAAGTTGCATACAATTATCCAAGTATCTCGAGGCCTTTTTGAGCTACTCCTAAGTCCTAACATACACCAAAATCACATATACACATGAAATTCATTTTCCAACAAAACATACAGAAGAATTCAGAATAATGATAGCAGAAGACATTAGACATCACACAAAATCCAAAAAATGTACGTATAATATTATGAAATTTCATGATTCCAATAAGCTTCA
Organism: Chenopodium quinoa; assembly: GCF_001683475.1. NCBI lineage: Eukaryota > Viridiplantae > Streptophyta > Magnoliopsida > Caryophyllales > Amaranthaceae > Chenopodium > Chenopodium quinoa. The sequence goes on along the minus strand of NW_018744693.1, from coordinate 2,428,733 downwards.
TTGACCATCTCTTGTACTTGTTTGTGATTATTGCAAAGTTCTCCTTTTTATGGTTCCACCTTGCAATTGTATGTCTCTTTTGTTAACTTCATCTTCATTGTACCATATTTTCATATAATTGCAGAGACAGTATATTCCTATCACTGACTATAGCACAAGAAGATGGTGAGTAAGATCTAAATTAAAATCGATGCCTACTTGATAGTGATTGCATTGGAAAAGGGTGTGATGAAAAAAGAGATTGGGATTCTTTTTATTATTGAGGGTATGAGTTGGATTGAGTATTCCATTGTCGTAAAGAAAATCCCATGTCAAAATCCATGCATTATCATCATTTTTTTATCAGTTGGTGTAGTGGTGATTGAGACTACACTTAGTAGGGAGGACTTGTGTTCGATCCCCCACAACAACAATCGAGAGGGGACTGGAACCTAACCACCCAGAATTGATCCCCGGAAGCGGATTAGCCCTAAGGGTAGGGATGACAATTTAATCCAAGTTCGATTCGAATCCGATCCGATTCGAATCCGTTTAAAATTAGTCCGAATTCGAATCCGATAAAATAGATCCGAATCCGAATAGGAGGTGGAGCGGACTTGGACCCTACGCAAAGTCTGACGGAGTCCGATCCTAGTCCGAATCCGAGAGTATAAGCATATGCTCAATAACTTGGGACAATTATTTGCTTGTTTTGTAACAAAATTTTGTTATGTAACTTAGTTTATAATTTAAATATGTTACGTTAATACTTTAATTGGCATGACAATACAAGCAATTATACGTATATGACATTACAAAACTAAATTAAAAAAAAAAATCGGATCATTTCGGAGATCCGTGTAAATGGACCGGACTCGGATCCGAAACTTATGAGTTGGATCGGATTCGAACTCGGATTTTTCGGATTCGGACTCGAATTCGGATCCGAGTCTAGGGTTCGTTTACTAAAAGGATCGGATTCGGATTTAGCCACATCCGACCCGAATTCGATCCGTTGCCATTCCTACCTAAGGGTGAATCGGGTGAAACACCAAAAAGAAAAAGAAAAAAAAAAGGAGGTTAACTCCTAACTGACTCAAGGCTACAGAGAAAATATTTAACTCTCTTCATCAAATTGATACAAGAACTAAAAAGGAGACTGAGGTTATAGACGTTGTGAACTGCTTGACAAGGTAAATAAGGGGGTTGGGAAGATCCATCGCCGGAACTATCCATAAGTTGTTCCAAACTTGTCCTCGCTCTTGTGTCTTAATCCCGCAAAAATAAAAATTAGAATAAGTACCTTTACCTTTCTTGTTCTTCGCCCTTGACCTGATTGGTCTTCCATGCATGATAATCAACTATGTGTTTTATCAGTGAATTTTTCTCCATTCCTACGTATTATAATATCGTCTAAATGCTAATGAGCAGTGATTTGCATGTTACTACCGTATATAAGAAGAATGATAATGTACAATACATTTAGTATAACTGCCTAACTGGCTATAATATTATGTGGTCGATTGTATAAAAGAACAAAGTAATTCCTATAACACTAATGAATTAATCTCTGTAACACTGACGGAGTAACTCTTACTCGTATAACACTAATAGAGTAACCTCTTATTATGACTAGCCACATATTTGAGTTTAAAATAAAGTTGGTTTTTTTTTTTTTTTTTTTTAAATGGTGGGTTTGTTAAATAATTAGAAGTCACCAAATTCATTCTGTTCGACACTTCCCTTTATACTTGTCTGATCATGCACCTATTATGCTCCAAACTGAGGGGAATAATAGGCGGAGGAAGGGGAGGAAAAAATTCCACTTCGAAGCTATGTGGCTTGCTAAGGCCGATTGCCAAAAAGTGGTTAAAGAAGCCTGGGAGGGAAGTGCTGGACTTGGTGTTAGCGCTAGAATTGCGAGGTGTATATCATCATTATCAACGTGGGCTGCTAGGTCCTTTGGTGACACGAAGAGGAAGATAAATGAAAAAGAAGAGGAATTGAGTGAATGGCAGAAGAGGGTGGCTGATGCTACTATGCTAAACAAATGTAAGGCGATAGTAGCAGAGTTGGATGAACTTCACAGGTTTGAGGAATCATATTGGCATGCGAGGGCCCGAGCAAACGAGTTGAAAGATGGGGATAAAAACACGTCTTATTTCCACCACAAGGCAAGTTACAGACATCGAAGAAATCATATTAGGCATTTGGAAGATGTAAATGGCGTGTTGTTTGAGGACGAACTTGACTTGAAAAGAATCATATCAAATTATTTCTCGGACATTTTTTCTTCCTCTTTTCCCACAAATTTTGATGATGCGCTAGAGGGAATTAAGTGCCTTGTGACTGACGAAATGAACCAGTGTTTATTGGGTGAGCCTTCGGCAGAGGAGGTCTTTGATGCTCTTTCACACATGCACCCGAATAAAGCCCCCGGAATTGATGGTGCATGCCCTTTTTTATCAAAAATTCTGGCATATTGTGGGTCCTAATATTGTTAATTTTATTAAAGATTGGTGGAATAATGATCGTAATCTTTCTGATATTAATAAAACATGTATTGTGCTAATCCCGAAATGTGATGAGCCGAGGAAGATGAGTGAGTTTTGCCCTATTAGCTTATGTAATGTTGTGTACAAGATCATCTCAAAATTGCTTGCAAACAGACTTAAGAAAATTTTTCCGAATATTATATCCCATCACCAGAGTGCTTTTGTCCCTGGAAGATTGATAACAGATAATGCCATTGTAGCTTTCGAGATATTTCATGGTATGAAGAGGAAGAGGGAAGGAAAAATAGATACGATGGCTCTCAAGCTGGATATGAGCAAAGCGTATGACCGGGTGGAGTGGTCCTTTTTGGAAGCAGTGATGTTGAGGCTCGGGTTGTCAGCAGAATGGACAAAGAGAGTGATGCATTGTTTGTCGAATGTGAGCTATTCCTTTAAATGGAATGGGGTAACTGATGGGTGTGTTATTCCAGAAAGGGGGTTGAGACAGGGAGACCCAATATCCCCATACTTGCTTCTACTTGTCTCAGAGGCTTTCTCCAGCCTATTGTGCAAAGCGGCAAAAGAGAAACAGATTCATGGTGCCATGGTTTGTAGAGGCGGGCCGCGTATATCCCATCTTTTTTTCGCGGATGACAGTATTCTTTTTGCTAGAGCCACACTTCAGGAATGCTCTAAAATTGCTAGTATTATTAGCATATACGAAGGAGCATCAGGGCAAAAAATAAATTTTGAGAAATCTGAAGCAACCTTTAGTAAAAATGTTGATGCCTTAAGAAGCAGAGATATCCTCAATGTATTGGGGGTCAAAGGAGTTGCTAGACACGAGAAATACTTGGGCTTGCCAACTATTATTGGAAGGTAAAAAAAATGGTGTTCTCATGCTTGAAAGACAGGATATGGAAGAAGATGTTGGGTTGGAAGGACAAACTTCTCTCGCAAGCGGGCAAGGAAGTGCTCATTAAATCGGTAGCTCAGGCGATCCCGACTTACATGATGGGTTTGTTTAAGATTCCGGATGCTATTCTTGATAGTATTCACACTTTTCTTGCTCGATTTTGGTGGGGTGCGAATGGAACATCTCGTAAGATGCATTGGATAAGCTGGGAAAAGTTGTGCCTTCCAAAATCGATGGGGGGAATGGGGTTTCGGGACTTAAAAGTGTTTAACCAAGCCTTACTTGCTAAGAAAGGGTGGAGGCTTCTTACCAACACGAGCTCTCTGATGCATCAGGTTTTAAAAGCCAAGTATTTCAAGCATGGTGACTTCATTTCGGCTCGTAGAGGCCATGACCCAAGCTTTGTATGGCGTAGCATTTGGGGAGCCAAATCCCTTCTCCTTGAGGGATTGAAGTGGCGTGTTGGAGATGGTGAACGTATCAAAGTGTGGGATGAGGCTTGGATGACTGGTGAGAGTGCATATGTGGTGCCAACCCTAACTGCCGAGAGTCCTGCTGATCTTATGGTAGCTGATTTGATTGATAAGAGCACAGGGGAATGGGACCTGGCAACGATTAATTCTCATTTTTATGCTGATGATGTGAGGCGTATTATTGGAATCCCAATAAGCTTGAGATTTCCGGTGGATGACAGATTTTGGTGGCCGACAACTGATGGAATTTACTCTACCAAGTCGGGGTATTGGCTGGATAGATTGGGGCATATTAGAGGATGGGAGTTGCAGCTGGGTGGTGATAGCAGTGAAATCTGGAAAACAGTGTGGGGTATGAAGGGTCCTCCAAAGTTAAATCATTTTCTTTGGCGGGCTTGTTCTGGTTCTTTAGCAACCTTGAAGAGGCTAAGTGACAGACATGTAAGAGAGAGTGGCGAATGTGAATTGTGTCATAGTGCCCAAGAATCGATATGTCATGCTATTTTTGAATGTCCGAATGTGAGCCAGATTTGGGAACCTTACTCTTTGCGTAGTGTTTTGATGGATGCTCCTTTGTCTTCTTTCAAAGAGGTATTATCATGGATGAGTGCTAAAATTACCAAGGAAGAGCTGCTAACCTTTTCTGCAATGGCTTGGGCGGCGTGGTCTTTCCGTAACTCTGTGGTGTTCAATTCTCCCTGGAGATGTACCTTGAGTGGAGTTTTGGGTTATTTGCGGCTGGTGAGTGAGTATGGGAAGTATAATGTTGCTGTGGGGTGTGCTCGGGCCGGTGGTGTGGCGTCTAAGAGCAGTTGGCAGCGTCCTGCTGTTGGGGGGGGGGGGGGGGGGTGAAGGTAAATACAGATGCAGCTTGTATTGCAGGGGTTGGTGTGGGGCTAGGAGCTGTAATTCGAGATGGGGAAGGGAAGCTCATTGCTGTGGGGGTGAAGAAGTGTGAGGGAGTTTTTCCTGTCAAGCTCGTAGAAGCGATGGCAGCAAGATGGGGACTCCTGTTAGCTCTGCAGCTCGAATTTAGCAAGGTTGAGCTGGAAGGTGATGCCTTGGCCGTAGTGAATGCTGTTAATCAGGTGTGTGTTGGTCGTTCTCCTTTTGATCTTGTCATTGAGGATATTAAAGAAGCTGGGAAAAATCTTGTTAGCTTTAGTTTTAGCCATGTTAGGCGTAGTGGTAATACCGTAGCACATTTTGCTGCTAGAATATCTCCGCCTAGTGGATCGGAGCATGTAATTTTTAACTAGTTCCCCCAAGGTATAATAGCCTTGGCGGAACTCGATTTAATTTGATTAATAAAATCCGATCCTAACGTGGTTTTCAAAAAAAAAAAAAAAAGTGAATAAATCAAGGCCCAAGTCACCAATATAACCAATTAATAGGACACGTGTCTCATGACCTTTACCTTAGAATCAAGCCACACAAAAATTTCTTGTTAAAGTCAAAGCATCTCACTAAACAAAAGAAGGGAAGTGCCCGATGAGGATTGATAAACCAAGCACATTTTGTGGGGGTTAAGAATCCACACGCATCTCCTGTTCTTGCTGAAATACTCATCTTTTTAGCTACAATCCATCCTAAACATATGTCACTGATATTAAAAATAAAATATACATATTCCCATGTTTAAGAATGATTGATCCTATCGTATAAATTTTTTTTAAAATAAAAAATATGAGTACACTTCGTGATAACATATTAAAAGGTAAAGTAGTCATAATTTTCAAACTCGGATCAAGTTTCAATGTAATTCACAAGTGTATGTGATTTCGATAAATTTTGAGATGTATCTTGAGTTTGAAGATTTTACAAAGCTAAACCAAATTAAAGCAACCTCAAGTTCAATCTAAGTTGAGTTTGTTAACACCCTAAAACGATTAACCTAATCTTAGTGATCAGCATATCAATTAATCCTTGTCGGTATGCCTTTTCTTGTAGCATCACATCCATGATCGCAAGCTACAAATTCAAATATCTTATCAATGAAATTGATATGTTTTGATATCAACCCATATAAATACACGATAACAATAAGATAGGTTTCAACGTCACCACATGTTTGTAAAGAAGAAAGCCAAGTGAATTTCATATGATGAATTGCAATTGTAGTACATCATATATAACAGGCACAAACAAAGATGAAATAATAGCTAATTTCGCAAGTGTATATACAACACCCTAAAGTTTACCCCAAATATCAAAAGTCATGATGTTTAAGTTGAAAATTATTCAATTTCATGTGGTCTATTTTTTCACACAATTTCAAGAATTGCCATGATGAATTATGAAATACATGATTACAATCATAACTTAGAAGAGGAAGAAGGGGAAGCATCAAATATTTGTTATTGATGATTTTATTGACACCCTTTATAATGAAGGTGATACGATTTCCTACTATTTGGAAAAAAATAAAAAGTAATCAATTACTAGTGCAACTATACCCAAAAAGATCCGATCCATATTTTTGAAAATTTCATGGTTTTTGCCAATATATCATGATTAACCTCCATGTGAATTTGCACTACTAAGTGTCAAGTATTTGAGTAGTACAAGTGTAGGAAAATAAGGTAGAGATCCATTCAGTTAGTTCACTACATAAATTAAGTACAACAACCACTTACAGTATAAATATCTTTTATTATTCTTCTTTTTTATGTTTGTTCATTAAAACTTGTTTTACTGTCTACGAATAAAGTTCAATCAACTACTATCTCGACTATCTCAACTACACTCGATAGATTCGATCCATGTAATTATTCTTTCATGGTTTTCGCCAATTTATCATGATCATCCTCCATGTGAAGTAGCACTATACAATACATGTCAAATATTTAGGGTAGTACAAAGAGTAGGAAAAACAGATGGAGATCCATAAAGATCACTTGAGGGTAAGGTAGAATAAATAGAAGCAAGGGAGTGCATAAAACTTCATTTCATTGTTGACTACTATTGTATATCAAATCATCATTTAATTTTTTTTTTAATTAGTCGTATTTGATTTTGATTGTTTTTCTTGGAAGGGATATCAAAATAGTAAACGAAGGAATAAGTGAGCATTCAAGTGGTGGGTGTAGGTATCAAAACCTCTTCATTTTTTAATTTCAAAGTAAAATTATTAGATTCTACTCTACATATTATCTTAATTTATGATAAATAATTTTGTACAAAAGGGACCCCCCAAAAAGCTTAAACTTGTGTTGGCGGCAAGGATTAAGTAAAATTTCTCTTTTCTTTTGTTGACAAGGCCAAATTAATCTTGCAACTATAGTGTTAAAAAAAATTAAAAAAATAAAAAAAAAAAACACTCTGCCTCATTCTATACTATTTTAGGCCAAAAAATTAACTTCTAATTTATACAATAATGACACATGCATAAATCCAATGAACAAATAACTTGCTCTTAGCGACATTGTAGCCAAATTTGCAAAGTATTTGGTGCACCCGATCAATAAAACATATATACTTAGTAATTTAGTATATTCTTTAGTTACTAACTATACGTTCTTTGAATAATTTATGTTTGTATTATTTCCAATACAACCTGGTTCTTTTAATTTTAATAAATTTAATATGTTCTTTAAATTTAAAAATACATATTCTTCGTTGTTTTTAGGATTCATGTTCATTCGTTTTAATCTTATGTTCTTTTAGGATTCATGTTCATTTGTATTAATCTTTATGTTGTTTGAACTTAACCTCAATGTTCATTGGATGTAGGGTCACAAACCAATAATTGGGCAAAATTTTGAGTCATAGATTTCTTAATGTTATAAACAAAATTTAAAATAGGTAATTAGCATTTATTCCTCACATAATAGAGAGAAAGAGGAATGTAATTTAGGGACGGAGGGAGTAGTTAGTGTATGAACAATACAAAGGTGTAATTATTACTTCGTATGATTATTAAAAAAATAGATAAAGATCTCATATTAGGAAATTAAAATTACAATCAGCGGAAGCAAGTAGGGTTATGCAAACGTGCAAATGGTCAACAAAATTCAGAGGACGACGCGGTAAAAAAGAGGGTAATACATCCATAATTCCATACAGGTCCCCAAAAAGAAATGTTTGACTCTAAAATATTTGTGTTCAAACCTAATTATGAAAGCAAATTTAATCATGAGAAACTAAATTAAGAGGTTAATTAGAGAGAGAAGGATCAAGATCCCTTCCTTGATTAACAGTCTAACTTTGCTATTAATACTATTGATTACGAGTAATTAATTAATTAATTAAAGTTTGATTAAGGAAACCGGCCTTAACTCACGTGGAAATCACATAATTTCTAGCATAAGTATAACCTGCATGGACCCGGATTATGTTATAAACTAATCCCATTTTTGTGGAAATTTCTTTTCTTATGGGCCATCTATGCCCACCCGAAAATTTGTTTTGTTATAACAGCTAAACAACAAATCAAAAATTCAAGAGTATAGCAAATATGGATCCTTAGATGAGACAGAGTTACGATAATTTATAATAAATTAAAGATAATAAATCCTTAAAAATAATAAACAATCACGATAAATTATGGTAAGTCTCTTATAGAAGATATTGTCCTATGATGTTCTAACTGCCCTTCGGATATGGTCTATAATCTACAATATTTGGTAATCAAGCCAAATGGAAGCCTTAAAACGTAAGAATTCTATATTTACAAGGAAATTCAAACTCATTGATGAATTTTCAAAACTAGATATAATAGTGGACATGATAATTCCACCTAATCATTCCCTAAGTTTTGTTCTTTATTAGGGAAAAAAAAAAGATTAATTTTTTAAAAAAAATTCCTTACTTTTAAGGGGGTCATAAAACACATAAGAGAGTTATACCAATAATGTAATACGGAGTATAAGATATTACACGAAATAAAGTTTCCACACCTGAAGCATAAGGACGGGAAACTCTTTAAGCAATTTCCTAACCTTCACAAAGTTGTTTTATGTACGTCGACAATTTATAAGCCACAATTATTTAGAGTCAATTTTGTACGAACTGCCTTCACTATTTAAAATACTTACTAAATTTTGTCAAAAAAAAAATAAAATAAAATACTTATTAAATTTAGGTTATTATGAATCGGCTTGACTTGTGATCACCATTGAAAACTCAAATTCAATTGAACTTGTTATACTCGAACATGACTAACAAAAATCAAATTTAGTATGTTTGTAGTACCATTTGCCATTTTGGTTGCTCTTAATATAAAAATAAAAAATAAAAAAGAATTTTTATTATTATTATTTTTTGACATTGCAAAAAGAATAATGTTGAAATCGATAGCCCTTATAAAAGAAGACATTTTGTTACATTAATAATTTGAATTCAAAAAAGCTATACAGTCTCTTTAAAATTAATTGTTATATCGATAATTTATTTAGACTACTAATGTAACAACTAAATTTCAAATATGGATGAAAATAGTTGGCTATAATTACAATGCATAACCTAGGGGGAAGAAAGAAGATGGAGCAATAACGATGCTTCCATTTTCTTAGGCTTTTAACTCTTTGGGTGGCAATTGCCAAAATGGGGTTGCCAAACTTTATAATGATGAGTCTACCTGCCATCATTAACATTCAAGAACCCAAAAGATCACTCCATTTCTCTCTCCAACCTTAGCCCACCATTTCACTACTTTGGTACATCTACTTCTTCTCCTATTTAAAGGACCTCACCTTCCCCCTTCTTCTCCCCTCAATCCACCGCCATCGACTTTTGTATTAACTTCACCTCATCACCAACCTCACCATAGTCTCTTCCTCTCCCACACACACTTGTTTGATCCATCTCGAGTCTCGACCTCAACCTCTACCTCAACCTAAACTATTTACCAAAGCTTGCTTGATACTCACACAATGTGTAGCGCAAAAGATTGGCTTCAGTCTCCTCCGAGTCCTTGCAATGGCCAACGACCCTCGAGGAAATCCAAAGTTCGAGTCCATTGCCTCATCGTAAGGTACCGTACATGTTAACAAAATAAATATGCAAACCTTTTCTTGTACTAATTCTATAGTCTGTAGGTTACAACCATAAACAATCTCATATAGTTTTTACTTCTCCCACTATTTTTTCGTTTCTTTGCTATGGTCTTCCATTGTACAAGGTATTAAATGTGTGATTTGGTGGAACAGGAGAAGGTACGAAGGAACAAAGACGGAGGACATGGAGATAAAGAACCTGAAGCTGTACTTAGAGAACAGAAGCATTTTAGAACAGAATGAACAGCTAAGGCAAAAGGCTATTCGCCTTCGACAAGAAAATCTAGCTCTCCTTTCTGAGTTTCAGAAGAGATTCAAATCCTCTCAGCTCATGACACCAAAATGATCAAGGACATAGCAAGGAGATCGTAGTCTAATTTTCATGATATAACTACTGTATGCTAGACTGCTAGTATTCCCAAGTCCTAATGTAATAATCATTAGTATTATTTTTATTTTAAGAGTAGCTAGCTTAGGGGTGGACTAAGGAATAATCAGAGAATTTTTTCATTGGCCAACTTATCTCTTTGTATCATGATCTAAGATCCTGAACATCTTAGGTGTAAAATCATTAGTTTGTACCAAAGCAAAATAAAAATAAAATAAAATAAAATAAAAATGTAATATACACAAGTATTGTTATAATTATTATTTTAGCATGTTACCAAAATTTAATTAGAAATGGCACTTATAATACATATATCTATATACATATACCAGAAAATAGATAAAAACAAAGCCGCCTTAATTCAGAATAATTTATTTATTAATTAGATTCGATCCAGAATCATTTCCAAGCTTCTATATCTAGTATCTGTTTTATATTTATTTTTTTAAAAAAAAAAAAAAAAAAAAAAAAAAAAAAAAAAAAAAAAATCAGTTAAACAGTCTAAATAAAAATATATATTTAAATTTTTTTTTTTTTTTTTTTAAATCCCAGTAACTGAAAAAGAGAAAAGAGATGATGTAGTAAAGAAGCAAGACAAAATAGGAAAAGGAAGTGAAAAAAAGAGGCAACCCTACAGCATAGTGTAATTAAAAATGAGGTCCTAAAAAGGAGGTAACTTTATTTATGTCATAGTAGTGAGTAACAAATAAAGAAGAAAGAATGAGGAAGCAATGGTTACAAATTAAACATCTCCTAGAATTCAGCCAATCCAACACTGAATGTACTTTGAGGTATCAGTGAATGAAGAAGAGAGTGTCTCAGAGATGTAAAGCATCAAAAGTGAAAAAGGGTAACATTATACTGAAGGGGTAAATCACTCTGCATTGGCTTCAATATGTAGGACAGAGTATGTTGTATCATAACATCTGAAATACTACATGTGGAGTTATTTCTTTGCAAGGAATACATTCAGCTGAGGCATTGTAAAGCCGATAATTTATGAATATATACGACTTTACGAGTAAGATTAATCAACAACATTATACATCATAATATGGGGATAAAGCTCTTTCTATTACTACACCTGATAGTCTGATACTAGTAATAAACTAATAATAGTACACATATGTTATGTGGGCATAGAACATAAACTTTGTATCTATAACAATGGTAACTATAATGTGTGTAAGTGTGTTCATTTTTGTTGTGTCTCCATCTTACTTATCAACGCGTCCAATGCCATACCTCATACTATTAAGAATTTATACTACATAGAAGAATTTTGCAAAAGCAAAGTAATAGAATCCGATGAAAAATAGAAATCCTCCCAACCCAAATAGTCTTCTCACCATCTTCTTCCCACCGGTCTATTGAAGTGAGAAATTGAGGATATGTTTAGAGATTAAACTACTCTGTATTATTTATTTGTATTTAAGAAAAGCACAACTTATTCCGAATATTTTAAAGCAATACTCCCTCTAATTCTTTATGTTTTTCTCGTGTGGAAATTTTTTTATTTTTTGAGATTAAAGGGTATATATATAATTATAAAAATTAAAACACAATCCTGATTGATTCCTAATTATCTTAAAAAAATAAAAAAAAAACATTCAACCGTAAAACTCCCGTCAAATAGGTAGTACAGTACAACCTTCGCAATCCAATCCAGTGAGTGATCAACTTTCTTTGCCCACCTTTTTATGAAATAGTAGTAGTATAAGGGAGCATCTTGTCAAAATGCAATCATGACCAAAAACTCTTCCCAGAATTTTTACTGGGAATTGCTTTCAAATTTCTATCCAACTTTTTCCCAATTATGTAAAAACAATAAAACACAAAATCTAACTAGTCGTATTTAATACATACACAAAGTTTAATCAGTCAAAGCAATCATAGTAGTCAAAAAAAATAAAAATAAAAATAAAAATCTTAAACCAAATGACGTAGGAGATACACTGAACTACTACACAAAGATTAATAATTATATTAAAAAAAAATGACTGAGAGAAAAACAGTTAGTCTACAGACGCGGCAAAATAATCATTAGCACAGACTCCTTTTGGAAATTATATGCTTATGTTAATGCAACTATGCTCTAAACCATTTCCCACTTTGTAATCTAACCTCATACATGTAACACATATAGCCTTCTTGTCTAGGTACAAATCTAAGGTTACATCATGCATGGATATGGTCTTAATCATCCCATCGAGTAAACTAAGATTTGGCAAAACTAATAATCGCCCCGTCAAGTAAAATGAGACACTTGAGTTAAATTACTCGACACAAATCTGAACTATATCCAAAATAACATGGCTTCAAACTTAATCCAAACGACCTATTTGCCCGAATTGCCACTTCATAGTAGAATTCTAGTCCTTAAGCACGTCGGGCTAGATATTAATACCAACAAACTATTATATGGCACTTTAGATAATTTTATGCGCTCCATGCTATGTTATTTCGACTCTTTGTCTTATCTTCTACACCCATTTCGGACACTCAAGAGTCAAACAAGGGTGTGGGATCCTTACAGACACTTCATTGCTCACCCAAACACTTCTTGAACCACATAATTATAAGAGAAAATGTGAACAAGAGAAGGGAAAAAAAGAATACGTAGGATAAGTGCTAAAAATAGGACTTGAGACAAGTAATTAACAAATTGATTATATGTGTGTATGTATCTATACATTAAAAATCCATGCATAATGTCTTCAAAAAAACAAGAATGATTCATTTATGCTGAGCCCCAGTCACCCAGATCCAATTTTAGAACGCCTCCGTGTCTTAAATTTTTGGCATTAGACATAGTTGACAAATGGATATGTACTCGTGTTTGAGTAACATAGGCTCCATATTGGATAAAGTATGCACATACTGAAATGCAGTATAGGTTCAATACAAACAATCCTCTTCCACATCTCTGTCACTAAAGAGAAAACTTGAGTTCAAGCTATTAGAAATTTAGAATGGCAGAGTTCGTCCCTTAATGTTTGCTCCACTTTCCTAAGAGTATTTAGTTCGCTCCGTACTTCAAATGGTTGTAGGGGACCACAACTTTTCTCTCACATCCCTTACATCTAGTCCTACCACTCTTCTCTCTCATCAACTCCCCTAAACCAAATATTCAAAAAACTTCACCCCACTAGGGAAAAAAAAAAATTTAAAAAAAAGTGACGGATGGAATACTAATAGCAGTGAGATCAGGGGGATTTAATTAGCATTTTGCTGTCCAATCTCACTGCCATAAATCGTACCAAGTAAACTAAAATTTTCAATCAGGAAAAACAACTGTTATAAATCATGTCAACCTTGACAGTTTATAACTATCCCTCTTGTCAAAGTCTCCATTTTAATAGGATTTGCACAGAACATCTCAAAGTTGTCAATAACTAATCCACACAATCTGTAGATGTCTCAATTCTAAATTCAACTGATACATGCATGAAATAGACTAGAAACAACCCATTTGTCCAAACATAACACTAGTTCATAAAACGCAAAAAATGAAGGCAATATGCATGTAGAGAAAGTCAGCAAACTTGAGCTCTATGATCATGTTAATATATAATATAGTACTCTCTAAAACTTTTTATTCCGTACTTTTTTTTGGGGGGGTGATAGGAAGGAACAAAAAAAACCGAAAGTTTTTCTTTCTGGTGAAATTGTCAAAATAAATAAACCATCTCATACGTCTTTCTCTTGACTGGTACTAAAAATTTCTTCTCCTTTCTTTTTCTTTTGATTGTTGTAAGTGTATAATGTGGTTTTTGACTAGCTAGTTCCCTTAGTCAGTAAGGATTAAAAGTCCTTTCCTTCTCTTATCTTTTTATTCAAAACTAAAAAATAAATAAATAACACAAAGTCTTATATGTGGTGTGTGGCCAGCCACTTTAAGGGTTACTTCACTAGTTTAATGGGGGTTACTTGGTCAGTGTTAAAGGGGTTACTTCGTCATTGTTATAGAGTTACTCGGTGAGTGTTATAGGGGTTACTCGGTCGGTATTACAGAGGTTACTTAATCAATGTTATAAGGCTTACTTTAAGTGGGGTAAATTCTGTTCAACTACTGAATACCAAACATTGCCCTCAACATTGAGGTGATGCCTTCTTATGGGGTTGCTTATAGTAAGAAAAGGATCTTAGCTATCACAAATCGAACGAATGCATTGGAAAAAATTGACTACCATCATATTGCTTTACATTAGTCAAGTTAGTTATAGGTCAGTAGACTTGAATCGCTAGCATCTGCCCCAGTGTACACCGTTCTCCAGCTCCACAAAGATAGACTAGTCCTCTCAAAAAAAACTTACAATTAGTACAGGTTATACTGTTTTCACCAGCACTATCACATATTAAAACCTTCCAGCAGTTTCCTAGGTTAAAAATACCAGGAAATCAGCATTGTAACCACTATAATTTCTTCCCTAGACCTATCAAACAGCCAAAATTATAAAATACACCATACAAACTTTTTGATGGCAGGTGTTCTGGTTTAGCCAATTCCAAATGGGACATAAAACAGAGCATCTATTGATAATGAGTTCTGAATATCAGATGTCAATATAATTAAGATCTCAATCAGCCACGTAACACCTTCACCCATAGCGCATTAGGAAGAGTAAATACCCCACCTGAGCTTCATAAGAAAAGCTTCATTATTCTGACTCATCCTACCTATGCCTAAACCCCCATTAACCTTTGGTTGGAAAACCTGCTCCCACTTAACAAGATGGGGCTTCTTCCTCGCATTCGTAGACCCCCAGATAAAAGATCTACTGTGAGCTTCAATCTCTTCACAAGTCAATGTTGTCAGCTTAACCGTTTGCATTGTATAAGTGGGTAGGGCCGAATCACTCTTACTCAGTCAGTCATTTTGGCCCGCCAAGGAAAGCTGGTTGATTTTCCATCCACTCAATCTATCCCGAACTCTATCAACAATATATTTCTAATTTCGGTTACTCGCTCATGGAGTAATGGAACACCAAGATACTTGCCTAGGTTAGATATAATAGAGAACCCAAACTCCCTACTAATGGCTTGCTTATTCCTCTTCTTTTATTACTATATGCAAGTGGTTCTATACATGTATCTTGTCCTCCTAACATCACTACGTACCACCTTTTTTTTCATAAATTGGCAATATATAATAGAGGACTGAGTTCTCAGCCATACTGTAAATTGTATCTTGTACTAGAGCTTGCTATAAAGACCCACAAATAGAATAAATATAAATACATACGTGACATTAAGAAAAGAAAAGCCTGTTACTAGACTAATTCAATATGAAATTACACAAATGTGTCAAATTCTCAATTGCATCCATTCCTACTTCTAAAAAAACCACTACCATTGATAAAGGGAATAAGAATGTCATTTTCAGCTCCATAAAAATATAAATACAGCACAATGGAAGGAGGAGAATTATATTACAGGAAGAGCAAGTTTAATCGATATGAGAAAAAAATACCTCAAATCCAATTCTTGCAGGACATATTTAAATGTTATTTCTGTTGAAGTATCTTAAAAAATTTCTGGGCGATTCTGTGACTTGTATATGCGGTACGCAGCAGCACACATAGTGGCATTGCCACAAACTGTCAAAGCAGCTTGAAGTGCCACCAGTACCTTCAAGCATTCAGAAGTAAAAATTGTAAACTGTCATCAGTTAGCGTGATTCAGAATGAAGTCAGAGCAGTTCCCAATTTATTGCCAATGTTTGAAAAGGCATAGTTACCTCAAGTGACTCAGCATTGTAAAAGAAATGCCATGTACATGCACACATTGCTCCGCCAAGTAAGGGTACCTAAGAATAATTAATATCCAAGGTTTTATAAGAGGGCGGTAATTGGCAACCAGTAAATTAATATCAAAGCATCTAAAGGAAAATCTAATAATTTAAACAAGAGTCACAAGAGTAACTGAAATGTACGTATAATTTTTTTTATTTAAAGCAACTTATCCATTTTTCGATTTTAAATGAAGTCTTAGAATATTGCATCACAAATACAGACAGGTTAGCTCACCACTGGTCTTCTGAAATTAGTAACAGTAACTCAGTGAGTAGCTTAAAGCTTAGTCATAAGCTCTTTCATTTTATAGTCCTTTGGTAATTAATTATTCAAAGTTATTTCAGTAACAGCAAAACAATACGAACAAACATAGAAAATTGGAAACCACCCAACTGCTAACAAGCCCCAAACAGCCAGAGTAAAGAATGAAAGGACTGCTAAACACCATAAGGCATGCTTGGAGGAAGGATAATGCATTTGAGCAGAAACAAAAGAGGTAAATAATTACTTGGAGAATGAATAAATGGAAGTGTGATATGAAACGAGGGTAAATATTACTCCTATAATGACGACTACCATTTTTCCCTCTTCTTCATACCAACACTATTTTATTCTCTTTACCACCATCTCCTCCCTCTAATAACTACCTCTTCTCATCTTCATTTTCCTTAGTTTGACTTTTTATCACCCCCTTAATGCATTACCCTTAATCCAACTATGCCCTTAGAAATAAAGCATGATTCTCTTACTATCTCCTCCAAAATTATTGACTAGTTTGAATGGACTCGACGAAGCCAACCATCCAAATTACTACATCACTGCTCACATATAAGCCTATACTTCTTAGCTCATTATAAGAGAAATTATTGCTACAGAGCATGGTACAAACCCCCATTCAACAACTGAATTCAAGCATTCCAAAAAGCGACTCAAGTCGGTGAACAATGCTACCTGGTTCAACAAGCCTATTACCAGCATCATTAATGGTATTTTTGCTTATTATTTGTAGTTCACTACAATTCCGGGCAGACCTAATTCTCTTTAGCATCCCATGTTCCTGTTCCTCTATCACGAATGGTATCATAACACATACCATGTAACATTGAATGAGATACTACTCGAATTTACAAATACCCAGCTATCATTTCCATCAAGATAGAACATACAGGGTACAACTACAGAATTGGTGAAATTCATCATTCTAAAATTTCCAACTTAGCTAGAGAGTTATATGGCCCATGTTTATGACTTTGACCTACCTCAACACACAGCACACTATCACCTAGTAAATTCTTTCAGGATTTAAAGAACAGTACATAAATTTCCCAACTAAAGGCTTCATATGCAATACATAACAATAAAAAACAGAGAAACAGATATATCTGATAACACTATAAGATCAGTTAATGTTCACAATGTTGGGTTCTTGACTTCTTGCTTACTTTATATTGATAATATTGTTAGAATTCAGTTATATTGTTGCTAATCTTCATACTTCTTGATCTCTTGGACTTCTTAGATTAAAATCTAGACACGTTTATACTCATTCACTTTCAAACATAAGAGAAGCACGAGGTATAACTAAACCAACATTCATATACAAGCCTTCGGGAATGTCCTGATCACTAAACTGATCCATAGCCTTGCAGAAATTTAAATCGATAGAACCCACTATCATGGATAACCTAGTCTCTTCCGACTAAATTAATTTTCGTCAGAAGTTTAATTTTCATATAGCATCAGCCTATCAGGTGAGTCTTATACATAAACATCACAGACCATGATAATGAGGAGCGCGTAATGTCATAGATGATTTCATCTACGTAGTATTAAGCGTCTGGTTATGACAATGCTACATTTTCCTAATATTCCATATTATCATTAAATACCCTTCAAAGCAACGGTCATCACTATTCTACACCACTATGGCTCCGTTTGCTTGGACAGAAACTATTTTAACTGAAAACAGTTTCCATGAAATATACTTCCCAAAGGAAAACGCAATTGAAGATAGGTTTTCCTTCCTTTGGTTGTGTGGAGAAACGACTACTACCATCTCAACTCCATCTAGTAGTTAAGTGAGACGGCAAGAAGCTGCCAGTCTATTAATATCTTTCTAGACACAAAATGCAGCATCCCTTCCAAATTGGAGAGCAATGGTTCCACTAGTTGGAAAAGTAGAATTTCCATCCAAAATTTCTTTTCTTATCATCCGGTCTAATCCAAAAGTTGGAAAAAAAGATATCCAAGAATACACTTTCCTCCAAAACAAACAGAGCCGATATCATAATTCATAAACACACACAAACATACATACATCATCACATCAGAGATTTAGACTACACTGTCATTGCTGGATTGCAAGACCAAACCTCGTCAAATGCAATGGCAACGGCCTGATAATGTTGCAGCAGTTAATAATAAAAAATAACCTAATCTTCAACGACAAAATCATACCCAATTCCATAGCATTGCAGAATCTAAAACAAATTGCAAGCTTAGCTAAGCTTCAGTAACAAAATCACACACAAACATAATCAAAGTTCGACAGCAAATTCTAGCATTGCAATAGTTAAACACACACATTTATAAAATTATGACAGCTTCAATGATAAATTCATACCCAATATCATAAAATATTAAACAAACTTACCATTCCCCAAGAGAGACCCTTCCAAGATTCATTGCCAGGCCTATCACCATATTGCCAAACCAAAGCCATTGCTATCACCCTGAAAAACTCAAAAAAGATTGATAATTCAATGTAAATCATCCGAACCCGATATGATGAACAATTAAACAATTTTAATATATGCAATCGTAAGGGCTAACTACAAGCATCAAATACATATCTAGGGCTACAAAAATCATTATACAAAATATAATTACAAAATACAATTGCAGCAAATAATCAATAGAATCAACAAGTATAACACCAATTAAGATGATAATCAACAAAATCAAATAAAAGGGGGGCAAATTTGAGACCTGCTCACCATTCAGCAACACTGGAAACGTGGACAGCCCAGGTGGGGAGAGAGAGAGCATTGGAAGGTTCATGAAGCTCAATTGATGACAACAATGGCGGCGAAGAATCGGCGGCAATGGCGGGACCCACCAAAGCAAGAGCAACACCAGCGCTTAACAAAGCGGGTACCCATTTCTGGTTTTTGCAAATGAAAGTGGTTTTCTGGGTTTGATTGGAGCAGGAAACAGTGGCTAAACGGAGATTTGAGTGGTTTTGAGGAGAGAGAAAACAGGGTATTGTAGAAGATGAAGAAAGGGGTGAATTTGAAGGAGAGAGTATTGAAGGAATGGATAACATGGTTGGCGTTAAGCTTGCCGGGAGTTTTTTTGCCCCCACTTAAGCTTGAGAGGACATGTATCTTTTGAACTTTCAAAGTGTACTTCGCTAATTTCCTAACTTGGGTTTGAATTGAGAAATTACAAGTTTAAGAGGATATTGAAGTCTTTTTGCACACTTCATTAGGAAAGCATATTTACATATCTAACTTATAGAAACAACACGCTAACGTCGTGTGTGATGTGTCACCCTTCTTTTAATATGATTTGGTATTAAGTGTGCGATACGTGTCATCAACCTTCTATTATCGCATTGAATTGTCCTGATGTTTAGTCTCTTTAAGAAACTATTTACTTGTCAAAATTTAATTTTCTGTAATAATATTTTTTTTGCTTGAAAAAGTCTTTATATGTATAACCTTTATATATTTTCATTCACTTATTAATATTTTTCAACATTAACCCTTCTAAACTAATTTTGACCAAACTTATAATTTATGATGATTTGGGGTATCACCCGGGCTAATAAGTAGATAGCTTTGTAATTGTTAATTGGTCGTTATCTCTCTTGTTAGTCCTCAATAATGGAGCTTGAATTCTTCAACAATGGAGGTCGAGCAAATCAATGGAGGAAGCAAACACCTATCATTTGGGGTTAAAAATGCCCTTAATCTTTATCCTTATTTTGAATATTTGATAGGACATGGCTTTTAATCTACCTTAATGTTACCACTAGTGGTGGATCTTGGGCTAAAAAAGACCTTAATCTTTACCCCTGTTTTGGACATTGTTTAGGACATGGCATTTGATCAGCCTTAATGTTACCATTTGTGGCGGATCTTGGGCCAAAAAGTTAGGGGAGCAAGGTTTTATCCCCTAACCTTTTTGTTCAAAACTAACATTACTTGACCACTTTGCCACAATGATTTATATGCAATAAATAGACATCAAAGTACTTATAATGAACAACTCTAAAATACTTAAGGGGGTCAAGCCCTTGCCAGCCCAAACAAAGGCATGCCCCTGGTTACCACCAATGTCAAGGATGGCATGAATACATTTGAAGCGTGTATTGACAATATACTCGTGAACAAGTTCGATTGAAAACCATTCATTAAATGAATGAATAACACATGATCAAAATGTTGTCAATGGTTGATTCTAACTTGGACAATTTGTTCAATTTGGCTAGGCTCACAAGCAACTTGATTGGAACGTTTTTCCAATTTGAGCTCTAAACGTAAACTATTGACAAAAATGGTTGTGTGGCAAAACTATTTACCAAACTAAGCTTCCAGGGTAAATCGCTGTCTCGGACAGCGTTTTACCCCTGGTTTTTTTTTAAAAAAAAATTCAACTGGTAAACGCTGTCCCAGACAGCGTTTTACCTTCTGTATTTTTTTAAATTCAGTAGGGCATAAAACGCTGTCTCGGACAGCGTTTTATCCTTGGGTTTTTTTTTTAAAAAAATTCAATGGGTAAAACGCTGTCCGAGACAGCGTTTTATGCCCTGTTTTTTTTTTAAATGAAACGCTGTCCGGGATTTCAATAACAATGTACCACCTAAACTAAAAAAAAATAGTTTAGGTTGAAATTGTTATTGAAATCCCGGACAGCGTTTCATTTAAAAAAAAAACAGGGCATAAAACGCTGTCTCGGACAGCGTTTTACCCATTGAATTTTTTTTTTTAAAAAAAACCCAAGGATAAAACGCTGTCCGAGACAGCGTTTTATGCCCTACTGAATTTAAAAAAATACAGAAGGTAAAACGCTGTCTGGGACAGCGTTTACCAGTTGAATTTTTTTTAAAAAAAAAACCAGGGGTAAAACGCTGTCCGAGACAGCGATTTACCCTGGAAGCTTAGTTTGGTAAATAGTTTTTCCACGCAACCATTTTTGTCAATAGTTTACGTTTAGAGCTCAAATTGGAAAAACGTCCACTTGATTGTACTTGTTAAAAAAAAATCTTATTATGCAATTAACAGCTAGTTACTTATATAAAATTATTATTATTATAAACTATGAAGCATGATTTGATTTAGAGTCGAAATCAAATCCATAAATGCAAAGCTCAAGTCAAGTCTAAACAATTTTAAATTTCAATGCCTCAATCTCAAATTAACAATATAAATGGATATCAATTGTCAAATATTTTGGTTAAAATGTTAGGCTATCATCCAAAACTTGAGATTAAATTCTGTCAATATTGTTATTCTTACGACTCATTAAATTCAACTTAGCTCTTGTTTTTTTCTACTTTAAACCTTATTAATTCAATTAAGCAAATTACAATTTAGTTTAGCAAATTTCAATTCAAAAGAACGAGCCTTAATCCAGAGGTTTTGTTCTTTGATCTTTCTCAAAACAAAATTCTATATTTGGGCTCATTTGTTTAATTGTTTTCATCTTTCATTCTTTTTCTTTTTTTTTTTTTTTTTTTTTTTTTTGAAAAAGTCCTCATTCTTGTTTGTTTTTCAATTTTAAGAGCATTTGAGGAAGAATTAAACACAATTATACTCTACTATTCCTAGATTTCCTAGTACCAAAAACCGCAATTGACTCTTATAAGAGCATTTGAGGAAGAAACACAGGTTAAATTGATGTCGATTCTCAACATTCTTGGTATCTCTCTCTTCTTTTTCTCAACTTTCACCTATGGAAACGGGTCAGTCTTCTTTCTTCAACTCAAGTTTCATCCTTTTTTAGTTTCCAACTATAAAAATTCCATCTTGCTGCATTCAAATAATTTTACTGTAAATTGTGTTTAGTATTAGCATTATTAATTTTCCTTCTAATCCTAATTATTGTTAATTTGTTTTTTGAATACAATTATTTCGTTTGCTCCATATTTAATCATTTATTCGCTTGTAAATATATCTTAATCTACTGTTGCTAGAATGAAATTTATACATACTGTGAATTATTCACCCAAAAAATTAGATTTGTAACTTTGTTTAATTTCTTGCATTATTGGGAAGATTATCACCATTAATAATCAAGAAAAAGTAACCCCATAAATTCGTCATACTTTTTGCTAAATTGGGATTATTTGAAATGTCAATACTGTAATTTTCATCCTAGAATACTGTAATGGTGTATTAATCTGGACTATCCATTGTAATTTTAGTGCAAGCTAATTTGGATATGTTTTTTATTATGTGCCTTTTATTTTCACTTTTTGGGTGAATTTGATGTCTGAGATATAAAACAATGATATGACACAGAGTTGATCAAAAGGAGTTGGTTGTTGGGAAGGAATTGTTTAAG
The DNA here is from genome assembly GCF_001683475.1 of Chenopodium quinoa. Lineage (NCBI taxonomy): Eukaryota > Viridiplantae > Streptophyta > Magnoliopsida > Caryophyllales > Amaranthaceae > Chenopodium > Chenopodium quinoa. Next base: position 2,406,121 of record NW_018744693.1, on the reverse strand, counting down.
GAAAGTTTACCATTTCAGATGGGATCGCGCTATTATTTGCTTCAAGGGTTGAAACCTGATACTTGGTATGAAGTGAAGATCTCATATCCAGCTACTGTATGTAATTTATAACATGATTAACTTGTGTAGTTATCCGTGGGATATCGTTGATTTCGAGATTATTGATGGGTGTTGTTTGTGCTACAGACACCGGCTATGTTTTCTTTACAGTTGAAGAGAGGTGTTTCTGATGTTGGACTGAACAGGCTAAGGAAATTGCTCAACACTGAGAAACTGATTTTCAAGGCGGAGGACCTTGATGAGATCAATCGTCAGGTTTGTGTATGTTCATTGTATATCGATGGTGATCTCATGGTTTACTATTTTTGATTGTGGGTTATGGACAGGGCGGATTGTATGTTCTGATAACAGTGGAGCCTGAGGGATTTGTTGCAATACCTGGTGTTCAGGAAAGGGAGAATATCTTGTTCAATATAGGTATGCTGCTTTCTTGTCTTTGATTCGGAAAGAACAGTTTATTATCATGGACTAAATTATGCTTATATATATGTTTAGGATGCTTAGCGCTTATGTGCATTCATTTATAAGCAGCTATTATATTTTCTTGCCTAATTGTATGCCTATTGGGTTGAGCTATTTTGTTCACCAGACTTTGATGCTTCTTGTGCTACCTGTCTTCTATGTTTCATCCTTAAATCAATCCCTGTTGTTAGTTCATTTATTTCTGCTTGTTATGTGCCCGCAGTGGCGTCGCTGGGGCGGGGCAGCCGGGGCACCCGCCCAGGGCCCCTAAATCAAAATTTAAGTTATAGTAATTAATCTCCTTAAATATTTGAGAAATAAGCAAAGAGCTCAGTGGTTACTACAAGTTGTTGTAGTGGGCTTTAATAAGCCTTGTGTTTTAGGTTCGAGACCTGTCATACGTTTTTAATTCAATTTTCTTTTCTATTTCTTTATTTTTAATCTATTACGGAGTACTTTCTTTCTATTATACCCATTAGCATTTTTTTTAAGTTTATTTTTATAGTACGCTTCCAATTGACGTATTTACTGCTCTCCGTCCCATAATATTTGTAACAATTTGAGGCACTTAAAAAACAAATTAAATGTTATAGAACTATGTAAAATAAAACTATATATACTTTGAGGTTCTAAGACGAAAAGGGTATAAATTTTTGGAAAATTTGTTCGGAAAAGTCTTTAAAGTGACCTTTTTGTTCAGAAAAACCTTTTAAAATTTTTTTGGGTAGGAGAAACCTTTTATGAATTTTTTTTGTTTAGAAAAACCTTTTAAAAATTCTTTGGATAGGAGAAACCTGTTTGTTTTTTTTTTTTTTCCAGAACGATCAAGTGGGACTTTTGACTTTTTTTTTTTTGTTATTGAATTTTATAGATTAACATTTTAATTTGGACTTATCTTATTTGCACTTTAAGGTTTTTTTTTTTTTTTTTTTTGGAGAGAATTTGCACTTTAAGTTAATACTATTTTAAAGTATAGTTTTTAGGAAAATGAATGTATATTTAGTATATCACGCAAACACCCAAATTTATAGGGGCCCCTAATTATTAATTTCCCCTTAGGCCCCTAAAAACTCAGAAACGGCCCTGTGTGCCCGATACATAAACTTGCACCCATTACTCATCCTATCTCCTAATTATGGCAGTTTGTGATGAGCTGATGTTGGGCATTCCCCATAAAGCTTGGCTGGTTGCAGCATTCGCATTGCTATGTGTAGTGGTGGGTTTTTCTGTGCCTCGATTTCTCCCACCTTTTCTTCTGCCAAGGGATCAAGATCTTAAAAGAGCTGGGCAGTTGGCCACAGAAAAGGACTCCTAGCCCTACCTAAACTTCTAGCTGATAGTTAGATAGTCAATGGCCCTGCTTAGGGTACATTGCATTTTTTGGTGTTTCTGAGGAAGTTAAGGAACAGCTGATAAAGAACAAATGAATGCTTTGGAGTGAAGGAAGCAGGAAACTAGAAAAATGTAATGGATGTCCACATGGAGCCGAGAATGAATGTTCACAAAGAAGGGCTGAATTGTTCAAATCAGAAATGAAGCTACAGATTCAGTCGCTGGGAGATTTTTCTTTCAATCAAGCATTATTAACTGTAATATTAGTTTAGCTTCTTTTCACAAGATGCTACCATTGCTGTTAAACCATGTCTTGTTCACAGAATTATAGCTGATGGTGATAAAAAGATCGATTGAATTTACCAAAAATTATTGTAGCTGTTGAAATGATGCACTCTTTAACTTTCAGTGTTGCATTATTTTGTTCATCCGGAAATTTAACGAAGCAGTTCTATTCTCTTATTTAACTACAGTAGACAGGCTTTTTTTTTTTTTTTTTTAATGTAAATAAGTTAACTTCAATCTCTGTGTCGAAACTTTTCTACATCGACTGTATTACCAATCCCAAGGACAGACAGGAAACATTTGTACAACTTAATTCTGTAATACCTGACGTAGATGTCTCATGCAATTTAGTACTCCGTAACATAATACGGATTTTTAACTAGAAAAACTTCCATTAAAACAGCACAACAGAACATATTGGATTATAATGCATATACTCAGCTCACTCTATACTTCATATGCTGCCTATGTCAAATGTAAAAAATAAAAATACTTCATACGCTACATTAATTTGAGAATCAGTAATGTCTACAACAAAATGCAAAAGCCAGAATGGTGAGAAGATTGGTATATAAAATTGTTAATAGGTGTTAGCACAAACAGGAGGCTAGCTGCTAGGCCAGTAGGCCACTGCCTAAACCTACACACTATCAGGTGTATAAACACCAATATTTCAGACACTTTGCTATTTAAACCTACTTTAGCAACTACAATCTGATCATCATAAACCATGGTTACTAATGCCTAATGTTGGATACAAAATTACAGAAGCACTACTGCATCAGCTCTCCCTGAACTCATAGGTCCAGCATGGGCTTCGTCTTCATCATAAACTTGTATACATATTCAGTTATTCCAGATGTCGATACAAACACGCCAGTTCTTTAACAACTTGTGATGGCACTTGTTCTCGAAACTATCACTTCTTCTTAGCCCACAACATAACAAGAGAGAATCCCATCAAAGACATTATAACAGTCTGCAAAACAAAAGGACTGTGAGTACATGTGAGACATGAGACTAAATCAATTTATGTTTTTAAATATATAGAAGTTTATGCATCTCAAGCATTATAATAGTAAATGAGAAATTATGAGTTTTTTTAATCAACTATAGAACTTGAGAAATGAAATACTATGCACAAAAAAGCTGGATGCCTTCCTACATCTACCACTGCAATCTGAACATAGTAGCCTTTACTCTAAAGGACACCTTGTTTCTAAGACTATTTTTGTCTCTTGCTCTTCTATTCTAATAGTTAAAGTTATAGCTGCATCCTAGTAAACTTTTTCCAGAATTCTGTTAGGATAAACCATGTAGAATCTAGAGTCCACTAGAATCCCACTATACCGTATTTAATCAGGCCAGCCCCATATGGGAAGAAATCTTTCCTTAAAGATGCCGCTTGGTACCACTGGTAAGTAATGAAAACATAATCCACAACATCTGGCAGAATAGAGCTGGAGACTTTCCATTAAAATAGCTTTCTTTTGCAACTCTAGCATAGATAAGTAATCATGACTATATCTGCTTATAATGATATCATCCATAAAATTTCCTCCTCATTGTGATCTTGGGGAGCATTCAGTGGACAATTGGATGCTCAAAGAGGCATTTCTCGTTATGAGCCTTGTATGTCAGGTGAACAGAACAATGACGCAAATTATATTTCAGAATGGATCATAAGTTTTTAGACTATATCTATGGAAATAAGCTGCTCTACGGAGTCCTTTCATGCCATCTTTGTTGTACAACTAAGCTTCATATTCAGACAGTTGTGTTGACTCTGTTAATATGCTATAGAAGGTTATACAGAAACCTTAATTAATGTTTCTCTTTCACACACAATATTGGAGGATATCATAGCTGAATCACTATTTTTTTTATTTAAACAATTGAGAAATCCCCAAAATATAAAATCCCAGTTTTAATTGCTAGAGCTAACAAACATGCTGAGGTAAGATTTGACATCACATTGAGAGCAATTATATAAATGAAATCCAAAGGGCATAACAACATACATCCTCAAAGAAGAGGAGGGGGGGGGGGTGAGTGTGAGTGTGAAGTCTTAAGGCAAGGTTGTCATACATCATGCATGTTTGTCATTCAGTGACAGGACTATTCAGTCACCTGCTTCGTATATATCTCAGAAAGTATACCATAACCCAGTTCATGAATGCCAGGAAAAACTTAGACTTACAGATATAGCAGGAGGAACTCCCACAACAGGATCCTCAAAAAACCGATTAGCAAGTGCCAGACCAAGAAGACTGCTTTGCATGCCTATATGGTAAAATTAAGTTAGTTTGACTAAAAGTTTTAATACATATAATATGTATTACATATCAAAAAAAAAGATAAAGAAGAAATCAGCAGTGGAAAAAAGTACAATACCTGTCTCATAGGAAAGTGTTCTTTGGAGAGCTTTCGCATCAGGTGTGTTATGAAATACCAAACCAGACATCACATAACCAGCAATAAATGCAGACAGGTGAAACAGAGTTACAAGCAGAAGGATGGTCAATCCAAAAGGGGACATAACAGCATTTATATTGATAGCGAGGGGTGCACCAACACAAAGAGATGTTACAAAAACTGATAGCGGAGGCAGAAAGGGTCGTATTGCCTTGCTGACCTTAGGAAACAACCTGTAATAATGTATAAGAACTAATCACCAACAATAGCATTACAAAGGGTGTGGAAAACGGATGGAAGAATAACAAAGAAAGAAGTCAGGTTCACCTATTCAGAAGCAAGCCAGTTACGATAGGTGCTACTACAATCTGCATAATACTAGCCATCATTCCTTTAACATCGACAGGTAATCTCTTTCCAATGAGAAGCAGTGATAGAAGGGGTGTCACAAATGTTGCAGAGGCTGTAGAAAATGATGTCATAACAATGCTTAAAGGGGCCATTTGAGGGTCAGTTAAGAAAGTTGCATAATTTGAGAGTTGGGCCCCGCTGACACAAGATGTCAACATGATCCCAGCACCTGTAGGTACCAGTTGAAACATTAGTTACTGTAACATGATACAAAGTAGCATACACTGAGAAACAAGCTGGAAGACTATTACCAACGGGAGTAGGGAGACCAAAAACTGTTACTGCAATAGTGCCAAATATAAATCCAAGCAGAGGCTTGACAACAAATTGCCCAATATAGCCAGCAAAAATGGCAGCAGGTCTTTTAAATGCTTCAAGGAAATCTTTCTCACTTGAATTTAGACCCACTGCAAACATCAAAAATCCCAGTGCAGGTGCGTAGTACCTATAATAATGTAATAAACACCATGAAGCAGTAAATAGGTCAATAGGTGGGTGAGATCATAATTTAAAATTTTTGCACATCGAGTTTTCAGAATAAACCAGCTGACTGATTGTCTATAGAGTATAGACTCTTTACTCTATAGTGTACCAAAGCAGAATAATTTATCTAGATTGGTTTAGTGTTCCAGGTAGAGAAATTTGTATCTAGTGAAATCATTATCAGACTAGACTGTATTTAGCATTCCAGGCAGAGAAATTTTTTATCTAGTGAACTCATCATCTGACTAATCTGTATGTAGCAGTTTCAGGCAAAGAATATTAACAGCAAAAAACTTTAGATCTAACCACTGAGAATTACTGAACTCACAGCCAAGACAACTCCAGGACTGTATGTAATGTTCCCAAGCTGCTACCTTATGGATACACTTTTCCAACTTAATGATTACTTGCATTTTATTGCCATGCCTGCTCAAAACTAAAGTTATGCAAATACTCCATAGCAGTAGCTGTTCCATTTAATCATTGGACCGAGACATGGGCCCAGTCTCTCAATTTTAATTTCCAATATAATGGAAAATTTAAAAAATCAGTGAGATTGTATAAGCTTGTTGGTTATTGTTATTTTAATGTGGAAAAAAAAGAGGATACATTCTATCACATTTATGGGAGCACCCAACAAATAAACCACAAACTACAAAGCTAACTTCAGCAACATAAGATCACATATCAATATCAGAAGCAAAGATTTTCTTGTAAAGTACCAAGTAAAAAACAGTGGAAGGAAGGTTAACACTATTGCAACCAATTATATTCAAATATTAGATAATTTAGGGTTTATAATCTCAATTATATCAGCAGCAGAGGACTTCTATGCTTGGGAAGTGGAATATTTATTGAAAGGTGAATCGCAGAAAACCGTAAACAATTTTGAAGACTTGAACTGCCAAGGGTTTAGAAGACTTGCCCAAATAAATTGGCACAGCAGGATTAGAAATTGAAAAGATGGGTAAGTGTTGAAAATATAAAACATGGTTAAATAATGGTCGATTGACTAGCCTATAAAGTGTCAAGGATTATGAACCAACAAACTGTTTGGTTCAAGATGCCTTGCTCTGAAAGGTTTCGGTAGCAACTAGCAAGTGAATATATTTGCAATGCCTGTGGTCATTGGACAATTGACGGTAAATATGAAGCCAATATTGAAGCAATTTGATGTGTTATGTCAAGTTTGGAGCAAGTAAGCTAGACACACAAAAGGAGAAGCGGCTACAAAGCGAATAACAAGGATAGCACGTGTTACACGTGCCAAGAAGGACACTTAACCTTTCAATACAAAAGCTTGCCTTTAAAGAAAAGAAACAAAGTAGTGAGCAGAACTCTAAGTCTTCAAGATGGAATAAGGATGATTTATACTAGAATTCAGTATGGGCATAAATAATCCCTAGTCCCAACCCTATATTGTGATCCAAGGGTAAAGGATGGATGATACTAGAATGTAGTTCAAGTCTTCAGCCTTCAGAATTGTCAACCTTGCATATTATACTTTAAGAATAACTTGACTGGTTTACTAAAGTCAATTAGGCATGGTGATCAAATTAAATAAACAGGTTGAAAAGTCCCAAAACTTACATATTTTGCATCTTATTTGAATTGCACTATGTCAAATCTTGAATTAACATGTTTATGGGCACATTTTTTTGTAAAGAAAATTTACTCAGGCAAACCATTTGGTTTAACTACAGATAGAATATGAATAACAAGTGATATCTCATTCCATAGGTTAGACTCTTAACTAGAAAAATAGGGTGTGGTATCACAATGAATGTGTTCAAGAGAGAAAATGGAAAGGCTGTCTATCAGACCCACAAAAAACAGGAGCTATTTAACATGTAGTAGAATCTTGCATTCAAAAGGCAACAGAAACACATAAATTTACCAAATTAGACAAACAAACAAATTTAGACACATGGCTATTAAACACAGCACAAACTTTTCTTCTCCAATTAAAAATTTGAAACAGGACAAACAACCACCTGTTGGTAAACCAAGTAAAAGAAGGAGGATAAGCAAGAGCAAGCAGCGTACTTGCAAGCACAACATGAGGCAAAAAAGAATTCGCTTTGCTCAAGATATTGGAAATGTCTTCTATCTTCTCAACCTCCTAGAACAAAAGAGAAATAGCAACAAATCAGCTACCTAATCACCCTTCTAAACGCATCAGAATTCACATTGATAAATCCAAATCTCTAGAAGCAGTGTGATTTGGTCACACCACACCCACTATATAAATTATACACATGCTAGTTCAGTCATTCATTATGTGGATATCAATATGATCATCTGGCAATTCTATGACAGGATAAATCATTAATATACAGAATGGCATTATGAGGTCAGAATTGGTCCCTTGAAAGGAAAAAAAAAAAACCTGCGCTTATAGTATTATCTACAATGTTGTACTCCATAACCGATTCTTAATTCTTGCAATGTTTCCCAAAAAAATGATCAATCAGATTATACGCTTTATTTGATCAATGTGTCTCCTTTACATCATTGGACATTAATCAATACGGAGTATATCTTAATCAAAGTTTACATACTTGCAGGTTCTTTTCAGCTTCAACCATTTAACAAAAAAGTCCAATTCTTTCCCTTAACCCGAATCATTAGCCCCACAACAAACTATTCTATAGTATAGACATTGAAAATAATACTACTACTCCCCTAGAATTATAAGTATGAAACAAGAAACTAAAAGGCTCAAGCCATCAAACTGGATGACTGATTTAAAAGAACAGCTTAATTTCTTGGAAACACTATTGAATTAAAAAGCACACTTTTCTTTAAAAAAAAATTATACTGTACTTTAAAATTCTATTAAAAAATTATAAAAAGCTCATGCCAACAGCGCATTCGTTCACAACCCAGAAACCAAAGAATATGCAATATGTGTACATTACACAGCCAAAGTCAAAAGCAACACAAATCCAGAAAACATTATTCCTCCTACAATTAATCCCAATATTTATACATATCCATAGAAATTATTGGTTTCCAGCCTAAACCAGACAAAATACTTAACAAATATTACATACAATTAAGAATAGAATCTCATAAATTCAACTAATGATTAATAAGCTAATTAATTAAGCAAACAATTATAATTAAAATAATCAAAAGAAAAAACAAACCTGAGGAACAACATTGGATTCTGATTCAAAATCTTTTGGTACACATTTAACCACCACGTTACAAGAACACCCATCTACCAAAAAAAAAAAAAAAAAAAAAAAAAAACCAATTAATTACTCTACTATAACTCAAAATTGAAATTATATATATAAGTAAGAGAAAGAATGCAATTACATTTCATAATCTTGGGGTTCAGGGCAAGAGAATTTGGACCTGCAAAACCAAATACAACATACATTATTAAAGTACATTTTTGTTGAAAATATAAAAATCAAAGTTGAAAAAATTAATGGGGTTTGACCTGAAAGAGAAACACTGCATTTTGAGGAGAGGAGAGAGAGAGAACGAGGGAGTGAGAGAGAGAAGGATGAGCAACGATGGCGTTGAAATTGAAGGTGGCGAAGATGGAGGAGTTGTAGATTATTAATTGTTGTGCTCATTTTTTTTTGTTTTGATTGAATTTTGAAGGAATAAGAAGCTTCTCTTTTTGATTTTTATACCAAAAGGTTTTTTAACTTTTGGGATGATCTTCGGTTTTGAGTGGAGTTGAAAAAGGTTGTTGCTGTCTTTGTTATAAGGAGTACGAGTAGTCGAGTACTAGGGTGGCACGGCCGCAGGGGTGTATGATTTTAGGTTGCACGGCACCCGTCTTAGAGTCTGTTCTCTTCAATTTAATTTTAATTCAGTTTACTTTTTAATTTTTCTTCTCTCATAAATGATTCAGTTTAGTAAATGAGAACAGACTTTTAGGGCCTGTTTCGATTGACTGAACTCAGCTGAACTGAACTTATTAATTAGTGATTTTTAACTACAGATTAGTGATCTTTGATTATTTATTACTATACATATGTATATATACAAATGTACATAATAATAATAATAATAATAATAATAATATTATTATTTATTGATTATTATTATTATTATTATTATTATTATTATTTATTGATGATTATTATTATTATTTATTGATTATTATTATTAGTATTATTATTTCAATTATTACTGTTATTATTAGTATTATTATTATTTATTGATTATTATTATTAGTATTATTATTTCAATTATTAGTGTTATTATTATTATTGTTTATTGATGATGATTATTATTATTATTATTATTTATTACTTATTGATTATTATTATTATTATTATTATTATTGTTATTATTATTATTATTGTTATTGTTATTATTGTTAATGTTGTTGTTGTCGTTGTAATAAGAGCTTAAAAGAATGAAATTTGGCTTTATATCATTAGCAATATCATTAGACGTAAATTAAGAGCTGAACTGAACTGAACTGAACTGAGCTGGGCTAAACTGAACTGAACTGAACTGAATTTCAACGGAAGAGAACAGGCCCTTAATCCTAATTAAGTAGGTATAGAGTTTAAATGGTTTGGGGTTTGAATCTTTTCGAGTATATGAGGGGTAAAATTTCTCTTATGTTTTCTCTATTCTCGAGTAAAATATGAATATTCCGTAAAATTTTGACTGATAGTTAACAAGTATGGATATCAAATTAAAGTCATATTCATCATGACTAATAAGTAGGTGGTGCATTTGGAATTATACTCGCTCAATTCTTACCCTTTAACCTTATTGAATTTATAAATTTATTTTTTAGAAAACGTATACGTACTTTATAACTATACAAGTCGATGATTTTCTAAGCTAATTATATATTTGGTCAACCAACACTTAACACGTAGTTTCTCTGTTCCGATAATATTCCAACAAGGATGAAATTACGCATCTTAAATCACATTTTATGTGTTAAATATATATAATAATTAATATTTTAAAAGTAAAATAAAAAAAGTTGGTATTGTAAAAGTATTTTATGAGACAAATATATGAATATCTCACATGACTACATTTTGCTTAATGTCTATTAATCATATTATATGGGCAAATAAGAGTGATGAATAGTGCAAAAGTCCACTTGTTACATTATTATTGGAACGGAGGAAGTATATTGTATTAGGTTGCAAGTGTGAGTTTGTTGTCCCACATGGAAAAATTAAAACAAAGAATAATTAGTTTATACCTAAGTGGGATACTCCTGTTGTCATGTGGTTTTGAGATGGAACCTCACTTGAGCTTCTCTCCCCAATTCCTAACATATAAGTCCTCATATTTTGGATAAGAGGTTAGGGAAAGAGGGGAGTGGGGGAGGGATCTCTAAACATCAATCCTTCAAATTTAAGAAAATTGGAAGGAAACTAAACTCCACTCTCCCCCTTCCTTTTCTATCGCTTTTCATTCCTGCTAATTCCCTCACTCCTAACTTATAATCGAAACATTTATAGTTTAAAATTACAAATTTTATTCAAAAAATTGAATTACCATCATTTATATGAAAATTTTTAATCGGAAAACAAAAATCTATAAATTGAAAACCTGAATTTAAAAATCGAATAGTGTAATAGTTGCCTTAAAAGTTAATGCTAGAAGTCTATTAGTTATATATAAATGTAAAATCTGATCTCTATCATTTTCAATGTTGGTTGGGATGAATATTTTGTATGAAAGAATTAAAATGTCAAAAGTTTAATTATGAAGCTATAGAGTATAGAAGAATTCTATGAAACAGAGATTTTTATAAATAAAAAGGAGGCCATGGTTTGATTATCTTTTGACAAATTTCACCAATGAAAAATGTTTCAACCATCACGTAGCGTTACTCTTTGTTATTGAGTATTCCATCAATCCCTTAATATTTTCTCTATTTTCCATCTAAAAGTCGTAGGAAAAACTTATGTTGATTTCATAACATCAATTTCATATTTTTACTAACTTGTAGTTGAATTGAAAATATTAAAAATCAAATGTTCTCATGGAAATTTTGAAAAAACACTACAAGAAAATAACCTTTTCGTAACGATTATTTTAATCTTTAGTATCGATTGTAATTGCAACAAAAAGCTTTCCCAACGAATGGTCATTCGATACAATATGCTCCGTTGCCTTAGCCTTTAATAGTGGTTTTCAATATCGCTGGGGTTGGCCTCAATAATCGATACGAAAAACTACATCCAATCGTGGTGATTATTGTAGCGATTACAATCGCTATAAATGTTTAACTCATTTTTTTCAAAAAAAAAAAAAAAAAAAAAAAACATGCATATGATCTTTACAAGATTTGAACATGCAACCTTAAACTCTTATATTAAATGTTTCACCAATAAGCTATGTCATATTTTATGTATTTTTTTTTCAAACAATAATTATATATTTAGTGTTGAAAAGGCTTTTCGTATCAATTTTTAGGATTTAGTGGCGATTGTAAATGATACGAGTTCTCAAAATTATATAAATGTGTAAAAATAGTGTGGATATGTATTATTATGCTTTCCGTATCGATTTTATATGGGAAAACCATGGCGATTGTAAAATGATACGACCTCCTTAATTATTTCACAAACAGACTTGCATATTGTAGTGAATGTACAATCGCTACAAAATAATCTCTACGAAAAGATATTTTTCTTGTAGTGAAATAATACGGTATATATATCACACCTATTAAGCTACAAATGCAATTTGGTGCAATCAGATTTGTACCTAAAAAACCTTGCTTATAGGAAAAAATTACTAAGATATTCTTTTGAACTCAAATACAAAGTGATGAAGTTGAATAGGACGGTTAAATTAAAAAACAAGTTCGTTGAGACAACATAACATAATTTAAAGATGACGGTCGAAGATAGTGATCTTGAAAAGTTGAATTTATAAATAATTGTTACAAAGATTTTTTAAATGAGGTGAGGATAGTTAGATGATTGTGATGTTTTATATTATTATACTTCATCCGTTCTTTTATTATTGCACTACTTGCTTTTTTGAAAAGTTTCACAAATATTGCACCATTTTCTCTATAGGGAAAAAATTATTTGTGTTCGCACTATAAATACCCAACATATCCTTGTTTTTTCACACTTACTTTTTAATTTATCAATATGTCACATGGGCAATTTTGTATTTTTACTTTTCTCTCTCTTACTTTTTTCCACTACCAAAATATTTGTCCTCAACCCCTATGGTGCAATAATAAAAAAAGGGAGGAAGTATATTTTTATTAGGAGTTTTTTTTTTTTTTTATTGTTAAACTCCATATTTTATTTTAAAATTACTTAGTTTAAAGCTAACAATTTTGTTTCTTGCATTTCTACTACGCGTACAGTCATACTCTACTCCTCATAACTAAGTTTATTTTAATCTTATGCAACCCTATTTTATTACTCCTTGTGCTTCACAAAGGTATTAACACTTACTCACACTATCTCTTAAAGATTTTTTTTTTGAGGGAAACTATCTCTTAAAGATTAAAGTATATTGTATATATCCATTTTTCTTTTTTTGATAAACTTGTGTTTTGACACATATGTTAGTCAAACGATTGCAATGTTTTTAGAATGGAGGAGTGTTACTACTATTTAGGCCTATTCACTTCACCTAAAGTAATTTTAGTTCTACTCATATAAAAATAATTTCATTTCAGTAAAAATGAGTTCAATTCAGTATAAATCAGTATTTTTAAAGAAGATATATAATAGAAAATCAATACACAAAAAAGGAAAAAATCAATTCAATACAAATAATTTTAGTTTAATAAAACAATTTTAGTTCAACAAATACAGAGGGATTTAAAATGCATAAATGGATAAAATGTACCACGTCATTTTTAATTTAATTTAATTTATTTTTAATTTGGAGGAATGTAAAAATGTAAAATGTACAAATGGATAAAATATCTAGTGGGCAAAAAATCAATAATGAGCGTGGTAGTGGATGACATTAGTCAACCGAACTCAATCACAGTTCATTTTGGATCTTTCCATTCGTACCGTTTAAGGGACGGTCCACTTCCATGGGTCCCACTTCACCGTTTTCCTGTACACGTGTCTTATGCCTGAGTCTATACCCACGTGTCATATAATAATAGGACATAGAACACTTACTTGCGACGTCGTTTTCTTCCTTTTCTTTTTCTATTGTGCCAATTTCGAAAATTCATTTTCATTCGAATGAAATATGATAGGAATAATAGGATATTCTTAGATTTTTAAAAAAAAAATTATTTTGAAAGAACAGATTTTATTTTTTGACGAAGACTGGTTTTGATATTTTTTTGACTTTTGTTAATAAAGAATATAAGGCCGTCTAATTTTTACTGTAAAAATAAATTATGATTCTTGTATAAACTTTTAAAAACAAATTAGCATCTTTCTAACATTTTCTAAGCAAATTACAATTACCCATTAAAAACATCTTAAGAAAGAGAGATACAACTAATGCTTAATAGAAATTAATACTCGTAACATTATATAAGAAACTAAAAGCAGTGAAAATATGAAAAGTTTGTTAACTTGTTGTACACAAACTTTTAAATAAAACGGATGTTCAGTAAATTACTGAACATCCGTTATAAAGTGACAATAAAATGTGCAAAAGTTACACTAAAACGCACAAAAGTTACCGTGACATATATAAGAGTTATTTATGCTTTATTGATAAATTTGACAAAAGTGACACTAAATTTGACAAAAGTGACACTAAATCTGACAAAAGTGTACCTGATGTACAGTAAATTACTGAAAACCGGGTGTATACAAAAGTTTTCCCTTGTTGTATTGACTTCGTTATTAAGAACCCAAAATACTTGGACAATGAAATTTGAAATTGTTTATGTAAATTATAGATGACCTTGAATCCTTAATTGATAGAAAGAAGCAAAATTATAAGGATTTTCTCTTCGAAATTTGGTTATATATGATAGATGATGTATTTGTAAATCTGAAATGAAAAATTATAAGTTGTCTTCATTTTTAATTACTCATCACAGCAGCTATTCAAAAAAAAAAAAAAAAAATTACTCATCACAACATTTAGCTTAGGTTTGAATTTAGTTTTGTTATGAAGATTTACACTTTGTTTGGATAGGAAGAAATGGAAGGAAAAGAATAGAAGAGAAATGGAGGGGGACAAAATCTCTTGTTTGGGTAAAAGATTGGGGGAAGGAAAGGGAAGGAGAATGAGGGATCCATTTTCCCTTTCTCTATAATAACCATAATCTCTCCAAAATTGGAGAGATTTGGAGGGAAAATGGAGCTCACCTCCCCCTCCCTTTCTTTTCCCTTCCTTTCCTCCATTTTCCCTCCCCTTCTTTTCCAACCTTCTTTGCCCTATCCAAACAAAGCGTTATGAATAGTGAATGAAAATTAATAAGCTAACTAATAGCATGTAAGTTGATAAATTGATGTACTTTTTAATTATTGCTTGTGAGGCAAAAAGATAGAAATTATACAAATGGAGTTTATTAAACTAATAGTGATCTCGTATTCTGGTGTCAATAATAAAGAAAATGTTTGTATATAATGGGCAAAAAGTTTTTAAAAAAATTCAAAAATATAAGAACATATATACAATACAATACATAGAAGTTTATATAATCACAAACTATTGCGTCAGTTTGGACTGACAAAATGCGGATTTTGATAGTTGAATCATTTTCTCTATTGGCTGGATGAAGCATGATATCCTTTATTGGCTGGAATGCTGGATGATATCCTCTATTGGTTATATGATATCCTCTATTGGCTGGATGATATTTCTGCTGGCTGGATGATATCCTATATTGGCTATATGATATCAATTATGATTGTGTCTATGATATCCTCTATTGGCTAAATGATATTATGGTCGGATGATATCCTCTATTCGCTATATGATATATCACCCAGCTAATAGAGAATATTAGTCAGCCAATAGAGGATATCATCCAGCTAAGTGAGGATATCAAAATTTGCACTTCCTCAGTCCGGATTGTATACCTTCTCTTATATATATACGTAGTATATATATATTTTAAGGCAAATACCTTCTCTTATATAATTCACAACAAAACACTACTATCCACTAATTATATGCAATGTCGAGCATAAACAAAATAACTACCTTCAATGAATGTATTGACTTAAATTTAAAAGCTCATGTCAAACCTTACAATTTAACATAAAAACCATGATAACTTGAAAAAAATTACCCAATCTAAAATTAGCCTAATCTTATAACTAACAAAGATGAATTGATTATCCGAATTTTGTTTTCGATAAAAACAATTGCATTTCAAATTGTGAACTGTTAAACATCGCCCGTAAATTCCTACATAAAGCCCACAAAATAAGAGTGAAATGACACTTTTGCCCTCAAACTAAAAAACACAATTTCTCTCTCTACTCTCTACTTCCACTTTCTCTCTCTAAATTATTTCCAGAGCTATGTCGAGGCGGCCCGGCAAGGAAGTGGCGGCACCGGCGGTGGGCGGAAGGCGGTTTGCCGGCCAGAAGGTATTTTTTTAAATTTTTGTAATTTTTTTTTTAAAAAAAAAACCTCCGGCGACGGTGGGGCGCCAAGGCGAGACGCCACCACCACAGAGGAAGCGCCTAGGCAAGACGCCCATACGGTGGTGGCGGCGCCTAGCCCAGACGCCACTACCACGGCGGCGGCGCATAGGCTAGGCGCCACGGCCGTGGTAGTGGCGTCTGGGCTAGGCGCCGCCACCACCGTACGGGCGTCTTGCCTAGGCGCCTCCTTCTCTTTTTTTTTTTTTAATTTTTTTTTTGTTTTTTTTAATTTTAAATTTTTTTTTCGAATTTTTTTTTTTTTTAAAAAAAATTTGTTTTTCTTTTTTTTTAAATTGTATGTTCCCTTTTTTTTTTTATCTATTTTTTTTTAAATTTTGTTTTTTTATTTGTTTTAATTTTATGTTCTATTTTTTTTTTAAAAAAAAATTGTTTCTGGTTTTAATTTTTAATTTTATGTTCCTATGTATTTTTTTTTTTTTGAATTATATTTTTGTATGTAAAAAAATTATAAGTTCCCTTTTTTTATATAAATTTTCTTTAAAATTTTGATGTTCTTCTTTTTTTAAGTTTTTGCAATTTTAAATTTTTTAAGTTTTGTTAGTTTTTTGTTTTTGGTTTTTTCTTTGCATTTTTGATTTTTTGTTTTTGTTTATGTTTTTCATTTTTTAGTTTGTTGTTTATATTTTTTGTTTTTGGTTATATATTTTGTTTTTGGTATATTGTTTTGTTCATATTTATATTTTTTTATGTTTATATTTATATTTTTTATGTTTTTATTTATATTGTGTTGTTTATATTTTTATTTTTTATGTTTATAATTTTATTTCCGTTACTTGTTTATTTGCTTTTGTGTTTATTTTCGTCCTTTTTCGTATTTATATTTTTTGTTTTTGGTAATATTTTTTGTTTTTGTTTTTGTTTATGTTTGTTTTTTTTTTTGTTTGTAGTTTATATTTTTTGTTTTTGGTATATGTTTATGTTTATATTTCTTATGTTTATATGTATATTGTCTTGTATATATTTATATTTTTTATGTTTATAATTTTATTTCCGTGACTTGTTTATTTGCTTTTGTGTTTATTTTCGACTTTTTTTTTAACAAAAACAAACACAAAATAAAAGATGCGCTAAAAAAACTTAATTAAAAAAAAAAATTAATTCCCTCCAAAAAAAATTAAAAGGAAATAAAACAACACAAGCAAACAAAAACAAAAAAATTCCAAAAAAAAAAACAAAACAAAATAAAACACCACAAGCAAAAAAAAATCAAAAACAAATCAAAACAAATAAACAAAAAAAACAAAACAAATCAAACAAAAAAACAAAAACAAAACAAAACCAAACAAAAAAAAAAACAAACAAACAAATCAAAAAAAAAAAACAAAAACAAAACAAACAAACAAAAAAAAAACAAACAAACAAATAAAAAAAAAAACAAAAACAAAACAAACAAACAAATAAAAAAAAAACAAAAACAAAACAAACAAACAAAAAAAAAACAAACAAACAAATAAAAAAAAAACAAAAACAAAACAAAAAAAAAAAGGGGATTAAATTAAAAAATTAAAAAAAAAAAAAAATATATATATTCCCCTAGTGGCGCCTGGTCAGGACGCCGGAGCCACGGCCGGGGCGCCTGGTCAGGACGCCGCCGCCATAGTGGCGGCGTCCTGGCCAGGCGCCCTGGCCGTGGCTCCGGCGTCCTGGCCACGCGCCACTACCATGGTCGAGGCTTCTCCACCAGGCGCCGTTACCACGGTGGCGGCGTCCTGGCTAGGCGCCACAACCACGGCATGGCCTTTTGGCTAGGCGCCAGCCACCATTTCGTCCTTACGATGCGTTACGAACCTCGTTTTCCGATGAAGACGGCGATTCTCCGGTGATCCTCGGCGATCCGGTGCTGCTCCACATTTTTTTAGTGCGAAAAATTTATCTTCGGTTAAAATTATAAAAAGGGCAAATTTGTCAAAAAATTATAAAATGTGGGCTTTATGTAGAGATTTGCGGGCGATGAATAACAAGTCCCTTCATCTATCCCTTATTAGATTCACAACTTTTAATCTAGGTCAGCCCCAAATAAAATTCACTCATAATTTTTTTTTAAATAAAATTGATTCATAAATAAGTCATACGACATCTACAAATACAAAGAAATTTAGATCTAACAAATACGTAATAATTGAATCAGATAAAAACATTCTGTAAGCAAAGCTACGATCGTTGTTGCAAATCGTACATTCTTCATACCCTCTTTCATATCGCTGTGATTTACAACCTTCTTCGTCGAGAGGGTCTATCGATCTGTTGTAGCCGTTAGGGGTGTTCAAAAATATCCGGTCCGAAATATCCAATCCGAAATTTTGGATATCCGATCCGATTTTTAAGGTTTCGGATATTTCGGATCGGATATCCGAAAAAAATTTCAGATTTTCGGATCGGATACGGATCGGATTTTGTCCGAAAATTTTAACTACCCGATCCGAAAACTCGATTATCCGATCCGAAAATCCGGATATCCGATCTGAAAATTCGGATATCCGAAAATTTCGGATCGGATTCGGATCGCAATTTCTCCGATTCGAAAATTTCGGATATCCGAATTTTCGGATCGTATCGGATCGGATATCCGAAATTGAACAACCCTAGTAGCCGTGCAGAAAATTTTCGTTTGATTCGTTCGATTGTTGTCGAAATATTAATCTCTTTTTAATCCTGCACAAAATTTTACCCATGAAACAACTCTATAGCAATCCATAAAATAAAAAAGCAAATCCTCCCTCAAAAAAGAGAAAAAAAACCCAGTCTTTCGAATGAGCCAAATCCTCCTAAAGAGGAAGAAAACCCCTGTCTTTCGAGAGAGAAATATTCTCCTAGAAGAGGAAGAATTATTTTAAACCTAAAGCAAGAAAAAAGGCACAAAAGAAACAACGATTGAGGCTTTTCACCGGTAAATCCGATGGAAGCCCCTTCAAAATTCAACAATGAAGGTTAGGATTTTAGAGAGAGAATAGAGGAAAGAGAGGCTAGGGTTTTTTTTAATTTCAAATACAGTATAACTTAATAAATTCACTCATAATTATATACAGTAAAATTATAATCTTATTCCATATAAATAGTGCAAAAAAAGCAACCAATTAATCTATCATTAGCTCCTATATAACAAAAGAGTATTCTAGAACTATCTAATAATGATAAAGGGGTAGCAAATTACCTTTTTTTTTTTTTTTTTAAAGGAAAGGGGTAGCAAATTACTAAATCAATAAATTTTTTAAAAAAATAAAATTCTAAGAAATTCCTTAACCAAAAAAAGAGAAAATTCGAGTAAAATTCGGATTAATTCACCTTTACCCCTATTAAAAAGGAATTTCCTATGCGAATATTATCTCCTCTCAACATCCAAAAAATTAAATTCAAAATAAAAGGTTGAACATCATTAATAAATACTTTTTATCAATTAAAAAACATCATTGATTAAATAAACACAAATTCACTTTTTTTTTTCTCTTCAATAATAAAAAAGAAAAAAACAAACACAAAAATTCACAAATATACAAAAATGCAAATTGCAACAAAAAGAAGAGGGAGAAAAGGTGGGGGCATAACTTGCTAAATTATTTACTTTAACTCAATTCATTCATTCATCCCCAAAATTATTTCCTCAATATTCATTGATTCTCTCTCCTCCTTCATCCTCCCAACGGTTGATTTTTTCCCCAATTCAATTCCAATCTCAATCTCAATTAGGGTTTCAAATTTATCGGAGATTTCTCAATTGATTACAAGTGGAAACCGAATTAACCGGACAATCGCCGGCAGAGGTGATGACTTTTGTCGGCAATGATGACAACAACGACGTCATCGCAGTGCCGGAGCTAACAACGTTAAGAGTCTCCGACAAGGATGAGTTTTACGTTAATTTAGTTCAGTACGAGGAGGAGGAAGAAGAGGGTGATTCAGTGGTGGAGGATCATTGTTTGTCGGAACCTTCAACACCCAGAATACGATGTTGTTTCATCTGTAAATGGATTAAATTTTTCTTATTGTTCGTTTTTTTGGGTGTTCTTGCTCTTGTTGTTATCAAATGGCTTGGACCTTTTGCAATGGATAAGGTATACGATTTTTCTTTGATATTTTTCCTCTGATTTTTGGTTTTTTATTTCATATGTCAAATTGGGTATTTTTTTTTATAAGATTATTGGAATTCTGTTCAAGAATTTGCTTACAGTTTGGGGAAATTGATCATAATTTGTACATATTATAATTATAATTGTTGTTATTTGATTCGATTTGTTGCTAAATTTGTCAGCTCAACAGAAGATTTAGCTGATTTACTTTTTTCTTTGCCCCTTTTTTTTATAGATAAGATTTTCATTTCTGGGAATTCTGGGTGTAATTTTTTTTAATCTTTTACGTGCTTAAGATTATTATATTATACTCCGTAATTTTTATATGTGGTCTGATTATTGCTGCAATCATAATTTAATTATATCCGTACTTTGGAGTTTTGTTCTTTAATTGCTGGGAAGAAAACAACCTGAATCCGAGTTTATGAGGTTATATGTACCCAAATTTAATCTTAGCGACTTAGTCAGCTCAATAATAGCTGAGAGGCGGTTTCAAAAGGTAATGGATGAACAAAAGAGTTGGATTTATATAGGGTAGTGTTTGTGATTTAGTCTCATTCTAGTGTATGACTGACTGTTCATAACTTTTTGATCTGTAAACCGAAGAACATGAAACAAGATGATGATTGATTTTGGGGAGAGGTTTTAGAAGTATAGAACTGGGAAGGAGATTCAGACTAGGACTTGTACGTAAGGAATAATATTTATGTGCAAGTTAAAATCATAGATAGCAGATTAGCAGCATAGCGCCATAGCTACAATATTGAATGTTGTTTGTTCCATGATCACATTGATGAATCGTCAATTTTATTAGCAAGTGAAGTGTCAGGGCTTGCATTAGGGGAAGTAAGTGGTTGATAAGATACAAGATACATACTCGAGGCTCAAGATTATTTGGAATGAATTTGAATATCCATCATGTTGGTTGGTGTTTAAGGCTAAAGGGGGAAGACATAATCACTACAGGCTGGATAAATAAGAACTTGATGGAACAAGAGGGGCTGCTTTCTTATTTTTCAGCTATAGTTTTGTTTTTTTGAACTAGAATTCTCTTGTATATTTATTGAACATTTACAATAATTGCAAAAACTTGGTGATCAAAATTTTTCAAAAATATTACAATTAGGAAAAGCCTTGGTGACATTATTTTTTCAGTTTTTCCTAGTAGCATGGCAACATGTTCTCAATCATTGATGTGGAAATAACTGTGCATCCCTATTGTTTGAGTTCTTGCATCTTATGTTCTCACAAAGATAAATATTTTCTTTCTGCAGGGAATAATTCCTATCCTAAACTGGGAGAGAACGTCATTCAGTACCCCTATTCTGGCACTTATAATCTTTACTTCCGTAGCATTGTTTCCTACCATTCTCTTGCCATCATCCCCTTCCATGTGGGTGGCTGGGATGACTTTTGGTTATGGATTCGGCTTCCTGTTAATTATGCCAGCTGTGTTCATTGGTGTTTCTCTGCCGTACCTTATTGGTTCCCTCTTCTACCACAAAATCCAAGTAAGTGTTGGCTGTAACATTGGATATAAATCCAAAATATACCTAAAAATGGAACTTTTCTTGTTCACTTGTGTGTCATTTGCTAATGCTTTCACATGCTTGAACAGAATTGGATGGAAAAGTATCCAAAGAGAGCTTCTATCATAAGACTTGCTGGTGAAGGAGAATGGCTTGATCAATTTCGTGCTGTGTCGTTGATAAGAATTTCTCCCTTTCCCTACATCATATACAATTACTGTGCTGTAGCAACAAATGTCAAATATGGGCCTTATATTTTGGGGTCAGTGCTGGGAATGGTGCCTGATGTTTTGGTTGCACTCTACACGTAAGTTATTTCTTTGGTTGTCTAGGAATGTTGCTTTGTTTTGGTCATATAAAGAGGTCCTTTTTCTTGGAAATCATTCTTCCGTGTTTGTTCCACTGTATTATGTTTTTGTATGCTGCTTCATCTCCATGAATTATGTCATTGGCCTTGTTTGGCAAGTGGCGGTTGGCGGTTGGCTGTTGGCTGGTTCACTTGGCTTGTTTTGACCAGCTGGTATGTTTGGCTGTTTATAATGGCGTTTGAAATTGGCTATTTAAGCTGGCTGTTTATAAAAGTGTTTGGTAAATTAATTGTTGGTTGTTGGCTGTTTATTAGATAATTTGTGGGCCAACAAGCCAAAAGCCAACAAAAAAAGCTACTCAAAGCAGCTTTTTCATTTTGGCTTAAAAGCTAGCTTTTTCACTGGCTAAAAAGCCAATTACCAAACATATTTTTTGGATGTTTAACCACATAAAAAAAGCCAAAAGCTAACCAAAAAGCCATTTACCAAACATGGCCATTATGTGTCTCTGTTTGCAGGACTTCTAGCTATTTGTTTTAGTTACTGGATTTTCAAATAAATGATTCGATAGAAATATTGTAAACCTTAGTGCATTTTTAAAAAATTATTTATCACCTTACGAACTTGCCCTAGAATAGCTTCCAGCCTTATTTAGATTCTGATAATGAATTCATGGTAGCAAATCAGAAAATTTGGGGAAATAGCAATGCCTCTGCTGCCACAGTTTAGGGAGGTCATGATGTAGGCAGCCTTTCTTGTAACCAATTTTAGACCACTAGATTGTGGTTTAAACCCATATGAATAGAAGTGCAAATTAATGGCTTCCTAATGTGAGTAATGTTTTGGTACCAATACCAGGCCAGTATGTGGCTGTCTGGCGTAGTCGTCTGCTTAATTTTGATGTCAATGATAATTTATTAGAAGGTTTGCCATTTTTTTATGCCAGCATAAAAATGTGTAAGTCCCTTTGACTTAGAGTTTGTTCTTATTGTATATTGCTCCAATCTCAACGGATTTGATTGGAGTAACTGTTATTACGTGTTTAAATGAAAAAGGTATAAAATGTGTTTGGGATGGTATACTGTATAAATGGAAAAGTCAATCCTCAAGCTATTCATTAAAAAAAATGGCATGGTTGATCTTACTCACATCTGGCTTTTTGACTGATTTCTGCCAAGGAATTTGATTAGTAATACTGCATCTTGTGAGCGAGATACTTGTGGTATTTTAGACATAAACTTGCAACTTATTGACTACTAATAGATGATTCATGTCATGCAGTAATTTTATGTGCAAACCTTTTATGGTGATCGTTACCTGTTATCTTCATTTGCAATGCTTAATTATATGCAAATTCTTGTTGGGAAAACTGATTTCACTGTAAACAGATTCACTATATTGTGTCAAGTTGCTTAAAAGATGATTTGACCATGTGCTACACGAGTAAGATTATATTCAAGGTGTTACTTTGCCCTGATTTTAAGGGGTAAGTGGTGAGTTGGGTGTACTTTAGGAGAAACACATTGATTATCTAGGGGCTTGTAGTCATGTGTTTAGGTGCATAAACAATATGTTATGCTTGCTCTTTTCTAGGTACATTTCTCTTTTTAAAGGAAGATTGCAGGATATTTCAGAGACGTGTTTGAATGCTCAAGCATATGTATTGTTGGCAACACTTGTATAGAGTCATTTTTCATATCTTTTGAACAAGTCTCTAGAGGACAGTAGATAAACTCTACTCCATGTCCACATGATCTGATTGAGATATTGTTGGCGAGCTTTATCCTTTTAGCGTGGCCAGCTATGTGGCCCTTCAAGTCCAAAAGCGTACTTTTTATCGTGAGGTTGACATGAATTCGCCATTCTCTTTTGTGGGCTCAGCATATGCTTATTGCGGGCTTAGACATTGTTGCATATATGTACTTCAGTGAATAGCAATCATGTGGACAAAATCATATAATAGCTTGTGTACTTTAGTGAATAGCAATCATGTGGACAAAATCATATAATAGCTTGCAAGACTGCTCAAGGCTGGAATTTGAGGATTGGGGATCATGTAAGTCTAGAAGAAGCTAGTGGTTCAACGTGCACATTAATCGATAAAAGAAATAAACAAGTAAATGTGGTGTGTGATATATCCTTGAGAGCGACTCATCTTTCTGTAATTGGTTTAACATCTGATTAATTAATGCTCAAGAATAACCAGTCTTCCTGTGAGAAATTATAAAATTCAGCTTTTACCTGTTTGTTAAAGAGGACTACTGTCATCTCATGAAAATGGGTCCAGTAAGTACCATTTTGATGAAAAGCTTGAAGGAGAGATAGAAAATTAGAGGTGGTGAGATGATAGTAATTTATATCAAGCATAGTGAAGGGAAATGTGAAGTTCTAATCAGATTGATAGAAAGAAATTATCTAGAGGATTTTGAAACTGACAAGGTAGGTTCTAATTGTACAGCCTTTCGACTCTCTGCTAATCTAGCTTTGCAGATGAGCTTATGGTGATTTGTTGAATGTCATCTTAAGCCTTTTTTGACCTTCTGTTTTTCTTTGTCCTGAATCCTCTTTTCTTTATTGTTATTATTCCAGGTCAGTTCATGCACAAGTAGCAGAATGAGACTAATTAGAATTGTATTTCTTTCTGTTTTTGCAGTGGTATCTTGATCAAGACATTGGCAGATGCATCTGACACAAAGCATTCACTCTCAGCACAAGAAATTATTATGAACGTAGTTGGGTTTGCTGCCACAGTTGCTACCACAATCATCTGCACGATTCTTGCAAAGAAACGGCTCAAGACAATGCCAATTGAAGATGAGCCGCTTCTGCAGTAATTAACTTATTCTAACAAAGGGTTTGAGAGATTCCATGTGCCAGCATGTAATTGGTATTGTACAGTCGAGGGAGATTTGATTCTGGAGGATGACATACAGAGGACGGAGTCACGAAAGAGAAGACTCTGAACAACATGACCAACTACACTTTATGTTATACTACATAGATTCTTTTGCAGGAGATGGTATTCTTTGTTGTTCTGCCAGTGTCTTTGTGTTTTGATCTTCATATGCTGCACTTCAAAAACTAATATTGTACATAACGGCATTTCTCTGCTATGGAGTTGCAGCATGTTGATCATGTTTCTATCTTCTGTATCAACTACTCCTTATCAATTCTATATATTTTTTATCACGTGTCCAAGATTTGGAGCCCGTATTTGTTTGCAGCTGCTCATATGTTGTTAAATATAAATATTACTATCGGAAGAAGGTATATATATATATACAAGTTTCTGAGAAAATACGACATTAGTGTTTATTATGAGTTTATGACTGTATGCTGTATGATAAGACTCCGGTTACTTAATGATTTTAAGCAACTTATGTGACTTTTTAGTGATGTAGGGTTGTAGGTGGCATCACATTCATGAAATGCGGTGTGATTAGAGTCCCTGATCGACTTAGACCTGTATTTCGATCCAAAGATGGTGGGGATGGGAGGCAGTGTATATGATCCAAGTGTAGCTCGATGTGCGTATATTGGTACAACAAACACTATATAATGGTACCAACACCAAGTATACTTCTGGGTTATATAATTTGGATTTGGTGTATATTACAAATGAACATTTCCCATGTTGCTGGTTTTGCAATGACATGTCAAAGGCAGATCATGCGCTGCTTAGCCTTATATTTGTAGCCGTTTGTGGCAGCAGCAAAGCTATAGAAGAGATTCTGCGACAGGTAAAAAAAAAAAAAAACAAGGGGATATGAACATTTATTATTGACCCACCAAATATTATTGACGTACTATATGCAAATCATAACATAAATCTAGTGATTTACTCCAAGGATGGTGAATTTATATTTAAATGAAAGAACAAAGACATGAACAATATGATTCTAATCTGAAGACTGCAGCTACAAATCCAAACACACAGTGGCTAAACGCCTAAACGTGCCATAATTGGGGGGGGGGGTGATGTGAATTATTGATCCGAAAATCAACAAAACACAAGGGATATGTTTAAGTCTAATTCTATACAGGAAATCCACCAAGAATTAAACAAAAAACTAAGATTAATCAATTAAGAATCCACCTAATTAATCAATCCAAACGAATGTTTTAACTAAAACAAGCAAAACAACAATTGATCGATTAAACTAAGTAAATTCAAGAAAGTTCAAGAAAGTGAACTAGACTCCAAGAAAAACCACTAAGCAAACCGTGGCTTTGCTTTGATATCCAAGAAAATGTCCATGCAATGCTTGGCTTGAATCAATGTTTAGGGACAAGCTATCTTGATGCATGATAAGCAAATCTTCGAAGTTCTCCATGCTTAGACTTGCATCAGGGGGGTAGACAGACTTTAGCTTGAGCTTAGAAATGAGTTTTAGAAGCCACAGCAAATTGTACTGTTCTTTCATTTGTTTGCATGATGCTCAGACGGGTCGGATCACGAACCATTATCATCACTAAAAAAAGTCTGAACCCGAACTTAAGCAAGAATGTCATTTATCAGACACAACATGCTCTAACATTGAATTACAAAAAAAAAAAAAAAAAATGCTCCAACTACACAACTTTTTAGTTCTATCCGTTGGAAAGTGAATAGAAATTGTCTAGTTTTCTTGATTTGTTGATGTTGGGAAACGTTTTCCAGGGTAGAATGGTTGAATATGTATTCCTAGTTTCCTACCCCTTTTAAAATATTATCCTTTTTGTTATATGGAATGTCAAACACAACATAACGGCCAAAAAGATACAGTATAGGTTTTCACAATGTATGACACTGTGAATATAAAAATTAAAGTAGTGCTTGATGGCCTTGATCAGACCTGTAGTATCTAAGATTTCTATAATATGACGTACAATTATATACTGTATTCAAAATTGTCATGGATAGCCAGTTAAATAAGTACTTCGTTCCTCTGTTTCTTAATATTTGCAACACTTCTTTTTTCACGCTTGTCAATGCACTATTTCAATTGTTAATATCCTTAATTACCAATGTGTAAAATTATAAAAATTTGATGTTATGAAAGTACAAATTTAGACGGGTATAACAAGATCCCACATTAATATATTTTTTCTAAGTTATAAATCACCAAAGCTAGTTAAAGTAACATATGTGAATAGTATAAAAGTTAAACTGTTGCAAGGAAAAGAAACAAAGGAAGTACTATTTTATTCATACTTATGTTCATTTAACTTATGCAAACTTAAGGCAGAACATAGTTCGTTGTCACAGGACAAGCACAAATCACCCGTGCGCCGCCTTAATCCCAAACCTCGATCCAGTCAGCTTTCCTCGTATGCATAATAAGCTAATAAATAAAGGAAATATCACGCAATGACACTAACCTACATCACAAATACATGCATCAGTAAGGCACACGGGTATAGAGAGGTTGCCTCGTATGAGACTTATGGTGCCAGGGCATTAGGGAAACTATCAGCACATGACAAGCTCCCCCACCTAAGCCACAAACACCCTCGTTATAGTGCTTCAAGGTTAGCTCCACGTTGCTTCCCTACGTACAACAAATCACCGATCGCTTCCGTTAAACACAAATGACATGCATTCTACACACTCGCCTAATAATGAAGCCAAATGCTAACACAATTGGTCTCCCTCCTGAGCACCACATCGCAACTCCTCATCGAGACCCGCTTTGTTGCAACTTCTTCGTGTTTCTACCGATCATCTCTTCCTTGATCGCTCAACTTGTCCCTCTTGCATTGGCTTCGACCATTTAGTAGTCACGAACATACCCCCAATCCTATCAAGAGGTTCTCCCCCCCCCCCCCATCGAGCTTGCCGCTTACCCTCATGGTGAGCGCACCATCCACACTCCTTCAAGTGCCCCACGAGCACTCCTAACTTTGACAATTCTTTATACTTGCACTAGACCGGGTCATGTCAACTCTCCCGTGCCACAATTATAAACGGTGGACCTCTTTGATGGTGAACAAAACTTCCCCACTTGAATGATGTTCAAACGGCTCTGATACCACATGTCATGGGACTAGCACAAATTGCCTGCACGAATCCTCGAGGCTTGATGCAGACCAACTTTCCACATATACGTAACAAGCTAATAAAAAAGGACACTAAGCACAATGACACTAATTAGCACCACAAAGGCACAAACACATTCATGCCCCTTAGTAATAAGGCACACAAAGTATAGGGAAGTTGCCTCATATGGGACTTGTTGTGCCAGGACATTGGGAAACTATTAGCACGTAACATCGTGATGTCAACCAAGACAAAGCATGATTCATTAAATATATTTGTACTACATATTATACTTCCTCCATTCTAAATTAGTTGACACATTTCTTTTATCACGGTTGTCAATGCAAAAATTCAATCAAAAAAGAACTTAATTATACTTTTGTAGATAATAATTAAATTAATTTTTAATTAAGTACACATTGAAATGAATCTAACAAGATCCTTCGTGGCTATAAATTTTCATATTAAATCACAATTATTACTCAAATTAAAGTTTATGTTAATATATCGTTAAAATTCCAACCATGTAACTATTTAGAATACAGGAGTAGTATACATTAATTAATATTTAACAAGTTCTTTGTTGTTCTAGTTTTCGACTGCCCTAGCCTTCCCCCGCTCTGACCACCTGAAGGATGAGTTAGGTTAGCCTACTTTTTTTTTACAATTTTGGTTTTTATTTCTCTTGCAACAAATACTTTTGACATACATAGTATTTACAAATAACTTAAGTCAGGACTCGATTCGAGCAGTAAATACAAATAATTGATCAAACTAGCCAAATAAAACAACCGCTAACCAAATGATGATTGTCACTTGAGGTACATGGGATTCTCAAACTCGATTCTAAATTTTGTGTATCACCTCAAAACTTATTAAACTAACTAAATAAACTTGCACCTACTTCAAACATACGTAATATTGTATTTATTATTACGCGTAAGCCTTAACTCATAATTGTAAAAACAGCAATACGTTAGTTTTCAAGATGCCCTACACAATTTATGTCATAGTCGTATAGTAACGAAGAAACTTCCTCGCTTTATAAGTTAATACAAAACTGAGAAAAAAAAAAAAGAAGGAAAGTACAAATGTAAATTATATAATAAAATAAACTGAGAAACGAAATCAGAATCATCCTAACCAAGTCAGCGACAAATACAAGAATAAAATCTCACTGTTTTAAAAATGATTGAACTAATGAAAGTCAGTTGAGCACATTTTAGGTGAATTAGAGTGGATCTGAGGAAGAACGTTGACTGACTATTTTTCCTTACAAAAATTTATTGATAATATAATAATTATTCATTGCATGTCTGATGTCCTTTTAGATGATTGTCCAAAACAAATTAAATCTG
The DNA here is from genome assembly GCF_001683475.1 of Chenopodium quinoa. Classification (NCBI taxonomy): domain Eukaryota; kingdom Viridiplantae; phylum Streptophyta; class Magnoliopsida; order Caryophyllales; family Amaranthaceae; genus Chenopodium; species Chenopodium quinoa. The sequence continues at coordinate 2,376,812 of NW_018744693.1, read as the reverse complement.
ATCTAACTAGCTAAGAGTAATAATTACAACAAACGTAAATGAAGAAAATTATTAGCGAAAGTCATCCATTAATTTGTATTGTACTCGTATTTGTGGATAATAATGGACAAACAATTGTTACTCATTTAATTTCAATTAACTCTATTTCAATTGATTATTATTATTAATAAACCTTTATAAATCCGTGTATTACACGGGGTTAAAAATTAGCTTGTAATATATACTATATACTAATATAATCACCATATGTGTCCCAAAAAGTACACGTGTCGCATTTACATTAAAAAAAATTCCGCCCAAATTTAAGAACTTACAATAATTTATAAAATAATATTTTAACCAATGTGTATCTAACAAGTGAGTTTTAAGGATAGACATTAAATGATTCAAATTTTAAATAAAAAAAAGTATATATAAGTCAGTTCATTTAAACTAAATCCATTTTAATTGGCTTTTATTATTTTCAAGTCTTATTATAATCCGTGCATTTACACATGGTAAAAACTAGTATTACAAATATTAGTGAAAATCCAAATATATGACTATATTCTCTATCACAAGGATAAACCAATAGAATCTAAATGTCCTATGTGTTAGGAATATACTAATAAATTCAAGTAATGCTATTGTTTTATCTTATACGATGTATATAATTGCATAGTCAATTCACCACAACCCTACAAATCCCCAAAACTCAAACCCCATTCATTTGAGGGTTTTTTTTTAACCAATAACTAACCAAGTAACTCATCCCACATTCCCACTATATTATTTATTTATTTTTATTTTTTTTAAAAAAACTTAATAAGGATAATAACTACCCATTCCACCTTTTTTTTTTTTTTTTGGGAAATTCTCATTGGTAATCATCTATTATTTTTTTTTTCTCAATGGTAAAGGGTGCAACTTTTAATTATCCTTGGTAACCAAACATTAATATGATTAATTAAATGGTAACATGTGTTTAAAAAACATCATTAAATCATTAACCATGGTTTAATAACAATGAATTGACTTATTTACCCTAACAATTATTTCCCTCCTTTTTTTTTTTCTTCTGGTTTTCGTTCCCCATTTCTAAAACCCCCAATTCATCTTCAATTACTCAATTCTAGGGTTCTTCATTTTCCAGATTAGGGTTTATGGCAAAATCGGGTTCATCCTCTATATCAACGAAGATTATCACCATGGACGACAAGCTTGAATGGGTGAAGTTTGTGACCTATAAATGTTCTCCTCCAAAAATCGCTATTTTTCAAGTGTAGGGGCTACGATAATTTTGCTTGGGTGAAGGAAGGAGATGCAGTCAGGGCAGGGGATGAATTCGAGGTTGAAGGAGGTTCATCTGGTTCTTTGAAGACAAAAGTTGAGGATTTGGCCAATTTCATGAAAGTTGATGAGAAAATGGCGCTTATATTGTATTTTGTGTTGTTGTCTGTTGTTTCTAAGTACTAATGTATGCATCCCTTATTGGTATGCTTTGGTTAATTCATGTACTGAAAGGCTTTTGTGCTATTATCAATAAAATGGTTGGTTTTGAATTTATGAAATTTATTGCATTCAATATAACAGTAACCATAATATAGTCAATTGCATCCAATAGAATAGTAATTACAAAATTGCAAAATGATATAAGTCAATTCCTGCCAAAAGTCAGATTACTTACAAAATGATATCAAATCAAGTTTCACTACTACTGCCATGTCCACTAACTATTGTCAAAGATGTGTCTACTAACATCTTTTACTTAGAGAAAATACATCACAACTTTTAAATATGTCCAAAAAAAAAAACACACAAACAGCAAAATAGCTCCACAAAATAACATTTGCATTCTAAATAAATTAACTAAGCAGGCTGAGAGGCAGAGACACCCTTCCTTGTTCTTGGTGAACTTCTTATAGGCTGGGATGATGACGCATCTGTTGTTGGATCAGGTTGGGACAGAGAGATCCCCTTTGGATTTGGTTTGGGTCCCTGTTTCTTGTTCTTCTTCCCTTCAGTTGCTGCCTCGGATGCTTTTTCTTTCCCAGTGAGCCCTCCTTGGCATGTCTGAGAGTTATGCCCATAGTTCTGGCACTTGCTGCACTTAACAGTCTTGGACCTTTTACCCTTGGCCTGCTCACCTTCTTCCCTTCTTCTATTTCTTGCAGGCCTACCAATACCTCTTTTCATATTGGGTGGGGCTATTTCTGGGTAGGTGTTGTCAGGCCATTGTTCAACATCTGGGATGGATTTGATTGTGTTGCCATATGTGAGCTTGTACCTTCTCAAGGAGTACCATTCACTCACATACTTCTTAGGATCCTCATGTGCATGTATAATAGCCCTCATAGCATGCTTACATGGCAATCCAGACAGCTGCCACACATTACATGCACAAGTTTTGTCATTTAAGTTGACAGGTAACACTGATTTACCATCTAACACTTCATACTCTCCATCTCCAGCCTTCAAACACCTACAAGTCCTAGACTCATGACTAAGCACTTGCAATCTTCTAATGATATTTGGACAAATATCATCATTCCAACTCTCACACTGCTCCCATCTAGTGGCCAGTCTGACCATAGTCAGTCTTCTGATCCCTACATTAAAATGTAAACAAATTCAGTTCTTGCTACTAAGTATGGTAATGCAACTTCAACATAAGCATAAGGCTACCTTCAAGTAAAGTGAGAACAGGTCTGCATATGTTGATTCCTAGCTAGAGTAGCATTAAAGCTCTCTACAAAATTTGACTTATTCACATCACACTTTATGTTAGGGTTGAAAGCATGTTTTGACCATGTTGATTGGGGTCCCACTTTTGACAACAAAACTAATGCCAAGGGATTAGCCTTCTGGAGAGCTTCCATTGCTTTTCTGAAAGTAAAAGGGTTATAAGCCCTAGCTGCCTTCCAAAAGAGTAAGAACATGAGTAATCCTGGGAATTCCCCCTTGAAGTTCTTGACAAGATGTTTGCAGCAATATCTTCTACCAGATTTAGGCCATAATTCAGTTAGTACAGCTTGTATACCCTACATTTCACACACATGTTCATAAGTGAGTCAGCAACAAAATTTAGTAAACTATGAACTAAAAAACCAGGACAAGTCATAAGAGTTTACCTTTTGCCTATCTGAGATGATACACCATTCATCTCCTCTTCCACTATCCTTCAATGCATTCTTCAAATGCCAGATGAAAAACTTCCATGTATCAGTGTTTTCAGCTTCAACTATTGCCCAGGCAATTGGAAACAATTCATTGTTTGCATCCAAAGCAATAGCTGAAAGTAGAACTCCACCATAGTTTGGGGTGTTTGTACATTATTTTCCTTATCCTTATCCCAATACTCAACTATGAGGTCTATTAAATTCACCTTATCAACATCCTCAACATTCACAGAAACATCAATACCCCTATATTGAAATTGCAACACTACAACATCACCCATTCTGCAACAAATACACAACCAAACAACACAACAGCAACAAACACTATAAGAATCATACCCTAACACACGAAAACAGAGCATAGCACAACAAATTGCAAAAAATATAATCATACCTGGCTTCGAATCGAGTTTTATGTTGTAATTTTCCTCAGATAATGGCTAAATATTTAATCTTGCAAGCCTTACGAACAGAATTCGATCGTACTTCACCCAGCAAACCTAAGAATCTGTTTCACCAAGTCCCTCGCAATTCACAAAACAATCCCCCAAAAAACCCCAATTTGTTTGATTAAAACCCTACTAACTCAAAAACCCAGATTTTAGAAGATCGCTCGTGATTTTTAAATTGAAATTCTTCGCAAATTGCTCTCCAATTGTCTGAGTACAATTTTTCCAACTGATGAAGATGAACGATCAAACCAATTCACTTAATTTGATTAGACACAGTTGGTTGGGGTAAAATCAATGGGGGCAAAATTGTCTTTTCGCATCTCAAGACCTAAACCCTGGTTAAATAATTAACCAATACTAAAACACATGTTACCATTTAATTAATCATATTAATGTTTGGTTACCAAGGATAATTAAAAGTTGCACCCTTTACCATTGAGAAAAAAAAAAATAATAGATGATTACCAATGAGAATTTCCCTTTTTTTTTTAATAATTTTTTCAAGGAACTGCAACAATTAATAAAAAAATCACTTTTTTTTAAATGCTACTAACATTTCACACATTGTGTTATTTTCTTAGAAATAATTGTAGAGTCAATTCACCACAGCCCAACAAATCCCCAAATTCAAATCTCATGCATTTTCCAAATATTCATCCCATATTCCCACTATATTATTTATTTATTTATTTTTTTAAAAAATTAATAAGGACAATAAGTACACATCCCACCGTTGTTTTTTTTTTTTAAAAAAAAAAATCAAGGGACTACAACAATTAATAAAATTCACTTTTTTTTAAAGCACTACTAACATTTCACTTTGTTTTATTTTCTTTCGTGCGGAATAATATATGTCGTGCATTAGCACGAAAATACAGTTCTTTTATCAACAATTCACCATAGCACTCTAAATCCCCAATCCTTCAATTGTATGCATACTTTTTGGGGACTATCCTACAAACAATTTCCACTTCTCTAATCATAAAAAAATAATAATAAAAAATGTACAACACGTTATTTGCGCAACTGGCCTCACCGAATAACTACTTGTAGAAGATCAAAAATAGACCTATGACACTAAGTAACCCCTATAACACAAAATGGGTAACCTCTATAGATTTAACAAAGTAGCCCCCATATATGATAGCTGGCTACATTGTGTGGACGCCCACATATAAGAGTTGGCCCTGTTTTTTGAATTTCTGAGCAAAGCAGTAAATATCAGATTTCAGTAGAGCGGAAAGGGTGTCGACAACTAGATTACTAATACTCAATAGAGCAGATTTGAACATAAAATTGTAAAGCCGATGAGACGACCACAACAGCTCTAAAAAAAACATGGCCTAAGTTACTACATCAAATCAACCTCCCTATATGAAATATTTAGTATATTTTTTTCTTATATTATATATTTAATTTTTTTTTTCTAATACTACCTTCGGTCCAAATTACTCGCAACTATTTCCTTTTTGGGCCGGTCCACATTAAACGCAACTTTCCAATTTATTTCCTTTTTAGCAACTTTTATTGGTAAAATTACCATTTTACCCTTACTTTTTTTTTAAAAACACCCTTATTAAATAACTGATTTTATCTAATTAGCTTAAACCCTAACATTAATTAAGGGTTCGTTTGGCATTGTTGTGGTTTTCTGTTTTTTGGTTTTTTTTTTGTATAAAAATATATGATATATGTCACATAATGAATAAAAAATTATTTAAACTTATTAAAATCATAATAATTTTGAAAACTAACAACAAAAAAGTTGAAAGACCTTTTTCTTGTTTCCTGTTTTTGGTTTTTAGTTTTCAGAAAAATAGGAAACTAAAAACCAAAAATGATGCCAAATAAGCCCTAAGTTAACTATTTTCTCCAAAATCAACCCCTTTCCATCTAATCAGCCACGGAAACCAATTCCAGCCACCTTCATCCTCCTTCATCTCCTTCCTCATCACCATTATTCATCAAATTTCTACATCTTCTTCCTCATCCCCATTATTTTTCTCTCTCCTCCTTCAGTTTCCTATTATTTTTCCAGGTATGTGGGTTTATGGTTTCAGATCGTGGGTCGTAGGTCGACGGTTGTGGGTAGGGATGGCAATGGATTTGGACCCGACCCGGAGCTGTGGATCCGGATCCGTTTTTCACGGATCTGGGTCTTCTAATTTTGGACCCGATGGATCCGGGTCGGATCCGGGTCCTGCTGACAAAAACGGATCTGGATCTGGGTCTGGGCCCTTGACCCGGATCCAGATCCGTGGACCCTTTTTTTAATTTTTCCTATTAAAAAAAACTAAAATTTTTTGTTTCTTTATTTAAAAATGTTGATAATGTTAGTAATGATAAAGATAAACTCTTTCAAGAGATGAATTTTGGATGCTCATATTATATACATCATCGTTGTTTTTCACTAGCCCATATGTAACGTTGTATTTTTTTTTTGTTGTTTATAATTTAATTCAAAATATGAGTGTATAAGTTGGTTAATTTGGGGTTGAACTTAATAACCAACAACGTAAGTTTGAAATAATTTTTTTGACCCGAACATTACATTCACTAGTAGAATAAACGTAATGGCAAGCGGTTTTGAACCGCATGGGCTTATGGGGCTTGCCATTAGCCATTTAAATAGCAAGCGGTTCAGAACCGCTTGCCATTACTAGAGAAAGGGCAGCGGTTTTGGCGCCAAACTGCTGCCCATTATGGGTATAAAAAAATACCAAAATTGCTGCCCATTATGGGTATAAAAAATAATATTTTTTTTGGGGTTTTTTCCACATAAATTGATATATAAACCAAACATATGTAAAAACATTAATATTTTTATTAATTATTTGTTGTAATATTACATTTTCATTAAAAAAAATTAATTCAACTAATAAAATTAATACAAATAATAAAAGAATAATAAAAAAATTAAAAAACTCATGTTCCAGGACTTCCAGCCATGACCACCAACACCACCGTCCAGGCCAGCACCACCACCCACCACGACCCCCACGAGCAGCCACACCCACCAGAACCCCTAACTGACCCGGCCCCCACCCACCAAACCCTCACCAAAACCCACAACCCCACCACGACCCCCACTACTCCTCACCCACCAGAACCACCAACTGACCCCCACCCACCAAAACCCTCACCGAAACCCTAACCCAAACCACAACCCCCACCCACACAACCAGACCCCCAACCAAACCACGACCAGACCCCCATCCAAACCACGACCCCCCACCCACCATGACCGTACCCCCACTAAAAATAAATCTAAAATCGAAATAAAAAAAAAAATCGACCCACCTTTAAAAAAAAAAACCATCTAGCCCACCACGACCTCTACCCAAACTAGATCCCCGCCATGAAAACGCCAATTTGGGCTTGAAATTATGGTTTAAAAGGTGAAATTCGACCATAAAAACTCTAGATCTAGAGTTTTTCATGGTCGAATTTGACCTAAAAAACTTGAACACCCAAACGCATGCACGAATTTGCTTGAAATTGTACTCGAAATTGTCCTCAATCTGCTCAAAAACTTGGGGTTTTGGTTGAATTTGCTCGAAATTTTTTGGTTTTGGTTCGAATTTGTGGAGATGAGAAAGAACAAAGAAAAAAAGAAAGTGAAAGAAGAAAGGATTGAAGGAAAGAGAAGGGGAGAGAAAGGGAAAACGGGAGAAAGAAAGAGGAGAGAGATAGAGCACCGAAAATGAAAGAGGAGAGAGAGAGAGAGAGCTGAGTAAAGAAAGAGGAGAGAGAGAAATAAAGGGAGGGGTGGGTAGGTACGGTTTTAGGGTTTTTTTAAAATGGCAAGCGGTTTGGGGTTGAACCGCTTACCAATATATGTAATGGCAAGCGGTTTAACCCCCAAACCGCTTGTCATTTATATATTGGCAAGCGGTTCGCGCCAAAACCGCTTGCCATTCAATATAAGAGTTTTTTTTTTTTAAAAAAAAAACTAGGTAAATGGCAAGCGGATTTTTAAAACCGTTGCCATTTGGGGCTTCCCATCAAGTATTTTCTACTAGTAATTTATTGCAAAAAATTAGGCAAAATATATTGGACCCGGATCCGGACCCGAATTTGTTGGACCCGACGAATCCGGATTCGGGTCTTCATTTTCTAGACCCGACAGATCCGGGTCGGATCTAGATCCTATATACAAAAATGGATCTGGATCCGGGTCCATCCGGACCTGGTCCAAATCCGACCCGTTGCCATCCCTAGTTGTGGGTTGCAGATTGTGGATGCGAGATCGTCGGTGGTAGGTTATGGTAGATTGCTGCGGGTCGAGGGTTCGGTGGTAGGTGGGAGGTTACCGCGGCTCATGAGTTTACTGGGGTCGATGGGTTCGAGGGTCGTAGGTCGTAGGTTCGTTGGTACTGGGGTCGGTGGGTTCGGAGGTCGTAGGTTCGTTGGTGCTGGGGTCGGTGGTGGTGGTGGTGGCCGGTGGGTGGTTTCTGTACAGCAAGTTGGTGCCGGTGGTGGTGGGTAAATTAATATAAATTTAGTTGAATTTGTTTTTTTTGGGTTGGATTAAAATTAAGCATATACCCTTATCTTTCAATAATCATGCTTATGATATTTTGCCTCGGCCTCCGCAAACCCTCCCAAAGTTGCGAGTAATTTGGAGTGGAGGTAGTATAAAATATAGCCCGCGCATTTTGCACGGGTACGCTCTAATTTAATAAATAATTGAAAAAACTTTGCCTAACTGATAAGTATTGTTAATCCAAAAACTTACTCGTAGGGTATTTTTATTTTTTATTTTAATAAAATGTCAAGGGTAAGCAAGCACCATTTTTTTCCGTTTAGGCAAATATAATGGTTTATATTTTGCTTAAGTCTTAGTAAAAATAGTTAGCTTAGGGCTCGTTTAGCATTGCCGTGGTTTTCAGTTTTTTGGTTTTTTATTTTTCAAAAAAATAAGATATATGTCAAATAATGATTAAAAATTAGTCAAACTTATTAAAATCATGATAATTTTAAAAACTGGCTATATAAAAAAGGAAATATTTTTTTTCTTGTTTCCTATATTTTTGGTTATTTGTTAAAGCACTTAATTTAAAAGTTTGCCTTGGGATATGTTAGTGAAAGAAGAATCAAGGATAGATATGAAAAAGTTTCATATAAAACCACTATTTCCCCTGTCTCTTATATAGTGGTTTATTAGAGTTGGTTTGGTTATATTTGTCAATATTGTATTTATGTTAAAGTTATCTTATTAGGAGTTTTAGGCAATTTAAGTTACCGATTGTATTGTGTATATATATGTGTTTAATATCAATGCAAAGGTTAAACCATTTTCTCCAGGCCACAATATTCTTGAGAACATGGTATCAGAGTTAGGTTCATAATATGGGACCTTAAGTGGCTAAAAGTTCACTGGGCCAAGAGTTAGTCCATGTAAAGGGGAGTGATGAAACACTCTAGCCCCATGAGACAAAAGTTAAAAAGGGAACTTACATGTGAGGGGGAGTGTTGAAAAAATAGACCTCTCGAGTATCACCACATGTATGTGTCCCACATTGGTTGAAGAAGAGATAATTAAACATTTTATAAGGCTAAGGGGCTACTCCTCCTATTGCCAAATGGTTTTGGGATGGAACCTCCTTTGGACTTGTGAAGTGGACTCTCTCTCTCTTGGTAATTTGCGGGAGCGGCCCAGACTCGTATCTATTTTTGGATAGTCAAAATTAGCAGCTTATTTCTGTTTAAAGAGTGTACTTTATAACAAATTTACAATTTTTATTATGGGTTGTCATTATTTTTCTTTTATTTTTATGTACTCTTGACTAGGGTTGTTCATCGGTCCAAGACCAGACCGGACCGGATCGACCCGGATTGGACCTAAGGCCGAAAATTAGAATTTTAAGAACTGAAGACCGGACCGATTAAGTTAGGACCGAACCCGGACCGGACCAAAAGAATCGATCCAAAACCCGGACCGAACCGCTTTGGACCGATTTGAGAATTTTTTTAAAAAGAAAACTAAATTTTTAATAAAGTTAAGGAAAACACAAAAAAAGTATTGGAAAAACTATATTGTAACGTCATTTTTACGTCTTTTTTTGTATGTTTAGTGCAAAAAAAACTTATAAATTTAAAGTTTACTAAGCTTATTAAGGATAATTTTAACCATTATTTAAGGTTTCACACATATTTTTAATAAAAAAAAGTCCGGTCCAAAACCGATTTTTATAGGGTTTTGGACCGGACCAGACCGAAGACCGGAAAAATGAATTTCAAGACCCGAAGACCGGACCGATTAATTCGGTCCGGTCCGGTTCGGGTTCGGTCCGGTCCATTTTTTTCGGTTCGGACCGATTTATGAAAACCCTTACTCTTGACATCATTTTTCAACACTTTTCTTCAATAATTACCAACTACTCTTTCTCTTTATCTTTCATTAACTCCACATGCATACTCTCAATCATTAGTTTTAAGATATCTATAAATTTTTTTAATTCCCGTGAAAAAATCAAATAGGTCACTAAATAAAGAATGAAGAGAGTATGTCTTTTCTCTTAAAAAAAAAGGGATTATGTCTTAGTGTCAGTTCTCATAGTCTGAACTGAAATGAATATTTTATAAGAGAAGGAAATTAGGAACTGAAATGAGCTGAGCTGAAAATAAACGTATGAGAACAGACCCTTAGTCTCACCCTTGATAGAGAGTCATTTATAGACCTAGAAATTTAACCAAATCTTCTATCCCAAAAAAGGTAAAATGAGTAAAAATCAATCAAGAAAATCACTATTTTTAAGATCAAAAAAAAAAAAAAAAAAAAAAAAAAAAAAAAAACTCAAATAATAGATCTTCTTCACTCAATTTCACAGTGACAATGAATAAAAGTGGTTGGTGGTGAAGCAGTTAATGTGACAGTGAGTTACCCAGTTCCCATCAAAATATAAATGCGTTTGGCATGGTTGTTGCCAATATTGTTCCCATTTAAATAAATGCTACTCTTATCTTCCTCACTCACTAATATAAATATGAAAGTGATCAAAAGCACCAAATTTTACAGCTTGACTCTTTTCTTTCTTTATTATTACTACTGTACTTCGCTTTCACAGTAATCTAGAGAGAGAAACTGACAGAGTAAGAGAGAGAATTTGAGGAGGGCACGTGGGCATTCATCAGCTTGTGGCCACCATTGTTGTATTTCTGAGCTTTTTATGCTTCACTTCACTTTCCAGCCATTTCTCACACAAATCCCATTTCTTCTTCTTAATAAAGCTCCAATCTTTTTTAAGTTCGATCTTTGTAGACCAACATAGAGATAAATTCTTGGTTCATGTAGCTGACTCAACTCGACTCGATTCGACCCCACTAAACAAAATTAAGCCTAATACCCAATTTGTGTATCTCATTAATGTACCAACCCAGGTACACATTAATGTGAAGTTGCTGTTGTTGCTGTTAATTACTTATGATATTTGGACCACCTTCAAATTGACTAGTAAATACCCTTTTCTTTATTAAAAGAAAGAATGTCAGTATTTGTTATGTTGCTATTATATGGTTGTCATATTTGTCTTGCTCTTTCTTTTTGCAGATTCCTAATATCCCAGAAATTTAATTTTTTTTTTCTAGGTTAATTTGATGATTAGCTAGTATAATGTGGTTTAGAGGAGCTAGGTTTTGTGTATTACTAGCATTGTGATTTGTGAGCATGAGAAAATTCCAGAAGCAGAAATTTAAGTTGGTTCTTGTGTTACTGTTTTTCTTGTTTCTGGAATTTGTCTTTGTTTGCCCAGCTACTGAGAAAGAGAAGCAGATTTTGCTGCAGTTTAAGGGCAATGTCTCAAATGACCCTCTTAATGTGTTAAGTTCTTGGGTTGCTGCGGCTGATCCGTGCAGAAATTATACTGGTATTGTTTGTGATGCTAACCAAAATGTTGCTAGAATTGTATTGTGGAATACTAGCCTTTCTGGGGTTTTGGCACCTGCATTATCTGGGTTGCCATCGCTTCGGTCGATCACTTTGTTTGGCAATAGGTTTACTGGGAACATCCCAGAAGAATATGGAAGTATTAAGTCATTGTGGAAGTTGAATTTGAGTTCCAATGCTCTCTCTGGGCCAATCCCAGAATTTATTGGGAAATTGGAGAATATGAGGCTTTTGGATTTGTCTAAAAATAGGTTTTCAGGGGAAATTCCACCCAATTTGTTTGCAAATTGTGAAAAAATGAAGTTTGTTTCTTTATCTAGCAACAATCTTACTGGTTCAATTCCTGATTCTGTGATCAATTGCACAAGTCTTATGGGTTTTGATGTTTCTTACAATGTGCTTGGTGGTAGTGTATCTTCTCGACTTTGCGAGTTGCCTAGTTTGTCTTTCTTGTCATTGAGGAGAAATGTGTTTGCTGGGAGTATTGAAGGGAAGCTAACAGGTTGCAACAGCTTAGAGTTTTTGGACCTTAGTAGCAATATGCTCGATGGGAAGGCGCCGTTTGATCGATTAGGATTGGTGAATATGACTTATTTCAATGTTTCTAATAATGGATTTCAAGGGCAGATTCCGGATGCCATTACATGCAGCCAGAGGATGAGGTTTTTTGATGCTTCATGGAACAACTTGGATGGGGTGATTCCTTCATGGATCACAAACTGTGCAAACCTGAAAATTTTGGACTTGGAGAGCAATAGGCTAACTGGGAATATCCCAAAGGGCATTGGGACTTTGAAGAACCTTTCAAGCTTAAGGTTGGGGAATAACTCGATAGACGGGACAATCCCTGAAGAGATTGGAGATATTGAGCTATTGCAAGTTCTCAATTTACACAACCTCAATCTTCATGGTCCAATTCCTGACGAACTTGCTCGTTGTCGATTTCTCCTTGAGCTGTGAGTCACCTTATTACAAGTATTCACAACTGCTTTATTGTTTTAACTTAAGCTTTGTTTTGATTTGAACATGTAAGTTGAAACATATTCTATGATGTTTTGCTCCTGCAGGGATGTTTCTGGCAATGTATTAGAAGGTGAAATACCTCAAACCATATATAACATGACATACCTTTTAATTCTCGACCTTCATAAGAACAAACTCAGGGGTAACATCCCGATAAATATTGGAGACCTCTCTGGGATCAAGTATCTTGATCTTTCGGAAAATTTACTATCTGGATCAATCCCTACTTCACTAGGTAATCTAGGAAAGCTTACCCATTTTAATGTTTCATACAATTCTCTTTCTGGGGAAATACCTCAACTTTCAACTATCACAAACTTCGGGTATACATCATTTTATCATAACCCTCGGCTGTGTGGCCATCCTCTGGACAGCTGCTCGGGGGCAATGTCAAAAAGGGCAAAGGCGCTTACAGTTTCTGCCATTGTTGCAATTGTTGCTGCTGCTCTTATTCTTTTTGGGGTTTGCATAGTTACCATATTAAATAAAGGGGCACGCAAGAGTAGGGAAGAAGTGGAGACCATGGTTTTAGAAAGCACTCCTTTGGCTTCCACTGAAACAAATATCATCATTGGGAAGTTGGTTTTGTTCAGCAAAAGTTTGCCGTCCAAATATGAAGATTGGGAAGCTGGTACCCGAGCTTTGCTTGACAAAGAGCGTCTTGTTGGTGGAGGCTCCCTAGGTACAGTCTACAGAACCAGTTTTGAAGGTGGGATCTCGATAGCTGTGAAGAAGCTCGAGACTTTGGGAAGGATCAAAAGTCAAGATGAATTTGAGCAAGAAATTGGAAAATTAGGAAATATTCAGCACCCCCATTTGGCAACATTTCAAGGTTACTACTGGTCTTCGACTATGCAGCTGATTCTTTCAGAGTTTATTCCTAATGGTAACCTGTACGAAAATCTGCATGGCTTAAACCTTGCTAGCTCCAGTAGTCGTGGTGGATATAGCGAATTGTATTGGGGACGAAGATTTCAGATTGCCCTGGGAACTGCTAGAGCACTAGCTTATCTTCATCATGATTGTAGACCCCCAATTCTTCATCTTAACATAAAGTCCACAAATATACTCCTGGATGAAAATTATGAGCCCAGGTTATCTGATTATGGGTTGTCAAAGTTGCTTCCTATGTTTGATAATTATGGCCTGACAAAGTATCACAATGCAGTTGGGTATATTGCTCCTGAATTAGCTCAAACTTCAAGAGGAAGTGACAAGTGTGACGTATATAGTTATGGGGTTGTGTTGCTGGAGCTGGTCACAGGGAGGAAGCCTGTGGAGAGCCCTTCATCAAGCGAGATTGTTGTTTTGTGCGACTATGTAAGAGAGCTATTGGAGAGAGGATCAGCATCCGATTGCTTTGATAGAAGGTTGAGGAATTTTGCTGAAGATGAGCTGATTCAAGTTATGAAACTAGGGCTTTATTGTACTTCTCAGGTTCCTTCCAAGAGACCTAGTATGGCTGAAGTTGTCCAATTCCTTGAGTCGATTAGGAATCACAGTACTTGAAACTGAAACAAATGGTTTTTTGAAATGTGGGTTATATTTGTGTATGTTCGTTGTGCAGTGAAGCAACGTAGTTTAGCAGAGAGGGAAGTTGAGATACTTTCCGAAGAAATAGGTAGGGCGTTAGGGGAAACATCAGTGATTCTTTTGTATTCTTTTTCTTTGTTTTCAATCTCTCCCATTGTTGTACACACCCTATATTCTGAAATAAATTCATTGATTTTTTGTATATCCCATACAATCCGTTCGCCTCTGCTCGAATTTAAATTTTGGCCTATGTTTAGAGTTATTTGACCGTGAAAGCGTCTGTTACAGCATTTTCTAAATCAGAATGCACCATCAGGTCAGAGAACCACCGTCTCAGACATTACACATATCAGACTTCTTTCAGTTTTCGGTACTGAAGTAAGCTTTCAGAATTTATTTTCTTCCATCTCCAACATGATATCCAGATACCAGTACTAGAAGATTAAACAAACTAATATGCCAACTGCAATTTCATTCTCTTTTCAGGAGCTTATCCTATCAATATAATTTCTTTTTGAACTAGACTATACACTTTTTAAGTATAATAAATGAATAGCAATTTAACTACGAGATTTACAAGTTTCCATGATTCTTCGTATCCTGCCCATAACTACAGGAATATCCTTTTCGCCTAAAGTTGCAAAGCAGCATTGAAACCACCCAGGCTCTATGCAATGGCATGAAGATCCAGGTATTATGTTGATCTTGGCTACATTCAACAACTTATCCCAAAGCTCAAGTTCTCCTTTCTCGCTGTAAGACCGAATTAATCCACTCATATCAACCCAACAACAGAAACCTCCGCTGCTTTTTGTGGATTCAATGCCCAATTCTTTCAGCCCTGACACAAATTTCATACATAATCTCTGTAGTCTCTCTCTATTAGTCTGTATCAATGTCTGGATGAATCTTGTATCAGAAAGCATTGAGAATAGCAATCGTTGGATTATAGATGATAATGGAGAAAACCGCACCATTTTTGTGGCAGCAGCCAAAAGATTATGATTAAAAGAATAAATTACTCCTGCTCTAAAACTGTTAAGAGAAAGATCTTCTGATAGATTGTAGACTACATGAACCCTGTTGCGCTCAAGATCTTCTGATTCGATCATTTCAGCCATGCTGATGAATTCTTCTCCACCATGAGTAGACCCCACAAAAATTTCATTGGATATTATGTGTATATTTTTCTCTGTAGCAAAATCTATAAGATTATAGAGTGCTTCTCTGCCAAGCAGATTGCCAACGGAATTTGAGGGATTCGAAATAATCACCCCACGAACTTTCATGCCACGCTTCTTTGCCTGGTGGAAAGCACGATCAAGGGCTGTAATGCTTGGATTGAAATTATCAGCACTACGGCAAGGAACAGGAATTATTTCAACCCCAGTTCGCCACTTTATATCCCTGTCAAACCTGCAGACATTTAAGTTAAATCCTCAGAAATTTCAACATGCTCAAAAATAAAGAGAATAGAGGGTTTGGAGTGCTGACTCTACTAAGAGGGAAAGCATAATACCCAGGATAGTACGGGGAAGGAACAAGAAATGCGTTTCCAGGATCTGCCAAGCAGAAGCAAAGGATCTCAATCGCTGAGGCTGCACCAGCTGTCAAAACTATTTGGGACGGCTTAAAATGAACCCTTCTTTCTGTGATTTCAGACATGAATCCAGCTACTGCCTATAATGATATACTCGTATCAACTCACTAGTAAAGCAATTTAAGCGTAGCTTATGAGAATTGTAATTCAAAGCATGCTGAGGAACAATCTGAATAATGTCTTGGAATTTCGTGTGTACAGATGAAATCCGCGAATTCTCAGATTCTCAGACCCGGTATTATTTCAAAATTGTGTTTAGGAAGATGACTAAATGAGGAACTATAAACATGAAAAAGAATCACAAAAAGCTCAACAAAAAATAGGTTTTTTTTTTTTACTATAATTGGTATCATATATTATAATCAATTGTAATCAAATGCAGGTTGTCCTTTTTATAGAAACTAAAAAGTTAGAAATCATTTCATTAACTAGGTTGGAAGCTAGTAAAGTAGTGAGGAGTAGTACTAAAGTATACCATTTTCAATTCCATGATTCCATCAAAAGGTTGATAAGTTGCAGTCCCACTTATACTCATTTCTTCTGCTCCACCACAGTACTCATTTCTTGTACTTGACAATATTGAATTCTTCCCATTTTTCACCATCCATTCTCTCACCAAATCTACACACACCTGCAACATTACAATAAAACATCATAATGAATTCTCATTAATTCAAAAACACTTTCCACGTGCACCTATAGCAACGTCGGACAATACAAATGAGCAAAATAATAGCCTTAATATAATTACATACCAAACTCTAGCAAAATATTATACGAAGTATAATAGTATCATGATAACACTCAAAATTTAAATCAATACACAAGTAAAATGTATTTAATGCTTATACACACGTATCAAAGCCGTAAATAAAAAAATAAACCCACATGATTTTCGGGCAAGCCAAGCTGAAAAATACCATCAGGATTACCCAACCGATCAAACGGGTCATCATCAACCCGACTCAACCCAACAAGATACGGCGAACTGTTAACCGATTTAACCGCTCTCGAAGACAAATGGGCCGGGCCAGCCGGGCTTCGAGGTGAGAGAAGCGACCGCGACAGAGACCTCTCCAATCCCGGCGCCGGCGGAACAATCTCCGGCGACGGAGAAGAATTATCATTATCATCACTAGTAGTATCTTTGTTATCGGAACGATTTCTACGAAGATAAAGCTGAAGAAAGTAAAACAGAGCACAGGGTATAACAGAGCCAAAGAAGAGACCCCCTCTTCCCTGAGCAACGCCTTGTAAAGGGACGATTATCCTCATCTCTGTCCCTCCGCCGGAGCCGGCAGATTTTCCGGCGGGTTTGGGTTTTCCGGTGGGTTCGTCGGCGGCGGAGAAAAGGGTCATAGCTTATAGTGATGATGATGATGAAGAGGAGAAATCATGGTATTTTGTGGTGGTTTGAGAGTTAGCGTGAGAGAGGAGAGAGAAAAAGAGGGAGGAATTTTTGGATTGTTTATACAAGTATGTGTTAGCAAAATATTTGAGTAAAGTTTTATTTATGAATTTTATTATGAAATGAATCATTTTTTTAGGAGTGTATTGTGTATGTAATATGTATGTGTCTTGGATTGCGGGGGTTGAAAGGAGGAGGTGCTTAATTGGACGAATAATGAGGAGAGAGAAAATTAGGGGGAGGTTTTTTTTTTTGTGAGTGTCAAGATGCAAGATCCAATTCTTGGGGATGTTTTGGATGTGACAAGCTTGGTTATAGGACCTAGTGATGTCATATGTGGTTAAGTCTAGCCCAAACCAACCGGTCCGGACTCGGACTTAGGTTGGTAATGGTCGAATTTGAGCACGGGTTTGGCGTAAAGCTTGTTGAAACTATAGCGACACTGTTTATTTAGGTGTTTTCACTTGTTTACCCTTTTGAGCTAGTTCGAATTCGGAGCTCGATTTTGAATAATTAGGTTCTAATTTCCTCCTAATTGTCCTCCCTACTAAGTGCAATCCAATATTTGGGTTTTTCTTTGTGGTTTGTACCGTACGTGCATGAGACATACTATCAACTTCTATTAGTTGTTGATCAATGTAAAGGTCTTAATTGTCTGTTACTCTACAATAATGAAGAATACGTTAAAAATGGTTGGAAATAACCGGTACAACATATAAAAGCAACTATAGTATGCACATATTTCATACAATATTCCTAAACATACTAAAAAAAAGACATCGATTGTGGAATTAATGAATTTTATTAATTGAGTTATTAAAGTGTAGGAAATACGGAGTATATTTAAAAACTAAGAGCTATAATTAGGCGAATTAACACATACATTTCTACATTATTGTCTTTTATAACTCTATAAATAAAAAGTTGTAAAATATTGATATATCCATGCCTTTATAAAATAGTTTTGCTAGATGCCATTTAAGGAATTGGGCTCAATTTTGAGTTCATTATGTTTGCAATAAGTTTGATATAGTTTAGCTCAAGAGCTTCCCACATTAGTTCAACTTAAGGATGCATTTGATCCATCCGATTTTATTGAATAAAAATTATTTAATTGTATGAATTTTAGTATTTAGGAAATATTCCTCGTGACTGAAATTCCTAATGTGATACAAAGTTTCAATATACTTCATACCTAATAAGATACAATGTTATCCACCGTAGCCAGGTGTGCAACCCGAGTCGCATTCGGATATAATCGAAGCTAACCGGATGGCAATCTTGTAAGTTGATTGACTTTGTAGGTTTTTTGATATAATAATAATAATAATAATAATAATAATAATAGTAAGATGTAATGAAAACAATTTTTACATTAGGTCACGGCTCTTGTGTATTTGGTCATCTAAGGAATCGATCCTTTTAGTGGTATCATATGTCATCATAATTTTATCTGCAAGGAACATGTCATATTCATACCAGGAAGAAGATAACACACATAATCACCTACTTATATTAAACAAGAAACAAATTAATTATTATGTCGTTGTCTTTTAAAGTGTATGTATGTATGTATGTATCCAAATTGTGTTAAATTTTTATGAATATGAAGGTAATGAACTAATAATTACTGAAAATATATATACAAAGTATATATTTTTTGTCATCTAAGAGCCTACACAAATTCTTAATATGTGCATGCTGGCATACACCGCCATCATGGGGTCGCTAGTGTTTTAGGGGTTAGTTACTCGATTGGTCAGTGTTATAGGGTTAGATTGTTAGTGTTATATAGCTACTTGGTTAGTAATTTAGGAGTTACTCAGTCAATATTATAGAGATTACTCATTCAGTGTATAGTAATAGAAGTTACTTTATTCTCTTACAAACAACCACATGGCGTGTCCAATCGCACACAAATCGTGTTAGAGAGCTGAACTAATTGAGGATTAAGGACAAATATGAAAAATTCATAAATAGTCCTTAATTTGATTTATGTATTCTTTTTTTTTTTTTAGAATCTTATATGTAGCCTATTATATTCACCGTCGTTCTTAAAAATTATGAAGAGAAGCTTTTAAACATTTAAAAAGTCAAAAAATATAACTAAAATAAAATAACAACGCAGTACTAGCTAGTAGCTATACTAAATACTACTTGTAATTGCTTTTATTTGTCACTGTCGTTGACACCTTATATTATTGTCCATGCTTGGTTTATGCATGTGCACAAACAAAGTGCTCATTCATTTATAGGTTCCTTCATGTTTGATTACACAATCATATTTAGAACTTAGAAGAGTACATCCACAAACTAGAAAATTAAAGATAAGAGAAGCCTCAAATCAAAGACAACTTGGGGGCTCACTTTAATATTATTAGACAATTGAAGACAAAATTTACAACTTTCTTCCTTTTTGGAAGTTTTTATGTCTCACCACAAAAATCAGCGCAGCCAAATCCAAGAACCAAAGTCTCTCGACCATCCAATTAATTCTTTCATTCTCCTTATATAATAATGGGCGCCATCATACTACAAGTCTACAATGCCCAATTGCCCACAAGGCCACAAAAATAAAAATGCAAGTGTTTTGCCACATAGATAATAATTAGAAAACATGGAAATTAAAAATCCAACTTGCGCGGTCTTCTCTTAAAATCCAACCTTTACTTAGGCCATGTTTGGTAAATGGTTTTTTGATGGCTTTTTGGTTAGCTTTTGGTTTTTTTATGTGGTCAAACAGTCAAAAAATGTGTTTGGTAATGACTTTTTAGTAAGCGAAAAAGCTGGCTTTTAAACCAAAATGAAAAACTACTTTTAGTAGCTTTTTTTGTTGGCTTTTAGCTTGTTGGCACACAAATTATCTAATAAACAGCCAACAACCAACAATTAATTTACCAAACACTTTTATAAACAACCAATTTCAAAAACCATCAATTATGAACAGCCAAACATTTCAACTAGTCAAACAAGCCAAGTGAACCAGCCAACCGCCAACAGCAATTTTCCAAACAGGGCCTTAATCTCACAAAAATCCAATCTTTATACCCCATCTTCTCCAATAGATCCATTTTATTGGTGACTTGATGAACAAGTTAATTTTTTCTTTTTTAATTTTATCACTTTCCCTTCTCACTCAAAAGCTGAAACCACCAACCCCAATCGAAATTCAGCACGCACCGCCTCCGCCGCCGCCACCTCTGCCACCACCACTACCCAGACCCAGAACCGAAACCACCATCCCCACCTAGGCTCGAATCACAAACAACCAACCCATACTTAGGCTCGAATCAGGCAACCAAAACGAAGAACCAACCCCACTGCCAGAACCACCCCCTCCCCTGCACCAATTATAACCACCGCATCGGAAAAGTAAGGTCGTTGATCTTCATCAATCTTCGATGGAATAATTCCACCCAACTACAGCAGCCCCGTTTCTCTTGCGGTTTTGATTTTCGCCGGAAAATTCCGAGTCGATTATGCGTTGAATTTGGCCGGTGAATTCGTACAGGGTAAGGGGGAAAGGGGATAGGGGTGGTCGACCGACGTTTGGGGATTGTGATTGTGGTGGCGAATTAATTGGTGATTGTG
Organism: Chenopodium quinoa; assembly: GCF_001683475.1. Lineage (NCBI taxonomy): Eukaryota > Viridiplantae > Streptophyta > Magnoliopsida > Caryophyllales > Amaranthaceae > Chenopodium > Chenopodium quinoa. The sequence continues at coordinate 2,356,159 of NW_018744693.1, read as the reverse complement.
GGTATCGTGTGTGCCAGTGAGAGGAGTGGTGTGAGTTTTCCGGTGGTGAGGGGAATGGTGTTGCTAGATTCCAGATTTCCGGTGGCCGGTGGAGATAGGGTGGTCAGGGAAGGATTTGGGAGGGGGGCTAGCTGGTTTACAGATTTTATATATATATATATTGTTTTTTTAATAATTAATTAAAAAATTGACCTATTAATAGCTAACACATGACATATAACTTACAAAAACCCGTCATCAATAGGTAATGGATCTTTAGATGAAGGTGGGGTATAAATGTTAGATTTTTGTGGGATTACGCAAAGGTTGGATTTTTTTAGAGAATATCGCGCAAAGGTTGGATTTTTATTTTCCATTTAATAATTTTTTTTGGTATCAATCTTTTTAAAAGCAAGGATCATAACCAACAAGAGTTGGCTCAAGTGGTAAACAACTTGATGTCGCTTAAGGGTTTGAGCCTCACCACATGCTATCCGAGTCGAATACGGATGTAGTCGGAGCTAAGATCTGGTGAACGGGGTGGACATCCTAAAAAAAAACAAGGATCATTATTGTATAAATTATATGAGTAATAAATTATTATGGATTATAAGTCAACCTCATGCAATAAAAAGTTAAATAAAGTGCATACTTTTCTTTGATGAGCTACCCAAAATGATTGGTGTTGTTACTTATTTGCATATGAAGACCTATACACAATTGGTGCATATAATGTGAAATAGAGATAATAAATCTTATTGGTATTTGATTCATATAATAGTTAAGTTATTAATTTGTTTGGTTGCAATTTTTTTTTGTTTTGTTTTTTTTTTTTTTTTTTTTGACAAGAGCTTAAATAAATAAAGATATATTAGAAAAAGAACAAAGATGCTGAGGTTGCTAGTTGATGCACCAAATGTACTCTCGCTCTGTCGGACAACCTTGTGAATGCTACACTACGAAAATTGCTTCTCAGAGCACTCACAACCATGAGCAAAATATATGCTCATGGGCATTTCTTGTGAGCAAATATTTTGCTCATCACCCACAATGGTGAGCTAAACCAAAAATGCAAGAAAAAGCCCATGGGCAAAATGAAAATGTCCATAGCATGGGCATTTCTTCTGATGAACAGTGATCTCGGTGGGGCCCACAAGCTGGAGGAAAGCTGGAAAAAAAAAAATACGGGTACTGTTCATGCCAGGCTGCCAGCGAGTAGGAGCGCGACACGTGGCATGTTCAGGGTGTTGGCCAATGACAAAATTAGCCGTTTTACAACGGTTATAATCTTCCCATTGCATTTTCTGAAAAATATTTTCAGTAAAAAAAAAAAAAAAAAAATTACCAACGGTCATAAAATTAAATTCTCTATAAATAGACATGCATTTTGATATATTTTGATATATTTTCGAAATCACTTAAAATCCTCCACTTTTTTATTTTCTTAAGCATTTTAAATTTGTTGAAGAGCATTTTTGTTGCAACACACCCATATTGAGGTAAATTTTTTTTTTTTTTTATTATTTAAATAAAGTTATGTAATAAAATTAATATATATGTGATTTTTTGAAAAAAAAAATATTATGTAATTGCATTATGTAATTGAAAAAAAAATATATGTTGTTTAATTGCATTATGTAATTGAAGAAAGTTGTTGATATGTTCTCCATACATTACTAAATTTGTAGTAAAAAAAGTGTTGCATTTATTGGTTACTTTTTTTTTTGTTGTAATATTAAGTTATGTATTAAAATTAGTATATGTGTGTTTTTTTGAAAAAAAAAATATTATATGCCATGTTTACTTAATTGAAAAACCCAATTGAAGAAATTTGTTGATATTTTCTCCATACATTACTAAATTTGTAGTAAAAAAAGTGTTGCATTTATTTGATATATTTGCTTTTTTTTCTAATATATAAATTTAGTTATGTATTAAAATTATTATATGTGTGTTTTTTTGAAAAAAAAAAAAATATAAAACCATGTTGTTTAATTGCATTATGTAATTGAAGAAAGTTGTTGATATTTTCTCCATACATTACTAAATTTGTAGTTGCAAAAGTGTTGCATTTATTGGTTACTTTTTTTTTTTCTAATATATAAATTTAGTTATGTATTAAAATTAGTATATGTGTGTTTTCTCCATACATTACTAAATTCAAACATTACTAAATTCGTAGTTAATAAAGTCTTCCAATTATTGGTTAATTTTTTTTTTTAATATATAAATTTAGTTATGTATTAAAATTAGTATATATGTGATTATGTGAAAAAAAAAAATTATCTTTTGTAAAAAATTAGTAAATTTTAGTACAAATATTTATCTTTTGTTTTGTGATGCAGAATCTTTTAATGGATCCAAACAACCCAAATTTCCGCCAACAATTTTCTGGTTTTAGTGATGATTTGCTAACTAATCCCGAGTTTCAATTGTTCTTGCAAAGAATGGGCAATACGTCTTTGCAACCATCTCCACAGTATCAGACACCCACTCAGTTTCCCCTACGAAACCATGTTATTGAAGAATGTACACCTGAAACTGTACATGATAGCAACACACAATTCAATGAGAGCGAAGAGGACAGCGTACCAGAGACGCCGCAATATCCTCCACCAGTTCCCGAACTGAAATCCAACCAGGTTGTTGCACGAGCGACTCGAATTTGGTCAGTTGCGGAAGATGAAACTCTGATTGGGTTGTACTTGGAGATCAGTGAGAATGCTATTAAAGGCACGAGCCAGAAAGCAACTTCCCTTTGGCGCGATGTACACGCAGCATATCAACTTGCTCATGCGGAGAAGCCGCATATACTTCCACCAAGACCTATGAAGAGTCTGACGTCGCACTGGAGAAGGTTGGCAGCAGACACACTACAGTGGATATCTTGCTATGATGAAGCAGGTAGACTTCCGGAGGGAGGGAGTGGTTACAACGAAGCTGACCGTATAAAAAGTGCGTCGAAGCTTTTCCATCTCGCCCAAGGTCGTAATTTCGCTTTTCCTCACGCTGTTGAAATGCTTAATAGAGATCCAAAGTGGAGGCCAAAGCTGAGATGGTCCTTGTCAAAGGAGGAAAGAAAAGCTGTTCGTGATGTTGAGGAGCAAGGTAGTGCTGGAAGTGGGAAGAGGTCCAGAGATGATGGAGGGGATGAAACCCCTACGGATGGTTTTTCATCTGGAGGAATACAACGACCCGAAGGTGTGAAGAAAGCAAAGGCCAAGCGTAAAGGGAAAGAAGTAGCTTCGGACAGTGGTTCGTCTGAGCTTAGCGAACGAATGAAGGAATTGGCAACAATTCGCGAGAGGGAGGCCATTCTGAAGGAAGAGCGGATCAAAATTGAAAGGGAGAAGGAACAGAGGAAAAGGGAGGAACTTGACATTCATAAGATGAAAACCTGGTTTGATATGGTGCAAGCTATGAAGAATTCGCCTACTCCACTCACTCCTGAAGAAGAGTCGTACAAGAATTTCTTACTGGGTAAATTACAGGGCTTATAAGCATGTTTGGTTGTAGTAGGTGTACGCTTGTATTAGTTAAGTTTTTAATTATGCGCAATGTAGTCTTTTATGTTTAACATGTATTAGTGGTGTGTTTAATTTCACTGTCATATGTAAACTTGTATTCTGATTTTCCAATATTGAATGACAAGTTGTTTAACAAGTTGATTTCAGTTGTCATTGTTACCGACATAGTTGCATTCAATTGTTGTCATTGGGTAGTCACTTTTTTTCTGATTTCACTTTAACTTTGGGTCATTCATGGCAACAAAATTGCAATAACTCTTTATCATTCAGTAGTCACATTTTTGTCATTGTGTAGTCACATGTTTCTGAATTAACTTTGTCAGTATGCTTTAACTTTAGGTCATTCATACCGACATGGTGTAGTCACTTTTGTTCTGAATACACTTTGTCAAGATTTGTCATTGTCAACTAGCATAGTATACCTATTCCGTGGCTGAAAATTTGAATGCTTTAGTTGGTGTGGTCATTCAGATTTGTAACCACATATTCATTTGATTTATTTGCTATATATAGTAGGCATGGCACATATCCACAACCACACCAATTAAGAAAATTATAATATTAATACATGATGTATTCCAGACCATCATCAAGTTCAAGTTCAAGTTCATCTTCTTCCAATAATGAAGAATATGATCAACTCGTTGATGAACTCTTCACATACCAACCCACATCTTTCCTCATGCCCCAAACACAATCCCAACGTACTTCAAAATCACGTAGAGGGGGTACGAACAGAAGAGATTGGGAAATGGGACATGCCAGGCTGTTCAATGATTATTTTTCCGATAATCCTGTGTACAATACCACCCAATTTAGAAGAAGATTTCGTATGCAACGACCTTTGTTTTTACGTATAATGAACAAGGTCGTTGAAGGTGATGTTTACTTCCAGCAGCGTAGGGATGCAACTGGAAAGTTAGGCATATCACCTCTGCAAAAATGTACAGCCGCGATACGAATGTTAGCCTATGGCATGGCTGCAGACGCTGTTGATGAATACGTTCGAATCAGTCAGTCAACCGCTCGAGTTGCCCTACAACGTTTTTGTGCCGGGGTCATTGACCAGTTCGGAACCGAGTACATGCGAAACCCTACAACTGATGAATTGGCCCGGATACTGCATCAAAATGAACTACGTGGTTTTCCAGGCATGATAGGCAGCATTGATTGCATGCATTGGGAATGGAAGAACTGTCCAACGGCTTGGAAAGCGCAGTACGCCGGTAGGAACAAGAAAGCAACGCTAATACTGGAAGCCGTTGCGGATCAGGATTTATGGATATGGCATTCCTTCTTTGGTATTCCCGGATCTTGTAATGATCTTAATGTGTTGTACCGTTCACCAGTGTTCGATGAGGTTCTGCATGGTCGAGCTCCTCCGGTAAATTTTACGGTTAACGGCCATGAATACAACATGGCTTATTATTTAGCCGACGGCATTTATCCGAAGTGGGCAACTTTTGTTCAGGGTATCACATTCCCTCAACTGGCCAAAGATAAAATGTTCGCTGACCACCAGGCTGCCGCTCGAAAGGACGTTGAAAGAGCTTTCGGTGTGTTGCAAGCTCGATTTGCAATAATACGAAAACCGTCGCTGGCGTACGATGAGGACATACTGCGGGACATAATGAAAACATGTATCATTATGCACAACATGATTGTTGAAGATGAGCGCCACAACTACACTCGAGCCGAAGTTCTAAGAGCCTTCTACGAAGAAGATCAACAAGAATCAACATCTACAACGCCACCGTTTGAATTCAACGTAGGCCGACCTACCAACTTTGATTTCAACGCATTTCTACAGCGAAAAGCTTCCCTCCGTGACAGAGAAATTCATCTATCTCTGAAACGTGATTTAGTCGAACATATTTGGCAACACTACGGGCCACGTAATTAGGGAGAAATTAGCACGACTTAAATAAAGCCAAGTACTATGGCGTAGCTACTTTTACTTGTTGTGTTTATTTTATTTCTAAGTTTAATTACGCATGACGTTGCAAATGTAATTGGTTTCTAGTATTGTACCGCTTTTAAAATAAATAAAAACATTTAAGAAATTTTGAGCTTTTTTAAAATTTTTTTTTATATAACGTACTTAATTTTACGACAAATTTTAACGATAAAAAGGACAAAAATAAAAAAAATAAGTTACACAAATTTTAACTAGTTTTTATTTATTTGGAGTAACATTGTTAAAATATAAATGAAATAAATAAATAAAGAAGTGTTGTGTAGGAGAGAGAAAGTAATGGTGGGGTATTGAAAAAGTAAGAGAGAGAGAGTGGTGGGTGGGCAATTTTTTTGCTCACCATTGGGAGAGAATATGTGAAAAAATTTGCCCATGAGCAAAACTTATTTCTTGAGAGAGAAAGTGGGTAGAGAGAGAGTGGGTGAGCATTTTTTTTGCTCACCATTGAGAGTGGTCTCAATTGAATTAATTTGTTGGAGAATCCAAATGACTTGAATATCTTATGTATTATGATGTTGCAGCATATTGATTGACTAGATTATGCGAATGTGAGAGAATGGTTATCATACTGAAGGAAAAAACTTGAAACCCACTATTGGCTAAGTAAACAAGCTTGTGCTTCTCTACTATGAAGAGCTGAAACAAAATGACCAAAGTTTGCGCCTCCTTGGAAACTTGTTGAGTAAGGTTGCAGTTAGTGATTCAAGACACGACCCCATATATGGACCTTTTTGTATTCCTATGCCAAGAATCATCCTTGAGAAAACCACCATAGGTGCATGATTACCCTGATTTTGTATGACTGTTCTATTGAAACTAGGGGTATGCCATGCAAAGGATCAAAATCCAGAAAGTGACAATCCCTAGAAGAACCCTAATGTGTTGTTGTACGCGTATCACGTGTTGTCAATTTGTCATGACCACTTTGATAATGGCTTTAATTGTTTGATAGCTTGCTAATAGAGTAAGCAAACATGGTAATATTAGTTCCGACTTGGATTTTAAAAAGTCTAATATAGTAGAGAATGCAATCCTTAATGGTGAGGTCCTCATTTGTTTCTGGGTGGATGCTAAGGCTTCCACACCTCTAAGTAAGTAACACAGATCTGCAGAACCTAAATAAGTGTGTGAACGTTAAGTACAATTACTAGATATATTATTAGATTAATATTATGGAGATAATTAGAGTCTGTTCTCTTACGTTGAAATCCAGTTCAGTTCAGTTCAGTTCAGCTCCTAATTTCCTTCTCTTATGAAATACTCATTTCATTTCAGTTCAGTTCAGTTCAGTTCAGTTTAGTTCAATTCAATTCAGTTCAGCTGAGTTTAGTCAATGAGAACAAGCCCTTAATTCATTTTTTGGGTCATCATTATTTATTGCTACACGTGATCAATGATATTTGAGCTAGTCAAATAGTCCAAAGCCCAATAGATCGAATAGATCCTACCTATGAGGTTACACTTTTGAGGTGATAGATTGAACAAAAGTAGAAAAGGCCCAATGTTGGGGCCTATAACGAGATGGTCAGCTATATGGAGAGGAAATAAAGAGTTAACCCTGGTGCACCTTAGATAGGCGTAACAATGCAGCCCAAAAGCCCAATTACACACAACCTAATTAAAAAAAGCCCTAAAACAAAAAAACATGGAAACAACAATACACCCACGCATACCCAATACACCCACCCTCACCCAATAAATGTAACGTCACCTCCAAACTCAAAACTTTTTTCTTCTATATGATTTTCTCTCTCCTCTTTTTCACTTTCTCTCTCCTCTATTTCATTTACTCACTAAAAAACTGCAAAAACATTAATGGACATTAGAGAAGAGATGCAAAATCAAAAGGATCCTCCCTAAAAAAGGCAATTTTATGTAAATTTCACTTAATTTTGTTTGAATTTATATGATTATCACTTAATTTTGTTAAGATAATTATTCGATACTCTCTATTGTTCGAAATTTTTATTGGAATTGTCAATAAAAATTAGTGAAATCAAACGAATACCTTATGTTCACATTGCGAAATGCATATGTTCATATTTTAAATTCTTATGTTCATGTTTTGAATCCTTTTGTAAACTTTCTGAAATGCTTATATTCACTTTCTTAATTCATATGTTCATATTTTTTTTATGTATATTTTCACCTTCTGAAATGCTTAATTATGTTCATACGCATTCAAAAATGAACCAGTGCATATGTTCATATTTTGAATGCATATGTTCATATTTTTAATACTTATGATGCATATGTTTCATAATCATATTATTTTTTATTTCTTCAATTTTTTTGTTCACAATTAAATGCCTTATATTCATTTATATTCATAATAATATTTTATATGTTCATAATGTATATATTCATAGTAAATATTTGTTGTTCATAAATATTCTCATCAAGTCTGTTTATGCATATGTTCTCTTTCTTAAATGCATATGTTCATATTTTTTTACGCATATGTTCACCTTTTAAATGGTTATATTCACTTTAAGGAAACCAATGCTTACGTTTATATTTTGAATTGTTATATTTACTTTTTGAAATGCATATGTTCATATATTTTATGCCTATGTTCACCTTCTGAACAGCTAATGTTCACATTTAAGGGAATCTATGCATATGTTCATATTTTGCATGATTATGTTCATTGATAAAAAAAATGCTAGAAAATCAGATGAAATTCATACACAGATGAAATTGATCGAAGCAAAAAAAATCCAATTCATATGAATTCAAAAAATCAGATAAACAACCAATTCCATATTGTAAGGAACAAATTCAATCGTTAAATCGAAAAACGAGAAAAATAGAAGAAAAAAAATAGAGGAAAAAGGAATTAAAGAAGGAAGGAGAAAAAACCGAGTATAATTTGTGAATTCAAATATTCATATAAACCTTAATCAATCGAAATTAAAGCACAAAATAGAAATTCACACAAAAATTCATACTTAATAACTACTTTCATGTTGTAAGAAACAAATTTAATCAAAAAAGTGTAAAAAGGGGGGAAATTAAAACCAGAGGAGAGAGAAAATAAAAAAAACGAAGGAGAAAAATAGAGGAAAAGAAAGCTAATGTTCATATTTGTGCTATTGTTACACCTATTTCTAGCTAGGTGCATGAGTGTGCACCTAAGAATATGCGGAGTTAAGGCCTGCTTAGGATCCTGATTAAGTGCCTAATTCCCTACGGTTTTGTTTATCTTCTTCTCCCTTTCCACGATCCACAAGATTCACAAATAGGAGAGGTTGTGAGTAATAGGATGAAACAAAAAATTGCTTTAATTATGACATTTGTTGATCTAACATACCATTGCCTTGGCTCGAATATAAGTAAAAAAAAAAAACCATTTTTTTCACTACTTTATATTGAACTAGTTTTATATGCTCAATGTATAACTCATATTTTATTTAGAATATTATTCAATTTAAGAAAGCCTCCATATGAGATATGAACCCTAATTCTTAATAACTAATATTTTATAATATCATAAATATATTCATTTTGGTACTAATCGAATACATAATACTTGATGTTGAACACCATCTTATAATTAGCCCCAATTTTGTAAATGATGTAAATAATATTGCTTTTTGTCGTTGCTCGCTAAGCTATTGGCTATTTCTCTTAACTTGCCCGATAGTTGTTTGCATTATATTGGCTTTTTTGTGTTGGTTGTTTGACTATTGGCTCTTAATACATACTACCTCCGTAGATTATTATGTGCAACTTTAGGGTTTTACATGTGAGATATAAATTATTCCAAAGCTGCACACAATAATTAATGAAGGTAATATATTGATGGGGTTTTATTTATACTGAAATGACATTCAAGCTCATTACTGCATTAGTATAGTTTATTATCTTTGTAATATTCATAACTTTTATAATAATAATAATAATAATAATAATAATAATAATAATAACAATAATAGTAATAATAATATATAGTAATAATAATAATAATAATAATAAGGAAATTTTGTCAAAAAACACCTTTTAATACACTTTTGTTGTGAAAAACCATCTTTTTTTTTTTTGTAAAAACAAACGTAAAGCAGTTTTTTTTTTTTTTTTGAGATAACACCTTAGATCGGTTTCTCGGCATTGACTAGGTTTTCCGGCGTTGACCTTTACATGAGGATCACATGCTCGCTCAGATTTAAAACCCACCCTTTCCTCAAAACCACCAAGGCCACCACTTAGGCAACCCCAACCGCCATCACAGCCAAACCAAAAAAATTTGTCCTCCATCGCTGCCCACCTGAAAAAACCCTTCCCTTTCTTTTTTTCCCTTTAATTACACTTTCTTTCTCCTCTGTTCTTCCTAGCAACCCTCAAATTCTATCAATTGAAGGGGCAAATTCCATTATTTTGCTCAAATTGTTGCAAAGAACCTCAATTAACCTGATTTTGAGGCATATAAGTTGTTAAAGTTAACGAAATCAGTTGTTAATTTCGTTGGTTTGTTTATTTACCTTAGTCTAGGGTTTTCAATTGGAGGTATGAAAGGGGGAAAACCGCTACCAACCCTCTTCTCTCTCTATTGGTTTGTTTTAGGGTGTTAAGGGTTTTTTTCAGGATGTTTGGGGTTGTTTATAAGGTGGTTAGGGGTATTAATGGAGATGCTTAAGGTTTATTGGGGTTGTTTTCATGGAGGGTCTAGTGGTTTTGGAGGGTGATAGATGTTGTATGTGGTGGTTTTAGAATGATTTAGGTGGTCGATGATGGTGGCTAGGTTGGTGGGTGGTGTCAGTGGTTAGGTTGGCTAGGTGGTGGTGTCGACGGTTAGGTTGGCTAGGCAGTGGTATCGGGGGCTGGGTTGGCTAGGTTGTGGTTTGGTGGTTTTAATCGAGATCGAGAGAAAGTAATTGGAGAAAAAGGGGGAAAAAAGAAAGGAAAAGTTTTGGCACGTGACCTTCACGCGAGGGTCAACGCCGGTAAACCAAATCAATCCCCCTGAAACCAGCCTAAGGTGTGCTTTCGCAAAAAAAAAAAAAAAAAAAAAAAAAAAAAGGGTGATTTTTCACAACAAAAGGGCTATAAAAGGTGTTATTTGACAAATTTTCCTAATAATAGTAATAAGGAAATTTTAGATTTTAACACCTCACAAAAACGCAAAAATTGATTTTAACACCTCCATAAAAAAATGGATTTTAACACCAGATAAATTCTACAAATTTGGTATTACCACCACTTAACTGATTCTGTTTAGGAATCCGTTAAGTGGGTCTACAAGCCACGTGTCATGTTATTATTGGCCAAAAAAAGAAAAAAAAAGAAAAAAAATTTAAAAAAAAAAGAAAAAAAAATAAAAACCTAAAACTACCCAGCCACCACCACAGCACCACCCCCGCCTCCCCCCCAACTCACCACAGCCCTCCCCGAAACCACCACCCATGTCGCACCACCACGCCCAACCCACCTGAACCCTCCCCCTCCCTTTCCCGCAACCGTAACGCCCCCAAAAACACCAAACCCAAAACCCTCGCCCCCCCTAAACGGCCACGAATCCGGCCTTAAAAGGCCGAAATCGGCTGTTTTTGGGGATTAGTGGACTTAACCGACCGATTTCGGCCTTTTAAGGCCGGATTCGTGGCCGTATAGGGGGGACGAGGGTTTTGGGTTTGGTGTTTTTGGGGGCGTTACGGTTGCGGGAAAGGGAGGGGGAGGGTTCAGGTGGGTTGGGGGTGGTGGTGCGACACGGGTGGTGGTTTCGGAGAGGGCTGTGTTGAGTTGGGGGGAAGGCGGCGGTGGCGGGGGGGTGGTGCTATGGTGGTGGCCGGGTAGATTTGGTTTTTATTTTTTTTTCTTTTTCTCTTTTTTTTTTTTATTTTTTTAATTTCTCTTTTTTTGTAACAAATAAAATGCTGAAACGTGTTATTGTGGGCCACACTTAACGGAATTTTCGGATGGAAACCGTTAAGTGGTGGTAATACCAATTTTTTGGAAATTTATCTGGTGTTAAAATCCATTTTTTTATGGGGGTGTTAAAATCAATTTTCGTGTTTTTGTGAGGTGTTAAAATCTAAAATAACCTAGTAATAATAATAATTGTAATTGTTTTCAAAAAAAATTATAATTAATATTGGAGCTATTTTATAATTATTATTACATATTTTATTACTACAGATAATATAATATGACAACAATAGTAATTATATCAATGTTATATTGTTGAGGTAAATGTTGTTCGATTCTTTACCAACAAGTCTAATACCCTTAGGGGGTGTTTGTTTGTAGGGACTGTAGGTGGGATATGGATTAATAATCCCTTGTATCCTATAATCCCTTGTTTGTTTAATGAGAATTGTTCTATCCCATATGAAAGGGATAAGGATAAAAAATAGAGTTATCCCTCTATTTTTGTAACAAGGGTGGCAGGTATAAGGTGTAGGGAGTAATTTTGAAATGTAAAAAGACAATTTTACCCTTAATGAAAGGGAAGGAAGAGGGGAGAAGAAATTTTTTAGTAAGGATAGCTATGTAATTTTACTACTTATTCCAAATTAATTCCCAAATCTTACCAATGCAAACAATGGATAACATAATTTTTATCCTTATCTCGCCTATTAATTCCTTATCCTTATCCTACCTTCTTGTTCTCATTATCCCTATCCCTATTGCCAAACGCCCCATAAATTGTTTTTGATTGGCCATATTGTTATTGGTTTCAAAATTGATAGCTTCGCTAACATTACACATCAAAACAATAAATAAGCTATTCTCAAAGAGGTTTAGAAAAATTAGATTGCTAAAGAAACCAACAAACTAACATATGACTGATAGAATAACTAAAAAAAACATATTGATAATTTGGTAAGTGGTAGTTTTCAGTAGATCCTAATGTGTTCAGACTATGATATCTTTTATATAATTGCAGAGTTGTTTTTTCAACATTTAACCACAACTCTCCAAAAAACCAATGCTTCAATTTGGTGCAACTTATTTATTTATTTATTTTTTGTGTGTAAAATAACTATTGGAGTTGTAATTCTTGTAATGCAAATCGGAGTGTTGCTAAGTGAGTGGTGTTACCCTTTAACGACGTTCACTACTAAAATTCGGCCGTTTTGCGACCGTTTTTCTACGACCGTCATGAAAACAGTCGCAAAATATGGTATTTGCGACCGTTTTTGGGTTATAAAACGGTCGCAAAGGTATTTAAATATATTTTAAAAAAAATACGTGTGAAAAATAATTCAAAATTAAATCAATTTTGTTACGACCGTTAGTGGCGGTCGCAAAATGCAACAAATACGATCGTTTCTCAAACGGTCGCAAAATTATGAATGCTATACCGATCGCAAAATGCGACAATTACGACCGCTTCTCAAACGGCCGCAAAATTACGACCGCTATACCAGTCGCAAAAGTATTTTTTTTTTTATTAAAAAAAAGGGTATAAAAGAGCTCCACTCCTAACCCTAATATGTTGATAGCCGCTCACCCTTTCTCACATCTCACGTTCCTCCTCTTCTTCTCTCTCCTTTCTCTTTCTACTTTTTCCTTTCTCAATCTCACGTTCCTCCTCCTTTTTCTTTCCTCCTTCTCTTTCCTTACTCCTTCCTCTTTCCTTCCTCCTTCTTCTTTCCTTCCTCTTTCTTTTCTTGCTTCTCATGTCTCTGTTTACATCGATCCCACGACCCTCTTTTTTATTCTTCATTCTTTTCAGATCTTGAGTTTTGGTATTCGAATTTTTTGTCAACAAACAAGTTATGGAAAAGGGTTTATCTTCAACAAACGAATTATGGGTTTCATGGTCAAATTCGCCCATAAAAATTCCAGATCTGGAGTTTTTATGGTCGAATTTGACCATATAAACCCAAAGAGGAAGAAATAATAGGATAGGTATGTTGGTTTTTTTTGAAATTTTTGTTTGATTTTGTTTATTTTCTATTTTTATGGGTTCGTTTCCTATTTTAATCGATTTTTGTGTGTTGGGGTTTGTATTCGAATTTCTTTGATTTGGGTTTGATTTTGATTTTTTGTTAATTTTGTTCGAATTTTCATGAATTTTTACATATATTATTCGAATTTCTTTGATTTGGGTTTGATTATATTTTTTGTTAATTCTGTTCGATTTTCATGAATTTTGTTCATATATTGTTCGAATTTCGTTGATATTGGGTTTGATTTCAAATTTTGTTGATGTTCGAATTTTGTTGATTTTGTGTTTGATTTTAGTTTTCGTATACTTTGTAATTTTTTTCTTATTTTGTTGATTTTTTTCGCTAATTTTGTTTGATTTCATTAAATTTTTGGAGTTTGATAATTCTGTGGCGGTGGTGGTGGGTGGTAGTGGGGGTGGTGGAGTTGGTTTAGGTGGGTGGGAATGGTGGTGGGTTGTGTGAAAAGTACAAGCAGGGGCTAATTTTTTTTATATTTTAATACATTTAGCGACCGCCAAAAGCCATCGCTAAATTCAAGATTTACGCCCAGCATACACGGCAGTCGCAATTTTGAACATTTGCGACCGTATTTTATGTGGTCGTTGAGAATAATAAAAACGGCTGCAATAAATCTGCGACCGCTTTCCGGTCGCAAAAATCAATTTTTGCGACTAAGTGAATAACGACTTACCTATTACGACCGTCAACGGTCGCAATTCGTTTTAGCGACCGTTTTTGCTATTATCTGCGACCGTCAGAGGCGGTCGCAATTTGGTCGAATTTTAGTAGTGGTTGTGTGCATGGAGCTAGCGAGAAAGCTATAGATGGCATGGCAAGTAAGCTACGCAAGGTCGAGCTAGCGTTAGAGCTATAGCTCACATGACATATGAGCTACGACAAGTTCGAGCTATAGCTCGTATGGTCGCTCTGCTTGTGGCAGGTGCGAGCTATAGCTCGCGTGCTAGCTCGTTGCGCTTGTTGCTTGTGGCAGGTGCGAGCTATAGCTCGCGTGCTAGCTCACTATGTTATTGCTTGCAGCAGAGCCGAGCGATAGCTCGGCCACTCGTGGGTTTAACGTGGAGGCCTTGTTTACTTCACACACACACACACACACACACACACACACATATATATATATACTCTCTTAAACCCTTAAATTGAGACCTACAGTTTTTGTTATCTCTGGAAAACCTAAACACTAAAACACAAACCTACCATTTTTGAGATCTGAGCAATTCTTGAGCAATTCCAACCTTTGGTTTGGGTACACGAATTGCAAAAGGTCGTTGTGTAAAACTTGGGGGAGTGTGTTATCAGAAAAACTTGTACAGGTGGTGGCGTATTTCGCTTCTAAGTTAGTGGGTTCCAAACCACAGCACATTGGCACAACAGAAGAAGGACAAGTTTATGATTCGAGTATGGTGATCGAATTTGTTCCAGGGAAGTTCTTAATTTGTTTATTATTATTCATGGAATCAACAGGTATATTTCCAACAATTTAGAAGCGAAATAAGTATTTAATTATACAGTTGATTTCTTGAATGAAGATTATATGATAATTTGAAGCAAGCATATTGTAGACACCCAAATGTGTCTCCCAAAAAAAAACCCGGTGATGAATACCTTTCATGTCATTTTATTATCGAATAAAGAGAAAGTGTGAAAAGTCTAGTGATGAGGATGTTTTTATTAAAATATCTTTTCTTTCTGTTTTTGAAAATATTTCTTTTCTTACCTTATTTTTGAAAAACGTGCATTCCAGTTTAGTTTGGTCCATGATAAGGGTCCAATAATGGTGTAGTTGGATGGGGCTTGAAAATAGCTTTCCAACAATATATTATAAGCCCAATTCCGATGAATAATATTGAGGAAGTTATGGCCAAAATACTAAAATGGCCCGATTTGGTTTTTACCTACGTCCCAATGGTCTAGAGGAGGCCTATTATTAATTATCATTCCTAAATATATTAGGATTGATTATAGTCTTCTAAAATACTCTAGAAGGTTCTTTTAAATCCTAATGGAGTTAGGATTGATAATTATGTTTTAAAGAGTTTGAAATTGAATAAAACTACTCCTTTTTAGAATCCTTGTTTTGTACGAAGTGGAATATATTCAGATTTTATTTTCGTGCCTCATAATATTTATCCAAATTTTATATGGTTGGATATATCTTGAAATTATCTTTCCAATGATATATTATAATATTAAATCCAAGTTATAACAAAAAAGATATGAATGAGATATGAAACTCTATCCAAAAACTGACACCATTCCACTATTTCGGCCAGTTCTTTTTATCTACAAAATATTTTAATCTGATTCTAATTGGGTTGGAAAGTAGACTTCAAGATCTTTCCAACGACATATTATATGCCTTATTTGAACTTTCGGATCAAAAGATATGATAAAAACAAAAACGCATGAAACTGATTATTAGCGTCTGGCGCTAACCTTCAGCGCCTGGGGCGCTAATGTCCAGCGTCTGGCGCTAATCGAGTTTTATTCTCGTTGAAACTTTGATTTGTTTTTTTATCCATCCGACTGATTTTCTCTATAAATAGCCTCTTAAAATTCTGTTTTCAATCATCAATTCTGTTTTCTTATCAACTCTCATCAAGAATTTCTTGATTCTCTCTCCCTCTTTCTAGCCTAGCCTTTTACAAACAAAATTCCTCAGACATTAGCACTAGACACACCTAGCCAAGTTCTAAGTTGCCTTCTCCCTAGACGTGAAAGGTTTTAATTTATGAGGGTTTGGTCCCAAATCTCTATTTCAATTATTTAATTTAATTGTTTGATTGTATTTTCCTTGAAGTTACTAACGTGTGTATTTTGTTATTAGAAAGAGATACGAGGCATCCAAGTAAGTTCTTTAATGGTTTTATTGATATTATGATGTAGAAATCATGTCAAGGTTGTGTAGGAAATAATTTCAAGCGTTAACCCCTAGCTTGAACCCCACTGTGATCATACACTAAAGTACGGTGGCGTCCAAAGGGAAAGAAGATAGAGCAAAAGAGTCGCCAACAAGTTTTAGGAACTTGTAAACCGTTCACGAGGTGAAGGTTACACCCCTTAACGATCCAAGAGATCATCAACTCCATAAGGTCTTGAACCAAATAAGGGTTTGGGGATGAAGGTACAAATCCAACCTAAAAGAGATTGAACCTGCCCTAATAATAGGCCTCTACTTTATTCTGATCGTATTCATGTGCGCTTTCTAACTAACATGCAATCAATAGGTTTACCCTAAACCTGTTTATCTATGTTGGTTGAATATTAATGCACAAATGAACTATTATTGGCGATCACTTGAATTATAATCATATTAAACCTAAACAAGATTATTAATTATCTTATTAAGTGTGATTACAAATACAAATTCCCTTTAAACATGCATAAAAGGCGTGATCAAGCAATAAAAATAAATAAGCATCAAGCAACATAATAATAATAATCAAAATAAAATTATAATCATAATTAAAAAAAATAATCATCATCATAACAATTATAATCATAAAATCATAAATCATAATAATAATAATAATAATAATAATAATAATAATAATAATAATAATAATAATAATCTTCGTGCGTGTACTGGAGTTTCAAAACTCTACTTTTCTATGCGCACTTGTCCTCCTCGTCTTTTTGAAGCGGCCCAGATTTCTTTTGATGTGGCCCTTCGAGGTTCTGTGGAGCGCATTGTAACTGCTTCGGGGCCAGGTTTTGGTGATTGGCAATGGCGCCTTGCCACCTTACCTTTTTTCTTATGGAGGACTGGGTGTATATTCAGCGGGTGATGTTCGACACTATGCTTTCCTTGCGTCGCGTTTGCAGTCTTCTGGTCTACAGGCTTCGCTTCTTCGCAATTATGGTATTGTTGGTCCAGGTCCGGCCTTCGACGACGCTCTTAGTCTTTTTAATAGGACTGTGGAGACTGACCTTTTGCGTTACCCTGGTGAGATCGCTGCCCCCAAACTCATGAAGAAATTGGCAGATATATATTTCACGAAGGTCACTGCATCTGCAGAATCCACTTTCTCCTTGTCTCCGCGTCAGGTTGCCTTATGGAAGTCCCAGCAGGGGGATTACTCTTCTGCCTGGTTGCGAGCGGTCCCGATATCAGGTCTGGGTCAGACTATGAATTGTAAGACTTACCGTTGTGTTCTTTGCTACCGGTTGAGTGTTCCCTTGTTCTCCGTATCGGCACCTTGTTCTGCTTGCTCAAGAGTTTTTGATGGGGATATTTATGGGGATCATGCAGTGTCTTGTGCTGGGATGGTGGGTATTAAACATCGGCATAACGTTGTTCGTGATACCCTTGTTGATATTTGTTTCCGCTCTGGGATTTCTGCAAGGAAGGAGGTCAACGTTGGGTTAACTGGAGGGAACGACGGGGCTCTTCGGCCAGCAGAAGTGTTGCTTAACTCCTGGGATAGAGGCCTAGATGTATGTGTTGACTTGACGGGGTCTTCTCCATTGACTCAATCTGGGTTGTCTGACTTCGTTCCTGGTCGTGTTATGTCGGCTGCGGCTCAGCGGAAGCGAGACAAGTATGGGGCGCGTTGTAGGGCTATTGGCTATGGTTTTCTTCCTTTCTCCTTTTCTTCATTGGGGGAATTAGAGAAGGATGCCGTTGCGTTGCTGAAGCGGGTTCAGGCATTCGCTAGGACTCAGGATATTGGAGCTCGTGCGGCTGCTCACATCTTTAACAGGATTGGGTTCGCTATAGCTAGAGGGGTGGGGGCCCAGATTGTATCTCGGCTCCCCACTAATTTCTTGTAAATCTTTTGACTTTGTAGGTTTTTGTTATTTAATAATAATAATAATAATAATAATAATAATAATAATAATAATAATAATAATAATAATAATAATAATAATAATAATCATGTTAAAGCATAATAATAATAGCAAGATCCTAGGCATGATACTAACAAGATTAATAACAAACTCTAGCATGTCACTAAGCATTAAAAATCAAATCTTTAACCTTAACATGATACTAACAATCATAAATATTAGGAAGAACATAGGAAGCATCGTAACAATCATATTTAATATTAAAATTACCCTAGACATGATATTAGGAATATCATAATAACAATTTAAACATGATTTCTACATCATAATATCAATAAAAATCATTAAAGTACTCACTTTGATGCTTCGTACCTCTTTCTAATAACAAAATACACACGTTAGTAACTTCAAGGAAAATAATAAACAAACAATTAAATTAAATAATTGAAAGAGATATTTGGGACCAAACCCTCATAAATTAAACCTTTCACGTCTAGGGCGAAGACAACTTTGAATATGGCTAGGTGTTTCTAGATCTTGCGAATGCGGAATTTTGTATGTAAAAGACTAGTTTAGAAAAGAGAAAGAAAGAGAGAGATGGTGAATGATTAAAGAGAATGAGAGAAATAATGATTGCGAATGAAAACTGGTTGTAGGTGAATCAAAGCGGAGTTTTTAATACGTAATTTATAGAGAAAATCAGCCAAAAACATAAAATTAACAAAACAGAGTATTTGCGCACAGAATAACGAACCAACGCCAAGGCTGGCTATTGGCGCCAGGCGCCAAGGCTGGCGCCAGGCGCTACAGCTGGCGTTTGACGCTGATTTCATATTTTCACGCGTTTTCTAAAATCAGATAAATATTGCCGTACAGGAGGATAAAATCGTATCTTTCCTAAAAAAAACTCTTTGATTTTAATTAAAATTCTAAAAAGTCAACAAAAGTCAATTTATCAATGCTAATTGAATTAGGAATGAAAAGAACCTTCTAGAAGAATCTAGAAGACTAAAACCATTTCTAATTGCATTAGGAATGATAAATCATATTAGGCCCTCCCCTAGATCATTGGGCCGCATGTAAGGCTCAAAACGGGCCCAGTTTAGTAAATTGGCCATAACTTCCTCAATATTCATCGGAATTGGGCTTATAATATATCGTTGGAAAGCTCCTGTCAAGTCCCATCCAACTACACTACTATTGGACCCATATCATGGACCAACCAAACTGGATTGGCTGTTTTCTTAAAATAAGTTTTCAAAAACAGAGAGAAGAGAAAAGAAATTAAAACTTTCCGCAACACTAGACTTTCCACACTTTCACTTCATTCGATTATGATTCGATGTGAAAGGTACTCATCACCGGGTTTGGTTTTGGGGAGACACAGATGGGTGTCTACAGGTTGTTATTTTGATTCCTAATGTCATGTTAGGGTGTTATGATCTTCCTAGTATCATGTTTAGGGTAACAGCTATAATTTCTATTATCAAATATGACAATTATGATTTCTGCGATGCTTCCTTTTTTCTTTCTTAATAGCATGTTAGTATCATGTTAGGGCTAAATATTTGATCTTTATTGCTTAGTGACATGATAGGGTTTGTTATTAATCTTGTTAGTATCATGCCTAGGATCTTGCTATTATTATTATGCTTTAACATGATTATTTTAATTATGATTATAATTGTCATAATTTATGATGATTATTGTTTTGATTATTATTGTTGTTATAATTGTTATAATTTATGATGATTATCATGTTGATTATATTTATTGTTATTGCTTGATCACACCTTTTATGCATGTTTAAAGGGAATTGGTACTTGTAATCATGCTTAATAAGATAATTAATAATCTTATTTAGGGTTAATTTGATTATAATTCAAGTGATCGCCAATAATAGATTTATTTGTGCACTAATATTCAACCAACATAGATAAACAAGTTTAGGGTTAAATCTATTGATTGCATGTTAGTCTGAAAGCGCACATGAATACGATCAGAATAAAGTAGAGGTCTATTATTAGGGCAGGTTCAATCTCTTTTAGGTTAGATTTGTATCTTCATCCCCGAACTACCAGTCATGGTTCCAGACCTATTGGAGTTGACGATCCCCTAGATCGTTAAGGGGTGTAACTTTCACCCTGTGAACGGTTTACAAGTTCCTAAAACTTGTTGGCGACTCTTTTGCTCTATCTTCTTTCCCTTTGGACACCACCGTACTTTAATGTATTATCACAGTGGGGTTCAAGTTTGGGGTAATGCTTGAAATATTCTCTACACATATTCAACCGATATTCAAGAACCATAATTAAATTATGAGACCTTTAATATAGTCTGCAGATTATTTTTGCATCCTTTGCAAATCGGATGAGATTTATGGAGCAAGACTGACCATAATTTATACAATAAATTTATTTATATCTCTTGCGATCAAAATCAAGATGGAACTTGTTCGTGTTCGACGTGGGATATATTGGAAGTGCTCTATCTGATATTATATGTTAATTGGCTACACTATTTAATTATAGCAAGGAAATTTAATGGATTAGTGTCAAAGTATGAAATCTTGGTTTTACAAGAGACAAACCCCACTAAAATTTCAAGCCTTAAGTGGTATTATGCGTGTGGTTAGTGTGCTTAAGTCAACTGTAATGGGTCAGAGGTGTCGACGTGATTGGCGCAATCATCTTTTGATCATACTCTGTAACTTTTCGTTATTAATTTTTGGTGCTGTTGTTCGACTCTTGGTCGTGAGTTTGGGTGCCAGTTAGCAGTGGCGATGGATCAGCCTGATGAAGTCTATGGGTAGCTCGTGCCAAGTTTGGTAGAATGTGTAGCAAGAAGTGATCAATGCACATAAATGTGGTAGCCCGTAAGGGTTGAACTAGCTAAGTTCCTTCTCACCGTATTTTATTACCTCGTACTAAGTTTCTAACTTTATATAATATATATTTATTATATGTGCCCCAAGTACGCATAATTTATTATTATGAAGTATTTCTTTGCAATGTGGGGGTAATTTGAGTTAGATGTTTATGACTAACTAGTAAGTTGGTTCTACTCATGTTGTGAGTATATTTTAGGAGGGAGATTTCCATGAGTGATTCTTTTATTTGTGGCTATTTTCTAGCTTATGAGTTTGAACTTGCAAGTACATACCTTATTTCTGCTATTGTTTGTGTGCTTTGTTTAATAATGTGTGATTATGGGCGTGGCTATTTTTCCTAGTTGATTAGGGATGTTTTTGTTCTATCTTTTGATAGTCGTCATGTTGACAAGTTTCCCTAAGCTTGGAAATATATATTTGTTGAGCATGGAGTCATTGTGATAAGCTTGTGATGTTCCTTGATGGGATTTGGAATTATTGTTGTTAATTCTTGTGGTATAGTTTAGCTTATCTTTTGAACTTGAAATGTGTATAACTGCTAGAGAACTAGAATTTGACTTTTCTTGTTGAAGATCTAGAAGTGACCGAGTTTTCTCCATGCCTAAGAGCAGATATGAAAGGTATGATTTGACACAGACTAGTAAAGTTATACTGGTTTATATGTTATGGACTTCACATGAGGTAAGAATAGAAAGTAAGTTTCTATGTCTTAATTATAGATTATATATTCTGTGATTTTTTGCTATGTGGAGGTAGCCTTATAGTTCACGTTGTTATGCTAATAAAGTTTTGTTCACTCAAGTTGTTAGTTGTTTTCCTTGAAATGTTGACAGGGGTTAGGTTTTATTTTCACAAGGTGTGTGATGTGGGGGTTTTCTAACTATGAACTTTATTCTGTAAAGTACATTTCATATGACATGTACTGTGTGACCAATATGTAAATGTATGGGTGATGTATATGTTGAACTATGAGCTATGTATGTATGTAAGTCTGTATGACCTTAATTTGACGGTTCATGTATGTGAAGTTTCTCAAGTACAGTTTATATCATGTTTTAACATGTTAACCTTGGTTGATCATGTGATTGCTTTTGTCTCTTAAGCTTTGGTCTAACCAGTGTAGTTGATGAGTGAATCAACTAAGGTAAGTATAATGGTTAAAGCTTGAACTAGTTGAGTTCTGACTTGTGTTTACTTTCTTATTTGAAAGGTTTAGATGGATTGATTTCTTGGTATTCTAGTAATGGTGGATAGGAATCCGAAACCATATGAATAGGCCATGATAAATGTTGCTTGAACTAGTTTTGAAGAGAAGAAGCATGTTAATTTGAAAGTAAGCTCTTGTTGAGTTTTATGTGCTTGAGGTTTAGGTCTTGCCTTGCCATGAAATGTCCTTCAGCTGTAAGTGGCTTTCAAGGAAACTGAAGGGTGTTTGTTTACATTGAAAGGAGGTTGAAGGTAAGATATTTTATTTTCACAATATACATGTAAGTTTGGTATTGATCTAATTATGTTACTCACCTGTGCTATGAGTTTGTCTACTTTGCAGTAAGGTTGTGTAAGCTTCCTAGCATGTTTGACTGATGATCATGAGGTTTGTTAGTGATACAATCATATGAGACAACTCAAGGTATGAGGTATAACCTTCAGATATTAATTAGCTTTTGCAGTTAATATGGTGAGTGGACTAGACAAGTCATGTGGGGGTCAAGTGTAAGTACCCAAACTATGTCAAATGTTTCATTCTTGGCATGCTAATGTATTGATGTAATGCATGCGTGTGTTTATTATGATAAGCATTGATGTTAGTCATATGCTAGATTAATCATATGTTGTTGATCACACATGTATTGGTTTATTGAGATTGAAGGTCTTAATTTTTATCTATGCCAAGATGAAAGTACAAAATGATGAGATGAGTGGTGTGATTCTACTGGTAAGATCATTGAATCGACCAAGGTATGTATTGAACTCATTCTCACTTTGTAGAGAATTTAATATGGTAAATATGTTGATCATGTTAACACCAGAGTTGTTGGATGTGGGTTAGCTTTAATGTTTGATTCAATATGCTAATGATTTGCAAGTTAATTGATTTAACATTTTATTCTTGACATGATGTAGCTTTGCAGAAAGAAATTTGTTGGTTCACTTAATTTGTCTAGGTAGCATTGTCCAATCGTTGTTGGAGTTGGAGCGATGCAGGGGACGAAGGTTAAGTAAACAACAAAGATTTTAATAGCTCTGCCAGTGTATGTTTTTACAGGTTGATGGGTTGTACTCTATTTTGAGTAAATTGCAAAGCAAGTGTGACACACTGTCCGGTAGGAAGCAAAGATCATTGCTATCTAGTGATGATAACTGTCAAGAATATGAGTTGTTGCAAAATGAACTCTGGAAGTTTGTCCATTGTGGGGGTAAGTTGATGCTCATGTTCTCTACATTATTTTCACAAGTGTCTTTGTGTGTGTTGTCAGGAACTACGAAGGTAGTGACAAAGTAAGACAGAGCTTGTGGAAATGGTACTCCAGTGAGAGTATATCAAAGCAGGAAGAATCAAGCAGTTCCTTATGGAATGTGTTTAAAAATCCCATGTGGTGTTTCATTCCAGTGACGAAGTGTCAGATAATGAGTCTACGCAATTGAGGTATCTGGTTCGGTAACCCTCTAAATTTTCTGGTTATGAGATGCCTCGTTAGACATATTTCTTGATATTAATAGGTTGAGTTTTAGTGCTCTTAATGTGTCCATGGCCCAGGTTGGGTGGTCAGGTGAGACAACTTACATGGATGCATCGATGTGCTTTTAACTTGAACTTTTGTTTCGATTGAGTCTGAAGCCTAGTTTGGTTGACTCGTTGTTGTTTTACACTGTTTGTGTATGTTGAATCTAACTCTTTTGAGTGGTTTTTTTTACCAAGTGATTCAGAGACAGACTGAGTGTGGCTCTTAATGTCATTTGTCCAGATATTCTTTGAATAGGACTGATAATGACGCCGATGTAGAGGTTGAGCATACTCTTAATACCTTTATCCCGATAATCAAGAGTGAGGAGTGATGGTGGTCTTAAGTGACCTGGACTGTCAGCTCTAAGACTGCTTGAGTAGGGAATGTGCAGTGAGAGGTACCGAAGAGATAAGTTGAGCGTAGCTCTTAATGGCTCTAGCCTAGTGGCTCAAGAGTAGGGAGTTATAGTGATCTTAAGTGATCAGGAACTATTAGCCTAGATACTACTTGAGCAGGGACCAATAGAGACACCGAAGTGTTGAGTGCATCTTGCCCGAAAGCTCGTTGAGCTGCGGCTAGATGGTGCACTATTAAATGATGGAGGTTGAACTTAAATGTTCTTAATGTTTAGTTCCATTGCATGAATAATCCTTGGATTTGCAAGGTGCATGTGAAGTTTCACATGTCTACATGAATAGTCCTTGGATTTGCTGGGAATGCTGAGAACACCTACGTGGGTATGAAGAGTGGCACTCTTCTAGGGAGGATTGGGCATGATCCTTCTGAAGTACTTATGAGATCCTAAGTGTAGCCAATATTTGCGGAGTTGCTTAAGCTCTAAAGTCAAGGTATGTGTTTACAAGGTCGATTCCTCGCTCCTAAGAGTTCAAATTTTAGGATACTCACTAGGGAAGTGTTGAGAACCTTGTGCACTAATGTGTTAGTTAAAAACTTTGGATACTAGCATTTAACTACTAAGACTTTCATTTACTGTTCAGATCTCAAGTCCGTTTTGCATTAGTGGGGGATTGTTGGAGTTGTAATTCTTGTATTGCAAATCGGAGTGTTGCTAATAAGTGTGTGGTGTTACCCTTTAGCGACGTTGTGTGCATGGAGCTAGCGAGAGAGCTATAGATGGCATGGAAAGTAAGCTACTCAAGGTCGAGCTAGCGTTAGAGATATAGCTCACATGGAATATGAGCTACGGCAAGTTCGAGCTATAGCTCGGATGGTAGCTCGTATGGTCGCTTTGCTTGTGGCAGGTGCGAGCTATAGCTCGCGTGCTAGCTCGCTGCGCTTGTTGCTTGCGGTAGGTGTGAGCTATAGCTCGCGTGCTAGCTCACTATGTTATTGCTTGCGGCAGAGCCGAGCGATAGCTCGCACATATGCGAGCGAGAGCTCGGCCGCTCGTGGGCTTAACGTGGAGGCCTTGTTTGCTTCATTTATATCCTTTCTTTACACACACACATATACTCTCTTAAACCCTCAAATTGAGACATACAGTTTTTGTTATCTCTGGAAAACCTAAACACTAAAACACAAACCTACCCTTTTTGAGATCTGAGCAGTTCTTGAGCAATTCCAACCTTTGGTTCGGGTACACAAATTGCAAAGGTCGTTGTGTAAAACTTGGGGGGGGGGCGTGCGTTATCGAAAAAACCTGTACCGGTGGTGGCGTATTTCGCTTCTAAGTTAGTGGGTTCCAAACCACGGCACAACAGAAGAAGGACATGTTTATGATTCGAGTATGGTGATTGAATTTGTTCCATAAAAGTTCTTAATTTGTTTATTATTATTCAAGGAATCAACATGTATATTTCCAACAATAACTACCCTATCTCCAAATTAAAGAATCCATAACTTCTTTCTTCTAAGAGAAACATTTATAACTTCCACTAATAATACGAGTAGTATTTGTTTTCCAAAACATACATATATCCCATACATTAACACGAGTACATTCTAGTTTATATAAATATAAAAGTGTTAAAACATATCCCAACTTGCACACATGCTAGTATGCTACACTTGACGATGGTGTTAATCGATTAAAATTTAAATTTTAACAGAGAGTATTATAAAAATCTATTTGGTATAGAATTAATTTAACTTTTTAAGATTTTAAAGTTACTCATAATATCTAAATACTCATAATCGAATCTCGTTTTATGTATACTTGATTTTTAACTTTATGGTTAAATTGTTTCGGACTTTCGGTTCTATTTGTCTTACTTGGACTAACCCCTTCTGCTATGCAACTCCCAACGTCTGTCTATTTGAATAAAAAGACGTAAGCGTATGCGGGTCCCTACCATCTGACAAATCACACAAAATATAACCGTTAGGTATAATCCAGTAATTCCTCCAATATTCAAGGGGCAAAAGCGTCATTCCACCCTCCTCTCCCCCCAAAATCCAGGGTTCGAAACCCAATACCGTTGTCACCTAAACAAAGACAATTTTAATTTCCACTCAATTTTACCATTTTACCCCTCAACACTCTAAAACACAATGTTAAGGGCAAAATTAAAAATTCATAAAATTCCAAAAATTAAATTAATTTCGAAATTTCTAAAATTCGGAAATTGTCTCTCTTATTAAATGTTAAATCAAATTTTGGACTCTACTACCCTTTTTTCTCGCAATTTTCTCTCTCTAAATTTGTGCGCAAAAACCCAGAAAAATGGATGAAGAAATGGAAATGGAGGAGGAGATAGTTCATGTTTATGATGTTTTTGAGATTGATTTTGATTACGAATTTGATGCGACTCGGTTCTTTGATTTCACTCGTCCTGAGTCTGAAGCTGAGTCGAGATTTTCCGAGTCGTGGTTTTCTAGAGCTCCTGATTATCCTCCTTCTCGTAAGTAGTCTTTGTTTAAGCCCTAATTTTGATTTAGGTTTATCGTTTTTGAAATGGGGTTTCTTGGATTTTTGAAAGATGGTGCATTTTTAGTTGGGTTTATGAAATGGTGGTGGATAATTTGAATGTCTTGTTATGTAATTTAATGTTTTATGATGGAAATTAGTGATTGTTAATTTGTTGTTGTTAATTGGGTATTTTTTGATTTCTTAATTTGAAATGTTAGTGCTTGAATTTATGAACAAATTACATACTTGTATTAACTTACATTATTAGTGTGACAATTAATTCTGGACGAAGGGAGTATTATTTCATGGGAGAAGGAATTACTGGATTAGGGAGGTCAAATGTAGGTAGACAGAGAACTGTTTGATTTGTCTTGTATTGAAAAGAATATGTTAGTTATTGGTGGAAAATGGCAATGTGAATTAATACTATCTAGGGTTTTGATTTAATAATAATTGTGATTGAGAAATGAAAGGTATGTTGTCCATCAGTAAATGTAAAGAAATCCAAGCCTTAATTTTTAGGGTTCTTTGAGCTGATTTTGTTTTTGGAATTGTATGAGCAAAGGGAAGGTATTTGGCCTGTTTTAGGTAAGATATGGATTGCATTGTGAATTGGTGATTTCTAACTGCAGTTTTCTTGAAGCTTTACTGAATTATGGAATAATAGTTTTTAGAATTAGGTCTTTTGACTTCAATTGCATTTTCTGATTTAGAAATGCTCGATTTAGGACTATTGTTTTCATTTCATTTCTTAGAATATGCTATATAATGACATGTTCCTAATAGCATTGTTACCAGAAATTTAATTATTGTTTACCCCTTGAGCGAAACCTTTGATTTTTCTTTTGTGAAGTTGTCATGCTCTGCTTTTGACTCAACATTGCAGCTTTTGTTGCTCAACTATTTCCATTAAATGGTTTGAGCTCGCCGAATGTGGATGTGTCCCCCAAGTCTAAATATAATGACAGATTGTCTAATGATGACGGTAATGCTAGTATTGATCAGCACGCAGAGTATTGCGATCAAGATGAGGCATGCAGAGGTATTACTTGAGGTTTTTGTTTATTTGTTCACTCTTTTTTTTTTTTTTTTTTAAATGTATAGCTCTTGTAATTCTTGTATGCTATCTAAGTCTTCGTTTCTGAAAACTTTTTTTAAGAACTTTGAACATATGTAGCATGCCATTGTAGACACTTGAAAATTATGCATATTTTTGCTTGTTACACTACACACAAAGACAAGGAAACAGAATGACATTTATTGTAATAAAGAAAAATTGTTAGGAATTACTCGCTTAACAGATCAATTTATGAACAATTACTCGCTAAAAAGTATTATAAAAAAAACTACCCCTAAATTTTAAAAGTTTGAGTTGCACTACCCTTTCTCATTTTTCGACAACTAATTTCCGCGAGTGAGGTCCATTTGTTATTTTCTTTCAAAAAAAAAAACATCCTCATCCTCGTATATATAAACCAACAATTCTCTTCCTTGTAAAGAATCCATCTAAAAAACCAAATCTTTGTGAAAATCGCCAATTAATGAAGGAACAACGATTTGGTTTTCATAAAGATTTGATTTTTTGGATTGAATTTTTGCAAAGAAGAGGAAGGCTGATTAATATATACGAGAAAGTGAATTTTTTTTCGGAGGAAAAATAACATATGAGCCTCACTCGTCGGAATTAGTAGCCAGAAAGTGAGTGCCACCCTAACTTTTTAAATTTAGGGGTAGTTGTTTTTGATAAAACTTTTTAGCGAGTAGTTGTTCATTCACAAATTCACCTGTTAAGCGAGTAGTTGTTCACTCACAAATTAACCGGTTAAGCGAGTAGTTCCTAACAGTTATTCCTTGTAATAAATACACTTTAATTGTCATATTGCCGTTGTATATGTTTTTGAGTTGATCATTAAGGTTGTATGCTTATAATCATGCCAGAGGTGGTTTTTTTGGAATGTTGTGGACTTTATTAACCTTGATTGAATTCTAATGGACTTCATAAGTTAGTTAATACGCTAGTCTGATCTTAAATATATATCCTCTCTTTCTTGTTGCAGAAGACAGTAGCCAAGCTTTGCTGAGAAAATTATACGACGGCAATTTCCTAAATTCCCAAAATCAAGCCAAGTGTTCACATGGAGGTCTAACTTTTATTCTTTGGTGGTTATTCTTTCCTTTTAATTGTATGCTGTGAAAAAGAAAATGAATTCTTACTTGGTTAAAGGAGGCTGAATTTTTTATTTATGAATTTTATGATTGTGAAAGCTCAATATTATTTGTTAGCGATAAATATGTTTTACAAAAAAATTGCCGAAGCAAGGAAGATAGCAACCTGTTTTTATTTATTTATATTGTTTTATTTTTAAATGACTATGCGGTGATTTACTTGTGTAAACATGCATTATTTATTCGAGCTAAGTGAGTTTCCTTGGTTAATACTTTTGATCTCTGTGTCCATTCTCCAAATAATCTGAAAATTAGTACATTCCCCATTTTGATTTGCTAATGTATTTGGTATTCATTGACTAGCTTCTTAAATACTGCTAATCTTTAATATACCAGGTCCTAGAGGATTGACTTTCTTCAATCACTTGGCCCATGATAATATGAAAACAAAGCCTAAATCCCTTGCTAAGCCGTATATGCGAAAGACTTCAACACTAATGAAGCCTACAGCGAGTCAGCTGGCAAAGCAAAATCAGCAACATCAAGCTTATGGTTCTTTTAGGTGAGTTTTGAAAGATATTTTGCTGTTTGGCATTTCTTTGTTATCTTGTCCTTATCTGGTGTGAGTGAGTTAGCGATGGAGACATGGGATGGATATTTTACTTTTTTTTAAATTTTGGAAGATATTCTGCTTTTTATTGAAAATTTTATGCTGCCAGATTGCAGAAAAGTGAAGGCAATTCAGGAACTCATTCTGCGATGGAAAGTCAAGCTTCAAAGAGGCAAAAGCTAGATGGTGGTCACTTACGTAAGGTATGTACACTCTCCCTTTTGGTTGGGCTTCTTGTAGAGAATTATGTTATGTGATCTAAAGAAGTCATTTACTTCCTTTTATGCATCGTAGATGTAAATGTGAATGTGCAGCTCTAACTAATTTAAGAGAAGTGTTATTTTGACATAATTTTGGTCAGCTAATTTTCTAGATTATGTTTGCAGTTTGCACTTAAAGCTGGTAAGAAAAAAAAAAGATCATCCCATGCGAATTTTAAATGCTTTCAGTCTCATTTGTACTATCTTAATCATTGAATAAGATGCAGTGGTTTTTATGTTTTCTTTGTTAGCTTAAATTTATGATATCATATCTATTAGAAGGAAGTCTATTTTAATCCCTGTACTTTATATTATTGATATGTTTTGTTGAATGTGTCTATTTTGATCCTGTACTTTATAATTGATATGTTCTGTAAAATTCTTATTTCCATCATTTAGTATTTGGTTTTCGTGTGACAGATTGTTGATATAAAGCAGCCAGTCAATCTAACCCACAAGTTGCCCAAAAAGGTATCCACACACTTCAACAAAATTTGATGGATTTCTCTGCCTTCTTTCTCCATTGCATATCTGATTTTAATCAATCGTTAATGTTCACAAAAAGATTATTATTCTGCGTATTTGGTGTGTGAAAAATGGGTACAGTAATTATGCGTGGTGTTCTGACCCTACTCTTGATGATATATACAGGATAAGGAGAGGACACATAGTATTTATAATTCCGAATATTGTTTTACTTTGCATTTTGGTTCTTGATCATTGGAATTTTAGCAAGCCCTATAATAGCAATTACCTTTTGCTTGACGCTAGTGTAGAGAGATAGGTCGTTTCTGCATTTGTTTGGCATTTGTAAATTATAGGTGGTTGTTTGATTGAGAAGATCTATGGGAACATTGAGAAGTCGAAATTTCTGATGTTTTGGTTGACTAAAACACTGGGATTTTCACTCTCAAGAAGACCTACATCCCATCTAGTGGAGGCAGCTGCTTACTTAGTTTCCCGTAGGCCCTAGATAAGCCCATGTTCAACCAAGCAATCTGGGAATACAATTTTCTGTGCAGTGTTATGTCTAAAGAATATTGTTGTTGGTCTCCATGCATCACTCACCAAATTTCTTCTGAACTTTGATCTATCCATTTAGGATGCTGCTGCACAAGGCTTGAATTCGCAAGCTAAGCTAAGGATTACAATTCCAAGGGAGCCAGCCCTAGCTACCGCGCATAGGGCAGGAAGGACAAGGTTGAATTATAATTTTTTTTTTCATTATATTTGTATCATAAGTAGCTTCCAATCATGTGTCCTTTGGTTATCCTTTGGTTAAAAGGACTAATCATCCAACCTCAAGTCCAAAATATGTGTTAGTAGCTGTAGGATTTATAAATTTTTGGCATATGGTTTACTTATTCTTCATTCATTTACAGGTTAACTAGCACTAAAGAGGTGGAAAATCCAACAGCAACTACTTGCAGATTTAAAGCAAGAACGGTGAATCGAAAGGTAAATCTTCGTGAATTCAGAAGAAACTTTCAGTTATATTTCTTAAGATTTTTGTTCAAGTGCTTCTTTCTGTAATGTGCAGACCCTTGAAGCTCCTGTTCTCCCATTCTCAAAGAGAACCGTGCAGCATTTGCCAGATGTTAAGGTGAGGCATCAATGCCTTAGCCTTGTTTACGTTCCCTTTGTCCAAAAATACATGTCTGATGATGTTGATGTTGCTCTCAAACATCTTGGCTAAATTTTGTTGTATTGCTTCATAGGCCTCTCACCTTAAAACAACTGGACGGAAAAACCCGAGTACCTCCACTGATGCATCGACGTCAGTTTGTCGAAATGATAAGGTTAAGTGTTATGCTTAATGAATGTATTTGTCTCTACAACCATATCTTAGCCTCTTTTGAATTTTGCTTGTAAGTCCATTCAACATAGCATTTACACTGCTTTTCAATTGCTTATAATATGGTCCCATAAATGCATAACTATGGAATTACTTTAGGCCTTGCTAGTATCTTTAATTTTATTTAGAACTGTCTCCATCACTTTTAATAAGCATTCTCTCTTCGTACTTTCCTT
This sequence comes from Chenopodium quinoa, assembly GCF_001683475.1. NCBI lineage: Eukaryota > Viridiplantae > Streptophyta > Magnoliopsida > Caryophyllales > Amaranthaceae > Chenopodium > Chenopodium quinoa. The sequence goes on along the minus strand of NW_018744693.1, from coordinate 2,324,422 downwards.
TTTAAGAGCACCTTACAATTTACTCGACTCTGGAAATTAATCTTTGAACTTGATACCCATTCGTATTTCCCGCCCTCTGCATGTGTCTCAGACTCTCAGTATTAATTTAGTAGCATGGCCTTTTACCATGTGGGAAACTTAATATGTCTGTGTGTTGAAATGTGTCTGGAATTCTGTAAGTTTTTGATTGTTTGAAACATCAGACAATGACATGGGTGCTTGAAGTGCATAAAATGATAAAATTCTGATGTGTATTAAGGACCATAGACCAAACATTTATTTCAAACGGATTTATCAGATTTGGTATGAGAAAATGGTTGACTACTATGAGTAAAATGCTATGAATGGCTGACACTAGATTTGGGTAGAGACTACAATGGTCATAGCGTAGCTGAAATTCTGCCAAATGTGATTATGGGAGAGGGTGGTGGGTTTCTAAATGTAAGCTAGCTTACCTTTCCTTTAACCTGTCTACTAGTGAGAGTTACCCTGAATAATCATGAACTATTGTGTTTAAGACTTTAAGTGTGGTAGTGTTAGTGTTTCTTTAAGCCCCTCCTGTATTAATTGTATAAAATACAGTCTTGGGCCTCTGGTATCAATTGTATACGGAAATCTTGTTTCTTGAGAACTTTTTTATTTTTTATATTTATTATTTTATAATTGCTGTAGGGCCTACCTGAAATTTGAAATCATATTTTTCACAGCCTTAAATCATTTTGGGACTAAGGCTTTGTTGTTGTTTTTGTATTTTGACAACTTGCCAATTATCCCTTCCTGGGGGACATGCCTTGAGTAGAGCAAATTCAAGTTGAGCAAATGCAAGCCAGTATGGGAAAGGACCTTGTGCCTTTATGGCTGTCATTTGTGGCTTTAGTATTTTTTTATACCTGTGTGCTGTGTCCTAATGGTTTATTCTTGTCGACTAATACTCTCTGTGAATACAGGTTTTGAACAAAGTTCATGCTGATAGCGCTATAGAAGCTGGAAATAAGGATGGAAAAGGGTATGTAATAGCATCTGTATCTTATAGCTTGTTCACTTGTTTTGATTGTAACTCTTTTTTGCATGGGGTTTATTATTATGTACAATATGAATTATTCAATAAATGGTGGTAGTTGTTAGATTTTTTCAAAGTATATTATACATGTACATGATCATTGCTGTAATATTGTAGTATGTAGGAGCTTCATTTTGATTATTTATGAAATGATCATAAGCAATCGTGTATCATTTCTGAAATAATGATTACTTAAATATGCTTAATCTGCATATAATTAGCTTAATTTGTTATGGGTAAACTGATTATTCCATCCTATGTATTGAGGGTGCAATACAATTCTGTGCCAGATGGCGGCTTACATTGGGTTGATATTGCTTTGTGCAGGAGTGATTCTGTGGATGTTTCGAAAGTGGCTGTACACCAAGCTGTACATAGCTTTAAAGCACGGCCTCTTGATAGGAAGGTAATGAATACTTGTCATCAAAAGACATTGTGTTTATTTTATTTTATTTTATTTTTAAGTTACTGTGATCATGGAAGCAGCTAGCTTCATAATTTTTCAAAAGTTCTGTTTAAAATTTATCTTGCGCTAACTCCATCAATAATCCAACTCATCCCTTACTTAAAATAAAGTTGAATTGGTTTACATTGTTTGTATGCAGATATTGGCTAGTAGAGGAGACATAGGTGTTTTCAGAAATAATAAGCGGGATGTTACTGTACCAAAGGTAGTTTGTCATGCTCATGATCTTGATTGGTGCTTATATAGTTATATACTTATATGCATTTCTTTGAAGCATATTCCTTACAATTTTTTTTCTCTAGGAATTTATGTTTCAAACATCAAAGAGGACTCAGCCAAATCTTCCAACAGAGCTTTTTAGCAAGGTATCTTTGCTTTCTGGTCTTTTGGTGAATTATTATTTGCAGTTGCCATACTAATGCCTCCTTTAGAATGATATAATCGACCTATAATTCATTAGGCTCTCCTTGTACACTTTGCAGCTCTCGCTTGCTGGTGAACCCCATTCAAAAAACTGTGCACAGGCTGAATTACCCCAGAACACTACTATTCCAGCAAAGGTTCCTTCTTATACAATAACTTGAAGCATTTTCTTTCCCTTATCCTGGAACCTTGCTGACTTCTCACTTCTTGCTTCAAGGAATCAAAAGAAAATAGATGGGAATCTTGTCATCTGAATAAGCAAAATGTAAGAAAGTTTTATTATGTTGAAATTCACTTTTTGATTAATTGTTTTATTATCAGTTGTCTTTTGCTTGTCTAGCTTAGTTTTGAGTAAAAATTTCATACACCTTGAATTTTAGATCTCCATAAATTCGTGACTGGATTGTTCTGCATCTCATAAACTGCTCTATACAGACAATACATCTGCCAAAAGAAAAATTAGACACTCGTAATGGAAAGGAGCGATTGACTGTTGCTAATGGAAGGATTGGTGAAGTTAATCCTCGTAGTGGCATGAGCAGGTACATTTTTCATCCTGAACTTGGTAGCTCTTTGCTGTTAAATTGTACAAGTAGTTGATAATTGTATATCATGTTTACTGTAGGCCTTTAGGGAGCTGGAGACAATAATAGCACATATTTTCCATCTTAGACTAGTCCCATAATCCAAGATGTATAGATGCCTTTTGATGAAGTTTTATACCAGGGCTGAGGAATCGGTGTCACAATATATGCAGGAAATGGTTTAGCTTTTCAAGCTCTTACAGAATAAATTTAACTAAGCTTTGTATAGAAATTGTGCACCGCCTTTTTATTATTAAACTTCTCGTGCCCCCATTTTCGCCTGCAGTCTTAGATTAATCCAATACTATCTTCATCAGGAGGTGATACAGGAATGTAATTCAACAAAAGGAAAACAATTATTCTCATCAAGGAAATTTTATGCTCAAGAATTTTACGTCTACTTTAACATATTTAGATGCATCTGCAATGTGTTAAGGTTCTGCAAATTTGTAAAACGCTTATAGCCGCGGCATTAGGATGAATTTTTCACAGGGATATAACTTATAGCATTCATGACAATAATGGTAAAAGAATCAGCCACTATTTTGACCCAGTGTTGGGATTCATGCCATTGGTACATACATACAGAGTAACAATTAACGTCAAAAGATCAAATCTGGTGCTAAGCTTTCATCTCTTGATGCCCTTGCTTATGAGTTGTTCTTAGTCATAGACGAAACAAGGGAAAGGGGAGACTGTTTTGTCCATCGCCTTATACCATTTGCTTTTTTAGGCTTCTTGTTATGTTCCTTCCCTTGCTTCCTCTTTGCTATGGCAATGGCAAGATCATTTGGGAACAAAGTTTTCCAGACAAAGCCATGTAGAATGGTTGAGATGAATAGTATGGCCACCATTGTACTAGACATAAATGAGAGGGATAGAGCTAGGCCCTTGCTTCCTATCGAGGGTGCCTGCTCTGCATACTTGATAGTAGCGATTGATGCAGTGGTCATCGGGAAAGTATATGACCACCATGACATTGAAAACCTGAGCAAGGGAAGTAAGATTTACAAGATGATTTAGTCATTGGATACAAAGAAGATATATGCTTATGCTTGTAAATATTTTGTGTACATACTAGTGAAACTTTAAATAGGTTACCTGAAGCCAGTGAAGAAGGTGGGTCGAACGACAAGTGAAATATAGAGAAACAAGGCAATGAAGAAGCAAGTCCTTGATAAACCATCAAACTCACCATAAATAGCCTCCCATGCAATGCTAGCTGCAGCCGGGGTTGCGATGAACATACAGTATACAGGGTGTAGCTCCTTAGGCAATGTTTCACTCGTAGGCAATCTTTGATAAAGAGTAACAAACACTACAAGGTAATGCGCGAAACCTACTGCCCACAGAAACTTTGCAGGTTCTTTCCACCCCACCCTGGCTCCCAAAATGGCACCAACAAAGTTTCCAATAACTGACAGATGAGAAGACGGGTTAGCTACCATGCTTAAACGCCGTCTTCCTCCAGAAAGCCATTGACCATAGATCTTAAGTTCGAGGATGAATGTTGGTATGGCAAACACACAAAAAACAGCAGGATGAAGGGTGTTTGGTGCTATTCTTGGGGGTACTCCTATGGCCATAAACATAGCTACAATCCATGGAGCAAAGAAGAAGTTAACTCTAACAGGATGGAAGTATTCTCTTTTGATTGCTTCAAAGTAGAATATGCATTTGAGTAGATAAGTGGTACACACCAATACTAAAATGAGCAGGGCTAGGATCCAGAGTACTAGGTTAATAAAAGGGGTTACTTTGAGGAACTTCATCGCCGGGCTGATTGATAACGCCTTCCATAAGATGGATTGGCTGCTGAGGCCAAGGCATATACCGAAACAACCTATTGGGAATCGGAGCAGAAATGGCCATGTTTCATCCCTGGGTAAAAGAATGTCATCATAGTCCTGAAAAACCAGTACAATTCAGGAATCTACATAGAAAACTATCATCAGATTGAAACATCAAACATTCCATTTGGTAGGTAGTAATGGTAATGAGTACGCGTTACAAAATTTAAAATTTTAATTATCCGTGTCTATTGAAATGCCCTAGACATAAACCACAATGAACATATCATCTATGGGAAGTATAGTCGTATAGGACATACCAATTATATAAATCAACTTTAACACCGATATGGTAAGAACCGAAAGTTCTAGGAGGGCATCATAATGCTAGATTACATATTATAGGTAACAAAATCTATAAAATCAAGACATACACTACAAGTCTACAATAACTACATTATCATTAAAAGTGACAAAATAATGTGTGTAAAAAATACCTTCACTTGATCTAGCTCAGGACCTCTGAGAGCAGCAAAGTATCTTCCTGCAGGAACAGAATCATCTCCACCTTGAGAGTGTTGAGACCCATTATTATTTTTATTGTTATTATTATTTTTAATGTTATTATTATTGTTATTGTTGTTATTATTATTAAAATTGTTATAATTACTAATATTGTTATTATTATTAATCTTCTGATTATAATCCACCTCATTAGCACTTTCCTTTTTCATATGCATCAAAGAATTCTGCTTAGTAAGAGATGATTTTGTCTTAAACATGCTAAAATCACCCTTTTTAACTTCTCCAACAACAGCACCACTACTTTTTGCACCTAAACCTCCAAGACTTCTTCCACTCCTACTAAGTGCAACTCTCTCATTTTGTTGATTCCCTCTTAAAACAGAGAATCCTGTTTCAAGAGAGACTTGTCTACTTAGGCTACTTTTGTTTCCTGCCCTTCTTGCTGGCTCTTGAAGCCTTACCGGCCTCGCCCTCCCTCGTTTCTCCGGTTTCTGAGGCGCTGTTATTGTTTTCGACGTCGTTCCTTCATCTTCTTCTGACAATACTTCTTGTATATCTATCAAATGAGCATTGGAATCAGGTGGAGTTTTGTCCATCTTATCTCTCACAAAACCTTAATGTAACAAAATTTTATCTTATTTTGGTATGTCCTTATATTATATGTATATGTAGTCTTGCATATATAATATAATTGCTTATTTGATAATGTGATTGTATACAAAAGTTTGCTCTTTAAGTTGCTTTTTTTCAATATGAATCAAAATGTTGGTTTCTAATCGTGAAGAAAATCACGGGAAAAGGTGAAAAATAAAGTATTTTTGTAAACCAATTGGTGTAACATGAATTTTGAACCATAAGTTTTGGTTTTGGTAGATGAAATTGAAGGGTTTAAAGGATCACCTCGTGAAGCTTGGCGTGTTGAAGATCTATGGTGCCATCTTGAAAAGGGAAAAGATTTTGATTGCTCAATGAGGTTGATAGAACGCCATAGAAAAGATTTCACGGGTCGTAAATTATTCAAAAATTCAAGGTTGACGATTAGTGTTTCAAAAACTTACAATAGCTCCTTTTGTCGAATCAAAATCCTCTGTCCCATTTTGTTCGTCCTAAAAATAGGATTGTTGTTAACAAATTTAGTAAAGATATAAAGCATATAAATGAGTTGTTTGATTTTCCTATAAAACAAGAATTTGTGAGTTATGTTATTTTATTACCATAGGAACTAACCTATGCATGCAATTAACCTTTTTCTACAAACAAATAGATATAAAAAACAGTATAGTTTAGAAAATTCATCCTCTCAACACTGTAGCTAGAATTTACCAATTTTCTTAAAAAAAATGATGCAAGTATAAGGCTATGCCGATCGAGACCTTGTACAGTCACACAGGTCCACCCAGCCTGGATTAGCGGTAAGGCTTGGAATGCTAACGGAATCCTAATCCTCAAATAGTCTTTTTATGGGATTTGATCCTACAAACATGTCATGATTATGATGCAGATTAGGCCCAGCTTGGTTTGTGAATTTTTCATTCTTTATATATTTTTTAAGGGTTTAAAGTTAAACTTACCAATTGAATGATGAATTGATGATTAATATTCTTGTACTTGGTGTTTCCTTCTCCTATATTTCCAAATACTTCTTGTTTGATTAAAAGTTTTTACAAAATTTAAGGAGCATTTGTACTTCTAAGGGTACTAGAATATACTCATGCAGAAGAAAATTTTTTAATTTACAATGAAACACTATGGGGAGGCTCTTTTATTTGGTGCAAATATGAGAGGTTAATAAGTGGAGCAAATTGGGGTCTTAATGGACTTCTACTCCCTCTGTGTTTCAATAAGTGTTACAGTGACTTTTACCACCATTCACATAATTGTTTTATTCACTAATATATAGAAAAATATATTAAAATTGTATAATGTTTTCGTAGTATGAATTTTCTTATTATTTTATTAACATATGAATGATATGATTAGATAAATTAATGGTCAAAGTTATGTCTCGACATACATGTTTGATCAAATTGTAACACTTATTAAAACACGGAGGGAGAATATATTTTCACATTTCTTGTAAGGTTGTGTAAAGGGGAAAAAGTTTGCTTACTTAGTTTTGATTCTTTTCACATTATTCAAATAATATTCAATAAAAGTAATTTGAATTCAGCATGTCAGGTAAGAAATAATTTTAATTTGTAAAAATCAACAAATTTAATGAACAGATATAAAAGGAATGGATTCAGTAAAATAATTTAAATGTAGTAAAAGTAATTTAAGTTTAATAATGATAATTTAAATTTTGTAAAAATAATTCCAACTCAATAATAGTAATACTATGAGTTCATTATAGATAAGGTGAAGAGAAAATGACCTTAGGCAATGGTTGATTATAGAGGACTTAAATACATGATGGAACATACTTACAAAAATTTAATTTTTAGTGGATTGTTTACAATTTGTATTGTATAATTGGTTGTATGTATGAATGGAGTACTATGTAACATCACCATGATCATTTATTCGCTCCTTTGAAAGATCTACAAATAAATAAAATAAGCTAAAAATAAAACTATGTCTATTTTTTTAGTTGATACAATGTTTTTTTTTTTTAAAACATGATACAATGTTTCTTTTATCACCCTTACTAATACATAATTTTAACTGTTAATATCTCTAATTATCAACGGTACAAAGTTATAAAAAGTAAATATCAATAAAATTTATATTGAGATGATTCAAACAAGATATCACATGTTTTTAATAATTTATCATTTGAATCACAAAAGTGAGGGCCTGTCCACATTTACTTAATTTCAGTTCAGTTCAATTCAGTTTAGTTCAGTTCAGCTCCAATCAGTTCAGTTCAGTTCATCTCCTAATTTTCCTCTCTCATAAAATATTCATTTCATCTCAGTTCAGTTCAGTTCAGCTCCAATCAGTTCAGCTCAATTCAGTAAATGTGAACATACCCTTAGCCAAAATATATTTTATTAATAGTGAAAAAGTCAAAGTGTGTTAACCGAAAAAATGGAGGAACTATTAGTTATACCATGCACAATGTACAAAGTCTATACCAAGCAATAGTCCAAAGATATCTTAATTGGTGGATTGCCCGGTTGCCCCGGTATAGGATTTGGTGTGTTGTAATAAAAATAATATCATTTAAAATGTGACTGATCTATCATTTTAGGCTAAGATTTAGATTAATAATGTAGGTGAGGGAGTCAACTAGTTGTTTGCAACTACAAGTGATAAATGAGATCTTAAGCTTCGCCGCTTGACAAGGGTTTCGGATTTTAATTTAATGTGCAGTAGACTGTGGAGTATACACCACTCACTAACTACTCACCCAATTATTAAACTAAACTTTACATCTGTTTATCATGCAAAGATTCCTTCTCATACTTGATACCCATGTACTGTATTTCTTCACATTATTTCATATACTCAATTTACATTAGAAAATATTAGTCATGAATTATGACTAGTTTGAAAAGGAGTCATAAAATTTCATAAGGGAAGTATTTGACTTAGCTTCAAACTATTTAAGGTGGTTGTACATACGAGTATGTTAAAGAAATTACTTGTTCTCTTCCCCTAAAACAAGTAGATCTGGTCTGAATTTTTAAAGCTCTAATCTAGTCTGATCTAAATTTTTCTGATCTGGTCTGGTTTGATCTGATTAAACTTTGACCGTTTATATATACTAATCTATAAAGAAAAACATTATCAAAATGGATCTTGTTAGATTCGTCTCATCATGAACTTATTAATTATGTAATTTTTATAAAAAAATTTAATACACTATTAACGATAAGTAAATGATAATAAAAAATTCTAATCTGAATCTTTCTGATCAGGTCTGATCTGATCTGATCTGAATTTATTAAGGAATAAGTAATAAGGGTATGTTCTCATAGACTGAACTCAGCTGAGCTGAACTGAACCGAACTGGATATTTTATAAGAGAAGGTTATTAAGAGTTGAACTGAATTGAACTGAACTGAAAATAAGCGCATGAGAACAAGCCCTAAGTATCCGAAATAAGTTGACGAGAACAAGTCCAAAGTGCGGCTAAACAATTTACTACCTCCGTCTCATATTTTTTGCAATTTTGGAGTATCATTTGTGAGATATAAAATATTCAAAAGTTGCAAAAAATATAAAACGGAGTTTGTATGTTTAATTGTCATATATACGGATTATTATACAGAGTATCTAATAGAGCAAATGTATAATACGAGTACTAAAGTTTAAAGAAAAGAATAGTTAAAGTAAGATAAGCTGAGAAACGGTGGGTGGAGGGAATAACCTGTGATCTGTAAATCCGGAAGAAGCCTAAAACCAAACAAAAAAAAAAAAAAAAAAAACCCATGAATTTCAGCATAATCTTGACTATGAAAATAAGAAAAAATAAAAGTCAACCATAACACACTATCACACTATTACTCTACTACGGTCAGTACGGTGTGCTACACTGAATAGTGAATACTCTCAAGTCTCAAGTCTCACTCTATTTCATACAAGTACAAAGAATTCGGTACTCTATTTTTGGGTTTATAGAGACGCACACTTTGTTCATAATCCACTATTACCTCCGTTTCTTACAATTTGCAACAAAAAAATTATTTATATCTTATAAATAATACTTCGTACCTCTTTAATACAATTAATAAGTAATTGAGGGAATATATTATATACCGTTGTGTTAGTAACAGGTAAGTGACATGGGGTTTAAAAAAACAAATAATAATAACAGGTAAGTGCACCCAAAGGTATTATTATTTTTTTTTTTTTTTTCATTTGATCAATTAAGCGCAATCTAAAGAAAAATTGGTTAAATGAACAAATAAATATTTTTGGTATAACACCTGGTTCTAAATGTACCCAAGTGTCAGATAGTTCATGATCAATTGCTCTAAGCTACTTGAAAGTTTACGATTGTACCCAAGTGTCAGATAGTGTACACATGTAATTTTTCCTTTAAAATATAAACATATATTTCTTTTTTTTTTCTTTTCTTTTACCAAAAGAGCTATTACAGACAAGACAAACTGCAACAGAAAGAAACAAACTAGAACTAAAATAACAACAACTGCTATCGTCGAGCGCAACCAGCTAATAGCTAGTCAGAGAAACCCAAAACCGAGGAACCTTACGAATTTGACACACCAAAAAAAAAAAACTCAACAACTGACCGCAATTTGCAATTTGCAGTCCAATGACGAATCCGAGCTCAATTTGTTCCCTTAAGACCTAAAATTGCCTCTAAAATCTTACCTGAACATTTTTCGACTCGAAAACCGATGAAAAAATTGAATTAGGTCGCAATTTACAATTTATAACAATTTTTGGGCTGCAATTTGCAATTTTTCATAAATGACTGCAATTTAAAAAATACTAACTTTAAATGACTGCAATTTGCAAATATTTCAAAAAAATAATATATGATTTTTTTTTTAAAAAAAAAATTAGGTTAGATGAAGGGCCATACATGAAATATATCCGGCCGAAACTCCCCACGGATAATTTGGGAGAGTAAAGGTAGGAGAATCCCATTTTATAATCAAATTGTCACTAGTGAGAATTGAACCTTCATGGCAGGGTCGTAACATTGATTTTGGGGGCCCTGTTCTAAATCGAAAAAGGGGCCCTTAATAATGTAAAAATTATACTACGAAACGAAGTATTTTTTATCTATAATTTAGATAATGCACAATTTTCCTATATATACATTACAAAAATGAAAATACTTTTGTATAACAATGATATATTCAATTATGCAAAATTAATTAAAATATTTTATTCATGTTAATATATCAACTAAATATAACATCATAATTATAATAATAATGTCACATATACAATTATAGGTCCGTAGAAAACTAGAAACAACCAATTAAGATTCTAATCTTTAACATACAAGTTGCAAAATTAAAAATAAAAAATAAAAAATTCATCCAACTGTGAAATGATAAAGATACTGCATAATTGCATTCATACAATTTATACATGTCCGTAGAAAAATTAGAAGCCAGGAGTCTAGGACCGTATAAAAAAATCAATTAAAATTGCTTCAATTGATATTATCAAACCAGAACATTAAAAAATTGAAATAAAATAAACATCAAAATTTTACCTTTAACCAATAGACAAAGTAGGAATCAATAAAATCAGTCATTAAAAAAGCTATCAAAACAATACCCCCAAGTGAAGTTCCAATTGGTTTTTGTTTGATTGTGTATCAATTGAGAATTAGATGAATTAATCATGGAAAATCAAATATAATTAATTGTTCATTGCCAATGTGATAGAAGAAAAAACGTTTGAATTTGACTGAGTATATGTAATTTTCCATTAAAAATCCTTGAATAAAGAAATTATTTTCCATGGAATTGAATTGATTTAATTAAGATACTACAATACTAATTTAAATTGATGAAGGAATTTGAAAAGTTGTAGAAATTAATATGAAGCTTGAATAAAGGAAGGAAAATGTTTTTGATGAAAATAATAGCGTGATTTGCTACATTGAAACTTGACTGCGTTATAAACAAGAAGACTAACAAATACTCCGTATACAATCAATAGTTAAAAATTAAAAAAAAAAAGGATTAAAAAAATGGGCCCTCTTAAAATTAGAGGCCCTCTGCAAGAGGGCACCTTGCACACCCTCTTCTACGGCCCTGCTTCATGGCTAGCTAGTCTACAAAATTTTGGGTACAAAATATAATAATTTAGTTTATAATACATCAGTTACTTTTAAGGCTACTTTTTAGAAATTTTTAATTTTTCATTGTAATTTTAACCTGTTATAAATGTAAGCAAACAATAAGAGGTATTTTTAAAAGATAACTTATATAGTTATACTACCTTTGTTTTTATAATTGTAAGCATCAAATCTCTTGCTCAAATCCGTGTAAAAAATGATGGGCTTGCTGGAATTTTTTCGAACTATCTAGATTCTAGTTTTAAACTAAAATAAAATGTGTAATCAGCAGGCTTGTCTGAACATGCACTTTTTTCAATCGAGCTAGGTCAGGTTAGTGGGCAGGGTCGTAGTTGAACAGTATGATCACCTCTAATTAGGAGTAGTTTCTCACCATTTAATACTATTTTGTTTTCTAATTAAGAGTAATCAAAGGAAAATTAACTGTGATTAGTTAAATAGTGCAAAAAGTCACAGTGTTACAATTCGAAAAAAAAAAAAAAAATTAATTTACAACCATTTGTTTAATTGTTTGAACATACAAAGTTACATTTCCAAAGAAATGATGAAACTCATAAGAATCCAAAATATAGTGGAATAATCCATTTGGTTGACTTCAAATGTTTATACTTCCAACCATGGAAACCAACCCAAACATTACAAGAGTCCCCAAATTTGCTAAAATTCCAGGAAGATAAAAAAGATCTTCCCCTTCCCAAAACTAGCTTATACCAAGTCTTCTAAATACATAAAAGATTCACACTACATACATTTTCACACGAGCAAGTCGTGCAAAATTACTACTACTTCTAAACAGTGAGAGTTGAGAGACAAAGACAGATCACAAATTCAATACCTTAGATCAGATCAAGTGTATGTTAAATAAATACATAAACAAACATCATCACTTTATTTTCATTCTTCTTAAAATAAATAAATTAAATAATAATTAAAAAAGTCACCTTCATCTACAAGGCTACTTCACCGACAATCAATCCCCCACAAAATACCACCAAATTTTATCCCCAATCCAATCACTCCTCTCCACCTCACTTTATCCCACCCTCTCATTCCCTCGTCCCATCTCCCTACTATCCCATCGCCACCACAAATGGTGGTCGAACCTCAAACCAAATGGACACCCCGTCGCAACAGCAACCCAAAACTCGACTCCTCCCCCGACCAAACCCTCCTCGAAATGCCCCAAACACCTCCATCCGACGCTCGTAACAACAACAACATCCACCACCACATCGCCGCCGTCTCCGCCACCACATCCATCACAACCCTCACAATTGTCCTCGCTTGGTACTCCTCCAACATCGGCGTCCTCCTCTTAAACAAATACCTCTTAACCATTTACGGTTACCGTTACCCTATCTTCCTCACCACGATCCATATGATCGCTTGTACCTTCTACTCCTCCTTCGCAATCCACTCCCTCCGCCTCGTCCCCGCTCAGTACATCCAATCTCGCAGACAACTACTCAAAATCTTCTCATTATCAGTCATCTTCTGCTTCTCAGTAGTATGCGGTAATGCCTCGCTCAAATACATTCCCGTATCATTTAACCAGGCTATCGGCGCAACCACCCCTTTCTTCACCGCCATCTTCGCATTCGTAATCACTTGCAAGAAAGAAGCTCCCATTGTGTACTTCTCCCTCCTCCCAGTCGTACTGGGTATCGTCATTGCTTCCAATAGCGAACCCTTATTCCACCTCTTCGGATTCATCCTCTGCGTGGGGTCCACTGCAGGGCGAGCCCTCAAGTCTGTAGTACAAGGGCTACTCCTGACGTCGGATTCAGAGAAGCTAAATTCAATGAATTTGTTGATGTATATGGCGCCAATGGCGGCTGCTGTTCTGCTACCGTTTTCGCTTTACATAGAAGGGAATGTAGCTGGGATAACAATCAGAAAAGCGAAAGAAGATTGGTTCATTGTTTTTCTGTTAGTTGGGAATGCTACTGTGGCGTATCTGGTTAATCTGACCAACTTCCTCGTGACGAAACATACGAGTGCGCTGACGTTGCAGGTGTTGGGGAATGCGAAAGCGGCGGTTGCGGCGGTGGTGTCGGTGTTGATATTTAGGAATCCGGTCACGGCGATGGGTATGGTTGGATTTGGGGTTACTGTCATGGGTGTTGTGCTTTACACCCAAGCTAAAAGGAGATCTAAACTTACAGCTCATTGAATTTTTTTATTTTTTATTTTTATATTTTTGGGTAAATAATGAGTAAAGATACCAAAAACAATTAAAAAATGAAAAAAAAAAAAAAAAGGAAGGAGTATTTTTTTTTAAAGGGGGAAAAATTAACTCCAATTACCATCATAGTGTTATTACTATTATTACTCTCCATACTTCAAAGTTGATTAAATTTGTTTCACTTCAATTATTATATTATATTGTGATTTTTTTTTTTTTTGTTTTTTAAAATTTGATGGGGGATATTGTTGTTATTCCAAAGGGAGAAGCAACTTGTGATGAGCATTAATAGAAAAGAAAAGGAGATTCCACTTTTTTCTTCTTCTTGTAATTGTATTAAATTTGTATAAGGACCATTTCAATAACAAAAGTTATGCAAAAAGAAGAATGACATTAATGTCTTCTTCCTTTTTTTTCTTCAATTTTTGTTTGATATGTTGCTCTTAGCTTGCTGTTTTCATTTTTTAAAATTGCTTTATTATTGAGAATTTATTTTGGGTAGTTGAATGATTAGAGAACAAGCAAGAGCATAATCTAAAACTATAGTCTATGGAATTTGTATTGACCTATATCTGCGTCGATTATTAGAGAATAATTTAGGTGTTGGAAATTATTCTAATTAAGATTGTGTGTTAGATTGTACTACGTATAATTTTAATTCCAAAAACACCAAAATTTTCATATATTTAGGACATGTTCTCATACATTGAAATTCAGTTCAGTTCAGCTCCTAATTTCATTCTCTTGTAAAATATTCAGTTCAGTTCAATTCAGTTCCGCTGAATTCAGTCAATGAGAACAGACCTTTAATGTGCTACTAAAGGAGTAAACTCATTTTTTTTTTCACTTTTTCAGTAAATTAGGGGCTTAAATCAAAGTAATTATTCAAGAAAAAAGAGAATCATGTCTTTAGAGAAAGTTGCATTTAATTTCTTTTTAATCACTTGCAATCATCATCTATTTCTTCTTAATCACTTACAATATAATAATCATCTCTCTTAAATACAGTGTGATACGCCACAAACAAGAAAACTAATATAGTAAGAAAAACATAAATTATAAACTACTCCTAATATTTTCACCAAAAGAGAGTTTTAATTTGATATTTAAAAAACCAATTAACCATATAAAATTTTAATCACACTATTTAGAAACCGTCCAAAAGTCCATACTATATTTATCCATCCACTTCACTCGTATATGTTTATTCTCCTACAAGGTTTATTTATTTATCAAAAAATACAAAAAAAAAAAAAGAAAAGGTTAACTCATAATTAGCCTACCAAACAAAGGGGAAAGTAAAGTATGGAATAGTCGAGTGGATGAGATTGGTAGCATTTAATAGGGCCATTTGGGACCTACTATCAAGTGGCGGCCGTCTTAGTGTTAGTCTAGCAGGCTAGCAGCTTAGTTGTCAATTATTTGTCATTGTATTGACAGAGTAGAGTGATAGAAGATCAATTAAAAATTAGTTGGCAATTTCACAATTTAATTACCATCTTTTATTACTAGAAATAGTGTAATTTTAATATTGGTTTGTAGAGAATAAGAAACATCCAAACTTGTAGTTGTAGCAAAGTGTATACTGTATACAGCATAAGTAATAGTGGCATCTTTTTAAGGTAAAAAGCCAATGTTTGTGTTCAATTTGTCGGCAAGGCAAAGACTAGGTAATGGCCGGGTATATAAATTATTGTGCATGAATTAGAATTAACGTTAAAGTATGGGATAATTGATATTTAATGTAGTATGGTTTAGTACTACATGATTGCAAATTTGTCATGCCTCATTTTTTATACCTATATTCGGTTACCGAACGAGATATTCCTACATATTATACAATCTTTATGCTAGTACATAAATTTTTTATTTTATTTTATTTGTTAATTTGTACACGGGATTGTGGGAGTTTGAATCTGATCTGTATTTTGTTATTGACACATTATTAGATACATTACCAATTCGAGTGTTGAATGTGAAAAGTTAACATTTATTTGATTTGAAAATCTTATTACAATATAGAAATATTACTATGGTAAAACAATACACCCTAATACCCTATTGTTTCATTAATTTTAGATATACGAGTGTGTTTTTCTTTTTGAATTCTTCAATTGTATCATGAATTTTTTTCCATAGTGAAGTGAATTATGACTTTGGAAATTGGAATATTTAGCGTCGTAGATTTACCATTTATTTGACTACATCTACAAGCTTGAAAAAAAAAATTGAAAACTAGGTGACATAATTTTATGGTCACCAAATATTTTTCAAGTATTATCCACGTACCAAATATTAAGAATTTAAGATGGAATGTGTCTGTCTCCTATGTTATATCATTGATTTAGAATTTTATTGTTTAAGTAGCTGACTGATTGTCATAAAATATAAGAACAATAAAACCTCTAGCTTCTTAGGCTAATTAACATACAAAATTTCTATTCATTTTGTCATTTTTTTTTTTTTTTTAAGGGTGGAACCTCCAATATCGTAAATTAATACTTTGGTTAAATTAATTAAACTATATGGGCTGCCCCTCATCTAAGTGAGTAGTCAGGTGGTGAGCAGTCACAAGTGAGTTTGGGCATATTTCATGGCGTAGGGCGTAGGTCACCCATCGATCTCAAGGCTGTAGTTCCTTTCTTTCCGTGCAGCAGATAAATCTTTGGCCAATCACAATTAATTTGCAAGTCAAACATTACATAACACTTTGGGGATATGGCTAATTATTGGTAACTGAGATTTCACCAATTTAATTAATTACCTCACTTGTTTGTCACGTACGTAATTTGGGTATTAATTACTGGAGTATTTACATTAGCATGTGAAAATCTCATACTACACTAACTACAGTAATAATTTAATTCCTATTTCAATTCCCCTAGATAATCTCATAACTCATAAACAAACAAGGAATAATGCTCCTTTTGTGATTCCCATAACCTACCTCTTATTCCTCTAAAGTCTAAACAAAGTCTAGCTACCCAATTCCCTTGACAACAAATAAAGCTATTTTATGTGTGCACAAACTTTAATTTTATATGTAACTGACCATATTGTGTGGTCAATCATTATGGGGTTACTTTGTTAGTGTTATAGCAGTTACTCACTCGATTGTGTGTTACTAAATCAGTCAGGGGTTACTCGATCAGGAGTTACTTGATCGATTAAGGATTACTCGGTCAATGGTTACTCGTTCATAGGTTACTCGTCAATTAAGGGTTACTTGGTGCGTGTCAATGGCCAGTCGTACACAAAAATTGTTGTTATGTGTGACTAGCAACTATTTCCATGATTTATATCGAGCATGATTAGTGGAGATGCATGGTTGTCGTCATAAGTTTGAGCTATATCACTACATTTGCTTTGGAGCAGACAATTTTGATATCCTTTCTTTATACCCTCAACTCCTAAAGCACTTGTATAGTTGGACTGATTGACCTTAAGGAAAGAAACAAAAAGAAAATTCCATCTCAATTCTAGTTTAGGCAAGTAATATGTTAGTCCATGTGTGATTATTTAGCGATTAAAAACAAAAGAACAGCTAGTTCACAAAAGAGGGTACAATAGTGATATCACAAGTATAACTTTCCATCTTCAATCTAGTTTATGTCGTAGGTACTATCTACTACTTTTATTTAGAAAAAAAAAAAGAGTTGTAACTAAGTAGCAATGGAGAAAGTTTTTGATTAGAAATTTTAGGAGAAACTACAATTTAAATGATTCTTATATCAACCCTTAAAAGAATGAATGTAAACTTAACTTTAAAATTTATCTTATGATTCTTATCTATGGAGTAAAACTTATTTACTCTAGTTGAATTATATTTCTTTTCAAACAAATTTTGATTTAGAAATTCTTACAAAATCACATGTTGGTATTGACATTGTTTTCTTTGGAACTAACCCACACACGAATTTATTTTTGAGGACCTTTTCAAAACTTCTAAAATTTATGGCGTAATCTAAACTTAAATTTTCTAAAATATATCTTATCTATAGTGTAAAACTTATTAGCTCTATTTGAACTTATCTCTTTCTTAAATATCTTTTAATTTAGAAATTTATAACAAAATCACGTGTTGATGACTTGATGTGATATTGTCTATTTTTAGGACTAACACACACAAATTTGATTGTTTTAGAATCTTTTCAAAACACCTTCCCCTAATGGAATAGGTGGACATTTATAAGAAATGCAACCCTTCATTATTCGTCCCATATGAGATGTGACGCATGGATTGTGTAACCCCATACTTAATACTTGTATACATCACACATTTTGATTTCTTACAGAGTAAGTTAAATTTGGATTTTTCTATATAATAACTCAGTAAATTTCGCTTTATTATGTCGTATCCCAATATATATCACTTTTTACACTGTAACCCCAATTACAGTATGAAAGTGATATATATTAGGGCACAACGTAGAAAAGTGATATTAAATTTTTAATTACAGTATGAAAGTGATATATATTGGGGCACAACGTAGAAAAGTGATATTAAATTTTTAATATTTTTAATAGTAGTATTACTAGTTTATAAAAAAATGTGTTTAACAGTAGGTGCAAGCTTGTATCTTTCTTTCCGATCCTTTTCCTATCAATTCGTATATGTTGTGCATATGTTTAGCTCACTAGAAACTTGGAATGTTGTAGTTTCTTAAATAAAATCATCTCATTAATTATAACGTGACATACTAACACCTTATTAGTGCACTTTTAGAAATCTTGATCATAGATGCTAGATTATTTAACTTAATTTTGTATCGCTATCATTTAAAACTATACTCCACAAACACATTGAGATGTGCATGGGATGCACACAACATCTAGTGAAGGGTCGAGTAGGATTTTAAAGTAGCATTTACTTCAGCACATGTATTGTTTTGTTGACAATTTCTATTTGTTTTTTGTTTTGATGTTATTTATTTTAAACATAATTTAATGTTGGGAGAATTTAAGTGTAAACGAGAAAGTGGACTTTTCAATTATGCTGAAGAATTTTTCGTGATGAGAACCTATCATTTGTAATTTTAAGTGATACAGGTTACTTCATTGTTTCACGAATATTACAATATTTTCATCATTTTAAATATATAACATAGTTTTCTTTGACTTTAACAACTTTAATCATCTTTTTTTCGATTTTATAAAAATTAAAATTTTATATTACCTCTACTTATTTTTAATTACAAATTTGCAATAAAGGAATATTATTTGTAAGACCCATTTTCTCCAAATACAAGCCCACAACAAACTCACCCAAGTGACCGAATCCTCATTCTCCAAGCCCAAGCCCAAGCCCAAGCCCACAGATACCAACTACACCTAACTCCACTCCACTCCACCACTTTATTTGAAGAGCTCAATACAAACACATATAACCCAAATTCATCTCCCTCTCACAATACAACAATTACAAGTTGGGCAATTGCTCATACCACCACATAATTATTGTGGACTTGTGGTCATGTGGGTTCAAGATCTATTCATTGAAATGCGAGAGTTCAAATATAAAGCACTACATTATAAAACATATTTTTAGGTGTTAACTATCATCTTAAATTTTTAATTGAGTTAGTTTTTTAACACTTTTTAAAAATTAAAACTACAAATCAAAAAGGGGAATCCTAATCATATACCTCATTGACAATGAGGCAATCACGATCAAGATCGACGAGGAGACGATACATGCATTAAAAACTATATAAAAGTGAAATTGATTTTAGTGAAATTGATTTTTCTAATTAAATGGAAGAAGTATGAGTGTCAAAGTTTGCATTGTCTTTATTTTCTATAGTGTAGCAGTCTTTAATTAAAAATAAGTAATGAAAATTTTATTGAGCGTTTCAAGTCATTTTCACCCCTAAATATATGTAGTACGCTGAAATTAAAAGCATAAAACTCTAAATAATACGAACGAAGTACATTCTTTTTTTTTTTTTTTTTTTAAGGTAAGGAGAATTTCCTTGCAAGTTGAGGGGAAATAAGGGATCCAACTTGCTTGGGGTGAGAATCGAATCCCTCTTACGGAGGTGGAAGGAGGGCTTCCAATCACTAGGCCAACCTTGATTCTTAGTACGGAGTACAATTATGTTAGAAAGATTTACAAGGGGTAAATTAATTATACTAACATACATTTGTTTTCTAATTTTTTGTCCTTACAAACAAAAACAAAAGACATTTCTTATTTGAAAGCAAAATTTCCGGACCATCGTTGTATTTCTCGTTAGTTTTGGCATATCTACAAACATGTTTGTTTGTTTTTTTTTTTCTTTAGAAACCAACACGCCTTTATTTTATATATCCAATAATAAAGGGTAAAATACAAATAGAAATTCTAGAATAGACCCAGTGCACAACTTATTGTACACTCAATCATTTAACATATCATTTGAAATACTACCTCCGTTATATATTATGTGCAACGATTAGACATTTTTCCTCTCTACTTTATGTCAAATCTTTGCAAATAATATGTAACGGAGGTAGTATGATTATATTATACGAAATGTGTTTATATCATTGAATAGTGATTATATCATCCAAAAACTAATTATGTAAATATATCATTTAAAAAGTGAATTTATCATTAAAAAAAAGTATCAAACAGTACAACAATTTTTGTGTGTGGTTGGCCATATCGTGTGACCAGCTAACACGCAGGAACCCCCGAGGCCCCGACCAAGTAATCTCTAACTACCTAGTATCCCCTGACCAAGTATTTCCTGACCAACCTAGTAACCCCTGACCGACCTATTAACCATTGACCAAGTAACCTTTGACTAGTAATTCTTGAACAAGTAACACCTTAGTGTCCTAATAATTCTTGACCAAGTAACTCTTGACTGTCCTAGTAACCCCTGACAAAGTAATCCCTTACCAACCGAGTAACCCCCGACCAAGTAATAACCCCTGATTGACATATTAACCTCTTTTCTTCTTCTTCAATGGATCTCGTTCGAAGCTACTCTAATGATGCCGAAGAAGACGACGAACAACCCTAAGGTCCCTAACTCCACAAATCAACCCAGAAACCCAACAACCTCGTTTTTAAGCTTTTGTTACCGAATCGCTTGAGAAATTTTCCTAAAATTAGAGGTAAAAAACCCAAGAATTGATTTAGGTTGTGTTTGGGAAGATAGATTTCATTTCAAATGCATCATTTGAATTATTGAATTTGAGTATTTCAAATGACATGGTTTACCTTGTCATTTGAAATCCTTACCTTCATGGGTTATTACTTGGTAGTTGTATAATTTGGGCAAATTCCTCATTTGAAATTTTTGGACATCCAAACACTATAATTGTCCCAATTCCGGAATTTCAAATGAAATTCTAGAATCCAAACACACCATTAGGGATTTTCAAATTTCTTGCTACCAACCATTTAAGTTGTGATATGGGGCCTAGCTAAAAGAGCTTCGTGTATACCTTATACGCCTAGCTATATAGCGCACATTAGCTGCCATGGTATATAGAAATGTTGTTCCTCGTGTCTTCATTCTCTTTTTCTCCCCAATCATTTTCGTATTAATATGCAAAATGTAATCATGCAAATCCTTTTTTTTATTTATTGTATGCAAATTGTAATACCAAGTCAAGAATATTTTTTTTTGACAACTGCAAACTAAAGTCAAACTAATTGGTAAAGCTAATTAGATCTACTCTGCAACGATTAGCGATGTCATGGGCTTTAGCAACTTGTTCCCGGGAGACTTTCCATATGAGGCAAGAGAGAAATAAGCTTCCTTCCTGTAGTAAATCCTGAATTGTCCATAGCAGTCGTATTTCCCTTCTTCTTGGATGTTGAAGTAATTGGATAATGGCTAATGAGTCAGTGAACAAAACAATCCGTTGGTGACCTCTCATTCTCGCCCACTTAAGAGCAGCTACACAAGCCATTAGCTCCGCATGAAGAGCAGACATTGCCTTACCAAAATTACCACCGCCGTCCATAAAATTATTGTTATCCACTGAGTATGCCCACCCCATGCCTGCGTGTCCATTACTCCTATTCCATGAGCCATCAACCATAATAGTCATCTCCAATCTAGAGTCAGTTGGAAGCGTAGAATCCTCCCTATCACATCCTATGTGTACTCTTTCAAAACCAGGTGGCATCCCATTGAGCATGGTATCCCTGATCCTCAAAGAATCATTCCCATCCATCCTTTGCCAAACAGATAAGTCCCGCATTGACATATTATAATTTCTGAACAAATCCGCAAGATACCCACCTTCATGATTAAAAACTCTTCCATTCCTAGTCAACAAAGACTCCAAAGAATCCCAATGAACACAGTTAAGCGTTCACTATTCTTACCATCCTCGCTATGAAAAAGCAGGATATATTCCTGAATCCAGTGTCCCAAAGGAGTAGATTCATCAGTTTCCGAGGAAATATGCAGTGGGCAATTAAGCCAAGCATATCTCGCAAAAGAGCACATCCTGAAAAGATGTTGGGAATCCTCTTGTTCCATCCCGCAGGAGTCACATTCCACCTCTATGTCTATACCCCTTCGAGCTAAGTTTGATTTAACCGCCAACCTATTCATCACTAGCTTCCAAAGAAATAAGTCCATTTTGGCGGTATATTAAGCTTCCAGATGAGCTTATAAAAGGTAAGAGTTGGTCCACCATCCCGCTGCAAAGATAAATCATTCATTAGATAAGCATACCCTGTCTTCATAGTATACATCCCAGAGGCATGGTGCCCCCAGTATAACATATCCTTCTCCTCAGAAGAAGGCAACTCCATCTCCAAATTTTTTTGCGCCGTATTCCATTCAAACTTCTCCCTAATAATCGCCATATTCCACGATCTAGTCTCCTGTGAAATCAAGTCTTTTACTCTTTCCGACCCAACCCCTCTCAGGAGTTGGTTAGATTTGAACACTAGAGTTGTTCCTTGAACCCATATCATGTTCGCAACCCTCACCCTGTCACCATTCCCTATCTTCCATTCATAACCTGTAACCATTTTATTTCCCACATTAAACAGACCATGCCTACCCCACGAAGCATTTCCACGCAAACTAACACTAACACTTCCGCTGCACAGAGACTCAGAGAGCAAGTATGAGTTGGCTCCAAGGTCCTAGCCACCAACAACCGTGGGTTGCAATGCATACGCGTAACCTGTTTAAACAAAAGAGCATCATTTAAGGCAGCCATAGATCTAATCCCTAGACCAACCATCCCTTTCAGCCTTTGAATAACCTTCCTCTGTGCCCAGTGAATACCCTTTTCTCCCTTATTTCCCCACCAGAACCGAGCAATTAGGGAGTCAATCCTGTTAGTGATTGAAGTCGGCATCTTGAAGCACTTCATTACATGAGAAGAGATGCTGATTAGAACAGTGTTTATCAGAATCAGCTTCACCGAATGTGACAAGTTCAACGCCGCCCAAGAAAGGATTCTAGTAGCCACCTTATCAATCAAGTACTTGAATGCATCCATTTTCCTTACCGTGAAATCAATTGGAGCACCCAAATGTCTTTCCATTACAGTGACCTGTCCAATTCTCAGAATGGTTTTCAGATTGTTGACCTCATCCTCCCCTGCAAGATTACTAAACTTTACAAATGATTTGTTCAAGTTCAACTGTTGTCCTGAAATCTCCCCAAATCTAGAAAGTAAGTCCACCACATTTTGGCAAGAAGCAGGTGTCGCATGGAAGAACACCATTGCATCATCTGCGAAAAAAAGATGGGAGATCAAAGGTGACCGCCTTGTGACTCGTAGCCTTTTAATTAGGCTAATGTTTTCTGCCATAGAGAGCATTCTAGATAAAATATTCATACAGAAAAGGAAAAGGTATGGGGAAAGGGGGTCCCCTTGTCTTAGCCCACACTCCGGCTTGAACATCTCAGAAACCTTCCCGTTGATGAGGGTCTTATAAGCGATGGTCGAAATACATTGAGAAATCCACCTAATCCACTTTTCTGGAAATCCATAAGCCTTAAGAACCGTCAAAAGAAAGGTCCAATTCACTCGATCATAAGCCTTGGACATATCTAGCTTAATTACCGCCTTAATAGAGTTTCCTTTGCTTGTATTAACCAAATGCAGTAACTCATGGCTAAGCAACACGTTATCTTCAACATACCTTCTAGGTACAAAAGCATGTTGATATTCCGAGATTAAATTCGGTAACATTGATTTCATCCTATTCACCAGACACTTTGATATGCATTTGTAGAAAGTATTGCATAAACTAATAGGCCGAAACTGTGATGGTAGTTCCGGACACTCTACCTTTGGAATCATAACCAGGATCGAAGCATTGAACTCCTTTAAAAGATAACCTGTAGAGAAGAAAGATTGCACCGACTCAACCACCGAGGAGCCGACCTCATCCCAATTTTTATGAAAGAATTCCGCAATGTAACCATCCGATCCTGGCGCCTTTAGATTGTGAATGGAGAACATTGCCTTTCGTATCTCCTGGTGTGAAAACGGCCGAATTAAAAGAGTAGCCTCCTCAGAATCTACTGTAGGTAGGTCAAGCTCTCTTAATACCAACTCGACCTTCCCACACATAATTGTTGAAGGTACCCTTGGTGGGTTATAAACTTCCTGCAAATTATCCCTGATTAGGGCTGCTAAATTCGCTTGCCCTTGAACCCAGTTCTCCTCATCCTTCCTTAGTGTTACGATCTCCCTACGTTTCTGTTGAAGCTTCACTCTTCCATACATCATTTTTGAAGAAATATCACCTTCCTTGATCCACTTATCCTTCATACGTTGTTGCCAATACTTAAATTCTAAACTACTACGATCTATAGTATCATTGATAACTTCCACATACCTATTACCTTGTTCCAAAGTAGTCACCCTATCCCCCTGATCCTGAAGATTTGAGGTGTACTTTCTCCAATTTATACCCCATACCCTCTTAATATCCAAGCACCAATTCTTTATTTTGTTTCGTAGCCACTTCGACCTCTGCTGAAATTGGAATATGACTGACCCGAGCACTGGTAATTCCATACTTCCCTAATGAACACTTTTATCTCCGGGAAGATTAAACACCAAGTTTCTATTTGATAAGGTCTATTAGATTTTGAAGCTTGATCGTTGGTGTCATAAATAATCGCCGCATGATCAGACACCGTGATTGGCTCATGAATCACTCTTCCATATGGATACTTGTTAAACCATTGTGAAGAGCAGTAAGCTCTATCCAATCGTTCCATAATTAAATCCATCCCCAATCTTTTATTCGACCAAGTGTAACGAGGTCCCACAAAAGGAACATAAAAAATATTAGTTTGAAACCTCCAATCCAAAAAAACATCCAAACCCTTGATCAAAGATGACCCTCCCAACTTGTCGCCATAATACTCTAGTTGGTTTATGTCTCCCATAATCAAAACATTAGGAGTATTAGAAATAAGAAGTGAAATCTCCTCCCAAACTCTAGGTCTATCTTCTACTGTAGACGCTCCATACAAAACAAAATATGCCTACTACTTCCATTAATGTCCACAACATTACAAAAGATAAAATTTGGGGAAGAAGCAACACAAAAGACATCCCCCACATACCAACTAAACAAAGCTAACCCCCCTTTAGTCCCAACCGAGTCTACTCCACAAGAAAAATTTGGAGTAAACTTTGTAAAAAAGTTTTGAGTCAAGAATATTTAAGTGATGTTACTAATGCATTATTACAACGAACAACGACATAGTTTTTTTTTTGTATGTAGAAGTTAGTTGTATTATTACCTATTATATTGATTGCGGAAACTTATCATCAACTGTATCCTCAATTCCTCGTACTTGTAATGAGTGCAACTAAGGTGCATAGTGCTATTTGTTTGTGATGCATATAGGAGGGTTAATAGCTAAATTTATTTAATTTTTGTGATTTTTTTATTGCTACAGTGGTATTTTTTTTTTTTGTTTTTGCTGGTTAGGAGAAGGGCCCTACTAGGCCGGAACCTCTTACAGGTCTTCTCGGCCTGGGTTAGCGGGATAGACAATTTGGAAGAGTGGGGGAATATATGGGAATCCCACTCCCCCAAATCGTCACTAGTGGGGATTAAACCCCCAACCTCAAGGTTGGAAGAAACTGTCCTTTCCACTAATGTGGTATTTTTAATATACTATTATACTTATAGAGATATTTTTAATGTACTATTATACATCTATTTTATACTACTAGAGTGTAATTTGTTTTAATAGTACTATTTATAACTATTATATGTAACAGTGGTACAATATTTGTACCATTAGAAGAAAAAAAATCACCACTCTTTTGTCTTATACTCCCTCTGTCCTATTTTACTTGCAACATTTTGACTGGACACGCTTGTCGATGCACTAAATTGACCGTCAATATCTTTTATTATATACTTATATAAGCTATAAAAAGTTTATATTAAGAAAATATACATTAAAATATATCCAATAATATCTTATATGATTACATTGATTTTCATATAATAGCTAAAAAATATGGTCAAAGTGAGATGTGTGAATAGTGCAAAAAGTCAAAGCGTTGCATTTAATTAGGGACGGAAGGAGTAGCTGCTATTTACTTGCATTGTAAATAGTGCGCCGATACTTGTAATCTATACATCTGCATCCTTAAATATCCTTATTTTTTGTGGATGCTAACTAATTATTTATAAGAAGTATTAATTTTGCAGCTACTTTAATCTTGTGTGTTGCTAGACACACCTTGTGGCCAACTAACACACAAGTAACTGTTGACCAAGTAACTTCTAACTGACCTAGTAACCCCTGATCAAGTATTTCCTGACCAACCTAGTAATCCCTAACTGACCAAGTAATTCCTAACCGACCTGGTAACCCTTGACCAAGTAACCTCTGACCGTTCTATTAATCTTTGACCAAGTAACCCTGACCAACCTAGTAACCCCTGACCGACCTAATGATCCCCGACATAGTAACCTCTTACTGACCGAGTAACCCCCGACCAAGTAACCTCTGATTGACTTAGTAACCCCTTTTCTAGCTATCTTCATCTTTTTCTTCAATTGATCTCTTTCAAAGCTACTCCAATGGCGACGAAGAAGACGACGAACAACCCTATATCCACAAATCTACCCATAAACCCAACAACCCCGTTTTTATGCTTTTGTTGTGGAATTGCTTGAGAATTTTGCTGAAAATCGCTAGTAAGAGCCCCAAAAATTGATTTAGGGGTTTTCAAATTACTTGCTTTTTGTGTAAATTTCTTGCATGAATTGTTTATATGGTGTACCAATCATCCCCATGGAAGGTAGGAGAGAGAAATCATTCTCATGAAAGTTAGGAGAGAAAAAAAACATGACATACAGTGAGGAGTTAGAAGTGGGGAAAAAAATTTTAGTGGCTGGCCACACGACGTGGCTAGCCAAATATGAAAGTTTATCCAATCAGTAATTATATCATTCAAAAGATAGTTACATCTTTGACTAAATTGTTTACAATACGATTATATCATTCAAAATATGACTCATAAAAGAACAAAATATCATCAACACAAATTAATTTCCAGGAGAAGACAATTGAGGAGTTACAATCCTTAAATGATATATAGTAAAAGATTCCGGTTTTAAACTAATCATGAAAGTAATTTCAGAAAAAACAAGTTGTATCTTATAATGGAATAAAATAAAATAACTTTCAGTAGGTTTTGTGTGTGGCTGGTCACACGGTGTGACCAACTAACATAAAAGTAACACCTAATCAAGTAACCTCTATTGATGACCTAGTAACTAGTAACCCCTGACCAAGTAACCCCTCCGACCTACCTAGTAACTCTTGACCAAGTAAACCCTCCGACCTACCTAGTAACCTCGAACCTAGTAATCCCTCTGACCTACCTAGTAACCCCTGACCAAGTAACCCCTCCGACCCGATAACCCCTTTGACCTACTTAGTAACCGCTGACCAAGTAACCCCTCCGACCCGGTAACCCCTTTGACCTACCTAGTAACCCCTGACCAAGTAACCCCTCCGACCTGGTAACCCCTCCGACCTGGTAACCCCTCTGACCTACCTAGTAACCCCTGACCAAGTAACCCCTCTGACCCCTGATCAAGTAACCCCTCCGACCTACTTAGTAACCCCTCTGACCCCTGACCAAGTAACCCCTCCGACCTACCTAGTAACCCCTGATCAAGTAACCCCTCCGACCTACCTAGTAACCTCAAACCTAGTAACCCCTGACCAAGTAACCCCTCCGACCTACCTAGTAACCCCTGACCCTCCGACCTACCTAGTAACCCTTGACCAAGTAAACCCTCCGACCTACCTAGTAACCCCTAACCAAGTAACCCATCAAACCTAGTAATCCTTCCGACCTAGTAACTCCTGACCTAACCACCAATTCCACCACTAAAGCAGCACCAAATCACCAATTCCAACCACTACAACAATCAACCATCTCCCCTCTCACGCACTTCCAAAATCTATGAATTTGAATGGGTGCAAAATGACCCCAAAAATAAGTTGAAAAAGATAAAAACAAAATAAAAAGTCCTACCATATATATTTCCTTGATTGCTGTCAAGTAGTTAGGAAATTGTGTTGAAAAAAAAGTAGCTAGAAATGACGACATTGACGGAATGACGGTTGACGAGGGAGTACGAGTAGTCCAAGTAGTCCAGCGAATCTCCGCCCCCACTCCTTCACTCTTAGCTTCTTCTTCCTCCTCTCAACTCCATTGTTAAACCACAACTCCTCCTGCTCTTTTCCCCTACGCAACCAAACAACCAGCAACAACAATTTCGACTTCTAATCCACCGGCAATCAGTGTTTCAGCGATCAATAATAATGATTTCGGCCATTAATTGCAACAATTTGATAAGGAGCATCTTCGATTTTCGCCTAATTGAAAACCCATATTTGTGGTGTAGAAGAAAAGAGGAGAGAGAAAATCCAATTGCTATCTCAAGAAGAAGGAAAGTGGTGTACTGTAGTTTTTTAAAAAAAAAAAAAAAAAAATTAAAAATTAATTTGTGGCTGACCACACGGTGTGGCCAGCCACATATGAAAGTTTGTGAATAACTTTGTGTTTCTTTAGAAAAAGATTAATATCAATAAAGGGGAACTGGATAATCTATCAACCGTTCATACCTATTGAAATTATCCAACAAAAATAAGATAATAAGTTACTTTCTCCGTTTTTTTTAGTCGACACGTTTCTTTAGTCACGTTTGTCAATGCACTTATTCAATCATTAATATCTTTAATAATCGGTAAACAAAAATTATGAAAAGTTGATATTTTGATACTACATAATGTGACGAATCTAACAAGATCCCACATGACTATATTTTTCATTCGATAAAGCACAGAATACAGTCAAAGACAGGTGTATGAATAGTGCTAAAGTCAAAACGTGTCAACTAAAAAATACGGAGGTAATATTAAAATGGTGATGGATATTAACGAAATAAGTGAAGAAATAAATTATCAATTAAAATAATAATATAAACAATGCAATATAATGTTATTCAAATATCTAGGTATTCAGGAGAAAGAAGTTGCACATGACCAAAATACATAGCAATGAAGACTACTCTGTTTAGTGTTAATGTTATGCCTAATAATCAATACCTAATAAATTATCAGCAAAGAGAGTGAGAGATATCTCAAGTGGTTAGATCTTCTCTCCAAATTCTAGGATTTAAGAAATTGATTCTTACCTTCACTTTTGTGGCTCTTTAAACACCAAAGAAAAGTATCAGCAAATCAACCAACAAATCATTTTGTTTTCCCTTAGCATTTTGTTAGTTCTTCCTTGGATTAGTGCCCAATAGTCTAGATGAATTTAGTATGTTTTGAAATTCGTTCAATTATTCTAATTGTGTAAACATAGTGGTAGGTCTTTAGATGTCACAAAAGATGATTTGACTGTGTTAGAAGACAAACTCAACTAAAAGGTTGCCTGATGGTTGAGACCTAGAAATATGTTTTATATTCTATCGAAAAATCTTGTGTTTAGCTTTCTTAAGACACCGTTCTATTATTTTTTTTGTAAAAGTAGTGGTGTATTTTAATTTTGATCTTATATAACTTCAGTTTTATTTCGAAAATAAGCAATTAACATAAAGTTATAAATAATAGATATACAAAAAATTAAAAAGGTACCGCAAAAGAAATTACATACGTGGAGTTCCAAGCAAATCAAATTTACATACTTTCCCCGTTTTTTTTAGTTCACACGTTTCTTTAGTCACGTTTTCCAACGCACAAATTCAACCATTCATATCTTTAATTCAAATATGCAAAAATATGAAAATTTGATATTTTGAAAATATATATCATGATGAATCTAACAAGAACTATATTTTTCATTATACATAAACTACAAAACACTGTCAAAGAGGAGTGTATGAATATTGTTAAAATCAAAACGTGTCAACTAAAAAAATCGGAGGTAGTAATAATTGTTTTTCGTAAATTATTCAAAACTCAAAAGATATAGTTTAAGTTAGAAAATAATACGGAGTAGTAAACAAGTACTCATATATTAGAACCGTTAAAAAAAAGTACTCATATATTAGAAGCATATTCATTGACCATGTACAAGTATTAAAATAGATAATTCTAGCTGCCGGTCTTGGTTATTGACATAATAACTGCACAAACGCACCTAGTTATTAAGCAAATTACACCATCACTAATTACTTACTTCGTATTTAATACAATATGTAGTTTAAAATAAATACTACTCCGTAACTTTGTTTTTTTTAAGTTGCAACTTTGGATTTTTTTTAAGTTGCAACTTTGGAATATTTTATACTCTAATGTATTTCACAAATAATACCCCAAAGTTGTAACTAATAAAAATTGAGGTAATGTAGTAGTACATATATCACATAAACATAGTGATGCCATATTGTACGTTATATATGACCTTAAGTAGCTAGCTAGCTAGCATATATTAAGCTCGAGCATAACTTGCAGCAAATCCAGGGTTATACGATTGCCGTTTACCTTCCTTGTTATCGACGGCGACATCGGTAGGGAACGGCAGTCGTCCATTCAACAAGCCGTCGTATTGTCCACCATCGTCAATGCCATAAGCATTGTCAAGAAAAGCCACCATGATACCAGCAACTGTTGTTCTCATCTTATCATTAGACACTGAACAATATGCACATATTATTTTAGTAAACCAGGGTGTATCATCATTCAACATTTGCAAATGACCATACTTTGTAATAACAAAATGCGAACTTCTCTTGCACTCGTTGTAGAATTCCTGGTGGCTTAGACCGTCTGGGGCGCATGGAAAGAGGCCGTCATCACCCAAACCTGACCCAATTACAGTGGTCGGAATCGATAAACTGAAAGAGTTTGGTTTTTTGGTTAGAACATAAGGGTATGTTTGCCAATTTGGATGGAATAATGTTACTACAGCATCCGGGTCTACGCCAATTAATGCTGAAAATGTAACTTGTAGTTTGATATTTGAGAAACCAAGTGCAAGAGCAAATGCTGACTTTCCACCTCTACTATGACCGGATATTGTTTTACTTGTGTGGTATAACTAATTTTTTTTAATTGATTGAGATAATTTTCAACAATCCGATACATTGTTTCACTTGCATTGTGTGGTATAAGTAATTTTTTTAAATTGATTGAGAGTTCTGGAAGGTTTGCGTCGGGTTTCAAATGAGGGAAAATAATCTAACGTCCATCGTTAACGTCAATATTAGAGAAAACGGGGAACTCATTACAGAAAAGACCATGTTTACTTTGAAAATACCAATTTGCCCATCATTCAAATGGAAAATAGACTGAAATGCCCTTTGTTTCGGGGTTTTCTGATGTCCTGCGGGAGAGTTACAATTCCGAGACTGGAACCGGACGCCTGTACCTGCAAAATAACGGAGACTCCTGAGAGCTCCGCCTCCAACGGTCAAGTTAGTACCTGATTAAGGAGTAATCAATACAGAAATTAAAGTAATCAGATCTCTCTAGGTGAGAGTGCTTAGTGTTGGTAATCTGCGTTGTTAGCGAGATTAGCCGGTTGTTAATAAGTCTGTTCTTCTCTGCTTGATCTCTTAATTATTCGGTTCCCTGATTAATGAGGATTAATCGAGTATTTATAGCCTCGGGAAGCGTGCAACTCTCTAGGTTTAAGGTAAACCTAGGGCTGATCGGGCCTCTAGACTGAATTGGGCCTTGATGGCCGGTTTTCCCATTTGGCATGGGCGGACACGTGGCGTGTCTTAAGTGGTCCATGGAGGACGTATCTGTGATTGACACGTGGCAAGCTCCTGTTGGCCTTTGTGAAGGACACGTGGCGGAACCTGGTTGGTCCACTTGTCAGATGGTGATTGGTGGATAAAAATCCCCTAATCATTTGCCCCTCACAGGTGGCACGCGACTGGTCACGTGTCGCCTGTGACAGGTGTCGCACGGTGACAGGCGACGGCCCGTTACAGGTGTCACCTTGCAGACGGCCGAGAGATTTTCCCGCCCAAATTTGAATTTGGAAGCGACCCTTCGCCTTCTCATTTTGCCTATAAAAGGAAGTGCTGACTTCGGTCATTTTCACATTTGAGAACTTTTGCGAGAACATTCGGACCCCTGAACTTGCTCTGACATTTTCGGACTTTTTCTGCCTACCGCCTGTTCTGACAAGCCGACTGACCCGAACTTCCAGGACTTCATCAACCGTCACCCGTTCAGGTAACTCAGTTCTCTTACTCTTAATTTTCTTTTTATTTTTTGAAATGGCACCATGGAAGCACACGACACGCCCTAAGTTAGTGATCAGCCGGTCACCGGGGACGGCTGAATCTAGGACTAGGAGTGCCGCCTGCCCTTTTCTGGACCCATCTTTGCCCTTTATACAAAGTCCGACTGAATCTGTGTCTATGCAGAACGTGATGGCCAGAACAAAAAAGACTGCTATGATATCAAACTCAGACGGCTCCTCCCAAAGGGTGCTCCTTAGTGAAACATCTGACCAGGCGCCAGATGTAGAACGAGGCGACTGTCAAGCTGACAGTTCTGAGAGAGGGACCAAGGTGTTCCCTTCCCATCTTACCGTGGACATGTCTAATTTTCCTTCTGCTCCTTCTAAGGGAGAGGAGGCGGGCCCCTCTAGGAGAGGGGAGGAGTCGTCCTCTTCGGACTCGTCAGGGGACGAGTCCGAATCCAGCTCTTCTGACCATAGTTCTTCTGGCTCAGAAGAAAAACATAGCCGCCTACAAGAGGCGAGAAGTTCTCATGCAGTGGAGAAGGGGGACAATTGGGCAGAGCCGTCCGCCTCTTACAGAGAGGAAAACGCCCCCTACTACTGCAGGGTACCCCGGGGCCGGATCGCAACAATGCGAGACAACGTGGCGAGCTTTATTGCTAACCACAAAATGGGCCCGGAGTATTTACTGTTTGTGCCGGATCCAGAAGATACTGTCGTCTGGCCGGCTGGTACCAGCTATGGTGACGGCTGCTTTGGCTGCTATGTGGCGGCCATCAAAGCTGGACTGCGCTTCCCATTACATCCGGCTGTTCAGCGGATTTTAGATGGGTATGATCTGGGGTTATGGCAGTTAGCCCCCAACTCTTGGGTAAACGTACTCGGCTATGTGGCCGGGTGCGAACTGAACGGGGTGGAGCCAAGTTTTGAGGCTTTCGCCCACATGAACTATCTCAGCCGGACCCCTAAGTCGGGAGGTACCGGCTGGTATCAATTAACAAGCCATAGGGGTTACCTCATGACGAGAGGTAAGGCAAACAAATGGAAGGATTGGCGGAACACCTTCCTTATTATCGAGAGTTCAGACACGGAGCTGAACAAACGTTTTAACAAGTGGAACAGGGATCCGCCTCTTCTCGCAGGCGGCCGCAGCATGCCGCCTGTTCCCCCAAAGGCTAAAAAAGAGATCCTAGACAAAGGACTCTTCAAAGTAGAGACTAGGGTGAACTCTACTTCAGGGGTACGAGAGCAAGTACCCCTAAATTGCGTCCCGAGCTTCAAGTGGCTCTATGACGAGTACTTCTTGGCCGCCTGTGGCCTCGGCAGTCGGTGCTCTAGAGGTAGCCGGCCTGACGAATACTCTGTTTTTTCACGCCTTGTTTACTTGGGATTTTTACTAACTTTGCTGTTTATTTCTTTCAGCCGACGCCATGAGTAAAATAACAGCATCTAAGACTGCGGCGGCCATGCTGCGGGTCTCGCTAATGAAGCAGTCGTATGCCGACTCCCCCAGCAAGGAGGCACCCTTGGTAAGCTTTGAAAACTCTTCTCCTTTTAGTTGTCTTATGCATATACTAACTCTTTTTGTTTTCAGTCTGGCACTCCAAGGGCTTCTTCCTCGCAACAGCCGGACCCCAAGGCCCGGAGGACAGCTGTTGCAAGCTCTCCTGGATCTTCCAGGAAAACAGTGGCGGCTGAGAAGCAGCCGGCCACTTCTTCAAAAACCCAGGCGGGGCCGCCTAGATGTATGGACACTTGCTTGTAAAAACTCACCCTTGCTTCCTTCTTGATTAGGTCTAACTTGTTTTTTCCTTTCGCTTAATGCAGCCGGCCCCCAGGGTCTAGACTTGGTTGAGGTAGCCAAGTCTATGGTTAAAGTAGTTCCTCCATCTGACAGGGAGGCGGTCAAGGGTGCCGGCACCCTTGACCTCGATGGAATTTCAGGGATCCTAGCTGAGGTATACTTAGCACCTTTTTGAGCTTTTGAGTTCCAGGACGCCTGTTAACTCTTTTGATTGGAAACTGACGCCTGTTTTTCTTTGTACTTAGGCCCTGCTCCGAGTCAACAGCCTTCGCCAGCCGATTGATCGGAAAAACAAAGAGGTAAAGGCCGCAAAGGCTATGGCCGCCTCCAGCTGTGATAAGGCAATGTTTCAAATTGCCCAAAATGAAGTACTGACCATTGATCTTCTTTATTATCAGGCGCAGGCAACCGCCGCTGTTCGGGCTCAGCTAGAGGCGGCCCAAAAGAAGGTTGACGAGCTGGAGGGGACCGTCACCAACCTTAAAGCCGAGCTGAAACCCCTTCGCCAAAAAATGCACTCTTACGAAGCCATGGAGAAATCTTTGGCTAACGTAAAAGAACGCCTGGTGAACCAGGAGAAGAGTCTTACCCAAGAGCTCTCGGACAAGGCCGAGCAAGAGAAACAAGAGCTCGTCCGGGAGATGGTGGAAGACTCCGCCCAAATCCAACGCATGACCTGGGAACGACTGTTCCCCAGTGCCGACTTTGCCTCATGGGAAAGAACGTACCGCCAGTGTTCGGAAATATATAATCAACAGATCTTGGCGGCTGCTGAAGAGGAGGCGTTGGACGTTGCGTTGGAGGAGGAAGAGCCGGTTGTGGCGCTTGTGCCACTTGGGGGTAAGGCATCAAAAGATGGTGCAGCTAAGGCCGAGTCCAGCAAGAAGAGTGCTGACCAGGCGGCTGCTGCTGATACTGAACTGCCCCCTTCTTAAGCTTTAAGTATTTTTTTTCTCTTTTCACGGCCTGCGTGCCGTTTGCTTTGTAATTACCCGGCCAGGGGGCCGGGGTTTTGAATATTCTGCTGGTCTTTTATGGCCGGCTCATTTTAATCAAATTTTTTGTTTTTGTTCAAATTTGTCTAAGTATTTGAAATTTGCTCACTTGACCGACTGTTGTGTATGGCCGAACGTTAAGACAGGTACAAACAGTAAGTATGCCGCCTATGCCCCTGGACGACTGGTTGTCTGTTTCCAGGATAGATGATCAGTCGGCCATTTAATCAATCGGTTTTCGAACTCTTTATTCAATTTGACCAAGTAAATAGAATTACCTAGTAGCCAAGGAATTTAAGTAGGAAAACAAGCGGCGGGTACCGGTTGTTTCCCTTTATTGCCAATGTTGGCTTTTAACTCGTTATTTGTTAACCTAGCAAGAGTATTGGTTGAGAGCCTTTGTTTATTAAAAACAAGTGGACGACTCATACCTTTTAGGCTCCATACTAAGTTTGAGTGACTATTAAGTTAACATAGGAGTTATTTAGTCTTTGTCACAATCGTGATTGAGTAGTAAAGGTATCAGGCGGCGTAGGCCGGCTAGACCCCTTGATTCACCAATGTTTGTTGGCTATTAACTCAATAGGTTATCCAGTAGGAATAGGGGTTCGAGTGCCCTTGTTTGTTTAAAACAGGCGGACGACTCAAACCTTTTAGGTTCCATACCAAATTTGAAGGAGTGACTATGAGTTAACTTTGGAGTTACTCAGTCGCCGTCACTTTTGTTTGAGAAGTAGAGGTACCAGGCGGCGTAGGCCGGCTAGACCCCTTGATTCGCCAATGTTTGTTGGCTATTAACTCAATAGGTACCCCCTGCATTTATCCCAAGTAATACAGGCGGTTATCTGACTCAGATGTCAACTGCTACCATTGGTTTGGTTAGTGATAGAGTTATCTTTGTCTCAAAAACGGCTACGTGGTTGCCCTTGGGGACAGTCGTATAGGTGCCGTGTAATTAGTTTATAGAACAATGTTCCACCCAAAAGGGAGCTGCTCTCTGCGACGAATTTCATCTGAAGGGATGCCGTCGGACGCCTGCTATGATGTTGGGACAGGTCGAATTAGTTTTGTAGTTTTGATCAGGTGGCTTGGCGCCTGGTCTGATCATTCGGCCGGTGGCCTTGGTCAGTTCTTGGTGAACGTAGGTGCTAAGTAAAAGAAGGGTAGCCGCCTGTTAGTTACAGGATCGGCCAGGCCCTAATCTTTTTAGCTAAGTATTGTGAGTAAAATACTCGATGGAGAGTAGCCGACTGTAAAGGAACAGACGGCGTGCCCCTCTAAAGATAAAGAGTGAAACTCAATGGAGAGTAGCCGACTGTAAAGGTACAGACGGCATGCCCCTCGTAATACAATATTGAATAGTAAGTGCAAACTTTATTAAGTAGCTCTTTACTTTACATCATTCAGAAAAAATATTTTTTAAGGTTATCTACGTTCCAGGTTCGAGGCAACGGTTGTCCGTCTGGTGTTTCCAGACGGTAGGTACCGTCCCTGACTTCCGCATAGATTCGGTAGGGTCCTTCCCAGTTGGGAGTTAGTTTTCCAGACTCATTGGCCCTTCCAACTGCTTCCATTTTTCTAAGTACAAAGTCCCCTACTTTGAGTGGACGCCTGTGTACTTTCTTGTTGTATGATCTAGTCATTCTCAGGCGATAGATCTCATGGCGCAAAACAGCATTGCCCCTCTTTTCAGGAAGTGAGTCTAATGCCAGGCGCATAGCTTCCCAGTTTGCCTCTTCGTCATATAGCATTACTCGAAGAGTCGGCTCGTAGTGTTCTATTGGAAGAACAGCTTCTGCACCATAAGTTAGGAGGAAGGGAGTTTCTCCAGTCGCCCCTTTTTCAGTCGTCCTAATGGCCCAAAGAACATGTGGTAGTTCATCTGCCCATAGGCCGCCTGCTCGTTCAATCTTTTTCTTGAGACCGTCTGAGATGATTTTATTAAAGGCTTCTACCTGGCCGTTTGCTTGTGGACGGCCGACAGATGCAAAGTAATGTGAAATTCCTTGGTCTCCCAACCAGCTTTTGAGAACAGGCGTCTCAAATTGGGGACCATTATCAAAAACCATAGACATGGGAACCCCGAACCGAGTGATGACGTTTTTCCAAATGAATGAAATTACATCTTTCGTCTTGATTCCCTTTACAGCCTCCGCCTCTACCCATTTAGTGAAGTAGTCAACGGCAACAAGTATATACCTTCTGCCGCCTGTAGCAGGCGTATATGGACCCAGAATGTCCATGCCCCACTTAGCAAACGGTAGTGGGCTGTGAATGGTAGTGAGGTCAGTAGCCGGACGGTGAATTAATTTGCCAAACCTTTGGCACTTGTCACATTTTTTCACCATCTCCATTGCATCTGCTTCCAAAGTAGGCCAAAAGTAGCCCTGCCGCCTTGCCCTTTGAGCAAGCATCCTACCACCTATATGGGAAGCACAGAAACCAGAGTGAAGATCATCTAGTATCTCTCGTCCCTTTTCAGGAGTAACACACTTTAAGAAGGGTTGAAGGTGCCCCCTCTTGTGAAGTTCTCCCTGTATCATTTCAAAACAGGAGGCTCGTTTTTTCAGTGCTGCCGCCTGTTGAGGATCATCCGGCAGTGTACCGTTTGTCAGATATGCCCTGATTGAATCCATCCAGGTTGAGCTTCTGTCTAGAATTCCAATAGGATTTTCCTCGATGCTTCTCTTCTCCATTACTTCCCAAAACACAGTTCGAGGAGTATCGGAGGAGGCGGATGATGCTAATTTCGAAAGTGCATCTGCCTGGTTGTTTTCTGATCTCGGCACTTGGATCAGATGGAAATCCTCAAGGGAGCCGACTGCTTGTCGGACCGCCTGTAAATACTTGATCATGGCCGGATGTGTTGCTTCGTATTCGCCATTGTACTGACTCACTATCAGTTGTGAATCAGAACAGGCGTCTATTTTCCTTGCCCCTGCCGCCTTACACATGCGGATCCCGGCTAGTAAAGCTTCATATTCTGCCTCATTGTTTGAAGCCTGGAAACTGAAGCGTAGAGCATACTCGAACCTGTCGCCCTCTGGAGATTGACATACGACGCCTGCTCCACAACCGTTTGAAGTAGAGCTTCCGTCCACATATACCTTCCAGACTTGGTCTGGAACTTGAGAGTCAGGAGGACGGGTCATCTCTACAATAAAGTCAGCAAAGGCTTGCCCCTTCACTGCTTTTCTAGGCTCGAAAGTAACTTCGAGACTCTGCATTT
This sequence comes from Chenopodium quinoa, assembly GCF_001683475.1. Classification (NCBI taxonomy): domain Eukaryota; kingdom Viridiplantae; phylum Streptophyta; class Magnoliopsida; order Caryophyllales; family Amaranthaceae; genus Chenopodium; species Chenopodium quinoa. The sequence continues at coordinate 2,285,947 of NW_018744693.1, read as the reverse complement.
CTATGGCCCATTTGATCATTCGTCCGGAGGACTCCATGGTGGTAAGGGGCCGCTTGATCGGTTGGTCGGTATACACGACGACTGCATGTGCCAGAAAGTAGGGCTTCAATTTTTTAACAGCCATGAAGAGTGCAAGACCAAATTTCTCCACTAGGGGATACCTCAACTCGGCATTTTTCAGTACGTGACTGACAAAGTAGACCGGAAGTTGACAGCCGTCCCTTTCAGCAAGGAGCACCGCGCTTAACGCATGATCAGAGACGGCCAGGTACATGTACAGATTTTCTTTGGGCAAAGGGCTGACTAGCCTCGGCAAGGAATGCAAGTGAACCTTTAATTTCTGGAAGGCGGCCTCAGCATCCGGCCCCCATTCAAACCTTGCCTTTTTCTTAATTGCCTGGAAAAAGTATAGGCATTTGTCGCCTGATCGGCTTAGAAATCTTCCCAAGGCTGCCAGACAACCTGTTAACTTCTGAACCTCTCGGACGGTACGAGGCGACTGCATGTCAATGACCGCCTGTACCTTCTCGGGGTTCGCCTCTATTCCTCTCTGGTTGATAAGGAATCCGAGAAATTTCCCAGACTCAACTCCAAATACACATTTCTTGGGATTGAGCATGACATGGTGCCGCCTGAGTGTGGCGAAAGTTTCTCGGAGGTCCGTCAGATGATCTTTCTGAAGTTTAGTCTTGACAATCATATCATCAATGTATGCCTCGACGTTTCTCCCAATCTGATCAAAGAACACTGTGTTTATCATTCGTTGGAAGGTAGCCGGGGCATTCTTAAGACCAAACGGCATGACCGTGTAACAGTATAATCCCTGATCAGTGACGAAGGCCGTCTTCTCCTGATCTTTCTTCCATAAAGGAATTTGATGAAAACCAGAATAGGCGTCCATAAAACTCATCAAGGCATGGCCGGCTGTTGAGTCGACCAGGTTATCAATTTTAGGCAGAGGGTAACTGTCTTTGGGGCACGCTTTGTTCAAGTCTGTGTAGTCTACACACATTCGCCAGGTGCCATTCGGCTTTTTAACAAGCACCACATTTGCAACCCAATCTGGGAAGTAACATTGCCGAATGAACCCTGCATCAAGTAATTTTTTGACTTCGGCGGCTGCCGCCTGACCTCTTTCTTCACCATGGTTCCGTTTCTTTTGTCGTACCGGCTTCTTTTTCGGATCCACAGCGAGTTTGTGTACTGCCAGATCAGGACTAATGCCTGGCATTTCATGGACTTCAAATGCAAAGATGTCCTTGTATTCTTTCAACAGGTTGTGAAAGTCGTCACCAAGGTTTCTCAGAGCAGTCGTCCCTACTTTGACTGTTCGGTCAGGATGGGAGTCGTCTAATATCAGGTCCACATGCTCACCAGCCGGCTGAGGGCGGAACTCATCCGGCCGGTCCTCTGCCAATGATTGCTATTTTCTTGCTTTTTTTGCGGACTCAGTCTGGGGTGCCTTTCTCTTTTTGTCGCCTGTTTCTTGAACAGGCGCACTTTCCTTGACATTGTCAAGGTCTGTTTTTTCTCCACTTGACCCAGTGGCCATAGCAGTGGGCTTGACATCCGAGAGATAGCACTCTCGGGCCATCCTCTGATCTCCCCTTAGGGAGCCGACTGTTCCATTGTCCCTTTCAAACTTAAGCAGCATAAGTGACGGGATTATAACAGCCTTGGAATTATTCAGGGTTGGTCGACCCAGAATCATGTTGTAGGCCGAGAGTTCCTCTACCACTAGGAACCGGACTACCATGTGTCGTCCTTCCCCTTTTTCGCCCAGGCGGATGGGTAGATCTACTCGTCCCAGTGGGTGGACTCCTCCTCCTCCAAAACCTATTAAAGGGTGGGAGGCCGGATGTATGCAGTCCGTCTGATATTTCAGTTTTGACAGACATTTGCTGCTGATGAGATCTGAAGAGCTCCCGGTATCTATGAGGATTCGACCAACTCTCTGGTTGGCCACTTTACATTCAATAACGAGAGGGTCGTCATGCGGCCCCCTTATTCCTCCTAGATCCTCTTCAGTGATGACAATCTCAGGAAATGTATATTTAGACGGCCGTTCTTGGTGAACGGAATTTACATCTAACCGCCTTATATTATCTTTGTTGCCCCTAATAGTGGGGCCGCCTCCTGAGAAGCCGCCTGCAATGGTGTAGACGACTGCATCATATGTATCGGAACTGTCGGCCTGTTGATTCTTTTTGGCCGACTGCTTTTTTGAGGAAGTATTCCCCGTAGATTTCTTGACATAAGTGTCAAGATCACCTTGATCAGCCAAGCGGTCTAGGTACCGCATGAGACTGATGCAGTCATTGGTGTGATGACCAATGTCATCATGATAAGCACAGATTTTGTCTTGGTTCCGGTTGCTCGCAGAACCCTTCATGGGGAGCGGCTTCTCAATTGAGAGCCGTCCCTTTATTTCTTTTAGGATAAACTGGTTATCCTTGTTAAACACATACTTTGGGGAGTATGGTTTGAATTCTTTTTTCTTTTTCTGGGCCGGCTGTTTAGAGGAATCAGCCGCCCAGACCTCTTTTCTTTTTCCATCTTTGTTGGACGACTGTTTCTGTCGTCCTTCTCTATTGTCGAACCTCTTCCCGTCCGACTGTTTCATCGTACACAGATCAGTCGCCTGTATATAGGCTTCTGCTTCAATCAAGGCCTCTTGAAGAGTCGCCACCCTTTTTCGAACTAAATCAAATTTGAAGGTAGACCCGTCTTTGAGACCTCTAAAAAAGTCAGTATAAGCTACCTCATCCGGTAACCCTTGAATCTGTATTCTCATCAGGTTGAACCGCCTGATGTAGGAACGAAGCCCCTCCTTTTCACCCTGCTGAATTGTTCCCAAATCAAGGGTCGTTTTCTTCGCAGGGATGTTCATAGCGAAGTTGGAGGCAAATAAGTAAGCAAGTGTCCTGAAGCTGTTTACACAACCAGTCGGCAGGTTGCCGAACCATTGCTGTGCAATTCCCTTGAGAGTCGCTGGGAAACACTTGCACCAGGTGGGATCATCCAACCCTTGAAGGTACATCAGGTTGGTGAATGCCATCAGATGGTCTTCTGGGTTAGTAGTGCTATCATAGGCGCCTACTAGAATATTTTTTACTTTGGCCGGCTGAGCGGCTTCAGTAATTTCCTTGGAGAAGGCCGTCGGCTGTTCACCAAGTCTAAGCAGCCGTAGCTGCCAGTCCATAGGTTGGACGTTTTTTGCTGCAGGTCCACCAAATGGAGGTGGCTGCATAAAATACTGTTGTTGCGGCACAAATGGTAAGTTTGGTACCGCCTGGGCACTATGAAAGTCGGACTGACGGGAGGTGCCGCCTGACTGACTCTCATGGTACGACTGAGTTGGCCTCATCGAGGCATTTCGCAAACTGTCCTGAAAATTTGAAGTAGAAGCCGACTCTGATAATCGGTCACTCTTCTTCTGCTCTAGCAGGTGCCGAGCATCTGTGAACGTTTGCTTTGACCCGTCCGCCTGAATATGACGAACCGGTTTCCTATTTCCCGTAGGATAACGGAGTTTTGTGAAATCAAGAGCAGACGGCTCCCGCTTCTTGAATTTAGGATGGGGAGTCGCCTCTCGCCCTTGAACTGACTTCCTCTTTAGTGAAGTGGAAGGTTTCTTGGCCGACTACTCTTTGACTGAAGCAGGCGGTTTTTTGTTGATCAACTCTTGGATCTCTCCCTTGAAATCCCTCATGAAGGTCATGAGTTCGTTCCTTGTGATGGGAGCAGACCCATCAGTCGGCTGTTGCAGAGCAAGCGGTGCGCCTGCTGGCTCGCTTCCTGTTTGAAGATACTCCCGTTCCCTCATTTCGGTATGACGGGTACGTCGGGCCCTTAGGGTCCCGTCTGGAGCTGTATGAGTTTCAACTTCAAATTCACTTTCGGTATCATGGTCCGACTGAACTTGAGGGTCGTCTAGGGGACGCCTCTCTTCTGGAATCGGTACAGACTTGGATGCCATCTCTGAAGTACTCTCCCCACAGACGGCGCCAGATGTTTCGGGGTTTTCTGATGTCCTGCGGGAGAGTTACAATTCCGAGACTGGAACCGGACGCCTGTACCTGCAAAATAACGGAGACTCCTGAGAGCTCCGCCTCCAACGGTCAAGTTAGTACCTGATTAAGGAGTAATCAATACAGAAATTAAAGTAATCAGATCTCTCTAGGTGAGAGTGCTTAGTGTTGGTAATCTGCGTTGTTAGCGAGATTAGCCGGTTGTTAATAAGTCTGTTCTTCTCTGCTTGATCTCTTAATTATTCGGTTCCCTGATTAATGAGGATTAATCGAGTATTTATAGCCTCGGGAAGCGTGCAACTCTCTAGGTTTAAGGTAAACCTAGGGCTGATCGGGCCTCTAGACTGAATTGGGCCTTGATGGCCGGTTTTCCCATTTGGCATGGGCGGACACGTGGCGTGTCTTAAGTGGTCCATGGAGGACGTATCTGTGATTGACACGTGGCAAGCTCCTGTTGGCCTTTGTGAAGGACACGTGGCGGAACCTGGTTGGTCCACTTGTCAGATGGTGATTGGTGGATAAAAATCCCCTAATCACCCTTGATATTAACAATACAAGTTGATATCAGATATCAACTTGTATTTTCTCATACTACTTCCCTTATATAGTTACATTTTATAAAATTTCACTTTTTCTATGTTTTAGAACATTATATAGCAACTTTGGAATTTTTTATGTTTTACAAATAATACCCTAAAGTTGCAACTAATTATATGTAACGGAGAACATTGTAAAATTTTCACTCTTTCTACGTGGTACGTTACCGGCCAAGATTCCCAATTTCCCACACAAACCTCTCTTTGAAGATGAACATACAAAAGTATGTAATCAAGTGATGAGAATAAGATCACCTGGCCTAAAATCGTAGGATGATGGGAAGTTGAGAAGGGAAGGATAGACATACATGCAATAAGTACAAATGAAATAAAAAAATTAATCACAGGGCGCCGGGTGGAGATTTTGTTGACTGACTAATTCAAAGTTAGTTGCTATTATTTAGCTAAGTTTAATGTTAGCAGTAACTTAGGATGCTAATAAAGTTGTTTTAGAGGTTGTTAGTGGGTTAGTAAGTTTATGCAGTAAAGTTAGGAAGTGGGATTATGCTCCCTATTTTTTAGTTTATTTTTGTTAGTAAGCTGCACTATTTAAACAGATGTAATTTGCTTCTTTCAATTTGAGTTAATCAAATCATCTTTTGCTTTCTACTATATTATATTGCTTCAACATTGTGGTATCAGAGCATAACCAGTTTTCGATTCTATCTTATTAAAAAAAAAAAGAGTAAAATTAGAGTGAGAAAGCAAAAGTGAGAAAGTCCCCTGCTCCACCGTGAGAAACCCATTACCCCAAACACAAAACCCACAAAATTGAGTGTGAGTGAGCAAAAATGGCATGAAATGGCACAAATCCATCCTCTCAGCCTTTAATTCCCATCTTCAAAGGGGAAAAATATCATTTATGGAGTCTTAAAATGAAGACCATGTTTAAATCCCAAGAGCTATGGGATTTAGTGGAGAATGGGTATGACGAACCAAACCCGGCACCGGCGATTCCCGATGCACAATTGAAGGAGAACCGCAAGAAGGATGCAAAGGCGTTGTTCTTCATTCAATCGGCACTAGATGATGACATCTTTCCCCGAATTACAGCAGCAACAAGTGCACATGAAGCATGGGAGACACTCAAACAAGAGTATTTGGGTGATCAGAGAGTAATTAAGGTACGATTGCAAACTCTTCGTAGTGATTTTGCTGAATTGACCATGGGTGAGAAGGAGAATGTCCAAAATTATCTGTCTAGAGTGACTGAAATTGTCAGTCAAATGAGATCATATGGTGAAAAAATTAGTAATGAGACCATTGTGAGTAAGGTGTTGAGAAGTTTGAATGATGATTGGAATAATGTTGTTCCTGCAATTGAAGAGTCAAAGGATTTATCAAGCTTTACCTTTGATGAATTGATGGGTTCTCTGTTAGCTCATGAGAGTAGAATGAAGAAAAGTCCTGCCAAGTTGGAGGAAAAGGCATTTCAAGTAAAGGGGGAGTCTTCCTTTAAGGGGAAGAGTGAAAATTCGGGAAACCATGACAGAGGCAGAGGTGGTTTCCGTGGAAGTCGAGGTCGAGGTCGAGGAGGATATCATGGTAATGGCAGAGGCAGAGGTCATTTTAATGATTCTGATTCTCGTCAACACAAGTCTCAAATCCAATGCCACTATTGCAAGAAACAAGGTCACAAAGAGGCTGATTGTTGGACCAAATAGAAAAATGAGCAACCTCAAGCAAATTTCTCTGAGAGGGCAGAAGATGAGAGCAGGTTGTTTATGGCACATTCTCACATTTCCCCAAGCAACCATGATGTGTGGTTTCTGGATAGTGGATGCTCAAACCACATGTCCGGGGCAAGGTCGTTGTTCAAAGAGCTCGATGAGTCAAAAACAGGAGAATTTCGTCTAGGAGACAACAAGCAAATGCAAGTGGAAGGAAGAGGTGTCATCTCCATCAAAACCGTGCAAGGTGATGTAAAACTCCTGTATGATGTGCAATTTGTGCCTAATTTAGCTCATAATCTGTTGAGTATTGGTCAATTGATGAGTAGTGGCTATAAGATTGTGTTTGATGATGGTGTTTGTGTTGTGATTGATAAGAAGTCAGACCATATTATAGCAAATGTTCAAATGACTCAGAATAGAATGTTTCCGCTTGATGTTTCAAATGATGTTATGAGCACTGTATTGATTGCTAAGTTATCTGAGTTGTGGCATTTACGTTATGGACATTTGAATGGTTGTAGTTTGAAGCTTTTAAGTCAAAAAGAAATGGTAGTAGGATTGTCAAAAATAGGTGAGCTTAGTTTTTGTGAAGGTTGTGTTTATGGGAAGCATAGCAGAGCCTCTTTTCCTACTGGGAAGGCATGGAGAGCATCCGAATGTCTTGAACTTGTGCATGCTGATTTGTGTGGGCCTATGAAAACTGAGTCATTAGGTGGAAGTCGATATTTCTTGTTATTAACTGATGATTATTCACGCATGAGTTGGGTTTATTTCTTAAAATTCAAATCTGAGGCATTTGAGAATTTTAAGAAATTCAAGGCATTGGTGGAAAACCAAAGTGGCAGACATATAATTGATCTCCGAACTGACAGAGGGGGTGAGTTTGTGTCTGATGAGTTTAATGCCTTTTGTGATGAACATGGAATTCGAAGAGATCTTACAGCACCATACACACCTGAACAGAACGGGGTGGCAGAGCGCAAGAACCGAACAGTGGTAGAAATGGCCAGGAGCATGTTGAAGGCAAAAGGGCTTCCGAATAAATTTTGGGGAGAAGCTGTGTCTACTGCAGTGTATCTCCTAAATATATCACCAACAAGGGCGGTTTTCAACCGAACACCATTTGAAGCATGGAGAGGTAAGAAACCCGGGGTAAGCCACTTGAGAATTTTTGGTTGTGTAAGCTATGCTTTGGTTAATAACCGTTCTAAACTTGATGATAAATCTGACAAATGCATCTTTATTGGTTATTGTTCTCAATCCAAAGCATATCGCTTATATAACCCTGTAAGTGGCAAAGTTATTATAAGCAGGAATGTGGTGTTTAATGAGGAAGCTCGCTTCAAGTGGAATGTCGACAAGGAAGGCATGGCTGATTATGTTCCCGTAGATTGTGAAGCTGATGAACAACCAGATGCAAATTCAACCACCTCCTCACCTGCAAGCACTCCACCATCAACTCCAAGTAGTAGCACGAACGAGTCACCTAGCTCTTCTGGCAGTAGTGACAGCCGTGACACTCCAGTAAGAAGAAGTAGGTCTCTGGCAGAGCTTTATAGTTCCTGTAATTATGCTTTGCTGGTCACCGACCCTATTCTATTTGAAGAAGCTGAAGAACAACCTGAATGGCAGCTTGCTATGAGAGAAGAAATGGCAGCAATTGAGAGGAACAACACATGGGAGTTGGTTGATGCTCCAGAAGACAAGAATGTGATAGGGCTGAAGTGGGTGTTCCGAACAAAATATAATGCTGATGGAAGTGTTCAAAAACACAAGGCTAGGCTCGTGGCAAAAGGATACTCCCAGCAGCAAGGTGTTGACTTTGACGAGACATTTTCTCCCGTTGCTCGATTTGAGACGGTGAGAATAATGTTAGCATTGGCTGCCCAGCTCAAGTTACCTGTGTATCAACTCGATGTGAAGTCTGCGTTTTTGAATGGTTATCTACAAGAAGAGGTTTATGTGGCCCAACCAGAAGGCTTTGTTATAAATGGCTTTGAAGACAAAGTATACAGATTGAGGAAAGCTCTATACGGATTGAAGCAGGCACCACGAGCATGGTACAGCAGAATTGATTTCTACTTTCGGAACAATGGATTCACAAGAAGTGAAAATGAGCCCACCTTATACTTCAAACGTGAAGGTAATGGTAATTTTTTACTAGTTTGCCTTTACGTAGATGATATGATTTTTATGGGTTCATCCGAGTCTTTAGCTGCAAACTTTAAGTCAAGTATGATGAAGACTTTTGAGATGACAGATTTGGGGTTGTTGCAATATTTTTTGGGTCTTGAGGTAAAACAAGACTTGGATGGAATTTTTGTATGCCAAAAGAAGTACTCTGCAGATTTGTTACAGAGGTTCAATATGTCAGAATGTGAAATTGCAGCCACACCAATGAATGTCAATGAAAAGTTACAACGTGAAGATGGAACGGAAGCAGAAAATGCAAGGCTATTTAGGAGTCTAGTGAGTGGATTAAATTACTTAACACACACTAGACCCGACATTGCTTTTTCAGTCAGCCTGGTATCCAGATTTTTGCATGATCCTACCCGGAAACATCTAGGTGCAGCCAAAAGGATACTTCGATATGTTGCTGGAACTATAGACTTTGGCATTTGGTACTCAAAAACATCAAGTTTCAAACTTGTGGGCTTCACTGATAGTGATTGGGCAGGTAGTATTGATGATCGTAAGAGCACTTCAGGGAGTGTTTTCAGTCTTGGTTTAGGTGCAGTAACATGGAGTTCCAAGAAGCAAGAGACTGTAGCTTTATCGTCTTCTGAAGCGGAATATGTAGCAGCTACTTCAGCAGCACGTCAGGCTTTGTGGCTTAGAAAATTACTAGCTGATCTTGGTTATATGCAAGCAGAAGCTACTGACATTTTTTGTGACAACAGGTCAGCTATTGCAATGAGCAAAAATCCAGCATTTCATGCCAGAACTAAGCATATAGATGTGCAGCATCACTTTGTTCGACAACTTGTAGCCGATGGAAAAATTATTCTGAAATTTTGTGGCACAAATGAGCAGGTGGCTGACATCTTCACTAAGGCACTTCCTCAAGCTAAGCATGAGTTCTTCCGGATGCAACTAGGAGTATGCAACTTTGAATCAAGGGGAAGTGTTGACTGACTAATTCAAAGTTAGTTGCTATTATTTAGCTAAGTTTAATGTTAGCAGTAACTTAGGATGCTAATAAAGCTGTTTTAGAGGTTGTTAGTGGGTTAGTAAGTTTATGCAGTAAAGTTAGGAAGTGGGATTATGCTCCCTATTTTTTAGTTTATTTTTGTTAGTAAGCTGCACTATTTAAACAGATGTAATTTGCTTCTTTCAATTTGAGTTAATCAAATCATCTTTTGCTTTCTACTATATTATATTGCTTCAACAGATTTACCTGAGGAGCTACGACGATGAAGCCATGTGAAGCGATATGATTAAAGAGTTGAGAATAGTAACTATTGGACAAGGCGAAGACATAAATGAACAATACTACAGGGTACTTTCCTGGTTTAATAGGTGAAACAATGAGCAAAGGCAGTGGAGTAGAATACTCAGTATCATCTAGACAAAATGTTTTAACACTTGAATTTCCGGTTGCAAAAACAGATGAAAAATTGTCATAAACAGATACATATTGAGAATAAGTATTACTTTCTAAGAATGTTTGAGCTTGGGAGGTGGCTAATAACACCCCTAAAGTAACCCAAAACAACTTAGCCATTTTTTTTTGGGAAATTCTACATTATAACCCGCTACTTTTTGAAATTCTACGTTGTGCCCCTAGTTTTTGAAACTTCTACACTATAACCTTAAGGTCTCATTGGTAACTCTGTTGTACCCTTGTCGTTAAGTGTCCATTAATAAAGTTCCGTTATCCCAAAAAAATAAAAAAAAAAATTTTAAAAAAGAAAACCAAAATCACCAATCCAACCACCCATAACCAGCCGCTGCAACCCACGGCCAACCCTACCCCCGTCCCCTCGAACGTCGGACGCCGCTCAGACCCCCTTTCCCTCCCTTGGTGACCGCACCGCCCCGATGACCCTCCCCTTTCCCCGTAAAACCACTCGTAACCCCTCCCCCTCCCCCTCGAAAAAACACCTTAAGTAACCTCCAATCGCCGGAAATCAACGAGCCGCCATCTCCCTTCACCGCAGTCGTAGCCTCCGCTGTTGTTCCCTTTCTCTCTCTCCGCTCTAGCCTCCTACCGCCGGAAATTGAAAGTTAGGGTTAGGGTTTGGGATTTGGGGGTTAGAATTCGAGAGATTTTGTTGAATTTCGTGGTGGGTGATTCAAAGGGGAAAGGGGAGGTGGTCGGGGCAACACGAACGTCGGGGGAGGGGAAGAAATCTAGGCGGTCGACGCTCCGGGGGAAGGGTGGTAGGATGGCGGTGGCAGCGGGCTGACCATGGGGTGGTTTTGGTTTTTTTTTATATACTTCATTTATTTATTTATTTAATTAAATAAAATTTTTATGTCTAACAGAACTATATTAACGGTGATTTAGCATCAAGGGTACACCAGAGTTACTTATTATATCTTGGGGTTACAGTGTAGATGTAATACCCGAGATTTTAAAACCTAATTTATTATACGCTAATATTTATTTTATTAGCTTAATTAAAGTTTTGTCTCTGTTTTAACAAGAACGAATGTTTTAATCTTGAATTTTATTTTAATATTATATTATTTCAGATGCTAATTTTAAGGAAAGTAAATTATTATTTTACAGCTTATTTTCGATCAGTAAAATGTTTAAAGATTTGTATCAAAATATATATTTTTATCCGAGAAAATAAAATGACCAAAATACCCTTATTCATACAAAAGGACAAAACCCACCTCTTTCCGCCCCTTTTTCTTCACAATTAAGTATTGAAGGCCTTATACTTGCTGTTAATTTTATATGCCCAAATCAATCAAAGTTAATTTATTAATTTTAGCCCAATTAAGAGCTTATCCCCATGCAACAAAAGACAAAAAGGCACCTCTTAACTCCCTTCTTCCTTCACGGTTAAGTATTGAAGAGGTGAAGTCAAAATTTTGCTTCTCAATATTGTGTTAATCACACATACTACTTAAATCTTATCCTATCAGTTCACTTGTTCTCTTTTAAGTGTATAACAACAAACAAGTTATACTCCATGATCTCCTATTTGCGCAAGGCAACGCCACCACCACTACCACAATTCAATCATCTCCACCGTACCCTTCCCCTGCTCTAAGTTGCTACTCTCACGCACCGACCCAGCTCACGCAACCACCCGGTTCACGCCCTTCTTCTTCCTCCTCCATTTATAGCTTGTTCCATAGAAAAACCCACTACTCCATTTGTGCAAGTCAAAGTGAGTATTTTACTCTTCCCCAATATAATTTTGAGTATAAGTTTAACTTTTATTTAGATTTATTCTCACTTTCTTTGAAAATGATTATGTATACATTTTGGTGATTAGATATTGATAGTGTATATAGTATTATGATGGAAAACTTATTTTGCTTAACATAGATATAATAGCTTTGTTTTTACTACTATGTACTGGTATATTCATGAGATATAGATAAGTATTCATTTCTTGTTATTAAAAAGAATAAGAGTAGTAACGTAGTACCTATAGTTTTCTAAGTAGTTGTATAAGCATATTATGTAAAAAGGTTATACCTTGTCATTTCTTAAAATGAATTTTTGTTGATCATTTGTTTATAAATCCTACAATGCTATGTATTTTCAAACAAGATAGTAAACCTTTTTTTTTAAAAAAAAGAGCTTTAAAATGAGTGAATTATTATATATCTATCAATTTCCCTACTAATACTATAATTTTAACTTTTGTTATATAAAAGAAGAATCGAACCTCAGAGCTCAGTGAGAACGATAGAATAAAGGCTAATAGGAAGGTTATCAGACTGTAAATCGAGGTAACGGCTATTGCTAGTACCCGCAATTCCCTTTGAAATGTGTTTATAAAAGCATGATGTCATTTTTGAAAGTTATTTATATCTCTGGATTTAATGACTTGCGGGATGATGAACGTGTGTATTAATGTACTTCAGTTTAATGATTTATATGAATGATTTTATTGATAAACGTTGTTTTATTGATCTTTGGATCTTAAAAAAGTATGTCATGAATCTATGAATGACTTATGTAAAAGTTACACAACATGATAAATAACAGTGAAAGACCTAGTCCTTCTGGCAGTATATGTTTACAGGTTACTTCTCGGTCATGCATGTACCCATGGGGCATTAGCCCAACTATGTCGAGCATCTGCTCTATGTTATGGGCACCGGCCCATCGCGGAAGACGTTCCGCCATGTCATACTTGCCAGCGACTAGCATGTTAATATGAACGTTATATATATATCATTATATGAATTTTATTAAATGTTTTAAGATACTCTATTCTCCCTGTTTTGTTAACTAAAATGAATTGAAATGATGTTACACTACTAGAGTAGTTCGTTACTGAGTCTTCGGCTCACCCGTTTTTATGTTTTAGGTACTGCTGGGGATGATGGAGACGAGTAGTAGCGAGGATTTTACTTTCAGTTATCACTTAATAGTAGTTATAGTTTTAATTTGTTTAATTTGAATAGTAAGGCTAAGCTACTTAGTAAAGTTTGAGATAAGATAGGATTTTCTATTATAAAAATTAAGAATAATGTTTGTTATAAATAGATTACTATGTTTTATAAATCAAGTTTGTTAATTAAGTATGTTTGTTGCCTTGTAAATCTCGTGAGGGATTTACGGCAGTGACGTCCCGACCGTGTTAGGTTAATTCCGCTGCTAAGATTATCTTAATAATTGAATTAGAGGTCGGGGTGTTACAGTGTGGTATCAGAGCAACGGTTCCTGTGAAACCCTACTGGTTTTACATTTATATATAAAGTTGATTAGATTTTTAGAATAAGATCACTAGCTAATAAAATATGTTTTAAATATATATATATATATATATATATATATATATATATATATATATATATATATATAATTGAGTGTGAGTGTAGGAACGGGATAAAGGGGTTTATTTTTCCATTCTTAGTTTTCTTAATCACATTTGATGTGCAGAATGGCAAGTTACAAGGGAACTACCGATGCCTCCAAAGAAACCCATAACGATGTTTTTATAAGAAATGAAATGGTCCACGAAGAAAACATCCATGAGGAAAACAACAAGGAGCAACCCTTGGAGGAGTACAAAGATAGAATGGGACGACTCGAGAATGTGAGTACGTTGTTAGCTGAACTAGTTCAAGATTCTAGGAAAAAGAAAAATACGAATGAGGAAGATAGTGCGTCAATGTTTAAAAAGTTTTCATCCCTTAACCCACCATCATATGACGGTAAGCCTGATCCAGTCGAGTTTGAAGATTGGATTAACCGGATGGATCAGTTGTTCGAGACCTTGCGATGTCCTGAAAGAATGAAAGTTGACTTTGCTACATTTTATCTCACCGGTCAAGCAAGTTTATGGTGGAAGGTCAACAAGGAAAGGAAGAATGAGTCTGGATTTAGTTGGACCAAACTCCAAGAGTTGATGCGAGATAAGTTTTATCCATTGTCTTTGAGGAGACAAAAAGAAGATGAATTCCTCCACTTGCAACAAGGAACCATGAGTGTGTTGGATTACGCAAACAAATTCATGGAGTTATCAAGGTTTGCACCAGAATTAGTATCAACAGAACAATCTAGGATGAATCGTTTCGAACGAGGTCTCCATTTGAAATATCAGGACAGACTATCATCTCAACGATTTACTTCTTATCAAGATATGGTTGATGTAGCAGTTAATGTGGAAAGGGTTGTATTACTTCGAGAGGCACAAAATGTTGGCTATAAAAGGAGGAATGATAACCAAAACCAAGGAGGAACAAAGAGGCAAAACCAAAGTCAACAAGGGGGTTACTCTGGTAATAGAGGACAAGGTCAGCAAGGAGGGAACAAAAATCAGAATAATAGATCTCAAGTAGTGTGTGCTAAATGTGGAAGGAGAAGCCATACTGAGAATGAATGTCGTGTCGGTACCAATACTTGCTACCGATGTGGGAGTCCTAGTCATTATATTAAGGATTGTCCTAAGTTCATAACATTTACACCAATTTCAAAGGGACCTGCTCCATCTGGTGCAGATCGAGGAAGGAACAACACAGGAGGCACAAACCGAAATCTACCTCGACCACCCACAACTGGAAGAGTTTATGTGATGAGACAGGATGAGGCAGATAATGATGACACTGTGATCACTGGTACTTTCTCTATCCATTATTCACATGCTCATGTTCTCTTTGATTCTGGAGCATCACATTCTTTTATTTCCCCAATATTCGCCAATAAATTGCAATTGAAACCATATTATGACTTTCTTGGCATAAGTGTTTCCCTCCCTACTGGAGAAACCGTAAAATGTGGAACCATGTATAGAGACTGTCCAATTATTTTAGAGGGAGTCGAATTCCCAGCTAATTTGATAGCTTTTGACTTATCTGAGTTTGACATAATTTTGGGTATGGATTGGTTAACTAAGCATGAGGCCAAAATTGATTGTGTTGAGCAAAGTTTAACCCTTAAGGCTCCAAATGGAGAAAGGATATTGTTTCGGGGTTTTCTGATGTCCTGCGGGAGAGTTACAATTCCGAGACTGGAACCGGACGCCTGTACCTGCAAAATAACGGAGACTCCTGAGAGCTCCGCCTCCAACGGTCAAGTTAGTACCTGATTAAGGAGTAATCAATACAGAAATTAAAGTAATCAGATCTCTCTAGGTGAGAGTGCTTAGTGTTGGTAATCTGTGTTGTTAGCGAGATTAGCCGGTTGTTAATAAGTCTGTTCTTCTCTGCTTGATCTCTTAATTATTCGGTCCCTGATTAATGAGGATTAATCGGGTATTTATAGCCTCGGGAAGCGTGCAACTCTCTAGGTTTAAGGTAAACCTAGGGCTGATCGGGCCTCTAGACTGAATTGGGCCTTGATGGCCGGTTTTCCCATTTGGCATGGGCGGACACGTGGCGTGTCTTAAGTGGTCCATGGAGGACGTATCTGTGATTGACACGTGGCAAGCTCCTGTTGGCCTTCGTGAAGGACACGTGGCGGAACCTGGTTGGTCCACTTGTCAGACGGTGATTGGTGGATAAAAATCCCCTAATCATTTGCCCCTCACAGGTGGCACGCGACTGGTCACGTGTCGCCTGTGACAGGTGTCGCACGGTGACAGGCGACGGCCCGTTACAGGTGTCACCTTGCAGACGGCCGAGAGACTTTCCCGCCCAAATTTTGAATTCGGAAGCGACCCTTCGCCTTCTCATTTTGCCTATAAAAGGAAGTGCTGACTTCGGTCATTTTCACATTTGAGAACTTTTGCGAGAACATTCGGACCCCTGAACTTGCTCTGACATTTCGGACTTTTTCTGCCTACCGCCTGTTCTGACAAGCCGACTGACCCGAACTTCCAGGACTTCATCAACCGTCACCCGTTCAGGTAACTCAGTTCTCTTACTCTTAATTTTCTTTTTATTTTTTGAAATGGCACCATGGAAGCACACGACACGCCCTAAGTTAGTGATCAGCCGGTCACCGGGGACGGCTGAATCTAGGACTAGGAGTGCCGCCTGCCCTTTTCTGGACCCATCTTTGCCCTTTATACAAAGTCCGACTGAATCTGTGTCTATGCAGAACGTGATGGCCAGAACAAAAAAGACTGCTATGATATCAAACTCAGACGGCTCCTCCCAAAGGGTGCTCCTTAGTGAAACATCTGACCAGGCGCCAGATGTAGAACGAGGCGACTGTCAAGCTGACAGTTCTGAGAGAGGGACCAAGGTGTTCCCTTCTCATCTTACCGTGGACATGTCTAATTTTCCTTCTGCTCCTTCTAAGGGAGAGGAGGCGGGCCCCTCTAGGAGAGGGGAGGAGTCGTCCTCTTCGGACTCGTCAGGGGACGAGTCCGAATCCAGCTCTTCTGACCATAGTTCTTCTGGCTCAGAAGAAAAACATAGCCGCCTACAAGAGGCGAGAAGTTCTCATGCAGTGGAGAAGGGGGATAATTGGGCAGAGCCGTCCGCCTCTTACAGAGAAGAAAACGCCCCCTACTACTGCAGGGTACCCCGGGGCCGGATCGCAACAATGCGAGACAACGTGGCGAGCTTTATTGCTAACCACAAAATGGGCCCGGAGTATTTACTGTTTGTGCCGGATCCAGAAGATACTGTCGTCTGGCCGGCTGGTACCAGCTATGGTGACGGCTGCTTTGGCTGCTATGTGGCGGCCATCAAAGCTGGACTGCGCTTCCCATTACATCCGGCTGTTCAGCGGATTTTAGATGGGTATGATCTGGGGTTATGGCAGTTAGCCCCCAACTCTTGGGTAAACGTACTCGGCTATGTGGCCGGGTGCGAACTGAACGGGGTGGAGCCAAGTTTTGAGGCTTTCGCCCACATGAACTATCTCAGCCGGACCCCTAAGTCGGGAGGTACCGGCTGCTATCAATTAACAAGCCATAGGGGTTACCTCATGACGAGAGGTAAGGCAAACAAATGGAAGGATTGGCGGAACACCTTCCTTATTATCGAGAGTTCAGACACGGAGCTGAACAAATGTTTTAACAAGTGGAACAGGGATCCGCCTCTTCTCGCAGGCGGCCGCAGCATGCCGCCTGTTCCCCCAAAGGCCAAAAAAGAGATCCTAGACAAAGGACTCTTCAAAGTAGAGACTAGGGTGAACTCTACTTCAGGGGTACGAGAGCAAGTACCCCTAAATTGCGTCCCGAGCTTCAAGTGGCTCTATGACGAGTACTTCTTGGCCGCCTGTGGCCTCGGCAGTCGGTGCTCTAGAGGTAGCCGGCCTGACGAATATTCTGTTTTTTCACGCCTTGTTTACTTGGGATTTTTACTAACTTTGCTGTTTATTTCTTTCAGCCGACGCCATGAGTAAAATAACAGCATCTAAGACTGCGGCGGCCATGCTGCGGGTCTCGCTAATGAAGCAGTCGTATGCCGACTCCCCCAGCAAGGAGGCACCCTTGGTAAGCTTTGAAAACTCTTCTCCTTTTAGTTGTCTTATGCATATACTAACTCTTTTTGTTTTCAGTCTGGCACTCCAAGGGCTTCTTCCTCGCAACAGCCGGACCCCAAGGCCCGGAGGACGACTGTTGCAAGCTCTCCTGGATCTTCCAGGAAAACAGTGGCGGCTGAGAAGCAGCCGACCACTTCTTCAAAAACCCAGGCGGGGCCTTGCTTGATTGTAAAAACTCACCCTTGCTTCCTTCTTGATTAGGTCTAACTTGTTTTTTCCTTTCGCTTAATGCAGCCGGCCCCCAGGGTCTAGACTTGGTTGAGGTAGCCAAGTCTATGGTTAAAGTAGTTCCTCCATCTGACAGGGAGGCGGTCAAGGGTGCCGGCACCCTTGACCTCGATGGAATTTCAGGGATCCTAGCTGAGGTATACTTAGCACCTTTTTGAGCTTTTGAGTGCCAGGACGCCTGTTAACTCTTTTGATTGGAAACTGGCGCCTGTTTTTCTTTGTACTTAGGCCCTGCTCCGAGTCAACAGCCTTCGCAAGCCGATTGATCGGAAAAACAAAGAGGTAAAGGCCGCAAAGGCTATGGCCGCCTCCAGCTGTGATAAGGCAATGTTTCAAATTGCCCAAAATGAAGTACTGACCATTGATCTTCTTTATTATCAGGCGCAGGCGACCGCCGCTGTTCGGGCTCAGCTAGAGGCGGCCCAAAAGAAGGTTGATGAGCTGGAGGGGACCGTCACCAAACTTAAAGCCGAGCTGAAACCCCTTCGCCAAAAAATGCACTCTTACGAAGCCATGGAGAAATCTTTGGCTAACGTAAAAGAACGCCTGGTGAACCAGGAGAAGAGTCTTACCCAAGAGCTCTCGGACAAGGCCGAGCAAGAGAAACAAGAGCTCGTCCGGGAGATGGTGGAAGACTCCGCCCAAATCCAACGCATGACCTGGGAACGACTGTTCCCCAGTGCCGACTTTGCCTCATGGGAAAGAACGTACCGCCAGTGTTCGGAAATATATAATCAACAGGTCCTGGCGGCTGCTGAAGAGGAGGCGTTGGACGTTGCGTTGGAGGAGGAAGAGCCGGTTGTGGCGCTTGTGCCACTTGGGGGTAAGGCATCAAAAGATGATGCAGCTAAGGCCAAGTCCAGCAAGAAGAGTGCTGACCAGGCGGCTGCTGCTGATACTGAACTGCCCCCTTCTTAAGCTTTAAGTATTTTTTTTTTTTTTTTCATTTCACGGCCTGCGTGCCGTTTGCTTTGTAATTACCCGGCCAGGGGGCCGGGGTTTTGAATATTCTGCTGGCCTTTTATGGCCGGCTCATTTTAATCAAATTTTTTGTTTTTGTTCAAATTTGTCTAAGTATTTGAATTTGTCTAAGTATTTGAAATTTGCTCACTTGACCGACTGTTGTGTATGGCCGAACGTTAAGACAGGTACAAATAGTAAGTATGCCGCCTATGCCCCTGGACGACTGGTTGTCTGTTTCCAGGATAGATGATCAGTCGGCCATTTGACCAAGTAAATAGAATTACCTAGTAGCCAAGGAATTTAAGTAGGGAAACAAGCGGCGGGTACCGGTTGTTTCCCTTTATTGCCAATGTTGGCTTTTAACTCGTTATTTGTTAACCTAGCAAGAGTATTGGTTGAGAGCCTTTGTTTATTAAAAACAAGTGGACGACTCATACCTTTTAGGCTCCATACTAAGTTTGAGTGACTATTAAGTTAACATAGGAGTTACTTAGTCTTTGTCACAATCTTGATTGAGTAGTAGAGGTATCAGGCGGCGTAGGCCGGCTAGACCCCTTGATTCACCAATGTTTGTTGGCTATTAACTCAACAGGTTATCCAGTAGGAACAGGGGTTCGAGTGCCCTTGTTTGCTTAAAACAGGCGGACGACTCAAACTTTTTAGATTCCATACCAAATTTGAAGGAGTGACTATGAGTTAACTTTGGAGTTACCCAGTCGCCATCACTTTTGTTTGAGAAGTAGAGGTACCAGGCGGCGTAGGCCGGCTAGTCCCCTTGATTCGCCAATGTTTGTTGGCTATTAACTCAATAGGTACCCCCTGCATTTATCCCAAGTAATACAGGCGGTTATCTGACTCAGATGTCAACTGCTACCATTGGTTTGGTTAGTGATAGAGTTATCTGTCTCAAAAACGGCTACGTGGTTGCCCTTGGGGACAGTCGTATAGGTGCCGTGTAATTAGTTTATAGAACAATGTTCCACCCAAAAGGGAGCTGCTCTCTGCGACGAATTTCATCCGGAGGGATGCCGTCGGACGCCTGCTATGATGTTGGGACAGGTCGAATTAGTTTTGTAGTTTTGATCAGGTGGCTTGGCGCCTGGTCTGATCATTCGGCCGGTGGCCTTGGTAAGTTCTTGGTGAACGTAGGTGCTAAGTAAAAGAAGGGTAGCCGCCTGTTAGTTACAGGATCGGCCAGGCCCTAATCTTTTTAGCTAAGTATTGTGAGTAAAATACTCGATGGAGAGTAGCCGACTGTAAAGGAACAGACGGCATGCCCCTCTTAATACAATATTGAATAGTAAGTGCAAACTTTATTTAGTAGCTCTTTACTTTACATCATTCAGAAAAAATATTTTTTAAGGTTATCTACGTTCCAGGTTCGAGGCAACGGTTGTCCGTCTGGTGTTTCCAGGCGGTAGGTACCGTCCCTGACTTCCGCATAGATTCGGTAGGGTCCTTCCCAGTTGGGAGTTAGTTTTCCAGACTCATTGGTCCTACCAACTGCTTCCATTTTTCTAAGTACAAAGTCCCCTACTTTGAGTGGACGCCTGTGTACTTTCTTGTTGTATGATCTAGTCATTCTCAGGCGATAGATCTCATGGCGCAAAACAGCATTGCCCCTCTTTTCAGGAAGTGAGTCTAATGCCAGGCGCATAGCTTCCCAGTTTGCCTCTTCGTCATATAGCATTACTCGAAGAGTCGGCTCGTAGTGTTCTATTGGAAGAACAGCTTCTGCACCATAAGTTAGGAGGAAGGGAGTTTCTCCAGTCGCCCCTTTTTCAGTCGTCCTAATGGCCCAAAGAACATGTGGTAGTTCATCTGCCCATAGGCCGCCTGCTCGTTCAATCTTTTTCTTGAGACCGTCTGAGATGATTTTATTAAAGGCTTCTACCTGGCCGTTTGCTTGTGGACGGCCGACAGATGCAAAGTAATGTGCAATTCCTTGGTCTCCCAACCAGCTTTTGAGAACAGGCGTCTCAAATTGGGGACCATTATCAAAAACCATAGACATGGGAACCCCGAACCGAGTGATGACGTTTTTCCAAATGAATGAAATTACATCTTTCGTCTTGATTCCCTTTACAGCCTCCGCCTCTACCCATTTAGTGAAGTAGTCAACGGCAACAAGTATATACCTTCTGCCGCCTGTAGCAGGCGTATATGGACCCAGAATGTCCATGCCCCACTTAGCAAACGGTAGTGGGCTGTGAATGGTAGTGAGGTCAGTAGCCGGACGGTGAATTAATTTGCCAAACCTTTGGCACTTGTCACATTTTTTCACCATCTCCATTGCATCTGCTTCCAAAGTAGGCCAAAAGTAGCCCTGCCGCCTTGCCCTTTGAGCAAGCATCCTACCACCTATATGGGAAGCGCAGAAACCAGAGTGAAGATCATCTAGTATCTCTCGTCCCTTTTCAGGAGTAACACACTTTAAGAAGGGTTGAAGGTGCCCCCTCTTGTGAAGTTCTCCCTGTATCATTTCAAAACAGGAGGCTCGTTTTTTCAGTGCTGCCGCCTGTTGAGGATCATCCGGCAGTGTACCGTTTGTCAGATATGCCCTGATTGAATCCATCCAGGTTGAGCTTCTGTCTAGAATTCCAATAGGATTTTCCTCGATGCTTCTCTTCTCCATTACTTCCCAAAACACAGTTCGAGGAGTATCGGAGGAGGCGGATGATGCTAATTTCGAAAGTGCATCTGCCTGGTTGTTTTCTGATCTCGGCACTTGGATCAGATGGAAATCCTCAAGGGAGCCGACTGCTTGTCGGACCGCCTGTAAATACTTGATCATGGCCGGATGTGTTGCTTCGTATTCGCCATTGTACTGACTTACTATCAGTTGTGAATCAGAACAGGCGTCTATTTTCCTTGCCCCTGCCGCCTTACACATGCGGATCCCGGCTAGTAAAGCTTCATATTCTGCCTCATTGTTTGAAGCCTGGAAACTGAAGCGTAGAGCATACTCGAACCTGTCGCCCTCTGGAGATTGACATACGACGCCTGCTCCACAACCGTTTGAAGTAGAGCTTCCGTCCACATATACCTTCCAGACTTGGTCTGGAACTTGAGAGTCAGGAGGACGAGTCATCTCTACAATAAAGTCAGCAAAGGCTTGCCCCTTCACTGCTTTTCTAGGCTCGAAAGTAACTTCGAGACTCTGCATTTCTATGGCCCATTTGATCATTCGTCCGGAGGACTCCATGGTGGTAAGGGGCCGCTTGATCGGTTGGTCGGTATACACGACGACTGCATGTGCCAGAAAGTAGGGCTTCAATTTTTTAACAGCCATGAAGAGTGCAAGACCAAATTTCTCCACTAGGGGATACCTCAACTCGGCATTTTTCAGTACGTGACTGACAAAGTAGACCGGAAGTTGACAGCCGTCCCTTTCAGCAAGGAGCACCGCGCTTAACGCATGATCAGAGACGGCCAGGTACATGTAGAGATTTTCTCTGGCGCCGTCTGTGGGGAGAGTACTTCAGAGATGGCATCCAAGTCTGTACCGATTCCAGAAGAGAGGCGTCCCCTAGACGACCCTCAAGTTCAGTCGGACCATGATACCGAAAGTGAATTTGAAGTTGAAACTCATACAGCTCCAGACGGGACCCTAAGGGCCCGCCGTACCCGTCATACTGAAATAAGGGAACGGGAGTATCTTCAAACAGGAAGCGAGCCAGCAGGCGCACCGCTTGCTCGGCAACAGCCGACTGATGGGTCTGCTCCCATCACAAGGAACGAACTCATGACCTTCATGAGGGGCTTCAAGGGAGAGATCCAAGAGTTGATCAACAAAAAACCGCCTGCTTCAGTCAAAGAGCAGTCGGCCAAAAAACCTTCCACTTCACTGAAGAGGAAGCCAGTTCAAGGGCGAGAGGCGACTCCCCATCCTAAATCTAAGAAGCGGGAGCCGTCTGCTCTTGATTTCACAAAACTCCGTTATCCTACGGGAAATAGGAAACCGGTTCGTCATATTCAGGCGGACGGGTCAAAGCAAACGTTCACAGATGCTCGGCACCTGCTAGAGCAGAAGAAGAGTGACCGATTATCAGAGTCGGCTTCTACTTCAAATTTTCAGGACAGTTTGCGAAATGCCTCGATGAGGCCAACTCAGTCGTACCATGAGAGTCAGTCAGGCGGCACCTCCCGTCAGTCCGGCTTTCATAGTGCACAGGCGGTACCAAACTTGCCATTTGTGCCGCAACAACAATATTTTATGCAGCCACCTCCATTTGGTGGACCTGCAGCAAAAAACGTCCAACCTATGGACTGGCAGCTACGGCTGCTTAGACTTGGTGAACAGCCGTCGGCCTTCTCCAAGGAAATTACTGAAGCCGCTCAGCCGGCCAAAGTAAAAAATGTTTTAGTAGGCGCCTATGATGGCACTACTAACCCGGAAGACCATCTGATGGCATTCACCAACCTGATGTACCTTCAAGGGTTGGATGATCCCACTTGGTGCAAGTGTTTCCCAGCGACTCTCAAGGGAATTGCACAGCAATGGTTCGGCAACCTGCCGACTGGTTGTGTAAACAGCTTCAGGACGCTTGCTTACTTATTTGCCTCCAACTTCGCAATGAACATCCCTGCGAAGAAAACGACCCTTGATTTGGGAACAATTCAGCAGGGTGAAAAGGAGGGGCTTCGTTCCTACATCAGGCGGTTCAACCTGATGAGAATACAGATTCAAGGGTTACCGGATGAGGTAGCTTATACTGACTTTTTTAGAGGTCTCAAAGACGGGTCTACCTTCAAATTTGATTTAGTTCGAAAAAGGGTGGCGACTCTTCAAGAGGCCTTGATTGAAGCAGAAGCCTATATACAGGCGACTGATCTGTGTACGATGAAACAGTCGGACGGGAAGAGGTTCGACAATAGAGAAGGACGACAGAAACAGTCGTCCAACAAAGATGGAAAAAGAAAAGAGGTCTGGGCGGCTGATTCCTCTAAACAGCCGGCCCAGAAAAAGAAAAAAAGAATTCAAACCATACTCCCCAAAGTATGTGTTTAACAAGGATAACCAGTTTATCCTAAAAGAAATAAAGGGACGGCTCTCAATTGAGAAGCCGCTCCCCATGAAGGGTTCTGCGAGCAACCGGAACCAAGACAAAATCTGCGCTTATCATGATGACATTGGTCATCACACCAATGACTGCATCAGTCTCATGCGGTACCTAGACCGCTTGGCTGATCAAGGTGATCTTGACACTTATGTCAAGAAATCTACGGGGAATACTTCCTCAAAAAAGCAGTCGGCCAAAAAGAACCAACAGGCCGACAGTTCCGATACAGATGATGCAGTCGTCTACACCATTGCAGGCGGCTTCTCAGGAGGCGGTCCCACTATTAGGGGCAACAAAGATAATATAAGGCGGTTAGATGTAAATTCCGTTCACCAAGAACGACCGTCCAAATATACCTTTCCTGAGATTGTCATCACCGAAGAGGATCTAGGAGGAATAAGAGGGCCGCATGACGACCCTCTCGTCATTGAATGTAAAGTGGCCAACCAGAGAGTTGGCCGAATCCTCATAGACACCGGGAGCTCTTCAGATCTCATCAGCAGCAAATGTCTGTCAAAACTGAAATATCAGACGGACTGCATACATCCGGCCTCCCACCCTTTAATAGGTTTTGGAGGAGGAGTCGTCCACCCACTGGGACGAGTAGATCTACCCATCCGCCTGGGCGAAAAAGGGGAAGGACGACACATGGTAGTCCGGTTCCTAGTGGTAGAGGAACTCTCGGCCTACAACATGATTCTGGGTCGACCAACCCTGAATAATTCCAAGGCTGTTATAATTCCGTCACTTATGCTGCTTAAGTTTGAAAGGGACAATGGAACAGTCGGCTCCCTAAGGGGAGATCAGAGGATGGCCCGAGAGTGCTATCTCTCGGATGTCAAGCCCACTGTTATGGCCACTGGGTCAAGTGGAGAAAAAACAGACCTTGACAATGTCAAGGAAAGTGCGCCTGTTCAAGAAACAGGCGACAAAAAGAGAAAGGCACCCCAGACTGAGTCCGCAAAAAAAGCAAGAAAATAGCAATCATTGGCAGAGGACCGGCCGGATGAGTTCCGCCCTCAGCCGGCTGGTGAGCATGAGGACCTGATATTAGACGACTCCAATCCTGACCGAACAGTCAAAGTAGGGACGACTGCTCTGAGAAACCTTGGTGACGACTTTCACAACCTGTTGAAAGAATACAAGGACATCTTTGCATTTGAAGTCCATGAAATGCCAGGCATTAGTCCTGATCTGGCAGTACACAAACTCGCTGTGGATCCGAAAAAGAAGCCGGTACGACAAAAGAAACGGAACCATGGTGAAGAAAGAGGTCAGGCGGCAGCCGCCGAAGTCAAAAAATTACTTGATGCAGGGTTCATTCGGCAATGTTACTTCCCAGATTGGGTTGCAAATGTGGTACTTGTTAAAAAGCCGAATGGCACCTGGCGAATGTGTGTAGACTACACAGACTTGAACAAGGCGTGCCCCAAAGACAGTTACCCTCTGCCTAAAATTGATAACCTGGTCGACTCAACAGCCGGCCATGCCTTGATGAGTTTTATGGACGCCTATTCTGGTTTTCATCAAATTCCTTTGTGGAAGAAAGATCAGGAGAAGACGGCCTTCGTCACTGATCAGGGATTATACTGTTACACGGTCATGCCGTTTGGTCTTAAGAATGCCCCGGCTACCTTCCAACGAATGATAAACACAGTGTTCTTTGATCAGATTGGGAGAAACGTCGAGGCATACATTGATGATATGATTGTCAAGACTAAACTTCAGAAAGATCATCTGACGGACCTCCGAGAAACTTTCGCCACACTCAGGCGGCACCATGTCATGCTCAATCCCAAGAAATGTGTATTTGGAGTTGAGTCTGGGAAATTTCTCGGATTCCTTATCAACCAGAGAGGAATAGAGGCGAACCCTGAGAAGGTACAGGCGGTCATTGACATGCAGTCGCCTCGTACCGTCCGAGAGGTTCAGAAGTTAACAGGTTGTCTGGCGGCCTTGGGAAGATTTCTAAGCCGATCAGGCGACAAATGCCTATACTTTTTCCAGGCAATTAAGAAAAAGGCAAGGTTTGAATGGGGGCCGGATGCTGAGGCCGCCTTCCAGAAATTAAAGGTTCACTTGCATTCCTTGCCGAGGCTGGTCAGCCCTTTGCCCAAAGAAAACCCCGAAACAGATATCCTATCAAAAGTTTGAAAGAAAACCAAAGATCCAAATAGTCTCTGCTTTGAAAGCTCACCAGATTGATAAGAGGATATGTGGTTATCTTTGTAGTGTGGTTGACTTAAACCCATCTGAATCATTAGTAACTAACATTCCTATAGTTTGTGAGTACCCAGAAGTCTTTCCATAAGAGATACCTGGCATGCCACCACCAAGAGAATTAGACTTTACCATCGAGTTAATTCCAGGATCGACTCCTATTTCTAAAGCACCATATAGGATGGCACCAACTGAATTACAAGAATTAAAGAAACAATTAGATGAGTTGCTTGAGAAAGGATACATTCGACCGAGTGTGTCACCTTGGGGAGCCCCAGTCTTGTTTGTGAAGAAAAAGGATGGAAGTTTGAGGTTATGTGTCGATTATAGGGAGCTAAACAAGATCACAATCAAGAACAAATACCCTTTACCTCGTATTGATGATTTATTTGACCAACTTCGAGGTGCAAAAGTATTCTCAAAGATTGATTTGAGGTCTGGATATCACCAACTCCGCATTAAATCTGAAGATGTTCCAAAAACTGCCTTTAGAACGCGATATGGTCATTATGAGTTTGTTGTAATGCCATTTGGGTTAACTAATGCACCAGCGGTGTTTATGGATTTGATGAACCGATTTTTAAACCATACCTCGATAAGTTTGTTGTTGTTTTTATAGATGACATTTTGGTGTATTCCAAGAATAATGAGGAACATGAGGAACATTTGAGAATAGTGCTAGATACCTTGATCAAGAATCAGTTATATGCAAAATTAACAAAGTGCGAGTTTTGGCTAAAGGAAATATCATTTTTGGGGCACATTATTTCTGATAAGGGAATATCTGTAGATCCTGAGAAAATAAAAGCAATTGTGGAATGGCCTAGACCAACCAACGTTCCTGATGTACGAAGTTTTATGGGCTTAGCTGGATATTATAGAAGATTTGTTAAAGACTTTTCCAAGGTTGCATTACCTATAACTCGACTTGTGAGGAAAAATACCAAGTTTATTTGGGATAAAGATTGTGAGTCTGCATTTCAGGAACTTAAGAAACGTCTCACCACTGCTCCTATTCTCACCCTTCCATCTGGAACTGAAGGATTTCTTATTTATAGTGATGCCTCCAAGCATGGTTTAGGATGTGTATTGATGCAAAATGATAAAGTCATAGCTTATGCTTCTCGCAAGCTCAAAATACATGAACAAAATTACCCCACTCATGATCTTGAACTTGCTGCCGTAATTTTTGCACTCAAATTATGGAGACATTACTTATACGGTGCTTCATATAAAATTTTTACTGACCATAAAAGCCTCAAGTATATTTTTACCCAAAAGGAGCTGAATATGAGACAACGTAGATGGTTGGAACTCTTAAAAGATTATCATGTGAGTATCCAATATCATCCTGGCAAAGCTAATGCTGTTGCTGATGCCTTAAGTCGTAAAGCTCGCCTGAGTTCAATTTTACCTTTTTCCCAAGCCAACTATAACGACTTACAAAGGATGGGAATCGAATTTATTCATAAGGATGGGAATGCTTGTCTAAATACACTAGAGATAAGACCGACATTGATAGATGAAATTAAGGAGGCCCAAAGTAAGGATCACAATTGGAAAGAATAAAGAATGAGGTACGAAGTGGGAAATCCCCGGGTTTTGTAATTCAGGAGGATGGAACATTAAGGTTTCAAGGTAGATTATGTGTTCCCAATGAAGAGATGTTGAAAAAGAAGATTTTAGAGGAAGCTCATAGTTCACTATACTCGATTCACCCTGGAGGAAACAAAATGTACAAGGATTTGAAACAAATGTACTGGTGGAGTAACATGAAGCAAGAAGTGGCAAAATTTGTAGCTAAATGTTTGACGTGTTAGAGAATTAAGATAGAACATCAAAGACCAGCAGGTTTGTACAACCGTTGGATGTACCAGAATGGAAATGGGACTCGATATCAATGGATTTTATCATAGGACTACCAAGGTCAACTAAAGGAATGAATGCTATTTGGGTCATTGTGGATCAATTAACAAAATCTGCACATTTTCTAGCAATGAAAAATAACTGGAGTCTGGATCAACTTGCTGAATTATATGTGAACACCATAGTGCGGTTACATGGGGTACCTAGTTCGATTGTTTCTGACCGTGATACAAGATATCAGGCTATATATTGGAAAGAATTACAAAAGGCGCTTGGAACAAAACTCAACTTTAGTACTGCTTTCCACCCAACAACAGATGGGAAAACTGAACGCACTAATCAGATTGTTGAAGATATGTTAAGAGAATGTGTCTTGGATTTTCAAGGAACTTGGGAAAAATATTTACCTATGGTGGAATTTTCTTACAACAACAACTATCAAGCCACCATTGGAATGGCCCCATATGAAGCCCTTTACGGGAGGAGATGTTGAACACCATTGTGTTGGAGTGATATTGATGAGGTACGTGTCATAGGACCAGATCTGATTCAAGAAACAACTGACAAGATTCGTCTTATCCAATCAAGAATGAAAGCTTCTCAAAGAAGACAAAAGAGTTATGCAGACCAACGAAGGAGACCGTTAGAGTTTGATGTTGGAGACCATGTATTTTTAAAAATTTCTCCTACAAAAGGAGTTATGAGATTTGGTCAATCAGGAAAGTTAACTCCAAGGTACATCGGGCCGTATGAAATCTTAGAAAAAGTGAATAAGGTAGCATATCGACTTGCCTTACCCATCGACTTAGAGAAGGTGCATAATGTGTTTCATGTGTCAATGTTACGGAAATATGTCCCTGATCCAAGCCATGTGATTCAACATGAACCCTTTCAGTTGCCGAACAATTTGACATATGAGGAAAAACCAATTGAAATCCTTGACCGTAGAGAGAAACAACTTAGAAACAAGGTAATTCCAATTGTGAAGGTCTTATGGGCCAATCACCTAACATCTGAAGCTACATGGGAAGTGGAGGAACAAATGCGAACAAAATACCTCGAACTGTTTGTTTAACCACAAACAACGTATGGACTATTACATATTATATGTTGTGATATTATTGTTATTGTAGAAATATTATGAGAATTGATTGATTAAATGTGACCTCTATGCTTTAATGATATAATTGTTCTAAGTTCGACTGAGCTCCAGTTTCGAGGACGAAACTTTTTCTAAGGGGGTAAGGATGTAATACCCGAGATTTTAAAACCTAATTTATTATACGCTAATATTTATTTTATTAGCTTAATTAAATTTTTGTCTCTGTTTTAACAAGAACGAATGTTTTAATCTTGAATTTTATTTTAATATTATATTATTTCAGATGCTAATTTTAAAAAGCATGCTTAAAGTCACGATTAGTTACATAAGATGGCCTTGCTTGAAGGCCTTTATTTAGTCATCAACCTAATACATGAAAAACGTTCTTAATAAGAAAATCACAACATTATGTTACTAATCACTTATTAAAAGCTAAAACAATGCTAACGATTAGTAGTGTAACGTAGTACACTTACATCACATGAAACTATATGAGAAAATTAAGCTTTAAAGTTGAGCATAAGTTGTTGCAAACCCAAAGTTGAATCCCTTTTTCTCAGCAAAGAGGTTAGTAGGAGCCAAGGATGTATTAGCTATAATGGCGTAGTATTGCCTTCCATCGTCTCGAAAATAGGCGTTAAGAAAAGCTACCATGATTCCACCTAGTGTTCTTCTCATAGTAGCTTTCGGACGGAAACTTTGTGCACACATAAGTGACGTAGTCACGGCTATAGGACTTAGGGGCCGTTTGGTTCACAGAAGAGAATCGGAATGAAATGAACAACGTGAATGAAATGGAATGGAATGGCAAAGTGGAAAAGTTGAAAGGTTGTTTGTTACAAAAACCAGGGAATCATTCCCTCCACCACAGCACCACCACCATAGCGCAGCTCCGACCGCCGCCGAACCCTCACAGAACTCCGCCAACCGTCGCCGACCCATCCCCGACCGTCGACGACCGTCGCCGACCATCCAGCCCCCATCGCCGACCGTCGAACTCCCTCCCTGATGCTCCAGCCCCCCTCCCCGATGCTCGAACTCCCTCGCCGACAGTCGCGCCCCCCTCGCCGACGGTCGCTGAACCCTCGCCGACCCTCCAGCCCCCCTCGCCGACGGTCGCTGACCACCACCGACCACAGCACCACCTCGAACTCCCTCCCCGATGCTCCAGCTCCCCTCCCCAACGCTCAATCTCCCTCCTCCACCACAGCACCACATCGCCAACCACTCCCCGGTGCTCGCCGAGCCTCCCCGACCACTCCCCGGTGCTCGCCGACAGTCGCCGTCCGACCACCACCGACGTATATGGGTGTTAGTGTTAGGGTTAGGGTTAGGGTTAGGGTGGGTGGGGAATGGAATGGGAAAGTGGGGGGGGGGGTGGGGAATGGGGAAGAGGGGTTTTGGGGTATTTTGAAAAATGAAATGGGGGAATGATTGAGGGAAAAAGTGGCAAACAAACAGGTTGAAAGAGAATGATTCCCATTCCCTTTCCTGAAACCAGCGAACCAAACGCACCCTTAATCTTAACTCATTCAACATATCCATGTGACCATACTTTGTAATAACAAAATGCAACAAATTTTCCTTACACTCGTCGTAAAATTGTTGATGGCTCACGTAATTCGGGGCATATGAGATGGTGTGGTTACCCAATCCCGAACCAATTACCGTGACTGGAATCGATAGATTAAACGAGTTGGGTTTGTAGGTTAGAACATGAGGCAATGTTCGATCATTTACACTTCTACCAGCAACAGGGTCTACACCAATTAGTGCTGAAAATGTAACGTCTAGCTTGATATTGGAGAAACCAAGTGCAAGAGCAAACGCTGATTTTCCTCCTCTACTATGACCGGAGATTGTGAGTTTTTCGAGATCACCTTCAACTCCGGTAACGTATCTTTGTAACACCCCTTGTAGATATAGAGGCATCCAGTTTGCTACGGATGCTGCCATGTCTATCTCGTCTTGTTGACTAGGTAGTTTAGGCGGGAATAACCGGAACAACTGAAATAAAAGTTTGAAATTATTAATTACTGTCACTTAAATATAATAATGACAAAGATTAAGGTTACGGTTACAATTTTTATAAACATGATGATACGATAACAAATACTCATATATGTACTCATATAATAATTCGATCAAAGCAATATGAACCATGATATGATACAATTTTAATTTATAGGAGTTTTTAGTGATGATAATTTAATGAATTGAATTTGTAAAGTACAAAAAGTGGATTAATAAGGTCATAAGGAGTACAAATGGTGAAATGAAGCACATAAAATATGCATGCCCAGCCCTTTTTTCTAGCAATTTTTAAATAATTATAGAAAAGTGTACGTTGTTCATTACCACCGTCTACTTAAACCTCTTAACCCATGTACTGGTCAGTGGCCACCGGAATAACATGTGTTGTAACTTGTGAGTCTTGTGACCAACGGATCATATTATAATGACCATCATGCCCCTCTTCATTGCGTAAATATAACGAATTAAAGTAACAATAATTGTACAACACTTCATTAATACAAGTATAATTTAGTATAAGCAATTATCATTTATCAATAATAAAATATTTACAATTAAATAAAAATCAGGATAAAATAGCGCATAAAAAAAATTAAACGCACAGGTAAGAAGTTTATGATTTACCTTAGGAGCAACGACGATGAAGCCATGAGAAGCAATATAATTAAAGAATACAGAGTAGTCTTCATTAGAAAGCATGGTGCCATGAATAAACAAAAGAACAGGATAAACTCCTGCTTCTTTAGGTGAAATAATGATCAAAGGCTCTGGAGCAGTAAATTCATATTTTTTTCACCCTTATTGGATTATTTGTCACTTGAAAATTACCCTTATGGAAAACATCAGTAATTTTTTCAGAATTATGTTTTTCTAAAATTGTTGGGCTAGTTTGAGCTTGGGAGTTAACAAAGATGAACACCCCAAAAATTAATAATAATAACTTTGCCATTATATTATTAAGCTATCTTATGAGTTTCTTTGAATATGGTTGAGGATTATACTATGTATAAACCATCATATATATAGCACCTAAAAGTCTCCTATTTTTTATTTTGCTTTATTTTTTTTAAAGGGCTTTCTATATTTTAATAGTTTTATATATTATTAAAGATTTATTGTGAAAAAATACCTAACATCCATCAAATTTTGTGAAAAACTACCTTTATAAAAAAAAATTATTGTAAGAAAATACCTTATAAAAACTAAATGTTGTTAATTGTTATCATATGTTTAATATAGCATAAAAGTGAAGGGGAATTAGGGGTTATAAGGGGGCTTATGGAGAAATTGGGGGGAAAAAGGAGAAAAAACTGATTGAAAATAGTCATTAAATGTGTTTTATTCAATGCAATAATTGGGCAAGAGGTAACTTTTTACAACATTAATTATTGTTTTATGAGGTAGTTCCTTATAACATGGATTGTTTAAAAGGTAGCTTAGTTTCTTAAAACATTTTCTAATTAGGTAGTTTTTCACAAAAATTGACTTGTATAAGCAAGGTAATTTTTCACAAAATTAAAAGTCCTATTATTAAAGATATGTAATTTCAAAATTACTTTATGTAAAAATAAAAAATAAAAAGTTTGAAAAATAGATACACTTTTCTTTTAGGGGATAAGGTGACCATACTTTTGTTCCACAACAGTTGCTATGCATGTTATGGCAGTATAGAGAGAAAGAAAGAGACCTAATTTGTTAATGCTATGATATTTTCAAATAAGTTGAAAGAACAAATAAAAATGAAGGACATAGATGATGCTCGAATAGGTGAAATCCAAATTGTATGTAGAAAATTCAAAGAGATGAGAGTATGAGACTGATTAGTGATTCTAATGCAACATCATGTATTCATGTTTATCAATTATTAATGGATGATAATGATTTGCTTAACGTTTTGTGGAGGTGTAAAACCATCCGTTACGTAAAATACAACTCCCTCGTTTTTGTTGTTTTTTTTAATTTTTTTTTTGTTTGTTTTTTTTATTTTTTTTATTTTTATTTTTTGGATTTTATAAAATTTTAGAAGAGTAATATAATATTGTAAGAGGGGTACCATCCCTGAAAGAGAAAGTATGTGAGAGATGATATTTTATTATTTTAGTGGGGACTATGGAAGAGAGAGAAATGATAAAGAAGTTGAGTGGGATTTAAAGTAAAGAGAGAAATGATAAAATATAATACTTCCTTCATTCTTTTTTTATTGCACCGTCAGAGACAGGCCCGTTTCTGAGACTTTGGTGGCCTAGGGGCGGATAAAAAAAATGGGGCCCTTGTAAACTAACAACTAAATTGACTAAGAGAAAATTTTGGGTATGCATAAATTTTTTTTACTAAAGGCTTTAATATTTCAGAATTTCTCGGATATCGTAGAATGAGAGACACCCCGACGCCTACAATATCATATTGATAGTACAAATTAAAAATTCGATACAATTGAATAAATTATTAAAAGTTTATCATTTCACATACTGATAATTTTTAACTAAAAATTAATCAATTATCATTCTTCATTTCTACACTTCGACATACATACTGATAATTCATAATTAAAAAATCAATCAATTTATCGATTCGACAATTTGATAATTCATAATCAATTAATTATTAATCATTAATCAAATATGAAATATCATAATTCAAACAAAATTAGAAATTAGAATGAACTGGGAAAAATATAAATTTGACATACTATTCATATTAAAATTCGTATGACATAAAATTAATATGAGTATTTCAGAACTTCTCTTGTAAAATCGAATAATCTATACATTAAAATAAATTAATCAATTGTAATTTTTGGGAAAAAAATTAATGTACAGAACTTACCAATGACTTAATAGTAGGCTCGTACCGTTTCTGAGTTCATCTTCGAACATCAAAGCCAAA
Source organism: Chenopodium quinoa (assembly GCF_001683475.1). Lineage (NCBI taxonomy): Eukaryota > Viridiplantae > Streptophyta > Magnoliopsida > Caryophyllales > Amaranthaceae > Chenopodium > Chenopodium quinoa. Next base: position 2,252,205 of record NW_018744693.1, on the reverse strand, counting down.
ATCCATAATAATGGTGAATAATTAATAGAAACAAATAGAAAAAAATTAATTAAGTAGATTGATATGTGAAGAACAATTGAAAGAGTATAATTTATAGGAAAATTCATAGATTTTAATCCCGTTAAAAATTGATTGCAAAGAAGAATGTTTATGGGGAAAACACCATTTTAGCATTAATTTGGGAAGGAAGATGAAAAATCAGAAAAATATAGGTAATGATACAAATAATTGATTTCATGGATTAAAATAGAAGATTATACGGATGAATTGAGTAGATTATGGGATTAATTTGTCAAATTTAACTTCCCAAAATGAAGGAGTTAATTTCAATGAAGAATATTAATGATTTAATGTGAGGAGTTATTAAGGGAATGCTTAACTAACTTACAAAGAAACGCTGCTTACTTTTTAATTTTAATTTTTTTTCTTTTTTTTACACAAATTTGATTTTCAGATTTTGGGGCCCTGGGCGGGTGTCCCGGCTGCCCCAGCCCAGATACAGCCCTGGTAAGGGGTTTCACGTTTGTCAATGCATTACTTTCACTATTAATATTTCAAGACGAATTAGATTTCAAGACGAATCTAACTAGATCCCACATAACTATATTTTTTCTAATAGATAAATCACAAAAGCTGGTCAAAGAAGATTAAGGGAATAGTGTAAAAGTCCTATGGTGCAATAAAAGAAAAACGAATGAAGTATAAAGTTACCAAATATCAAAGTGATGCATTTAAAAAAAACCCTAAAAAGAAAAGTGATGCAAATGAAATAATAATAATAAAAAAAAACGGAGGGAGTAATATGATGATATGAATGTGTCCATGACAAGACCCATGAAATAAAGATCCATAAAAATTAAAAAAAAAAAAGTAAAAAAATATTTAAAAATAAAAAATAAAAACAAACTTTATTGTACGGAGTAGAAGAAATTGTTTGGTTTTGCCACCATATAAATTTTATAAAAGTTGAAGGCTATTATTTAGAATTTCCCAATTAAAATTGTTAGAATTAGATATTTGATGATAAAAAACTAATATCCAATGGTAAGACATTTCATACAGATATGACTAAGATATCCCCGTGCCATGCTCGGATGGAGTTAATCTTTCTTGTAATTTATATTTTGTTATATTACGTTGTATATAAAGTTTAAAATTGATATACAAATAATTTACATTTAAGGAAAGTAAAAATTTGAAATCACGATCAAATATCAAACAATTTATGTGAAATTATTATTTAGGAGAAAAACTTGCTTAATTGAAATTTCTATAGACAATTTTTGCATTGAAGTCAAAATTGTAGATTAAAAAAAATAAAAAAAATCATTAATAATTGATGACATCACACATAGAATTGGAGGAAAATTTTTTAACACGTAAAATAGTTTGAGCGTTGATGATGTCAGTAACGTTTTGTTTTAGTAATAGTTAATAGATTATGCATCTTTTTCGGTTTAACTCATCATTCAAACAAGCGTTAAGTTAATGTTTTTCCATTTGTTGTCATCCCAGTGTATGTTGTCCTATTCGAGTTGTAAGTTTGTTTACTCATTTTGTTTATCTGTGGGTATAATCATCTTTTTAAGTACCAGAGGAAGGATACATGTGTCTTTTCATATAATAGTTGAGTGGTACATATGTAATTTCCTCACCAAACAGTAAATGCAAGTTGCAAACGATAATTAGACAGCTCATCTAAAGTATTGAATAGATAACACACTTTTTCAATATATTTACAAAAATGCCACCAGATTAACAAAAATTCGTTTATGTAGCTGATTAACATGTATTTGCCTGTCATATTCATCTGATTTTCAGTGATCTAAACTAATATGAATTTATTATTAGACCTTATTTTAATTATAAATTCAACTTTGATAACCCATAGCCATGATATACAAGTAAATGATAATTGATACATATATATTATAATTGCATCACAAATAATGCACCACAAATCTTATCAGTTGACATTAATTTTGAGTGATTACCAAAAAAAAAAAAAAAAACCGCTATTAGCATAATAGTAATAACGAGTGATTCGTTGTAGTGATTGACTAGTTTTATGTAATACTTTTAAATAATATAATTAACCACCCACATCTACGTATGCTTAAAAACTACATGCCATAATAAATGTAACAAATCAGGGTGTATCAAGCGAAGAAGCTAGTATATAAAATCATAAAGATCTTTTGTAGTAAAGAGTATGGAAGTTTGTACAATAATACAACAAAATGAAATCACATAATTCAATTCACAAATTATTTGAGTTGGTAGGCTAGCTTGCTTGTAATCATTAAGAAGACAATTTTTAACATTATTGTTGCATAATTGACAAAATAATTACATCAATACTACTAATTATTTTGTTACAATAAGGCAAAAGACAGCAACACGCAACACATACCATATAAGATATGACCATATCCATTACACTTGCTCATAATTTCCTGGTAACCTAAAGTTGCCCTTATTTTGGACGTAAAGATTAGTAGGAGCCAAAGAAGGATTAGCCAAGATGGCTAAATACTCTCCTTCTTCATCTCCAAAATACGCGTCAAGAAAAGCCACCATAATCCCACCAAGTGTTCTTCTCATCGTACTTTTAAGACCACTCACGGATTTACACACAAGTGACACAACACTCGCAACCGGATCATACACGAAATCATTCAACATTTGCATATGACCATAGTCCGTGATCACAAAATGTGAACCTTCCTTGCACTCGTCGAAAAATTGTTGATGATTCACCAAATTTGGGGCGCAAGGTTGAAGGAAGAAGTTGGATTGGTTACCAAATCCAGTGCCAATTATTGTGACAGGAATCGATAAATTAAACGAGTTGGGCACGTACGTTAGAACGTAGGGTTGTGTACGGTCATTTTTGCTAGACCCGACAACTGGGTCTATGTCAATTGTTGGAAATAAGAAAGCAAAACTAGAATAGGAACGTTGAATTAAGCTAATGCTATTCTCATTCAAATAAACTAATAACAAATCATGCCTTATATAGGCTACAAAATAACTGTCAAAATAAACCAAAAGCAAATAATTAGCATGCAAGCCTAATTACGTGGGTTGTTGTTGTTGTTGATACTTGATAGTGCCCATAATTCTAGCCCACTACTATCACTACTAACTTACTAGTTTGACTAAGTAAAAACAATATTAAAACTAAATATCTAATTAACTAACTTTAAAGCACTAACTTTAACACACCCCTTTGCTTCAAAGAATTGTTTCCGTCGACAAGCCATGCAAATACGGAAACTTCTCAGGAAGTTACCCCATACCCCATCCCCTGAGCCAGGTGTAGGTGGTTCTGGGACATCTACTCAGGTTCCTGAGACGCAAGACGGTAACTCTCCCACGGGTGAGGTTCCTACCCCCGTTGCGAGAAGGAATTTGCACCCGACGAAGTTATGGTAAATTACTCATGGTTATCTTAATTTGCATTCCAACTTGAACAATCTTGGTTAGATTTGTATGTAATGACTTCATCTGTTTGCTTATTGGTACAAAGGTTCGATGATAACACCGTGAGCACCTCCATTACAAATATTTTTCAAGCACATTGGCGCGGACCATGGCTTAACTATGAAATGGTTGACAAGGATACTAAGACCCACTGGTGGAACTCGTTTACGGTATTATAAAACCCCCGAGTTTAGTTTACTCATCTAACTTTGTTGTTTTTTGGTTACTTATTACAATAAATTATCATACATTTTATTTTTCTTGTTTGCAGAAACAATACCTTTGGAATGCTGATCTTGATGCCCTCATGAAGGAGTATGAAAAGAAGGCACATAAGAGGCTGAAAGAGATTACATACAATGCTTTGGTCAGAAACAAGTCAGTTCCCAAATGGATAGGAGAGTCTATGTTTGAGCGAATTATAGCGAAAAGAAAGGATCCGGTATTTCTAGAGAGGTCAGAGAAAGCGAAGAAGAACAGGAGGGTCGGCTCCCTGTCTAATCCAATTGAGCCGTCACACTTCCAAGGTTCTATCTCTGCATCAAAGCATGCAAAGAAAATGGTAATACTTAATGGTATATAATGATACTGATATGTTTTAGTAGTTACATACACTAAGCATTTATGGAGTTATTTGATTTGTGCAGGCTCAGAAAGCCGGTGGAGTGCTTCCACTGCTCCAGAGGTGTTCCTAAAGACACATTTCAAGGAAGTTCCAGGAAAAGGAAAAGTTGCGGCTAACAAGAGGGCACAACAAATCTCGGTAACACATCTAACTTTGGAAACTAATGAAATTATTTTTGAAGGAAGCATGCAAAACATAGGCACTTATACTTGTGATTTGAAATTTGAGGAACCTATAACCTTGTAAATGCTTGAAAATGTCTATGATTAAGCAATTTGAACCTATGAACATGTTTAATATGCTAAATATGAGTTGTTTAATTGATAAAATCTTAGAATATAGCAAAAACAAAGAAAATGGGTAAGTTAGAAGGTCATTTATGCCATTTTAGCCTAGTCATGAACCTATAGCCTTGAATATGCATAAAAATGTGTAAGTTTTTGCAATTCGAACCTATAAACATATTTAATATGCTAAATAAGAATAGTTTGATTGATAAATTCTTAGAATATAGCAAAAGCAAAGAAAATGGGTAAGTTAAAAGGTCATTTGTGCCATTTTAGCCTAGTCATGAACCTATAGCCTTGAATATGCATGAAAATGTCTAAGATTTTGCAATTTGAACCTATAAACATGTTTAATATGCTAAATATGAGTTGTTTGATTGATAAATTCTTAGAATGTAGCAAAAACAAAGAAAATGGGTAAGTTAGAAGGTCATTTGTGCCATTTTAGCCTACTCATGAACCTATAGCCTTGAATATGCATGAAAATGTGTAAGTTTTTGCAATTTGAACATATAAACATGTTTAATATGCTAAATAAGAATAGTTTGATTGATAAATTCTTAGAATATAGCAAAAACAAAGAAAATGGGTAAGTTAGAAGGTCATTTGTGCCATTTTAGCCTAGTCATGAACCTATAGCCTTGAATATGCATGAAAATGTGTAAGTTTTTGCAATTTAAACCTATAAACATGTTTAATATGCTAAATATGAGTTGTTTGATTGATAAATTCTTAGAATGTAGCAAAAACAAAGAAAATGGGTAAGTTAGAAGGTCATTTATGCCATTTTTAGCCTAGTCACAAACCTATAGCCTTGTAAATACTTGAAAATGTGTATGTTTTCGCAATGTGAACCTATAAACATGTTTAATATGCATAATTTGTTTTGTTTGATTTCAGGAAGCCTACCAAAAGAAGCTTGACGAGTCTTCCACTCAAGAAGGGTCACAACCGGACCCTAACCAGCTATACTGGGAGGTCGTTGGTGGTAGGAAAAAGGGTGTAGTGAAGGGCCTAGGTGCAAGTGCTAGTTTGTTTTACACCCCCTCTTCCGAGAAAGGCTCGCAATCGTACAATCCTTCTATAGCTTCACAGTTGGAGGAACATGTGCAAGCCGAGGTTGTCGAGCGAATAGAAGAGGCAAAAGTGCAAATGCAGGCACAGATGGAGGCACAGTTTGCAACGCAATTGCATGAGGCATTGAAGAAGGAGCGGGAGGAGGCAGCAATTGAGAGTAAGCGAATGATGGAGACAATGTTGCAGAACTTGTTCTCTAACTGTTCAGGTGGTCCTCCATTTCAGTTTCGTAGGGAAGATGACCCGGACATGAGTGGTGGTGGGCTTGGTCACCAAACTCCGGTGTCGTAGTTTTTGTTCATAAAGCTCTTACATTAGTATTGTTGATATAGGCCTTAGTATTTTTTTGGGGGAATATAGGCCTTAGGTATTTTTTTTGGGAATATAGGCCTTAGGTTTTTTTAGGGGGGAATATAGGCCATTTCGTTATTTTTTAGGGAATATAGGCCTGAAATTGGTATTATATTGTTACATGTTGGCCTTATCTATTTTTTGAAGGAACATAGGCCATTACTTATTCATATAGACCTAACTTAGTTTTAAATTTAAGCTTATAAAACTATTACTAACTAATTACTATTACTATTAACTTGAACATTATAATTGTATATATTGTTCGAAGTTGGACTTTTTAATTATTAATGTTATTATCTATATGGATTATGCATTTTATTTTTATTTTATATTAATTTTGAAATTAAATCACATGATAACAGGTTATAGGTTCAGGTTAGGATGGCATCGATAATGCAAATTGTAATTATTTGAAAATTGCATAATAATAATAAATTGCAATTCTATAAGGAATTGCGACCGTCTATCTAACCTGTCCCAGATCCAATGGTTTTACGACCGTCAAGGCATGTCGCAAATCACAGGAAATTGTGACCGTCTATCTAACCTGTCGCAGATCCAATGGTTTTGCGACCGTCAAGGAAAGTCGCAGATCACAGGAAATTGCGACCGTCTTAGGCGGTCGTAATTCACTGGAAATTGTGACCGTTTGGGCATGTCGCAGATCCCATGGTTTTGCGACCCCCAGGCCTGTCGCAGATACCCGATTTTTGCGACCGTCTTAGGCGGTCGTAATTTCCAGAAATTGCGACCGCTATGCCTGTCGCAATTAACAAATTACATCAGTTAAAAAAACGGTCGTTGAAAATCGAAAAATGGTTGCAATTTGATCTGCGACCGCCACGTGGCCGCAATTTTTTTTTTTGCGACCCTTAAAATTACGACCGTGCAGTTGCGACCGGTGACGGTCGCAATTGTGAATTGCGACCGGTGACGGTCGCAATTGTGAATAGCGACCGCTTTCCTCAAAAATTGCGACCGGTGCTGGCGGTCGCAATTCACTAGTTTTTTTGTAGTGTCGTATGAATAATGTCATCAGACTCCTCCTCCTCGTCATCGTTATCGCCTGATAAACCCTGTCCTCCTCTGTACGAGTAGTACTCGGGACCCGGTGACTCACCCTCCTCCTGGTCAGACTCGAAACCCGACCCATTCCTCTGAGACCTTGAATGATGACTATGTGCTACGGAGGTCGAACTCGCCATATTAGCATTAGGGGCTAGTCCCGTCTCGGTACGAGGCTGAAAACGATATCGGTCTCTCTCCCTCCTAATTGACGCGTTCAAGCGCTGTGATACAGCGTGTCGTGTTCCCGAACCCTCAATCTTAATTTTTTGCAAAAGGAAATTAAAATAAGTATAATTTTAGTTCATAATAATAATAATTATACTAATAATAATAATAAAAAAAAAATTAAGCCTTTACTCCCAAAAATTATAATAATAATAAAAATTATACTAATAATAATTATTATTCTAATAATAATAATAAAAATTAAGTTGCCACTCTTGCTAGCAGAAAGCAGAAGAGCTCATAGTCCCACTTTGATTTCGATTAAAAAGTATTCATGTTACAACAGTTACAGATTTGTAACTTGTAGACATCCTCAGGTTATATCAGCAGAGACTTACATAAAGCCTTTATTAGTTTAATTTCATCTACAACTTCAAAATTAAAGCCTTTACTCCCAAAATTAAAGCTCTTCATAATAATGATAACCCCCAATCGAATACCTTACTTAAATATCACCAGCAGATCAACAATCCAACATGAATGAATCTTCATAAGTTCTGATTTTCTCAATTAACAAGTACTATATTTCAGAATTTCATAAGTTCTGAATTTCTCAATTGAGTTATCTAATCTTCTATTATATGGGATGAATTAACAGGAAAGAGCATGGTGAGGATTGTCGCTATTAATCTAAGCAACGAGGCAAAGGTAAGAAACAGAACACTTCTCTTTGCTCAAATACTGCATTACAGGGAAATAAAGCAAACAAAAAAAAAAAAAAAAAAAAAACTTCTGAATCATGAAATAGCATAAAACCCACAAACTGAATGCAATTTTTGTTGTCACAGGTGATTTTGAGGATAATGAAACACAACTTTTTGAATGTCATCACAAACAAGAAGGATTGTAAGTAACAATTTTTTATCACTAAACTACACTAAGAAACTAGCTTTTTAATTCAAACTTTTTGAATGTCATCACAAACAAGAACGCCTGTTAATTCATCCCATGAAACAAAATTAATAATTTTTTTTTTAAAAAAAATAACGCCCAGAGATTTAGAATCTTTCGGCTACGAACGCCTGGAAGTTTAGGCTCTCCAGGCGTATGCTCGAAAATTCCAGGCGTTCGTGTTTCGTCTGGGATTTTCGAACTTACGCCCGGAGATCCGGAATTTCCGGGCGTTCCTAGCCTCGAGATTCCAGATCTCCAGGCGTTCCTCAACCTCGACGGAAAAAAAAAAAAAAGAAACGACTCACCTGTTCGCCGGAGACGATGCCTTTTCCTCTCTGATTTCCAGACATTTGCGCCACCCTTGAACCGTCAACCCTTAAATTTCTTACAAAAAAAAAAATGAAAAAATAAAAAAAAATTGGTGGTTGATTATGGTGATAAACGGTGGTTGTGGTCTTGTGGATGATAATGGGGGGTTGAATTTGGGGGAAAGAGAAAGGGTAGGAGAAAAGGGTGAAGAGAGAGAAAGGTAAAAGTTTAAAGAAAAGGTTTTGATGGGTTATTTAAGGGAGGGTATTTTAATATGTATTTTTTAAAATACGGACATTATCCGGTAAATACTGGACGTGATTTAGTACCCTAATTTAATTCACAAATTATTTGAGTTGGTAGGCTAGCTTGCTTGTAATCATTAGAAAGACAATTTTTAACATTATTGTTGCATAATTGACAAAATAATTACATCAATACTACTAATTACTTTGTTACAATAAGGCAAAAGACAGCAACACGCAACACGCAACACGCAACACATACCATATGAGATATGACCATATCCCATTAAACTTGCTCATAATTTCCTGGAAACCTAAAGTTACCCTTATTTTGGACGTAAAGATTAGTAGGAGCCAAAGAAGGATTAGCCAAGATGGCTAAATACTCTCCTTCTTCATCTCCAAAATACGCGTCAAGGAAAGCCACCATAATCCCACCTAGTGTTCTTCTCATCGTACTTTTAAGACCACTCCCGGATTTACACACAAGTGACACAGCACTCGCAACCGGATCATACACGAAATCATTCAACATTTGCATATGACCATAGTCCGTGATCACAAAATGTGAACCTTCCTTGCACTCGTCGAAAAATTGTTGATGGCTCACCAAATTTGGGGCGCAAGGTTGTAGGAAGAAGTTGGATTGGTTACCATATCCAGTGCCAATTATTGTGACAGGAATCGATAAATTAAACGAGTTGGACATGTACGTTAGAACGTATGGTTGTGTACGGTCATTTTTGCTAGACCCGGCAACCGGGTCTATGCCAATAAGTGCTGAAATTTTGAGTGATAATTTTGTTTGGGAGAAACCCAGTGCAAGAGCAAATGCTGATTTTCCTCCTCTACTATGACCGGATATTGCTAGTTTGTATAGATCGCCTTCCACTCCTTCGTTGACACGTGTTTGTAACACGTCTTGTAGATTTGTTGGTAGCCAGTTTGCTATTGAAGCTGCCATTTCTATCTCATCTTCTTGACTAGGGAAGTAGATTATTGAGAAGAGCTGGAGTTTTACAAAAATAATAAAAAAAAAGGAAAAAAAAAAGAAAAAGAGATTATTTCCACATAATAGCTAAATGGTCATATACGAATGTATAAATATGACCTTAAAGCCTAAAAATAAATTTTAGAAAAAAAAAAAAAAAACTTTTACATAATAAAATTACTAAGAGATAAACATTCGGCTGAATATCCGTTTACTCCTAGGGTTATGCCTAGAATTAAGTGCATCTTAATAAAGTATAAAACATATTCCTGCGCCTCAATCATAAGCTAAAGCTTTTGGTTGAGTTGGTCCACTAACATGGTATCGGACCCAGCATGACACAAAGGTCACGGGTTCGAATCTCATCTGCCCCTCCTTCAAAGGCCTCAACCAAAAACTTAAGGTGTAGATTTTCATATGATGAAATTTCATAATTTTACATTACATCCAAAACAATATATCAAGTACTGTTAAGACGTGTCTCGTATTGAACATTTGAACATATTAGCTATAAGGTATGCATGTAAAACTATCTAGTGCATGTATTACACTCTTGACCTCCAAGATATTTAGTACATATATTACACTCTTGACCTCCAAGATAATTACTACGTAACCAATAATTAACAAAACCGTTATGGAAGTTTGTGAAGGAAGAAGTAATACATAGCTACTAGCTAGCTATATGTAATAGTTTGTTACGTACCTTTGGAGCAACCACAATGAAGCCATGAGAAGCAAAATGTTGAAAGAGATCAGAATAATCTTCATTAGAAATAAGAGTTCCATGGATAAACAAGAGTACAGGATACGACCCCGGTTCTTGAGGTGAAACAACTAGCAAAGGCTCCGGAGCATAAAACTCCGATTTTCCAACCTTAATAGGTTTAGTTACCTCAAATTTTCCATTTTCAAAAATAGTAACATCTTCAGAAATGGAATAAGTATGATGAGAACTACTTCTTTCTAAGATTTTTGGCAACATTTGTGCTTGTGAGTGGTAAATTGTGGCTAACACCCCTAGAATAATCAAAACTGTTAAGGCTGCCATATTTTTGAACTTTGAAAGAGTAAGAGTTGTACAACTTTGGGTTGTAACTTGTTAATTATTACGTGCTTGAACTATCTTATTTATAAGTTTATAAGGTACTTAGGACTCTAGGACGGCTAAGAGTTTAAGACTCCTCTATTGATTGCATGGTAGAAAAGTACTCGTTGATTTTTACTTAAGAAAAGAGCCCATTAACGATGAAATATCCTATTGTAAAAGAACATTTATGACGGGGTTTTCCGTCGTGAACCTGTCCTAGAAGTTAGAAGACTATCGTAGAATGTTTGTTTGAGATTTTAGTTGAGACATAGTTGGCTTAGGTCTTTTATATGAAGTTGAGTACAGTTTATGACAAACTAAAAAACTGTCATTTAAAATCTATAAATATTATTAAAGTAACAACCGCTGATATCATTACTTTTTTCAAATTGTATATGTGTTAGCTTTTCATTCATTTTTTTCCCGCATTAACTTCTTTTTTTTTAATCCAACTATTGATTGCAAAGTAGTTTAATACAGTAAATTTTAAACTTTTTAGTTTTCAATACTTTTTCTTTTAAAAATTTTAAGGAAAACAAATATCAATGTTTTATATATGTGATTACTCCATCTAATTACAAAGTTTGCAAAATTTTATTGTAGACATGAATTTTCTTTTGTTTATATTATTTTAATTTTATTGTTTGGTTTATGTTAATAATATCGTATGTAATACAAAGATTTTACCTATTTTGACTGATATGTATTTGAAGTTTACACAATTATAATTTTTTTTATTATATTCGTGCATCGCACGGGAGTTAATCTAGTGTTATATTAGGAACATGATTTGAGCATTGTCTTTAATTGGATATCAAAAAAAAAAAGAAAAAAAGATTTCCAATCATAAATTCCCATATCTAATCCCAATCTCTATTCCACATACTCTCATTTCTATTTCCCACATACGAACGCTTTATAGTCAAATTCAAATGTATATTGTGTCAAAAAAAAAAAAAAAAAAAAAAAAATCAAATGTATATTTAACAAATGTAAAATCAAGCCAAAGTAATGTACGAAATTTTTTAATGGTATTCAGTAATAGTATTAGGATATTTAGGAAATATCATATATTTAGGAAATATTTTATCTTCTCTGTTTCCATGTTTATCTAGGACTAGGATTCTAGAGATCTTTTGTATTATATATTTCGTGCTTTTCCATCAATGAAAGCTAAGCAATTTCTGCCCAATTCTACCAAATTCTACATGGTATCAGGCCAAAGTTTCTAATCAATAGCATTCAATGGCAGGTGATGATGTTCCACCGCCACCCCCACCACCGACCGAAATAAAACCAAATTCCCCTTATTATCTTGGTTCCCAAGATCGCCCAGGAGACTTCATCACACCTACTCATTTAACTTTCGATAATTATGATAGCTAGGCTGCTGATATTCAAACCGCTCTCGAAGCTCGACGCAAATTTGATTTCTTGGATGGAACAATTCTTACTCCATCACCACCGTGCACCAAGTCCGATTGGACGGCCATTAACGCTATGCTAATATCATGGATATCAAATACAATTACTCCTGAAATACAATCCTCTTTGTCCAAATTTAGAGAAGCAAAACCGTTTTGGGATCACTTGAAACAGAGGTTCGCTCAAACTAATGGACCTCGCATTCAACAATTAAGATCTTCCATAGCCAAGTGTGAACAATCTAGGGATATGCCGGTTTCTGTTTATTATGGTCAATTACACTCCTTGTGGCAAGAGTTGGATCATCATGAGCCATTAATTTCTTGCTCTGTTTCTGGTTGTCCTTGTGGTCGTTTACACGAGGAGCGAAGAGCGTAAGCAAAGTTACATGATTTTTTAATGGGATTGTATCCCGATTTTTATTCATCCCTACGCACTCAAATTTTATCACAAGACCCGCTTCCGAGTCTTGACAGAGCCTATCAGTTAGTCACTCAAGAGGAGCGTGTTCGCCTGTCAAGGAAGGAAGCAGCCACTCATCCAACCGAGGCCGTTGATTTTGCTGTGCGTACTGGAGCTGATGCGGCAGGTGTGTCGCGAGGCAGGGGAAGGGGTTATGACAAACCTCTTTGTACCAAGTGCCACAAGACGGGGCATGAAGCCTCCACCTGTTGGGCAGATAAGGTGTGCGCCCACTGCAAGAAGAAAGGGCACCCTGAGACCCACTGTTTTGAGATTGTGGGCAGGCCAGGGAGTAGACGCCAGGACCAAGGTCGTGGTCATCCTCGTGCCAATGCAGCCGCTTGTGACAGTCAGTCTTCCGCATCTAATTCTTCTACAGTTTCGGCTTTGGGACAATTATTTACTCCTGAACAGTGGAAGGCTATTGCGGGGGTTGTTGGTAATGCTCAAATTCCGGAAACAGATTGACCGGTAAGTTTGATGTTTCATCTTGGATTATTGATACCGGCGCGACTCATCATGTCACCGGAGAGAGTTCTTGGCTAGTTGACACGAAAAATATTGAGTGCCCTGTTGGGTTGCCGAATGGTGCAAAAGTAATAGCCACTTTGGTGGGATCTGTCTGTTTATCTGAAACAATTACTCTCACTGGAGTTCTTTATGTTCCGAATTTGAATTGAAACTTACTTTCAGTTTCTCAACTTAATGATGATTTACACACTATTTTTCAATTTGATTCTTATGTTTGTGCTATACAGGACCAAGCGAAGGAGCCAATTGGAATGGGAACTAGAAGAGATGGACTATACTATTTTGGCAAACTGAAAGTGTCAAACGTTGAAGCTACACCGAAGTTAGAGTTATGGCATCGTCGACTTGGGCATCCTTCTGAAAAAGTGGTTAAGTTAATTCCTAATGTTTTTGGTAGCAAAGATCATTTAGATACGGGTTGTGAAGTTTGTATGCATGCTAAACATCCTAGAGACAAATTTCCTTTAAGTGATAATAAAGCATCTCGAATATTTGAGAAAATTCATTGTGATTTATGGGGTCCATATCGACATGTTTCGTCATGTGGAGCTCGTTATTTTCAATTGTGGATGATTATTCACGAGCAGTTTGGGTTTATTTGTTGGTTGATAAATTAGAGGTCTTTCAAATGTTTATGGCCTTTGTTGCTATGGTTGATCGGCAATTTTCTCAAACTATTAAAGTAGTACAAAGTGATAATGGGACAGAGTTTAACTGTCTACTTGCCTACTTTAGAGCCACTGGAATTTTGTTTCAGACATCTTGTGTAGGAACTCCACAACAAAACAGGCGAGTAGAGAGGAAACATAAACATATATTGAATGTTAGTCGTGCTTTGAGATTTCAAGCAAAACTACCTATTTATTTTTGGGGAGAATGTGTACTCACTGCTGCTCATTTAATTAACCGTACCCCAACTCCTCTTTTGGGAAACAAAACTCCTTTTGAAATCCTTTTTCACAAACCCCCATCTTTTGACTCTATTCGAACCTTTGGATGTTTATGTTTTGCTCATAATCAGAAAAACAAGGGAGATAAGTTTGCTAGTCGGAGTCGCAAATGTATTTTCATGGGTTATCCGTTTGGTAAAAAGGGATGGAGAGTGTTTGATTTGACTACAAAGGAATTTTTTGTCTCACGGGATGTGAAATTCATTGAAGAAGTATTTCCGTTTGGGAATCTGGAGGCCGTGAATATTTCCAATAATGAGTATGAGGATCATAATATCCATGAGGATTTTTCAGCAATTATTTATGAAGATGTTGTTGATCCACACCACAAAGCCCAATCCCATACTCAAGACCCAGCGGCAGGACAAGCTTCACCAAGGTCCGCTGTGCCTTTGGCAGATCAGCCCACAGTGGCTGCTGGTGAGCCCGCTGGTAATCCAGCGCCAGATGGGCCACCTATTGCTTTCCCCACCTTCACGCCATTTGAGCAGGTGCTAGATGGGGCTTCTTCGAGTGGGCCCACGACTGCTGCAAAATCGGATGACAAGGAAGCTAATATAAATGATCAAGCTTTGGGCCGTGGCTTGAGACAAAAATTTCTGAATGTCTTGCATCGAGATTTTGTGACACATACGGTATTTGCTAATAGTCCACTCTCTTTTCCTTCCGATCACTCCTCGGGTACTCCTTATCCTTTAGCACATTACATTAATTGTGACAATTTTTCTGTCAAGTATCGCAACTTTCTTGCAGCTATTATCAAGGATAATGATCCTAAATCTTTCAAAGAAGCAATGAAATATGACGGATGGCGTAAATCTATGAAAGATGAAATTCGTGCTCCAGAGGACAATGGTACATGGACTCTAGAACGCCTTCCTCCTGGGAAACGTGCTCTTGGTAGTCAATGGGTCTATAAAACTAAATAGTTATCTAATGGTGAAATTGAGCGTCTTAAATCAAGATTAGTGGTGTTTGGTAATCATCAACAAGATGGAATTGACTATGATGAGACATTCGCTCCAGTTGCCAAGATGACTACCGTTCGTGCTTTTCTCGCAATAGCGGCTTGCAAAAACTGGGAAATACATCAAATGGATGTGCAAAATGCCTTTTTGCATGGTGACCTAGCAGAGGAAGTTTACATGAAGTTTCCCCCCGGGTTTGAAAGTTCAGATCCGTCTTTGGTGTGTAGGTTACGCAAGTCATTGTATGGCTTGAAACAAGCACCTCGGTGTTGGTATGCAAAGTTGACAACGGCTCTAAAACGGTATGGATTTATCCAATCCTATTCAGATTACTCTTTATTTACATATACTAATGGCAATACTCAAATTAATGTCTTAGTTTATGTGGATGATCTTATTATTTCTGGGAATGATTCCGCTGCACTTAAGGCTTTCAAAGCATATCTTAGTGATTGTTTTAAAATGAAAGATCTTGGTTCCCTTAAATATTTTTTAGGCATTGAGGTGGCTCGTAGTCCGTCCGGATTATTTTTGTGTCAAAGAAAGTATACTCTGGATATTATCTCTGAAACAGGTTTATTGGGTGCAAAGCCGAGTGGGTTTCCCATGGAACAAAATCACAGACTCGCTCGTGCTAATGGCGAATTTCTTCAGTATCCAGAAGCTTATCGTCGTCTTGTGGGACGGCTAATATATCTCGGGGTCACTAGACCGGATCTAGCCTACTCAGTTCACATTTTGTCACAATTCATGCAAGCACCTCGCATAGAACATTGGGAGGCGGCCTTGAGAGTTGTTAGGTATCTCAAAGGATCTCCCGGCCAAGGCATATTATTGCATTCGGATAGTGAGCTCACTTTAGAGGGATGGTTAACTCAGATTGGGCGGCGTGTCCTTTAACTCGACGCTCGTTGACAGGTTGGCTTGTGTTTCTAGGAAAATCACCGATTTCTTGGAAGACTAAAAAGCAACCTACAGTTTCAACTTCTTCTGCAGAGGCGGAGTACAGGTGTATGAATGGCGCCACTTGCGAATTAAAGTGGCTCAAGGGTTTATTGTTGAGTTTGGGTGTGCAACATCCTAAAGCCATTAAATTGTTCTGTGATAGTGAGTCAGCATTGCATATTGCGAGGAACCCTGTGTTTCATGAGCGTACGAAACACATAGAGGTTGATTGTCATTTTGTTCGCGATGCCATCACTGAAGGATTAATTTCTCCGTCACATGTGTCCACTAAAGATCAATTAGCGGATATATTCACAAAGGCACTCGGAAAGGCGCAGTTTGATAAACTTCTTTCCAAGTTGGGCATTTTTTATCCTACTGCTCCAACTTGAGGGGGGGTATTAGGATATTCAGGAAATATCATATATTTAGGAAATATTTTATCTTCTCTGTTTCCATGTTTATCTAGGACTAGGATTCTAGAGATCTTTTGTATTATATATTTCGTGCTTTTCCATCAATGAAAGCTAAGCAATTTCTGCCCAATTCTACCTAATTCTACAAATAGCCACCCACTTGATTTTGATTGGTGGATGTTGAATACCAAAGTGTTGAAATTGAAATACAAGTTGTTACGTATGATCTAAACACGCTAGCTCCCAAAATCCAAAACAAGAGGAAGCATTATACTTGTACTCGTAACTGAGGCGGCTTTCTATTTTCTTTGAAGCTTCACTCCAATGCAATTACTATTTTCATCACAATCATTATTCATCAATACAAAGTGTATTTAATTTGACAAGCTATTTAAATTGATCATACCACTTTCTTCAATGTCTAACAATGCATATGGTGGCGCGTACGTGTAGCTATCCTTAAGGTGGCTCAATAGTACTATGTCACTACTAGCTTGGCTACAAAGCCTTAAGGTGGCAAATAAAGTAATAAATCAGACAACAATGTACATGATATAGAATCTATATAAGCATAAGATGAATTTCCTATAATGTTATGGATTTAAATACTTATGACAAAAACACGTACTCGAAAATTAATGATGGATTATTGATGCGAGATTTTAGGTTAGCCTATGTATACAAGAGGGTTTAGGCTTACTAGAAAATTAATGATTGTTATTGAGGAAAAATCATCAATAGGGTTATTGTCTTATTTTGTAGGAAGTTAATAATTAAAATAATAATTTATTTGAAGAGAGAAAAATGTTGTCTCTTTTATTATCGTGTTTTGCTCTTTATTTTATATAACGTTTGTGGGTGAATTTTCAAATCGTTCCATTGCACAAATCCGTTATAACAAAATACTGGAATAATTTGTTATTCATAATCTTTCGTTTTTCAACTTCTTATGAACCGACCGCATCTACCATTTAGATGAAAATGGTTATAGCTACGTTCGTTTTTCTTTTCTTTTTTTTTTAAAAAAAAAAAAGTTGTTACAATTACTAAAAATCACTTTTTTTTTTTTTAAAGGGTTAGAATTTAATTATCTGTAAACTATTAGTACATTAATATTATGTCTCCTTTTAGACCTCATTAAATTCTTCTGTGAAGTTCAATGATAGCAAGTCTAGTTTGTGACTAAGCACATGGTGTACTGTAGCAACATTTTTTACAAGAGTAATACTTAATCATTCATATGAGTAACTACATTTATCAGTAAAGATCGTTACCACATTTATAAGTAAAGATCAATTATCTTATTTTATCCATAAGAATAACCCCAATTCATTATAAAACAAACATCAACTACTTAATTACAAAAAAAAAAGTAACCTTTTGTTATTTGAAAAACCCCAGTTATCACAATCTCAATTTTTCATGGACTACGTAAAATCTATTATCATAACCATTAAGTCCATTATAACATTATTTTAAACTTTCACCTTCAAGCAATATCTTTCATTGAAAGATAAAATAAGTTGTTAACAATAGAGTACCTTTTAATTACAACAAAAAAGATAGGGTGAGGCATACAAGAAAACAGCATTAATTTAAGTATATGGTACTAATTTGAACTTAAAAAAAATGTCTCTTGTAATTAAAATGAGAAAAAAAAAATCATGGAATAATTTTTTTTTAAAGGGATGTAACCCAAGTTAGGTAGATTATAAAGATTCAATAATGATTAGGATTATTGCATTAATGCATGTATAAATCTATGAAAGGACAGAATTGGTTGCTTGTTCATGTGGAAAACATACATTGATATATATTAATTAAAATAATAAGGGGTGATCCAACATTTTAAAGTGTGTATTCTATCACACCCTCTCATATAAAAGCCCTTTACGCTTGAAATGTGGATGCGACATAGGCTTTTTATACTTAGCGCGAACTATTCCACTTACAAGTGAGGGGTGGATGAGTAAAGCATATACTTATACGGATTACTCGTAATATTTATTATACGGATTACTCGTAGTATGTATCTACTTGCATATACTTATTTTAACCAAAGTCATAAACCCAAATCTACGGTAAAGCAACATCACCTTTACATAACTTTTTTAGCCTCAATATATTTTCAGTGCCTCTCAATAGTCAATACCAACTAATTAGGTCTTAGGTAGTAATGGAATTATGTGACAGGTTTTTGAAAAACAAGCCAAAAAAGTAGGAAAGAAAATTCAATTTATAAATAAATTCAGAAGAGATTCAGATCATACCATTCATTTATGTAGCCACATCAACATATTTGTAAGTTAAATGAGGGAGGATATAAAATCATACATTTAACAAATCCTTGCACCACGTTACACAATATACCTATGAGTGCCAACACAAACAATACTGTACTTTAGAGGTGTCATGGATGGCCTGAATTCTGTGTTGTGTTTTGTATTAGCATTGAGTTCGCCTCCTCCGATCTTTTGCTAGGAAAAACAATGAAAAGAAACTGCCACCAGGGCCACCGCCTCTACCCATCTCCGGGGACCTCTTTAGCCTCGGCTCCATGCCACATGTCTCCTTGACAAAACTTGCCAAAGAATATGGCCCATTGATGATGCTGCAGCTCGGCCAAGTGCCTACAGTGATCATTTCTTCAGCTGCCGTGGCAAAAGAGGCCCTTCAAAAGAATGATGTGTGCTTCTCCAGCCGCCATATTCTTGATGCTGTTCGTGCACTCAAACACCATGAAAATTCAGTGGCTTGGTTGCCAGCAGGTTCAGCATCATCTGAATGGAGAAATTTACGAAAAATCTGTAATTCCCATGTTTTCTCTGCCAGCAGACTGGGTGCTAGCCAAAGCCTTCGAAGAAATAAGATCAATGATCTTATTTTCTATGTTGAGAAGAGCAGCGATGATGGTACAGCAGTAAACATCGGCCAAGCAGCATTCACTACTACCCTCAATTTGCTGTCAAATACTTTTTTTTCAGTTGATATGGGTGATCCCAATTCTGAAATTGCTCGTGAATTTCGAGAGACAATACGAGGCCTGATGGAAGAAGTTGGGAAACCCAACTTTGCAGACTATTTTCCCTTCCTGCAAAAGATTGACCTACAGGGCATCAGACAACGTACAAGTGTTCACTTTGGAAAGCTGATAGATTTTTTCAAGATTATGATCAACCAAAGGTTGCAAGGGGAAAGGCCGTCAGGATCAATTGAAGGCAACGATGTTTTAGACGCACTGTTAGGCATTAATCATGAGAAAAATGAGAAAATTGAACTTTCAATCATACCTTATCTTCTACTGGTAGTCATCTGCTGTATCTCTCTTGAAAAAAGTTATTGAGATGTTTTTGTTGCGTTCAAAAAAAATTGACATCTCTTCTCTGCAGGACTTATTTTCAGCAGGAACTGACACAACATCAACCACCCTAGAATGGGCAATGGCAGAATTGTTGCACAACCCAGGAAAGCTGAAGAAAGCACAAATGGAGCTCCAAGAAATCATTGGAAAGGGAAATTCATTAGCAGAAACTGACACTCCTCGGCTTCCATACTTGCAGGCCATTGTCAAGGAAACCTTGAGAATGCACCCACCAGTGCCACTTCTGCTGCCTAAAAAAGCCGATGCAGATGTGCAGCTCTTCGGCTTTAATGTCCCCAAAAATGCACAAGTACTGATAAATGCATGGGCCATTGGGAGAGATCCAACCTTGTGGGAAAATCCCACTTTATTTGAGCCAGAGCGATTTATGGGATCAAATATTGATTTCAAGGGCCATGATTTTGAGCTGATTCCATTTGGTGCTGGCCGTCGTATCTGTCCTGGGTTGCCATTGGCTAATAGGATGATCCCTTTGATGCTGGGATCACTAATTCATGGTTTTGATTGGAAGCTAGAAAATGGGATTTCACCAGATGAGATGGATATGGAGGAGTCATTTGGGCTCACCGTGGAGAAAGCTCAGCGACTTTGTGCCATTCCAGTTCGTATCTGAATTGTAACCCTACAAACCTACAATCACACTTATCAAAGAATTGAGCAAAAAAATAGAGATGTTGAAGCAATAGCTCTTCTTAAAGCATTGTCACACAGTTCTCAACTATACTAATATACTTCGTAGACTTTCGTTGTACCCTACAGTAAGCGTGCTTAGCCTGAAGACTTTTATATAGTAAGCTCAAACCACTCTGTATATAATGAAATTTGCATTTTGTTCTGACACTACAAAAGAATGATATTTGAAAATAAGGGATCTTGGGATCCCCGACATGTAATCCTATTTTATGATGTATCAAATTGAGGGAGAACATGCTTAGCCAAGAGAAAGAGAAATAAACCTACAAAATCAATAAAGACAAATGAATCCAAGATTTCCATATCTGATTTAGGTTCCATAATTCTATATGCTTGCTTTTTTTAATGGGGCATAAATGCATAATACATGATACATATTATTTTTACATCAGTCTGCTACTGCCAAACAGCAAGTGGCCAATGTTGATAACTGGCATATTAAGCAATAAAATAACTTATGCTTTCAATATAATTATTTTTCTCTCACAAGTGTAAGCAACAAGAGAGGCCTTCTACCAAAAATCTACACCAAGCAAACAATCTAAACACTGAAAGACCCATGGATTACCTGAATTTAGTGCTGTTCCTAGCATCAACATGGATTACAATCCACCTTCTCCTCTCAGTAGTAAAGAAGGTCAATGAAACAAACCGAAAAAATCTTCCACCAGGTCCAACCTCTGTACCCATCTTAGGGAACCTGTTTAGCCTTGGCATCAAACCGCATATCTCCTTGACTGAACTTGCCAAGACATATGGTCCTCTCATGACTCTGTAGCTTGGTCGTGTGCCAACAGTGATAATTTCTTCAGCAGCAATGGCCAAAGAAGCCCTTCAGAAGAATGACATTTCCTTCTCTAACCGGATGGTTGTTGATGGTGTCCGTGCACTTGGCCATCATGAAAAATCAATAGTCTGGTTGCCAGTAGCACCTCAATGGAGAAACCTCCGCAAAATCTGCAACACACATGTTTTCTCTTCCAGCAGACTCGATGCTAGCCAAAGCCTTCGAAGAAATAAGGTGAAAGACCTTCTTAAATTTGTGGAGAAAAGCAGTCAACTTGATGAGGCAGTGGATATCGGCCAAGCAGCTTTCACCACTACCTTAAATTTGTTAGCAAGCACCTTTTTTTCAGTGGATTTAGGTGACCCCAGCTCTGACTTTGCTTGTAAATTTAAAAAAACAACACGAGATATGATAGAGGACTTAGGAAAACCGAACATTGCAGATTATTTCCCAATACTTCAGTCGATAGATCCACAAGGCATCAGGCGTCGTACGGGTGTTCATTTTGGGAATATAATGGGCCTATTTAAGACTGATTGACGAACGATTGTAGGAAAAGCAGTCATTAAGCTCAACTAAAGGCACTGATGTTCTGGATTCATTGCTAGAAGTCAATCAGGAGAAAACTATGGAAATTGAACCGTCAAACATTCCAAACCTCTTGCTAGTACGTCATCTGATTTTCCTTTTTCATCCCTTCAACAAAAAATTGCAGTCACCTTTTCTTTGGCTTTCTCCAAACAATGAATGTTATATTTTTTACAGGACCTATTTGCTGGAGGGACTGACACAACATCGAGCACCCTCGAATGGGCTATGGCAGAGCTACTCCACAATCCAGAGAAACTGAAGAAAGCAAAAGCAGAGCTCTATGAAATCATTGGACAAGGAAACCAAATACAGGAGCCTGATATTGTCCGGCTGCCGTACTTACAAGCAGTTTTAAAAGAGACCTTCAGACTGCACCCAGCTGTGCCCTTTCTGATACCCAGAAAAGTAGATTCAGATGTGAAACTTTCCTCCTTTACGGTGCCTAAAAACGCACAAGTGTTGATCAATGTATGGGCAATTGGGAGAGATCCAGATGTGTGGGAGAACCCAAATTCATTTGAGCCAGAAAGGTTTCTGGGATCACAGATTGATATTAAGGGTAATGATTTTGAGCTGATTCCATTTGGAGCTGGCCGTCAAATTTGTCCTGGATTGCCATTGGCAATTCGGATGCTTCATCTGATGTTGGGGTCACTGGTAAATGGGTTTGACTGGAAGGTGGAAGGTGAAATTTCACCCGAAATGATGGATATGGAGGAGAAATTTGGGATCACCCTGCAGAAAGCTTAGCGACTTCATGCTATACCTGTACGTGTCTGAAAATTGCCATATCATTCCAGTTTGCATTGTACAAGTATTCAAGTAATAAAGTGTGTGCAACCATGAACCTGCCACAGAAAAGAGTCAATATCATGAATTAATTTTAGCAGGAGTTAAAGATTTTCCGAATTTCAAAGTATCAAGAACATTACTTTAAATCAATATCATTGTTGTAAAATAAACACTGAGTTGTAGATTTCTGAAGTCCAAGTGTTGTGAATATCACTACTTCAATTTAAAGTGGATTTGATAAACCATCAAATTTAAAAACACTTATTACTCAATATTGTCATTCAATTTTTCTTTTTTTAACAATACAGTCATATGAAATAGAAAAGAAATATGATATTATCTGAAGGGGAAAAAACATGATAATTGATCAGAATTTTGTATGATTAACTTATTCACTATCATAGTTCTTACACTATAACAAATAAAATCACAACAAAAGATACAGATTAAGCGCAAGAAAATTAGAAATATTTGATTACCTGAGCATTGTGCAGCATGTATGATTCACTTATCTACTAACATAGTCCTAACACTATAACAAATCAAATACACAACAAAAGATGCAGACTGAGCTCAGGAAAATTAGAAATCTATGGATTACCTGAGCATTGTGTGCCATCTTCATATACAAGAAAAGGCAGTGCTCCATTATCGCATTGATATTGTTTATGCCCTCAAGACGGATATAGGGCTACTGGAGAATCGTTGAAATCAGACCACCAAAACTCCCTTATCTATTACCAGTACATAGGTAATTAGGTAGTAATTCCTCATGCTAGAGATTGTGATGAACTTGTATCTCTTGGTCCTTTTCCCCAAAGCTTCATATCTTAGGCGGAAATTGATCTCCTTTAATAAAATTCTCGCAGCTTGGTTTAGAAAAAAAAAAAAATAGTAATTCCACTGTTGCTTCTCATTGTCTGTCAGGTTCAGTGTGTCATTTCATCGAGCACATTACATTCACTAATTCAAAACCTTGATATCATACTTTTAATTTTTTAAATCAGATTATGAGGCAATTCAACATACACTTCTCTCCAATAATCATAAACCATAGATACCTATTCATACAAAACAATCTTTTTTAAAAAATCAGATTCTTTAAGGCGTTTCATCAAAAACACTTGAATGCATTATTCCAAAACTTGACCTTTTAAATTTATTCCGGATTCTTTGAGGCATTTCATCAAACACTTTATCTGCACCAATCCAGATTATTTACAGTATTATTATTAGAGGCATTTGATCAAATTTTCTATTGGATTCTTTGACACATTTCATCAAACACTTAATCTGCACTAATCCAAAAACCCTTTTCTTCTCAAATTCTTTGTGGCAATTTATCAAACACTTTATCAGCACTAACCCAGAAACTTGATATCTCTCTTACAGATACAACATCAAGCACCCTAAAATAGTAAAATGGGTAATGGAGGAATTACTCCGCAACCCATAAATCTGTGTTGGATTGCCATTGGTTAATTGGATGACTCTGGAGTCAATTGTTTTGGGTTTGATTGAAACCTAATCCATTTTCTTTTTTGTGGAAGTTTTAGCAGAAAAAATTGTTACGAGTAAAAAAGTATAAAGGGTAAAGAATTTAGCAAATTAGACATGAAGGTCATGTTGCGGGTTGGCTTATATGGACTAATTATAAATTACTCGCAAGTAAAACAAAAACTCCAAAAACACATTTTATATGTAGGTGGGCTTATATGGACTATTTTTTTTTTTTTTTAATTGTAAATTACTCTCTCTGTCCCATAATACGTTGCACAGTTAAATATTGCACACATGTCAATACACTAATTTGACTTTATTATTATACAAATAAATATTAATGAAAATTATTTTAAAAATTATATTATGAAACTTTATATTTAAACATATTTTATGATAAAATATATTTTTATTATGTAGTTAAAAATTATGGCCAAATCTAATGTGTGAACGGTGGAAAAAAAGTCCGACGTCTCATATATTATGGGACGGAGGGAGTAAAGGCTTGGACAAGTAAAAAAAAACTCGAAAAACGCGTTTTGTATGCGACTGATCACATGATTTGATCATTTTAAAAGATTAATGTAATTCCTTAACATTGACCGAGATGCTACTGTAATTCTAATTGAGTTACCCTAATAGACCGATGGAATATATCATTTAACACTGACCGAGTAATTCCGATAATACTAACAAAGTAACTCCAACCCCAGATGGCGTGCTACACCCAAATTTGAGATACTAATTTCTGTTTTTTAAACAAAAAAAATAAGTATAATACAAAGTTTTAATGCTTATATATTTCAAAACATAATAATTTACATTTGTTTTGATTTTTGATATTCAAGCATACTTCGTACTCTATAATTTATGAGATCTTGGTCCTGTTTGACGGTAGCGTTTTAAGTAGCAGTTAACATTTGGATCAAATCAAAACATGCTTGAAAATGTAAGAGTGTTTGGTAAGGTAACAATTCAGGTAACAGTTAGTAGTAGAAGTAACGTTTATCTAGATTTTGTCAAACATTAATAATATTAGCGTTTGAAAGGTATATGGTAGCTTTTGACAAATTTTATTTACTTCGTAAATATTATGCATGTATTTTAACTATATTTTTAACAATTTAACCGCTAGTTTTACCAAACACTCAACTATTAATCGTTACATTGAGAGCTAAACTCTACCCAAAACTAATTAATAGGCATGACATCTACTCACTACTCTAATCTACCCGCTATTCGACCACTACCTACTGCTAGTTTTGCCAAAAAGGACTTGTGTTATGTCACTCCAGAAGTTTTTTTTTTTTTTTTTTTTTTTTTTTTTTTTTTTTTTTTTTTTGGTATAAGAAGATGTGCAATAATGCAACTGAGATAGTAAAAAGAAACGAAGGGGTAGGGCTTAAAAAAAAATTATATTTTGAACGTTGAGGAGTTTATTATTTGTTAATTTGAAGTTGGAGACCAATATTTTATGTTTTGATAATCAAATATGTTGAGAGTTGTGATTGAAATGTAATTAGGTAAGTATATTATTGTAGGTTAGTTCAATGTGATTCACGGTTTTAACCATAAAAGTTTTTGTTTATATTAAGCAAAACGTAATAAATAGTAAAATCCCCTAATATGACCAATTTTGGGCGGGGTTTAGACATAATTTTCGACAGGGGTCATCAAGTAGATACTCACACTAAAGATGTTAAAAATTCATCCGATCCAAACAAAATCCGATTAAGATTTCAACATATATGATTGTATGAAACTATGAATACAATATTATAGCATTATCCAAAATTGAAATAACCCTGATCCAAACTCACCGAATCCGACTTACCTACCCGAATTGACACCTCATCTCACACTCATGAGTGATTTTTGCAAAAAATGAACCCGCATTGGCTAAGTAGGTTATATATTCAATGTTCTCTCTTGAATTATGGTACCAGTACTTAAATGTTAATGTAATTCACTAATTCATTAGAAAGTCGTGTCAGATAACACACTTTCTCAAATGATAAATCCAAACAAAAAAATTATACTAAATCGTCATAATTGGATATTAATTTTATTTTTAATTTATTTTATTTTTTTAAAAAAAAACCTAGTATTGAAAGGTACTTAAATCAAACTGGGTTTTTACAGACTAAGCAGATACTTCAAGTGAAAAATGTAAACAAAGCAGATACTTCGTAATTGATTCTAGAAGAAGTGTAGACCATTCAATCATCCACAAGTTTGGAAATTAACTCTTATAAACAATTAAAAAAAAAGATTAAAATTTGAAATTAACTGAGGAAGGGAGATATAAAATAACACCTGCACTACTAAGTACTAACATTGTAACAAGTTTAACTATATACAAAGTACATTGATACATTACACATCCAATAAAAACAATTAAACAATCCATTAGAAGTGCCATGGATTATCTGGCTTCTATGCTGTGTCTTGTATTAGCATGGGCTGGAGTTCACCTCCTCCTATCATTTGCTAAGAAAGGCAATGAATCAAGACTACCACCTGGGCCGCCCCCTCTACCCATCGTTGGGAACCTCTTCAGCCTCGGCTCCAAGCCCCATATCTCCTTGGCTGAACTTGCCAAGAAATATGGACCTATCATGACTCTGCAGCTCGGTCGTGTGCCAACTGTGATCATTTCTTCAGCAGACGTAGCCAAAGAAGCCCTTCAAAAGAATAATCTTTGCTTCTCCAACCGGATGGTGTTGGATGGTATCCATGCACTTGGCCATCACGAAAAATCAATAGTCTGGTTGCCGGTAGCATCTCAGTGGCGAAACCTACGCAAAATCTGCAACACACATGTTTTCTCTATCAGCAAACTCGATGCCAGCCAAAGCCTTCGAAGAAATAAGGTCAAAGATCTTCTTAAGTTTGTGAAGAAAAGCAGTGAATTCGGTGAAGCTGTGGATATCAGCCAAGCAGCTTTCACCACTGCCTTAAATTTGTTAGCAAGCACCTTTTTTCAGTGGATTTGGGTGACCCCAGTTCCGAGTTTGCTCGTGAATTCAAAAAAACAACACGAGAAATGATAGAAGAACTAGGGAAGCCCAATATTGCAGATTATTTCCCTATACTTCAAAAGATAGACCCACAGGGCATCAAGCGTCGTATGAGTGTTTATTTTAAGAAGCTAATGAATCTGTATCAGACCATGATTGATCAACGACTACGGGACAATCAAAACTCATTAGGCTCAAAGAGTGATGTTCTTGATTCATTGCTGGGCATCAATCAGGAGAAAATTAAGGAAATTGAATCACCAGATATCCCAAACCTATTACTAGTTTGTCTTCTGCCATTACTATTTCATCACTTCATTAAAAAATTGTACTTAATTTCTTCTTTGGCTTACTCCACAACTTGGATTTTTTTTTTCCAGGACCTTTTTACTGGAGGAACAGACACAACATCAAGCACCCTCGAATGGGCTATGGCTGAGCTACTTAACAATCCAGAAAAGCTGAAGAAAGCAAAAGCAGAGCTCAATGAAATCATCGGACAAGGAAACCCAATAGAGGAACCAGATATTGTCCGGCTTCCATACTTGCAAGCAGTAGTAAAAGAGACCTTACGATTACACCCACCAGTGCCTCTTCTATTACCCAGACAAGTAGATTCAGATGCACAACTTTCCGGCTTTACAGTGCCAAAAAACGCACAAGTGTTGATCAATGCATGGGCAATTGGGAGAGATCCAAATGTGTGGGAAAACCCAAATTCATTTGAGCCAGAAAGATTTCTGGAATCACACATTGATTTTAAAGGTCATGATTTTGAGCTGATTCCATTTGATGCTGGTCGTCGAATCTGTCCTGGATTGCCATTGGCGATTCGAATGCTTTATTTGATGTTGGGGTCACTGGTAAATGGGTTTGACTGGAAGCTGGAAGGCGGAATTTCACCTGGGAAGATGAATATGGAGGAGAGATTTGGGATTTCACTGCAGAAAGCTCAACGACTTCATGCTATTCCAGTATGTGTCTGAATATTACTGTATCATACCAGTTTGTGTTGTAGAAGTAAATAAGGTGTATGCAAGTATGCAACCATAGACCTGCAACAGTAAAGAGCTTATTATAGTTAGACCTATCACTTAAGAGTCGATATCATGGTATTAAAATAAACAAGGAGTTATTGATATTCCAAATATGAACACTACTACTCCAATTAAACGTGAAGTTGATCACCCATCAAAGAAAAACTGATTCTTAGAAAATGCTGTTCTATATTTAAAGATTCTTAAAATGTCTAAATTACAGCCAAGGTTTGTACTTCCCTCAAGTCCCTAATAGAGATGAATATCTTTATTTATGCTTGATATACAATTCTACATATTTTAGAGGCTTGTATAGTTATATTACTGTTCATCACTGTGAAAATTTAGAGATAGCCAGACCACCAGAATGCTAGATGAGAAAATCCAGCTATCAGTATGATAAATGTCAAATAAGTGGTACTAATTCATGAAAATCATTTACAGACGTACAGGAGGCACCAAACAGAGTAGACCCTGTTTCAGATTAAACAAAAGGGGCATCTGTTTTCCTATATGGAAGAGCTTCTCCCTAAAAAATAGGCCACGTTACTATTTCAGCAATCGCAAATTGATATGCCAACTTTTGATTTAAGCAAGTTAAATAACTCGCTCGTATGAGGGACTACTGGGATGGAGATGTAGAAGATACAACAGTCATGGTATTTTAACACAATTATTCCTCACTCAAGTGTGGCCTAATATTTAGGGATAGTTAATTCAGAATAAACAGAGAACCCAATATAAAAATAATCCCATTAAACAATTTAAATTTACAGCCTCTCAATATTGGGGGGGTTCCCTTGCTTAAGCACATAGTGATAATTCACAAGAACTACAAGTTTGTAAATAAACTTTTTCAGAGCCACAGGCTTTACAAGTAAACTATTTTACATCTTCTATTTCACAAGGTTATTTCACAGACAAAAAAGTGAGGTACATTGAAATGTTTTGTCACATGCTTCTATAAGAAGATTACGGCTTCTAAGGAGTGCCGTCAGATACACGGACAAGCCTTTCAAGTTTCAACAATATCAAATCACCAGATGACATCTATTTGCCACTTTAGATGGAACGCAGCCATTGATTAGTCATATGTGTACTTATACAATTGGCTATCCAGTATGTCATTCATCTAGCTCTTAGTATATTTTATTAGAGTGGAAAGGCAATTATATAAGTACACATACAACTTTTAGAACATGATTAGTCTGCACTTCTGCACAGTGCACCCTCCTGAATGTAGTTGGTTTTGGCATTAATCATCTTCATCACAAGGTTATGTATTTGAGTCTTCAAAGTACAACTGTCAGCGATATACACAAAAATTGGATCTGACCCGGTTTAAATTAGGCTGATCCTGGGCTATACTGAGCCAGGCCATCGAACATACCAGGGTGATCCAGATATTTCCAGGCGATCAGAAAACATATATGGTAGATATTTATAATTTTATAGTAAATATATACAAATCATGCAGTATCAAGCAACCAGCTATTTTAGTGGGAGTCAGTGATTATTATATATTTTTTATATAATTAATTGTCATTCTAATTTTGTCTCATCCAGAATGGTCCTATATACTAGATATCTAAATGAGCCTGCTCCCACTTAAATGATATGCCCCCTCCAACACCACGTGCATTACGTGGTAACTAATCCATCCATCATATTCACAATCCAAACAACAAAGCAGATTAATCTTAGATCCACAAGGACCCCAGATGTGGAGAGTATAAGATAGGCCAACTTATCAAGTACAAAGAAATACAGACTGAAATCACATAATCATGGATTACCTGAGTTTTGTGTTGTATCTTCTTCTAGCATGGATTGCAATCCACCTTATCCTCTCAAATGCAAAGAAAAGCAGTGATTCACATCCACGGACATTACCACCGGGTCCGCCCACTGTACCTATCTTTGGGAACCTCTTCAGCCTAGGAACCAAACCACATGTCTCCTTAACTGAGCTTTCCAAGAGATACGGCCCTCTCATGACTCTGCAGCTCGGCCGAGTCCCAACAGTAATCATTTCTTCAGCTGACATCGCCAAGGAAGCCCTCCAAAGGAATGATATTTCCTTCTCCAACCGGATGGTTATTGATGCTGTTTGTGCACTCAATCACCACGAAAATTCTATAGTCTGGTCACCGGTATCAACAAAATGGCGAAACTTTCGCAAAATCTGCAACTCTCATGTTTTCTCCAACAATAAACTTGATGCAAGCCAAAGCTTTCGAGTAAACCAGGTTAAAGATCTCCTTTCCTATGTACAAAAATGCAGTGAAACCAATACAACAGTTGATATTGGGCAAGCAGCCTTTACCACTATCCTGAATCTGCTATCAAGCACTTTCTTTTCAGTAAATTTGGGTGACCCTAATTCAGAGTTTACTCGTGAATTTAAAGAGACAGTACGATGTATAATGGATGAAGCAGGAAAACCAAACTTTGCAGATTATTTCCCAATTCTTAAGAAGATAGACCCACAAGGCATCAGGCGGCGAATGAGTGTTCACTTCCAAAAGATGATAGATTTATTCAACTCCATGATTCAGCAAAGGTTGCAGAGCAAGAGATCATCAGACACAACACAATACAACGACTTTCTCGATGCATTACTAGGCATTAACCAAGAGAAAACCGAGGAAATCGATCCATCAAAGATCCCTAATCTATTTGTGGTACATACATAATACTTTCTCAGCTGCTCTTTACTTTTAACCACATTCATTGAAGCATTTCCTCAAATAGTTTATCTGCACTTATCCATAAACCTGCATATCAAATTTGTACTAATCCATTAGGCATTTCATCAAACACATCATATGCAATATGCCAAAAACCAAAATATAAAGTGTATTTTTTATCAGATTTTTCTTTGAAAGCATGTCTCTTTCATCAAACACTTTATTTGCAACAATCCAAAAACCTAATCATTTGTTCCCAGATTCTTTGAAGCATTTCATCAAACACTTTACATGCACTAATCCAAAAATCTCAATCATCTCATTTACAGGACTTATTCGCAGCAGGAACAGACACAACATCAAGCACCATAGAATGGGCAATGGCAGAACTACTCAAAAACCCAGAAAAATTAAAGAAAGCTCAACAAGAACTCCACCAAACAGTAGGAAAACAAAACCCAGTAAAAGAATCCGACATCACCCATCTTCCATACTTACAAGCAATCGTAAAAGAAACCCTTAGATTACACCCAGCAGTACCATTTCTAGTACCCAGAAAAGTTGAATCAGATGTGAAATTATTCGGGTTTACAATACCCAAAAACGCTCAAGTTCTGGTGAATGTATGGGCAATCGGGCGAGACCCGGATGTTTGGGAAAGACCCGAATCATTTGAGCCAGAAAGATTTGTGGGATCTGAAATTGATGTGAAGGGTTGTGATTTTGAGCTGATTCCATTTGGTGCTGGGCGTAGGATTTGTCCTGGGTTGCCATTGGCGATTCGGATAATTCCATTGATTCTGGGTTCGTTGATTCATGGGTTTGATTGGAAGTTAGAAGATGAAGTTTCTTCGGAGAAGATGGATATGGAGGAGAATTTTGCGTTTACTTTGGAGAAAAATCAGAGACTTCGAGTGATTCCAGTTCCTGTATAAAATGTTTGGAGAGAAGAAGATGTCATTTTTTGGCGATAAATCCAAACATGTTTGGCGATTAGCGGGAAATTGTTACACGTACGAAGTTATGTAATGAGTTGGTTGTATACTTAGTGTTAGACATGTTTTTTTGAGCTGCTGTGCTGAATCTTACTCTACTTTATCGAGTACTCGGTACTGATTAAGTCTTGGCGCATAGCGCCTATAGATTTCAGCGCATATAGGATGATAATAAGATGAAAAATGTATCACTACATGTATAATAAGTGACAGGTGAATGAAAAAATGTACCACTACATGCATAATAAGTGACAAGTAGTAAGTATTTTGAGGGAAAATATTCAACCTATCGGATAGTAAAAAGTACCATTACACACGTAATAGTCCATAAAAAGTATTATTCAGAAAATTTATACTTTAGTGATACATTATACATGCATAATGGTACATTATAATGTACCACTAGACCTTTGGTTTTAAAAATTAAATCACCGGAAATTACTTTCTTACCCTCCTATGTACATAACTCGCCCATAGGTGCTATGCGCCCAGACTCACTCCTCGGTACTATAATAATTTGCTGACATATACTTTGCTCTATTCAGAAGCTACTCGTAGATGGAATGAGTAGCTATTAAAATTTATTAAAAACCGATTAACAATAACGATATTGTAAATCGGCTCGCTGCTCGCACCTTCTTCCTTTTTTTTTCATTTTTAGGATCTTCTTTGACTGCTTTGTTCTTTCAGTTTCTTTCTCTACTCTTACTTTCCTGTTCTCTCCTCTTTTTTTTGCTGCAAATCATTTTCTTTTATGATTGAATCTTGTGATCTTGCTTCATACCGATCCTTGAATGGATGGAGAAGGACAAATTTAAGCATTCTTGCTAATTTGATACTATCTTGGTATATTGGTATGTCGTATCTCGTATGTGATTAAAGTGCACTTCCTATTGGTATATCGTACTCTGTAAAGCTAAGGGTATTTGCAAAGCAGAGAAGTACTTTTGATAGTCTTCCTTCTGAAGTGAAAAAAGGCTTCATATGGAGCTCTTTGAATTGTTACTGTACTGGAAAGATGACTGAAAGTATTGGCTCTTTCTGATAAGATGGGTGAGATGAAGTATAGGCATTCAACAATCTTATAAATCTCTTTATGAAAGTAGATGAGCCTGAATAAGTGCCTTTTTTTCGTGGAAAAAAGGATCACTTTTGGGAAAAAAAAGTCACTTTTGTGAATAAAAAGGGTCGTTTTTGTGAAGAAAAAAAAAATACTTTTATGGAAAAAAATGGGTCATTTTGTGGAAAAAAAGGTCATTTTTGTGAAAAAAAGGGGTAACTTTTGTACGAAAAAGGGTCACTTTTCGCAAAATGTTCGATGTACAGTAAAATTATTGTAAACCGGGGATACAAAAGTTTTTGTTTCAATTGTTTGACTGCGTCAAATAATCAATAACAAAATTAATTTGATTTATTGTTGGATACTTGAATTCAAACACTACTTTATTAATAATTAGAGTTCTTGAATCGATATTGGCAGAGTTATAGATTTTAAATCAAATTTCATATACAACGTATTTTTTTTACTCGAATTATATATCTAGTACATTAGGAAAAGCAACACTGACCAAGTGACCCCTATAATACCAACCGAGTTATCCTATAACATTGACAAAGTAACTCCTTTAACACTGACCAAGTAACCCTTATTACACTACGAAGTAACCTAGTAAGAAAGGTTGAGTAACAAAGTTGAGGAAATACAGGTTGATTTTTTTTTTTATTAATGAAGTTTGTTATTCTAATGATAGAATTGTAAATAAAAGCATCAGATATCCATAGACAACTCATGAAACCGCTGACTCATATGATGAGTCATATCATTCCCCATTTCATTCCGATGAAAACATACTTACATACTCCCTCTTCCTCTCTATTAAAACCAGCCCCCGCCACCACCTTCCTTCATCTTCCCGTCGGTGAAGCATGATTATCTCCAATGGGTCCCACTTTCCTCTTCGATACCCCATTTCTGGAAAACCCTAAATCCCCCAAGTTAATTCAATTTTTTTTTTACCATAAAGCCTAATTTAAGATTTAATTGAGAAATTAAATCAACTATAATGCAAAATTAAAGATAACTGAACTACAATTGTGTTAGACTATCAAAATATCTTGTTATTTATACCACAATTAATTAAAAATTTATCAATTAGACTCTCTCAACCGGAAATTTTTGTCATAAAATTAAATATAGTAATGCTATTCAAAGTTTTTATGACTGTGTTATTTTTTTAAAAGAAAATTTTAAACGGTACTTGTTCTCAATATTTGTCATTGAAGTTGTTGGCAAATTATTTATTTATTTAAGTCAATTGATTTGCCTAAAACTATATGACGATTGATGTGTAACTCTTATTAAAACACGGAGTAACGCAATTACATTTTGGGGCGTTTGGTATAAATTCCGTAAACGGAATGGAAAGAATTTATATAAGTAAGGGAAAGGGTATTGATACACATTACTTTTGATATATGTTTGGTATCTTTATAAAATGGAAACAAATTGAGGAGTTTATGATTGAGGAGGAAAACACATTTTGTTTCCACTAGTTGGATAAGGGTAACAATTTGGGGGATTTTGTTACCCTTTGGAAATGATATTTGTTACTTATAGCTCATACCAAACTAATAGAAACGGAAACACTTATTCATTTACGTTTTCTATGCTACAAATTTTCATACCAAACACCCAGGGAGTATCATATACAACCGGATCCTCCAATTTCCAAGTTAACATCCAATGGCTTTAAGAGTGACGCAATTGCATTCATCCACCTCCTTTCTTCTTCCACTCTCTTCTAAAAAACTCCACTTTAGTCGCTTCAGAAGACCCTTTTGCTTCCCTTCTTCTTCAATGTCAACCGAGTCATCAACCCAACTCACTCACACCATCACTCTACCGGGTCAACCCGTCGAAATCGTTGCTGCACCCGGAATCACCCCTTCTGAGTTCAGGTGAGTTTCCCATCAATCAATTATTATTATTATAGTGTAAAATGTTGATTTTACAGGAAAATTTTAAGTTTTTGTACTTGTTAATTGATTGATGAATGTGGGTATTTACAGGAATGCGATTGATTCGTCTTTGTTTCAACAATGGCTGAAAAACTTGCAGGCTGAAAATGGGGCTTTGAATAATGGGGTTATGTCTTTGAACAAAGTTCTTATTCAGGTAGTAATAGTTTCCCAACTTCATTTTTTGATAATTATTGGTAATTGTTTTTTCAATTGTTTGAATCACATACATATCAAAAATATATACTTCTCTTTAACTTGATTGCTCATATGGTAAACCTGCTCCATCCATCCTGAATACATTGTGATTTGTGAGTGTGTAACACCCCCAATTTGATATATAAGTCACTTAATCCCTCCGTTCCAGAATAATTGCTACACTGTTAGCAACTTTTCATGATTAAT
Organism: Chenopodium quinoa; assembly: GCF_001683475.1. Taxonomy (NCBI): domain Eukaryota; kingdom Viridiplantae; phylum Streptophyta; class Magnoliopsida; order Caryophyllales; family Amaranthaceae; genus Chenopodium; species Chenopodium quinoa. The sequence goes on along the minus strand of NW_018744693.1, from coordinate 2,216,947 downwards.
CTTACAAAAATATTGTTAGCAACTTCTTCAGACATTTAACTATTTAAGTAATTCAGGAAGGTCTGTAAAGATCATGCTTAGATTTCTCATGACACTTTCTCTATGAATTAGTGAGTGAGAGGGGGGTAGGGGAATAAAACTGTTACAAAAATTATTTTAGTAGGATTATGTAAAATGAGATCATAGGTTATGTAGGGTTGTTACTGTAAGAGAATTATTTTCATAAAGAAAGGAGCATTTCTTGTTCCTTCTCTTCCTCTCCCTTATGGGCGTGCGATGCTAGTTAGAGCTGTGTACTGATTGAGTTAATTGGCATGGTATCAGGGAGTGGATTATTTTGGAAAGCGCATTGGGTTTCTCAAGTTCAAAGCAGATGTTATTGACAAGGAAATGGGGAAAAAGGTATCAATTTCTGATTGGTTGTAGAAGTCCTAAAAATCTGTTTTTAGTAAGTGCAAGCTCAAACCGCCCTTAACATTGTATCAGATGTTAAACTACCAATTGCCATTATAGCTTTGAGAATTCTCGAAAATGTGTGTACTTATATATTGAATTGGTTTAGGTTCCTGGCATTGTGTTTGCACGAGGACCAGCTGTAGCCATCCTCATCCTTTTGGAGTCTGAGGGTGAGACTTATGCTGTTCTGACAGAACAGGTATTCCCCTTTTTTTATGTTAAGTAATACTGGCACTGCAAGATGAGATTTATTATCTGGGTGAAAGAAGCCATGCTTTAAGTTTATCACCTACCAATTGATGTTGAGCATCATTGCTAATATGCTGCTCCAATCTCAAGTCTAATTGATATTTTGTCTGTGCAAGGTTAGGGTCCCTACAGGGCGATTTGTTCTAGAATTGCCGGCTGGAATGTTGGATGATGACAAGGGTGACTTTGTGGGTACTGCAGTTCGTGAGGTCTCTCTTTTGCCTCCTATATCCTTGTCTTTTATATACACTTTGTAGCATAAAAGTAATAGTTCTCTTCTCAATATTCACCTATAGAACTGCTATCATTTTGTCTTGCTGCACAAACGACCTATTTGTTTATTCCTTCTATTGTTGCGAATTGCTCATCTTCAATTGGAATTTTTGGTTAGAAACATCGCATGCTTGATTGTGATCCTGTATATTGACTAAATTAGATTAATTAGTGATATTCATGTTTCTCAATTCTCTTGTTTTATGTAATTATTGTAATGTGGGATTAAAGTTGACTCCTAGAAATGCTTTGCTCAAAATATAAATCTGTGTGACAGGTTGAAGAAGAAACTGGTATAAACTTGAATAAAGAGGATATGGTTGAGCTTACAGCCTTCTTGGATCCATCAACTGGAGGCAAAGTTTTCCCCTCACCGGTTAGTTGGTCCTTAATCCTGTATAATGGTTAAATTTGCAAATTAGTGTTATTAAAGCAGATATGCATAGCTTGAATGACACATATAATCTATTTTGTCGACTTGATTTCTTGCATGACAGTAGTTTATGACAAGTGTTAAAGATAACTGTATGATCATGTTCATTTATGACCAAATATGAAGTGTTAGCTGTCATTACTTTCAGCTTGTATATAGCATTGCTCTATAATTTCATTGTTTTATTTTTCATGTTAGGGAGGTTGTGATGAGGAACTCAATGTCTTTCTGTATCAAAGACAAGTGGGTAAAGAGATTATTCAGCAGCTGCAGGGTAAGAAAACTGGTCTTCAAGATCACGGTGAGATCATAAAAGTGCATGTAGTCCCATATGCTCAACTTTGGCGCTTAACAGCTGATGCCAAAGTTCTCATGGCAATTGCTCTTTATGAAATGGCCAAAAGAGATGGGTGGTTGTCAAACTCTTAACTAACGACAGGAAAAATTTTACCATTGGTGCCAAGAGTATTCCATGGAGACTTCTACCTTTAGTTGCTTCTCTGTCAATATGTGTGAACTTAAACTCAACATACACTCTTGAGGAACTATCAAGGAGTTTTGAAACCTATGCCTTGTGATGTAAACTTCTACAATGCTGCTATTATCTGCTCTGAAATCTGTTTCATTATCCCAATCTCGAGATAATGTCCTTATGTAAGGATAGTTTTTTAAAAATTGGTCTATGTAACAAATAGTCTTTCATTATTCAAATATCACGTTTTTTTTTTCTCTGAATTTCAAATATTATCCAACATACACATGACCGGTTCTTACAATTGAACAATCAGAAACAAAAGAGCAATAGGAATCAATTTTTGGTTTCTAGTTTTCTACCATTTTATTCATTCTCAAACTTTAAATATCACAAGGGGCATTGAAAATCTTACTTCGTATGATTTATGGAATGATCTTCAAACTAGTGTAGAACCCAAATTCAGCTTGTAAAACCATCATTTTATTTGTTTCAAAAAAATAAAAAAATCACCATGGTATGAAGACCATTTCAAGTGTGAAAGCAGGAGTATGATACAACAAGCTATCTGAAAATAGATTAGAAAGAAACAATTCCTTGACACCTTTGCAAAAAAAAAAAAAAAAAAAAAAAAAAAAAAAAAAAAAAAAGAAAAGAAAAGAAAAGAAAAAGAAAAAAGTTTCTTTATTTTACTGTATCAATTTGATAATGATCAAAATGAAAAAATTGTATTACATTGATAAAATATAATGTTACATGACCTAGTGATACAAAAATTGCAGTAGAACATCAGATATAGATTACCAAAAAGAAAAAAGAAAAGAAAAACTAAATTACAAAACAAACAAAAATATTTCCCTTCTGAAAGAACAGGGATTTTTGACACAGGTTGAAGTTACTTGTTTCATTATATTAGTTTGCGTCATAAGCATCATCTGCTGAAGAAGTATCCATATCATTGAGTCCAAATTCCTCATTCTGCTCCACAGTTCTTTCATAATCCTCAACTGCAAAAACATATCAAAATTTAAGCTACATAGAGCATAATAGAAAAGTATCCTACTGCTTTTCAAAGCTCAATGGAAATACAAGCCAAACAGCTAAACACAAGCAACCCAAATAATAGAAAAGTATCCTAATGCTTTCCAATTTTTGTCTTTGGTCATTAGGATAAGTCATGATTTGTAACAAATGCTGGGTATGCTGGGAAGAGCACGCACAAGGAATGGATCACCTACAAGCGTAAGGGAAGGAAGGGGCTGACACAAGCACACCAAATACCTCAAGCACAGCAGGAGCAGGGGAATTTTCCTAACAATCAGTGACAGCTGCCTTTTTGTCCAATCTATTCTTGGCTTGTTGTGTAAATATAAGAAAGGGGAAGGGGGAGTGTGTTGGGTAGGCAGTCATTTTGTAATTCCTAGGTTAAAGAGATTTGTACCCTAAAGGTGCTCCCTAGAGAGTGGTGGCCTGAAGTCACTCAGATCCAAGACTCCATTTTTAAGCTTTCATTAATCAATCAACTGCTTTCTTCCCTCAAAAATTGCTGCTTAATTGCTTCATTTCCCTTAAAACTGTTATATTGAGTTAGTGTGTAGCAAGTGGTATCAGAGCGGCGGTCTTGCGACCACCGAAGCAGGAAACCACCAACCCCTGCACCAACTCCGATTATCAAAAAAAAAAAAAAAAAAAAAAAAAACACAAACATGGTTATCTCTGCGACTCAGAGGTGTGACACCTTGGAAGAGCAGATGACCGGAGTTCAAAATCAGCTGGGAGCCCTAGAGACGGCCATGAAGACTCAGAAAGACACCCTAAAGAAGTCGATGGAGGATGCGGTTCAACGGCTGGACCACCGTTTCGAGCTGTTGCGGCAACAGCAGGAGGCTCAAATGACGGTGAAAACAACCACCCAAGCTCAATTCTTTGAGGAGTTGCGCAACCTGGTGAATCAGAGAAATCACGAGCAAGGGCAAGGTAGCAACTTTGGGATGCGTAACTTCAATGACTCAAATGGTGGCGGCGACCACCGCTGGAAACCCAGGAAGCTGGACTTACCCGTTTCGAAGGTACGGACCCCGATGGGTGGATATTTAAGGCGGAAAAGTACTTCCAATATTACCAACTCACGGAGGACCAGAAGTTGCAATCCGCCATCTCCGCTATGGAAGGCGACGCGTTGAGGTGGTACCAATGGGAGAATAGGCGTCGACCATACCAAGCTGGGAGAACGTGAAAGTCCGCGTCTTGTGCCAATTCTGGCCAACCCACGCCGGAAGCCTCCACGAGCAGTGGCTGGCGGCAACCGAGGAGTCCACCGTTTAATCTGGAGCAAGCCATGGAGATTGCGGGTCGGGTCGAAGAAAGGAATCGGGTAAGTGGTTATAGAAGGGGGTCCGAATTTCTTGGATCGAGCAAGACCACGGGAGCCCAAAGTGGGCTTAAGTTTGCACCTGGGCCGACTTCAACTTCAACTGCCAGGCCTCATCAGCACATATGGCACTCCGACCCAAAGCACGGCTTCTTTCAAGGGATGGCCTAAAGCCCCATCAGAATCCCAAGCATCTATTAATTTCCCCAAACCCACCAGCTCCTCTTCGACGAAAACAACTGAGCCACGGAGGTTGACGGACGCCGAGCACCAAAAGCGGAAGGCCAAGGGCCTTTGCTTTCGTTGCGACGAAAGATGGAGTGCCGGCCACCGGTGTAAGAACCGAGAGATGAGCGTGCTGCTCCTCGGCGGCGCGAACGACGAAGACGCTGGCCCCTCCAAACCACCCGACGGCGGCTCTAGCGACGAAGAGCTAACACCAGGAGCTTCTGTCTGCTCTCTGGTGGGCCTTTCTAGCCCTCGCACCATGAAACTCGAAGGCAAGGTTGGACCTAAATCGGTGGTGATTTTAGTAGATCCGGGAGCCACCCATAATTTCATTTTGGAAGGGTTGGTGGCGGAACTGGGGGTGCCCGTGGATGGTGCTTGAGAATTTAGTGTCTCTTGGAAGTGGCGATGTCATACGGGGAAGAGGGAGGTGCCGAGGAGTTAGAGTCGTTTTACGTGAAGGCTACGTGGTGGTGGAAAATTTCTTACCACTACGTTTGGGGAATGCTGACTTAATTTTGGGGATCGAGTGGCCGGAGAAATTGGGTTCGGTGGTGCATAACTGGAAGACTCACATTATGAGCTTCATGGTGGGAGAGGAAAGGATAATTTTGAGGGGAAATCCGGCCTTGGAACGGACTAAGATCTCCCTCAAAGCTATGCTCCGCACCCTGTAACACGAAGGAGGAGGGTTGTGGCTGGAAATCAACCGTGTGGAGGTGGCAGTGGCTGGGGCTGAGGTGGGGTGCACGGCGGTGCCAGGGTGGCTGGCAGAAATTATTGAGCAGCATCAGAAAATTTTCGCAGCTCCGAAAGGATTGCCTCCAAAACGGGGGCATGAGCACGCTATAATATTGAAGGAAGGCAGCAATCCAGTGAGCGTGAGGCCATATCGATACCCCCAATTTCAGAAAGATGAAATTGAGAGATTAATCAAGGAGATGCTTGAGGCGGGAATAATCAAACCGTCTGTTAGTCCATTTTCCAGCCTGTTTTGTTGGTTAAAAAGAAGGATAATTCGTGGAGATTTTGTGTGGATTACCGTGCTCTGAATCGAGAGACAATACCCGACAAATACCCCATCCCTATAATCGAGGAATTGCTCGATGAGCTTCACGGGGCTGCTGTTTTCTCGAAACTCGACCTTAAATCGGGATATCACCAGATTTTGGTACGGGAGGAGGACACACATAAGACAGCTTTTAGGACCCACGAAGGGCACTACGAATTTCTAGTAATGCCCTTCGGGCTCACTAACGCACCGGCCACATTTCAAGCACTTATGAACGAGGTGTTTAGACCGTTCTTGAGAAAGTTTGTGCTCGTGTTTTTCGATGATATTCTAATTTACAGCCCCGATAAGGAGTCATTTGGGGCACATGAAAAAGGTGCTCTCCACATTGAAGGAGCATCAACTGGTGGCAAATTTCAAAAAATGTGAGTTCGTCCAACCGAGAGTAGCCTATTTGGGGCACATTGTGTCGAAGGAAGGAGTGGCAGTAGACTTTGAAAAGGTTAGGGCGATGGTGGAATGGCCTATTCCTCGGATGTTGAAGGAGTTGCGGGGCTTCCTCGGGTTGACAGGGTATTATCGAAAATTTATCAAAGGCTATGCTCAAATAGCAAGGCCCCTGACCGAGCAGCTACGCAAGGATAATTTTGGGTGGTCAATGGAGGCCACGACAGCTTTTGAGAGGATGAAGGGAGCCATGACTTCTGCCCCTGTACTCACCATGCCTAATTTCAGTAGGATGTTCATAGTGGAGGCCGATGCTTCCGGCTATGGGCTAGGTGCGGTATTAATGCAAGACTCTCGACCTGTGGCTTTCTACAGTAAGTTGCTAGGCCCGAAATCACAAGCCAAGGCCATCTATGAGAAGGAACTAATGGCCATTTGTTTGGCCGTGGTTAAATGGCGGCATTATTTGCTCGGGAGCCGTTTCGTGGTGCGAACCGACCAACAAAGTTTAAAGTATATCATGGAGCAAAGGGAGGTGGGCGGTGACTATAAAAAATGGGTTCGAAAATTATTGGGGTTTGATTTAGAAATTCAATTCAAACCCGGAGCGAGTAACCGAGTAGCAGATGCCTTGTCACGGAAGGGAGAAAGGCTGAGGGAACTTACAACCATGGTCACTACCTCGGGAATTGACTGGGGGGAGGTGGAAAAAGAAGTAAAGGCTGATTTGGATCTTGGCAAACTAGTGGCTGTCAGCAGGCAAGAGCCGCAAGTAGGGTTTTCACTCGAGGGAGGGAGATTACTCTTTAAGGGGAGAGTAGTGCTTTCCTAAGGGATCCTCCATGATCTCTAAATTGTTGAGAGAATACCATGACAGCCCGGTGGGTGGACACCAAGGGGAGACTAAGACTTATTTAAGGTTGGCTGCCGAGTGATATTGGAAGGGGATGCGAAAAGAGGTAGCAGCGTATGTGAAACAATGTGCCGTTTGCCAACAAGCCAAACACTCTCAATTGCAACCGGTTGGGTTGTTACAGCCCTTACCAATTCCCGAGGCCATTTGGGAGGATATCTCAATGGACTTCGTGGAGGGACTTCCGAATTCAAAGGGTGTTGATTCGATCTTGGTAGTAGTGGATAGGCTATCCAAGTACGCACATTTCATCGGGTTAAAGCACCCTTATAGTGCTTTAACAATCGCGGAAGTGTTTACTAAGGAAGTTGTACGTTTACATGGAATGCCCACATCAATTGTGTCGGATAGGGATCGTATATTCCTAAGCATATTTTGGAAGGAGTTGTTTAGATTACAAGGTACGGACCTTAAGAGAACCACCGCTTACCATCCCCAAACTGACGGGCAAACCGAGGTTGTTAACAAAACCTTGGAAACATACTTGCGTTGCTTTGTTAATGGCAAGCCCAAATCATGGGGAAAGTGGCTGCATTGGGCGGAATACGCCTATAATACAGCCTATCATGCTTCTACTGGTTTTACACCCTTTCGGGTAGTGTATGGGAGGGATCCACCCAAGCTGATCAAGGTGGGCAGAGGGCAGACCCCAGTGGATAAGTTAGAGGAATGGTTACAAGAAAGAGATTGGGTGTTAGATGAACTACACTTGAATTTGGTCCGAGCACAGCAAAGGATGAAATACCATGCGGATTTGAGAAGGAGGGAGGAAGAGTTTCAGATTGGGGACTCAGTTATTTAAAGCTTCAACCCTACCGACAAAAATCCCTTGCAAGAAGGCCCAATGAGAAGTTGTCTCCGCGCTACTACGGGCCTTTCAAGGTGATTCAGCGGGTTGGTCAGGTGGCTTACAAGCTCGAGCTGCCAGAGACTTGTAAGGTTCACCCCGTGTTTCATGTGTCTCAGCTTAAGCGTGCCTTAGGGGAGCAAGTGGCCAGTCCTACCATTCCTGTGCAGCTGACAGAAGAACTGGAGTTCAAGACAGAACCTGAGAGCGTGCTGGACTCGAGGGCTGCCAAGGGAGACCCTGACATTTTGGAGGTGCTCATTAAGTGGCAAGGCTTGCCCTTAATTGATGCAACCTGGGAAGAAGCAGCAGTAATTCACGAAAGGTTTCCCTCATTTCACCTTGAGGACAAGGTGAATTTTGAAGGAGGGGGAGGTGTAACGAATGCTGGGTATGCTGGGAAGAGCACGCACAAGGAATGGATCACCTACAAGCGTAAGGGAAGGAAGGGGCTGACACAAGCACACCAAATACCTCAAGCACAGCAGGAGCAGGGGAATTTTCCTAACAATCAGTGACAGCTGCCTTTTTGTCCAATCTATTCTTGGCTTGTTGTGTAAATATAAGAAAGGGGAAGGGGGAGTGTGTTGGGTAGGCAGTCATTTTGTAATTCCTAGGTTAAAGAGATTTGTACCCTAAAGGTGCTCCCTAGAGAGTGGTGGCCTGAAGTCACTCAGATCCAAGACTCCATTTTTAAGCTTTCATTAATCAATCAACTGCTTTCTTCCCTCAAAAATTGCTGCTTAATTGCTTCATTTCCCTTAAAACTGTTATATTGAGTTAGTGTGTCGCAAGATTTTACACAAATTCCCTCACCACAGCCGTTTCAAGTCTATTTTCACATCACTTGCAAAAAAATTAGTCACTTAAAAGGAGATATAATCATAAACCATTACACAACTAGTTTTTAGGAAACTTATAATAGGCATCTTAAGACAATACTGCATTTTTTTTTTTCAAAGTTTATGGCAGTTCTATTTCCACACTGTTAACATACCCCATTTATCATCGATTATATTTTGTCTCTACTAGATTGTATCATACATGATACTCAAAGTTTATTGAAATTGCTTCCAAAAGCATCATTATAACACTTTAACAAGATATGTAGCAGAGTTTACAGAACTTACTTTTCAGCTGATCATCATTCACGAAATCATCAGTAGCGGGTGCAACAAAGGAGTTGGCTAGCGCATCATCAATGATTAAGGTCCAGGGTTCTTTCAGGCTCAAGAGCTGCAAAAGGTCAAAACGTTCAATATATTACAGTTAGTATTGCCCAAAGACCTAACGTCACTATAATAATAAGTAAACAATCATAACTTCAGGTTTGTTTAAAGTACTCATACATCATAAATTATACATCCCTTGTACCTTATTCAGTCTTGCGTTGAAATCTATCCATTTCTCTTTTCGACCCTCCTCAAGACTGTCTCCAAAGGTAAATCCATGCACTCTCTCCAAACCTGTACAAACATGATTCAATATGTTAAAATTTATGTGAGAGTGAAACACATGCACACTAAACCAAGTGACCATCAATAAAGCAAGAGAATAACACTCACTTTCACAAATTTTGGTCACCAAACCTTCAACAGTTGTGACCATGCCTCCCATAGTGCCACAACCAAGCTCCAGATCAACTTCTGGTATCTTAACACTGGCACTATCCGACTGTTGACAGGTCAATGAAAGGAAAAAGTTGTTAGAATGCTCATGAAACAAGTGACAAATTTTTAGACAAGAAAATTGTTGAGTTGATAAGAATTGTTGATTCAGGCCACAACTCTGATGGTAAGCAAGGGGGAAAGGTAGCTGAAAGATTACAACCATGATCATTGCTCAAGGCATATACATAATAATCAAATAATCAAAAATCCATCTGTCACTAAGGGAGATATGAATTGCACATATGGTGAATACAAGTCAAAGGAAAGGACAACAACAAACAATTGTACTAGGGGAGGAAACCCACCAATGTTGCAGGCAAAGTGGTCGAGAAAGGTGGAATTCCATCGCATAAAATAAGATAAAGGCTATTTGACTTCTGCTTTTTTCCAAATTTAATACTCCATATATACCTTCACCATCTCTTACCTCACAATTGTTTACAAAAGGTCAAACAGGAAAGTCATTGTGTGATGAGGGGAGTAATGTATTATGTAGATTAAATTGCTTGTTAGATTCAGAGATCAAAGTCTTGAGCATGGTTTTAACTTTTAAATCTCAGATACAGTCGCGATCGGGTAACCACTTTTCCAGGCAATTTGAGTGGAATGTGGCTGTAGCGGCCTAAAATATTGGTCTTGATATGCTCGAATTCCTTTAAAATGCAGTCGTAATGCGTCCAAGATTTAATACCATGGTCCTGAGTTCCTCAATTACATTACAATCAAAACAGAACAAATTTGCAAGCCTCGTAATTGAGATAGATTTTCCAATACTCTTATTCACTACATTTCTAATTATAGACAGCAAAATACCTACAGTTTGAGCTCACACAAAAAAGCATATCTTCAATTTCTACTTGAAAGGCACAGAGTCAGAGGTTACTAGTCCTCATAAGACTACTTTTTGTGCACCTTAACAACCAAATTCCATACATGCAATTAAAAAAAAAAAAAAGTGTGCGCATCATGTCAACAAGAAAAAAAGACCTTAATCACATCACGGTTCAGATCTTTGAGATTCTTGACAGAAACTGTGATCCGCCTAGCTTTATCAGAAATGCTACCTCCAGGCTTCAACTGCAACAAACAATTATATTAGGGCTTCAGGTAAAGCCTAGGTTGAAAAGTTACTGACAATTAGAATATAAGTAATTTTATAGAGATACAAGTTTAGACAAACCTCAGAATTACGGTAGCCACAAGCATCACAGGTTGATGCCATAACAATTACTTCTTTGAAGTATGGAATATCTGTCTTTCGTAAAGGTTAACATCTTAACAAGGGAAGAAAACACTTCAATTCTGTAACAGTTGATTAGTAAAACTGATAGCTTTTTCTGTTTGTGCTTCCATGTAAGAGCACTCATTTTATATCCATTATGATATGTGATGCTTTTTAACATCACTCTTTAACATGCCAAAAAAAAAAAAAAAAAAAAAAAAAAAAAAAAAAAGAGCGGAAGAAAACAATAAACTGTTTTGGCTCATAAACACATAAAATATACTTTGTACGTTTTAGGCAGAAGGATACTGGTAACAAACATTTTAGTCTCACATTTTGTTGCACAAGCTCCACATGTTGAAGGGAAAGTCATCACCTGCCGCATAAGATAAGTCTTAGAGCACAGATTCAGATTTACTTTTTTCTCTCTTTATCTGCTTTTTAGGGGAAGAGGATACCTCTTCTGGTGCAGTATAACGGCAAATCGCATCAGCTATCTCAGCTGTATTATCCTGTGCTATAGCTCGGCGACCAGCCCTAGCTCCAACTGCCCCATGTGGTTCCCTAGCAACCTGATCAGTAGCATGGTTTGCTGTTCCTGCCACTGCTTCCTCAGGTTCTGCTTGAGAAGAGGCAACAATATAGCCAAGTGCAGCTTGCTGCTCAGGAGTTCGGTCATAGAAGTGGAGAGACATCGCTGGGTCCGGAGATGGAGCATGCCTGTATTAGATTAGCTAATGTCAACTAGGTTAAAGTGTTAAATAACATGACATTCAAAGAACAGCGCCTACCAACAGAAGATAAATTGGCAAACTATATACCGAAGAGATTTAAATTAGGGGAAAAAAATGGAGGGGTGATAAATTTGATTATAAAGAGAGGAAAAAGAAAATTCCAAAAGAAGAAAGCCTATTTCTTCAGCATAGACAGCACGATTGCCTGTAAATTAATCCAATTGAGAGGGAGAGAAGGGAAAGACAAGAAGAATCCAATAAAATATAGTGGGGAGGGGATAAATCAAATTCTAGTCACTTACGGGTTCTCAATAAAACTATTTCCAGCAGGATCATCCAGAACAAAAGTAAAGGAAGAGTTTGCAGTTGCACAAGCCCTCAACTTCAAAAGAAATTGGTCTATTGCTTCTGCGGTTGTAGGATCCTCTTTCTACAAAAACAAAATAATTCAGAAAAAACTTCACAAAATATATTTGTAATTATAAAATTATTGAGTAAAACTTACACACCCTTCGTTCTTCTTGAAGAGCCTCCAGGTCACTTGCAGCTCGAGTCAAAATCCCTTCTACCTAAAACAGACAACTAAACATTGGTGTGCAGAAAAACTTGAGTGGTAATAAAAAAGTTATAGTGACAGCAGTTATAGAAACTTCAAAAGGAGAAACAAGAATTCCATCTCAAGTACTTTCTGCAATCATCAAAACCTATGATGAGACTATAAATGTTTGAGTTTTCAGTAAAAACAAGCAGCCCACCATCACAATAAAATGAACAGGGAGCAAACATCCAGATTCTTACAGCCCACATTCTATATGATATATGATAAGACCAAAGAAACATATGAAAAAGGCCTATTCATAATTTTTCTCAAAAAAATACAGTAACTACCAAACTCAGATCTTATCGCAATGAACCATCAATCTAGCCTTTCATGAAAGATACAAACCAATAGAATAATAATTCCTCATTTTATGTATTCCATTGCCCTTTTTAGAAAAAAATGTGTTACATGGGCTACCAGAGAGTCCAAGACTCCACCATTTTCTTTTCATTTTTTTAATTTTGTGGCAAAAGCACATGTGAAGCAATGGTGGTGTTGCACAAACAGATAATCTGTAGACCAGCAAATTACACAGGAGAGAGCATGACTTACAGTTGATAAGCTCCCACGCTGAGACACTGGCGGGATCTCAAAATCTAGCTCAGGGATCTGCAAAAATCAATAGTTCCGTGTTAGGAAAGAGTGGACCTGTTCTTATGCTGTCAAGTGAAAGAGGCATAATTGCAAATTGATGTTAAATAGCAGGATTGATTTGGCACTCCACAAATAAGCTGGTCAAATAATTAAACACAATCTTTGGTACAACTGTGCATGCATCTGACCAGACAACCAGGAATCTTATATAGTCTCTGCCATCTATTAAGTACACATCATATCTCACTTCATAAACATTTACAAAGCGACCAAGAAATAAGCCAAATGCCTAATTTTCAAAAAATAATGGCCCCATTCCCTATAGGTAGGCCTTAAGGGAAACTCCATTAGGAGGGACTTTGATCAGATGATCACTAGCTTATGAAGCTCGTAAAGAAAAAAATTTCATTACAGTCCTCACCAAAGGCAGATAGAGCTACTGTACAAAAGAATGATCCTAAAAGGAAATACTTGAGCGGTAATAAAAAGATTTAAAGCTACTAGAATTCTTATTTACGTTTGCTTATTACTAGATATCTTTTATAGCGCATAAATTAAGATCATTTAAATTATTTGGTTGTAAAATACACATTGAGACATATCTAACAAGATCCCACATGATAGCTTTCTTTATTTTTTCCTAATACATTAGAGTAAAATTAACGTCAAAGTTTAATTAGAACACGAGATTGGATCAGACATGAAAAAACCTTAATATATTCAAACATGAACCCTGAATTTTAGTTGAAGAGAGCATAACATAGATCTCAATAGCAATTGGTGATAGCCAACAGGATAGATAAAATTTATAAAAAATAAAACCCATAAAACAATTGCACTTAACATGGGGATAGCCACCTAGTCAAGTTAATTTAACAATGCAAACATCAAACAAAAGGCAAGGAAAGAATCCATAACAGCCTAAAAGGAAGGAAGCAAGATAAGAGCAGTAAATACTTTGTTAATCTGCAACAAGGCTCAAGTGGCAATTTGAAAGTTATGCAAACCTAAAATAGTAAGTACCTTTATGGTTGCAGATTCGGATTTGACGACTTGTCGATTGAGCATCTGCAATCAGCAACTGTGAGTCTAACTGATTAAGCATATTAATAACAACAGAATTCCACAAAAATGAAACTTTGAGAAATAATAAACACAAGTTGATTATGGACCTTTGAGTCTCCGGCAGGAAACTTTAGAGTATAAGAACATCCTCGTGGCTGTAGCTCACCAGCAAATTGAACCTCATTATTCCTGCCAGTAAGAGAGCAAGGTGACAAATTTTCTTATGTTTCTTTTAACAGTATATTTCTACCAGAGAAATTATAAATTGAATGTTCTCCCAAATAATACAGAGTACTTAAACTTTCTTCACAGATAATCTCTTCCAAAATCAAATGACAACTTATTACACTAATTCCACTTGAAAAGCCAAATAAAAAATGCTAATGTCGATTCATCCCTTTACCCCAAACAATAGATAAGTCACCCACATCATACACTAATCAAGGACATTTATAGAAAAACAAATAGATTCAAGCAATTTAGCCAAATTATAGAGCACTAGAAGCTACCTGATCACTCATACAACATAAGAGAAACATATCTTATACCAAGAAATATATGAGTATATCATCGTCGTTAAATTGACAATGTAACAATTTTCCAAATAATTTTGACATCAGAGTACAAAATGTGTCATATTATAAACAGTATGAACAAACAATATCATATTTTACTGCATTCTATAGGATATGCAAGATAAAAAGACATATTTTGATTGCTCTTAATCCTACTATTGCAAAGGCACTAAATAATCAAGCTTACAATTGAAATTACCTCTCATTACAATGCGGGCACTCGAAAGCCGACAATAAAACCTGCAACACAAAATTAATTCAACCTTAAATTCACAACTTACTAAAGTGAACACACTCCCAAAAACTCAAAATTAGCAGAGAAAAAAAAAACAAACAAACAAACGTTCAATAAAAATCAATACTTAAAAAAAAGAACAAACCTTTCTAAAATGAGGAATTTGAGTAAGCATTAACCTTGTAGTACCCTGTATAAAAAATAATGAATTAGTTAATTTCAACTGAAAAACCAAATAAAAATGCAGAAAAAGTGGCGAAATCAATGAAGAGAGAAAAGGGTAGATACGTTTTCGCGGCAACGCATACAAAGGCTTTCGATTTCGTAAATTGGAACTTCGTCATCGGCGTAAACAGCTTCGACGAATGATCGGACGTCGGGGGTTTGGTCTTTAGTGGCTTCCATTTTGGGATTATTGAGAAGTTAGAAGTTAATTGAATTGGGAAATTAAAAGAGGGGTTTTTCTAGGGTTCTTGAGATTGCGAGAAGAAGGAAAGTGAGGTAGTGTTGGAAGTTCTGGAGTTGTAGTTCTAGAATTTGGCGGAACAAGAACTAAGGTCTTTCAGTCTTTCCTCTTCTGCTTCGTAAAAACGGCGCACTTCTAACCTCTTTTTGGTTCTGGAGTTTTTTATTTTTTTGTATTTTGTACTCCGGTGTTTTTTTTAACCGTGTATGAATACGTCAATTTCTCCATTTAGTTTATCTTTTAAGTTAAATTTTAGTGAACTTATGTTAAATAAAGCTAAAATAAAAATTAGTAAAAAGAACTAGACTTTAGAGGAAAAAAAAAAAACGAATATAAAGAAAATTGTTATTTCACGACCATGTTTACTTATAAGTACATTTTTCTTTTGTAAAGTATTATGTACCACTATCAAACAATCTATTATCTTGTTGTTCTGTTCATATTTATTGTATGAATCTGTATATTGGTGAAGACTGAAGAGATTGTATGTTCAGTCATGAAAACGTTTGTCAATGACTCATTGGTTGTGTTATGTGGTCAGTGATGCCAATGTCATGTAAATGTTGTATACTTGAGCAAGGACATAAGATATGTAACAATGACTTCGTTATAATGCACTCATATACTTATGTCTAATGGTTTTATGTTAAATATAGCTTTAAACTTCATTATAGCTGTAAAACAAATTCAATAGTATAGGTTTAAATGTTTCATGTTGGATATCTTATGATTCTATTCAAGTGTCAGGTGTCACAGTAAATGTGCAGCTTTTTGAGCAGGGTGTTCACGCACATAAATGAATTTCCTAATAAACACGAGATAGTACAGAGACAAATAGACACAATCAAATCTCTTCGAAGAAATCTCTTTCGAAGACATCCAAAATATTTGGAATTGACCTGAGTATATTATGATTGTATTTTTTCGGTATTTCCTCAATACATCTGATGTTCTTAGGTACAACTCCCTCATTGAAATAGTTGTTGATATAATTTTAACGAAAAGTGTAACTATATCAAGATGGAGGTAGTACAACAATCCATATGTGAGGAGCTGTAATTGGTAAGTTGCTTAAAAAGGCACATACATCTGTACAAGTTGTATGGTTTAATGATACAGTCAGACTTTGCTAGTGACAATATCAGGCTTCGCTTCCCAGATCGTGGTTCCATCGCATGTACAAAGCTTCTTATAGTTCTCACCTACTCCTGCACTTCTTGCAATCACTGCAGCTGCAAGGCCAGGATCAGACTTATCCTCGGATGCATACAAGACAATGGACCGTCCAATTAAATCAACAACCCTCAGCATCTTCTTGATTCCTGAATAATAAGCTTCACCTTTCTCATCGACTTCTAATGTTCCCAGGTCACCCAATGGCTGGAGAATAGCACACCCGTCATTTCACAAGATAAATAAAAAATCAGTTACAAACTCAACGACACGTAAATTTTATATATTATGTTTCCATGGAACACAGTTTTACTACTATTTCCTTCCATAGTAGCCTCACTCTCATTTAGAAAGGCCACCTACACCTGATCCTCAGCAAACCTCGCTAATATTAGGATGTTTAAGGTACTACAGTTCATTATGTTGCATTAGAAGTTTTGAACCCAGCTTTAAAGAAGGTACTTCCCCTCAAAAACCGACATAATGCCCTCCCTTGTATGGTGGGTTGTATGCATGCAAGAATATGCACATCAATAGCTTGTGTACATGCAAGAAAATGAATTGACCACAATACCTCACTTTCACTTCCTTGGATTGGTGGATTGTACACTTTCCCTGTGCTGACTGGACCTTTAGTCAGATCACCAAACTCATTTATAGACCAGCCATGTTTCCCAGGTGGCAACCCACTGATATTGGCCTCGATTCTGGCCAACTCCATGTGTGTCTGGGCAAAGCGAACCACACCGAAAATATCTGGACCTTTAAACTCGGCAACTGCCGCAGACACAAGGAAATCTGCTTTCAATGACGCAAGGTCAGCATCCCTATAAATAATGCAACAATACAAAATTACATACAGTGACACTCAAGTAGTTGCAACATGCAGGCTATAAACATCTAACGTATTACATGTAAATTCCCACCCATGACACTCAAGTAGTTACAACTTGCAGGCTATAAACATCTAACGTATTACATGTAAATTCCCGCCCACCCACCCACCCCCAACACACACACACACACACAATGCCATGTAATAATCTAATCACTGATCTTGGTAAAAAGAAAAGAATAGGTAGTATGCCTTGCTACAGACTAAATGATCTTTTCCAATCAAGTTAGAGGGAATCTCATGGCCATTCATGTGCCGGAGCCAAACAAAGCCAATAATCTAAGTCTAGAGAATTACAACCTTCATAAGATATTGATATCTGATACCTCCCTTGGGATGTTCCATGCTCTAAAAACATCCTCATTCCCTATCATCTTCATTGACATCTGAAAAAATTGAAGAGCTTTAAAATCTTCCAGCTAGCCAATACATTGCACTCCACCTAAATTTTTTCTTCCTCACCACAAACTAAGAAATTACATGAAGATTAGTCAACTTATACATGCCAGGAGGCATTTACTACAACCAAGGGCAGCCATAAACATGACTAACTATAACTCATAGCACCAGCATAGTTGCAGGATATTAGAAACATTATGATCAAAGCCTATAGCTCAAGGGCTCCCCCCATTGGTTAAACCTACATCGAAGTCAAGAGTTGAAATTAAATTTCACAAAATATACCACAAAATAAGTAATGAATAATTGTAACTGATGGACCAACATAGGTCCCTAATGAATGTAGGCAACCTCCAGTAAATCTACAAAAAAAATTGTAAAAACAAAATAAAATCTAGCTGTTTCCCAAAAGCTTTAGGTTACAATCTAAACTGGCCGAGACACAAGCGGGAAGGTCATGATGGCAGGTGTTAAAATATACTACAAAATGATTCAAAATTGAAGGATCACTCAAATGTGTTTGGTTCAAGCTACTCTCACCTGTGCACTTTAAGAAATCACAACTATCAATAACTCCGCTCCAAAAGATACAATAAAGATTGCAGCCACAGTGACTAGACACTGAGTTATCAGAGAATCCATGAACTTTGACCCATTACTTCACATTTACTAAGTTCAGTTGGCATGAAAACAAATTCATCCATGCGACTTTGAGAGAAAACAATCACCCTAACAAGCTTTACACAATACATGGTGCCCTGTATCACAATAGAGTCTAGCACATTGAAGACATGAAAAAATAATATAGTATAACAAACTAGTAAGGAAACCATGACAGAAAAACATATAAACCATGCAAAGCCAGTCATAATAAAGAATTTCAATTGACACAAAATAATGTCACTTCCCTTCAAACATCATTCAAATGGTACGGCACTTTATCGGACAAGAAATCACCCAATAACAAATTTTAAATTAGGAAAAAAAAAGTGATGAACCAAAAAATTTCAAGTAACCAACCTTCAGGTACTCCTTGACCAATCAATCGTGCTTTACGGCCAGTTTGCTCCAAAGCATTTTCCATGGCTACCACGGGTGAAGAACCAAGAATCCTAACTACTTGATTGCTCAGGTCCACTTCAACACTCTTAACTCCTATTGAAGTAAAGAAAACAAAAAAGATAAGTAAAACAAATGAAAACAAGAATTCAGCACGTTATAGATGTGCTAGTGATTCAAGTCGTTAGCAAATACCTTCTAGAGTCTCTAGTTTACTCTTTACAGCACTAACACAACCTTCACACTTCATATCCACCATGAATTCTGTCTGTTCCAAAGAAAAGAAACTATCATCTTCTCAAGTAATAAAAAAGAAAAAAAAAAGTAGTTGTTGTAGTTCAAGCTGAAGCAACATTATGATAGTTAATGCAATAAATTGCATCAGGCAACGGACAAAATGGTATACAGGGAGGGGTGTCCTGCAAAATAACTTATATATCTTCTTCCATAGGCCATAAGGGGGTTGTTTTTGTTTCTGCAACTAAAACTACAGTACCCAAAATCATAGAACATAGAACATTATCTAAAATCATCGACTTGATTGCAAAGGGAAATCATTGTTAAAAGACAAACAATCCAGAAGAAAAACCTATAGTATAAATTAGAGATACCACCGCCACAGCCATCACCCGAATGGTAAACAAATACTACTATTAAAAGAACTCCAGACACTCATAAACAGCAGCGATCCTGTGCTATTCCTTTCGTCGTTATCATATTCGTAACATGGACAAGAATAGGATGCATATATACATAATTATGTATATATAATGCACAAATTAACCCTAGAAATTCTAGTCTTCTGAATTGTGGCCCGTTTCAGATAACTTTCTTGGCATTCACTATCATCCATCCAGTTTCCTCTTTGATTCAATACCACATGTAATTAAAAAAGCTATGATGCACGGACACGCCTGCCAAGTGGCGTGTCCGAGTCGACACGCGTGTCGGACACGGACACGCGTGGGACACGGGGGATACGTCTTGGACACGCGAAAATCCGTGTCCGTTTTTTTTTTGAATTTCTTCTGTACGGACACGGGCCGTCTCACCCAGACACGGTCCGTTTTGTGATGGACACGCAATTACGGCTTTACAAGCCCAACTTCCTCCATTCTCTCTGACTCTCTCACATTCTCAATTCCTCCATTCACAATTCACAAACCTACTGCCTTACTCAAGCTCCCTGAGTCCCAGACCGTCAGCCACTCACCGTCGCGCCGATAACCGCCGTCGCTTCACCTGCTGCTGCTGGTCCAGACCGTCACTCAGTTCACCGTCGCTTCGTCGCCTACAGCCTACTCTCACAGAGACACAGACTTCACTCGCCGCTCGTTGTTCGTCCTCAGCCACCACCCCAGTGTCGCCAGCCACCAGTCCACCAGACCACCACCAGGTAACTCGCTCAACCTAGGTTTCAGGCCGTGGCTTGACTGGCTTCTGTACTTTGTTTTTTTTTTAAATTCAATTAATTCAGTCGCTAACTCGCTCAACCTAGGTTTCAGGCTGTCGTTGTTCGTCCTCAGCCACCAGTCCACCACCCAGTACCGTCCGTCGCCACTCGCCAGCCACCAGTCCACCACCAGGTAAGGGTTATGTGACTTCTGTCTTCTGTACTTTGTTTTCTGAAATTCAATTGCTGAATGCTGATGTTAATTGTGAGGTGGAGCCGTGGAGGCAGTATCACTGTAATTCGCAATTGTTAATTGTTAAATGTGATGTTAATTGTTAATTGTGATGTTAATTGTGAGATGGGTTCAGCTGTCAAATTGTATTGTGCCCTGGTTGCTGAAATTGTATTGTATTGTTGACTCGCTGACTTGCTGGTTGCTGAAATTGTATTGCTGAGTTGCTGACTTGCTGGTTGCTGAAATTGTATTGCTGACTTGCTGGTTGCTGAAATTGTATTGTTGTGTTGCTCACTTTGTTGTGTTGTCTTGCTGAAATGTGCTGTTGTGTTGCTGAAATTGTCAGGAATGTCTTCTAGTTCCTCTGCTTCATGCAATGTCAGTGGTAGTAGTAATTCATCTGAGTCAATGAAAGACCTCTACCCTTTGTGGAAGTTTGTTGTTAAGGGTGATAAAATATCGGGTGGTGGAGGAAATTATAATTGGAAATGTAACTTTTGCGGCGAAGTTAAAAATGGTTCATACACTAGAGTGAAAGCTCATTTGCTAGGTGAACAAGGGAAAGGGATTCAAACTTGTAATAAAGTGAAAATTGATGACCTTGCTAAACTAAGATCGCTTCATCGTGAATCCGAGGATTATAAAAAATCTTTGTTACCAAAAGTTCCACCTTTTTCAAATGAACCCATATCTTCTCACACATCAACTGAAGCTACATCAATGAGACTAGGTTCATTTGATAATGTAAAGAAGAGGAAATCAAAAAATACAATTTCCGATGCTTTTAATGTGAAATCTCGTGACCACTTGGATTCTGAAATTGCTAGAATGTTTTACACAGGGGGGTTGCCTTTTAATCTTGCTAGAAACCCTTACTATGTTAGTTCATATACAATGGCTGCCAATTCTAATCTCTCTGGTTATAAGCCTCCTCCCGGATACAACAAACTTAGAACAACTTTGCTTTGTAAAGAGACAGAAAATGTGGATAGGTTATTACAACCTATGAAAGCCACATGGAAAACAAAAGGTGTTAGCATTGTTAGTGATGGGTGGAGTGATCCACAAAGAAGGCCTTTGATTAACATTATGATTGCTTCTGAAACGGGTCCTATGTTTATGAAAGCTATTGATTGCTCGGGTGAGATTAAGGACAAAGATTTCATTGCTACCTTACTAAGTGAGGTGATTGATGAAATTGGAGATCAAAATGTTGTTCAAATAATCACAGATAATGCAAGTAATTGTAAGGCTGCAGGGGAATTGGTTGAGGGTAGGTATCCTCATATATATTGGACACCATGTGTTGTTCATACACTTAATCTTGCAATGAAAAGCATCTGTGCAGCTAAGAATGTGTTGAATAATGTTGAAGTATATGATGAATGTCATTGGATAACGGAAGTTCATGCAGATGCCTTGTTCATTAAAAATTACATAATGAATCATTCGATGAGGCTTTCAATGTTCAATAAGTTTTCGCCATTAAAACTACTTTGCATTGCCGACACTCGTTTTGCTTCAATTGTGTGCATGCTTAAAAGGTTGAAACTCCTTAAAACATCACTTCAATCAATGGTTATTAGTGAGAATTGGTCCTTATACAAGGATGATCGACGCGGGCAAGCCTCACATGTAAGGGAAAAGATTTTGGATGAAATATGGTGGGAAAAAGTTGATTACATTCTTGATTTTACACGCCCAATCTATGAGATGATTAGGGTTTGTGACACCGACAAATCTTCCTTGCATTTGGTTTATGAAAGATGGGACATTATGGTTCAAAAGGTGAAAGATGCCATCTACAAGAAAGAGGGTAAACTAGATTATGAACAATCTACCTTCTTTAATGTAGTTAAAGGGATTCTTAGTAGTCGTTGGAGTAAGGGTAGTACTCCACTTCATTCATTAGCACATTCTTTGAATCCAAGGTAAGTTTTACTTATTTAATTCATCTTTATTTATTTTTCCTTGTTTTTTATTTAATTTCTTATGGCTATTCTTATTTTGTTGTTAAAGATTTTACACGGAAGAATGGCTTAATGAGGTCCCGGGACGAGTTGCTCCAAATGCCGACAATGAAATTTCCACACAAAGATTACAATGCTTTCGAAGGCTTTTCCAAAGTCCCGATGAAAGATTCAAGATCAACACGGAATTTGCAATATTCTCACAAAAATCAGAGGGGATCTTTCTCAACATTGATTGCATGCATGATATGGCTTTGATGGATGCTAAAAATTGGTGGGCAACTTATGGTTCCCAAGTGCCTATGCTTCAAGGTTTGGCTTATAAGCTATTAGGTCAACCTTCTTCCTCTTCTTGTAGTGAAAGGAATTGGAGCACCTATAAGTTTATTCATTCTTGCACTAGAAATAAGCTTACTCCTAAACGTGCTCAAGACTTGGTATACATTCATAACAACCTTCGATTACTTTCTAGGAGAAGTGAAGAATACACTAAGGGGAGATCTAAGTTGTGGGATGTGGGTGGAGATGAGCATGACAACCTAGGAGAGGTTGGTATTCTAGAGATGGCCGAGCTCTCACTTGATGAACCCGAGATGGAGAATATGATTTTTGATGATGTACTTGGTGATGGTGAAGAATGAAACTATTAGTACTTTTGTTTATTTTATTTATGATTTGTAAAACTATTATTAAGACATGTATTTGGTTTGATGGTTTCTTGATATGTATGAGACTACGTTCGTACACTTTGTTTATTTACTTGTTTTAACAAAATTGTGTGTTTTGAGGCTAATTATTTAGTGTTTTATTGAATAGGTTGTCAAGTTCTCGTTTTTTTGATATATTATATGCCTTGTTATATGCCGTACCCGTGTCCCCTATTTCGGGATTGCCGTTTTCCCGTGTCCGTATGGTGTCCGTGTCGGTATCCGTGCAACATAGTAAAAAAGCTTACATTTCTCTGATTCTCAATTAAAAGAACTAACATTTAAGCATAGAAATTCAACTTAGTTTGCATAAACGATTCCCAAATTCAATAATTAATCATTATAAATCATTATACTTCGTATTAATTGAAACATCATTCTAATTCTCCACTTCAATCAATTAAACACAATTTATCAATCTCCAAATCAAATCAAAACATCATCTTAATCAATTATATCATTCCCCAATTCAATCAATTTAAAACAAAAACTGACCATTAATTCCGGCAACTTCAAATCTTCCTGCAAAATCAATGACAATCAATCAGCATAATATCTTCGATTTAGAGATAGAAAGAGAAACAGAGAGACAAAGAAACGAACATGAGAAGAAGACCTTAGGATTCTCCATTAGAACAGCAGAAGGCGGAGAGCTGAAACTCTTGATAAGGCCGAATCTAGCAGCAACCCCTGAACTCGAAGGTGATTGAGGAGAGAGAAAACGAAGGTCCAGAGACTTCGAGAAGGAAGAAGATGAAGATGGTGAAGAAGATGAAGAGGAGAGAGAAGATGCGACGTAAGCTGCAGGTAGAGCTGTGGCTGCTATGGCGGTTGTTGTTGTGACTATTGACCTCAGAATCGTCATTTTTTTTTTTTTGTCTTTTTAAGGTACTCAACTGTATTAATTGTGTCAATTTGCCAATTCGGAAATGATATTATGTCGTCTACTCGTCTTTAGGTCTATATTGGGTTAAGCCGTTAAGGTACCAGCGTATGCGTACCATTAGAGTGTAGAAATGTCTCCTGAATAAACTCACAAGAATTTGATTCATGTTTCAATTTCTATGAACAAAATATAGCATGACACACCTTTAAAATAAATCCGACTTGATCTTCCGACTCGAAAAACCGAATTGACACCTCTTGTTTACGATGGTATGTTGAAGTGTACTTCATAAATGTTTTATTCCTGTTTAATCAGGTTTTGATCTCAAGGGAAGATAGTAAGAATGTTTGCACTTTTGAGACTTTACCAAAGCTAGCTTTTTTTCTTTTTTTTTTTTGTTTTTTTACACTGACAACTAAGAAATAAAACAACAAACAACAATTTAAAAGGACTAAAAAAGACACTCTCGAGCACAAGCCTTTTCAGCGAACCAATGCCTCCATAGTAGGGGACACCCATTTCCTTTTTAGAATCTTGCAAGCCTCCATAGTAGATAGAAGAGTCCGGATATCCCGAATTAACCAGCATAAAGAAACCTCATCCCGCTTTTTGGGGCCAAGATTAGACACAAAGACTCACAGTCGGAATAAATAAGGATCCTACGAAAACCTCTAGAACAAGCATTGCGTAATCTAGCTAGTTGAAATCTAGCTAATCACGATTTTATCAACTTGACATTAAGAGCAACTTTTGACGTATACAACTTGCTAAGATCATTTGTTGAAAATTACTTGTTTGCTTTACTCCTCTACTAAAGAGGTAATATAATTATTTTTGCAATTCATCAAAAACAAATTGGTTTTGGCATGGAAGTATTAACAATAAGATAAATGTGTGCAAAATAGTGCAAATTGAGCAAATAATAAAGCAAGCATATACGGAAATAAAGAAATCATATATGTTTCGAAATATAAAGAATTTATCCTGGTCAAAAGCAAACTTTTCATCAACATCAACAAATAAATTGTTATAAAATGTGTGACTGAAACAATTACAATCTATATACTTGTATAATTCTACCGATAGCACTTAACAAGTTAACAATACTCTGAAAAGGATTAGTGACTACAAAAGTATTTGTACCAAAAAGGCTCAATGTAGTTGGTTAGGAATTCACCTTGTAATTTCGTATTCTCGTTACAAGGTTAAATTCTCCGGACACCAACGAATAATGGTTAGAAAAAAAAATACACTAAACTTTGAGAATTGAAGTCTAGTTAGAGTCCTCCTTACCCTACAAAAAGAAAAAAAAAACTACAAAAGTATTCGTGGTTAAAAGGCTAATCATGCTTTATCTCTATAATTAGTGAGGATGGTTAACCAAAACCTGGTGGAATATCAGGGTCTTCATCTGCATCGGCATCAGCATCGGAAGCTCGCTTGCGCTTTCCAGATGAGGAATAGCCAGGAGGTGAACTGGAATCACCTTTTTTGGACTGCAATGGACCATTGCGCCAATGAGGTTCTATACCCTCTTCAGTGAAACTATTATTACCAGGATGAGGCTGCTGTGTCTCGGGTTTTAAATCATGATTGTTTGTGGCAGTACTATTATGCAAAGAGAAACCTGAGACTTCTTTATGCTCTCCATTAGACATTATACCATTGCTTTCCCCAGAAACAATGACATGACCATTAAACTCAGTTCCTCTACTAATTGGCACTTGGCCTGAGGAAGACGTTGAATCAATCGCTTTCCGCTCAGGATTCAGTAGCTTATCATAGACTGAGTGAACTGTTTCTTTTATTTCAGTTTTCATGTCATCACCTGATCGAATAATCTCCCACAAGCCATCTGAAATTTGACTCATCGCCTTTTCACTGTATCAAAGATGCAACACAACCAATTAACCATCACCTCTGCCTACATAAAATGGAATGTCAGAGTTCTACAGCTCAGAAGACATGAAATTGAAATTTTTTAGGGCAGTAAAAAGCTTTGTTAGTAACTTAGAAATGAGCCAATCGTGACAAGCAACTAAAGTCTTAACAAACTGCAGCACCTAATCTCACAGTAAAGAAGTCAATGAACTGCAACAAATGTAACCTCTGGCAATACAAGCTTAACACTCAGCACAAGATATAAATCAAATCTACAAGCCTTACATTATCAAGGTTAGTAAAAACAACCTATTGACGAATTTGCTTCATGCTGTAGGTTTTTTCATAAACACACAGTCAAAACAAGAATGGCAGAGCACAGTGTCTATACACTAGGTTACTTTTAACTTATTTATACTGAATTAACTATATTTTGTTGATCTGAACCTGTTAATCTAGCCGAATCAGACTTAAATTTGCAGAACTGAACTTTTCTTAGTTAAATCGAATGTATTTTCAGCAGAGCTTGTTTGAACTTAGTTGAACTTGAACTGAACTTTTTTTTTTGCTAAGTTTACATTCATTTGACTAAATATAATATTTTTTTACTCTGTATCTTGTTTCCAAGTTGAAAAGACCATAGTCCTGTCCACAGATGTGAGAGTACATTTTATTAAAAAAGTAGCTACAACATGTCTATGTGATGCACAAAACCATCCACTTCGCAAGTGCAGGACTAGGCTGAATTATTGGAGACATTAAAAGCCTTCCATTCTAGAAGTTTTTTGCACACCATTAGTTGACTATATACTTGTATAGAAGCCATTCAGACATCAACAAAGTGAGTGTACAGAACCATGTCGCCCATCAGCCCACAATCTAATTTCGATTTCTTACACACATGATCTACTGGCACTTACATACTCCATTATGAACTCACCTCCTCATGTCCTATGAACCTGAAGACTAAGTTATGCCTACATATAACCAGGGTAACATGTTATTCCAATAATTATGTTGGAGCTTGTAGGCAATCTAGGCATGTACAATCAAATGCTCTACATATTTCCAAAGGGTAAGGTATTCCTCTTGCATGTGTCTAGAGAGCAAAATTTATCATCATCAAAACGATAAAAGATTAAACTAATATTGTCTTACATCACAATGCACTTTATAGCAAAGACGTGTTGTAACTCACCGAATTTCTTCATAAATTGCATCACAAAGTTTCCTGGTTTGCATATTTTCTGCACCAGGACGATTAAGTACAGTGGACTGCTTAACCACTGAAATAATATTGTTACGCAAGTCCTCCTGCAGCAATCAGCAAATCTCAGAATAAGAAAATATTGCAAAGACAGATTACCTAGATATAAAAACGAGTTTGTAAGCAATTCTACGAATATCACAAGAAATGTAGAATCCAGCATGAAGCTGACAGAATTAACTATAAAAATAAGGAATGAAATCAGGTATTGTAGTAGATGTGATGACCTTTTAAATAAAAAACCTTCAAATTATAAACATAATTCATGTTTTTTTAGTTGCCACTTGCAACAATTTGACCTTAACAGTATATATTTCCACTTTGACCATCTTAGGAGATTTATCGCAGGAAAAAACATAACCACGTGGGATCTTATCTTACTCATCTCAACACATATTTTCAAAGGTCAACTTTAACTAATGTATAAAAAAAAGCTCACGGCACTGAGGCAATAAAGATCCTGCTGCGCCTAGGCCCGCCTTGGGCTCACTTCAATGCACCTCTTCAATATAAAACAGTTTAAAATTTATGCTTATGTGTGCCTCAGGTATGCCTCTTAGAATGTTCCTCGCCTAGAGCCAAAAGGCATTCTACCCTAATCACCAAGCACCTAGGTTTGCTGTTTTATACACTGCTTTTAATGGCCAAAGTCGTGAGTCGGCAAACATGTAAAACAAACTATTGCAATTAAAAGAATGAGGGGGATAAGGTATACCATAAAAGATAATTAAATTCTATAATAGAATGCAAGCTCTGGAGATTTACAATATCACTTCTGAACCAGAGATGTGCTCATACTGGGGTGTGGCCGTGTGGGCCATATTAAAAGGCATCTACAAATTTATTTATTTATTTATTTTTATAAAAAATTATATTCTCTTCATGTTAAGCTATCACAGATGGAAGAAACACCATAAATAACGATTTACTAAAGAGTGAGAGGACTTGTCTTCAAAAGCATAAGCTGTTCATAGTCCCAAAGCATAAATTATTTGACATCCACCAAACTGTCAATGCCTCAAAGGTTTATAACATGTACTTTGAATATAGACTAACAAGGAATCAAACAATAGATGTGATATTCCTAAAATGACAAATTTAATGCAATTCATCTCTTTTTTCCATTAAATGATACGAAGTACTCAATAATAGATTTCCTACTTTGGCAACCATCCTTTGGAGAGGTTGTCATATACACCCGGGTATACCTTACACCCATGAGTATTTGTTTTCATTTTGATGATTGTTTTTCATTTTATCATTAAATGAAGAACAAAAACTAACATCGGATTAGTTGGGTGTACGGAACACCCGAGCGTATATAACAAATTCTACATCTTTTGTGGATGGAACATAAATTTTTTTAGTATTAGGCATTGTTCAGTTCACCTTAATTTCACTTATTTTAGGTATCATAAGTTCTAATAAGATAAGTTTTACAAAAATAAGTTCTAATGAGGGTTGATACGGGTTACCCAAATTCAAATTACAACTAAAATAAGTTTTAATAATGTATAATAAGTTCAAATAACTTTAGGTAAGTTTAATAAGTTCACATAAGATAAGATAATTTCAGATTAGGTAAATAAAATGCACCCTTAGTGTAGCATCACAACAAGGAATTTAATTTTATAGTAAATATGTCAACGCAAATGTAGGAGATTAGGGTCAACATTTGCTATATATCTTATGAACTCAGTCTTAACATATATTGAATTCAAAATAATAAATGCATTGATTCAACTTGCAGACCACTATCAAACAGGTTTGGGAACAAAGAATCAGCCAAATTCATACTTGACAACTCGAATATTCACCCATCATTAACAAACATGGTATTCAAGAAACGCATAAGCTAGTAAGCTATTGCTAGGTTTGCAAGTCAAAGGTCAATAAATCAATCGTGATTACGAACAACTCAATTAACTCTTCTACCCAGACAGGTTAATACCGTAAATAGATGAAACATTCAAAGGTAAATTTACTCTTAACAAAAGCAGGGCATATAAATCACGAAATTTAGTGCCCTTTCTCATACTTTAGGTGGATAACTGAACCCATTAACTTATTCTTTCTACCAGAATGTCCAGGGTTCTGCAAATATTGGTGAATCAGATGTATATTTATGATGATGAGAAGTCACTAGAACAATTGTCAAAGCTTAAGAGAAAGTCGCCAACACAACCTTATCCATAGCACTAAGTTATGCAAAACTGCAGCCTTCATTTTTGCTTTCCCCTCGTATATATTTCCTCATATTGCAACAATTTCCATCATGAAAATTTTCACAAACATTGCAACATTACCATATTTGCAAATGCTTTCTCACTCTCTCTTCTCATCATATGGGTCTCTTTCTTCATTTCTCTCTATCTCTCTCCTCATCTTAAATTTTGTGGGGAACGGAGAAGGAAAGGAAGAGGGGGGGGGGGGGTATCCTTTCTGCTTGAGCACTGATTTGCTAGCTAAATCCCAAATATATCAATTGATATATGCATAATGTTCTAGGCTAAGATCCATTATCTTATCTAGAGTCAGTTATATTGATAGAATTCCCTAGATAATATTTCCCAATTTGCAAACAAATCTAACACAAAATTCTTGGCATTGAATGGCCATAAAGTGTTTTCTCTAGAGAAATCCAACCAACAATAAAGCTTAAGGAAAGAGTATTTCCTCATTTGTCGGTCAATGTTACAACAATCACATTACTTCTAAAGATGAACAACAACCACCAAGTCAATTAAACCTCTCAAGAAATTGATCGACCCGGGATAGAAACTAGTTTGGAAATAACAAATGCCTCATTGCCCGGCAACATCCAAAGCAACAGTCCACTTTCCACTTACCTTAACAATTTCCTTCTCGCTACGAGTACCCCCATTGATTCATACCAACCACCTCAAACACCACCAAAACATTAGTTTAATTCAAAGTCCAACTTTAAACAAATTCGTAATAAATAGATAAAACCCAACATAAATAGTAATTATATATCACCAAAATATATTCTTGCTACTCTTTTTCCCTCCAAAATTCGACCAATAATAGAAAATTGGAGTAAATATAGATAATTTTCACACTAAAAGATTTCAGCATTGACACCCACAAATTCCAAGAAACTAATCAATGTGCATATGATAAGATAACGAAATATCAAACAAAAACTCAAATCACAAACAAAAACAATTAAAATAATAATAATAACAATAAAAGATTTTGATTTTCTTAGAAGTGCAATAAGAAAGGAGAGAGAAAGAGTACGTTTTGTTTGAGTTGACGGACAATTTTGAAGCGAAGACGGTCGAAATCGCCATCATCTTTGAGCTTGGAAATGACTTGTTCAGCTGTGATCTTTTCATCTCTACTCATTGTTTTAGGTTTTCTGTATGCGATACTCTCCTTTAACTTTCTTTGTTCAAGGAAAAAAGTGTATAGATCAGTTAAGATATCAATGTTATACCATATCAATTATACTAACCATAAACTATACTAAGGAGTACTAGTATCTTTATACCATATCAATTACGGATTATTCCCTCTATTCCAAAGTAATCGAAACGGTTTATATTTAAACAATTCATAAAGATCATTAAATTTAGATCAACCCATTAATTTAAGAGATAATTTGCTCTAATTAGTTTTTTTTTTTTTTTTTGTAAGGTATTGTTCTTTTCACATAAAAAAAATAAATTAAAAAAAAAAAGTTCAATTGAGTAAAATAATTTTCAATCGAGTAAAAATTAGTAATTGTAAAAAGAAATATAATAGAAATAGTTCAATTGAGTAAATAAATAGTTTAGTAAAATCACTATCACTTCAGTAAAAATAATTTCAATTCAATAAAAATAATGTGAAAATAAGTTGGTGTTACTCCTTTTGTCTCTTAATTAATACATTGACATCACATATTTCCAAATGTTCTAAAATGATATGTTTGATCATTGTCATAGTCCACAAACACACTCTTAAACAAAACTAGTCTTCCGGCCCGTGCAATGCACAGCTTGTTCATAGAAAATTGCATTGAGAGATGAGTGAGGAAATACCAATAATTATGAGTGTAATATGTAACTGAAAACATAATTAAAGAAATAAAATTTTGGGACTTTAATTTAAAATAAGACTTAATAGAAAGAAGATGGAGGGACTAAAATCAAAGAGAGAAAATAAAAAGGTTGAATTAAAGAGGTGAGATGAAGATAAAATGTTTAATGAAAGAGTTAAGAAGAATTGTATAATTAAAAATAAAAATATAAAATGACATGTGACACATTGAGTTGAAGAAGATGATAGTGAAGTGTAATAGAATGATGGCATATGTTTTTTTTGGTTTGGTTTTTTAAATACTAAGTATAGATAGATTATCTTCAATATTAACTTGAACTTCCTCAAAGACCCTTTTTTTACCAAAGAATTTGTACCATTATTTATACCTTATTGACAAATAACTACTTGTACATATTTTTGGAATCATTCATTGCATATGTATTTAACTCCCCCATTAAGTATCCACCGACATTTTCTCACGTCCTTTCAAGAAATAAATCTTTATCTCTCCTTCTTTCGCCTTTTTTTTTTTTACAATAGCAAATTTAACTATTACAAACTACGAAACTTTTAAACAAGCCAAACCAGCTCTTACAAACCAGCATAACACAAAAGAAAAAAACTTTAAAACTTTTTGATCGACAAGTCTCGATTACTTGTTACAAAATCTGCTCGTCGTGGAACATACTTTTTAATAGGCACCACAGTTGAGATAAGGACGGAGTAAACATTGTACGTTGTTGAAGAGCAAAACCCATAGAGATGAAAGGGTTGGTAAAGAGAGAGTGTCATTGTTACACCGGATAAAACGAGTCACAACTTGCGGCCCCGTACCATAAACAGGTACACGTGGCCCCTGCTCAAGAAAAGGGACTGCAGATGACATGCTATGAACCCCCAAATTTTACATTTGGGGAGCCGCCTTCAAGGTAAGTATTTGAAAAATCATTGCTAAAATATCAAGAGAATTAGACATAGTCAATTCTCTAAAGATCTCCTGACATTTGAAATTGGAATAGGACACTGACATAGACCACATAACATCAACAACCTCTTTACCGACAATCACAACTAACACCCTTTTTTCTATTATTCTCTATTAGACCTACGAACACTCTATTTCTCTCTTCACTTTACCATAGATCTTGACATGTTTTCCCAATGAAAAAAATAAAATATTATTCATTCAACGAATAGTATTTCGATTAATACTAAGGGTGTTCATTTAACCAAAATTTGGCTTTCAATATTTGAATTTCTTTCGGTCTATATTTCTCACCAAATCAAATTCAAAAATAATACTGCGTAATAAATTTGGTCAAAACTCATACAAGTAAAAAAAAAATACAAAGCTTGAAAACCTAGTGTAATAAGGCCTTGTTCTTTAGAGTTGCTATGTCCTGCTCTACTCTGTGCTGTCCTGCTCTGCACTACTCTGCCTTGCTCTGCTTCGCATTGCGTGGAAATCTAGCTCTGCTCTGCACTGCTGAAATCTTGTAATTTAAATAATTGAGCTATGCTTTGGAGGCTCAAACATCCAATTGTAGAACATGACTATATGAGAACAATTTATAATTAGATTTTTCAATTCCAAACAATGTCAAACCGAAAATTTAAATTTTTAAAATATCTCAATCCAATACGATTTAATTTGAAATTTGAATACGATGAGTATTGATTATTCAATTTGGATTGAATTATATTTCGAAGTTAATTTGAAATATTTTCTAGATATCTCACAATCATTAAACCCTCCCTCCCAACCTTCATTTTCTCTCTCTTTTTCTTTCTTTCTTTCTTTCTTTTTTTTTTTTTTTTTTTTTTTTTTTTTTTGTTTGTGAGAAAGTGGGCAAAGCCTAGAAACAAAGCAAACAAAAACACACTACAGGAAAACAAAAGAAAAACAAACACAAAAGAAAAACAAAAAGCTTTATCCAATATTACAATAATTTACAGTCTCAACCTAAATAGTCAAATTCTTTCTTCTCACAAATCTGAGTGTCTTCATTTTCAAGATGACTGACTACAATTAGTTAAGTAATTCTGATTTCCACAAAAAAAAAAAAAAAAAAAAAAAAAAAAAAAAAAAAATTAAGTAATTCCACCCAAGTCATAAAGGGCCTTATGTTCTTCAAGGGATCAGACTCCAGACAAAGGTTCAATTCTTTATGAAGACTAGTTTATTAGATCCATCAGAATATATTGTAGTTTTGAGAGAGAAGTCTCCTAAATTATCTCACTACTCACTAGCATCTTAAAAGCTGGCAATTGACAATTACACCTCTAGGATTTCGAATCCCCAATATTGTTCTCTAATTCACTAAAAATGAAGGGTTTTGTCAGCTTAAATGAATTCAATGAAGCTATATAGCCAATACCTATTTTTTCCTATCCCAAAACCCTATCCACCAAAAAACCAGCAGGGGTGAATAAATGCTGTTTTCCTGTACAACTTGGTTCTAATCCTACAACCAATGTGCTATATATAGTTACATAAATATGTTACAGCCAGAACAAAGGCACAAGAAATATAAATTCTATGTTCTGGAGAAAACTCATAATAATCCTGTATATGCTTCGAAAATCTTGATAGACAAGTATCACCACGAAGCCAGCAACTTGACACCAGACTGATTTTGCAAATTCACCCTCCTTTGGCACCAAAGATAAAGATACAGGAAGATCAACGACGAGACCTTTTGCGAGAACTGCCATGTTCACTGTGACTTTGTCTGCAAAGATAGAGAACGGTAAGTGACAATTACATACGTGCATTACTTTTTTTTTTTTTTTTTTTTTTGACGGCAACATACGTGCATTACTTTCGTACAGCCAATGAAAGAAATTAGTAGCTTACAAGTCATCAAGATCACGCTCTTTACTCGATGAATCTTCTTTTCCATGTGATATTCTGCCAGCCTGAAAGTAAATTACACAAGCTTCATCAAAGATACCACAACACATCTATATATAAATTTGGATCTGCCAATCAACAAAGCCTTTTTTTTAGCACCTCCCTCCCCTTCTTGGAACAAACCAGCTCAGCAGACCATGCCTTAAAAATAAAGTAGCAAACTATTATAGAAATTTAGCACCTAAAACACTTGCTTGATACCAGTAGCCCAGTGATATGCAATGCCACTAACACACAAAAGGTAAAGCATTATAAGCATAAAGATTAAAGACAAGCAGCTCCTTTTTAATCTCAGTCACATCATCATGCACGCACAAGTAATACTTGATAATGATAAAGACCGAAGAAGGCTTGCCTGACTTTTCTTGATTTACTAGTTTAATGCAGGGAAAATGACCACTTTGTTTGGATTGAAGGAAATGGACCAAAAGGAAGGGAAGAAAAATGGAGGGAAAGGAAGGGAAGGAAAGAGAAATGGAGGGATGAATTAAATTTCATTTGATAACAAATGAAGGAAGGAAGGGAATTGGAGGGGAGAGAAATGGAGGGATTAAGTTGTAAGAAATTGATCTCTCCAAGAATGGAGAGATTTGAGAGGAAAACTAATCATTCATCCCTTTCCTCCTCTTCCCTTCCCCTCCCTCCCCTTCTTTTTCTTCCCAATTATCTATCCAAACACATTGTTAGTAATATCCTAATCCAAATAAGAGAAGATTTGGTAACCTTAACTTGAAAAGAATAGTTCATCAGATGATACCAGTGACAAACAATCAATATTAATCTTGAGTTGAATCCTCTGTCCTCTGCCATTTATGTACTTGTCATTTATGTACTTGTACTAGACAAAGTACACAAATTTGGAGTTTCCTCAATAATGCAGGTTCATACATTTGCATCACTCTTACTCTTTGTGACACATGGTCTCACATCCACAATACTTCTAGATATTAGGACTTTAAGAGTTAGAAACGAAGCTGGAACTATCTGAATTAGAATACTTATGGACAACGTCTTAGAACCACTTTTATTTGCCTATCTTAATGAGCAAAAAATTAGAATTTGGAGGTGAAGGTTACTGGGGTTGGCGGTGAAGGTGGAGTCATGGGTTGGTTGTGCAGGTGGTTGGGACAGTGAGGAGATATCAATGGTGGAAGTGGAGAGTAATTCACTTAGGAGATGGTCAGTACAATAAAATAATATAAGAGCAATAAGGGCACCAGATGTAATACACTATACCTTGAGGTCACTTTAAAATGTCACTTCTATATATTTTGGTTTCCACCATGCAGAAAACCCCAAACCAAAATGCCACCATGTAGAATTTTCCAAATTTAGAATTTACCAGATTTATAAAATCCTTCAAAACAATACAATGATTAAAATGCTCTTACATCCATTAATGACAACCCATATTTTTTCTCTCCATGGGTTAGCCTTATTAAGAGCAATGAGGGCACTAGATGTAATTTAACTTCTTTTTTTTTTATTTATTTTGTTTTTTGTTTTTTTGACAAGGAGATGTATATAGATTAACCCTAAAGAAAAAGTCAAAAAAAAAAATAATCTTGTTTTCACCATGCAGAAAACCCAAACCAAACCAGGAAGCCACAATGTAGAATTTCCTAAATAAATATAATCCTTCAAAACTGTTATGATTACCCTTACACGCACCCGCTCATGATAGCTAACCCAAAATTTCTCTTTCTTCCCCTTTTCTCTCTTTTGTACTATTAATGATTGACTGAATTTATATCTCTCTTCCGATGAGGTGCAATTATTTAATTGATTTGCATTATCTTCGTATTCACTAGAGGTGTGATAATGATGAGAAGTGCAGACATCTTCAGGTGTAATTGCAAGGGTTGTCGCAGTATTGTTGGTGGTGAGATTGACGAAAAATTTAGCAAGGTGGTTGGTGGTGGCAGCAAATGGCTAGGAGGTCATGGGAAGGGAGTGATTAAGGGCCAATTTTTTTGGGGCTCAGCTTTTGTAAATATGCTACCTCCAAGGATGAAGTTTAAAATCGGTATGAGCTTGTGAAGGGTTAAATAATTCTCCCTTTTGTAAGATAAAAAAAATAAAACTTTCTTCCTCTCCTAATATTCATCTCCCAAAAGTCCCAAACAGAGGAATTGATTTTCTTCTACCCTTCTCTCCCTTCAGATTATGTAAATATGCTACTTCCATTGATGAAATTTAAAGATAGTAAGTTTGTAAAGGGTGAAAATAATTCTCCCTTTCCTAATTCCCAATGTATAAAAAGGATTAAGGCGCACCAAAGCATTTCCTAGTTCCTAGCACCTTGCGCCACATTGAAGTGAAGAGCACATAATATACAATAAATTTTTTGAAAAAAAAAAATCCTTGTGCGCCTCGATGCGCCTTAGCTGCACCTTATCAAAATCGCCTCGCCTAGACAATAAATGGCGCATTACCACTAACGTCTTGCGCCTCAATGCCTAGACGCGCCTAAAATCTTATCCAAACAAATTGTTTGACTTTTATGGAAGATTGGAAGAAAAATAACCCTAAAAGTGCCTAAAAAAAGAATTAATCAAACTTCCGAATTAAAGACTATTCTCTAATTTTCCTAATTGTCTACTCTTATTCCTCTTTGATTTTCCGTCAGGAATTAGTTGTAATTTAAGAACGTCATAAAAGGGGAAATAAGAGACCACTTAGTGATGTAAATCAGAGTTAAGCAATGTAACTACACACTAAAATTCATACCAAGAAAACAAAAATAATAGAAAAGGCATGCTTACTAACAGGATGGATTAATGAATTACCTGCTTGATGCTTCTAGTATGAGCCTCCAGATATTCTTCATAAGACTGCAGCAAGAATTTTAGATTACAAAAATCAGGTTAATATACTATAAAGCTTGTCCATAGAGAAAAAAACCAGATCTGGTAATTCATGCTTCATCTGGATAAGGTTACATGTCAGCTGAGGCAGATTAAAAACTATGTGAGCTATTGATAAGACTAGAACCTGAGCCATAGCCAAGCTGATATCAAGTAAACAGGCTGTAAATCGACCAATCAAACTATGTAAGTCCCCAGGCTCAGTCAGTCAAGCCAACATTACAGCTTGGAGGCTGAAGTTGTATCAACCTAAGCTTCAGGTCAATTTCGGTGTTTTACATTAGCTAAAGTTGCAGGAGATTTTACCTCCTATCATCGGTAGGGTTCTTTTTGTGCTTCAAAGTATTTTGCGTCACATAGTATATTTTTCAGAAATCCACGTTTCTATACTGAGGATTTCCTTATTAGTATTAAAGCTAAGGGCTAGATACTTCTTGTCAAAGCATGTTCTACACTGAGGAACACCCCCCGAGGCCCCAACCAAGCACAAAGCGTGCAGCCTTGACTTCATTGGGCTTGTAAAGTAGTAATCCATAAACAATAAAACCCTATTACTCATGCAATGAGAAGAGCAATACAATTTGAAAATCATATTTATTGGAGGTTAATGCAGGGTAAGACTGGTCAAGGCTCCCACGAGGCCACAAGATTAACTAGGAGCCAAGTGCTCTTCCGAGCCTTGCCTTCTCTCAACAAAAGAAATAGACTTTATCCAAAGAATTCATCAGGGACTCCCTTTGTTTTTGATTTATTGCAAGGCTTTCACAATTGAAAAAGACCCACAACTATTTCGTCATTTCTCACTCCCACTAATTTCTGTCACAATATTATTTCATTATTCCCTTCCACAACCTCACTAGCATTATTTTTCTTCCCAATACAATTAGATATACCCCTATTAATGATACTTTATATTATATCATTCCCACTTAAGTCCCCACCCCATAAAAATTTACTTGAACTTTATGCACACCCTACTATTTAATCAAAAACAGGAGTGGAAACTAGCAAAACTCTATAATCAAGCTCACAATAAATATTAAAATATTTTACACTACCACTCAAACATTGTCCTCGTCTCACAACAATTATCTCACTTAAAAAACTTAAATGAGTAATTCTCATGTGTAATTTTAAATAGAAAAACCTCATATTTGATTGGCTTGGTTGCTAAAAGTTCCCAAAATATCATGCCACCCTTCTATGATTATTTACATCATATTAACTTAACATATTTGCCGCTGCATAACTTAAACCATAAAAAAAATACTTCCTTTGTTTTTTTTCTATTTGTCCAATTTGTTTTTTTGCGTAGTTTCCATTGCATATATATAATTAAAATATTTACAAACTTTTACAAAAAAACATATAAAATTCATGTATGTATGACACTCACACTCCTTCCCTTGACCGTGCCCCTCAACTTCATTGTTTAAGGGTTTGAGATACCCACCACAGAGCAAAGTGACACTTCCACCGGAGCCTCGATTTCCTCATCATGAACAATCCCTTCTCCGCCGCCACCTTACTCATCTTCCACCTCGCCTCCTTGCCCGGCAATGAGATCGCTCAACTCTTTTTGTTTGCATCCCCCACCTTTCATCACACCTAAAGCAAATCCCTTTGGCTCTTCATTCTTGTAAATCCGCTACGGTGAGTCTCCGCATCGGTGGTCCACTCCTTCCGTCGTTCAATCCACTGGAGCTGCCTGCCATATTGATTGAAGATTGTGATTCAGTTACCTTAGGCCATGTATTAGGCCTGTTAGCTAATCAGTTATTTCGTTCATCGCACCAAACATGCCAATATTAGCATTGATGGTTCGTAAATGTCACTCATTGTTCAAAGAACTATTCAGAGTCCCTAGAGCTCCTTGTAAGGCTTGTTGAAAAACCCGTTGTCGGACTTGATTAATCGCTTTTTGTTGTTCAAGCTGAATGGTTTCGTTTTCATAATTTCAAATTGTTCTAAAGTTTAAGTTGAATTAATCAAATTCATTTTTTCTCGTTCGATTTCAAAACATCCATTCACTCGAAACTGATCCACGTCTATTTTGACTTTTTTAAAGCGAGTCCTGGCTTTTTCCAACTGTTCAATGGCCTTACGGTGGGTTAGGCAGGCCGTATGTTTGCACGAGGCCCAAACCCTTCCCTTTACTGTTGTTGTATTGGGCGCCACTATTGTTGGGATATTAGGCCTCGCTGTTCATCGGTTGGGCTTGCCCAAACTAAATTCCCCGAATTCCCCCTCTTCGATAGTGGTACACCTTGTCCTCCTCAATCAATCCGGCCAATTCCATCGCCCGATCTAAACAATCCGGGTTCAACGTCCTTAACTCGGTTTTGACTTCCCCTTTTAACCCGTTCACAAACTCGGCAAAGAGAAGGTCTTCAGAAATTCCTTCAAAGGGGAGCAACGAACTCGATAAACTTTCTGCGATAATCCTCCACCATCCCCCCTTACCCCATCGCCGGCCACTATTCGTATAGGGTGCAGGCGTGAAATGGTCAAAATTCTTGGTTTAAGTTCCGACCACTGGGTTATGCGTCGCCGACGTTGTTCCCGTTGATACCACTTCAAGGCAGGGCCATCCATGGCTACCACAGCCGCCTTCTTTTTCTCACGTTGAGAGAGTTGATAAAAGTCAAAGAACATCTCCGCTCTAAGTATCCAATTATCAGGGTCTTTACCTTCAAATACCGACAAATCTAATTTCCTATGCTCCCACTAGCTCCTTTCGCGAGGGTCTCCGTCACGCGCGTTGCCGCGTCGCCATCCTCCGAGCTCTCCGTCACGCAAACCACTAGTCTGGTGGTCTCCAGGCATAACAGCGAACTGCTGCTCGCCTTCCATATACGGGGTTGCATTCGGCACTTGGTACTCCCCGTGATTCTGACTTGTTTCTGCCTCCAAATTGAACACCGGCGGTGGTAAAAGTGGTGGATTAGGAGATTGAGTTCCCCTTAAGACCTTCAATTGTTTAGCCTTTTGATTTTACTCCTATCAATGGCTGCCTGGATCAGTTTGGAAGCAATCAATCCTTCCTTTCAACTTCACTTTGTTTTCTTCCTGTCTCTTTTGCTCTACTTTAAACAGTGTCGTGAAGTGGTCGGTGATTGCTTTTTGGATATCCTCCATGGCTAGCTTCACTGCTTCCGCAACAGTTGTGCTAATGGAACTCTCGTGTTTCATCAACTTCTCTTCAATCGACTTCAATTGAGACTCGACTTCAAGCTTCTTGTCCACCGCGTCGGCGCGTTGGGTCAGCGTCAGCCCCGTCATGATCGACCGCTCTGATACCAAGTTTGTAATGGACTACACAAATTTACTTAATAATAATAATAATAATAAAAGGACTAATTTCTCATTAATGGGTTGAAGGAATACAAGTTAGTAGCTTGAGGCTACAAGTCTCCTTAGCAACTTGAGGTTGCAACTTTCCAAAGGGTCCTTACAAATTTCTGAATACTCTTCCTATTACCCAAACTAACATACTTATACTAAGATAACTAATGTTCAGAGTTGACTTTAAGGCTAACATGTGACTACTTATCATAATTAGAAAAACCATAAGAAACATAATAGAATTAGATTGCTTTTCTTTCCTTCTCTTCCTCTTAATTAGTTGTCTTCTACTTCATTAGAGTTGTGTTGATGCCTTGAGATTGCTTCCTGTTACTGTGGTTGTTGTTTAACCCTCCTCCTAGCATAGACCCGAAGGTTCGGTTGACACGAGTCCATCACAAACCATTGCTCAGCTACATATCTTCTCTTTAACAACATTACCACCCACTATCACAACAGCAATACGCCAATAAGCATATTCATGGGAGCCACAAATTTTATGCAATTGGCTCAGGAATCAAATTCAACCGAATCAACCATAAATACTAAAAACAATCAGAATCAAGAGCCCAAGAAGAATTCATTGGATTAATGTAATAGACTAGCCTTAGGACGTAGCAGCCAAAAAAAAGCTATTCTAGGAAGAGACAACTCCACTTAAGTAGACGACAAATTTAATTAAAAAGAAGAGAAGGAAAAAAAGCAATTAGCATCTAGAATGTTTTATTATGGTTTCTCCATTTTCGTTAAGTAGTCACATGTAAGCTTTAAGGTCAACCTTCACCATTAGTATAAGTAAGTCACTATGTGTAACTTAAAAAGGTATCCAAAAATTAGTGAGGAAAACTTGGAG
Source organism: Chenopodium quinoa (assembly GCF_001683475.1). NCBI lineage: Eukaryota > Viridiplantae > Streptophyta > Magnoliopsida > Caryophyllales > Amaranthaceae > Chenopodium > Chenopodium quinoa. Next base: position 2,176,190 of record NW_018744693.1, on the reverse strand, counting down.
AGTTGCCTCAAGTTGCTAGGAGATTGGTAGCCTAAAGCTACTACTTGTATCCCTTAATTATTCCGTTATTGAAGAAGCAGTCTTTCTCTTAATTCCGAGTAGTATTAGAACGAATCAGCTTCTAGAGTAGACCGGGATTACCAAAATATCCCTCCTAAGGCCAATCTATTACAATTAATGATCTCTCTCCCTCGATTCATTCTCAGATAAAATGACCTATAACGCAGTGAGCGGGGATATCAGTGATGGTGGATGGTGCCATAGGGTGTCATTGCCATTGCGAAAGGCTGGCCAAGACTCCAGGGAAATGGCTGCAGCCATGAGGTATCATTATCAAGGTGGAAGGCTTGCTAGGAGCAAGAAAGGGGAGTTGAGTGGAGAGAGAGAAAGAGAGAAGGAGAGAAGGGGGGAGTTGTTTACACATCTAAATTTTGAATTATGATTACCAAATCAGCAGTTTGGCACCTTTACTAATGATGTAAATTTGGTTGAATTTTCATTAAAACTAACAAAAGATAAGATTTCTAACATTGACTTCACAAAGTGAAATTCTTATTGCAGATTAAGAAAAAGGTAGGATTAATGTGAGTAATATTCCCATATCTTATCTCTAAATTTAACAATTCATAATTCATATATTTGTGAAAACTGTATATACAAAGGAAAGGCTTTAGCAAGATAACTATACAAAATTACTACTGCAGCTATAAAAATTCAAATATTCTAAAATAATTCAATCAGCAGCAGAAAATAATAATTATAAGCTGAAAAGAATATAGCATATGAGCCTCTTGATAACTAAAGTAGCTAAGATAGGACCATACCATTTCAAGAAACTCATCTTCAGAAAGAGTACTACACAGAGGACTCATTTCACCAGACATCCGCATGCCATCAACTTGAGAAGAAACTTTGTGATCAGCTGGTGAGTCTAAAGCACTTCCTTTACAATGGGCTTGCCTAGTCAGTGAACCTTTACTTCCTGAGATAGGCAGACTCTTGGGAGGATATAATCCAACAGGTTCATGGTGTGCGATAAGGGACCCACTTGCTTCAGTATGATATTGATATAGATAAGATGAGTAGAGCATGGATTTTGTGGTCCAAGTCATATCCATAGAAGGAGCAACATACCCCTCTTCAGGAAAACAATATCCAGATTCCACACCAGGCCTCCTCACAACAAATGCGTCCCTGAAATAGAGTAAATAAAAAATCACAAATAGCACATCCAACCTGACTAGCTTAGCTCTGACCTATCATACTACCTTTTCAGACTTGGGTCCTCTTCAGGTTCTCTATCAATAAGTTGACAAAGTGCTTCCCCAATTTCTGGAGGTACCTCCTGATAATAATTGAAATATTTTAATTCAACTTAAACTCTGTTCAAAGTTGAGCAGGGGAGGCAAGAGATAATTCATGCATTATTAACCTGGCAATCTCTGCTTATTTTGACAGGTTTGTATTCATTCAGTGGATTTTTCAGATGGATAGTTTTGTGGAATGGCAAATTACTTAAACGCAACCATTTGACTCTGAAACTGCGCCCCCATGGATTATTAGCACCAGTTCCTTGTGTCCAAACATTCTCCCGCCTCCGGCCAACAGAAGACATCATCTGTGCATACCCTTGGAAGAATCCGCTTGAATTAACACTATATATCAGAATTACTTTACGACATTTCTGCAACATAAGGGAATCTCGATAAAATACAACATTGATATAAAACATCATCACATCAAAGGAAGCAATCTTACATGAAAAGCTTCTTCCAGTACGGGCTCATTCATGAGTTGGGTAGCCCAGATTCCCTTTTCAACTGAGAGTTGGATATTTTCATGATTCAAGCTCTTAATGATAAAGTACTTCGTATCTTTTAAAACCATATCTGAATTGTTCATCAAAGCACTGTGCCCCTTATCTTCTGTCCTAGGTGGGTCTCTCTCCTCATTTGCTCTACAGCTGGAACTGTCTGAGATTACAACTTACCTTTGTCCGACATCAGTCCACACATAAATAAAAAAAATAAAAAAAAAAACTTTTTTACATGTATAAAGCTAAACGAAAAATATAAAGTGTTAGATATGAGCAATAACATACTAAATATTTCATTCAGTTAATAAAGGCCAACAGTATTTTCAAAGCTCTAGTTCAAAACAAGATAAAAAATTCAGCCTTGCACATACAAATGCAATTGAACATTTTTAAAATATATCCATATGCATGAATAATTTAACCACACCTGATCTAATAGAAAGCAGGGTATTAAGATTACTAGTAAGATGGATGCTTTGAAAGATTGGTAGACATTCCAAGCATATCCGGTCCAGCCACGGTTTCATGGTATAAGTCATAAGCTTTATTTCTTGGGTTTATCCTTAATTCTTGTAAGGTAGAAAAGTCTTTTTTCTCTATCTTTTGTGGTATCTTGTTTGTCCTCGAATTTTTTTTTCAGCAGTATCATTAACCAATCAATAACATCCCTCCCTAAGCATCTCAAAACCTCAACAAGGATACCATTTGAGGCAACTACTTCCCTACTTTCTTCTCTCCAAAGCATTTTGTACCAATATTTTTTAATCCCTCCACATATTGCCCAATTTGACTTCTTCGTCCTCAAGAATGATGTCCTCTATACAACTTATCAAAGTATTATGTCAATCTGTTCACAACCTCTCTATCATAAACAAGAATCCTTTGTCTTTCATCCTTCATACACCACACCATAAAGAGGCCATTGGTCATTGCTTGCATTTTTCTTGCCATCTTATTGATCTCTTTTGCAGCAACTCTAGTGCAATTTGTCGTATACATATTTATACACCTTTCACTTAATTAATCATCAAAATAACTTCCTTCATCTTACCAGCATGTACCATACTATGCTATAGTTTGTTCTTTTCTACAATCATTCAAAGATAGCCATTCTATTCTCTTCATAATTGCCTTATTTACATCCTTATTGAGCCATGTTGTGTTTCCTGTTGCATTGGTAGTATCCATACACCATAAACCTTATTTTCCACTATAGAAATAGAATTCTTCACCTATTACCCCAACAACTTCATCAACTATTCAATTATAGTAGCCTTTTAAATTTAGACCCAATAAGCTCCACATTACAAAATCTAATCCTTTGCTCACCTAACATCTATTCCATCATAGACTCAATTAAATATAAAAATAAAGGGCTAGAAGTCGGTATTGTGTAACTACAATTTCCTTTGATATCATCATGCCATTAAGAAAACAATGTTAGTTCCAATTTTTGAATTGAAATTCATTAGAAGTCATTCCATCCTCCATAACCAAAAGCACCATGAAACAAGTGTTACAAGGTTCGCGGTACGGAGGTGCGAATTGCGACCTAGTTCATCGTACGCGGTACAAACGCGACTCAGGTTGCTTGTGGTCGCGACTCAGATCTTGAAATTGACAACCCGATTTAGATTTCATAGACTGAGGTTATGCTTTTGCGTTTTAGGGTTAAAGGTTGTTGACACTCTGTGTTGAAGCTTCAAAAATGGTGGAGAATAAAGGTTGAAGACAAACATAGGAGAGAGGAGAGAGAAATCAGAACATTGGATACTACTTTTATTTTTTTATTAATAAATTAAGTGAAAAGTAGGAGAGACAAGTCAGAAAACTGAATGGCTTTTTAAATATAACAATTGGACCCCACACACTAGTAGTTTCCTCTTTATTTTATGACACCCACCCTTTTACAGTTTTACTTTCCCTTGGTTATTAAAAATATCAGATACGATTGACCCAAGGGCAAGGCAGTATTTTTATTTTTTCAAAATACAGAGTATATACTTTTTCGTATTTCATTCATATATATATATATATATATATATATATATATATATATATATATATATTCGTACCCATCGTACCGGAATCACCAAAGGGCAGCGTTCCGCGTATTCGTTTCCGTACCACGTTTCGAATCGTACCCCGTACCTTGTAACATTGCATGAAACATTCTCAAAACCGCATTGACTGTCTCCACATGTCCAATTGGAAGTCCAATTCTCCACAAATAAATAGCTTCCCTATGTGGTGAATACTTTACATCACTACATCTAAATTATCCTAAAATTGACTTTAGAAGCTTAAACACCTACTCTCTCTATCTTTATTTGTTTATCTCGTTGTATTTTTTGAGGTTAAACTTTAAAACTTTGATCACAAATCCTCAATAATTTATAAGAAATAACATAGTCAAGTGGGATCTTGTTAGGTTAATTATAATGTCTATTTTAACAATATCTATTTTTTAATATTTATGCGTGTTAAATTAAAGATATTTTTGTTTTTTTACAATCTTGAAACCCGTCAAAATTTAAATGGGACTAACAAATAGAAAGAGAGAAAGTACGATATTTACAATCCTTATACCAAAATTAGTCTTCATGCTAATAATGGGGTTTAACTTTGAAGCTTTGAGCACAAATCCTCAATAATATACCCGTCATCCGACTTTGATAGACGACGTGTTGGTCGTGTTCAATGCCAAGCATACTCCCTCCGTCCCCAAAACTTCGACCCTTTTGGGTTGATTTCGTGGTTATTAAAAAACTTAAATAAAAAGAAATAAAAACATATTGGAAAGATAAATTTACATGGGGTTTGTAAAAAAGTAGAAAGATAGAGGATTAAAAATACATGAAAAAACAAAATTTTATATTGGAAGCTAATTTTGCACAAATATTGTTGTAAATCGGTGGGTATTTTAATGCAAATGGGTCGATCATCTTGGGACTAAAATTAGGCCAAAAGGGTCAAGTTTTGGGGACGGATGGAGTAAAAAATAACATAGTCAAGTGGGATCTTGTTAGGTACATTATAATGTCTACTTTAAAAATATCAAATTTTTATTATTTATGCGTGTTAAATTGGAGATATTTATGTTTTTTTGACTATCTTGAAAACCGTGCAAATTTAAATGGGACTAACAAATAGAAAGGGAGAAAGTATGATATTAACAATCCTTATACCAAAATCAGTCTTTCATGCTAATAATCTTATCACCTTTTGTTACAAAATAGAATTGCATCATTTACTATCTGATCATCAATGTCAATATCAACTTCATTTTTATACTTGAATTGTACTGAACCTCTAAAGTCTTAATAAAGAGTGAAAATTGGCAACATGCCTACATACTAATGAAATTGTTTGCAAGTAATAATGTAGAGGCATTCTAAGCTGGCAAAAGTCAATCAAAACTCAACTTCAGAGAGCTAAATAAACGAAAATGATTCAAAAGGCTAAGCGAACAAATTAAAAATTAAAGTTAATAAATTATTATAGCAATTTTAAAAAAACATTTTTTACATGCATAATACACAGTAGACAACAATAAAAGCTTTATAAAGTCATCAGTTGCTTAACCTCAAAGTTGTGTGCTCAAGTTACAAAAATTTCATTAGGTATTGAGCAATATTATTTGTTAACTACTTTGAAATAAAGCATGTTACAGAATTATAAAAAAAAATAATAATAAAATAAAAAAAAATAAAAAAAAAAAGAGAGAGAGAGAGAGAGAGAGAGAATACATTGATTGTCATAAAACAGTTTCTAGGAAAATATCCAATTATGTACATTTACTGACTACACTTATACATGGTTTTAAAAGCAACATTTTGCTGGTTTAAAAATAGCATATGTTGTCAAAAAAATATTAAGTTGTTAGTGTTTACAAAATGTGTAAAAAATAATTAAAATATGTAAATAAATATGGGAAGAAACGATATATACTTCCTCCATTCCTGAAATCGAATTAATGTAAGCTCTTGTTTCTAGGGTAGTATGGATACAAAGTATGTGTAAAAAAAAAAAGTGGTTCGGGAGCAAAGATAGAATGGTTCAAGAGCACTATCCACTTAAAAAGAGCCTAAACCTAATGGATATTGGGAAATAAATAACAAAAACCTAGTTGATCTCCCTTGTTTTCACTCCAATCAACGAAAAAATTGCCATATTTGCTAGTTGGTAGCCTTTGAGAAGCTCATGAATGCCAAAATTTCAAACTAGAGTATGTAGCTATAAAATATTATTCACAGCAAGACCTCACTGAAAATAACAAATTAATTTAAAAAAGGTTTATGTACTAGGTTAACTTTCTCATCCTTTACAGCATCTGCTATTCATTTTTAGTATTCTCTAAAATCCTGGATGTTCTCAACCACTGTTCTCATAAACCAAAATTTTCACTTTTTGGTAAAGTTTTAATTAGCGCAGTTCTGTAGACATGCATACCCAAAAAGCATAAAAAAGATTACATAAATGTACTAACACGCATTAGAATGCAGAAAAGGTCAAGGAAAATGAAGAGGAAAAATACAGTGTGCAGGAAGACACATAATGACATAATCACTAATCAGGCATCAAACTTTGACAGCCTAAAAATTCAAGAAGGAAACTACAACTGAACAGCTGGAAAAAAAATGATCAATAGTAAAACCACAAGATAAGGCCAACGAATCTTGACAGAATTTTTTCCTTGCAGTATTATAATCTAGTTACGTTAGCAGAATAAATTGCTTGAATCAAGCCAAAGAGGAATAAAATCATCATGAAAATACCTGGTTCTTCCAAATTCTTGGCATCATGCTTCCGGGATACAGAAGAATCAACAATGGAGGCATTTTCCTTTGCAGTGTCAGTAGACATGTCCTATATATATCTGTCCAGTCAATTCAATAATGGCACAATCTGCAGCAGCATTAGCGACTTTTAGAAGAAAAAATAGCCTGCTAGGTTCATCTATAAAGTTAATATCAGACAAAACGACAGAAAAACAATGCATTGCTACTGGGAATAGTCTTTAGCAGGAATCATATAGCCATCAGTAGCAATTATAAATTAGAATATAAATTATTAGAGGCAAAGCACTTTTCATTCCCCCAAAACTTAGCACCTAAAATCTTTGATGTGTGAGCCTCAGCCCCATGCCTCGTCACTCAGGTTTACAATACTTGTACCTCTTACGCCTAGAGATTTTTGAAACCAAGATGATTACAATGGGCTGCACATACAGTCCATATTGTACATGAGGTCCAAAATTAAGTATTTTAAATTTTGATATTTTGGTTTTAATATTTACTTCTCTGTATTCAGAAAAGGATAGAGAAACCTCTATATGGGATTCAGGATATTTCACCTAAGAGATTCCCCAAGTCCCAAGGAAGCACACACTTGAGAGGCTCCCCAATGAATCCACTCTCCCCTACAAGAGTATAGGCATACAAGCCCAAACCTAGCCACAGGTTTCTGACTTAGATTTAAGAGGGGCAACACTACAGAACAAATGAATATGATTGTTGTTAAACATGGCAGAAAAATACAAATTGCTTGCCCCTAGTTAGTAAGTACAATTATTAGATTGTACAAGTAAATATGTATAGTCCTCTAACACTCCCTTCCCGAGAGAGAGAGAGAGTTTTTTTGACACGGAGAGGAGGTATTCTTAGATGTATAAATACAATAATGCTCCCATATAACTAATTTACTATGCACTAACGTGTTCAGGAACAATCCTGCAACATAACCACATAACTCGGCCTTCGTCTAACTTTTAACTTGGAGGTGTTGATACAGATGTGGTCTTTGCTAATTAGATAAGATTTAACAATTATATCATTCTATGGATACAAAGAGGTGCCTAATAATAGGAGGTCAAAAGGAAGCAATATATGTCAATAAGAGTAGCAAATTAACATATACTATATCCCAATCTCTTTGAGACTCTGACTAATGAACCTCTATCTTCTCTTCCTCCTTTTTCTATTTTTACCCTAACCTTCCATTTCTTGGACGTCCATCAATGCTACCACCACTCTAACTTTCATTACCACATTCACCACCTCATTTAGAACTACACCTCTGCCATCTATCATCTACCAACATATCTTCCCTCCTCCATCTCTCTGCCAAAAAGGCCAATGCCATTCTGGATATCTACAAAGACCAAAACTTTATTTATCCATCCTCCATTAACTCTCCCCAGGGTTTATTAGATCTGGCTATTAGTAACAGTGGAAAAGTTGTGGCGCATAAATGGAGACGCTAAGGGTTGGCAAACAGGGGAGGAAAATAATAAGAAATGGCGCAAAGCCATTCGGGGAGGAGAAAAAAATAATAATTGAGGAGCAAGGAGAAAGAGTATTTATCCTATTACATAGATAACCAATCAGCAAAATGTACAACAACAAAAACGGAGAACAAGTTGTCCTTAAAAATAATAGTGGTTTAACTATCCTTTTAGATAGATAACCAATCAGCAAAAAGTACATGAACAAAAACAGAGAGCAGTTGTACTTAAAAATAAAAATAAAAGTGTTATAACCCACTTCCATTGAGTTTCAGCCATTATCTAGAAAATGCTTCACTATATACTCATACAACAATCTTGTCAAATGACTTGGAAAACAGTTTATTCACAGATAAATATCCTAATTATAACATTTCACTAACTCATTTACATGGTTTTTTAGCCTCTTCTCGTATTTTTGAAATGTCAACCAACTTTTCACAGATAAATATGATATTCCAAAATAAGGGAAATTCTACATGGTGGCCTCTAATTATTGCACTTTGTATAATTGTATACATTGGAAATTTACTATTGCCATATTCTATAGTGACCCACGACTTTTGCAAATATCTCTAACATGCCCTTATAGATGTTATATGGCTAACTTTTGGTGTTGATGGTTAACCTTTAGTTCCAATAAGTAAAATTACTACCTTACCCTCCTAATTAATCCAACCATCACCACCTAGCTGCGACCACTGCCATCCAGCCACCACCACCGCATTTAAAACAAATCCAACCTCCCCCCCCAAGTCCCCAACCCATCCCTAAACCCACCTCACCCCGCCCCAAAACCAACCCCCACCCACGCAAAACCACCCCACTCATCCAAAACCAACTCCACCCACAAAAAACAACCCATTGCACCCAAAAGGTAGTAATTTTATTTATTTTACTTAAGGTTAACCACAAAACAAATACAAGTGCACATTGGAGATATAAACAAAAGCAAAGGGTCACTTAAGAATATGGCCCCCCAAAAAAAAAACCAACGAATAATTAGAGGCCATCATATAGAATTTTCCATAATACAATTAACGGATGTGGAGCTACAAGGAAGTACAAGTAGCCAAATTTGCTACAGATTCCGATGATCTGGAGTAATCTTTCAAACGACATGTTTACACATTTGGTGAAAGATTGGATCAATTTAGGTATCAAATAAGATCTACAACAACAGCAACAAACACGCTTGACTCTTATTCACAGAAAATCAATACACACAGAAAATTAACAATAAATTAGACATTCAAAGCAGTAGAATAATCAAATGACCACAATAAAATGCACTAAAAAATCAATCAGAGGAAAATAAGCAGTGTGCTTTAAAGAATAAAGGTGTGAAAACCTCAAATTGCAGCTTGAACTTGGAGCAAATGTTTTGGTGAGAAAAATTAGGGATATCAAGATCCAAGAATATATATATTGTAACGTTTTAAGGATGGGAGCCTTGTGACTGGCTAGAGAGCTACATAGAACAAGCATCAAACTTTGGATAGTCTATCCGGCCCAAAATGGTGTAAGCCTTTTTCCTTCATTAATTTGGCCTGCTCTTCTTTGCATGTACTCAACCAAATTAATCTTCTGCATTAAATAAACAAAATCATCAATATAATAGTCAAGATTCTCATTTTAGAGAAACTCTTGAATCTGCTAATCTAATTTCTATAAAATCCATGTCAAAATTATAATAATTTTTTAAGTAAATAAATGGACATAAAATACCTATAAACACACACATTGTAATATTGCATGTATTTACTCTATAATCCCCTACAAAATGTATACCCAATTTTTAAAAATATATCAGGGATTAATAATAAAAAGAAATAGATTAAATTAAAACAAAAAAGTGGATAGTGAAAGAAAAAGCAAGAGAAAATGTGGATAAAGAAGGAAAAGTAGAAGAAAGTGTGGAGATGAACGAGGTTTTCATATATACAAAAAGGTGAATTTTTTTTCGGAATGTCCATTGAAGCCAAGTATGAACATCATTTAGTGATGGAGGTTAATGCTAACATTACCTCAAGTCTATACAGCTATACCCTATTCCAAAATCCCCTTAAAAAGAATGGTTTGTTTTGATAGTAAAAAATCCATTAATGTGTACTCTTAATTTATTAATCCATAATGCATTCCAAGCAGTGTAAGAGGCCAATAATCTTCATGCGCACTCCTGCTAACCAATTGCAAGTGCAGCATGACATTTATCTTCCTGCGCATGAAAATTTTCAAATCTACACAATACACTCATCTACCTAGATATTCTTATCTCAAAATTTCCCTACTCATAGCAATTGGAATTGAAAAGGAAACTCAAGCAATGGATATACACATGTCAATGTATGCAATTACCTCTATCCAGAGTTCTCATGAAACATATAATCCAAATTTCAGTTGTTTCAGTAAGAGCAGACTGCCAGACAGCACAAAGCCATACCTCAGATTTCACAGTTCCCAAGCCACAAGTTCTCTTTTATCATGAAGTTTGTTGTATCTCCATCAACGAGATTCCACATTGGATCAAATCTGATGTTACAATATACTCCTTTCGTCCTATACAATAGGCCACATTTAACTCAAGGTCATTTTAAAGAAATTAGGTTGAATTACTATAACTATCCTTCTTCAATTAAGTTTTTACATCTTTACCATGCCACAAAGTAATCTTTTCTAACTTATCATTAAGCAGAAAACAAAGAAGTAGCAAGTTTTACAAAGAAAATTTAGAAAGTGGACTATGAAGTATAATTTTGGGATAAAGTAGAAATGAAACCAATTATTTAGGGATGGAGGGAGAAAGAAATAGCTCTAACAGGCTAAAAACTATATTACATTGATTATAAGTGTGAAATATCTTTTTTTGTCTCCAATAAGAAGCAAAGTGTAGCAAACAAAGTTCTTCTAACCACAAAATCTTATCATGGATGCTGCTTTTCTACAATGATAAAATCAAACTAATAATGCTTCTTTGCATTGATATGAGTAAAGGCACTAAGGCTATGTACAAATTGTACACTAGTGCCCCTATATCCCCCCTTACGTAGACATCACTAGAAAAATCGGAGTAACGGGATGTTCAGCCAATTACGAGTAACACATACTACAGCTTTATTCAGTTCAATTATAGTAAAGCAGAAAAAGGAAGGAAGGGAGGGGAAAAGAAAAGGTTAGGAAAGGAAAGTGATTTTATTTCCCAATGTTCGGTTAATGAAAGAAAATGAAACGAAGAGAAGGGAAGCGAAATTTGATTTTGTAAAGGGCTTTCCTTCCACTTCTCTTCCTTTCTTATGAATACTCATGTCATTTAGCAAACCAAACACGAGAACATAATTAACCAAAAAGGGGCTACAGCAAAACAAAATGCCACAACTATTCTCATCCAATAATGAAGCCATGATCCTGATAAATGTTCTAAAAGACCATGCCTCTTGAAAACTTCTCGACTCGACTCAACTTGAATCGTTCCGGCATGCTAGTTTAAACCTTCACCCGCTGTTTCAAATTCCGACCACTAATTATATTCCTAATTTTTTGCAACAATTATACATATATAAACCATTTTGGTATAGTTTTTAAATTCAAAGTATTTATTCAAACATTCAACAACTAACAATCAAATTAAGAAACAACAATAACCCTAAATGACCAAATAATACATTTCGTCTCAATTTCACCCAATTAGTTCTAAATTAAAAAGGATTAACAATAACTTATCCTGAAATAGCAACATTCAGCTATCAATTTCCCAGAATTCATCCGTTTCTCTTCCAAATTACAGCATAAACCGTTTCAGCTTTGCAAATTCCTCAATTAAGCAATTTTAACTAAAAATTAACCGAAAAAAAAGGAAAAATCGAAAGATTTAAGCAATGAGAGTGAATGAGACAAGGATTAATTACCTAGCGAGTGAGAAATTGAGTTGAATTTCTGGAAAAATTTTGAAAATGCCCCCAAAAATCCTTACCGCTGAATTTAGCTTGGTTGTGTTTTACTAGTAAGCACTTGGGAAGAAGGAACGACGCTCTTTGGCTCTTTCTACTCTCGCCTTTTTTTGAATGATCCTCTCTTTCCAAATACAGATTAAAAACACTGAAATGTTTATTGTGTGCTGATGTTGTACCGTGTACTTATATTTTGTACTCACTAGTCGTTGGAGCACGCGCGATGCGAGTGCTCCCCCAACGGTAAGATAAGTGAAATTCGTGGTTGTGTTCGGTTATTGTGATATTCGTGGTGTGTTCGGCTATTGTGATATTCGGGGTGTGTTCGAGTTGTATAATAGCAATGATACACATGAATTTGTAGTATTAACAAGTTAGGATTAGTGATAAAGTTTTTATGGGGAAATAACTATGGAAAGTGATACAAATTAGTGCTACAAATTAGCTAACATTTCCTCTCGACATTGCCTTCTCTATCTATCTATATATCTCGTTCTCCCTCCAGTCCCTTTTCCTCTCTTGACTCTACTCTATCTCTCCTAGCCCTTTTCTTTATTTCTCAAAACTCTCCTTCTCCTTGCTCTTTTTTAGTGGATTCATAGCTTTAAGCTCTCTCTCTCTGTCATGTAACCCCAAAAAAGTATTTAAGTTAAACAATTTCCTAGTTACAATAATTATTCCAAGTATTGGAAAATAAATTTCTAGTATATAGAAGAGATACTAATCATGTTCACCAATATTGGAAATACTCCAAATTTTACAAATGTAAGGTTTGCAAATTTGAGAATATCTAAGTTAAAAAAAATTATCCTTGCAAAATACTTTGATGGTTTTACAAATTTTAGTCAACATCTGCTTTTTAATGTCAAATCCTCTTCTCTATATGTAGAAGAATTGTACAATATTTATGACTTATCAAAATTTAAAAAGTTTTATTTATATATTCCACAATTACATTAAAGATGATTTCTTGTATATCTTCCTTCTATAAGGATGGTTTCCTCCGTCTTTGTCTAGAATCTCCCCTTTTAATATTCCTCTAATCTCTGTATGTAAATATTGTTGATCTTACATCAACCACGGTTTTAACAATAGAAATTGTAATAACACTAATTCATTTAATAATATGCAAAACAATAATTATTGAAATGTTGGGCTTGTATATATTCTAATAATGTAGAGTACATATATGCGCCAAGCATAGATGAAATGTTGGAAACTAAGAATCTCATGATATATTGATATCTGTACATACAATGATGACATTTGGCTTGTATAACTCAAGACACCTGACAATTGGTGCCGCACCTAGATATGTGCTAATACCCTTCAATGACAAGGTTTGATTTCGAAAAAAAAAAATTAATTAAGGTTTGATTTCGAAAAAAAAAAATTATAAGGAGGTTTTTGTAAAATTTCCTTTAAAATATGAAATATCTTGGAAAGTAATGTCATTAATATTTAGGAAATACGGGTAGGCACAAACGATGAAAAACTACATGTGTACATTTGTTGTAAAGTTATCCTAAATCAATAATTACCTTGAATACGATATAAATAAAAGTAAATTAAAGGAAATTAAATTAGGCTTTATTCATAAAATTTTCCTTCTTTAAACGAGTTGAGTAAAATCAAATATCAATGAAAAAGACTTGGTCTCGATAATTAAAGGGATGCTCTAACTGTTTGAGTTATACTTCATTGTTAGTGTGTGTATATATTTTTTTTTTGATTCAAGAGAGGCAGAGCCAAATACAAAGAAAATAAGTGTGTGTATATATGTGTGTGTATAAAATTTAAACTATAATTTGAAATTTAGTAACCCTTATTAAATATTAACCCTTATTTAATCTTATTTGTCTCATACTTATTAATCTTTTTTAGTTTTATTTTTTAGAATAGGTGAATATAAAATGAACAAAAATAACTTCAGAAGTTCAAATTAAATACAAGGTTATATGTTGGCATAGTCTTGCAAACAATATAATACATGTGAGTGTGTATGGGAGAATAAAACAATGTATGGGAGAATAAAACACTATATTTTATAAGGCTAAAAGGGGCTATTTTCATAGATTTTGGGACGGAACTAACATCCTTAAACTGCTTGTAAAGTGACTTTCTCTTTTGGTGAAGGTGTAGCCCATGCCCGAATTTAATATGGTATATATTAGAATCAGACCTACTGTTAGAATCTTTAATGGCTTAATGAAGTACACTACTACGTACACTATTAGGCCAACTTATTCATGTGAATGGGGAGTGAAAAAAAACGCACTCTAGCCTATAAAACATTATATATGACAAAATTTACTAAGCGATCTTACATATGAGGGGGAGTGTTGACTATTGAAGTATTGAGACATAACCTTTAAACCTTTTGAAAAAGGAAGAAGTATTTGATATTTAATTAATTACTTATTTATACTCTAATGATCTAATCTAGTGGGTTGCATAATGATCCACTCTATAAGACTATAACAAATAAAAAAGTACATTAATTAAGGAAGAGGCCAGGGGAAATACTTGTACTATTTTACCTACTCTCAATCAATTCGTCCAAGTCTTTGTCATCCTTACAAAATATGCTAAAATGCCTCTTAAAATAGATTAAAAAAATAATTACACCAAGAAAATTAAGCCATATACTCATATATTATAATAAGTACAATATAATATGCGAATAAATGATTTTATTAATTTTACTAATTTATAATTCATGAGTGATCCGTCAATGTCTGCCGCAGTAGACATAGATCAAAGCCTCTCCCATCGTCAACCTGGAGGAACAAAGTTACTTATAATTAGATCAACTACATATACAAATAAAATATACACGGAGTAATTCCTTTGTCCCTTAAAAATTATCTACTACATACCTCCGTAAAATGTTATGTGTAGGTTTGGGGTATTATTTGTGAAATATAAAATATTCCAAAGTTGCACTTAACATTTAACGGAGATAGTATAAAACTTTTGATGATGCCTAAAACACGTCTTAAACCAGTAATAAAATTTGATTTTTATTATTCGCAACTTTAGAATATTATTTGTGAGATATAAATTATTTCAAAGTTACAAATAATAAAAAGCAACGGGACAATTTTATGGGGAGGGAGGGGGCAATGTATGAAGTACATATATATATATATTACCTCTGCTTGTATGGTGTGAACCAAATTACTGCCAATTCTTGATGAAACACAGTTGATCACATTTAGCCCTTCTTCACCAAGTACACGGAGCATTTTCGAAAGGCGAAAACCTCTGTTATTTTCATGATCGTCGTCATCCAATGCACTTGTACGAACAATAACTTCAATTAGTCCATCTTTACAAGGTTTTACTGTCACATGATGACTTTGCTGCCGTTTAGAAGTGCTACTACTGCTTGAACTTATTCCAGCACCTGATGTCATTTTCAATAATTCATCTCTTTTATCATTTAGTGCTTTTATTCCCTCCTCCATGCTGTTTATATGGTTTGTTGTCACTTGCAAGAGATCCGAAATCGACCGCTTCTTCTGCTACATCGATCGGACAATGCAACACATACATTAGCAAAATACTGCCTTACTCAATCTTAAATGGATAAGCTAGTATATAGAGGCTAAATTTTCTAACATTGTAACAAAGCAATTACAGACAGAACAATGGTCAAATTAATGCAAAACCTTAGGTCGATTAACAATGAAGATATTGATAGTCAAAGGTACATTTCAAAAACTGCGTAAAGTCAAAATGAGATTGTCAAATTGAAATGGAAAGAGTAATATAATTAATAGAGTATAAAACATATTTCTGGGTCATTATTATCTTAAGCTTTTGGTTGCGTTGGTCCACTAACATGGTATCAGAGTCAGCGTGACACGAAGGATACGGATTCGAATCTCATCTACCCCCACTTTCAACCATCAGCTTAAGATTTTGGTTGAATTGGTCCACTTACAAGAAGTATACGAGGTACAAAGTAGTACTAACCTTAATAAGTGCAGGAGGTAGTAACGACCGAAGTTCTTGGTAGAGGGAGGACATATCATGCCTCCTCTTCCGCTCAATTTCCACGGCCTTCGCTTTCTTCTTCCCGGCCTCATCCTTACTCGGGGCTGGAGCTGGGGCTGGGGCCGGGGCGGGGGCTGTGGCAAAGTTGAACTCCACAACATTATTATGTTGAGGTAGTTGAGTTGAAGCTTGAAATGAGTTACTAAAAGTCAATAAATTATCATGACTATATTGAGCTTGATTCTCTGTTGAAGTAGTTAACAAAGCTGAAACATCATAATTTTGAGGGGTTTGTGGAAAAGCATTACTGATAAGCTGCATTAGCTCATCATCTAGTGAAATTGAATCATAATCGAAGGGATTCGATGAAGTTGGAGGATTGTGGTCCATGGATTATTATTATTAGTACGAGGTTGATCAAGTCTAGGAGTAAAGTTTTGTTCTTAGGATTTTTGTTTAAGGTTTCGTGATTTATAGCAATTTATAGTGATTTTAATTAAATGTATATATAAATGTTTGGAATAATAATTCAAATAATTGAGGACGATTAATAATGCATGTATAGTATCTAGCTCATTATAATATTATGCTACTTTGGATTTTGGAATGTGTTTTAGATGCAAGATAGACAAAAAGATCATACCTATTATAATTTTTTATGAAGTAAGTAGGAAGTTGGAGTGATTCTTTATGGGATTATTAATAATGGCAAAAATACAGAAACCTAAGCCACACTGATTAGTTCTAGCTCTTAATAGTGAGCTCATCACGACCCTAGCTATGTGTGTAAGACTACTTCACTACTCTTAGGTGTCATTTGGTTCGCAAAGGGTAATCAGAATGGAATGAACAAAGGAAAAGAATCGTAATAAAATGAAAATCCCCCAAATTTGGGGTGTTGTTTGTTTTGAATAACAAAGGAAACACAGCCACCAGTCCAACCACCACACCACCACATTGCTTCACTTCCCACAATTTCCAGCCACCACACAGCCACTCCATCACTTGCCGAGCCTCCTCCACCACTCGCCGACCACCGCCTCGCCTCCTCCACCACTCTCCGACCACCGCCGCACCTCCCCGCCGCTCCTCGAGCCCTCACACATTTCCCCTCCCCCGCAAAAACATCCCACTGCACAACCCCTGCAAAACCCTGGAAACCCCTCCCTATCCCCGTAAAACCACCGTCCAGCCCTCCCACTACCCTCGAAACCCTAGCCGCTAAGGTTTCGAGAGATGGTGGGAGGGCTGGGAGGCGGTTTTACGGGGATAGGGAGGGGTTTCTAGGGTTTTGCGGGGGATGTGGGATGTTTTTGCGAGGGAGGGGAGGGCGACGAGGGACGGGGGAGGGGCGGCGGTGGCAGGCCCGTTTCTGAGATTTTGGTGGCATAGGGGCGAATCATAAAAATGGGCCCTAATTGCTAATATTAGATTAGAATGTATATTTTTTATAAAAAAAATCGGGTATGCAATTAAATAAAATACGCAACACTTTATTTAAAGCATAAAATTTTATTTGTACTATAACGCTTATACAAAGTTACAAACATTTTCTTCTAGCTTTCCTAGATGCAAAATCATTAAAACACGAATTATTTAGTTAATGTATGAAATTAAAAAAAAAAAAAATTATTGAATTAATTTATAAAGTAAAAGTTTATCCATGTTTTTATTAATCATAATTCGTATAATTTAATCTAAAATTGAATATTTCAGAAAATTTTCATGTACAGTTGAATAGTTCAATAATATAAATTTATAATAAAAGAAATACTTATAATTTCAGGAAAAAAATAGTACATTGATGAACTTACAACTTAGAAATGAATTTAGGATAATGGCTCATATGACTGACAGCAATAATTCATCTTCAAAATTCAAGGATGAAAATCCAAAATAAGACTTAACACTTAACGGTGAAAAAAAACATAAACAAATACTCGTATAAAATATTGATAAGAAAAATTGATACTCGTATGTGAAAGCAATTGAAAGAGTATAACTATAGGAAAATATTTAGGTTTAAAATTTTGTTAACCCATTATAAATTGAATGTATGTAGAGAAAATGTTTATGGGGGAAATCGTTTTATTGAGAATTAATTTGGGAAGGAAGGTAGATGAAAAAATCAGAAAAAACAAAGGTAATAATGGAAGGAGTGAAAAATACGGAGGAATTTAGTTAGATTAGGGGAATGAATTTGGAAAATTCAATTTCCCAAAATGAAGGAGCTATTTTCAAGGAGTATTGATAGCTGATTAGTGGAAATTTCAAGGGGAATAACTAATAAAGCATTCAATTGGTTTGACTAATTTCCTATAATACGCATTCTGTATTAATTTTCTTTTTAACATATTGCATTATTTGGGCCTTAAATTTTGGGGCCCTGGGCAGCCGCCCCACCTGCCCCGCCCCAAATACGGGCCTGGGCGGTGGTGGGGGGAGGGGCGGCGGTGGTCAGGTATGAAGGTGGGTTGGTTTTCCGATGGTGGTGTGAAGATGGGTAGAGAATGGGAATGAAAATACCTAGGGGGTGGGAAATAAAGTTAGAGGGATTTGGGGAATGAATAGGGTGAAGGGAATGGGAAAAATGGTCTAACAAACAACAAAGGGAATGAGGGCAGTTGATTTCCATTCCCTTTGATGATTAACCCCAACCAAACGGCCCCTTAATGTTGATAATAGGTGAAGAAATTTCTATTATTCCTTGGGTTATATAGCTTTCTACCTCGGTACCAATAGTCCCTCTATTCCATATTGACAATCTTTTAAGAGTTCCAACTATATTTTTCTTTTATGTTACTTTACGGTTCTGGTTGTTTAAGATTGATGGACAACATTTTTCTAAACTTATATATGTTCATAGTAATTTGTACTTCGTACAGTAGTCCTTATTAAAACCTATTTTTTTCGAACTTAACTTATTTGAACTGATTAGATCTGGAAAAAAAAAGGTAAAGTAACAAACTATCTGAAGGATTGAATCTAGACTTTTTTTAATTGTCATATAAAAAATACTTTTTTCTAAATTGATTAAGTTAACCCACATGTGACTTGAGAGTTGAGACTATTATCCTTAGGGATTCAGTGGGGCAGGTCAAGTGGGAGACCCGCCCCATCCCCGCATGGATCTTGGTTTGGCGGGTGGTGGGGCGGGGATGGGGATAAAAACCATATTCGCCATGGGTGATGGGGCGGGGGTGGATTTTAAGTTGTACCTGCCCCATTGACATCTCTAATAATCCTGGCCATGTTTGGTAATTGGCTTTTTAATGGCTTTTTGGTTAGTTTTTGGCTTTTGACTTTTTTATGTGGTCAAACAGCCAAAAAATGTGCTTGATAATTGGCTTTTTAGTCCGCGAAAAAGCTAGCTTTTAAGCCAAAATGAAAAAACTGCTTTGAGTAGCTTTTTTGTTGGCCCACAAATTATCTAATAAATAGCCAACAACAAACAATTAATTTACCAAACACTTTTATAAACAGTCAGCTTAAACAGCCAATTTCAAAAGCCATTATAAACAGCCAAACATTCCAGCTGGTCAAACAAGCCAAGTGAACCAGCCAACAGCCATTTGCCAAACAAAGCCCCTATCTAGAACAATAAAGAGCTTACTTTCTTTCTTCTTCTTTTTTTTTTTTGACATTGTGTTGTCAAACTCTCTTCTTATTATGCAAAGTTTTTGATTAACAAACCAGGGCTACACCCGACATAACTGTCCACTTTATACGATCAAGGAGGTTCTATCTCAAAACCATATGGCAATGAGGGGAGTAGCCCCTTAGCCTTATAAAGTGGACACAACTTTTTTTATTTCTTCAATGTGGGATACAGTACACATCCCAATACAAATTCTTACTTATAAACTCAACCAATGTGGGACAACACACCACTCACATATGGGGTTTTTTCATGGGCTCAACATTTTTACTTAGTGTAATTCCTACTTAAAAGTTAAGATTTATCATGATATTATAAAAGTATGATTATGGCCATTAACACTCCTAAAAGGTATTGAGCCCGTTGATTATATGAAAAATGCAAGTTGGAGAGATTTGAAATTGCCTTAGATCAAGAAAATAAAAGCCAAGCATAATTAACTTTAAATTTCAAACATGCTCATTGCTCAATTAGTCAATTACAATACTTTTATATTGGTTTCTCAGTTTAGCTAGCGTAGAAAAAGCGGAAGGCTTTCAACGTGCTTAATTACAATAAAGCCAATAATCTCTTCAGATTCATTTAATCACATGTTTAAATATAGCAAATTATATATTTTTTAAGAAAAATATAGCAAATTATATCAGCAATACTTGCATAAATAGTACGTAAAATTAGGGGCTGCCATTTGTTGAAAAAATGTCATAAAGTAACAATGTTGTCTGCTCGTGTTATGCTTGTGAATTTGTGATTGAATTCAATTGTCTATTGCTTTGCTTGAAAAGTTTCAACAAGGACGTAAAAATAAACATCAAAACGTTTTGCGTGAGACTGGACTCACGTGAGATCAGGCTGTAAATGAAAAAGGCGCGGGCCTGATAAACTCGACCAAAGCCCGCGCGCCATTTAATAAAATGTCTGATTTTTTTGTTTTAATCATTTTCCTAAAATTTTGAGCACCGTCATTTTCTCAAAACTTCACACTCTTCATTTCGACGAAATTCAACGACTGCATTTCCTCAAATTTCAGAGCATTCAAATCTTCAAATTTCAAACACTTCAAATCAAAAAAATGGAGAAATCAAACAACACAATGATGAATGAAGTAGAATCTGATTCACCCATAGAATCAATTTCTAGTTCAATTACTGCTGAAAAAGGTAAATTACAATTCATAATTTCAGATTGTTTTAATATTTCAAATAATATTTGTGAAATGTAATAGTGAATTTGTATGATGAATTTCGATTTATAATTTATATGCAAGCCATATTGAATTTCAGATCGTATAAAATTTCGATTTAATTTCCGATCGTATGTAAATTCGAGTTAATTTAGACCTATAATATGCAATCAATGCTTATGAAATTACAGATCGTTATTAATTTAGAATGAAGCATAATTTAATTCAATTTCAAATCGTAGTTAATTTCGACTTATAATTTAAAATCAATGCTAATTATATTCCGATAGCATTTAAGTTCGACAAATAACTTGCAATAAAAGCTATTTTAATTCGAATTGTATATATAACATGTCGTAGAAAATTAATTTAAATTTGAATCTATTTTTCTGATAATTTTAAAGTAAAATTCAAATATACTAATGCTAATAATGTATGCAGCAGATAATGTAATTATAGAAGACAATATCAATGAAGAAAGAGATGCTGAAGAAAGAGATGAAGATGTTGCTATAATAGGTATATTGATAATTAAATGCTCTGTAATTTAATGATGTATGCGTTTAATATAGTTTAATTTCTGACAAAAACAATATAATTTCTAACTTATAGAATCTATTTCCTGACTAATTTGGTAATTTGTGAAAATAATCTGATTCTGACAAGTTCAAAATGTTTATTACTGGATTGAAAAATCTAATTCCTGTATGCTATAATTTAACTGACTATTTTTATATTGAACCTGTTTATAATTATTTATTTTATGACTATTATTATCTAATTCCTTACAATTTTAATGTATTTATGACTAAATTAAAAAATCCAACTGACTATTATTATATGAAACCTGATTATTATTATCTATTTCCTGACTAATACTATCTATATCTTTTTCATTTCCTATATAATTCCTGACTTTTATTATTTTATTCCTGACTAATATTATTCTGACTAATATTATACTTGACTGTGATAATTTATTTCCTGACTAATATATTGTAATTCCTGATTTGGATATTCTAATTTCTGACTAAGAAATGCTAATTCCTGAGTATTATAAATTTTAAAAAAAAATAATTACTGTGTATAATAATGTAATTCCTGACAAAAATACGATATGATATGAGTTATATTTACTTTTATTGCAGATTATTTCAAATATGACAAGGATGAAAACATAAGTAGATGTTTAGTAGGTTATACTGTGTTGGACTACAATGATGGATTTTTTTTATACAAAGCTCATTCAAGATCACTTGGTTTCAGTGTCAGAAAATCAACAAAAAGAAGAGATACCAATGATAAACTATATGAGTTTTATTTTAGATGCTCTAAAGAAGGACATACAAAGGGTAAAATGAAGATAGTTGGTGACCAACAATCAGTAGAAATACCCATATTAGTTAAAACTGATGAAAGAAAGAGAAAAGAATGGGAGGTAAATGAAACAAGAACTGGATGCAAAGCTCATATTCGTTTTAAGAAAAATACAGAAGATAGATTTGTTGTTCTTACACATGAGTTGGAACATAATCATGAACTGGTAATAACAGTTCAAAGACATCACTTAAGATCAGAAAGGCAAATATCAGCTCCAATGGGTGAGCTAATTGAGAGCATGATTGAGAGTGGTATCAAACCAATGGATGCTTATAATTATATAAGAAATGAAGCTGGAGGAGAAGAATGTGTAGGTCATACTAAGAGAGATCACCTTAATTATGTATCAAGGGTGAAAATGAGTATGGTTGAAGGTGGAGACATGCAAAATGTATTAGACACCCTTCAAGAAAGAGCAGATCAAGACCCCTCATTCTTTTATAGATTGAAATTTGGAGAAGAAAATAATGTTGTGAGCTATTTTGGCGTGACTCCCAAATGCTTGAAGATTTCAAAGCTTATGGTGATGTTTTAATCTTCGATACAACATATAGAACAAACAAATATGGGTTGATATGTGCTCCATTTATTGGTATAAACAATCACTGGAAAACAACAATGTTTGGATGTGCATTCATAACTGATGAAAAGACTGATACATTTGTTTGGCTGCTTTCAAATTTCAAAAAGTCAATGTGTGGAATTGAACCAAAATCAATCTTCACTGATCAAGATCTTGCAATGAGCAACTCCATACCAGAGGTAAGCAGTTTCAGCTTAATATTTGTATTTGTATTTTATATTGGGATATGTTTTGTATCAAATAAAATAATCTTGAATTTTTTATTTAATTCCTTATAATTATAAACTAACTATATAATGTATTACCTGAAAAAAATATTAAGCCTGACTTAAATCAATCAATGCCTAAGATAAAACAAATTATATCTGACTAATATTTTCTAATTCCTGTCTAAGTTAAATGTATTTCTGAGTTAAAAATATCAAATACTAAACACTAATTAAACTCTCAAATATTTAAATCTTGACTAAAATATTGTTATATCTGGCAAGAATTATTTTATATCTGACTATAATATACGAATAGATGACTAAAATTTTATATCTAATTTAAACATTTTAATACCTGACTAATAAACTGTTATGCCTCACAAAAATAAATTAAAAACTAACGTGAGTTATTTAATATCTGACTTTAACTCTTTAATACCTGACAAAAATATGTCAATTACTGCCATGATTTATATAATATCTGACTGTAAAATGAAATTATTTGATTTCTGTTTAAGTAATGACTATAACTTTACTAATACCTAATGAATATCATGTAATATCTGATGAAAATAATATAAAAACTGATGAAGAAAATAGATTTATAATTGACTTTAATTTCTGACTAACAAATTGTTATGCCTGACAAAAATAGATTAATAACTGACATGAGTTATATAATATCAGACTTTGACTCTATAATACCTGACAAAAATTTATTAATTACTGCCATTATTTATCTAATATCTGACTATAAAATGAATTTATTTGAATATCATGTAATTCCTTATGAATTTCATGTAATTTCTGATCAAAATAATCTAAAAATGGATTAATATATTATTATGCCTGATAAAAATAGATTAATAACTGACATAACTTATATAATATATTAACACTAAATAAACTTTGAAAATATTTAAATCCTGACTAAAATATAGTAATATCTGACTAGAATTATTTTATATCTGACTATAATATACGAATAGCTGAATTAAATTTTAAAATTCTTTAGAAAAATTCAACAAAAATAATTTTCTGAGAAATATGATTTATATCCTGCCCTAAATAATATAATATCTGACTAAACAAATAATAATCATGAAAGAAATAATATTATTTCTGATTTTTAATACAAAATGAATGCCTTCTTCATACATCTCCATAACAGAAACAGAAATAAATCAAAAAACTTCACTACAAAATTATGTTAATATAGCATCAACTAAAATTTATTGTTATTCATCAAAAATTCGTTGCCAACTCTATTTAGCAACGGGTTGTGTAGACACCCATTTGTGTCTCCCCAAAACCAAACCCAGTGATGAGTACCTTTCACGTCGAATCATAATCGAATGAAACGAAAGTGTGGAAAGTTCTAGTGTTGCGGAAAGTTTTAATTTCTTTTCTCTTCTCTCTGTTTTTGAAAACTTATTTTAAGAAAACAGTCAATCCAGTTTGGTTGGTCCATGATATGGGTCCAATAGTAGTGTAGTTGGATGGGGCTTGCAAAGACCTTTCCAACGATATATTATAAGCCCAATTCTGATGAATATTGAGGAAGTTATGACCAATTTACCAAACTGGGCCCGGTTTGAGCTTTATATACGGCCCAATGATCTAGGGGAGGGCCCAATATGATTTATCATTCCTAATGCAATTAGGAATGGTTTTAGTCTTCTAGATTCTTCTAGAAGGTTCTTTTCATTCCTAATCCAATTAGCATTGATAAATTGACTTTTGTTGACTTTTCAGAGTTTTAATCAAAATCAAATAGCATTTTTGAGGAAATTATATTATTTTATCCTCCAGTACGGTAAACTTATCGGATTTTCGAAAACGCGTTGGTATCAGGCTTGGCGCCAACCCCAGGCCTTGGTGCCTGACGCTAGTGGTGGTGTCTGGCGCCAGATAGCCAGGGTTGGCGCCAGTCCTGTTTTCTGAGCGTCAGACTCTGTTTTGTTAATTATCTTTTTTGGCTGATTTTCTCTATAAATATCGTATTAAAAACTCCGTTTTCATTCATCATTTCATATCCATCATTCATCAACAATCATTAATTCTTTAGCATTCTCTAAAATCATTCATCTCTCTTAAACATTCAATTCTTTCTTTCTAAACCTTTGCTTTTACATACAAAATTCCGCATTCACAAGATCTAGAAACACCTAGTCATATTCGAAGTTGCCTTTGCCCTAGACGTGAAAGGTTTTAATTTCTGAGGGTTTGGTCCCAAATCTCTATTTCAATTATTTAATTTAATTGTTTGTTTATTATTTTCCTTGAAGTTACTAACGTGTGTATTTTGTTATTAGAAAGAGGTACGAGGCATCAAAGTAAGTACTTTAATTGATTTATTGATGTTGTGATGTAGAGATCATGTTTATATTGTTATTATGATATTCCTAGTATCATGTCTAGGGTAATTTTAATATTAAATATGATTATTGTGATGCTTCCTATGTTCTTCCTAATATTTATGATTGTAGTATCATGTTAGGGCTAAAGATTTGATTTTTATTGCTTAGTGAAATGCTAGGGTTTGTTATTAATCTTGTTAGTATCATGCCTAGGATCTTGCTATTTTTGTCATGCTTTAACATGAACATGATTATGATTGTTATGATTTATGACGATCATGAATATTATTATTGTTATTTTGATTATGATTATGATTATAATTTATTGTCATGATTATTAATGATTATTTATTATGTTGCTTGATGCTATTTATTGTTATTGCTTGATCACACCTTTATGCATGTTTAAAGGGAATCTATACTTGTAATCACGCTTGATACGATATTTAATAATCTTGTTTAGGATTAATTTGATTATAATTTCAAGTGATCACCAATAATAGATTTATTTGTGCATTATATTCAACCAACATAGATAAACAGATTTAGGGTTAATCCTATTGATTGCATGTTAATTGGAAAGCGCACATGAATACGATCAGAATAAAGTAGAGGCCTATTATTAGGGCAGGTTCAATCTCTTTTAGGTTGGATTTGTACCTTCATCCCTGAACCCTTATTTGGTTCATGACCTTATGGAGTTGACGATCTCTTGGATCATTAAGGGGTGTAACCTTCACCTCGTGAACGGTTTACAAGTTCCTAAAAAACTTGTTGGCGACTCTTTTGCTCTATCTTCTTCCATTTTGGACGCCACCGCACTTTAGTGTATGATCACAGTGGGGTTCAAGTTAGTGGGATTTTAAAGGCTTGAAAATATTCCCTACAGGTTGGAAACAAAAATTTGTTGTTGCAAAAAGGCTTGTTGCATGGGATTTTGGGTACCAGTTGCAAAGCAATTTTGTTGCAATATTGCATCCATTTAAATACGGTTTCCATGATGGTTGCTATTTTTGGTGCATTCGTTGCCAACTTTGGCAACAGATTACCATTATTGGCCGTTGCTAAAATTAGCAACAAATTATTAATATTAGTTCCTAAAATAACAATAAATTATTAATGTTGGTTCCTAAAAATAGCAACAAATTATTAAAGTTGGTTCATAAAAATAGCAACAAATCATAAATATTGGTTGTTATCAACACTACGAGACAAAAACCTAATCCCTATTAGCTATTCGGTTCAACCCGATCCAGGCCTTTACCAATTTGAAATCTCACTCAGGTCAGGTCAACTTGGCTCGACTTTGCATGTAAGGCTCTTTGAATCCCCTGTCTCAAGAGTCGCAGTTGGTAGAAGTCGAACTTGTGACCTCAAAGTCACATGGTGAATCTCTTACCAACTATACAAAATACCATTTGTTTACTTCTATACATATAATTTATAATAAGTGAACGAAATATTAGAGACGAAATTGAAATATTTGTCTCTAAATTAGGGACAAAATAAATAATCCGTCTCTAAATTAGAGACGAAATTGAAATTCGTCTCTATTTGATGTCATTATAGCAACAAATAATAAGAAGAGTGTCTTCAAATAATTTTATACATAATAGCAAAAATTGAACTACATATAAATGAACAACAAAATGTAATACAATTTGTTTCCAATGGCAACAAATAAAAAAATACGTTATCATCTAGCAACAAAATTTTAGACGACTTGTTTCTAATGGCAACAATTCAAAAATCCACTAGTAGAAAATAAGTAATGGCAAGCGGTTCAAACCCCCTAATGGGAAGCGGTTCTGAACCGCATGCCTTTAGGGGGCTTGCCAATTGGTCTTTAAAATGGCAAGCGGTTCTGAACCGCTTGCCAATTGGTCTTTAAAATGGCAAGCGGTTCTGAACCGCTTGCCAATTGTAGTGAAAGGGCAGCGGTTTTGGCGCCAAACTGCTGCTCATTAGGGGTATTAAAAATTTAATTTTTTTTTTTTGGTTTTTAAATTGATACATAATCAAAAAATATATAAAAACATTAATATTTTTATTAATTAATTGTTGTAATATTACAATTTCTGATTTTAAACAGCAAAAAAAAATAAATTAACAAAAAAAAATTACAATTTCTGATTTTCAACAATAAATTAACCACCCCACACCACCGTCCGCCAGCCACCACACCACTAGCCACCACCCTACACCACCAGCACCACGACCCCCAGCCACTTACCCACCACGACCCCTACCAACACCAGAAAAGCGGCCAGCACCACAACCCACCATCACCCGTCCACCCACAACAACCCCCACCAACACGAGAACACTTGCCAACACCACCATCCACCACGACCCCCACCAACACCAGAAAAGCGGCCAGCACCACAACCCACCATCACCCGTCCACCCACAACAACCCCCACCAACACGAGAACACCTGCCAACACCACCGTCCACCACGACCCCCACCAACAACAAATCGACCTAAACAAACCAATTCAACCACCCATCACAATAAAATTAAAAAAAAAACTGAAAAAACAAAAAAAAAAAGGATAAAAGGAAATACCTTGAATACCAACAAAAAAATCGAAATTGGCTTTAAATTTGGGTTTAATGGGTCAAATTCGACCATAAAAACTCTAGATCTAGAATTTTTATCGTCGAATTCGACCATAAAAACCCACACGCACCACCACCGGACTACCACCGTTTAACCCACACGAATGGTTCGAAAATCCATGCTCGAATTGGATCGAAAATCAATGCTCAAATTGGGTCGAAAACCCACCGGACTACCACCGGATTTCACTGAGAAAGGAAAGAAAGAGATGAGAGAGAAAGAGAAGGAGATGGAGAAAGGAGAGATGAGAAGATGACGTGACAATGGAGGTGTGAGAGGAGAGAGAAGTGAGGGAGTGAATGAGAGGAGAGAGAGCGAACTGAGAAGTGAGCTAGAATAATAGGGGCGAAAGGGGAGAGAGGCCGTGAGAGGATATGATGGGATTAGGGTTTGTGAATTGTAATCCCGCTTTTTTTTTTTTTAAATGGCAAGCGGTTCGGCCTTGAACCGCTTGCCAATTTAACTAATGGTATGCGGTTCAAGGCCAAACCGCTGGCCATTAGTTAAAAGGCAAGCTGTTCGCGCCAAAACCGCTTGCCATTTCACTTCCCTCTTTTTATTTTATTAATTAAATGGGAAGCAGATTTTGTAAACCGCTTGCCTATTATGGCTTCCCATAACATTTATTCTACTAGTGATCTATTGCCTTTGTTTGTTTCTAAATCAATACAAATAAAATATTTGTTGTCATAATTTGTTACTACATGGCAAAAAGAGAAAAATCTGATGCCATCTAGTAACAACTAGTAAGACAATTTGTTTTAAATAGCAACAAATCAAAAACATGTAGCCATTAATTATTAAAAAACTAAAGCACAAAATTTCGCTTTTAATTAGGCAATGAAAAAAATGGATATTCGTTGCTATTTAGCAACGTTTAAAAAAATTGTTGCCAAACTTAGTTGCTAAAAAGCATTTATTTTTGTAGTGCTTCATCATCTTTACAATGAAAACAAGGGATATAAATTAATACAAAAGGCATAAACTTAGTACTTCAAAATCATCATTACATTAATTTTAATAAAATAAGAAATTATATTAGATTCTATACATTAATTCCTACCTAAATCATCAAGTTATACTTTAACAAGACTATTTAAGCTTAATTTTCTTCTTCTGCATAACTGGTTGAGTTGCTTCCTCCCTTTTCCTTTTTTTGCTGTACATAGCTTCTTCATCCTTAAATAACCAACGCAACCCATCCAAAAATTCAGCCCAATCTTGAACCATCCCATTATGAAAGCCATGGCCATTATTCCTAATTATATCTTTGGCCCTCCACCACCTTTCACTTTCTTGTTGGGCTCTAACATGATGAGGGATCCAGGCCTTAAAAAACCATAGTTCATTCCAGTGCTTACACACACAGTTGCACATGCCATGGGCTTTAGGGGCAACTTAGGAAAAATGTACATGCATAAAATTTCTGGAATTGATAACGCATGTGGGGCATCCTCTATAGCCACCATATGATGAGGGTCATCTACTGGATCCATATAACCTAACAAAACACACAATAATTATATTATGTATTAACACAACAACAATTACACATAATTCATGCAACAAATACTCTGTTTTTCAAGAACTGTTACTCATAATTCATGCAGTAAATTATTTAAGTAACAAATAACAAATTGATAAATACTAATAAAAAACGCAAAATAAACATAATATAAAAATAATTGTAAGATTAAACCTAACACTGAAAATAATTAGCATGTTGTAGACACCCATTTGTGTCTCCCCAAAACCAAACCCAGTGATGAGTGCCTTTCACGTCGAATCATAATCGAATGAAACGAAAGTGTGGAAAGGTCTAGTGTTGCGGATAGTTTTATTTCTTTTCTTTTCTTTTCTCTTCTCTCTGTTTTTGAAAACTTTATTTTAAGAAAACAGACAATCTAGTTTGGTTGGTCCATGATATGGGTCCAATAGTGGTGTAGTTGGATGGGGCTTGCAAATACCTTTCCAACGATATATTATAAGCCCAATTCCGATGAATATTAAGGAATTTATGGCCAATTTACTAAACTGGGCCCGGTTTGAGCTTTAAGTACGGCCCAATGATCTAGGGGAGGGCCTAATATGATTTATCATTCCTAATGCAATTAGGAATGGTTTTGGTTTTCTAGAACATTCTAGAAGGTTTTTATCATTCTTAATTCAATTAGGATTCTTCAGAGTTTAATTTAGATCAAATAACATTTTCGACTGAAATTATATTATTTTATCTTCCAGTACGGGAAAGTTATCAGATTTTCGAAAACGCGTTGAAATCCAATTTAGCGTCCAACCCCAGGCCTTGGCGCCTGGAACCAGGATTGGCGCCAGACGCCAGCCATTGGCGCCTGACGCTAGCCACTGGTCCTGGCGCCAATGAGCCAGGGCTGGCGCCAAGGTGGTTTTGCGATCTTCAGACTCTGTTTTGATAAAATATCTTTTTTGGCTGATTTTCTCTATAAATATCGTATCAAAAATCCGTTTTCATTCACGAATTCACGATCTATCTTCACCATCTACAATCATCATTCATCAACAATCAGTTTTCTTTCGCAATCATTAATTCTCTAATTCTCTCTTAACAATCACCAACATTCACCAATTTTCTTTATTCATCATCTTTCTTTCATCAATTCTCAATAACATTAATATCTGTTAGCATTCTTTCTTTCTTGCTTTTTCATACAAAATTCCGCATTCACAAGATCTAGAAATACCTACCCATATTCGAAGTTGCCTTCACCTTAGACGTGAAAGGTTTTAATTTCTGAGGGTTTGGTCCCAAATTTCTCTTTCAATTATTTAATTTAATTGTTTGATTATTATTTTCCTTGAAGTTACTAACGTGTGTATTTTGTAATTAGAAAGAGGTACGAGGCATCCAAGTAAGTACTTTAATTGATTAAGTGATATTATGATGTAGAAATCATGTTTATATTGTTATTATGTTATTCCTAGTATCATGTCTAGGGTATTTTTAATATTAAATATGATTGTTATGATGCTTCCTATGTTCTTTCTAATATTTATTCATGTTAGTATCATGTTAGGGTTAAAGATTTGATTTTTATTGTTTAGTGACATGCTAGGGTTTGTTATTAATCTTGTTAGTATCATGCCTAGGATCTTGCTATGCTTTAACATGATTATAATTGTTATAATTTATAATTACTTAATTTATGATGATATTATTATTATTATTATTATAATTATTATTCATGATATTGATTATTTATTATCTTGCTTGATATGCTATTTATTATTTATTGCTTGATCACCTTTATTGCATGTTTAAAGGGAATTTGGTACTTGTAATCACGCTTAATAAGATAATTAATAATCTTGTTTAGGGTTAATTGTGATTATAATTTCAAGTGATCGCCAATAATAGATTTGTATGTGCATTAATATTCAACCAACATAGATTAAACAGGTTTAGGGTTAAATATATTGATTGCATGTTAGTCAAAAAGCGCACATGAATACGAGCAGAATAAAGTAGAGGCCTATTATTAGGGCAGGTTCAATCTCTTTTAGGTTGGATTTGTACCATCATCCCCGGACCCTTATTTGGTTCATGACCTTATGGAGTTGACGATCTCTTGGATCGTTAAGGGGTGTAACCTTCACCTCATGAACGGTTTACAAGTTCCTTAAAAACTTGTTGGCGACTCTTTTGCTCTATCTTCTTCCCTTTTGGATGCCACCGCACTTTAGTGTATGATCACAGTGGGGTTCAAGCTAGTGGGATTTTAAAGGCTTGAAACTATTCCCTACACATATGAAAGGGGATTTTTTTTAAAATAAATAACGTTTCATAATAAACCTTAAATAGATCAATAATTCATCACCAAAGCACAACTGTTAAAATCAATGAAAAAAAAAAGTATAAAATGATCAGAATTTTACCTTAAAATGCAATTATGATCCGATCGTGCAAAGTTTTTCCAGAAAATGCTTCACTCAAACAGAGAATAGAAGATGAAAAGTTAGAGGAGAATATCCTTTTTTTGTCAATACTGGAGTTAATAAATAGTACTCCGTAAACAAGAAGAGAAAAGGGTGGGAGCGCGTGAAACTAGGGAACAAAGAAGCAGAAAGGTCATTTCAATAACTGACGTCCTCGGTTACAACAAAAAAATTAAATCAGCTTAATTCCTATTATATGAAAAATTTAATCTATTATCTGACTAAAATACTTTAATTGGTGACTAATATATTATTATGCCTTACAAAAATAGTTTATAACTGATGTAAATTATATAATATCAGCTTGTTACTCTTTAATTCCTGACTAAAATATTATTATTCTTGACTAAAATATTATTATGCTTCACATAAATCAACAAATACTAAAGATAAATCAAATTATATCTGACAAATAATATCTAATTCCTGTCTAAGTTTAGCTTATTTCTGAGTTTAAACCGATCAAGAAAATAGATTTATAATTGACATTATTTATTTAATATATGATTAAAACACTTCAATTCCTGACTTATTAAGTGTTATGCCTGACTTTGACTCTATAATACCTGACAAAAATTTATTAATTACTGCCATTACTTATCTAATATCTGACTATAAAATGAAACTATTTGAATATCATGTAATTCCTTATGAATTTCATGTAATTTCTTATCAAAATAATCAAAAAACTGACTAATATATTATTATGCCTGACAAAAATAGATTAATAACTGACGTAAATCGAATAACATATTAACACTAATTAAACTCTGAAAATATTTAAATTCTGGCTAAAATATAGTAATATCTGCCTAGAATCATTTTATATCTGACTTTAATATAAGAATAGCTGAATTAAATTTTATCATTCCTTAGAAAAACACAACAAAAACATTTTTCTGAGAGATCTGCCCTAAATAATATAATACCTGACTAAAAATTTAATAATCATGAAAGAAATAATATTATTTCTGATTTTTTAATACAATGGAATAACTTAAATTACCTTAATTCCTATTATATGAAACTTTTAATCTATTATCTGAATATAATACTTTAATTGCTGACTAATATATTATTATGCCTGACAAAAATAGAATAATAACTGACGTTAATTATATAATATCTGACTGTTACTGTAGACACCTATTTGTGTCTCCCCAAAGCCAAACCCGGTGATGAGTACCTTGCGCGTCGAATCATAATCGAATGAAGTGAAAGTGTGGAAAGTCTAGTGTTGCGAATAGTTTTAATTTCTTTTCTCTTCTCTCTGTTTTTGAAAAATTATTTTAAGAAAACAGCCAATCCAGTTTGGTTGGTCCATGATATGGGTCCAATAGTAGTGTAGTTGGATGGGGTTTGAAAAGACCTTTCCAACGATATATTATAAGCCCAATTCCGATTAATATTGAGGAAGTTATGACCAATTTACTGAATTGGGCCCGGTTTGAGCCTTATGTGCGGCCCAATGATCTAGAGGAAGGCCTAATATAGATTTATCATTCCTATTGCAATTAAGAATGGTTTTAGTCTTCTAAATTCTTCTAGAAGGTTCTTTTCATTCCTAATTCAATTAACATTGATAAATTGACTTTTGTTGACTTTCAGAGTTTTAATTAAAATTAAAGAACATTTTTTGAAGGAAATACGATTTTATCTTCCTGTACGGCAATTTTTATCTGATTTTAAGAAAACGCGTGAATTTCCAGATCAGTGCCAAACGCCAGCTGTAGCGCCTAACGCTACGCTTGGCGCTTGGCGCCTGGCGCTACGCTTGGCGCCTGGCGCTAGCATTGGCGCCTGGCTCTAATGTTGGCGTCTGGCGCCAATAAGCCAGCGTTGGCGCCAACCTTGTTTTATCTGCGCCAGAACTCTGTTTTGATATTTTATCTTTTTGACTGATTTTTCTTTATAAATAACGTCGTAAAAACTCCGTTTTTATTCACCAATTATAGACATTCACCAACTCTCATCAAGATTTTCTTGATTGCTCTCTCTCTGTTCTAAACTAACTTCTCTCAAATACAAAATTCCGCATTCATTAGATCTAGATACACCTAGCCATATTCGAAGTTGCATTCGCCCTAGACGTGAAAAGTTTAATTTCTGAGGGTTTGGTCCCAAATCTCTCTTTCAATTATTTAATTTAATTGTTGCTTTATTATTTTCCTTGAAGTTACTAACGCGTGTATTTTGTTATTAGAAAGAGGTACGAGGCATCAAAGTAAGTACTTTAATGGTTTAATTGATGTTATGATGTAGAAATCATGTTTAGGTTGTTATTATGATATTCCTAGTATCATGTCTAGGGTGATTTTAATATCTAGTATGATTGAAAGTATGATGCCTTTTATGTTCTTTCTAATATTCATGTTAGTATCATGTTAGGGTTAAAGCTTTGATTTTTATTGCTTAGTGACATGGTAGGGTTTGTTATTAATCTTGTTAGTATCATGCCTAGGATCTTGCTATTATTATGCTTTAACATGATTATTATGATTATGATTATTATAATTATTATTATGATGATTATTATTATGATTATTGTTTTGATGATTATGAATATTATTATTATTGAGTAATTTTATGTTGCTTGATATTTATTGTTATTGCTTGATCACGCCTTTTATGCATGTTTAAAAGGAATTGGTACTTGTAATCACGCTTAATAAGATAATTAATAATCTTGTTAGGGTTAATGTGATCATAATTCAAGTGATCGCCAATAATAGATTTATTTGTGCATTTATATTCAACCAACATAGATAAATAGGTTTAGGGTTAATCCTATTGATTGCATGTTAATTAAAAAGCGCACATGAATACGATCAGAATAAAGTAGAGGCCTATTATTAGGGCAGGTTCAATCTCTTTTAGGTTGGATTTGTACCTTCATCCCCTAACCCTTATTTGGTTCAAGACCTTATGGAGTTGACGATCTCTTTGATCGTTAAGGGGTGTAACCTTCACCATGTGAACGGTTTACAAGTTCCTAAAACTTGTTGGCGACTCTTTTGCTCTATCTTCTTCCCTTTTGGACGCCACCGGACTTTAGCGTATGATCACAGTGGGGTTCAATCTAGGGGTTAACGTTTGAAATTTATTTCCCTCAGTTTTTGGCGACTTCACTGGAGAGGATTTTTATTTTAATTCCTGAATTTGTTTCGGCAATGATTTAGAATGAGTGGATGAGACTCGAAGCGTTCTAAGCATTTCTTGTGCGTAATTTTGATTAACATTATTGACATATGCATAAAAAAGATCTCATTGGAAAGACCATCCGTAATGAGTTAAAAACATAGGATTTTACACGTAGGAAATTTGAGAAATATCTTTCACAACTAAGACCGAAATAACACCGCGTGAAACTGGAAAATTTTATCGAGAAAAGAAAGCTGCTGAGGCATGTGGGAAGTAGCGCCAGGGGCCAGAGCATTGGCGCTAGCATTTTAACCGTAGCGCCAGACGCCAGCATTGGCGCCAGGCGCTACAGCTAAAATCTGGCGCCAGTCTCTGATTGTTGGCGCCAACTTCCACCAATACCGAGCCAGAAATATGCGTTCTAATTTCGACCGGTTTTTCGTATTGTTTGCTCGATCCTACTTCCCGATTGAATTTTTTCTCAATTTTCTGAAACCCATATGTGTTCTACATATGGACATAATCCTGTGGGAATTCATGCTATATCTACCTGATTGAACGCTCTGAGAAACAAAGGGTACATCCGAGAATGTTGAATTCACCAAACCATGGAAGCGAGTTTTTCTAAAACTCGCGGTGTCCCATCTACTCGCGCCAACCCTTCACGATTAGGCTTCCGCGCGGTGCATCCGGACAATTAACCATGGACCCTCTATTGGCTAAACCATATCCCGAACTTTAGAGAACTAGAGCCATGCGACATGGTTAGGTTGCAAACTCATTGCATCATATTGTGTTGACTAATTGTGCATTGTTCGTTGTGCATATATATGTTTTCTTAATCGTTTGTTTGACCTATGTTGAGATTAAATAAATTAATGACTTAAAGAACTTTGCCTAATTAATTAATTAATCAATTAATTTGAGTAAATAAAGTCTATTTTTTTAATCAGAATTGACCTAGTACGACTTTAGGCATACCCCTGTTGATTAATAACACCGAAAACAGTCTCAGATTAAGGTTCCAGCATTGGCGCCAAAGCCTAAACTGTAGCGCCACTCTGTGGAGTGTGGTTCCTGGCGACAGCTCTGTCGTCTGGCGCTACACTACACAGTGTGACGCCAGTCCTGTCGTTATTGGTCGAGTCATCACCTAGTGTCTAATTAACCAGTTTGCTAGTTAATTCTATTAATTAATTGTCAAAAATACTTTGTCGAGTCAGTAATTGAGTCTAGACGCTAAGTCACAGTCTAGCCACATGGTCATGACACGAGTCTTAACGTACCACCTACACTCACTAGTCTTAGCACACACTTTGAGTATATATCACCATGACCATGTCTTAGGTTCATGCATGAGTCGGTCTTTCCGTCATTTGAGTTGGGGGGTACATTCTATTCCTAATTCTTCATATTTCTCCATGTACATCATTTCTCTTCACATTATATTCCAATCTTTCTTCACTTCTTCCATCCATTGCATGTTGAATAAAGTTTGAGTCAAATAATTAACAATGAATATCCCCAAATTCCTTTTCCACAGTACTTGGTCGAGGAGAGAAGGGCGATTAATCAAGGACAACACCTTTGTTCAGGTCTCACTTTTTGATAAACCGATTCGTCAAAAGAGGAAGGCTAAAAAGATAATGGCAAGTCAAAAAGAGGTCAATGAACTTAGGAATCAATTAAATGACGTGACTGAGGTGTTAAAGGCTTTAACCCTCAAAATTGATGACCCTGTGAAGCAACAACAAATGAACCTTATGCAAGAAAGTTTGAGCAAGCTATCTAGTGACTATAAATTTCAGGGCATGAGTTCACAAGGGGTCTCGCTGGACAAGAAACTTCTTCCGCATAAGTTCAACGCCACTGACATCCCTAAATTCAAGGCAACAGATAACCCTTATTTCCATCTAAGAGTTTTCGAAACTATAATGAACATTAAGGGTATCGATAAGAAGGTTTTCCCCTCTCTGTTCTCTCTATCTATTGAAACCATTTGCCAACAATGGTTCTTCTCCCTTGACAAAGAGAAAACCTCTACGTGGGAATCGATAGTAAACGCTTTCGTTGATAGGTACAAGTGCAATATTCAAGTAGAAACCGACTACAGACAACTTGAGATGCTAAGACAAAAAGAGAATGAAGGCTTTCCTTCTTTCTTTAATAAATGGAGGGAAAATTCCGCTAAGATGATTGAGGCGCCCACTAAAAAAGAATTTGTGAGGATGTTTATCAAGAATCTCCAAGAGAAGTATTCGAAGCATTTAAAATATCAACACAATCTGAATACTTTCAAGGCCGTTTATGACATCGGAATTGAAATCGAAGATGACCTCGCAAAGCAAAAAGCTACTAACAATAGTAACCACGGTGGCTGGAAAGGAAAGAAGAACGACAATCCTTCTTCCTCCGTAAACGCCCACTCTAGTAACAATGTTAGTACCTTTGATCTCAGTGAAGTTTTAGCCATGGATAACCAAGGATCTAAGAAGCAACTAAGGAAAGACTTCACCCCCATTGGGATGAGCTACGATAATGCCTTCGATTGACTCCATGCCAAAGGAATCATTACTCCCATTGGACCTATTCAAGATCCCGCACCTGAAAAGAGATTGCCTAGTTGGAACCCAGACGAACACTGCAAGTACCATGAAGGTAGGAGCCATGCTACTGAGAGCTGTTAGAAGCTAAAGGAGGCTATCCAACATTTGATTGATAATAACAAGCTTCCCATGCCTCCAGTTAACAAGAAGAGCGAGTGATGATAAAGGAAACAACACAAGACAAGAGGCGAGCTTCAACGACAAGATTTCGTGACCTCTTTTTTCTATTTCTTTTTTATTTACCCTTTCCCCAATAAGTCTAGCATAGGCACCTTTAATTTTTATTCTCCTTAGATTTATTTTTTAGGATCATTATATATTTTCTTTTAATAAAAATGAGCATTTATTTCCTTATATATGATCATTTCATTATATTGCAAAAAAAAAAAAAAAAAAAAAAAATTCATGTCGAACTAAGCACAAGGTATACCAATGATTTGAGGCACCCCTTGTAGCCACATTATATTACCTTTCACCCTTCAATTATATATCTTTTTTTGGTAAACCACTTTGAGCCTCGTCTAACGATGGACCTTTCTTTTTTCAACCCACATCTACCTAACCTTGGGACGGGATGGTATGTAACTTATGCAATTCTAAAAAAAAAGGCTTGAGTGAATTAAAAAAAAATAAATTAAAATAGCAAAAATAAGAAAAAATAAATAATAAAAGTGTACAAAAGGGTAAGTGTTCCAATGTCTTTGATACGAAAATATATTTGATAAGAACACGTCTCAAATTGCGTCTCTTATCGAGTGCTCGGTACCGTGCCTGAGAAACATGAATGCCAAGTGAGTGATAAACCGCATGATCGGGATTGCCCACACTTATAAAAATAAATGCTAAAGAAAAAAAAAGAGCTTAAAAAGAGTAGAAACTCAAGCATAAAAATACAAAGATTCAAAAGCAAGGTTGTACACCTTGGGGGCTTATCGAGGGTCTTGAGCCTTTATCCTCTTCTTCTATAACCTTTAGCCTAACCACGTTACAACCCTTAAAAAGACCTTTTTGAGGTATACACATACTTGTGCGAGGTTCGGCTAGAGCTACGTTCGGCCTGATTCCTAACGGATACGTAGGCAACCTCACATCGAGGTGCGGCCGTAATAAAAATGCATTCATATTTACATTCACAATTGATCATATCAAGGGATCTCCTATGCTCATCCCTATTCATTTAGAGCTAGACTTGGGGGCTTGATCCCTACATCATTAGCTTACCTAGCCTAAGAGTCACCACCATTTGACTCTTTTCAATATATTTTCCCACACACTTAGCCCTTGCGGCCTAACTTTAGTGTCACTTTCACACACCGCACAGATACATGACCAAATATACTTCCTAGGAACCCTTTGTCATGAAATCTTAACACTGAAGCATGCCTTGTCATGTCAAAATGCCCAACATCACTCATAACAATCATTGCACATCGAAGTATGAAGTGCTTAGCCTCCGTGCCTAAGTTACTCAAATGCTTTCATCATCGAGTCAACAATTGAGATAGCCTAGGATGGGTTAATCCTTGCACTTTGAGAGATAGTATCAAATGACATTTGACTAAGCTCATTCAACATGCACCTTCAAAAACTTCACTTCGATTCTTTTTTGCGTCTTTTTTTTCGGGAGAAAGTCAGTACCCTCCACAAAAATGACGAAATTTTTTTGCCTTTTTGCATTTTCGAGTCGCACGATCACATTACGATGCACACACAAGTCATGTACACATTGAGTCATGTTGTGTCATATCACCTTGATTTGAGTCTAGCACATGTGTCAAACAGTTTGAGTCGAGTCAACCTAGAGTCAATCACAGCAAGTCAAGTTTATGCCTTGAGTCGTGTCGAGTCAATAAGTCAAGTAACATTAAACCTTAGGTCAACCCTAATATAATTAAAGAGATTGGCAAAGTTCTATAGTAAAAAATAAATACAGGTGCAGCAGAACAGGGAAGACCCTACTCCAGCGCCAGACGAAAACATCTAGCGTCTGGTAATAGTTTTTAGCGCCTGGCGCAAGATTCCAGCGTCGGGAGACAGAGCCAATTTCTGGCGCCAGAGATATTCCATCAGCGACAGAGCTCAAAGCCTCTTAGAAAGGTGATTTTGACCACATACAACAATTTCGGGTTCCTTGGTACGCCAGTTAGCCCCTATAAGAAATTTGACATGATTAAGTAGTCTATTTGATTACAATCGCAATAAGTGATCGACCTGATGAAAGATCATCTCACTTAGCTTAAAGCGCCTAGGAATTGGCTCATCACGGAGACACCAACATACTGGTTTTAGCGGCAGCAAAGTTCAAGCGAGCTTTAAAGATCGACAAGCGTTGGTCTTTGGTAGTTTTCTTCGGAATATTATCGCAAAAACTGAGGATGACTTCAAGTAAAGTTATTTTCGACAGCGTTTGCTAAGATTGTGGAAGTTATCACCAAAGATTTGAGAAGATAGCACGAGATGGGCGGTCTTCGACAGTGTTCGCTAAGATTGTGGAAGTTGTCACCAAAGATTTGAGAAGATAGCACGAGATGGGCGGTTTTCGACGGCATTCGCTAAGATTGTGGAGGTTGTCACTAAGATTTGAGAAAATATTTGAGAAGATAGCACGAGATGGGCGGTCTTCGATGGCATTTGCTAAGATTGTGGAGGTTGTCACCCAAGATTTGAGAAAATAGCACGAGATAGGCGGTCTTCGACGGCGTTCGCTAGCATTGTGGAGGTTGTCACCAAGATATGAGAAGAGCGGTTCATGATGAGGCGGTCTTCGACGACTTTTGCTATGATTGGAAAGGTTGTCACTATGATTCAAGAAAAGGCTCGAGATGTAGCAACATTGATCGATGACGTTCCCTAGAATGCGGAAGATTGTCAAAACAAACAGCAAGATGGCGTTCCATAGATTGTGGAAAGTTGTCAAAAAGCAACTGAAGGTGATTTCAAGCGAAGCAATCTTCGATAGTATTCCCTAGGACGTGGAATATTATCAAAGCGGAAGAGGATAGTTTCAAGCGAAGCAATCTTCTATATTGGAAGCAGTTACAAGCGTAGCGGTTTTCAAGCGGGATGACATTCTCTTGGCAGAAGGTTATCAAAATAACTGTAAAGCGGCAGCAAATCGGTTACTTTCAGAGACGTGTGCTCGACGGTGCAAGATACACATTTCTTAACTCTTTTATATGTTTAACTAACGCTAGTTTGCAGGTATCGGCATTACAAGAGTTATTTAGGATCGCAGAACGTTCTGAATCATTCTCCGTCCCTATCGATA
This sequence comes from Chenopodium quinoa, assembly GCF_001683475.1. Taxonomy (NCBI): domain Eukaryota; kingdom Viridiplantae; phylum Streptophyta; class Magnoliopsida; order Caryophyllales; family Amaranthaceae; genus Chenopodium; species Chenopodium quinoa. The sequence continues at coordinate 2,135,156 of NW_018744693.1, read as the reverse complement.
CTTTGACTTTCGTTTTTGAGACTTGCGTTTCTCCAAACTCAGTCAAAGTGGGGGCTTCTGTAGACACCCATTTGTGTCTCCCCAAAACCAAACCCGGTGATGAGTACCTTGCGCGTTGAATCATAATCGAATGAAGTGAAAGTGTGGAAAGTCTAGTATTGCGGATAGTTTTAATTTCTTTTCTCTTCTCTCTGTTTTTGAAAACTTATTTTAAGAAAAAATCCAATCCAGTTTAGTTGGTCCATGATATGGGTCCAATAGTAGTGTAGTTGGATGGGGTTTGAAAAGACCTTTACAACGATATATTATAAGCCCAATTCCGATGAATATTGAGGAAGTTATGGCCAATTTACTGAACTGGGCCCGGTTTGAGCCTTATGTGCGGCCCAATGACCTAGAGGAAGGCCTAATATAGATTTATCATTCCTAATGCAATTAGGAATGGTTTTAGTCTTCTAGATTCTTCTAGAAGGTTCTTTTCATTCCTAATTCAATTAGCATTGATAAATTGACTTTTGTTGACTTTCAGAGTTTTAATTAAAATCAAAGAACATTTTTTGAAGGAAATACGATTTTATCCTCCTGTACAGCAATTTTTATCTAATTTTAAAAAAACGCGTGAATTTCCAGATCAGCGCCAAACGCCAGCTGTAGCGCCTAACGCTACGCTTGGCGCCTGGCTCTAATGTTGGCGTCTGGCGCCAATAAGCCAGCGTTGGCGCCAACCTTGTTTTATCTGCGCCATAACTCTGTTTTGATATTTTATCTTTTTGGCTGATTTTTCTTTATAAATAACGTCGTAAAAACTCCGGTTTTATTCACCAATTATAGACATTCACCAACTCTCATCAAGATTTTCTTGATTTCTCTTTCTCTGTTCTAAACTAACTTCTCTCAAATACAAAATTCCGCATTCATTAGATCTAGATACACCTAGCCATATTCGAAGTTGCATTCGCCCTAGACGTGAAAAGTTTAATTTCTGAGGGTTTGGTCCCAAATCTCTCTTTCAATTATTTAATTTAATTGTTGCTTTATTATTTTCCTTGAAGTTACTAACGCGTGTATTTTGTTATTAGAAAGAGGTACGAGGCATCAAAGTAAGTACTTTAATGGTTTAATTGATGTTATGATGTAGAAATCATGTTTAGGTTGTTATTATGATATTCCTAGTATCATGTCTAGGGTGATTTTAATATCTAGTATGATTGAAAGTATGATGCCTTTTATGTTCTTCCTAATATTCATGTTAGTATCATGTTAGGGTTAAAGCTTTGATTTTTATTGCTTAGTGACATGGTAGGGTTTGTTATTAATCTTGTTAGTATCATGCCTAGGATCTTGATATTATTATGCTTTAACATGATTATTATGATTATGATTATGATTATTATAATTATTATTATGATGATTATTATTATGATTATTGTTTTGATGATTATGAATATTATTATTATTGAGTAATTTTATGTTGCTTGATATTTATTGTTATTGCTTGATCAAGCTTTTATGCATGTTTAAAGGGAATTGGTACTTGTAATCACGCTTAATAAGATAATTAATAATCTTGTTTAGGGTTAATATGATTATAATTCAAGTGATTGCCAATAATAGTTCATTTGTGCATTAATATTCAACCAACATAGATAAACAGGTTTAGGGTTAAACCTATTGATTGCATGTTAGTCAGAAAGCGCACATGAATACGATCAGAATAAAGTAGAGGCCTATTATTAGGGCAGGTTCAATCTCTTTTAGGTTGGATTTGTATCTTCATCCCCTAACCCTTATTTGGTTCTAGACCTTATAGAGTTGACGATCTCTTTCATCGTTAAGGGGTGTAACCTTCACCCTATGAACGGTTTACAAGTTCCTAAAACTTGTTGGCAACTCTTTTGCTCTATCTTCTTTCCCTTTGGACGCCACCGTACTTTAGTGTATGATCGTAGTGGGGTTCAAGCTAGGGGATTAACGCTTGAAATATTCCCCACAGTTACTCTTTAATTCCTGACTAAAATATTATTATTCTTGAGTAAAATATTATTATGCCTGACATAAATCAACTAATACCAAAAATGAAACAACTGATTAATAAAGTCTAATTCCTGTCTAAGTTAAGCTTATTTCTGAGTTAAAAATATTAATTCCAAAACACTGATTAAAATCTGAATATATTTAAATACTGATTAAAATATAGTAATATCTGACAAAAATTATCTAATATCTGACTATAAAATATGAAAACTGAATTAAATTTTACAATTCCTTACACAAATACAACAAAAATAATTTCTAAGAAATATGATTTAATTCCTGCCATAAATAATATAATAACTTAGTAAAAGAATAATAATCCTGAAAGAAATAATATTATTCCTGAAAAAAAAAACTATGTTAATTCCTGCATAAATTATTATAATTCCAGAATAAAATAAAACTGCTCCTGATGAAATTAATCTAATTTCAGAATGAAAGAATTATATTCCTTATTGAGGTAACATAGTGCAATTATCCAGAAGTGTTTTTTCATTCACCAACATTATGCACATAAAAGAAAATTAACAAAAACAAAAACAAAAACAAAAACATAAGTCCAAATTAGTATATATTTCTTCATTTAATTCATAATATTTTGTCATACTTGTGACAATGCCTTACAAAAGCAAATGAACATTGTCACTTTAAACTATATAAGATCATAACAATTCTATACAAAATATTGCTTTTTAATTAAAGAAAAACATATTTACAGGGCATTTAAGATAGCCTAATCTTCTTATGCGGCCCATTAGGTTGAATAGCTTCCTCCCTCTTTCTTTTCTTACTCCACATATCTTCCTCATCCCTAAATAGCCATCGCAACCCATTTAGAAATTCAGCCCAATCTTGAACCATTGAATTATGAAAGCCATATCCATTATGCCTCATAATATCAGTTGCAAGCCACCACCTTTCACTGTCCTGTCTGGCTCTAACTACATGAGGAATCCAGGTATTTAAATACCATAAGTCATTCCAATGCCTACAAACACAATTACACATCGCTTGCGCTCGAGGGGTGCACTTAGGAAAAATATACATGCATAAGATTTCAGGAACAGATAATGCATGTGGAGCATCCTCTAGAGCAGCCATGTAATGAGGGTCGTCTATTGGATCAATTTGAAATACTACGTTACAATATACTTGAATTCGAATAAAAATTGAACAAAATTGCTAAATATCTTTGTTGAAAAACTGGATATGGATGGTTTTTTTTAACAAACAGAAGAGAAATATGAAAGGGTGTATAGATTTTTTTTTTAGAGTATGATGTTTGAAATACTTTATTTACATTAGTTTTCACTGCGCGTTTTCCCAAGTAACTTAATTCTAAATCAATCAATTCATCATTTCCTGACTTATTATCAGCCCACGTAATAATACTCAGTCCTAACATAAAATATTGTAATATAATAACTGTTTATATTTCTAATTTCTGATAAATTTAAACCATTATATGAAAATTTAAATCTATTATCTGACTAAATATATAAAATTTTTACTAACAAGTATTATACCTTTATTATTATAATTGACATTATATATTAGGAAAATTGTAAACTAATAATCCCACCTTTACCCCGTCTTCCATAAATAATCCCACCTTTTGAAATTTCAGAAACAATCCCACCTTTGACAGGGATCTTCCACTCATGATCCTTTTGACCTACAACCTGTTAAACCGGTTAATAATTTTTTTTCTTAGTCTTTCTCCTTGGACCACCAGTCCACCACCATTCCACCCACGCAGCTCCTTCACTCACCATACCAGCCTACCTGCTCACCACATTGACACCTCACCTAGCACCAACAACATGCTGCTGCCCTTCTCCCACTTCACCACCAGCGGCAACCGAAAGCAGCCGCGCTACTACTGCAGCTAACAGCCATCGCACCAGCCACGACTCACGCACCTTTCTCACAACAAATTCGCAACAGAAGCTCACAACAAGCAACCAGCTTCTACAACAGCCGGTAAACCACCGCCTAACCCACCTCACAACGCCCCATCAACGCGCCACCAATGCAGCCCACTTACAACCGCCGGACCTCCAATTCAATAGCTGCAACATCAATTCACACCCACAATTCAGCCCCTAAATTAGCCCCAAAAATAATTTAAAAGAAATATCAAGGGTCGATTTTGGGCTTTAAAGCCTGAAAACTCCATCCCCAGCCCCTAAAAACCCGACCCATCCCTGAAAACCCAAACCCTAGCCTCGAAAAACTCGACCCCAGCCACCTTCCTCAAGTTAGTGAAGGAGAAGAAGAAGATACGAAGAGATCATTGAGAAGTTGAGATTAAGTCGGACGCCTAGGTTGGGTTGCCGAGGAAGGGAGGCGGTTGCGACAGTGATATGGAGGGGCGGGGGTGGGGCTAGCCCCGATAACAATGGTGGGGGTTAGGGGTTTTGTTTTTTTTTTTTTTTAATTTTTTTTAATTATAAAAAATAGAATAAACCAACTATAAGTCGACACGTGTCTCATAACCTAGTAAAACCGGTTACCAAAATAATTTAACCGGTTATGGATTGTTAGTGGAAGACCCCCGTCAAAGGTGGGATTGTTTCTGGAATTTCAAAAGGTGGGATTGTTTATGGAAGATGGAGTAAAGGTGGGATTATTAGTTTACATTTTTCCTATATATTAATCTAATATCTGAACAAAATTGCTAAACATCCTTTGATGAAAAACTAGAAATGAATGGTTTTTTTTAACAAACAGAAGAGAAATAAGAAAGGGTATATAGATTATTTTGGGAGTATGATGTTTGAAATACTTTATTTATATCAGTTTTTACTGCGCATTTTCCAACGTAATTTAATTTTAAATCAATCAATTCATCATTTCTTTGCTTTTTATTTGCCCACGTATAATACTCAGTCCTAACATAAAATATTGTAATATAATAACTAATTTTATTTCTAATTTCTGATAAATTTAAACCATTATATGAAAATTTAAATCTATTATCTGACTAAATATATAAAATTTTTACTAACAAGTATTATAATTTTTTATTATAATTGACATTATTAATCTAATATCTGACTACAACACTTTAATTCCTTACTAATTGTAGACACCCATTTGTGTCTCTCCAAAAACCAAACCCAATGATGAGTACCTTTCATGTCGAATCATAGTCGAATGAAGCAAAAGTGTGGAAAGTCAAGTGTTGCGGATATTTTTATTTCTTTTCTTTTCTCTCTGTTTTTGAAAACTTATTTTAAGAAAACAGCCAATCCAGTTTGGTTGGTCCATGATATGGGTCCAATAGTAGTGTAGTTGGATGGGGCTTGACAAGAGCTTTCCAAAGATATATTATAAGCCCAATTCCGATGAATATAGAGGAAATTATGGCCAATTTACAAAACTGGGCCCGGTTTGAGCCTTATATACGGCCCAATTATCTAGAGGAGGGCCTAATATGATTTATCATTCCTAATGCAATTAGGAATGGTTTTAGTCTTCTAGATTCTTCTAGAAGGTTCTTTTCATTCCTAATTCAATTAGCATTGATAAATTGACTTTTGTTGACTTTTCAGAGTTTTAATTAAAATCAAAAAGCATTTTCGAGGAAAAGATACGATTTTATCCTCTAGTACAGCAAACTTATCTAATTTTCAAAAACGCGTCAAAAACAGGAATAGCGCCTGACGCCGGGCATTGGCGCCTGGATCTAGGCCTGGCGCCAGCCATTGGCGCCTAGTGCTAGAGTTCGCGCCTGGCGCCAATGAGCCAGTGCTGGCGCCAGCTCTGTTTCACGTGCGCCAAGTGCTATGTTTTGTAATTTTATCTTTTTGGTTGATTTTCTCTATAAATAGCGCATTAAAAACTCCGTTTTCAATCATCAACAACTAGCTTTTCAATTATATTCACCAACAATCAGTTTTCAATTATATTCACTTACAATAAGTTTTCAACTCTCATTCTCTTCTAATTCATTAATCTCTTTCTCTCTTTTCTAAAATTTCTTTTTCACATACAAAATTCCGCATTCACAAGCACTAGACACACCTAGCCAAGTTCGAAGTTGCCTTCGTCCTAGACGTGAAAGGTTTGATATTTCTGAGGGTTTGGTCCCAAATCTCTATTTCAATTATTTGATTTAATTGTTTTAATTATTATTTTCCTTGAAGTTACTAACGCGTGTATTGTGTTATTAGAAAGAGGTACGAGGCATCAAAGTAAGTGCTTTAATGGTTTTTAATTGATATTATGATGTAGAAATCATGTTTATATTGTTATTATGATATTCCTAGTATCATGTCTAGGGTAATTTTAATGTTAAATATGATTGTTATGATGCTTCCTATTTTCTTTCTAATATTTATGATTGCTAATATCATGTTAGGGCTAAAGCTTTGATTTTTATTTCTTAGTGACATGCTAGGGTTTGTTATTAATCTTGTTAGTATCATGCCTAGGATCTTGCTATTATTATGCTTTAATATTAACAAGGACATGATTATGATTGATTGTTATAATTTAAGATGATTATGAATGTTATTATTATTATTATTATTATTATTATTATTATTATTATTTTGATGATTATTATTTTATTTATGACTATTATTATTATGATTATTATTTTTATTATTATTATCTTGATGATGATTATAATTTTATTGTCATGATATTTATTATTATTATGTTGCTTGATATTTATTTATTGCTTGATCACGCCTTTTATGCATGTTTAAAAGGAATTGGTACTTGTAATCACGCTTAATAAGATAATTAATAATCTTGTTAGGGTTAATGTGATCATAATTCAAGTGATCGCCAATAATAGATTTATTTGTGCATTTATATTCAACCAACATAGATAAATAGGTTTAGGGTTAATCCTATTGATTGCATGTTAATTAAAAAGCGCACATGAATACGATCAGAATAAAGTAGAGGCCTATTATTAGGGCAGGTTCAATCTCTTTTAGGTTGGATTTGTACCTTCATCCCCTAACCCTTATTTGGTTCAAGACCTTATGGAGTTGACGATCTCTTTGATCGTTAAGGGGTGTAACCTTCACCATGTGAACGGTTTACAAGTTCCTAAAACTTGTTGGCGACTCTTTTGCTCTATCTTCTTCCCTTTTCGACGCCACCGGACTTTAGTGTATGATCACAGTGGGGTTCAATCTAGGGGTTAACGTTTGAAATTTATTTCCCACAGTTTTTGGCGACTCCACTAGGGAGGATTTCTATTTTAATTCCTGAATTTGTTTCGGCAATGATTTAGAATGAGTGGATGAGACTCGAAGCGTTCTAAGCATTTCTTGTGCGTAATTTTGATTAACATTATTGTCATATGCATAAAAAAGATGTCATTAGAAAGACCATCCGTAATGAGTTAAAAACATAGGATTTTACACGTAGGAAATTTGAGAAATATCTTTCACAACTAAGACCGAAATATCGCCGCGCGAAACTGGAAAATTTTATCGAGCAAAGAAAGCTGATGAGGCATGTGGGAAGTAGCGCCAGGGGCCAGAGCATTGGCGCTAGCATTTTAACCGTAGCGCTAGACGCCAGCATTGGCGCCAGGCGCTACAGCTAAAAGCTGGCGCCAGTCTCTGATTGCTGGCGTCAACTTCCACCAATACCGAGCCAGAAATATGCGTTCTAATTTCGACCGGTTTTTCGTATTGTTTGCTCGATCCTACTTCCTGATTGAATTTTTTCTCACTTTTCTGAAACCCATATGTGTTCTACATATGGACATAACCCTCTAGGAATTCATGCTCAATCTACCTGATTGAACGCTCTGTGCAACAAAGGGTACATCTGAGATGTTGAATTCACCAAACCATGGAAGCGAGTTTTTTCTAAAACTCGCGGTGTCCCATCCACTCGCGCCAACCCTTCACGGTTAGGCTTCCGCGCGGTGCATCCGGAAAATTAACCATGGACCCTCTATTGACTAAACCATATCCCGAACTTTAGAGAACTAAAGCCACGGTTAGGTTGCGAACTCATTGCATCATATTGTGCCTACTTGACTAATTGTGCATTATTTGTTGTGCATATGATCTATGTTTCTCTTAACCATTTGTTGACTTGTGTTGAGACTAAATAAATTAATGACTTAAAGAACTTTGCCTAATTAATTAATTAGAGTAAATAAAGTCTAATATTTTAATCAGAATTGACCTAGTACGACTTTAGGCATACCCCTTTTGATTAATAACACCGAAAACAATCCCAGATTGAAGCTCCAGCATTGGCGCCAAAGTCCAGACTGTAGCGCCACACTGTGGATTGTGGCGCCTGGCGACAGCTCTGTCGTCTGGCGCCAAGCTGCACAATGTGACGCCAGTTCTATCATTTGGCCGACAATTCGGATTATTGGTCTAGTCGTCACCTGATGTCTAATTAATCAGTTTGCTAATTAATTCGGTTAAGTTTCGCTGTCAATAACACCTTGTCGAGTCATAATTGAGTCTAGTCACATAGTCTAGCCACATGGTCATGACACGAGTCTTAACATGCCACCTACACTCACTAGTCTTGGCACACACTTTGAGTATACGTCACCATGACCATGTCTTAGGTTCATGCATGAGTCGGTCTTTTTCGTCATTTGAGTTGGGGTACATTCTATTCCTAATTCTTCATACCCCTCCATCTACATCATTTTCCTTCACATTCTCTTCCAATCTTTCTTCACTTCCTCCATCTATTGCATGTTGAACAAACTTTGAGTCAAATAATAAACAGTGAATATCCCCAAATTCCTTTTCCACAGTACTTGGTTGAGGAGAGAAGGGCGATTAATCAAGGAGAACCTCTTTATTCAAGTCTCGCTTTTTGATAAACCGATTCGTCAAAAGAGGAATGCTAAAAAGATAATGGCAAGTCAAGAAGAAGTCAATGAGCTTAGGAACCAACTGGTTACCGTGAGTGAGACACTGAAGCTACTCACACTCAAGATCAATGATCCTGTGAAGCAACAAAAAATGAACCTCATGCAAGAGAGTCTAAGCAAGCTATCTAGTGACTATAAATTTCAAGGCATGAGTTCACAAGGGGTCTCGCTGGACAAGGAACTTCTTCCACATAAGTTCAATGCCACTGACATCCCTAAATTCAAGGCAACAGATAACCCTTACTTTCATCTAAGAGCTTTTGAAACCATAATGAGTATTAAGGGTATCGATAAGAAGGGGTATCTTTTGAGACCGTTTGCCAACAATGGTATTTCTCCCTTGACAAAGAGAAAACCTCTTCCTGGGAATCGATAGTAAACGCTTTCACTGATAGGTACAAGTGCAATATTCAAGTTGAAACCGATCATAGACAACTTGAGATGCTAAGACAAAAAGAGAATGAAGGTTTTACTTCTTTCTTTAATAAATGGAGGGAAACTTCCGCCAAGATGATTGAGGTCCCCACCAAAAAGGAGTTTGTGAGGATGTTTATCAAGAATCTCCAAGAAAAGTATCCAAAGCACTTGAAATATCAACACAACTTGAATACTTTCAGAGCCGTCTATGCATCGGTATCGAGATCGAAGACGACCTCTCAAAGCAAAAAGCTACTAACAATAGTAACCACGGTGGCTGGAAAGGAAAGAAGAACGACAATCCTTCTTCTTCCAAAAACGCCCACTCTAGTAATAATGTTAGTACCTTTGACCATAATGGTGTCTTAGCCATGGACAATCAAGGATCTAAAAGGAAACCCAGGCGAGAGTTCACACCCATTGGAATGACCTACGATGCTGCTTTCGATCGTCTATATGATCGAGGATTAATCAAACCTATTGGCCCTACTGAGGATCCAACACCAGAAAATCGGTCTTCGAGATGGAATCCAAACTCCTATTGCAAGTACCATCGAGGAAACGTTCATACCACTAATGAATGCTACAGGTTTCAAAACCTCATTCAAGATCTCATAGAGGCAAATAAGATCCCATTGCCTTCAGCTAGCGAGAAGATTGGGTGATGATGAGACGAATGACGCCAGACAAGAGGCGAGCTTCAACGACAAGATTTCGTGACTTCTTTTTTCTATTTCTTTTTTATTTAATCTTTTCCCAATAAGTCTAGCATAGGCACCTTTTCTTTTCCCTTAGATTAATTTTGTAGATTATTTCTTTTCCCTTTAAAATGAGCATTTATTTCCTTATATATGATCATTTCATTATATTGCAAAAAAAAAAAAAATCCATGTCGAATTAAGCACGAGGTATACCAATGATTTAAGGCACCCCTTGTATCCACATCATATCTCCTTTCACCTTTCAAATTTACAATCCTTTCTTCATAAACCACTTTGAGCCTCGTCTAACGATAGACCTTTTCTTTTTTCAACCTACATCTACCTAACCTTGGGATGGGATGGTGTGCTACTTATGCAATTCTAAAAGGCTTGAGTGATTCCAAAAGATCAAAATAAAGAAGCAAAAGAAAAAAATAAATAAAAGTGTACAAAAGGGTAAGTGTTCCAATGTCTTTGATATGAAAATATCTTTGATAAGAACACGTCTCAGATTGCGTCTCTTATCGAGTGCTCGGTCCCGTGCCTGAGAAACATGAATGCCAAGTGAGTGATAGACCGCATGATCGGGATTGCCCACGCTTATAAAAATAAAATAGATGCTAAAGAAAAAGGTAAAAGAGAGCTAAAACAGAGTAGAAACTCAAGTATAAAAATACAAATATTCAAAAGCGAGGTTGCACACCTTGGGGGCTTATCTAGGGTCTTGAGCCTTTATCCCCTTCTTCTTCAACCTTTAGCCTAACCACGTTACAACCCTTAAAAAGACCTTTTTGAGGTATACAAACACTTGTGTGAGGTTCGGCTAGAGCTACGTTCGGCCTGATTCCTAACGGATACGTAGGCAACCTCACATCGAGGTGCGGCCGTAATAAGCATGCATTCATATTTATAGGGTTGACAATCCCTAACCCGACCCGATAACCCGAACGAATTCGGCCTAAAGTTACTAAGAGAAACCCAAACCCGACCCTATCCGAACCCGAATAACCTAAATTCAATCTGATTTGACCAAATTTCATATTTCGTAATAATATTAAGTTTTACACTATTTTTTATTATTTCTAAGCATAACCCGAAATCGACCCAAAATCTGACCTGAACCCGACCCACTGACCCGAATTGCCACCCCTACATATTTACATTCACACACTTACACCATGATCATATCAAGGGATTTTCTATGCTCATCCCTATTCACTTAGAGCTAGACTTGGGGGCTTGATCCCTACATCATTAGCTTACTTAGCCTAAGAGTCACCACCATTTGACTCTTTTTTCAAATAATATTTTCCCACACGCTTAGCTCTTGCAGCCTAACTTTAGTGTTACTTTCACACACTGCACAGATACATGACCAAATATACTTCCATTAGGAACCCTTTGTCATGAAATCTTAACACAACGTTGAAGCATGCCTTGTCATATCAACATCGTTCATTGATCATAATTGTCATTGCATCACGAAGTATGAAGTGCTTAGCCTCTGTGCCTAAGTTGCCCAAATACTTTCATCATTGAGTCAACAGTTGAGATAGCCTAGGATGGATTAATCCTTGCACCTTGAGAGATAGTATCAAACGACATTTGACTAAGCTCATTCAACATGCATTTGAAAACTTCGATTCTTTTTTTCGCGTCTTTCTTTTTCGGGAGAAAGTCGGTACCCTCCACAACAAAAATGACGGAAAATTTTTGCTTTTTGCATTTTCAAGTCGCACAATCACATTACAATGCACACACTGGTCACTATGCACACATGTGTCATAACACTTTGAGTCGAGTCAACCTCGAGTCAGTCAATCATAGCGAGTCAAGTTTATGCCTCGAGTCGTGTCAAGTCAATGAGTCAAGCAACATTAAACCTTAGGTCAACATTAAGCTCTTTGTTCAGAGGCGCGTGAACATATCCGAAAAAAGGAAGCTCTTTGTTCAGAGACGAGTGAACATCGAAACAGCAGGGTGGCGTTCCCTAGATTGTGGAGAGTTGTCACAAACAACTGAGAATTGTTTTAAGAGAAGCAATCTTCGATAGTATTCCCTTGGACGTGGAATGTTATCATAGCGGAGGAGGATCGTTTCAGGCGAAGCAATCTTCTATATTGGAAGCAGTTACAGGCGTAGCGGTTTTCAAGCGGGATGACATTCTCTAGCTTGTAGGAAGTCATCAAAACAACAGTGAAGCGGCAACAATCGGTTACGTTCAGAGACGTGTGCTCGACGGCGCAAGATATGCGTTTCTTAACTCTTTTATCTGTTTAACTAACGCTAGTTTTGCAGGCATCGACGCTACAAGAATGATTTAGGGTCGTAGAACGTTCTGAATTATTCTCCGTCCCTATTGATACTTTGACTTTCGTTTTCGAAACTTGCGTTTATCCAAACTCAGTCAAAGTGGGGGCTTCTGTAGACACCCATTTGTGTCTCCCCAAACACCAAACCCAGTGATGAGTACCTTTCATGTCGAATCATAATTGAATGAAGCGAAAGTGTGGAAAGTCTAGTGTTGCGGATAGTTAATTTCTTTTCTCTTCTCTCTGTTTTTGAAAACTTATTTTAAGAAAACAGCCAATCCAGTTTGGTTGTTCAATGATATATTATAAGCCCAATTCCGATGAATATTGAGGAAATTATGGCCAATTTACTAAACTGGGCCCGGTTTGAGCCTTATATACGGCCCAATTATCTAGAGGAGGGCCTAATATGATTTATCATTCCTAATGCAATTAGGAATGGTTTTAGTCTTCTAGATTCTTCTAGAAGGTTCTTTTCATTCCTAATTCAATTAGCATTGATAAATTGACTTTTGTTGACTTTTCAGAGTTTTAATTATAATCAAAAAGAATTTTCGAGGAAAAGATACGATTTTATCCACCAGTACAGCAAAATTATCTGAATTTCGAAAACGCGTCAAAAACAGGACTAGCGCCTGACGCCAGGCATTGGCGCCTGGTGCTAGAGTTGGCGCTTGGCGCCAATGAGCCGGTGCTGGCGCCAGCTCTGTTTCACGTGCGCCAAGTGCTATGTTTTGTAATTTTATCTTTTTGGTTGATTTTCTCTATAAGTAGCGTATTAAAAACTCCGTTTTCAATCATCAACAACTAGCTTTTCAATTATATTCACCAACAATCAGTTTTCAATTATATTCACTTACAATAAGTTTTCAACTCTCATTCTCTTCTAATTCATTCATCTCTTTCTCTCTTTTCTAAAATTGCTTTTTCACATACAAAATTCCACATTCACAAGCACTAGACACATCTAGCCAAGTTCGAAGTTGCCTTCTCCCTAGACGTGAAATGTTTGATATTTCTGAGGGTTTGGTCCCAAATCTCTATTTCAATTATTTGATTTAATTGTTTTAATTATTATTTTCCTTGAAGTACTAACGCGTGTATTTTGTTATTAGAAAGAGGTACGAGGCATCAAAGTAAGTGCTTTAATGGTTTTTAATTGATATTATGATGTAGAAATCATGTTTATATTGTTATTAGGATATTCCTAGTATCATGTCTAGGGTAATTTTAATGTTAAATATGATTGTTATGATGCTTCCTATTTTCTTCCTAATATTTATGATTGCTAGTATCATGTTAGGGCTAAAGCTTTGATTTTTATTTCTTAGTGACATGCTAGGGTTTGTTATTAATCTTGTTAGTATCATGCCTAGGATCTTGCTATTATTATGCTTTAATATTAACATGGACATGATTATGATTAATTGTTATAATTTATGATGATTATGAATGTTATTATTATTATTATTTTGATGATTATTATTTTATTTATAACGATTATTATTATGATTATTATTTTTATTATTATTATTATCTTGATGATGATTATAATTTTATTGTCATGATATTTATTATTATTATGTTGCTTGATATTTATTTATTGCTTGATCACGCCTTTTATGCATGTTTAAAAGGAATTGGTACTTGTAATCACGCTTAATAAGATAATTAATAATCTTGTTAGGGTTAATGTGATCATAATTCAAGTGATCGCCAATAATAGATTTATTTGTGCATTTATATTCAACCAACATAGATAAACAGGTTTAGGGTTAATCCTATTGATTGCATGTTAATTAAAAAGCGCACATGAATACGATTAGAATAAAGTAGAGGCCTATTATTAGGGCAGGTTCAATCTCTTTTAGGTTGGATTTGTACCTTCATCCCCTAACCCTTATTTGGTTCTAGACCTTATGGAGTTGACGATCTCTTTGATCGTTAAGGGGTGTAACCTTCACCCTGTGAATGGTTTACAAGTTCCTAAAACTTGTTGGCGACTCTTTTGCTCTATCTTCTTCCTTTTTGGACGCCACCGTACTTTAGTGTATGATCACAGTGGGGTTCAAGCAAGGGGTTAACGCTTGAAATTTATTCCCCACACTAATATATTGTTATATCTGAGAAAAATATATTAATAACTTATGTGACTTGTATAATATCTGACTTTGACTCTTTAATTCTTGATTATAATATTATAATTATTGACAAAAAAAAAACCTATTATATGCAAATTTAAATATACTAATTTTTGACCAACAAGTATTTTACTGGAAAAAAAAAGACAATGCATGAGAAAACAAAATAAAATCAAAGTACATTACTGAAATATACTTGATTTCATATACTATTTCGAAAAATATAATATATAAAAAAAAACCCTAGAATCTTAATCATCTTCTTGAGATTTTAAACTTGTTTTTTCTTTTGATCTTCTTTTTCTTCTTCCTGTTTCTTCTTTTGTTGATCGTCTTCTTTCTTTTTTTTGTTTTGTTCTTCCTGGAATTTTTCTTCAACCCTCTTTCTCTTCCCCAGTTCTTCGATTTCGTTCTTCTCAACTTTTTTATACAACTTCATCAACCCATTCTTCACTCTATCTCTTCTCTCAAGTAGATCATTTAATCTCTTTTCAAAGTTATCAAAAACATTTTCTTCTGGATCGTTTGATGAAGTAGAAGACTGAGAATTGTTTACCATATTTGAGGAATAAACAAAAAGAGTATGTTTTAGGAGAGAGAATATACAGAAACACAAACATGCAAAATGTATGACCAATTCTTGGTTTTATAGACAAATATAAGAGATTAAAAAAATATTTTACTTTTAGAATAATTTTCTACGAATAATTCTTATTCTTACATTTTTGTCATCTTTATCCAAAAGTCTAGGTAAATATCTTTATGTTAAATATCTTTATCCAAATCACAAAGTACTGAAAGCAACTCTAAGTAAAATCAAACACTAGTAAAACAATTTTTGCTTGATATAAGTTATCTAATATATGAACAAAATGTGCTAATTTCTGTATTAAAAAATGTTTTCCCTAAAGAAAAATACTACAATACTTGATTTATTTTATCTAATATCTGACTAAACCACTTTAATTCCTGACTAATAAATTGTTATGCTTGACAAAAATAGATTAATAACTGACGTGAGTTATATAATATCTAACTTTGACTCTTTAATACCTGAAAAAAACTTATTAATTACTGCCATTATATATCTAATATCTTACTATAAAATGAAATTATTTGATTTATATGTTGTCTAATTAATGACTATAACTTTGCTAATTCCTAATAAATATCATGTAATTCCTAATAAATATAATCTAAAAACTGATAAAAATAAATCAAATTGTTCTATAATTGTTGAAGAAAATAAATATATAATTGACATTATTTGTTTAATATGTGATTAAAACACTTTAATTCCTGACTAATAAATTGTTATGCCTGACAAAAATAGATTAATAACTGACTTGAGTTATATAATATCTAACTTTGACTCTTTAATACCTGACAAAAATTTATTAATTACTGCCATTATTTATCTAATATCTGACTATAAAATGAAATATTTGAATATCACTTAATTCCTTATGAATATCATGTAATTTCTGATCAAAATAATATAAAAACTGAAGAAAATAATCAAATTGTCCTATAATTGTTGCAGGTGTATCCAAATTCAAGACATAGATTGTGTCTATGGCATTTACAAAAGAATTTTGTATCACACTTTGGAACTTTAAAAAACAACCCTGAATTCAAGAATATGTTTCACAAGTTCTTATTAAATGGCTGTGATTCAGAATCAGAATTCGAAGATGTCTGGAACAAGATGGTTCAAAAACATGGATTAGAAAAAAAAGAGTGGTTTGATAGGTTGTTCGGGCTACGAGAAAAATGGTGCACTGCTTTGAGCAAGGATATTTTCTCTGCGGGAATCCTTTCATCTCAAAGAGTAGAAGTAACAAACAGAGCAATTTCATTTAAGGCCAACAGAACCACTAAACTTTTGGAGTTCTTTCATATATTTGAAGCTACTGTGAGAAGATGGAAAAGCACTGAAAAGAGTGACAACTTCAGATGTATACTGAGAAACCAAAAACAACAACAAAAATCTTAAAACATGCTGCTGAAGTTTATACTCTGAACTTATACAAGGATTTTAAGTTGGAATTTGACACCAGCCTAGGAGCATATGCAAAGGAAAAGCCAACTTCAATGCAATACGTCAAATTCTTTGATGTTTCTCTTGATGAAGATTATATGCACACCTATCAAGTCATATATCACTGTCAAAACAATGAATTTATGTGTTCTTGTATGTGCTTCACAGAGACCGGATTGCTATGCTTTCACATTCTCAAGATAATGCAAATGTACAGCATACATGCTATACCAGAGAGATACATTCTGAAACGCTGGACAAAGCTTGCTAAATCAATGATATGGGATGAGAATGAATCAGGTACATACATACTTTGTTATTTTAAAATTTATTATTTGTTAATTAAATATAAAATAAAAGTATTATTACTCCTAATTATAAAAACTTATTCCTGACAAATATTATATTATTCCCGACGAATCTTTTCCTTTTTCTGAAACAAATATTGTTAAAATCTGATAAAACAATTTAATTATGACAAACATAATTTTATACCTGCTATAAATATTATTATTTTTTATTAATATAAACTTATTTATTACAAACTTATTATAAACTTATTAATATAATATTTACAAATAAACTTATACATTAATACCATTTTCTGCTTCAGTAGGAACCCTCTCATTACCATCAAGACAAAAAACTCTAATGTAAAAATTTGAATCATTATCATGATAAATATCCAGTCTTTCTCCTTCAACAATATTATTTGATGATACAAAGCTTGTCCAACCATCATCAATTAAACAACCACCACAGGTTCCTGTATTTTGTGGTACGTTTAACACTCTAACCTCCCAAAATCTTCCATTATTTCCACGATAGACTCTAACGGGACCTGTGAATCTTAACAGAAAACTTTTCCAATCTGCAGGAAGTGGCTGAAAAAAAACACAAAATAGAATTAAAACATTAAATATTTACTAAGATACAAAACAAAAAAATAAGTATAAAGCTAAATGTTTTTACCAAACTAAGCCGATAAAATGATCTGAACTTAACAGAACATTTTGCCAAATTTTCGAAGAAATCAGCCATTGTCTTCAAAATTGTACAAAAGAAAAAATAGGACTCAACCTTATATAAAAACAATAGAGGTTTTTAATTTAAGGTTTTTAATAGAAAAGCTTGATTTAAACAACCTTTAAATAGAAAATATGTTATGCATGAACAACAATAATTGACATGTAATTTAACAGAAGAAATTATGACTTTTGTCTGTTTTTTATGACTTTTTCATGATGGAATAAATTACCATGAAATTATATGACTTCTTCAGTTTTATCTTATTAGTATGACTTTTTGATAATGCAATTAAATACTTTTTCAGTTTTTTAAAGATATTTATGACTTTTTGAAGTTGCAATTAAATACTTTTTCAGTTTTATATAACTTTATTTTGATTAAGTCAAATTTGTATAACTTTTTTATCATAAAATATATTATATTTTCATATTTTATAACTTTTTATGATACATGAACACTTATGACTCAAGGGGAAAACAAAATTGTTTTTACTGAAAAATTTAACATTATTCCTGACATTTAGATTCTTATTTCTGATTATACATATCTTATTCATACTTATACGTATCTTATTCCTGATATTGTAATCTTATTCCTGATATAGATATATTGTTATGTCTGACAATAAAGATATTATTCCCGATATAGATATATTTATTCCTGACCTATATTATTTTATGACAAATGTAATAATTTTTTTTTTTTATTTTATTTTTTTGTTAGGAAATGCAACTACAGATCATTCATTAATAAACAATCCTTGGAGGCAATCAATAACAAAGAATTTCTACAACCTTGTAAGTATATGTCAAGGGAATGAAGAAGCAACAAAATTATGTGACGATGCTTTGGAACAAATGTACAAATCTGTAAGAAAAGTGTTCCAAACAAATGAAGAAAAAATTCGTGAGCTTGATGAAGAACAAGAGAGAAGGAATGCTGTAAAAGATCCAAAACGACCAAAAACAAAAGGAAGGCCAAAGAAAAACAAAAGAATTAGAGGGCATTTTGAAAGAAGAAGAACAACAACTAGAGATCCAAATGAGTTTAGTACCAAAACTCCAAATCCACAACTCATTTAATATTGAGACATTCATCAAATAATTTTTATTCATTAAAAATATTTGTAAAAAATATTATTTTTAATTCTAGTATATTTTGATTTAATATTTTAGATTTATAATCAAAATTAAGTTTTGATAATTTTTATTATTCCTGACAGAATTAATCAAATTTCTGAAGAAAATAATTCTACTCCTGTCTAACATGTTTTATTTCCTGATAAACATCACTCATTTCTTAAATATAATTTCTGAACATAGTAATGATATTACTGACTAATATGATTTATTCCCTGATAATATTCTCTCATTCCTTGAATATTATCTCCTAACTGAGTTTTGTTTTTCTTGATAAAAATAAACTAACTTATGCAAAAACACGCATGTACACCTGATTGATAATATTAAGGAAAAGCAAAATATATACATATATAAATAACTTTATAAACAAAGTTTATCAACAAAAACAAACCTAATTAACTACAAAAAGGTAATATATATACAAAATAAAATTATCTAATTTTGGTCTATATTCTGCTGTTTTTCCATTTCCTGTAGTTTCTTCTGCTCCAACTTGTATCTCCTATCTTTTTCTTTCTATATAGCTTCTACATTCTTTTTATATTGAGCCTCAAGTTTCTTCCTTGCAGGCTGAGCTTTTAAAATTTTGTCTTTGTTAATAGAAAATTCAATGCAAGAATTCCATAATTGCTTGCGCAAAAAATTGTCTTCTCTATTAACCAAATTATATGCTATTTTGCATCTATACAACTTCCGATTTTGTTTCTGCAAATTTATACAAAAATAAAGAAATAAAAACACTAAAAAATAATTAGTTTAAATAACAAAAAATATCAAGACAGAAAAACACTTACACTTTTTAAATCAACAAGTCCTCCAACAAATCCATTGTATTTTTGCATACACCACTAGTAGAAAAATTGAAAAAAGGCACCGTTCAATGGCCACCGGTTTTTTAAAACCGATGGCTTAATAAATGGGCGGGATGAGGCAAAACCACATTGCCACCGGTTCAAAGAAACCAGTGGCAATAATGATAAAGGCCACCGGTTTTGAACCGGTGGCAATAACCAATTATATAAAAAAAAAACAGTCGCGCCTTTCCCTCTTTTCTTCCTTCTCTTTCCTCTTTCTTTTTCCTGTTTCATTCATTCACAAATGCACTCAGCTCTCTAAGTTCACTCTCCAACGAACCCTACTACCACAAAGCCACAGCCACCGCCACCGCACCACCCTCCACCACCTTTGCGCACCCCCTCCACCACCTGTTCGCACCAATTTCGCGGCCCTCCACTTATCAGAAGCTAGTAGCAAGAAGCAGCGACCTCAGCTCCATCGAGACAGCAGCCCAGCTCGCCCTCGCCGCCGCGCCACTGTGCCACGCCGCTGCTCCACACTGGGGTCCCTCCACCACCGACCATCTCTTCTCCCTTTCCACCTCCACCTAGGGTTAGTTTTAATTTATTTTGCATTTTGAACAATGTTTAGGCAAATTAAATTTTAAGTTTTGAATATAGTTTACCCTAATTTTTCTGAATTTTAGGTTGTTTTATTTGAATGCCTTTAAGTTTTGTATGCCGGAAACAAGATGAGACGATTAGTCATATAGGTGCACATTGATGAACTTTGGTTTGTGGCCTTTCCAAAATTCATGGTGGTTTTATTTGGATTGGAAAGGAGAATATTGTGAGGATAAAGACTGATGCTTGGTCATCTTGATATAACCCATGGTTTTTAAGTCCACGGATCTGCAACAATTGTTGTATCAGACAATTTTGTCAATTTCTGGAACTAATTTTACCTGAGTTACAATGACCCTTTTATGTATTGGTCAATACAAAGCCACAAAGCCAATTTGGGTTGTACGCCCTGTTAAAAAAAATTCAAAAAAAAAATAAAAAAAAAAAGAAGATGCATCAACTGTAACCTTTTATGACCTTGTTACTTATTTGAATTTTCATAAGTTTTAACGGGTAATTTTTATTAAATTAGAGATTATTAGTAACCTTGTTACTTAATTAGGTGAATTTTGGTAGTATGTTTTAATGTGTAATTATTAATTGGTATGTTTTAATGTGTAATTTTAGGTTGTTTTATAGTTCTTGACAAAATTACTAACTTTTATTTTGTTGTTTTATTTTTTATTTTTGTAGATTCATATGTAGTGAAGCACAAGTTTATTAGTTATTCAAGTGGGAAGTTCGAGACATTACATCCATTATACTTGCTATATTGGTATGAACTATAAACTTTATGGAGCTAAATATATTTCTTTCTATTTATCTATTTGATAAAAGTTTGTTCATGATATTACAAGTTGTGTCTTGTTTAATAATAAATAATTACAATAATATGTTGAATGTTTGCATCATCATATGCCTAGATACCCGTTCAAGGCTTTCTCATTAGGAGAAAGTCTTGAATAGTCCCCGGTTGGGACTGTTCTTGAATGTTTACTCTCACTTAGGTGGTGAATGTATGTCTTTTTTTTCGATTTTAAGGAACATCTTGGTTGTCCATTTCTTCTCCATGTTCTCTGGGTACATATGTGGGTAAGTAATTATCTACATCTTGTACTTGGAGAACTGGGGGGAAGTGCTGTCGGATTTTCCTTAAAATTGGAAAATTGACATACATTCACTAGTGAGAGTAGACATTCAAGGATGGATTAGGTTGGAGTGATAAGGACACTTTGGAAACATGCATTTGTTCACTATATGAATGGTATATTCACGATGTGTACTTGAAGTTGATTTACATAAGATATGTAGCAATTGTACATTATTGATAATATGTTGCTATATATGTTTAGAGACACTTTACTAAATGGGAAAGGATCGTGGTTGGATGTATGGTAGACGTGATACAATGGATTTTTGGAATGGGGTTCAAGAGTTTTTCGAGACGGCTTTATCTTATCAGTGCAAAATTGGTGAGGAAGGCCTATACTGTCCTTGTGTTGATTGTAATAATGTGAAGGTGGTCAATAGCGTTGAAATCATTAGAGATCATGTACTTTGTCGTGGGTTTAGACTTAAATACCATGTGTGGATTTGGCATGGTGAAAGTGGAGAGTATAGTGAGGATCTTCATGGGAATGATGTGCATGATAAAAGCAATGAGATTCATGTGGACGAGGAATGGGAGAATGATGAATATGTTATTGATAGTGGTGAGGATGGAGTTGAGGATCATCCAGTGGATGAGGTCGAGGATAATGAAGTGGATGAGATGTTGCATAATGTCAGAGGAGATGTGTTTGAATTACTATCGGAGGCTTCCAAAAAGCCTTTGTACCCTGGGTGCAAAAAATACTCCAAACTTTCTGCCGTGCTAGCACTTTTTAACATTAAGTCGAAGCATGGGTGGACGGACGTTAGTTTTACTTCTTTGTTGACCGCATTAAGTGAGATGTTGCCTGATGGGAATGAAATTCCTACGTCTTACTATTATGCAAAGAAGCTTATGTGTCCATTTGGTTTAGAGTATAAGAAGATACATGCCTGTCCTAATGATTGTATTTTGTATCGTAATGAGAATGAACAATTAGAGGAGTGTCCACGATGCAAGCAATCGCGCTACAAGAGCATTAGTTGCAATCCTGGTACGAAGGGACCTCCTGCTAAGGTGTTGTGGTATCTTCCGATTATTCCAAGGTTTAAGCGTCTATTCTCAACACCAAAAGACGCTAAAAACTTGAGGTGGCATGCCGAGGGAAGGAAGAAAAACAGAATGCTGAAGCATCCGGCTGACTCCCCGCAATGGAAGAACATTGATTTGAAGTTCTGGAGTTTGGTAATGAAGTCAGAAATTTAAGACTTGGGTTGTGCACAGACGAGATGAATCCATTTGGCACTCTTAGTACCCAACACAGCACTTGGCCGGTTCTTTTAGTGATCTACCATTTGCCTCCTTGGTTATATATATGAAACGGAAGTATATAATGCTTTCATTGCTAATAATGGGGCCTAGGCAACCTGGAAATGACATAGATGTTTACCTTACGCTACTAATTGACGATTTGAGAAATATGTGGGACGAAGGGGTTTCTTGTTTTGATGCTCATAAGAACGAGGTGTTCACATTGCGTGCAACCCTTATGTGGACCATGAATGACTTCCCTGCATATGGCAACCTGTGTGGGTACAAGGTTAAAGGGAAAAAAGCATGCCCCATATGTATTGATGAAACATCAAGCATATACCTTAAGAATTCTCACAAAGATGTGTATATAAGGACTCGAAGGTTCCTTAGGCGTGATCACCCGTATCGTAGGCAAAAAAAGGCTTTCTATGGGACAGTGGAAGAGGAGACTGCGCCTAGGCCATTGACCGGTGTTGAGGTTTATGCTCGAGTTAAGGGTATACGAACAGTGTTTGGAAAATCTGAAAAAGCTCCGGTCTCAACAGCTCTTTTCAAAAAAGAATCAATTTTGTGGAAGCTTCCGTACTGGAAAGAACATGATGTTAGGCACTGTCTAGATGTGATACATATAGAGAAGAATGTGTGTGATGCTCTTGTGGGAACACTTTTTAATATTTCAGGCAAAACAAAGGATGGAAAGGGTGTACGGTTAGATTTGGAAGAGATCGGGATTCCTCCGGAATGGTGGCCTCAAGACAAGGTTACAAAGGGGAAGGAAAGAAAGGGAAAGGAACCGGAACAAGAAACTGTAAATGGTTCGAAAAAATGAAAGGGGAAGATCAAGGGAAAGGGAAAGGCCGCGGATGCTTCAAAGAGTAGAGATGAGGGTAAAGGCAAGCTTGAGAAGAAGTATTTACCACCGGCTTGCTACACATTGTCAAGGGTAGAAAAGCGGATGTTTTGTGCATGTCTTTACGGCATTAAGGTTCCATCTGGGTACGCATCTAACATGAAAAGATTTGTATCCTTAAGTGGAGAACTGAAGCTGACAAGTATGAAATCCCATGATTGTCACATGTTGATGCAAGTATTTCTACCGATTGCAATACGTGGTATTTTACCGAAGCACGTGAGAGAAGCTATTACAAGCCTATGTTCGTTTTTCAATACAATATGCAGCAAAGTGCTTGATCCTTTTACACTTTATGCTTTGCAAACGGATGTAGTTGTGACTTTGTGCAAATTTGAGATGTATTTCCCACCCTCCTTTTTTGACATAATGGTGCATCTCATTCTTCATTTGGTGCGCGAGATTAAGTTATGCGGTCCAGTTTTCTTGAGGTGGTGCTATCCTTTTGAAAGACACATGGGCACATTGCAAGATAAAGTAAGGAATCCGGCTCATCCGGAAGGAAGCATGATTCAAGGGACCGTGAGTGAGAAGATTGGTAATTTTGTGGCCGGCTATTTAGCCGTTGATGAACCTATTGGTCTTCCTGCTTCTCGACATGAAGGGAGACTGGATGGTCATGGCACAATTGGGTCGAAACGAATGTCACCGGATCGAGATCAGTTCTTACAAGCACACCTTTATGTGTTGCACCATGTTGCTGATGTTCACTCATATTTAGATGAGCACATGGATAGTTTGCGTGATGAATTTCCATCGAAAGGTGAAAGGGCACTAATGCAGTTGCATAATAAGAGGTTTGTGAGTTGGTTTAGTAAACGAGTGATGAGTCGCTTGGATGATAGTGTCACCGATACAGTAAGGTGGCTTGCTTATGGTCCTAGGGATGATGTTCGCTCATTTGAGGGATATGACATCAATGGGTACACTTTTTGGACAGAGGGTCGGGATTTGAAATCTACGTCAACCCAAAACAATGGAGTAATGCTTATGGCATCGTCAAGGGAGTTTGCAAGTTCTAAGGATAAATCACCTGTCGATGCAAAATTGTCATACTACGGTCGAATTCAAGAAATATGGGAGCTTGATTATTGTAACTTCACGGTTGCTCTTTTCAAATGTAAGTGGGTTGATAATATCAGGCGTAATGTCAAGTATGATGACTTTACTCTTGTAGATCTTGGGCACTTGAATGATAGTGCGGAACCGTTCATCCTAGCTTCTCAAGCTAAGCAAGTGTTCTATGTAACTGACCCAGTCGATTCAAGATGGTCCATTGTGCTAGCTGGGAAAAAGAAGAATCCTAGGCATTGGAGATACTGAAGATGAGGAAGAATACGATGCATTTAATGATTCAGAACCTTTCACTGTTCCTAGACCTATTGCATCAAATGACATAGACGACCAGACATGTTATATGCTGTCAGACCACAATGAAGGAATATTAGAATGAGGTACTATACCATTTAATTTGAAATTGTAAGCAATTAAAAGTATTATTAAATTTAATCAGAAGTTAGGTAATTTTATGAATAGTTGGAGGGAAAATGTATGATATTGTTATCTTAGTTGCTAAATTTTCACAAATTCTTGTTAATGAATGAAGTATATCTCAAAATTGACATATTATGATAGAATTTAATTTTTTTAGTGTTAACGGTACTAGAAATTAACAAGTTACGTCAATATGCATCAAAAATGATAGAATTTAATATTTTATATACTAACATGTATTATGACCTATATGTCAACATTTTTATCTCTTATGGACCTAATATCGTGTTATGTTTGTAATGACAGGTGTTTAAAACTCATGGAGGACGATTATGACCCACTAGTAGAGGATTTGGAGGATGATGATGATGGCTATGAGGATGAGGATGAGGATAAGGACGAGCCATATGATGTCAACAAGGAGACTAATTTGGGTGAGCCAGAAGATCAGGAACAAGATGCTTTTGAGCGCAGGCTTGATGAATTTGAAATTTTAGCTGAACGCGCGCCTGCTATTGATTCTACAATTGTTGAGATTGTTGGTGAGAACACTACTCCTCAAACTCAAAGCCAAGGAAAGGAGCAATTGAACACAGGTGGTGGAGTGGGGGTAAAGGCACCAGCTAAGAGAAATGGTAGGGGTCCGACAACAAGTTTTAAGAAGCCATCCGGTCCCATGGTGTTGGAGTATGACAAAAGACATCCGAGACAGAAGCCAACGGGGGCACTTAAGTGACACTGATTCCAACGGGAAGCCAACGGGAGCACTTAAGTGACACTAATTCCCCTAGTAAAGTTGGGTGGTTATGCCCCGAACAGACATCCGAGACTAGAATCTTACACAACTCCCCCGAGGTGATGTATTATGTTAATCATAATATTCGGGAATCAATGCGTGCGGGAGAAAAGTTCATATTCGCCCCATGTTATGAGGAGTACGTTTAACCATGTGTAATTCAATTCTTTCTACATTTGAATTATTTGTTGTAACCTAATTATTGATTTGTTTGTGTATTGTGAATTTATGTAGGTTTCATTGGTTCCTCATGGTGATTTGTCCTGCTAATAACACAATCTTTCACCTTGATTCAGCTCGATCAACAAAGAAGTACCTCGTGATGTCTGTACTACAAAAGTAAATATAGCTACCTAGTGTTGATTATCTTAACCTAACTCATTTAGTAGTCAAACTAATCAAATTTGAATTTACTTTCCTATAGTATTATGAAGAAGATACATGGTCGTGCTCCACGGGGTCCTACATGGAAATCACCTATGGTAATGCCACATCATATTGTGATTATCTTAATAAACATTGCTAAAACAATTGTGGGTTTTACGTGACGTTTGATTCATTTGATTTGTTCCTATTCTAGTGCCCACAACAAGATAATGGAGTTGATTGTGGATTATACGTGATGAGATTCATGCTTGACATAGCGACTCATTGTTCCAACACCATACATCTTGATGAGGTACGACCTTAAACTTAGTAAAAATGCTCTTTTTCTGTGATTTCAAGGCTTAGCCACCTATAACTAAGTATAATTGACATGTTATGAGAAAGAACTTGGTCATTTGTTTAAAAATGTAGAAAATGGGCAAGTAGAAGTCAAATAGGCCTTATTTTGGCTATTTTGGATGAAAATGCGACCTTAAACTTAGTAAAATGCCCTTTTTCTGTGATTTCAAGGCTTAGCCACCTATAACTAAGTATAATTGACATGTTATGAGAAAGAACTTGGTCATTTGTTTAAAAATGTAGAAAATGGGCAAGTAGAAGTCAAATAGGCCTTATTTTGGCTATTTTGGATGAAAATGCGACCTTAAACTTAGTAAAATGCCCTTTTTCTGTGATTTCAAGGCTTAGCCACCTATAACTAAGTATAATTGACATGTTATGAGAAAGAACTTGGTCATTTGTTTAAAAATGTAGAAAATGGGCAAGTAGAAGTCAAATAGGCCTTATTTTGGCTATTTTGGATGAAAATGCGACCTTAAACTTAGTAAAATGCCCTTTTTCTGTGATTTTAAGGCTTAGCCACCTATAACTAAGTATAATTGACATGTTATGAGAAAGAACTTGGTCATTTGTTTAAAAATGTAGAAAATGGGCAAGTAGAAGTCAAATAGGCCTTATTTTGGCTATTTTGGATGAAAATGTGACCTTAAACTTAGTAAAATGCCCTTTTTCTGTGATTTCAAGGCTTAGCCACCTATAACTAAGTATAATTGACATTTTATGAGAAAGAACTTGGTCATTTGTTTAAAAATGTAGAAAATGGGCAAGTAGAAGTCAAATAGGCCTTTTTAGGCTATTTTGGATGAAAATGCGACCTTAAACTTAGTAAAATGCCCTTTTTCTGTGATTTCAAGGCTTAGCCACCTATAACTAAGTATAATTGACATGTTATGAGAAATAACTTGGTCATTTGTTTAAAAATGTAGAAAATGGGCAAGTAGAAGTCAAATAGGCCTTTTTAGGCTATTTTGGATGAAAATGCGACCTTAAACTTAGTAAAATGCCCTTTTTCTGTGATTTCAAGGCTTAGCCACCTATAACTAAGTATAATTGACATGTTATGAGAAATAACTTGGTCATTTGTTTAAAAATGTAGAAAATGGGCAAGTAGAAGTCAAATAGGCCTTTTTAGGCTATTTTGGATGAAAATGCGACCTTAAACTTAGTAAAATGCCCTTTTTCTATGATTTCAAGGCTTAGCCACCTATAAATAAGTATAATTGACATGTTATGAGAAAGAACTTGGTCATTTGTTTAAAAATGTAGAAAATGGGCAAGTAGAAGTCAAATAGGCCTTATTTTGGCTATTTTGGATGAAAATGCGACCTTAAACTTAGTAAAATGCCATTTTTCTGTGATTTCAAGGCTTAGCCACCTATAACTAAGTATAATTGACATGTTATGAGAAAGAACTTGGTCATTTATTTAAAAATGTAGAAAATGGACAAGTAGAAGTCAAATAGGCCTTATTTTGGCTATTTTGGATGAAAATGCGACTGTTTTTAATTTTCCCAAATATTTAATTTTTTTACATATTAATTTAATTTATTCTAACATAATTTATATATATTCCAAGTTTTGCAAGGTGCAAAAGGGAGATCCGTTAACAAGCAAGGAGCTTAATGAAGTTCGAGACATGTTGGCATCTTTCATCACCTTCAATTTGTAAATGTGGCATCATTTTGAATTTATACTTTGTTAATTATTAACTTTTAAACTACAATATTGACTAGTTATTAGTATTGTTTGTATTTATTTATATATCACACTTTATTTAATTTGTTGTATTGCATTTGGTTTTTAATTATAAAAGTCTAAATATATATTTTTAATTCTTGTTATGTTTATTAATAATAATTATATTATGGAAGAATTTATAGCAATAATATGGCAGAATATTATAGCAGGATCAATTGCAGGAATAATTGCAGGCAAAAAAAAAATTAGATCCTTTTATTGCCACCGGTTTACCGGTTCAAACCGGTGGCAATAGTCAGCCTTCAGCAGCAAAAAAAAACGCGCCATTTTTTATTGCCACCGGTTAACCGGTGGCCATAATTATTATTACCACCGGTTAATCGATGACCATGAAGATTATTGCCACCGGTTTTGAACCGGTGGCCATGCGACGCTTTATTGCCACCCCCCAAATGACCACCGGTTCAAAACCGGTGGCAATGGGGGGTTTTCAACCGGTGGCCATTAGCAATTTTCGCCTAGTGCACATTAATGCAAAAAGCCCACAATCATAATTTTCGGTGCTAGTTTTCCTAGTAAAAACTGGAGTATTCCATGACAAGTCAGGAACTATTTCCGCTAAAGGATCTCCTTTACTTTGCAAAAAACGATGAACAGCTCTGATCTGTAAATATAAATATAAATATATATATTTATATATATAAACATCTAAAAGTGTAATATTTAAGAAACAAAATGAAATAGTTACTAGAAAAAAAAAACTTACCAAATACTTATCAATTAAATCCAAGTCAGATCGATCAATGTCAATCCTGTTATTTATCCAATCTATACGTGGAGTTATATCAGGAATAAGATTGAAAACCATCAGAGTATAGTGATTTTTGTACCAAATGGGAAAGATTAACGGCAAAAATAAAACAAAAAAAAATAAAGATAAATTATTATAAGTTATAGACCAATACCTGACTTAAACTTTTATATTTTTATCTGTTAATTTTATAAATCATAAGAGTCTAGTTTTATATGAGTTTTATATTACAATGTCTGACTGAATGATAAATGACATAAATAATCTAATACTTGATAATTCCTGACAAATAATATCTAATTACTAATTATAATAATATAATTCCTGACAAAATATTGAAATCTTTGATAATTCCTGACTAAAAATATCTAATTACTGATTATAATAATATAATTTCTGACTAAATATAATAATAATATATTATCTTAAACTTGACAATGTTAAATCCAAAAGTTGAACTCTTAGACTATAAATTATTAATATTTGACTAAAATTTAATTCCTAATCAATATACCTTAATTCCTAAATAGAATAATAATATTTAAGACTTAAATTGTTAAGTCTGAAAAAATACAACAATACATGATATAAATCATCTAATATCTGACTAAGCATAGTAATTCCTGATTAATAAAATCTTATTCCTGATTATAATAATCAAATTCATGATAAAATGTTGTAATGTTAATCCAACACTCTAAAATCTAAGATTGTCTAATTACTATATTAAATATCTTTATACATGAAAAAAATTAGATTAATACCTGATTATAAAAGCTAGTATTTGAATTTAAAAATATATTACCTGAGTAAAAACAACAAAATAAATTTAATAACTTACCAACTCTGCTTCTGCTATGTTTAACTTTGGAAAACGATCAACCCATTTTTCAATGGAAGCATAAACATCATTAGCATCATGTTTTTTCAATTCCATATTGAGCTCTAATTTTTTCAACTTCTCCTTAAAAGTTGCATATTCTTCTGGATTATTTTCCAAAGAATTCAAAAAATTTTCCTATTCTTTTATCTTCTTGACATCTTTTTTGTAATTTTCTCTCTTTATTAAATATCTCTGTACAGAGTCCTACAAAACAAAAAAAATTGAAACATATATTATTTTATATACATAAAAATTCTAAACATTATAAGTAAAGATAAAAAAAATAAAATAAAATAAAAAACTTACAGCAACTCCAGTAAAAAAAACAAATCTTTTGTACTGAAATATTCCTCTGTCAGCTATTTGGCTCTCTTCAAGATTCAAAGCAGAAGCCCAAGTATCATGAATAGTACTATTAATCCAGACAGAGGGGCACACCGAACAAAACTCCTCTTTCACCAAAATAATATCGCTTTGGGAAAGATCTTCAGTTCTAAACTAACAGATAACATCACCTGTATCTTGCACATACAGACTGTTGTTACGCGCCTTAACTCCCTCATATTCTCCTGTAGGATCTAACTCATACAACTCATCGTATTTTCTAAAAAAGAGGAATTTTACACATATATCTTTCATGCTCAGTTAAATTTTTCAGATACAAAGACTTATTTTCCTGCAAACTCCTAGAGACAATCATTTCTCGATTTTGAATCGGAATCTTAGCAATAGGGGGATCTACCCAATCTGAATCCAAACTAGATGCTTCCAAATTATCCTGCAATTCCAACAGCTGTTTATCTCTTAGATATTGCAATCTCTCAGCTTTTTTTTTTTAGCATATGCATCAGCAGCAATAAATTTAATTTCAGGAGGGACATGTTTATCAGTAGGAAATTTGTTCACATCAATTAACTGAATGTGAGTTTTAGGAGGCTGAGGTCCTATTTCCATAAACTCATCTTGAGATAATTAAGCAGCAATAGGAGTAGGAGTTTTATCTGTTACAATAAGGGTAGGATGAGGAGCACTACGAGATTTTACAACTTCAGTTGGAATAGATTCATTAGCAACCGTTTCCGTTTCAACATATTTATTTCTCAATAAATCTAAAACTTCATTTGTATCTCTAGGTTGAGCTTCTTACAGAAAAAATAATATGTATTAAAATAAAAAACAAATAACTTAAATACAAACAATAATAACCTATATTAATTAATAAACTAAAATTTCTAATTCCTGATAGGAATATTCTTATTACTGGCAAAATTAATCTAATAGCTGATTGAATAAATCTTTTTCCTGATTAAGAATGTATTATTTTGAAAAAAAGAAGTAAATTTCTGATCAAAAAATTATTATTCCTGACTAAAATATTCTTACTACAGATAGAGGTAATCTAATAACTGACAATGACAACTTTATTCCTGATGAACAACTAGAGTTATAATTTACATCTGAACAAAATTTTATCATTTCCTGCACAAATCATCTAATAACTGACTAAAATATAATTATTCCTAATACAATAAATCTAATTAAAAATCCAACAACTATATTTTAAATCCTGACAAAAATATTTCAATTACTGACAAAACTTATATAATATATGACAAAATAAATCTAATTCCTGACCAGAATAATTTAATTCGTGAAAAACTAACAAAAAAAATTACCTGATTCACAACATCAATAGGTGATTGATGTTCTTCTGTAACTTTACTCTGACCAACATCATCAGATTTAGTAAAAACCTGAAAACATATGTATAACAGAAATAAAAAATAAATAAATTTATTTATATAAAATATTCAATTTTAATACAATAATTACTAGTATTTTAATAAATTATTCAAATAAAATACAAATATTAGACCTTAGATGTGCTGTCATCATCTTTGTCATCTTTTGTTTCTTCTTCAACAGTTACCGGATTTTCTTTTTCAGTAACTTCTGCATTTTTCTCCTTTGATGGTTGAGGAGAAGGAGGAGTAGGGGTAATTAAATTAAATTTTGGCATAGACTGATCTCCCATTGAAAAACTCCTACCTTCTTGCACAATCCTAGCCTGATTATCATTCAAACCAGCAGAATAAACTTCATTGAGTCCCCTAGCTTTCCTTGGTGTCCTAGGAGGTGATGTTGAAGAACCAAGAACACCCTCCTTACAAACTGAACTAACCACATTTTCACCTGGTGCTGTGACAGGTTCAGAATTTACAGCAGTAGTTTCAACAACATCTGAAACAGCAACATCAGTTACTTTGTCAACAGCAGAAACTTCTGCACCAAGTGAAACATCAGCGACAGGTCCTTGATGAACAAAAACAGCTTCTGAACCAATTGAAACATCAGCTTCATCTTCATTTTTCTCTGGTATCTGTTCAGAGATACCAGTTTCAGGTACATCAAATTCTTCTTCTTCTTCAGATTCTTTTTCTTCATTTCTATCTTCTAATTTATCACTTTTAGGTATATCTTGACTAAAGACTTTTGACAAATCAAGATCAGCAATAACATTATTCATCACCTGTATAAAATAAACATTAATATCAAAAATAAAAATTAAGTTAAATTTCATATAAAAAATAAAGATAAAGGTAATAAACTTACAATTTCATTAGACTTAAGTTTAAGATCAAAATTATCCAATTCAGTGGCTAACTCTTTGCTCTTCATAGCAGCTAACACTATTTCATCAATTTTAGCTAAGAATTGTGGATTGGAATATATATCATCATCTCCTTGAGATTAAAATTCTTGTGAACTTTTTATTGCCTCATCCTTCAAGTTAGTAGCAAAGTGAATTTGGTTATCTGATACAATCTTCAAGTCACGACCAAATTTCATCATTTTCTTTTTCACAGCCCGATAAAAAAAATTGAGTTTAAAAAATGAATGAGTTAAATATAATAACATATCCAACATAAAAGACACTCAATATTCTAATTCCTGATAAAAATTAAATAATTTCTGAATAAAACAACATTATTCCTGAAACTGATACCTTATTTTCTGACAATAAAAAATTAATTCCTGACAAAAAATAACACATTCCTGACAAAAATAATGTTATTCCTGTTAAAAGTAATATAAATTCTAATTTAAACAATGTTTTACCTAATTGAGATATATTTTTTAACCATTTTAATTCCTGACTAATAATATATAATTCCTGATCATACCAATCTTATTTCTGACTTGAACTTGCTAATTCCTGAAATTTAGAATGTTAAAATAAACCAAGAACTTAATTAAATTATCTAATATATGAAGAAAACAAACTAAATCCTGATTATAATAATCTTATTTCTGGACTAAAATTGTTAAATAGAAAACAGTTACTATTGACATCATCAATTGGGTATTTAATTCTTTTATTACTGATAAACATATATCAATTCCTGATATAAATATTCTTATATCTGACTTAATAATTTTCTAACTTTTAGAATTATATGTAAGACTTGAATGCAATTGAGATATAAGTTATTTCCTGACTAAAACTATTCCATTCCTGAAAAAAACTATGATATTCCTGATCAACATTCTCATATTAATAATGATATCAAATTTCTTACTTCTAATAAAACTAAACTAAACTAAACTTAATGACAAGTTATAATAAAAAAGCTTTCATAATTTAGTGCATAATAACAGATAATAAATAATGAACTCTTGAATTAAAAGCTTTAATAAATTAATAAAAAAAATGAGATTTTAAACTTACATCAATATCCATTTTATCAATCTCATCATCAGTTGGGTATTCTTTAGGAATTTTGTACATGACATATCTAGCTTTGTCATCATCAGCTTTGAACTCAATTGGGGCAGATTGTAAACCCTGACCATCCTTATTTTCACCAGAATCAATTAGGGCAGATTGTACACCCTGACCTTCCATATTTCCACCAGAATCTTCATCATCATCAGTATCTTCAAATTTAAACTCAATGTTATCCAGCTGAAAAGATTTAAGAATCTCCTGTTCACTTTTTCCAGCATACTGTAATGGTAATGTCTGAGGATACAATTTCACAGAACCATCGCTTTAATCCGCTCATTCAGAGATTCACATGACCAATTCATTACAAATGGATTCCTATCTAAAGTGGTCCCAAACTCACACTTTTGCAAAAAAAGCAATTATAAAGGCAACCAAACAGCCATTTACTTGTTTTGGTTTACTTTTCAATTCTTGTCCTTCCTTCTTCTTCAAAATAAAGGACTGAAACTCTGCTATAGATGTACATAACCAATCCATCACATAACCAGCCCAGTTGTAAGTCTTTATGAAACGTACATCTTCCAAAGACTTTATGATGTTAAAATTAGGGGACTTATCACCAATTGGAGCCAAAAAATTAGAAACAGCAAACATAACAAAGAGTCTCTTAAATTCATAACCTTTACCCCTATATTTTTCAAACAATGATTGATAAGTAAGAAAATTAACATACGTCTTCTTCTTCTTACTTTGAGCTGGTCTTTCAGATTCCTTTTTCTTGCTTTCAATACCTTTTTCAGATTCATCACCAGTTTTCCTCTTCTTTTTTTTTGTTACTTTCAGATTCATTTTCTTTTTCCAAATCTTCTTCTCCATCCAAACCTAAAAATTTCCTCCACTCTGATTTCAAATAATCATCAGGATTAAAACCTTTTTTGTTTTTTGGAAATCTCTTTTACTATCTTTTACAGGTATATCATTAAAAGGAATGCCCAAAACCTCAGCAATATCAGAACTGTCAATATGAATGGCATGTTCTTTTTTTACCAACAATCAGATTTCTTGCCTTAGGATTATAATGAGTTACCATATAACCATACAACTGGTGACTGATATTATCCTTCAAGTTCATATTAAGCAACCCACCAAACCCAATATCTTTCACATCCTTTTTTGCTGATCACTTAAATCTTCCATGATTTGACAAAGATGATTAGGACCAGATTTATTACCAAGCTCTAAGTCTTCAATATCATCTTCACTAAGAATTCTGAAAGTTTGAAAAGTAAAAAATCACATTAAAATTGAGAGATTTTTAAAACATATATTTAAGATAAAAATCTTTAAGCAAATCACAAAGTACTGAGAACCAGTCTGAGTAAAATAAAAGACTAATAACTGACAAAATTAATTTAATATCTGACTAAAACGTGCTAAATGCTGACGTTTAAATTGTTATTCCTGAATAAAATTAACCAAAGCATGAGATTTATTTTCTTACCATTCTAATTCCTAACTAATAATATTTAATTCCTGATTATATTAATCTTATTTCTGTCTTGAACTTGCTAATTCCTGAAATTTAGAATGTTATGCTAGACCAGAATAGACAAAGAACTAAATTAAATTATCTAATATATGAAGAAAGCAAACTAATTCCTGATTATAATAATCTTATTTCTGGCTTCAAATTTTTAAATACAAAACTGTAACTATTGACATCATCAATTGAGTATTTTATTTTTTTATTACTGATAAACCTAGATCAATTCCTGATATAAATTTGCTACTATCTAACTATAACTTGATAATTTCTAACTTTTAGAAATATATGTCTGACTTGAATACACCAATTCCTTAAGCACACTATCTAATATCTGACTACACAATCCTAATTCCTGGCTAATAAAATATAATTCTTGAAAATAATAATCTTATTCCTGACTTAAAAATGCAAAAATCATAAACATTCACATCATAATATAGCATTATGACTAGTGAAACAACCATTTCCATAACAAAGGGCAAAACAACAAAAGATAATCCTGACAAATATAATCTATTACCAAAATATAATATAATAACCACATATGTGATTTTATTTCCCAAGAAAATATACAAGTATTCAATATGAAACAACAAATACAAAATGCTATGTCTTTTTGCGAAATAAATAGAATACAATTTCACACCTAACAGGTCGACTTCGTTTAGACCCAGGTTTAGGACCACACTTCTTCAATGGTGGTTCTGAATCGACCCTACAAAACGGAATAATAAATTATAAAAATGATTGTTAAAAAAAAATAACTGAAGTATAACCTAAAAAATAACTGAAGTATAATAAACCTTTCAGCCATTGCAACTGTATTCTCTTTTTTTTCGAGCTTGTTTACTTCATTTATGATAAACTTTTAAGGGAGAAGAATCTTTAATCGACGACATTTATTGAGTCGAAAATGAAGAATGTTAGGGTTTATAAAGAAGTAAAAATTAAGTCGATAGTAATGGAGTGAAATTAAAGCTAGAAAATGAAGTAGTTATGCGAATTAGTCGGAAACGTGAAATTAAGTCGATAGTAATGGAGTGTAACTGTTAAAAATGGAGTGGAAATGCAGAAAACGTGGGTGAGAAGAAGGAGGAAGGCGGAACGATGAAAAATAATAATAAAAAAAAGCGAAAATTCTACTATGGTCCACTTTATTTGGACCATCACTATACTGAATTATCATTGACCGATTATTTATTTATTTTTTCACCTTAGTCAAACCTTATTTTTAGTTATTTCCTTTTTTAATTCTTTTTTTTATTTTCCAAAATTTAATTACTGAATTTAGGAAAATCATTTTAATTACATTTTCAAAATTTAATTATTAAAATCAGATTTTAATAAAATAAAAAAACCGATTAAATTAAAAAAATCAAAATAAAAAAATTGTTCATAATGTTCTTCATAGTTCATCAACATTCTTCAAGTTTTTTCATTCATGGATGAGATTAAACACAAACACATGATCTATGACCATTAAATTCACTCGCGCATCGAAAGCGAATAGCAATATAGACTGTTTAAAAAAGAAAATGCGAAATTTTAAGATATCAAAAAGTTGTAGTCGTTGCGAATTTGGGCAGGGATTTAAATCCCTAAATAATAGGTTTGGATTGTACTAAATCAGTCAACGTTTGCAAAAACGGTGATTTTATGTAACCGAAATAACAATTTTTAAGTTTTACGATAATCGGGGTTTGTCATGAACATCTGAA
Organism: Chenopodium quinoa; assembly: GCF_001683475.1. Taxonomy (NCBI): domain Eukaryota; kingdom Viridiplantae; phylum Streptophyta; class Magnoliopsida; order Caryophyllales; family Amaranthaceae; genus Chenopodium; species Chenopodium quinoa. The sequence goes on along the minus strand of NW_018744693.1, from coordinate 2,098,340 downwards.
AAAGAAATTGCATCATTATTTTTTCGAAACCTTGTTTGATCCAAAAAAAGGGAAATCGAAATCGAAATCTTGTTTATGTAAAATGTTTTACCCAAATAAAGGATAGGACATTACCTGTTATGAAAATTGTAATTATCAAAAACATATGACATCAAGTTCTTTTGGACATTACCATTCTGATTTATAATTCATTAATATCTTGTTATTTTCTTAATTCGGTAATCTACGTTCTTCAAGATAATCTAATAAGAAAACGTATGATTTTTCTTCGAAACGTTGTTTGATCCAAAAAAAAAAGGAGGCCGAATTACAAATCATATTTGTGTTTAAGGAATTTACCCACATATGGATTGGACATTACCTATTATATACATTTTAAATATTAAACGACTATGATCATACGTTACGTTAGAAATAACCAATTATTTTAAAATACTTTACGACCTTTGCAAAATATTTGTAGCTAAACATGTACAAAAATTAAAATGAATCTATTTTAATGATTATATATATAAAAAAATAAAATAATGGAATCAATATCTTTTAGGATATCTTTTAACATTAGAAATATTATTTAAAAAATATTTCAATCACCAATTATAATAAGGATAGTTTCCTAATTTCTTATCTCATTATTATTGTATAGAAGATTTTAAAATCAGTATAATTTTCAAATTTCAAAAGATTATATTCTAATATAATCTAAATATTAGAATATATATCTTACTGATTTTGTCGACATATCTTATGATTTTGTAAAATTATTGATTTTTATCACGCCTAGAATTATGGTAATATATATTTTTAATAATGCAATAAACATGGAATGTTTGATAAACAATCGTGTAAAATGAATTTAAAAACAGGATAAAATTTAGTAAATGGAATATTAATAAATCTTAGGATAATAGATGATTTATTTTCCCTCAAATTTTAGATTTTCCTGAGATTTTGTTATTGTGTTCTTCACGCAATTTGGTTAATAGAATATTAACAAAATCTTAGGATAAAAACTTAGTACTTTCCCTACAAAAAAGATAAAATTAGGACAATACCATAATTTAATTAAGGTTTATGATTTTAAATCTATCTTTTTTTTTAAGAAAACACTTTAAGTCTTTCTTTTCTAAAATAAGAACAGATTTTTCAGATTTTTTTGACATGTTTATCGTATAAAATCAAAATGTTGGTTTCCCTCAGCTCCACGTCAAAAAAATCATAAAGTTAGAATTTTTACAATATCCAAAATACATATGGTCATTCGTCAAACTCAATAAAATTTCTTTTTTAGGTAATAACCAAAGTACACATAAGTTAAAACCTGAACTATAAACAGATCACAAAACTCACACTTGTGTTCTACGTATCAAACAAGATTTATGAGAAGAATATTAAAAAAAAAAAAATTGCGTCTTCTTCCTCTAATCGATTTGCTCATTATATATCTTTGTATCCTACAATTGCGTCTTCTTCCTTTGATCAATTTGCTCATTATATAGGTTTGGACATTAATTTTTGTTTTTTGGTTTGTGTAATAATTTGAAATTTAAACCATCTTTCTATAAGGTAAAAAAATCACATATTTAAAGCAACCAATCAAAATTGAAATTTAGATTAACAATGGAATGTGTTAGATTTAAGATCTATTTGAAGAATAATATTGCCTATATGATGGTAGTTGATTACTTATTTTTAGGAAATATTGTTACTAAATGAAACATAAGTTATCCCATATAAATTGTCGTCCAAATCTTTTTCAAATATTCTATTATAATATCTAACGTACTATTTAGGAAATAAATCAATGATATACAATAGTGTTATTATCAATTAATTTTATGACACATAAATATAGACTATAAATTAAAACTGAAACTAAACTAATAAAAAAAAAAAACTACTCGTAGAGTCGTAGTACTAAACATTGGGTAAAAAACAAAATACAAAAAATTACATTTAACATGTAACGCTATTTTGACAAATAGGAACAAGGATATTTTCGATTATCATTAATAAAACTAGAATACGTATATATACAAAACAGAAGTATGATATGTCCTAATTATAAGGAATACAACTAGCAATAGTAGTATGTATTTAGCCTAAATATAAGGGGTTGAATATTGGCTTTCCTATTTATAAATACAAAAATATATTTACTATATGTTATCAATTTATCATTGTTTCTTTCCAAAAAAAAAAAAAAAAAAAGTTTGCCATGTAATTGCTCACCTCCACCTTTTTTTTCATTTGGTTATTATATGCGATTCGTCCAATATTAGGATATGACATTACTTATATATTTAGAATTGGTCTCAATCTCCTTAATTATTGTAAAATTATAATAATAATCGAAGACGGTTCATTATTTAAATTAATAACAAACTAGTATCCAAGTAATCCAACCATTGGGTCACACGATAGATAAGAAGATAATCATCTAATTTGACAATTAGGTTGCCATTAGAATAGCTCTAAAGGTGGTTTGATTGAGAGTTTAAATTTTGAGGAATATGCATACAGAAATCAAACCACAATAGTTGATATATAAGTGATCATTGATACTTAACTTGGTATATGTAAATTGTGACTTAGCTAGTGAATGAGGATTGAGGACCACGATCCTATTTGCTATTAATTAAGAAAAATATTAGGATATTAATGCATGCACAGTATGAACTAATTATTAGCAATGTCCAAAACAACGTATGGTCGTAGACCAAGTAAACAATAATATTGCATTTTATAGGTAATGTCCTATTAGCATTTGGGTTAATACCTTATATGCAAACAAAATCGAAAACTCTATCTTTTTTTTTCAGATCAAACAAGTATTCCAAAACAAAAATCGGTGTCTTCTCCAATTTGCTCACAAACCCAGATTTCTAAAAATTGTTTTTTTTTTTCGCATACATATAATGACCAATTTTTCATCCCTTGTTTGCGATTATCCAATTAACATTTATTGCTTTAGGATTAAAAACAATCCCAAATTCATACATGAATCCAAATTTTGAATGAACTCTTCACATATAATATGTAAATCGATGTATATTTTCAATTTTCATTGATGTGCGAGTGTATTTACGGGACAAAAAGATTACCATAATGGTGGTTAATCTCATCCATGGATAAACAAACTTGAAGGACAATGATGAATCATGAAGAACATTGATGAACAATTTTTTTATTTTGATTATTTTAATTTAATGTTATTTTTTTATTTTAAAAAACTGATTTTAATAAATAAATTTCGAAAATTATAAAATAATTTCTGAAATTCAATAATTATATTTTAGAAAATAAAAATTGAATTAAAAAAGGAAAATACTAAAAATAATGTTTGACCAAGGTTAAAAAAAATTAAAAATTCGACCAATGATAATTAAGTATAGTGATGGTCTAAATAAAGTGGACCATAGTAGAAACATCCAAAAAAAGAGCTATTTAAGGTTCGGGCCGCGCGCGGGCTAATCTTAATAAACGAGCCGGCCGCGGGCCAGTAAATAGAACAGACTCACACACAATATTTTTCGAATAAACATTCATTTATATGATATGCACATATTATATAAACATTAATTAATTTGTGATTGTTTGATGTTATATCACTATCATACGACAAATCCCACTGTATAAAACTAATATATTATGACCATTTACCAATTGGTTAGTAGGCGTGACGAACATGAGATTTTCATTTGATGGAATAGTTTCATTTAAATCATAATATAATTTGGAGACAGTATGAAATTTTTGTTCGATTTAGTTTGGACTACCAGACCAATTTCACTTTTGGATTTAAGTTGGTTATTTAATTTATGATTTAAGTAATTAATTATAAGCAATTTAGTTTTCTATAGTCTAATAGTTAGATAAGCTTTTTCTTTCTTCTCTTTCTTTTTTTTTTTTTTTTTTTTTTGGAAACTAGATATGCTTTCCTCATTTGCTATAATATAGAGAGAGAAAGAGTGGAATGTTAAGATACAAAAGAGGGAGAATGATAGAGAGAGAAAAAGAGGAGAAGAGCCGAAAAGGAAGCTCTAATCTATCATAATTAACAAAATATGGTCTAGTGGCATTGTTTTTTGTAATATTTTTGTAAATACGGAGTACAACAATATCTGTGGGGCCTACATTTAATAAAAAAAAATTGTTGACTTATTTATAAATGTCATGTAGATAAACTTGTATTTTCTCATAGGGGAGTGTGAGGAGAAAGAAAGAGAAGGGTGGTTGAGAGAGAAAGAGAATGGGAAGAGTAACAGAGTCAGAGGGGTGGTGTGAAGGATGCTTGTCTTAAATTTCGTCGGCAATTATTGTTTGATTTTAAAAACAGTCACTAATCTCTACTGTGTGTTAAAAGGCATCCATAAATGTGTGTAAGTACCACGTGTATCCATTCTTACACTGATATAGCACCACATCATCATTCAACAATCTTTAGGTTCATGCCACGTCGTCATTCAATGATCATAATTAAAAATGCATGCAAAGAAATTTGAACCTCAAACCACATTGAAAGGATCGCAAACCACATGTATTACCATTTTAGCTAGAATTAATTCATGCTCTATATAATAATCTTAATTTATATATAAATACATATATACATGCATTATAATGTAGAATAAATTATAATTATCATAGTTTCTAATTTATTATTTACCCACGTTAAAAAAATTAATACGAATAAGTCTTTTAAAGTAGAGTCTAATATAAAAATGAAATTATTCAAAGTATCACCCGGGGCGGCAAACCCTGGTCACACACTAGTTTCCTTTTAAAACTCGTTGGCAATTAGCGATTGATTTTTAAAATGTTTTTTTATTGGTCACTAATTTGCCAATTTATTAACTGATTTTATGCCCGTCGGAAAATTGGTCACTAAAACTGCATGTTTTTTTAATATGTATTTATTAGTACTCCACTACTCCTTAACTTAGAAATTGTTCTTGGTTTATTACTATATTTGTCACATTTTTCTTTGATATTTTAATTTCTTATTAGGTTAAACCTCGTACAATCTGTGTATGTCAAATAATTATGATGTCAATGTAATCATATAGAATAATGGCAATGTAATCATATAGAAAAATATAAAATATAACAAATCAATACACTGCATTAAACGTATGAAATATATATATATATATATATATATATATATATATATATATATATTTTGAAATAATAGAAACATGTGAGAGATAATATTTTAGTATGCAATAGTTATATATTGAACAAGTTGATTGATTAAAAAAAATTGTGAAAGTTGATCTTTTAGGAAATTTACTTTAGATTTTATACAAAGTAAAAGTTATAATAAAAACAAACTTTTTTTTAAAAAATTTTTTTTAAGAAAGTTATTTTGGAGGGAAAATATTTAATGATCTACCGCGTACTATGTACTATTGCTACTACCACCTACTACTAGTCTACTGCTACTACTATCACTACTACTAGGAATGGCAACGGATCAAATTCGGGTTGGATGTGGCTAAATTCAAATCCGATCCGTTTAGTAAATGGACCCTGAATTCGGATCAGAATCCGAGTCCGAATCCGATCCGACTCGTAATTTTCGGATCCGAATCCGGTCCGTCTATACGAACCTCCGAAATGATCCGAATTTTTATTTATTTATTTTTGTAATGTCATATACCTATAATTGCTTGTATTGTCATACCAATTAAAATATAAATATAACATATTTAATTATAAACTAAGTTATGTAACAAAATTTTGCTACAAAACAAGCAAATAATTGTCCAAAGTTATAGAGCATATGCTTATACTCTCGGATTCGGATTCGGACTCGGATCGGACTCCGTCGGACTTTGCGTAGGGTCAAAGTCCGATCTACCTCCTATTCGGATCTATTTTATCGAATTCGAACTAATTTTAAACGGATTCGAATCGGATTTTTTCCTTGGGATCGGATCGGATTCGAATCGAACTCGGATTAAATTGTCATCCCTAACTATCACTAGTACTACCCCCACTAGTAAAAAGGAACGATTAGAGTATATGTTTATAAAATAAAATCTAAAACCAATCCAAATCGATCTGGTGTTCAAAAATTAGTCTACATTCAATTCAATTTTACACTTGTGAACAACCCCAAGCTAGTTTCCATAGGACATGTCACATTGTCACATTAATGCTTCAGCATAGGGCGCATAGCAAATTACATCTCATATACACTTCTTTTGTTCTAAATTAGATGGCATTTTTTTTTTGACACTATTCATAAAATGTTACTTTGACTATCTTTTGTGATTTTAATATAAGAAATAATTACATAGTCATGTGAGGTCTCCTCTTAATATCTATTTTCAAAATAGCAAGTTTTTATAATTTTTACTTATAATGAGAGATATTTATAATTAATTTAAGCATTAATAAACGTGATAAAAGAAGCGTGTCAATTAAATTGAATAGAGGAAGTATGAAGCAACCTTCGAATATATGCAGTGGCAGACCCACGTGAGGACAAGGGGGGACCATTGTCCCCCACTTTCAAAAAAAATCAGAGAAATTAGAAAAAAAAGAAAAAAAAAAAGAAAAAGAAATCAGCAGCACGTGGGTAAGAAGAGAAGGAAAGAGAAAAAAATTCAGAAAAAAGGGAGGAAAGAGAAAAAAAGGGAGGAAAGAGAAATTCAGAAAAAATTTCAGAAAATTAAGGGAGGAAAGAGAAAAGCTTTGAAATTCAAAAACCTAAGAGAAATTGAAGATCCCCACCACCGACCACCGCAAGAGCACGGCACCACCGAGTCACCGACCGCCGGATTTCTCGCCGCAACACCGCCACAGCGCCACTACAGTCAAGGCGTCAACACCTGAAGAAATTTCTGAAATTCTGCAAATTAAATCACAAACGAATTCTACTTAGTCCTAGTTTATCTCCATCAAAATTTTTGTACTTCAAAATTCAATGGAGTAACAAGCTGAGGATAACGAAAACCCCACTCAAAACCCTCTGTTTCCGGTATGTTTGCTAAACCCTAGGTTTTGGATTATTATATGTACGCATAATTACCTTTATTTTACAATTCTTGTTGATTTTTTTGTTGGAAATATCAAATTTAGCTAAGTTATTGTGTGTTGATTTTAATTTTTTCATGTTGATTATATATTTTCTCATTACTTTGGATGCTTTTAAATGATAAATTTGTTACATTTTGATTGGATTTGATAGTGATTCCGTATAGTGTGAATAAGATTTTATAAATCCAATTATTACCAATTGCAAGATTGATTTGAAGGCAATTGACAAAATAAACTTTTTTTGTGTTTAATCTTTTGTTGTTGTTGTTGTTGTTGTTGAAATCTTATACTTAGCTGGTTTTATTGCTTAAGGAAAAAGTCGTACAAACTAATTTGTGGAGAGAGGAAATGATTTGAGGTGAATGAAACTCCTCTATATGTCAGGTTGTTCTTTTTTTTTTTTTTTTTGATTTTTTTCTAATCTTTTTATCTTAGATTATAAAAAATTATAGAATTAGTTTATGAGTAATTATGTTTATGAAATCATGTTTTTGAATTAATTTTGATTTAGTTTATTTCTTATTAGTATTGTTTACCCGTTTTTTTAAAAAAGAAACAGGTTGATGTTAGTTGAATTAACGAAATTGTCCCTCTATTGTCAAATTTCTAGGTCCGCCACTGAATATATGTGTGCCTAAGTGATGTATGTTGTTATTGAATTATGGTGCATGTCAGTATCATTACGCGTTCTTTCTTCTACTTATTAGCTAGTTGTGCATATGAGGATGACCGGCTTGGATTGAGTCTTGAGGATTCAGGTGCCACAACATAATGCACTTACAACTTTAACATTTCTCAAATTAAGTAAGTTTTTAAATTTAAGGTTATACAGTGTAATATTTTTGGCATGTACATTAATGAAGATTAAGGGTCAAAATTTTGTTACTTGGATTCAAAGAGGCAATTTAGTAAACTTAATTAGATAGGCCAGGCCAGGTATGTTTTTGGGTCCATTTATCAACTACATACTCTGATATTTTGACAAAGCGATAGACCGATGCAATAATTATCCAATTTAATATGGTTGTATGATTGTGACAGTTTTATTCATGATTGACAGAAAAGTTGCTGTTAGAAATTTGATTTAATATGATGAGTAATGATCCTTTGCCGCTTTGCCGATCGGCATTCGGCAGTGCTAGCTATAATGCTGTTGCTATGGTCTTGCTTTTATTTTGTAGGAATGGAACGAAATTGGAATACGGCTAAGGGTCACTTCTGATTTACTGAATTGAAATGAACAAAATTGTTTATTAGAAAAGAAAATTAGGAAATGAAGTGAGCTGAAATGAATTATTTATGAGAGAAGAAAATTAGAAACTGAACTGAACTGAAATAATCTGAAAATAAGCTGGAAAAAAAAATAGATTCTAAGTTTCTATATTTATTTTTGTAAGAAAAGAGAAGGCGTTATGTTGTACAAGATAATCATTCAAATCATACTTACTCCCTCCATTTTTTTTAAATGCATCAATTTAGCTTTTACACTATTTACATGTCATGTTTGACTTAATTTTTTTGCTACTATAAAAATTAATAATCTGTAAATGGTTTATATATATATATATATATATATATATATATATATATATATATATATATATATATATATATATATATATATATATATATATATATAAGGGAAGACTTTCGTGAGAATTTTTCTTATATGAGAACACTTTTTATGTTCTAAATTTTTACTCGTATGTTCAAAATTTTAAATCTAATGTTCTAAACTTTTCCCCAGGTGTTCTAAATTAAATCAGATGTTCTAAATTAGTACTTACATGTTCTAAACCATAAATTAGTTAAGTTAGATGTTATAAATTTCGAATGACTTATTCCGAAATTTTAACTTATTTGTTCTAAATTTTAAAACGTGCGTGTGTTCTAAGATTTTTAGTTATATGTTCTAAATTCGAAAGCATATGTTCCAATTTTTACTCACATATTCTATATTTTTACTTATATGTTCAATATTTTTACTCCCATTTTCTATATTTTATACCAAGTGTTCTAAATTTTTTATTCACACGTTCTAAATGTTAAATCAGATTTTCTAAATTGTAATCATATGTTCTAAATTTCATAAAGCAAATTTTTTAAATTTTTACTCTCATGTTCTAATTCTTGAATAAGATGTTCTAAATTATTGCTCACATACAAGTTCAAAATTATCAGTCATATGTTCTAAATTATTAGTCATATGTTCTAAATTTAAATTTGAGTCGCATGTTCTAAATTTTTACTCGTATGTTCTAAATTTTTACTCACGTGTTCCAAATTATAGATCAGTTCTTATATAAGTATGAATTCTCACATATGAACCTATTCTCACCAGATCTCTCTCTCTTTCTCTCTCTCATATATATATATATATATATATATATATATATATATATATATATATATATATATATATATATATATGTGCGTAAATCCTTAATTTACTCTTTAGTTTGATAGTCAAAGATATTCTTAACTCTTAGATAATGTATCTAGTTATATTTTATTGCTTACTCATGTACTATATAACGCACTTATACTCATGAATATAATCAAACTTTTCAAACATTCTTTTTCTCATAATTCTCTTAGACACACTACTGGGCTATATAATCTCTCAAAATCTTTATGAATGTGACACACAAATCTTACACTGACGTATTTTTAATGCCTAAGTTTCTAATTGAAACGACATATTCTCCTAAATCAAACGGCTATGAAAAATAAACTAATTGTAGTAAAGAACAACACTCGTTCCTTGGATTAGAAGAAAATTTTGTATAAAGATTCAAATGGAGTGACCTAACCATGCACGATTTATTTTAACCTAGCTTGTATTTTTTTTGTTTATTTTGATGCCTTAATCGCCCCTAGTTAGCACCCCAAAAAAATTATGTAATATTTTGAACTAGTCTATTTATAGGCCTAATAGTTTGGTAACTAAGTGACTTTCTTTTGTATTGTATTGGTGTTTGCGCCTTTAAATCAATTTTCACATGGACTTCGGACTTCTGTAGCAAAATAATAAGAAAAGATGTAAGTAATTGATTTTCAGTTGCTTATCAAAAAAAAAAAAAAAAAAAAAAAAAAAAAGGAGATTTTCAGTTGGCTTAAAAACAAACGTAATAACTAAAACCAGATGTTTATTATTAGAGTTTGGTTTATTATATTTGTTAATATTGTAATTATGTTAAGTTTATCTTGTTAGGAGTTTTAGGCAAGTTATGTATTGTGTATATATATGTGAGTATTATCAATACAAGCACTACTAGAAAAAAAATGCTATTTGTAACGCCTTATTTGTAACCAACAATTTTTTATTAGTTACAAATACTATATTTGTAACCAACATAATTAGGTATGTCTGTTACAAATAGGATGATATTTGTAACGGACAACATAATGTTGGTTACAAATACACCCATTTTGTAACGGACAAGAGAATGTTGGTTACAAATACATCCATTTGTAATGAACAACTTATAGTAGGTTACAAATAGGAAAAATAACCGCCTAAAGCCCATTGCCCCTAACCCTAACAACCATACAGCCGCCCCTTTGTTTCTTTCTCATCTCTATTCTCTCTTCTTTCTTCTCTCTATCCTCCTGATCTCCTCCTCCTTCATCCTGATCTCCTCTTCTTTCATTCTTTTCTCCTCTCAAATCTCTCGGTCCTCCTCCCTTCTTTCTTTCTCGTCTTTCCCTCTCCTCTTTCCCTTAATAGCTTCATTATTATCTCCTCATTAGCACACCTCGATCACACATGAGCCGTAAAAAATCGAGCTTCACCATTAGCCCAAGAACACCGTCAACCGTGCACTCGAAGCTTATTAAACACCGACCACCACTACAACAAAATAAAGCAAAGGTAACAATGGAAAACCATTGCCTAATATAAAAAAAAGTGTTACCTTGTAGCTAAGGCAACACATATGAGGCGTAATTTATGCCCCCGTTGTCTATTCATAAGGCAACACATTTTTATTCAAAGGCAACAATTTTGAAAGCCAAGGTAAAATGATACATAAGGCAACACTTTTACAAAGACAACAAATGGAAAATGTTGTCATCTAAGGAGATAATTAAAATATGTTTCTAAATGTTGTCACTCCCAAACATTTAGTAGTTGGTAGGGCTCGAACTTGTGACCTCAAAGTCACAAGTTGAGTTTCCCACCATATATATATGCGTGTGTGTATATATATATATATATATATATATATATATATATATACACACACACACACACATATATAAATGTTGCTATAGATGGCAACATAGATATTAATGTTACATTTTCAAACAATAGTTTTGTTATTGTTATCTTTTCATGCAACAATTATTATATTTGTTGTCTTAGACAAGAAAAATGTAACACTTTAAGCAATTGTTGCCTTATATAGTCTAGAGTAACACTTTTTTTTTCCATTACTTTAGTTCAAGGTAACAAATAAATATTGTTGCGTTAGATTATTAAGAGTAACATTTCTGTAAGTGTTGCAATCTTAATTGTTGCCTATTCTCATTTTTTTTGTAGTGCACATTGCTCCACCATACACTGTCAACCACCCACAAATTAAACACCGAGAAGAATGTTGAGCACCCACATAATAATTGTCCGGGGACGAGCATTAAGATGTCAAGGTTTTTCATTTTAAATTCGATTTTTATTAAGGTTATAGTATAGATCTAGTTATTTTTGTTTTTATTTTTAATTCAAGTCTTCGATTATAATTAATTTGTTGATATAATTGTAATTTTATTACATTGTTTGAGATAATTGTAATTTTTTTTAGACGTTTTTATATGTGTAAGTTTAATTTATAGTTTTTTTGATGTTATTTTTGTTATAACTTAGCTTAGATTTGATTTTTTTTTTCATTTTGACTGAAGCTTAGATGTGATTTTACTTGTGTTATTTTTAAGATAGTTGTTTGTGCTAATTTTTATTAATTTCTAGACGATTTTCTATGGGCGATGAGGTGGTTTTTCGTACATTCGCTGCTATAGGTGGTGGTGTAGATGAGGGTCACGGGGTTGGGGATTGGTGGGTAGTGGGGGTGGGTTTTTTTGGTCATGGATGGGTAAGGGGCCTAACGGGTCGTGGTGGTAGTGAATATGGTTTGCGGTGTGGGAGAGTGGGTTGTGAGGGTAGGTTTGGGTCATGGGCAAAGCCACAAGGTATTGTGCACCTTGCGTTCAGATTCAATGATATATCTAAACCTAGCATTTTTTGCTAGGTTATTTCTTTTTAATATAAAAAATGAGCATTTGTAATTGATATGCCAGTTACGAATAGACACCTATTTGTAACTGACAATTCAATTGTCGGTTATAAATATTTACCTATTTGTAACGAACATATTAAATGTCCGTTACAAATACATAACTATTTGTAACTAACAATTGAAATGTTAGTTACGAATAGGTACCTATTTGTAACGGACAATGTCCGTTACAAATGACATGACTATTTGTAACCCCATCACTTGTAACGGCCAATGTTAGTTACGAATAGCGTTTTTTGTACTAGTGAAGGGTCAAGCCGTTTTTTCCACATTATTCTTGAGTTTAACATGGTATCAGGCCTCTCTAATTTCTAGAGATTTTTCATCGATCTTGGTTAGTTTTTTTTTTTTTTAATTCTGCAAATTTAATTGTTAGAGAAATTTGGCTTTAAATTTTTCTAAAAAAATTTTCCTTCAAATTCTGTTTTATTTGCTCGAAATTAGGGCTCACAAACCCTAATTTGATTTTGGTTTGGTGCGCATCATTGGTGTGTTCTGTTTTGTGCGCTCTGTTTTTTTTAGTGTTCTGTTTTCTTTTGTTCTGGTTTGCGTGTGTTGTTGTGTGGTGTTGTGTGTTTGCAGCATTGTGTGGCGTGGTTTTGGTGCAGTGTGGTGCTGAGGAGTGCTGCGCTGTGTGTGTTGGTGGGTGTTATTGCTCACTAATTGGTTGCTCGGTTTGTTGGGTGCTACGTGAGTGTGGTGCTCATAGTTAATTGCGTGGTGCTGCTTGTTGCGGTGCTGCGGGTGTGGTTTGGTTCCTGCTGCAGTGTGTGTTGTTGTGTTGAGCAACGTGTGTTCAGGTTTGGCTGTCTCTTTGTTGCTGCTCTTGTGTGTTGATTGTGGTGCTTCCAAGTAGTGTGGTGCTGCCAGGTGTGTTGTGATTGGTTTTGTGTATTTCGCCGCTACTTACTGTTGTTGTAGTGGTGTGGTTTGGTTTCGTGGTTACTATTACGCTTTGTGGTGCTTCGTTGAGGTTTTTCTTCACTTTACATATTTGAAGTCGGTTTGGTTTTGTCTTCGAGTATCATATTGTTTTGTGGTTCAGTAGCTCGTGGTTTGGTTTGTTGTTTGAGCTAGTTTGGTGGTTTCCTTTTCTTTTGGTGCTCGGTTTGGTGTATTTTTTTTGTTGGATTGGCCTAGTGTTTTCTTTCAATGGGGGCTCAATCTAACCGTATATTTGAGCGTCTTACGGATGCAGATCGTAGGAGTGTTCCTACTATCACTGATGAGCAATGGAAAGAACTTTTATCTTTAGTTTAGTGCTCGAGTTCTTCGTCTATTCGCACCTATAATTCTGTCGATTGGCTCATTGATAGTGGAGCTTCAAATCACATGTCTGGTAATATTGATTTATTTACAGATTTATCTGATATTTCGTCTCCTGTTGGTTTGCCTAATGGGAAGAGCACTACTGCTACAAAAGAAGGGAGAGTTATTCTGTTTGATAATTTAACTCTTCATAATGTTCTTTATGTTCATGCTCTTAAATGCAACTTGTTGTCTGTGTCTCAGTTGTTAGAAAAACAATATTATTCTGTTATGTTCACTGACAAGCTATGCATTATTCAGGACCGCAATTTGAGGAACCTGATTGGAGCGGGGGAGTAGTGTGATGGGGTCTATATTTTTCGTCCGGTTCGTGCTCGTTTTTCTCAGGAAAACAAAGTGATGATTTCAGATGCGAGTTTGTTATGGCACAGACGTCTTGGTCATCCATCAATGCAAGTGGTTAGTTCCCTTCCGGGAGTTTCTCGTATTACTTATGATCATAGTAGTTCTTCTGGTTGTTCGTTTGATTGTGATATTTGTTTTATGGGGAAGCAACCCCGCAACTCTTTTCCATTGAGTACGAATAGAGCATCTGGTATATTTGATTTGATTCATTGTAATATTTGGGGTCCGAATAAGATTTTTTCTAGTAGTGGTGCTCGGTATTGTTTAACCATTATTGATGATTTTTCTCGTGCTACTGGGTATTTTTGATGGTTGGAAAATACGAAGCTTCACAGATAATTCGTGAATTTTGTGCTTTGGCCAAAACGCAATTTGGTCGTAAGGTAAAAGTTGTTCGTAGTGATAATGGTCAAGAGTTCCTCAGTTTTGGGTCTTTCTTTGCAAAGAAGAGCATCTTGCATCAAACTTCATGTGTTGACACCGCTCAGCAGAATGGTAGAGTTGAACATAAACATCGTCACATTCTCAATGTGGCTCGTTCTCTTCGTTTTCAGGCAAAATTGCCCAAGTATTTTTAGGGTGAATGTGTTATGAATGTTGTCCATTTGATTAATAGGACTCCGACTTCGGTTCTTCGTGGGAAAACCCCTCATGAGTGTTTGTTTGGTCAAGTGTCGTCTTATGATGGCAATCAGATTTTTGGTTGTCTTGCTTATGCTGGTAACCGTCCTCGTGTTAAGGACAAGTTTGATCCTCGGAGTCGCAAATGCATTTTTGTTGGGTATCCACATGGTAAAAAGGGGTGGCGTCTTTATGATTTGGATACTAACGAATTTTTCGTTAGTCGTGATGTTCAATTTTATGAAGATAAGTTTCCGTCTCTTGAATCTCTTCCCGATGACCGAAGATTACAATGGGAGAAATATTTTTTGAACCCACCGTTGTGGGATGATGATACGGAGCTACTTGGGGGTCCTTTAGGTGTTCAAGGGGGAGGTAACGCGGTCGAAACAAACCACCCCGTAACCAAGTCGCGGGAGCAGCTGCCAGATGCAACATGGCTGCGGAGCAGTCTGCTTTTCATCCCTGCCCCCCTGCTGGAATTCCAGCAGGCCACCCAGCACCCGCTGGCCAGACGGTCGCTCAGCAGCAGCAAGGCATTGGCCAGCCCGCTGGAATTCCAGCACCCGCTGGCCAGCACAGCAGCGTGGCAGCAGGTCAGCAGAGCTGCAGCACCCAAACAGCCAGTGATGGGCAATCAATACCCTAGCCTGGCGTGGCTGGGCAGCCCACGCCGGACACCGGAGCCGGTCAGACCCCACCCCAGTCAGTGGTGGTCCGACAGCCGGTGGTGGTCGATGATGTAAATTCGCCGGTTGTTGATGATTTTTCTAATGCCGAGCGTCCTTCGCATATTATTGAGCAAGAATTAAACGACAAAAGTCATTTTATAAATCTGGAATTTTAGAGGGGGAGTTCGTCGGGTAATTTGGGTCGTGGTCATCGTGAAAAACGTCCTCCTACGTGGCATCGGAATTATGTCACTCATACAATCATCACTGAAAATATAGACCTTTCTACATCAACTGTCGTCCCTCCTCATTCGCATTCCTCAGGTAAACCTTTCCCTATGGCTTGTCATGTTGAATATAATCGTTTTTCTAACAGACACAGGTGTTTTTTTGCGCGACGATCACTAAGGGAAAGGAACCGTCTTCATTCAAAGAGGCGGTTTAAGACGTCGGTTGGCGTAAGGCTATGCAAGATGAGATTGATGCTCTAGAACGCAATGGCACATGGACCGCTGTGGATCTTCCTCCAGGCAAGAGGGCTATTGGCGTGGTTAGGTGTATAAAATCAAGTACACCGACAAATCCAAGGTGGAACGTCTCAAGGCTCGTTTGGTTGTTTATGGCAACCGTTAGGTTGAAGGTGTTGATTATATGAGACATTCGCTCCAGTTGCAAAGTTGACTATGGTACGTATCCTGTTAACTGTTGTTGTGTCTTTGAATTGGGAATTACATCAAATGGATGTTCATAATGCATTTCTTCATGGTGATTTGGATGAAGAAGTATATATGCAGTTTCCTCCAGGGTACGGTACTCCGACACCTGGTAAAGATTGCAGGTTGGAGAAATCTTTATATGGCTTGAAACAAGCCCCGAGACAGTGGTTTTCTAAACTGTCAAGTGCTCTGCGAGGTTTTGGGTTTAAAAACTCATATGCTGATTACTTTCTATTTAGCTATGTACAAGGCAATGTCTCTTTGCATGTTCTTGTATATGTTGATAACTTGATAATTGCAGGCTCTTCTCATGATGCTATTTTTCGTTTTAAAGCCTATTTGAACAAATGCTTCTATATGAAGGATTTAGGTTTGCTTAAGTATTTCTTAGGCATTGAGGTTGCTCGGAGTCCCTAGGGCATCTTTCTTTCTCAACGAAAGTATGCTCTAGATATTTTGACTGAGGCAGGAATGTTGGGTTGTAAACCCATTGATACTCCGATGGAGCAAAATCATCGTCTTGCACATGCTTCCAGTGAGCCGTTCGCTCATCCGGAACAGTATCGTCGTTTGGTTGGTCGTTTGGTTTACTTGTCGGTCACTCGACCGGAGTTGAGTTATTCAATGCATGTTTTGGCACAATTTTTGAGTGTTCCACAGGTTTTTCATTGGGATGTGTCTATTCGTGTCTTGCGCTATCTTAAGGGTAGTCTGGGACAAGGTATTTTGTTGCGACCTACGACAGATTTATACTTGATGGCGTTTTGTGATAGTGATTGGGCGGCGTGCCCGTTGAGTCGGCGTTCCTTGTTAGGTTATTTTGTTTTCTTAGGTCGTTCCCCCGTTTCTTGGAAGACTAAGAAACAGCCTACTGTAGCCACATCCTCTTCTGAAGCCGAATACAGATCTATGTCCCTCACTTCTCGTGAGTTGAAATGGTTGAAGATGTTGTTGTTTGTTCTTGGTGTTAAGCATTCAAAGCCTATGCAGTTGTTTTGTGATAATCAGTCGGCTTTGCATATAGCCAAGAATCCGGCCGGTGTTTCATGAACGTACAAAGCATTTTGAGGTAGACTGTCATTTTGTTCGTTATGAGTTGATAAATGGTAATATTTCTACCTCATATGTTCTGACAGGTCATCAGTTGGCAGATATTCTCACCACGGCTCTTGGTCGTCAGCAGTTTGGTTTTCTCTTACGCAAGTTGGGCATTCGTGATTTACATGCTCCAACTTGAGGGGGAGTATTAGAGTTTGGTTTATTATATTTGTTAATATTGTATTTATGTTAAGTTTATCTTGTTAGGAGTATTAGGCAAGTTATGTATTGTGTATATATATGTGAGTATTATCAATACAAGGGTCAAGCCGTTTTCTCCACAATATTCTTGAGTTTAACATTTATTGTATAGTGCGTGCAATAATTTGATAACTGGCTATTGGTAAAACTTAAATCTTAGTAATATCTAATATATATATATATACTAAAACTTAAATGAAACATTTATTGGTAACTATATCAATAGTTCAACAACACTAACTTAGGTTGTCAAACAAGTCACTCCTCATTTTAAAGCATTTCATACAACAAATAGAATACATCCTTAGGGTTTACAACCCTTTTGAAAGGATAAATAAATTAGGTGTTAATTATAGATGTAATAATGTAGTTTGGACAATTATATTAATTAACCAAACATTCATGATTCATCATCCTCTTGTCAATGTGAAATTAGGCTAAAAGTTCACACAAACTAATACTCCATACTAAACCTGGGCACGGGCCGGGTTGGCCCGCGTGCCGCCCGGCACGGCCCGAATTCAAGCACGGCACGACACGAAGTTCAACTCCCGTGCCACGGGCCGTGCCACGGACAGGGTTGAGAATTCCCAGGCACGGCCCGGCACGAGCACGGGCATGGCCCGCAGGCACGGCCCGCGGGCCAACGGTAATGTTACCGTTTATTCTAGCTCCATAATAAGCCAAAAAACGGCTAAAAAACGGCTAGTTTTTTTGCCAATTTGCTCCCCAAAAATTCTATAAATACTCACCTCCATTTCATTCCCAAATCACAAAATCACAATCTCTTCTTCTTATCTCTTATATTCTCTAAATCTCTAATAATCCTTATTTTCTTAAATTCTCTAATTATTCTCTTAAATTCTCTAATTATTTTCCTAATATCGGAAAAAATTAAAAAGTTCGTAATCGTAATTAGTGGAGCGTTGAAGCACGGTTGTAAGATCTAAACTAATCTTAAATTTATTATTGTTTTATTGTTATTATTAGAATAATCTTGTTTAATTATTATTGTTGTTAATTGTTATTGTTGTTGTTATAATTGTTGTTATTAATTATTATTATTGTTACAATTGTTGTTATTATTTATTTTTGTTGCTATTGTTATTGTTATAGTTGTTGTTATTAATTAATATTATTGATATTTTTATTGTTAAAATTGTTGTTATTAATTATTATTATTATAGTTAACCACTTTTTATTAAAAAATTAATTGTTAATTATGGCATCAAACAACCCATCATCTAGGTCTAGGGGGAAAGGCCGACTTATCCGTAGTAGTAGTTCTAGGGAACCACCAAATACAACGAGCCCCCAAATTACGAGTCAAACCAATGACCCCATTTACTTCCCCCCGGGCTATGAGCCATATAATACGTCGGGATTTCCAGCACCACCACTAAACCAATTTCCACTACCACTATACCAATTTCCACCTAATTATATCGGTGATCAACAAAACTATTGTTCTAGCCAAGGTAGCCAAGAAAGTACCCGAATTCCCTCCGGTTCTACCCCTTCTACTGCCACTCCCACTAGTCTCACTACTAACCATCACACACATCATGAATGGTTAACCGAAACTGAGATGCTACTTTTGAAAAACCGAAGGAGTGAGGTATGGCGTTATTTTGTCCTAAGTAAAGATGGTGAACAATGGGCAAAATGTAAAACATGTAATAGTGTATTCACGGCAGTTACCAAAAACGGGACGGGACACTTATCTAGACACATGAAAGCTTGTGCAAAACCAGCTAGTGATCCAACCCAGCCCAAAATTTCCCAATTCCATCCATACGGCTTTACATACAACTATGAGAGGGATAGGGATGAACTAGGAAAAATGATAGTACACGCCGAACAACCTTTTCTTTTCTCGGAAAGTGACGCATTCAACACCTACATTAACAAAGCACTACAACCCCAACATAAAAGAATCTCTAGGAAAACCGTTCGTTCCGCCGCAATGAAAAATTTCCTAGAGTACAAAGTCCGGTTACAAGCCGAATTGAGTAACCTTAACTGTAGAGTATCTTTAACAGCCGATTCTTGGGATAGTGGTTATAAATATCACTATTTATGTGTGACTTGCCATTGGGTAGATGATCAATGGATGTTACAAAAAAGAATAATACATTTCAAAATGCTGGAATACCCACACACCGGCATTAACATTGCTCACCATTTAATGCAAGCAATAGACGAATACAACCTTCGAGATAAAATGATGTCTATGACTTTTGATAATGCAACCTCTATGACATACACAGCTAATCTTATCAAACAAAACTTAACCGATGTACTATTAGACGGTGAAGCTCTTCATACTAGATGTGTTTGCCATGTACTTAACTTATGTGTACAGGATGGAGTTCGGGAAATTGGCCCATACTACAGCAAAATCAGAGATGCTATTATGTCTATTAATAGCTCTAACATGAGATACCAAGAATGGAAGAGTTTTCTAAAACAACAAAAGATAAGGGTAATAAAAATTAGAACCGATTGCCCAACTAGGTGGAATTCCACCTATGACATGTTAACAAAGGCAATTGAGTACAAGGGACCGTTAACATTATTTTACAACCAAAAATTTCCACAAAATGCTTTGTATGATGATGATTGGAATAACTGTGAAAGATATATGCAATTTTTACAGTTATTATATAACATGACGTATTGTTTTTCTACTGTTTACAATCCTTGTGCTCAAAACTTTCTTTCTAATGCATGCTTACTCGCCCAACTTTTCGCTGATCATCGCCATCAAAGTGATTATGATCAGTATCTTCCAGCAATGGAAAAAAAGTGGCGTAAATATTATAGTGAGATTCCTTTGATTTATATTTTTGCTTCCATATTAGATCCTAGGCAAAAGTATGAAAACACATTTATGTTAGTTGACATTTACTTTCAATGCATGTTTCTTGACGATAATGTAGAAAACTATAAGACTAATGTGAAGGATCAGTTTTTTGCTTTATATAGAGTCTATGAAGCCAAATACGGCATCGTTCCTCGCTCAGGGCCTTCCCAACCATCCAAAAACGTAAGTAAGAAGGCCAAACATTTATTTTCACAAGCTACTAACTTGATTTCAAGGTTTTCAGGTGATTCATCAATCAGGAGAACGCAAAGCGATGTCTCGGAGTTGCAGATGTACCTGAGTTACGACTTCACCAAAGGCATGGACGAAGATGAGATAAACAGCCTCGACCTCCTTGCATGGTGGAAACAACAAAGCTCGAAGCATCCAACTTTGGCGGCAATGGCACGAGACATTCTTGCTATCCAAGTTTCCTCCGTCGCCTCCGAACGAGCTTTCAGCGCATCCGGAAGGGTTTTAGACGATAGAAGAACAAGTCTAAAACCCGAAACACTAGAAATGTGCGTGTGTTTCAAAGATTGGTTGGATGCGGAAAATCGCTCACAATACCGTTCTTACGACCACAACGACAATGAAGAAGGAACCTCCGCTTCCGGTTCGGGTTCGGCTAGTTCCCAATCTATGCAACTAGCCGATGACCTTGAAGGCGAAGGCGAAGACGAAGACGAAGACGAAGACGAGCAAGAAGAAGGAGAAGAAGAATAGACAATTATTGTATATTGTACGATTTTAAAAATATCAATTTTATCATTTTCCAATTTTTGTTTAATACCATCATTGTATGATTTTTATCATTGTTATCATTGTACAATTTTCTCAACTCAATTAATAATAATATAAAGTACGCATTATTCACATCCGAAGTCTAATTTGCCTTTTTTCCCCGTTTTGTTACAATTTGTAAATTCATATTAAAAAAAAATAAAATTATACCAATTACTAATAAATCATAAACATTAAATTTTAAAGTAATAGTATAAAGTAAATATATAAATATAAATATTGAATATACAAATTATAAAACATAAATATTCAACTTATAATTATAAAATTCATAACTTAATAACTTATAACTTATAAGTTATAACCTTATAAAACTTATAATTATAATTTTATAACTTATATAAATTATAAACTTATTAATTTATAATGTTGTCATATATTAAAAAAAAAAAAAAAAAAAAAAATTATTTGAAAACTGCACCAGCCCGCAGGCCGGCACGTGGCCGGCACGGCACGAGCCCGCCAGGCATGAGGGCCGTGCCGTGCCGTGGGCTGGCCTGTGAAAATGGCCGGCACGGCACGACACGAAATCCTGGCCCGCCGGCACGACCGGCACGGCACGAACCAGCCCGTGGCCCGCCAGGCACGGCCCGCGGCGGCACGGCCCGGCACGGTGCCCAGGATTACTCCATACCATCTTTCGACTAAATACTTAACCTTTGGTGATGTCCCTTAACAAAGGGTGATAAGTAGGGGGCGGAGCTAGGGGTTGGTGGAGGCCTTTTTATTTACAAAGTAGACCCCTAAAAATATTATAAAATACATAATTTGTAGACTAACATCAATTATAATTGGTGATTTAGTTGGCAGAAGCATTTATAATTATCATTGATAATTTATAAAGTGAAATTTACATTTATTTATTTATTTATATATGGCGTTGTATATGTTGGTCAGTAGAGCTTTTTTATTTTATTTTTTTATTTTTTTTATTTTAAAGAAAGTCACTAGAGCTTTGTTGATATCAAAATGAAGTCATGTCTTAGATAAGCATGGGTCCACTATGCGACACAAAATCAAATAATCTTGGGTAATGCAAGATCTTATTCAATATTTTTTTCGGCTATTTCACCGAATGCCACTGAGTAATTTCGAAATTCACCAAATGCCATCTAACTTTTCCAAATTCACCAAATGCCACCGAATTTTAACAAAATTCACCAAATGCCATTTCCGTTAGTTGACCGTCAATGTCCGTTAGTTGACCGTTAGTTATACCCCACCACTTGCCACGTGTCACCTTCTGATTGGTCCGTTTTAAAAAAATATATATATTTTTAATAAAATTAAACAAATAACAAAAATAAAAATTAAAAACTTTTAAAAATAGTAAAAAAAAAAATTAAAATAAATAAAAATTACAAAAAAAAAATAAAAAAAATTAAGAGGTGGCAGCCACCACCTCCTCCGTGACTGCCCACCCCAAAACCCTAACCACCACCACCTCCTCCATGACTACCCACCCCAAAACCCTAGCCACCACCACCCCTGCCGCCAGGGCTAGCACCGGAAGGCGCGCTGGCCTCCGGCGACCCCTCCCCTTCCCCTCCCCTACCCCGTTGCAACCCCTTAACCCGCAAAACCCCACCCCCTTCCTCCACCACCCCGAAATACAGTGGGGACTGGGGATTCGCCGGTGGGTCGCGACAGGAAAGGGGAGGGGGCTGCGACGGGGGGAGGCGAAGGGGAGGGGGGCTGTGACGGGAAAGGGGAGGGGAAGGGGAGGGAGCTGCGACGGGGAGAGGGGAAGGGGAGGGGAGCTGTGACGGGAAAGGGGAGGGGGATGCGACGGGAAAGGGGAGGGGAAGGGGCTGCGATGGGTTAGGGGAGGGGGTTGCGACGGGATAAGGCTAGGGGAAGGGTCGCCGGCGGCCGGCGCGCCTGCCGGTCCTAGCCCCGGCGGCAAAAGGGTGCGGCGGCGGCGGCTTCGTGGGCTGGCCGGTGGCAGCATAATTTTTTTTTTGTTTTTTTTTTATTTTATTAATTTTTTCAAGTATTTTACTATTTTCCATTTTTTAAAAATTTTTTCAACTTTTTTTTATAATTTTTGTTTAATTAATTTTTTTTTTAAAAATGGACCAATTAGAAAGTGACACGTGGCAAGTGATGGGGTCCACTAACGGTCAACTAACGGTTGTCAGTCATTAATGGCATTTGGTGAATTTTGTTAAAACTCGGTGGCATTTGGTGAATTTGAAAAAGTTCGATGGCATTTGGTGAATTTCGAAATTACTCAGTGGCATTTGGTGAAATAGCCGTATTTTTTAAAAATAATGTATGAGTAAACTTTCTTTATTTCCACTCGACTTCCACAAGTCTACTATAAGAGGAAAGGAATATAGTGAGACAAAAGAAACATACCATAAAACATGACTAACCTTTTCTCTTCAATAATGTTTGATCCTTTGTGTTCACAAAATAATGAAATATTCCTAGATATTTCTGATTTTGTACCTTCAACTCAATTTGAAGGTGATCAAATAACCCCAATATTACTAGAGCCGCAACACAATTATGATCTTGACAATCTCTTTAACGAAATCCCCACTTTTATAGAAGACCCTCCTCTAAAACCAAACCTTAATCGTAAAAAACGATCATTAGCCATTGTTCATGATCAAGAAAACAATGGCATAAACCCTTACGATAGCAAGAAAAAGAAGAAGATCATACATAGAGAAATCGAACGAAAACGAAGACTTGAAATGTCTTCCCTTCATACATCTCTAAAATCTCTCCTTCCTGTTGAATACACTAAGGTGAATACTTTCTCCATCCATATCATTTTGTCTCACCTATACACTTCACTAACTTTTAAACTTTGTATTTAGTTAATTAATTATATTAATGCATTATTATTATTAATTATTGTATGATTACAAAATGTGGTTAGGTTTTTGCATTGTATGAGTAGTTTATGTTTTGTTCTTTGGAAAAGTTTGTGTTTGGAAAAGTTAGCTATTTCGTCTCAAATTATGATTTGTTTTAAAATTTAGTTATATTAGAAATTTGTGTAATTATAGTAAGCTTATTATTTACTTGAAGAATGTGTGTGATCCAAGAAAGACATGCTAAGTTTAATTTTGCATTGTGGGGGCTTTGTTTTGGATACTTATTCTATTTTGATTTTGTTGTTCAAAATTTAATTAAAACTAATCAGCTTAATTTTTTGATCGAGTTGGTTTTTTTGCAAAGTTAGTATGCATTGAACTCTTTGTACATGTATTTTACTAACAAAACTAAAACTGATCAAAAAATTTGGATGTGGATATAATCAAAATTTTGTAGGGAAAGCGATCGATATCGGATCATTTGGGAGAGGCAGTGAAGTACATAAAACAAATGCAACAAAAGATGCAAGTGTTGAATGAAAAAAGAGATACCCTTACAAAAGAAGTGTCAAAACTTGAAGGGCACAAAAAATATGATAATGATGTGATTGTGAATGTTAAGAAAGAAAATGTAGAGGTGATTGTGAGTAGTAATTGTAGAGAAGATGATGAAAATGAAGGTCAAGGGTTACCTCTATCAAAGGTTCTTCAATGTTTAGTCCAAGAAGGGTTAGATGTGCTCAGCTCTACTTCAAAGAAAATCAACACTATTTTTGTTCATTCTATTCAAGCTCAGGTATTATTCTCTAATATTATACTCAATTTGTCCACTAATTGTCACATCCTTCCATCCCTTTGTTTATATTTATTAAATGATCTTGTCAGAAGATAATTTTGACATACCTTTAATTTTTTATACCTTTTTTGTGAAAAGAGTATCGTAATTGTATTGTAATAATGGGTGTGCTTAAATCATATTCCTTTTCTTCTCGAGATACACTTAATATTGTCATGGAAATTGTTTCTAAATGAAAGATATACTATAAGCTATCATAATTAATTTGATTGATTGATCTTTCAATTAAAAATTATTTGTTTCATTATAATGAGACAATGACGGCCGACATCTCAATAATTTTACTATTATCATAAAAAATTTCATTTATTTTGTTTGGTGGTATGGTTGAGAAAATATTTTCATACATAATTGGCTTTACTGACCATTTATTTAATCTTTAATGACAGGCAGGAGAGGATGGCAAGATTGCCATTGATGCAACAAATCTCAAGAATAAAATAGCTGATATCCAGAGATGAACGATTTTTTATTCTAAATTATTATTTGATTTTCAACTTTGAAAATAAGGAGTGATGGGGAATTTAATTAGGGGTGAGGGGTGTACCTGGTATTATTTAATCTTTAATGTGCTAAATATATTGGATCTGTAATTTCAGACTAGAAGTGATAAACATTTCTGCAAGGTTTTGTTTTGTCTTCTTGTAAATCTATCTATTACTCAAGCTATCCTTGAATAAAAGTGTGCTAATGAATTAAGGGCACAAATGGGGAGATTGAATTGGGGACTATGTTATTATATCTTTCACCACCATTTGTAGACTATGTTAATTTTATGTACCTTTTGGGAATTGATGTGATATTGGATTCCTAGCCAAAGGTTAAATAATTTTGATAGAACTTAGGATATGTTCTCTTCAACTTAATTTCAGTTCAATTTAGTTCAGTTCAGCTGCAATCAGCTCAGTTCCTAATTTTCTTCTCTCATAAACAATTCATTTAAGCTCTATTCAGTTTATCTTAGCTCCAATCAGTTTAGTGCAGTTCAGCTCTAATCAGTTTAGTTTAGTTCAGTTCATCTTAGTTCAGTAAATCAGAATAGGCCCTTAGTCCCTTAAATTAAAAACTTAGGCCCTATTCTTTTGACTTATCTATAGTTCAGTCACTTTATAATAGTTTAGTTTAGCGCATATTCTTAGGTGCACACTCATGCACCTAGAAATAGGTGTAACAACAGCACAATATAAACATTAGCTTTTCAGAAAGTGAACATTGGCTTTCTTCTCATCTATTTTTCTCCTTCGTTTTTTATTTTCTCTATCCTCTATTTTTTTAAATTTCCCCTTTTTTACACTTTTTTGATTGAATTTGTTTCTTACAACATGAAAGTAGTTAGTAAGTATGAATTTTGTGTGAATTTCGATTTTGTGCTTTAATTTCGATTGATTAAGGTTTATATGAATCTTTGAATTCACAAATTATACTCTGTTTTTTCTCCTTCCTTCTTCAATTCTGTTTTCCTCTGTTTTTTTTTCTTCTACTTTTCTCGTTTTTTTCGATTTAATGATTGAATATGTTCCTTACAATATGGAATTGGTTGTTTATCTGATTTTTTGAATTCATATGAATTGAAATTTTTAGCTTCGATCAATAAAAAAAATGCAGAAGATTTTCTGCATTTTTTTTATCAATGAACATAATCATGCAAAATATGAACATATGCGTAGGTTCCCTTAAATGTGAACATTAGCTTTTCAGATAGTGAATATAGGCATAAAGCATATGAACATATGCATTTCAGAAAGCAAACATAACAATTCAAAATATGAACGCAAGCATTGGTTTCCTTAAAGTGAATATAACCATTTAAAAGATGAACATATGTGTAAAAAAATATGAACATATGCATTTAAGAAAGAGAACATATGCATAAACAGACTTAGTGAGAATATTTATGAACAACAAATATTTACTATGAATATTTACATTATGAACATATAAATATTTACATTATGAACATATAAAATATTATTATGAATATAAGACATGTAATTATGAACACAAAAAATTGAAGAAATAAAAAATAATATGATTATGAAACATATGCATCATAAGTATTAAAAATGCACAAAGTTTAGTATACGGCTAGCCGTACCGTGCGGCCATCCATATTTTTTTTTTTCATTTTCTCTCTCCTCTCCTCTCCTCCAAGCTCCAACCTAGATTGTCGTCGCCGTCTTCGTTGTTGTCAAAGCTCCTCGAAGCTCCAAACCAACCCAGACCTCCGTCGTCGTCATCTTTGCTGGCGAAAGCTCCAAACGAACTAGAACTCCGTCATCATCGTCGTCGTCTTCATCTTTGCCAACGAAATCATCCAAATTGGACCTTCACCTTCGCCGTCGTCTTCATATTTGTGGTGAATTGCAGTTTTGAAGGTGAGATTAGGAGGATGTTAAAGTAAAATTAGGGTGTTATGGTGGATTTGTGAAATTAATCGAAGAGGAAATCATGCTTTTATGGGGTCTTCAACAACCCATCTTTTCCAAACCCAATGCTTAACATTCTTCAATCTCCATCTTCTCTGGTACTCCTCTCTTTTCACCTTTTCAATTTTTTTTATAGGAATTTCACCTTTTTAATTTACATCGTTTTTTTTGCTTCTTTGTCACACTAATTGCAGTTGGTGGTGAGGTGGTGGCGTGGTTGTTGGCGGTGTGGGGCAGTGAGTACGGGAGTGAATGTGCAACAAGTGGTGTAGGGGTTACTAGGGGTTACTAGGTCGGAGTCACTAGGTTGGAGTTACTAGGTCGGCTAGGAGTTACTTGGGGTTACTAGGTCGGGGGTTACTAGGTTGGTTAGGGGTTACTTGGGGTTACTAGGTCGGTTAGGGGTTACTTGGGGTTACTAGGTCGGTTAGGGGTTACTAAGGGTTACTAGGTCAGTCGGGGGTTACTAAATCAGTCAGGGGTTACTTTTGTCTGGGGGTTACTTTGTCATTTGCTGATTTGGCATCCTGCCGCATGGTGCGGTTAGCCGCACCAGAAATGCACTGTTAAAAATGTGGGCATATGCATTCAAAATATGAACATATGCATTGGTTCATTTGAATGTGTATGAACGTAATTAAGCATTTCAGAAAGTGAACATATACATAAAAAAATGAACATATGGATTTAGAAAGTGAATATAAGCATTTTAGAAAGTTTACAAAAGGATTCAAAATATGAACATAAGAATTTAAAATATGAACATAAATGGGAATGTGAACATAAGGTATCCGTTTGATTTCACTGTTTATTTATTTTTTTACAATTCCAATAAAAAACTTCAAACAATAGAGTATCGAACAATATTCAAACAAAATTAAGTGATAATCATATAAATTCAAACAAAATTAAGTGAAATTTACATAAAATTGCCTTTTTTAGGGATGATCCTTTTGATTTTGCATCTATTTTCTAATGTCTATTGATGTTTTTGCAGCTTTTTAGTGAGAGAAAATGAAATAAAGGAGAGATCGAGAAAGTGAAATAGAGGAGAGAGAAAATCATGAGAAGAAGAAGAAGAGCAATTTCTGAGTTTGGAAGTGACGTTACACTGGGTGTGGGTGGGTGTATTGTAGTTACCGTGCTTTTTATTTAGTTGTAAGGCCTTTTTTTTTATATACTTCTGGGCTTTTTTTTGGCTTTTAGGCCGCTGTTACGCCTATCTAAGGTGCACAAGGGTGCACTTATCCAAGGTGCACAAGCCCCTTAGACTAATTGATAGTTTAGTTTAGTCATCTGAGTTTTCCATGGGTTAAGCGAAAAAAAAAACCATCATTATGTGATGACAAGGCAAGTACTCTAAACTATTTGGCCGGAATTAATACTCCTTAGTGGTTGATGGACCAATTTGCATCATTCTACAGTTGAAGGAGTAAAATGTTACAAATACGTAAGTTTATGAACCGTATTTTAACTTAACTTGATTTTTAAATGAAGATAATCACACAAAAACATTGACACACTGTATTGATAAATAAGAAGTGTGCAAGCCTTGCGTAAAAAGGAGGTGCCAAGAGGTGAAAACATTCATGATATTATCAATTTCCAGAAATTGCTAAGTGACTCAAGGTGGATGGTGTAGGTTGTTCATGTGTATCGAGAAGGGAATAGAGCAATGGATTGGTTGGCCAACCGCCGAGTTGTTCAACACTCTCAAATTCAGAATTTTAATGTTATTTCTGTAGAATTTTAAATCGTATTTTAGGGCTTGTTTTAATTGACTGAACTGAGCTGAAATTGTTGAAGTTGAATTGTTGGAGTTGAACTCAACTGAACTTATTGAACTAAACTGAAAATATTCTCAAAAGAACAAGCTTTTAGAGGAGGATATTAGTAGGGGTGTTCGCGGTGCGTTTTGGTGCGGTCTGATCATAAACCGCACCAAACCGCAAAAGTGCGGTTTGTAATTTTTTCAAACCGCACCAAATCGCACTTTTAAAAAAATCGCACCAAACCGCACCGCAAGATGCAGTTTGGTGTGATGCGGTTTGCGGTTTAACCGTAATAAATTAAAATTTTAATTATTCTTTTTAAAACAAAACTTTTATTTTATATTATAATTATTAGTTGATAATTTAAATATTAAACTCTTTTTATCAACCTTTAATCAACTAGAAGTAAAAAATTAGCTTATATATTTTAGTTCTTTATATAATTTTAATGAAAATATAGTATAAAAATCGCAAACCGCTTTAAAGTGCGGTTTGCGGTGCAGTTTGGTCTCAATAATTTTGGAAACCGCACCAAACCGCAAACCGCAGTTTGGTCATTTTAAAAAACCGCACCGCAATTTTCAAACCGCAAACCCCACCAAACCGCAAAATTGCGCCACGTGTACAACTTTGAAAAAAAGATGACATCAGCGGTTGCTAGTTTAATACGAAGTATTAATTAGTTATAGATTTTGCCTTTTTGTTTCTTTTGCTTCTATTTGGATTTGTTCCTCTTTCAAATAAAAATAAAATAAAAATAAAAATAAAAATAAAAATAAAAATAAAAAATACACCGATCTACTCGTGAATTGTTAATAAATTCCCAATTTAATACTAAAAAAGGAAAGATATTAAATACTTTTATATGCAGCCCTATAACATTACCCTTTTTTTTCGATAAGAAAATTGTCCTCTTTCTATATCTCAACTGCTATTTGTCGCTCCCAAATTACCAGGTAACGCTCCCTTTTTGCCTTGAATGGACCACTATGCCCTTTATGCAATTTGGGTTATAAAAATGACCTTGTTCCCCATTTGGACACAATACATGAAACGGTCCCCTCACTTCACGACATTGCTGTCCCGAGCTTCCCAAAATCGGTCCCCACGACCTTGCAACCAAATCGGTCCCCACGACCACCTAAATTTTCTATTTTCAAAAATCGTTAAATTTTCCGACGGGTCTTCGGTCATGGACGGCGAGTGGAACATACGTACGCCGGAGAATGCGTCAGATCATTCTGTAAGTTTTTTTTTTATTTTTTTTATTTTCAATAATTAGGACATCCGCCTAAAATTTCCGAATGTACCATGGAACATCCGGAAATTTCAAAAATTTCAAGCGGAAGATGGGATCCGCCTAAAAAATCCGGATGTTCCATGGTACATCCGGAAATTTCAGGCGGATGTACCTAGGGACATCCGGAAATTTTAGGCGGATGTCCCTATTAATTTTTTTTAAATGTTAAGTACGTTTATTTAATTTTTTTATGTTTATTAAGTTTTTTTTTATGTATTTTTTTTTTCGTGGTCTTGTGATTATTGTTGT
This sequence comes from Chenopodium quinoa, assembly GCF_001683475.1. Classification (NCBI taxonomy): domain Eukaryota; kingdom Viridiplantae; phylum Streptophyta; class Magnoliopsida; order Caryophyllales; family Amaranthaceae; genus Chenopodium; species Chenopodium quinoa. The sequence continues at coordinate 2,067,911 of NW_018744693.1, read as the reverse complement.
GATTTAGTATTTGATATTTAATGTAATTTTGTTGTATTAATATGATTATTAGTAATATGTTTATTTTTTGTTTCATTATTATTATTATTATTATTATTATTATTATTGTTATTATCAGTAATATGTTGATATTATTGTTGTTGTTGTAGTTGATATTATTATTGTTGTTGTTGCTGTTATTTTTATTGTTGTTGTTGATATTGTTATATTAATTAGTAGAAATATAATTTTAATATTAATATTATTATTATTATTATTATTATTATTGTTATTAATATTATTATTTATTTATTAATTAATTTTATGGTCTTATAAATTGTTTTGTAGTTGTTGTTATAATTTTTTATTATCATTAATATTGTTATTGTTTTGTATTTGTTGTTATTATTATTAGTATTGTTATTAGTATTGTTATTATTATTATTATTATTATTATTTGTATTATTTTAATTATAATTATAATTATTATTATTTTTGTTTTTATTATTATTATTTTGACATAAAGCATGTTTTGTTTAATTTGTATAGGATATGGAATCTGAGGAAGGCGGTGACGGTGTGAATTATAGTGGGAATTTTTTCACCGATACGTTTTTTCCTACATTTGACGATGATGTTACATGGGCTGATGGTGTTTCCATAAAATTGGGATTTATATTGGTGAAATCGTCTTATAACAAAACCAGAGATGGTCGGCCATATCGGTATTTGCGATGTGATCGGTCACGAAGGAGCAAGCTGAGAGATTTGGAGAACGCGATACGGAAGGACACCAAAACCAAAGCTAATGGTTGTCCATTCTACATCAAGATATATTATGATGTCAGCACCGAAAGTTGGAAGATCATTGCGAAAAATGATCACACCGGGACACATAACCACCCAATGATTGTTTTGGATGATGTAGCTCGTCGAATCACGTAAATCCACGCTTGCAGAAGCGTGAGACAACCAGCAATCGAATCAGCACCTTTCCGTGATGCCGTGCCCAGTTGCCGATACAAGTAGGCTAGTGCAGCTGTTCCCCAAGCATACTCGTTAATAGGGACATCCGTGTGACATAGCTCGTGAAGGAAGGAAGGATGCGTACGGTTACCACTCTTGTCTACAAACAGTGTACCTCCAAGCACTAACCACAAGTATGCATCAAGCTGCTCACTAAAATCCCGGTCGACCGCCAATGTCGACTCTAAAATCTTATCAGTCAACACCCCACTACCCTGCCAAATGGTCTTTGTGCCGCAAACCTCAGACAGATCATCTGGAGTCATATCCATGGTGACCGAGCACGCGTCCCGTAACACGTCCGTGCTAGGAGTAGTGGACACCATATTGCCTGCAACCCGTAACCCAAGTATGTTGTACACGTCGTGCAGCAAGATCGTAATCTCCCCAAATGACATGTGAAAGGTGTTCGTATCTGGCTGCCACCTCTCAACAAAAGCAGAAATCAACGGCCAATCAAGTCTCTTAAACATCAGGCCAGGCAAGTGAGACAACCAACTAGCATCAATCGCCGCAATGTCCTCCACAGATTGACGGCCTCGCCAAGTGAACAAGTCAGAACATAACTTTGTCGGAAGTTCCATGGAGGATCCACCTGGAATTTCCGGATCCTCCATGGAACATCCGGAAATTCTGGGCGGATGTCACTTCCGCCTAAAATTTCCGGATGTTCCATGGAGGATCCGGAAATTCCAGGTGGATCCTCCATGGAACTTCCGGAAATTTTGGGCGGAAGTTCCTGGGATCCGAAATTAAAAAAAAAATACCTCGTCTCCACCATCGCCGCCGCCGCCGCCACCAGCGTCGCCGAAGGTCCTCACTCCGAATCTCAGCCTAATGCGCCTCGAATCACCCATTTTCTTTTGTGTTTATGATGATTGTTGTTTTTTTAAAAAATGAAGAACAATTTTTGAATTTTTTTTTTTAAAAAAAAATTGTTTTAGAGAGTAAGAGAGTTTGAGAGTTAGAGAGAGAAGTAAAGAAGTGAGAAATGTTGGTCGGGAAGGAAAAAACCATTTATATATTAGGGGTAAAATTGGAATTTCAAGAAAAAAGGGAGCGTTACCCGGTAAAATGGGAGCGACAAATAACAACACCCTTCTATATTCCTAATGTCCTATGTATATTCCTTAAAAAAAAAAAAAAATCCTATACAGTATACACTTACCAACCTCCAATCAACAATGGCGGATTCCATTGACCCAAATTTCCACCAAAAACCCCTCCTCGTAATCAACCGTATACCCTCTTTCAAATTCCGCTTCGACCACCGCCTCACACCCACTTTCACCATCGTAGACCCCATCACCGCCGTCGGCACCGACTCCTCCGCCGCCCACACCTTCCTCCGCCACAACGCCGCCGCCGCGCGCGCTGTCCTCTGCATCGGACCTTCTCCATTGATAAAGGACACCTTAGATTGCCTTCCTTCTTTGGAATGCGTTGTCGCTCACTCCGTTGGTTATGATCATATTGATTTATCTGAGTGTCGTCGCCGGGGAATCTCCGTCGCTAATGTTGGTGACGCCTTTTCGGATGATGTTGCTGATTGCGCTGTCGGGTTGTTGATTGACGTGCTTCGTAAGGTCTCCGCTGCTCACCGCTTTGTTCGGGCCGGGTCTTGGCCCGAACAAGTGGCTTTTCCTCTTGGGTCTAGGGTGAGTGGTCTTTCTTTTCTCTGGTTTTAAGTCTTCAATTTTACTTGCTGATTATGTGGTCAAATTACAAAGTGTCTGTTTTGATTTATTGAAGTGAGCTGAATTGACTGAAGTGAACTAAATAGAGCTGAAATGAATATTTTATGAGAGAAGGAAATTGAATTAATTAACAAGGTGATACGGAGTACTTAATTATTTTATTACTGGTACTTTCATTTGTTCGTTTTTGTTTGTCTCATTTTCCATTTTACTCCCTGTTTACATAGATATACATACATAAATAACATGATGCAGAAGAATTAGGACACCCCTTATCTTGCATCTACTTCCAACCTAAAATTTGAAAAAGAACGTGCTTATTGGACAAATAAGAATTAGGACACCCCTTATCTTGCATCTACTTCCAACCTAAAATTTGAAAAAGAACGTGCTTATTGGACAAATAAGGGGACGGAGGGAGTAATTTTTAGCTATATTTATAACGAACTTCATTTAGTTAATCAGAGATGCACTTGTACGGTTGTACGACATGAAAATCTAAAGGTAATCATGTAAGAAAACCAAAGAGATGTACAGTGTAATGGAAATGATTGAATGTACATACCAGAATCTCTACGGGGCTGAAATATTCGAGTAATTCAACTTGCCCTTTTCTTTTCTACCAAAAACATCATTAGAGCTTGACTGATGAATTTAGTTTATGCTCAAAACTCTATGCTTTTACTACCCCTTTAAACTAGATACTATTTAGCTAAGTCATACATTCCTGAATTTATGATGCTTGTATATAGTTATATACTAAACTCCTGAGTGATTTTCTGCAACGTGCTACTTCAATTACAATAACTAGATTTATGGCAATTGTAGTTAGGTGGAAAGCGAGTAGGCATAGTCGGCCTTGGAAGCATTGGTTCTCGGGTTGTAAAGAGACTTATTCCACTTGGTTGCAGCATTGCATACACCTCTAGGCAGAAGAAACCCTCGGTTTCTTTTCCCTACTACGCCTATGTCTATGACTTAGCACTTGACTGTGACATTCTCATCCTGTGCTGCTCATTAACCAATCAAACCCGCCACATGATCAATGAGGATGTCTTGAATGCATTAGGAAAGGAAGGAGTAGTCATTAACATCGGCAGAGGGGACCTAATTGATGAGAAAGAACTTGTGCAGTTTCTGGTGGATGGCAGAATCAGAGGGGCTGGTCTTGATGTGTTTCAGAATGAGCCCTATGTTCCTAAAGAATTGTTCAGCTTAGATAATGTCGTCCTCTCCCCTCATCAAGCTGTCTTGACTCCGGATTCCTTCATGGCCGCAGAAGACATTTCTGTAGCAAATTTGGAGGCCTTCTTTTCCAACAAGCCCTTAGTTTCTCCTATAAGTTGGGATTAGTTGCAGTCATATACTGTACATTTTGTCATGAAATCGTTGTATCAATTGTATTAGCAATAAAATGTATTTGTTCAGGGATAAATAATGAGGGCTGCCCCGTTTTTCTCTTTGATTGACAAAATTTGTCAATCTATTTTGTCATCTAAGCAATTGAGCTTACATACTGATGAGTCAGATTAGGAAGTGGACAAGTAGGCATGCGAAATTGAACACCTAGACAAGCGACATTATAACGTCGGCAACATGGTAGGTTAACGTCGGAAACATGGTAAGTACGAACAACATATCTAATTGAAATTCAAATTAACAACATTGCTATCAATTGAGTCGCACATTTAAGTCATCAATTTTAGTGCATTAAATAACAGTTGTATAATAATTTACACTGTAAATTACTAATTGAAATTCAAATAAACAAATAGCTTTCTATAGTATAATTATGAACTCATCACTTAGTGAGTACAAGAACAATTCTATTACTTGCTGTATATTTAACTGAATCACAGAAATCAGTAATGTATGGATAATTTAAACAACAATTAAGTCATCACTTAATGAATCATCTTCTAAGTTGACATCATCAACGCTATCTTCGTCCATTGCACGCCTCCTTTTACCCAGATGAATGATTCCCATATACAATCAATATCCAATTGGAGAAACGATAGGTTGAAAAGAATGCTCAAGCTTTTCCTGTTTCAATGGAGATTGGAGAAAGAGAGTTGAGTTTTTCGGAGGAGGGAATTTGGGGGTTTTTATTTTGGAGCTTTGGACAACGATGCTCCAACGATTACTGATACATTAGCTTATTGAGGAAACCAAGCGGCGAGTAAGGTAGAGGTGGGAGTTGAGCTGAGCTAACCCCAGATTGAGGTTGAATGACGGAGTACATGAGCGTCAACTTTCTGGTATGAGGAAGTACTAATGTAGGTTTGATATGTATATGCAAATACATATCAAACATTAAAATATTGAAAAGTATGTAAAGCACATGGGGGGTGGGAGAAAAGGAGGAGAAAGATGGGCACGTGGGACCAGTTTTAAATGTACCACTGAAAGCTTATATAATATCATTGACTATGTAGTGATTCTATTTCTACACGTAGTTAGTACCACTGAATGAATATACAGTACCATTGAATGAATATATAGTACCACTGAATGTTCAATGATACTATTTGATCATCTAGTGATACTATTAATCACCCAGTGGTACACTTAAATTCAGCACATGGAGGTGAGAGAAAGGAGGAGAGAGATGGGTAAATTTCATGCGAAATGTCTCTTATGCTCCTTGATATGTATGTCCAGGTACCTATCAAACCTCCCTTTGGAAGGCTTCAATCCGTGTAATACCCGTGTTATGACGTGGACTGCTCACTCAGCTGTAACATGGCAAAATGAACATGTCATCACACTGATTTGATGAAATGGTCCTTGTTTCTAATGAGTGAAAAACAAAGAGTACCCTTAGATTGACAAACTTTGTCAATCAAAGAGATAAACTGGAAATTGGCGATAAATAATATTCTCCCTACTTTCGCATTGCTCCTTTTCTTTTTTCCATTTGTCAGAGATTATTTCCACCACTCTCTCCATACTAAAATTATAGTGACATGCTATCTTAGGATATCCAGATAATGTTATAACCTTTCATTACGTAGTTATGATTTATGATAAGATTTCTCAATACGGAACACTGCTACTACATTAATCATCTTGTTGAGAGTATAAGTCAGCTATTTTAAACCGTCTTTCTTTGTAATGCCTTGTCAATCCTTATTTACAGGGATTGTGCAAATCTTTGTGAACAAAATATGGAGGACTGGCTGTAGATATCTTAGATGTGAATGCACATGATGGTTAAGTTTTGAAAAGAAAAATATATTGCTGCTGCAATTTTGAAAATTTTACAGTAGTCTTGTGAGAAAAGACTACCACAAGCCTAAGACTACCACAAGCCTAATGACGTGGCATAATTTAATTGAATGTCATAAGCTATGTCATCTTTGACTTTTCAAAGCCTTTTATAATTAAAATTCATTTCTTTAAATTCTAAAATTCATTTTTTAATTTCCGAAAATTATTTTTTATGATTTCAGAAATTCTTTTTTTGATTTAATAATTAATTTCAGAAAATCAAAATTTAATTAAAAATCAAACTAAAAAAATTAATAACAAAGATTGTTCTTCATTGTTCGTTCTTCATTGTTCTTCATTTCACTATCCAAAATTAAAACTTTAATGCAAATTTGTCACAATTATTCACTAATTAGTTCAATGTTTCATTATGAAGTCCGATGTTTAATTTTGTTCATCAATTCGTTTACTAGCAATTCGAAGTTTTCATTTTTTAATTTTTAGATTTTTGTTCTTACAAAATCTCAACCAAAACCGCATTATAATGTATTTGTTAAGGATGAATTACACGCATAGGTGTTTGGTTATATCGCGGTGGTCGTTGGCATGGTGGTTTAGGTTGAATGATTGATATTTTTCCGAAAGTATGCTTGGAGAAGACAACAATTCTTTTTTTGTTTTCGTCCTTGTTTGATCCGTTAAAATGTAAATAATTTGTTGCAAACTTGTTTGTGCCTTTGATAATGACCTTAACCTTGTTAGGTCATTACCTTTGGAAAATAGTAGTGTTTTATATTATTTGAAATCGTTTTATTTTGTAAAAGATTATTATGCCAGTTATTGTCAAATTCAGTTTTTTACTCTATCTCACGACATACACGTTTTCATCCACTAGCTCTTGTGCACTTTTTTTTTTTATTTATTTATTTTTTAGTACTTCATTCTTTGCTTTCCCTAATTCAAGTGATTGAAAATTAAATACACTAAACCGTGGATGATGCATAAACATTAATTGATTGAAATTATGTACACTTACAAGAAAATTATTCAATTAATGTCCACAAATAAAATTTCACAAGTATATACCAATTAAAGTTCATAAACACAATTCAAAAGGTATACAAAATTATATAGATTTATCAAAAATAACGAATATACTTACATCTTCGTTTTTAACCATGATGGAAGTTCAAGAGTACTCAATTGTTGAATTTGAATTGAATTAGGGAAAGCAAAGAATGAAGTTCTCTAAAAAAAAAAAAAACATTTCAGACTAAAAAAAAAAAAAAAAACATTTCAATTGGTGAACGATTTTTTATTCTAAATTATTATTTGATTTTAAACTTTGAAAATAGAGTGATGGGGAATTTATTTAGGGGTGTGGGGTGTCGTCACTGTGGTGTTATGATGTTTAATGTGCTAAATAAATTGGATCTGTTATTTCAGGCTAGAAGTAAAAAACATTTCTGCAAGTTATTGGCCCTGTTTGGGAGAAAGCTGAAAGCTAAAGCTGATTGAGTTAGTTGATTTTGACTAGCTGATTTTATTAACTGATTTGACTAACTTAATGTATTAACTGATTATATAAAAGTGTTTGGTAAATAGCTGATAGCTTAAAGGTGATTGAGTATGTGAAATGACCAATAAGCTAATTGTGGGGTAGGTAGTTTAGATAGGATTTTAAATTAAATGAGGTTATAAGTGTCTTTTCACAATAATTAATGAATAAGCTAATTGAAAAAGCTCCTAAAATGAGCTTTTTCAAAAAGAGATTATTTAGTGGAATAAGCTCTTTCAATAAGCTTACTACCAAGCACTTGTATTAGCTTGTTTGACTAGTCAATCAGCTAAAGTTAGTCAAATAAGCTAATATACCCCCAATAAGCTTACTACCAAACAGGGCCATTGTTTTGTCTTTTAGTAAATCTGTCTAATACAGTAATACTACCTCCGTTACACATTATTTGCAACGATTAGATATTTTTCCTCTTTACTTTATGTCAATCGTTGCAAATAATGTGTAACAGAGGTAGTACTCCCATTATCATATCACTAATATATAAAGCCGGTCTCGCACCCAGGTCACAAGACAGTGACTTGGCTAACTAGTTTTTCGCCAAGTGACGTGTCACGCATGCGATAACTAGGATGCTAACTATTTGAATTTTGGATAATTTTTGAAATTAAAATATTGTATCGAGTTTTATCATACTACGTAGATATACTACTAATATTTCATATACATAACATACAAATTTAACCATAACTTTTAATAAAATTCTAATAACTCGGTTATATTTCCATCATAAAATTTGTTTTTAAATTAAAATTTCTAAAATAACATCCATATATATATATTTAAAATAATAGAGAATAGTAAAAATAAGTTTTAATTGGTTAAAGTATTTTTAGTTTAGTAAAAATATTTTAAATATGATATCGCATGTCTAAATATCCTGCATTATGTGATCATAGGATCGTATTTAACATTCAAGCTAAAAGGTTTATCCCAAAATTCAATAAGCAATTTGGGCATCTCCCGGGTAAAGGAACTAGTTCTTAAATAAAAGTGTGTTAACGAGTTAAGGCACAAATGGGGACTATGTTGTTTTATTTTATTTTTTAAAAAAACCCAAACCAGGCTTAGACTGGAATATCATTAGAAGCTAAAGTAGCAATCCGGGGTGGGAGGACATCTCGCCGTACTCGCTTACCAACATCCCATGGTTGAACACGGGCAAGCTCGTGTGCTACCTTATTACCACCACGTTTAACAAAAGACCAAACAACACAAGAAAAATTAGAAACAAAGGCTAAAATGTCATCAACAATAAGATGGAAGTGGCTAGACCCCGTAGCATTGCTTCGCAGTGCTTCAATCACTTGTAGACAATCACTCTCAAGAATGATGTTTTGAAATCCTTCCTCGTGCGCCACCTTCAGTCCCCAATACACAGCATTCGCCTCAGCAATTTTCGCATCCCACGTCTCAAGGAACTGAACCGCAACAGAGCAAACAACCTTGCTCCTTCATCCCTACACACCACTCCAACCCCCGTGCCTACATTTCCCAAAAGACCAGCATCAGTGTTCACCTTAGTAAAACCCAAAGAAGGCGGAGACCAAGAGACAACAACAACTTCTCTTATAGTACCTGAGCTTCCCTTCTCCTCTCTCAAGCCCCGCATCTCCCCACACACCTTCAAGGCATAGCTCACAACACTATAAGGTTTCAACCTCCCATTCATCATAATCACCTTATTTCTAGCACTCCACACGGCCCAACACAAAGTAACTATCTCCTCCACCTCCTCCTCATCAAACTCCTTCATACACCATTCCCACCAATCAATCAAAGAAAGGAAACTATCATCCAAAACACAATAGTACTTAATACTCATCCAGACCTCGCGAGCAAGACTACACTCTCTCAAAGCATGAAGTGTTGTTTCGGCTTCCCTCATACATATGCAACAAGTGGAATCAAAGTCATGAATACGGCTATTGATACCCTTCCTAGTTGGGATGGCATTCTGACAAGCTCTCCAGGCAAAAATCTTCACCCGAGGAAGAACATGTAAACTCCAAATTTTATTCCAGAAATTATGCACTGAAGAAGCTGTTTCCTCCTCCCTCGTCCACTCATCATTAAACAAAGCTCTATAAGCAGATCGAACCGAATACACTCCATCTTTTTCGAGGTCCCAACACACACAATCCGCAGGCTTTCTACTACTCAATGGGATACTCATAATACGATCCTTTTCGAAAGGGAAGAAGATTTGATCGAGCCGCTCCACATTCCAGCTACAATTTGTTGCATTAATCAAGTCACTCACCCTTAATTTCTCATCCGGATTCCCACGAGGTGAGAGGACTATTTGGGATTAAGTTCCCGGAATCTAAGGATCAGTCCACACACAAATATTCTCTCCATTCCCTACCATCCAACACATCCCTCTACGCAACACCCATTTCGATTCCCATATTCCTCTCCACGTATAGCTAGGAGAGCTACTCAACTGAGACTCCAAGAAACTCGAATTGGGGTAATATTTCCCTTTGAGGACTTGTTCTATAAGGCTACCAGGTTTAGTAATTAATCTCCACGCTTGCTTACCTATAAGAGCCCAATTGAATTGCTTAAAATCACGGAACCCCAACCCACCTTCTTTTTTAGTACGACACAACTTCTTCTAAGCCACTCAATGAATTTTCCTCTCTCCTTCCTTTTGACCCCACCAAAAATGAGCTACAGGAGATCTTAACTCATCACAAAATGAAGATGGGAACTTAAACACACTCATCACATAAGTAGGGAGAGATTGGGCCGCCGCCTTTATCATAACCTCCCTACCTGCCTTAGAAAGCACCATCCCTTTCCACCCTTGTAGCTTCTTCCACAACTTCTCTTTAACCCTCTTAGTAATGACTTTTTTCGATCTTCCCACCACTGTTGGTAAGTCCAAGTATCTATCATGAACATCAACAATCCGAACCCCCAAAACATTAGCAAGCTCCTCACGCCATTGCTCCGGGACACCTTTACTAAACGAAATAGTAGTCTTATCAAAGTTGATTTTTTGACCCGATGAAATTTCATAACATTGTAACACCTCTTGAATAGCCTCGACATCCTAACTCGCAGCCTTAGAGAAAATTATGCAATCATCAGCGAAAAGCAAGTAGCTAATGGATGGAGCTGTAGGCGCCACTCGAACACCTCTAATGCTACCCCTCTCTTCTGCCCTTCGCAATAAATGTGAGAAAATTTCAGCACACAAAACAAAGAGGTAGGGGGGGATATCGGGTCACCCTGATGAATACCTCGACCCGGAGAGAACTCCTCTGTCGGCTTACCATTAACAAGAACCGAAAAAGTCACCGATCGGACATAATCCATCACCCTATCACACCACCTCCCATCAAACCCAAATTTTCTCAAAACTGCTTCCAAAAAATTCCATTCGACCCTATCATAAGCTTTTGACATATCCAACTTTAGAGCCAGGCAACCCTCCTTCGAGCTCAAATTTTTCATATGATGAAACATTTTAAAGGAGACCAAAATATTGTCAGTAATTAAGCGCCCCAGGGTGAAAGCACTTTGATTAACTGAAATAATCCTATCAAGAAACATTTTTAACCTGTTTGTCAACACTTTCAACACCAACTTATATATTACATTGCACAACGAAATAGGCCTAAAGTCCATCATTTTATTAACGTTTGATTTTTTTGGAATTAGAGTTATGAAAGTTTTATTAATAAAATGTGGAATAGGCGCACCTCTAAGAATTGCAAGCACCGCATTAGTCACCGAAGGCCCTACGATGTGCCAATAGGACTGAAAAAAGAGAGGACACATCCCATCCGGACCTGGCGCTTTGATAGGATGCATTTGGATCAAGGCAAATTTAACTTCCTCTACTCTATAATCAGCCTTCAAACATTCGTTCATTTCAGTCGTGACCCTAGCCTGAAAATCTTGCAGTACATGGTCGAATAAAAGAGGGCTCGAAGTAGTGAACGACGAGCGAAAATACCCAACAACCACGACACCCACCTCCTCATCCCCCGTGTGACAAACATCATCATCATCAAACAATTTCCTAATCTCGTTCCTTCTTTTTCTACCTGATGCTCTTTGGTGGAAAAACTTTGTGTTTTTATCCCCCTCCTCCAACCACAAGACTCGAGAACGCTGCTTCCAAAAAACTTCCTCGTGCTGTACAAGACCCGCAATATCACAAAGCAAATATCGTCTCTTTTCTAGCTGAGCAGCCGTGAGCTTCCCTCCGTTGAGCTTTTTTAATTTTTTCCTCTTTTTTCTCAATTCCCGAAAGGTAGCTCCAAAAGTGCGATTACGTAAGTCCTTCAAGTCATCGGCGCAAAGGGCTAATTTAGACTCTAACGAGCGAGAGCCCTCCAAGCCACGCATTCTCAACAACATTCTCACACCCATCATTTTCTTGCCAAAATTGCTCAAAACGAAAAGTCTTCTCTCCAATTTTATTACTCCAACCATTGCGCAACAATAGTTTAATAGGGGCATGGTCTGACCATTCCCTATCAATGTGTATAACATGAGCATCCGGGAACAACACCTTCCAAGTATCAACGACCATGGCTATATCAAGACGACATTGAGTATTCTCCTCCCCCTCTCTACCATTATCATAAGTGAATTCATAGCTCGAGAAAGCAATACTACTCAACCCATAAAAAATTGCCGCATCTCTAAAATTATCCATTGCCACTTCGCTCTATCATTTTTTCCGGCTTGTACCAAACCAAAGAGAACTTCATTAAAATCACCTAGACATACTTAAGGAAAATTTGATTAAGCAACAAGGTCCTTAAGCAAGCTCCACGATAGGTGTCTATTCTAAATCTCCGGCCATCCATAGACACCAGTCAATCTCCAAACATCTACCTCGAAACCCCCTGGACCTCTACATCAATATGGTGTACCGACATCAATCGCAATCTAATATCAATTACCTTTTTCCATAGAAGAGCCAAGCCTCTCGACCTTCCCATAGAATCAACCGCAAGACCCTCAAATTCCCCAATTTTCTCTTGCAACTTCCTAAACCCCGTACTACTCAGCTTTGTCTCTGATAAGAAAATCACAGGCGGGGCCTCTATTCGGATCAAATCCCGAAGTCCAGAGATCGCAGAGGGATTGCCCAACCCTCTACAGTGTTTAAGCTTAAAATACTCATTGAGTTCGGTGGGATTGCTCATCGGCAGTCTCCACCATCCGCAATCCACTCAAGTCATTCGACAAATTAATTTTTTTGTTCACAGTCTCCATATCTGTCCCATCTTCTCCTCCCTCCCTACTCCTTTTGCCTAATTCTGAGTTACCCTCCACGTCCATCTTATTCTCCTTACTGACTACATGCACCCTCATAATTTTTCTCTTATTTTTTATTTTCTTTTTTCCTTCCACACCACCCTTACCCAACACAAACTGCCCAAATCCCAACATTCCCCCCCTCTTCCTCTCGCAGCTCTCCTTCTGTCTCACTCAAAGTTTCAGACACTTCTGACGAAGCGCTCAAATCAGAATTATATTGACTTGTATTATGCAAAGCAAGCACTCCTGCATTCATATTAATTCCTTCCTCACCCAGTTCTTTTACCACTTTTTCCTCTGTCTCACCAATATTCTCCCATGCCTCTGAATTTTTAGTAACAAATAATTTCTTTCTCGTGGAAATTACCGCATCCAACTCCTCTACTTCCTTCAATCTACCACGTCTAGGAGAGGCTTTGAGCCAAGTACCCCATCCCATCTTCTTTTTCTCGCTTTCCTCAGAGACTTTAACACAGTCACGTTCAGCATGTCCGATCACACCACACGCGAAGCAGAAGTGAGGTAATCTTTCATATGAGAATTCGACATAGGTCTCTTCCCCTTTTTTTTCCCTGATTCTTTGAAACCTTCTCAAAGGTTTCGTCACATTCAGCATTACTCGAACACGACAGAATCGATCAAGCCCTAGAATATCCTCTTCAATCTCAAGCACATCCCCCAGACTAACCATCAATTCCTTCACATAGTTATCTGACCTACAATTGAACGGAAAATTTTTGATTCGCTCCCAAAAAGGTGAAAGATACAACAAGACTTTCTCTGGTTGCTCATCCCCTTCAACCTCTTTCAACACAAGTGTAGACACCTAAAAATGTCTCCCCAAAACCAAACCCGATGATGAACACCTTTCACCGCCATTATTGGTTGGGTTGAGTATTTAATCTTTGGAGTGCTTAAATTTATGTTCTATCCAATACATTTCATAAACTAATCCATTTCCTAGCTTATTTCCCTAAACCATAACTTGTTATCCACTTTTCGTGTCCACATCGCAAAACCGAGAGAAATTGATTTTTTTTCTTATAATTTTGATCTAGTTATTATTTGGTTGGATAGGCCTTGAAATAAGCTTTACAAACATATATCATAAGCCCAATTCCAATCTATAACGAAAAAGATATGAGCAAAACACTAAACTCGGCCCAAAACCGAAACCCTTCCAATAAAACGTCCATATCTTAAAATATACAAATTATTTTGACCTTATTTTAATTGGATTGAAAAGTAGCTTGATAAGATTTTCAATGATATATTATATGCCTTATTCCGAGTTACGGATCAAAAGTTATGATGATTTTAAAAACGGGTAAAAAACTGGAATTACCGCGCACAATATAAAAGCACCGTGTCATGATGCCTGATGACATGGCACGGTGCCTGGTGCCATGACACAGTATTTTACATCGTTTCACGGCACTATTTTTGAAGATTTTTCGCGTGAAAATCCACCGTGGCACGGTACCTGATGCCGTGACACGGTATAATTCACCGTGTCACGGTGCTTTTTCCGTGTAATTTCCGCGTTTTCCCATACTGTGACGCAATGTACTGTACCGTGCCACAGTGGACACTTCCGTGTCATGGTACGTGTGCCGTGTCACAGAATTTTCTCGTGTCTTTTCCGCGTAAACCCTTCACGCGTTTTCACTTCCCGTAGGTTAAATATGTCCCGCCTCGCTCCAATTTTCCCCGCATCACGGGATTTTTCCCCGTCTGACGGTGCCTGGCACCGTGTCGCGGTGTTAATTTTTAGGGTTATTATCTTTTTAGGGTTCCGTGTGTTCCCTCTGCTCATTTTCCCTATAAATAGGACCTCTCTTTCTGCAGTTCAGGGCATCAAATCCTTCTCTCTTTCCCTCTTTTACACCTTAAATCATTCTCTTCTCTTCTCTCATATTCTAAGCTTTAAACCTATATTTCTAATTACACCATTTTCCCTTAAGCACTCCAAGGAGTCTATACTGAACCCGAGGTTCCGTCCTTAAACCAAGGTGTGAAAGGCGCAAATAACTGAAGGTTTGGACCAAATCAAATCTACATTTATTTAATTTAATTTCATATTTTTATTGAAGTTACTAACAGTTTATTCATGATGTAGCAATTTTAAGGAACGGGCGGAATGTGAGTAATTAATTAATTTAATCACTTATTTTATTTTATTTTATTTTATTTAAACATAATTAATTATTTTATTTTAATATTGCTAGTATCATGATTAGGTTATTATTATTTGATTTGACTAACAATTTATTGTTGAATTGCTTCCAATATTAATGTTTATTCTATTATATTTATTATGATCACCATATTGCATGTTAAAGGGAATATGTAATTGAAAATCACGACTAATAAAATAATTTAGACGACCAGTTTAGGTTCCTTTTTAATCTTGTTGTTTAATCAAGTGATCACGATATTTTAGAATTATATGTTGCATTAATATTCAGCCAATTTAGCTCAATAATAGTTTGGAGCAAATTGAATCTTTGTTTGCATGCCTTTGAGATCGCATGAATCACTTTTCACTATAAGAATCGAGTAGAGGCCAATACGGGCGAATGTGACTCCATGACTTACTTCGTACCACCATCCCCGATCCTCCTTTCGTGGTTTCGAACCATATGGAGTTAGTAATCTCATGGATTATGAATGGGGTGTAACTTTCACGGGTTAATCATTGTTGCCTTTCGTTGTCCCTTAACTGTGGTTGCCTTTTATGATCCGTGAACGATTTACAAATTCCTTAAAAACTTGTTGGCGGCTCCCTACTTTCCCTGTCCCTAATCGTATATGTCTATTCCCACTACCTATGAGTACCAAACATATTCACACATGCTTTAACGTAGGCGCACTTCAAACGACGCCTACAACAAGCAACATGTTATCAAAGCACCAAGGCCTACCATTCAAAACCTTTTCCTTATCCCTCCAATGGAAAAATTGGAATGCATAAAGATTTGGTCCAAGAACCCTAATAACCAGTTTATCGGACAACGCCCATACCTTAGTCATCGCTGATTTGAAGGCTTCTACATTATGTGGACGTTCAGTAGCAATCCTCCCAATAAGCATAAGGTTAAATTTCTCCTTCGACTCCTCTGACTCCACAACTCCTAAATCAACAACACCACAACCTTTCTCCTCGTCAAGTTAGCATATCGAGAAATAATGTCATCCGCCATCCTCCTAGCTAGATCAAACCAAGAGTGGTAGCAAAATTTGTAAATCGACAGCAAGACCCTAGTCGCACTAGAGAGAAAAGAGCTCTTTCTTTCGAGGGAGTTTTATAAATTGAGGGGACTATGTTATTAATCGTTCACCATTTGTAGACTACGAGTATGTTATTTTAATGTACTTTTTGAAAACTGGAAAAGTAGTAATGCATAAATATCATGTATTTATATACATGTAGTATATATAACAATGATTAAAATATTCTAAAAATATATGATAAGGAGAGAAAAGAGAAGAGAAATAATCAAAATCCAAATTACAAAGCCTTATTAAAACCTCACTTAAAGGCATCAAGATGTTTACTGAACACTTGAGTTAACTCCTGTTCATTGAAAATTTTTCCTTTAAATGATGATAAATTCCACAAAACATTGTCCTCTTTCTATAATCCTATACACTTACCAAGTCACCAACTACCAAGTACCAACCTCCAATAAAAAATGGCGGATTCCATTGACCCCAATTCCCACCCAAAACCCCTCCTTGTAATCAACCGCATACCCTCCTTCAAATCCCCACCGCCTCACACCCACCTACACCATCCTAGACTCCATCACCGCCGTCGGCACCGACCCCTCCGCCGCTCACACCTTCCTCCGCCACAACGCCGCCGCCGCGCGCGCTGTCCTCTGCATCGGACCCTCTCCATTGAGGAAAGACACCTTAGACTGTCTTCCCTCCTTAGAATTTATCGTCACTTCATGCGTTGGTATTGATCATATTGATTTGTCTGAGTGTCGTCGCCGAGGAATCTCCGTCGCTAATATTGGCGACGCTTTTTCGGATGATGTTGCTGATTGCGCTGTTGGGTTGTTGATTGATGTGCTTCGTAAGGTCTCTGCTGCTCACCGGTTTGTTCGGGCCGGGTCTTGGCCCGAACTAGAGGTGTTTCCTCTTGGGTCTAGAGTGAGTTGTCTTTTCTTTTCTTCTCACTTCAATTTTACTTGCTGATTGGAAGAAGTGGTTGTTTCTCCTACGTTCCTTTTTGTTTGTCTCATTTTCCATATTATTGTTCATTTGAGTTTGTTAATGCTATATGACACCATTGCCTATTGGCGTACACGTAACGATTTTCAAATTGGACGAATAAAAGGGTACGGAGGGAGTAGTTTATAAGCTCTTTTTACAAGATTCTTATAAAAAGCTCCATCTAGTCGAAGTCGATTATAGAGATGTACACCCGTGTAGTCGAGATAGTTGAATGAATATACATGCCAAAATCTCTACTGCTTCACAAGTTTGGACTGATGAATGCTCAAAATTCTATGCTTTTAATACCCTTTAAACTAGTTGATAAGTATTATCTTATTTTCCTGATTTTATGACATTTACTGAACTCCATTTGAGAATATATCTATGCAATGTGCTTACTTTAGTTGCAGTAATCAGATGTATGTCTATTATAGTTAGGTGGGAAGCGAGTAGGTATAGTCGGCCTTGGAAGCATTGGTTCTCGGGTTGTAAAGAGACTTATTCCACTTGGTTGCAGCATTGCATACACCTCTAGGCAGAAGAAACCCTCGGTTTCTTTTCCCTACTACGCCTATGTCTATGACTTAGCACTTGACTGTGACATTCTCATCCTGTGCTGCTCATTAACCAATCAAACCCGCCACATGATCAATGAGGATGTCTTGAATGCATTAGGAAAGGAAGGAGTAGTCATTAACATCGGCAGAGGGGACCTAATTGATGGGAAAGAACTTGTGCAGTTTCTGGTGGATGGCAGAATCAGAGGGGCTGGTCTTGATGTGTTTCAGAATGAGCCCTATGTTCCTAAAGAACTGTTTGGTTTAGATAATGTAGTTCTCTCCCCTCATCAAGCTTTCTTCACTCCGGATTCCTTCAAGGCTGCTGAAGACATTTCCGTAGCAAACTTGGAGGCCTTCTTTTCAAACAAGCCCTTAATTTCTCCTATAAGACGGGATTAGTTGCAGTCATATATTGTACATTTTGTCATGAAATTGTTGTATCAAATTGTATTAGCAGTAGTGAACAAAACCTTGATTTGACAATAAAATGTTTCAGGGATACATAATATTCTTCCTGCTTTCACATTGATCCTTTTCTTTTATCCATTTGTCAGAGACTATTTCCATCACTCTCTTGAACTCGATCCCAAATTTATAGTGACATGCTATCTTAAGATATCCAGATAATGTTAATATGTTATAACCTTTCATTATATAGTTATGGTTTATGATAAGATTTCTCAATACGGGACTAAGTCATAGAAATGACTCGCTTATTATAAAAGTTCCTTGTAATGCCCTGTCAATCCTTAGTATATGAGGGTTTATGCAAGCCTTTATGAACTAAATATGGAGGATATGGGAGTATATTTCTTAGATGTGAATGCACATGATGGTCAAGTTTTGAGAAGTAAAATATATTGCTATAATAGTTTTGTGTTTTACTCAAGTTATCGAGAAAGATATGCTACCACGAGGCAGGATAGTTGTAGAATTACAAATTACAAGTGCAAAAGAACAATACATGTATGTGCTTACTTATTGCTGCTTAAAACTATTCATGCATGCTTTCAGTCAAATAGTATCATTCGGCTTCCCTCGAGGCAGAGGATAATGCTGGGAATTGAAAATGAACACAACTCTTAACGTTTTTACCGGAGATGATGCCTGCAAGACAAGTTTGAAAAGGTTTCTAAATCTCTTTGCTGAATTTTCAGAATAAACTATTGCATAAAACAGAACATCAGAAGATCTACTCAAGAGCAACCTTAATGTTTCCTTTGTTCCACGCCAGACTTTGCAGCGAATTGTTGGGAGGCCTAATCGCTGATGAGCCCCATATCGGTGGCAACCAGAGAAACCTGTTGGTAATAAGAGGAAAATAACAAGTAGTTATAATCCTATTTGCAGAATAAAACAAGCTTGATCAACCTCCTCAATAGTAAGCACAAGTAAGGCAAAAGCACTTGTTATTGGCTTACCATAGTACACTCCATCAACCTCTAGAACATCAATCTGCAGAAGACAGAAAATATTCAGTTGTAACTAAAGTATTAAGATGATCAAAGTGATTCAAATCTTAGGCACAAAATAAGTTTAACTCCAAATTCCCTGTATTCTGTGATGCATCATACTCTGAAATTTCTTATAATCTACATTGTGATCTTAATTTCTTGCAGCACAAAATAATCATTACAAACTCCTAATACGGATGTGCCCGGAATTTGAAGTACTTACAGGAACTTGAAGACCAATCTCCTTAATGCTATCCATGAGTTCATGGACTTTTTGGGGATCATTTGCTCTTGTACGCATTAGTGGTCTCTGTATCGTATCAAGGGGGAGCTCCAAGACTACTGGCCCGACTTTCTGTGTTGTTGAAGGAGCTCCTGCAAGCAACAATCACCATTTACATCATGACACAAAACAAAGAACCAGTAAATCAAGGAAAATCAGAACATGATGAGCAAAGGTAAGTCATGTATACCATTATTAGATGAAGCAGACAGATAAAATTTTCTTAGAGTAGCTGGACCTGGAAGGTAAAGGCTTGCCATCTAGAAACACTTCACTGTCATCAAAATTAAGATATCATTAGCATACCAGAAACCTTAAAAACCCCAAACGTACACTCTCGCTTGGGTAGTCTAACTACGCTTATAAGGGTCTATTCTCATTTATTGAACTGAGTTGTACTGAGCTAAACTGAACTGAATTGTTTATGAGAGAAGGAAATTAGGAACTGAACTGAACTGAATTTAAGCTGAAAAGAACGAACCGTTAGTTTCCTATAAGCTAACCAACATAAATTACGGTATTGAAGATGATTTGTACCAGCCAAATTATTGGAGACTGGAATTACTATCACTCAGCCAAATATATAAAAAAAAAAAAAAAGAAAAAAAAAAGTTATTATGTGAACCCCAAATTTGGATGAGGTCCTACTTCAATAATTTAAAACTTGTCAATTAATCTTCAACCTTAGTTAAGCTTCAGGTAGGTTCTAATTCAAATTAAAAACAACAAATTGGTAATCAAGAATCAAACATAAGCATAGCAAATATTGGCAGAAAATTCAGTTAATATATTCTTTTCAACCTCAAATCACTACATAACATCAACATATAAATAAAAATTGAACAGATATTATTCCGTACCTTAGTATTGAATTATTGATGAAGGGTCCAAAGGAAAAGAAGGCCAATGAAACTAATGAGAAATTTGGGGGATGAATTTTGTTTTGGGTTGTATTATGTGTTGAAAGTTATGAACCAAGCTTGTTGGTTTGGTTGAATGCGATTGATCCTTGTTTTTTTTTTGTATGCACCGGCCAGCCAACACTTTCTACGTGTCATCATTGTCATGTTCATGTTTATCAACAATTGTTACTTCGTATTATTTTTGTTTCGATTTTTCCACTTAAAAAGTGTGCGGTTTTTAACACAATTTTAACTATTAATATAATTATGACTTTATGAGTACTAATTTAAAATATGTATGTATTAAATTTTGAAAATATATTTGATATTTTAATGGATACTATTAAATCATACCGAACACCTACCTAACAAGATTTTTAATGATGATAACAAGTTTTAATCAAGATTTAATTTGGGATTGATCAACCTATATAGGATTATACAATTTTCTTATTAGTTTAAATGACTCTAGGTAGAGCTTAGACTTGAAATTTAGATTAAAGTAAATTTGAATTTTTAACCCATAAAAGTGAAATTTCAATCTATGAACCTCATCAATCTTAAGAGTTATGCACAAAAACAATTTTGTGAAAAAACACTTCATTTATAAATAATAGGAGGGTAATAGTAATACTATGATCAAGGATTGAACAAAAGTTTGTTTTCAATGATTATTTAAGTACATTCAATGTTTGTTTGGTTCACATGAGTATCAACTTCCTATCATGCTAAATCCCATGGGAAGTTTTAGTCCATGAATTGTTAGTTCCCTTGCATTGTGAACCTAGGAAATAACTTTGTTTGGTTAACATTTAGGCATTTTAATTTTATGACAATTGTAACTTAGTGTACTAAAGGATGGTAATTGATATTCATGGTAGGTAACAACCTAACAGGTAAACCAATTCCCATGTCCTATACGAATTTCAATTTCCTAGAAAGTTAGACTCCCCTTGTATTATTTTAACTATTTCATGTCAACCAAACAAATCGTCACATATACACATCCTAGAAATCATGACTGAAACTCATACTTAGGGCTTATTCTCATACGTTTATTTTCAGTTTATTTCAGCTCAGCTCAGTTCAGTTCAGCTCCTAATTTCCTTCTCTTATAAAATATTCATTTCAGTTCAGTTCAACTCAGTTCAGTTCAGTTTAGTCAATGAGAACAGACCCTTAACGTACGTTTGTTGGTAATAAAACAAGCACTAAGGAGCGTTTTTAAGCTTTCTTACACTTAATATATATGAGACAACTTTAAAATAAAAACACTTGAAGATTAACAATTGTCAAGAGCTGCCAATCTACCCACTCTCATAGTCTCATATGAGTCATATCCATGAATGTTAGAGGAGGAACTACCCCCCCCCCCCCCACCCCATGCATGCTTTATTCTTCGCCAACTACCTTTCCTATTAATATTCCTTTGCATTGTTAGTCATGAATGGTAAACACATACACTCAATCACGTGATTAGCTATATATCTTTCACATTTTTTAAAAATCACAACTACTTACCTTTGGAATCTAAGGGTCCAATCTAAACGCACATTCCCTTCATAATATGCTAGTGTATTTTCAACTCATCACAACCTAATATTATCTTTAATGTCATATTTCTTCTTATAAAAACACTATAACACGTCTCACAAAATATATTACAAACATATTATTCATCTTTACATACAATCCGCTTCCAAATCTTGTTTTAATTAGAGTAATGACGGCCACAATTGCTCCATCTAGGGTTGAAAGCCTAGCAAGTAGTGGCATTGAGTCCATCCCTAAGGAGTACGTGAGGCTTAACGAGGAGTTAACCTCAATGGGTAACGTTTTCGAGGAGGAAAAGAAAGAAGAGGGGTCTCAAGTACCAACAATAGACATTAAGGACATCGCGTCTGAAGATCCAGAGGTACGAGGCAAGGCAATCCAAGAGCTCAAAAGGGCTGCCATGGAATGGGGTGTAATGCACCTTGTCAATCATGGCATCTCTGATGAGCTAATTGACCGGGTTAAGGTGGCCGGACAGACATTTTTCGAGCTTCCGGTTGAAGAGAAGGAGAAATATGCAAATGATCAAGCATCAGGGAATGTACAAGGGTATGGAAGTAAGCTAGCAAATAGTGCTAGTGGGAGACTTGAGTGGGAGGACTACTATTTTCACCTTAGTTACCCTGAGGATAAAAGAGACTTGTCTATTTGGCCAGAGACTCCTGCTGACTACATGTAAGTTATAATAACTCTTACATTTATGCAAATTTACTTTGATGATTTGGTTTCTAATTTTAAAATGCTATATGATGAAATTGTGATATGGTGCCGGTACATCACATGTAATTTTAGTGTGTGTATTGAAACTGGGTTCGGGTAATCCTCTAGACTTAATTAATAAGTGGTGTATGTAAACAATACGATTACATCTACAGCTGTTACTTTGTAAAATTGTAACTATAAATAGATCAATTATCATTGACAAATTTGATCAAGTACACTTAGCCTTTTAGTTTCAATCTATCTTATCCTAATATAATATACTTGTACTTGTACTTTGTATAAATTAAATACAAAGTATCTAGTAATCTATTAAATGAACACATTTTACATAGTTCAAATTAAAATGTTGGTCGGGTATGTTTATTTACAACTTTATTATAGTCCATTTTGCGGAGCTTTACTTTCCAAGTCGTATATATATAGTTACATTTTTTTAAAAAAAAAGAAGAATTTTTGCTAACTTTCTCATCATATTATTGATACAGTCCTGCGGTATCAGAGTATTCCAAAGAACTAAGATACTTAGCAACTAAGATCCTCTCGGCATTGTCACTTGCATTAGGGTTGGAAGAGGGGAGGCTAGAGAAGGAAGTAGGAGGCTTAGAAGAGCTCCTCCTACAATTCAAGATCAACTACTACCCAAAATGCCCTCAACCAGAGCTAGCCCTAGGAGTTGAGGCTCACACCGATGTAAGTGCCCTAACTTTCATCCTCCACAACATGGTTCCTGGCCTTCAGCTCTTCTATGAGGGCAAATGGGTCACAGCAAAATGTGTCCCTAACTCTATCATCATGCACATTGGTGACACTATTGAGATCCTTAGCAATGGAAAGTACAAAAGTATCCTTCATAGAGGACTAGTTAATAAGGAGAAGGTGAGGATTTCTTGGGCAGTTTTCTGTGAACCACCTAAGGAGAAGATCATCCTTAAGCCCTTGCCTGACCTTGTGAGCGACGAGGAGCCTGCTCGTTATCCACCTCGAACCTTTGCCCAACATGTTCAATACAAGCTCTTCAGGAAGACTCAAGGTCCACAAACAACAATCACAAAAAATTAAGTACATCATTGTATGAGAAGAAATCTAATTAAGGATGTCTTTCACACTCTTTGTGATGGATGTTTTTAATTGATTAATTATTATTTCTATCCTAAGCATGTATCCCATGATTATGCCTATGAAGTTATAGTTGTATTTGATAAACTTCTTGTGATAATGTGTGACTTAATCATGCATAATCATTTACATACACTACTTTTATATATCCACAGTATCTGTAGTAGTTAATAAATGTGATTTCTAAAAATTGAGTCTTTATTTCATAGGTCAAAAGTAATACAATGCACCAAAAACAAGAGATTGAGAAAGTGGTATTTGCTTACATTCGGCCAACGATATTATATCTTGTACATGTACAATGAGATGTGTTATATTTACCAAAGTAATTTTCATTGTTATGATTTTATCTAGTACATGTACAATGAGATGTGTTAGGTTTACCAAAACTAAACTTGGGTGCAATGTTTTGTGTATGAAGTTATTTGTAGACTAAATTTATCAAAATTGAGACCCTTAAATTTTGAAGTCTTGTACTTGACCACCTTAACACTACAAACTTCCTCTGTTTTTTTATTAATTGATAATTTTTTTTTTAACAATGACATTATTCACAAAGCTACTTGGACTTCGATCTTTATGTGATTTACATATGAGTTATTGAAGGTTGCTAAATTAATCTCAAATCTATAAATTCTATATATCAACTTTTTATACTTTGTAAATTTTATCTATTGATGTTCAAAATCATGCATTTACAAAATTGCTAAATAAATGGATCAACCGAAATGAAACAAGGAAGTATACTCTAAGTGACTCCCTTGCCACTTCCCAACAAAGTACTTTAATACACTATATATCTATTTTCGCTATCTCCATATGTACCTAAATATAAATGGACATTCATGTAAAGATGGCACTAAATCGGGCCCGTCTAAGCACGAAATAGGATGGCACAACATGATGCCACCACAACTTGAATTGTAAGCCTCCTTTATTTGAGAAAAGCATGATAAGACACAACATGCCTAAGGGTGTAAATGAACCAAGCCGATCAATAAACTACTCGGGTACAAGTTCGGTACGGTTGAAGCTCGTTCATGTTCGTTTATTTAATAAATGAGCCGAGTTTGAACAAATTTTGAAACTCGTTTAATAAATGAGCTTGGACACGAACATAGATATGCTCGTTCAAATATGTTCCTGAACAACTTGTTTATTTATTTTCACGAACTCGTTTAATAAATGGTTTTTTTTTTTTTGGTGAAAGATAAATGGTTTATTTATGTTCATGAATTATTGATTTATTCAAAAGTACGAAGCTCGTTTATTATAAAAGCTCGTTTATTATTAAGCGCATTCATGAATTACTCATTTATCAACTCTTTTAATAAATGAGTTGTTCATGAACATACATTATTCTAAATGAGCCAAGCTTGAAGAGATTTTTGAGCTCGCTTAAAAGTTAGGGATCGTGCTCGGACTCGCCTAAGTTAAATGAACTGAACATGAACAAGGTAGTGCTCGGCTCGGCTCGGCTCGGCTCATTTACACCCCTAAACATGCCCTGTCTTGACATAACAAACTTTGGCTTAGGCCTGCTAGCATGACACAATGGCATGTGGATTTGGCCTGGGCAGGATACGAACTGCCGCCCTTTTGAAGTTGGCACAACATATAGCTCGCTAAGCCTAGCTAAACCCATAGACGTGGGCCCAAACGAGACACAGGTCACAACCATAATTATGTTATTCATGTGGTCTGAATAGTAAATTGTATACTCCTCCCGATTCATATTGTTCTTCCTATTCTGTCTAATTTTGTCTCACAAAAAATTCCAAATTGGAAGAACAATATGAAATGGAGGGAAAAAAAAATAATTAAAAGATAATCTTGTACAATTAAGCCCACCTCAATGCAACCACGTGGCAACAATACTCCAACCACTTGTCAACCTAAGACAAGTCGACGAACCCATAACGACGAGCCAATAGAAAACAATCCACCTGGCCAACTCAATGACATGGCAGATTAACTACCAAAATCAAAAAACAACACCAACAAGAATTCCAACAAATAGAGATCTTTTTCGAAACCCTCTTTCATTTCCCTCCACACAATCAACCATTTGCCTTATCTCCAAACCCAAACCAAAATGCCCAGAAAACTCCTTTACCATTATTCCTTTCAACTACAACATTATGCTCTTTTCTTTGAGCTCAAAAAATAATAATTAAAGGGTAAAAAAAATAAAACACAATTAGCATCTTAAGCTAAAAAAATGGCTTCCAAACTAGGTGTAGCAGCTTTAACTTCACCTAGGATATTTACTGCTCCAACTCCAAAACGCGCAGTTACAATCTTCTCTGCTTCTTCTTCATTCAAGGATGCTTCTGCTCAGTTCATGGGTGTTCGCCGTCTTGCGGTTCGACGTAGATTCTTATTGCTTACCCCCAACGCTGCTACTGATAAGCAAGGTTTTGCCCAAATGACATCCTTACATATTTTCTTTCTTGTTTAAATATTGATTGTTATTCTATTTTTCAAAAAAAATATTGTTATTCTAATTTTCTAATTTTATGTTATAGTATTAAATATTGATCTAACCATCATAGTTAGTGTTAAGATATATTAGTTGTTAATATATCTTTGACTTTGTATATATTAGTTTCCTAGTTTGTAGCTGTGAATATTTTGATGTATATCTCTTAGCTTAATTAGTGGCTTGATTAGAGCATGTAATTTGTATATATTCATAGTCAATGGAATGCAATTCTCACGGAAAAGATGTTAGTTTAGGTTGTTTTTTTAGACAATTAACAATAGTTTATATATATTTGGTCATAACATTATTAATATATATAGGTTTGATCATTCAAACATATACCGAGGTTATATAATGATGATTTAGATTATGCAAATACATATGTACTCTGTATATAGTATTAGTGGTGCTCTTATAGTTTAGGACTTGGCCTCTTGATCATGATCGCGACATTAGTGATGTGGGTACATAAGGAGTGTAATGTATTTTTGAGCTCAATGTAGTCCTCACTCTCATCAATTCAAATTAAATTCTTCAATTAGTAATTTTATTCTCCAAATTTAAAGGTATAATTTGATTCCCTGAAAAACATGTTTTTTCTGTGTTTTTTAAGTTGTTCTGATGTGAAAATGAGAACTGAAAGTCGAGTTATTGTAATTTACAGGTCAAACTGAAGCAGAAGACGAAATGGTAGACAGTAATATGTTGCAGTACTGCAGTCTTGACCAGAAGAAGGGAAAGAAATCAATAGGGGAGATGGAACAGGAATTCTTACAAGCGCTGCAAGTATGCATACATTAACTTTCTTTGTTTTCGCTGCATCTTTAGTAGTCAGAACAAAACATTTGAGTTCAGACATTATAACACGAACTCTTTTTCTGTATCAGTCATTCTACTATGAGGGAAAGGCTGTCATGTCAAACGAGGAATTTGACAATCTCAAGGAAGAGTTAATGTGGGAAGGAAGCAGCGTAGTAATGCTAAGTTAGTTTCAATGATACATTGTCAAAACATCTGAAGTTATTCAGTTGTTTCCTGACTTATAATCATGATGCTAATAGGCTTAACTTGCTTCATTTTCTTGACTAATTCATCAAACAGGTCCTGATGAGCAGAGGTTTTTAGAAGCTTCCATGGCATATGTCGCTGGAAATCCAATTTTGTCTGATAAAGAGTTTGATGAACTAAAGCTGAAACTTAAGGTCAGTATCTACAAATACTCAATATTATGATTGCTTGAAATAGATTTCTTTCTTGTCAACTGTCTTGTCTGTTTGAAGTACTTTTCTTTACTCGTTTTATCTTCTGACCTGTTGTCAATTGTGCTTGACTTGTTAATGCCCTCACTTTTTTTTTCAGACGGAAGGTAGTATGATCGTTGTGGAGGGTCCTCGATGCAGTCTTAGGAGTAGAAAGGTTGGCAATTTTCCATTAGCCTCTTAATGCTCCTATAGCAGTGGTGTTGATGCATGTATTGCTTTCTTGATTATTAACATGCTAATGTGTTAAAAAAAAATTCAATATTTGCAAGATAAGTAGCTGACATTGTTCATATGTATCTTTCATATTTTCTTTCAATGTCCTAGAGTCCATGACTCCATGAGGATTTATTTCTTTCTAACAAGCTCTCATTTGACAGGTTTACAGTGATCTCACTGTCGACTACTTCAAAATGTTCCTGTTGAACGTTCCAGCTGCTGTCGTTGCCCTTGGACTGTGAGTATCATGTTGATTTTCTGAAATCTGTTTACTGCACTCTCTCCCTTTCCTGTCAACATATCAGCCTAAGTTATTCAAACTCAAGCACCCATGTCAGGCATGCCATTTGTCCACATATAAATACCAGACTGTCATAATAATATTTTCAATTGTTGATCCAAAAGAAGTGTTAGGTGTCAAGTCTATACCTAAGTTGGAGTGTCGAGGATCTGACACAGGTCCTTGAGATGAATTGATGAGTCTGAGTAACATAATTAACTTGTTTATATCTGTCACTAGAAGAATTACATATGATCAATTCTGAAGTGTAAAAAATGGCTCAACACTTGAACAGGTTTTTCTTCCTGGATGATTTGACTGGATTTGAGATCACACTCCTGTTGGAGGTAATAACCTCACTTCCTGTTGCAAGAATCTCAGAGTTGTCTATCGAAATTCCTTCCTATCTATTCATCAGTAGCTTCGACAATTTGATCATTCTGTTCTGTGTCAATGCAGCTTCCAGAGCCTTTCAGTTTCATTTTCACATGGTTTGCTGCTCTGCCTGCAATACTGTGGTTATCTCAGGCCATTACAAAGCTTATTGTTCGAGATTTCCTCATTTTGAAGGTAATGTTCCACAAATCTAAATCATACTAGTCTGATTTTTGTGTGCCAAATTATTGTGTTTAACACTGTTGCCGTCTGCTAGGGTACTTGTCCTAACTGTGGTACAGAGAACCTCTCCTTTTTTGGGACTATTCTTTCGGTTTCCAGTGGTGGTGCCACCAACAAAGTGAAATGCTCAAAGTAAGAAAAAAATATACTGCTAAAATCTTGTATTCTTTCCTGTATAATAATCACTATGAAACATCTTCTGCAGCTGTAGCACGGAATTAGAATTCGATTCAAAAATGCGTCTATTGACAATACCAGAAGGAAGCCAAGCTTAAGGAGAAGGTATACACATTAAAACTGCCTGCAAAGTGCAATCTCCTGATATAACTCTGCTGAAGTTAATGAGTTGCTCACCTGTTTGGCTAGTTACACTAATGTGTTAAATTTTTAAAAGAAAAGCTATTGACATGAATGAACCCATGTTTGTCATGATCCTTATATTAGTTTTATGAAAACTGCAAATTGAAACAGTTTGAATATTTTTAAATAGTTATTTTTCTCAGTAATATACTATTTCCTCCATTCTATTTGTTGGTTAAGTTTAGAAATTTTTTATGAGAAGATAAATGATCAAAGCGTAATCAATAAAAAGGAACGGAGGGAATATACATTAGACCCCTAATAGATTGGAAAATATTAAAAAGCACTTAAATCTTTTTCAAAAATATACCTCTAAAACTTAGGAATATTCAAATATATAAAATGAGTAAAATTTCTTATTATTCATGCCAAACTAGATGATCTTAATAAAATCATAATCATTTGAAGATGGTTGCTTTTTGCAGACTTTGTGCAAGCTATTGAAGTGTATGTTCAGCCGAAAATGCAAATGTGTGGAACTTGTGTTATACCAGAGGAATATGTATTTCTTTGAAGATTTAGATGGTTAAGATCAACAGGCTCTTCTGAACTGCTTGTCGCAAATTTGTAGGGTGTAATAGTTCACAAATAAATTTCGGTAACCTATGTATATTCCAGTAAACTTCCTGCATACTAGAGGCAGAGTAAAAGTGAATATTCTCTGTATGTAATTCTTATACAGGCTCTTGAACCATTGGATTCCAGTGAAACAAACAACTCAATTATATGTTCATGTAAATGTCCTCTGATATTGTACACGATTGATGGCACAAGCCAAGGCAGAATGATAAGAAATTAAGCAAATGGATACAGTTAGAAACTAATTGAGGCGTTTGCTATTATCAGCAACTTCATTTAGGCATCTTTTGAATGCTATAAAAACAATTGATAAGAGTTTGACACTACTGTTCATACTAATATTAAAATTTGAATACAAGAAGAAAACTTAAGCAATGATTGATGTAATGCTGTTATGCCAATTTTCGGGCATCACAAACCACCTCAACCATGCGTAAATAACTAGTTGTACACTGGTTGAGAACATCTATGCCTCAGTAACATTGCATCTGCAGCCATCAGATGCAGCCATCCCTGATCTACTCGATTGATACATCCAAGTAATCTCCAATCTACAAAATATAATAAACAATCAACATATATTCCGAGGAGAAGACAACTATAAAGAAACAATTGAGGCTTTTGATCCATTAGAGACATAGGATATGTAATGCCAAAGTAAGATTTAAGCCAAGGCTTTGTTGTAATCATAATCAAATGATACCTGGAAGTATATTTCAGCCAAGGCTTTGTTGTCATCTAAGCGTCTCTTATTTCCATTCGAGAAGGTTTCACCCACCTAAACAATGTTGAAATATGCTGTTAAACTTGATCAAACTCAAAGAGTATGTTCATATTTTACTGACATGTCAAATTTCCACAAGGACGAAGAAAAATCCTAGCACCTTAATTTAATTAACTTACTTTTATTATAGTTACACACACACATTGTAAACAGGAACTGATGTCCCACTTTATATAGACAAATCTATAAGGACAAGTGAGAAGTCTGAAAGCATTGAGAGACTAGTTATAGACAATCTAGAGGATGCAAAATATACCTTTTTTACTTGCATACGCCCATTTTTATCAGGATATACAACTGCAAATGACAATTTTGCATCTCGTCTTCGGGCAGCTGGAGAAACTTCCTTCACCTGAAGGTTATAACAATCAATATCACACATGAAACCTATAAATGAGGGAAGGTAAAAGATAATATGACTAATACGAAGTGTTAAACAAATGTTGGCAAACATACAAGATCAGTCAACTCTCGAAGCGTAGCATCCATCCAAGTATATATTTGAACCTCATCCTTGGGTTCCTTACCTCTCACTGAAAAATCTTCTTGGGTATGGTGACCTCCAATCTATAAGAACAGAAATCAATTTTAAATTCAGCTTGATTGCCAAATAAATCAGTTCAACAAACCAGGAAATGCATACTAGAGCACAGCAGTATATTTTAGCAATATCATTAACATCAGCTCATCAATATCATATGGTCTCATGGAGAAGGAAGATTTTTGGAGAGACAGACTGACAGGAATATGATGCAACAACTATTCATTTGCAGCACTGCAAGCATATGATATCATTTACTCTTCCATAGAGAATTCAATCATTCCTGTACCAGCTTCATTTTAAAACATTACAACTGACAACATGAAGGTCATTGATATATGACATGCGTGTCCCAGATTTCTTTTTACAACAAGGACAAGACACATCTTTAGAAATACAGTACTTCTTAGAAGTCCAGTACTTCAATAAGATGTACTAAAATGATAGGATTAGCAGTCACTAAAATCTAATACCCAGCAGATAAGTAATTGTCTAGATTCATATAGCATTTCCACCCATGAGTAAGACACTTCTTTCAATTTCTCTATAAGTTAATAATCCAATGAAATTTTCATTCCAACACTCAAAAGTTTATAGACTATATATTCTAAACTACTCGTGTATCTCAAATTTGAGCATGAGACAGCACTTTTAAAATGTCATCAAACAGTCTATTAGGTAAACATCTAACTAAAAAAAACAATTAATAACAAATCAGAGTATTCACTTTATTGAAAGTTTCAGGGTTTAGCAGTTTCACAAATATATGAAATCCCTAACTCCGTGCAACATTGTATCAAGAAAATAGTGTTCTATAATAAGAATGCATAATGATAAACAAAATGTAAACAGAAATAGATAGCTGACATAATCCAGGATCATTGCAAACTACAGACTAAAGGATGATCACTAACCTTAGTGAAAACCCGAAGCAACAATGGACAAGTCTGCATTTCAAAAGAACAGAAAGTCAGTTTAGTTGCTCTTCGAAATCACATGAAAAAGCAAAAGCATACAACAAAATCATACTAAATTTAGGGTTACATTTCAAATTTCAACACAAAATCCTGGAGAGAGAGAAATTAAATAAAGCACAGCCGAAAGGTTATATTGATTTGCACTCCAAATCTTCCACGAAAGGCATACCATAATTAAGGAAGCCCAACATAAACAAAACTTGATAATTTTAAAGTAGGACTATGATAGAACGTGAAGGATAAAGTAAATAGCTATTAGCAGTTTCCACAACTTTTACTATGTCATACATACATATCACAGATCAACAGAGTGAGAAAGATTTGAGATATACAGATTTCGACTCTTAAATCTCACTGGTTCAAGTACAGTGCAGCAGGAACAGAATTCTAATTGAATCATATCTGTCAATATTAATAAATTGCACTTCCATTGATACACTTGTCAACTCTTACACATCAAATGACTAATCACACTAATTGCCATGTTTACAATGTGCTATGCTATGGCTAAATTAGCATAAAAAAACGCAATGCTATGACTATAGTTCCTCAAGAGCCTCTAATCCTCAACATAATAGATAAGAAGAATATATGAATTGTCCAAAATATTTCGGAAAAGCTTCTTTCCAATTTTTATTAAAGGGGAAAGGCTCCTCAACAAGTCAACAGGCTATAAGAAAAGCTTGCATTCCCATATTTCTGAATCCAATATGCCTAAAATATAATAAAACCATCCCCAATTTTGATGGCACCACCACATGATGACACTTACGAACATACCCATAATTAAAGGTAAAAAAGACTATCGAACTCCTATCCCCTCAGCAAAATTAAATCACGATAATTGACAGCCACAGAATTATCTCAAATATGTGAACCCCATCCAAGTATGTAAGTATATTAGGCATAATTTCAAACACTAAGGCAAGAAAGGCTGCCTTAATTCCTTCATTCTTTCATTCTCTAAGTTAATGATACCTAGAAACTCGCAAACTCAATCAATTCACTGCAACTTTATGCTCAACTAGTCAACTAATACCCAATATTCCAGTAGGGTGTTTGGTATATAGGGGGTAAGAAGATGCCACTTTCACTCAAACGCAAACAAATAATGCCTTCAGCTACCTAATAGGCAGAGAATATAACGATTACACACTTCCTTATGAATTCAATCAAGCTAATTGAATCCTGAGTGATTCTACTATAGTAAAGCATAAAATTTTAGGACTTTTACCATAGAATTGAGCCCAAAGCTCAAAATAATGAACAATTCTCTAATAAAATCACCTTAACTCAATACCAAATTACAATAATTAACCCAATTAAGCGTAAAGAATCTCAATTAAAACCAGACCCTGAATTTGGGGACGAACAAACAGAAAACCCTACTCTAAACCCTAAACCCTAAATTCCAAATTTCCAAATCAAGAACAATTAAAATCAAATTGGGGCCAATAAAAGTTGAGAAATAATCTGAGAATTAGCAGAAAAAAGAAGAGATGACGAGGAAGGACCTTTTCACGGTCGACGGGCTGGAAACGGGCGCGCTGAGGAGGGAGCCCAGGAAAGCCTCGAGAAGGGAGAGGGGGAGGCGGTGGAAGAGGGCGGCCGGAGTTTCTAGGAGGTAGGTCACCGGCGCCTCCGGTAACTCTTTCTCTCTCCTCTCTGCTTCTTTTTCTCTCCATTGCTACTTCTGTGCGCGATACGGAGAAGGGAAAACTATGACTGTGGGTGAGTCGTTCGTGTTGTGAATTGGGTTGGATTTATTTAGCTTACTAGGGTGGTTAATGCCCGCGAGGCTGAGGCATACTACAGCCATAGCTAACCATGTTCGTTATTTAATTGACGTATATAGTGGCGGAGACAGGATTTTAATAATAGTAGGACACTGGATATCGGAAAATCTTCTTATCAAGACTCCAAAACCCGTCTCCTTAGAATTTTCAATTAAAAACAATCTAGATACAATTATGCAGTAATATAATCGTGAAGGGATGTTCTTAATATCAAGATTAAAATTTATTTAACAATCGTATTTGTCAAACCTCAATTATAGAGTAACCAAATCCATCACATGTTACCTCCACCTATGTAAGTTTGTAAGAAATGACCCATATAATAATAATAATAATAATAATAATAATAATAATAATAATAATAATAATTCTTGCTTCAAAAAAATAAATAATAAAAACAATACTTCCAATGGGTCAAAATCGTTAAACACTCTTCATATCAAATAGCCTGATACAAAATACTAACTAAAACTAATGATTTGAGTGTGCATATGTTAAAAGAAATATATATATAAAAAAAAAATTACTATTTCATTAATCTTAATTGGAAAAGTAATCTTGCTCAAATATTAATTTGTATTTTTGTATCAAGTAAATAGAACATTAAGCACAAAAATTTTATAATAAAATAAAGGATGTTGGGTAAGGGAGTAGAATCCATGACCTATTGACCTTTGATAGAAAAATTAGTGTTCTAACCACTAGGATGTTGGTAACTATATATAGTTTTACCCTTCATATTCTACTTAGTATTTAACTAATTTAAAAAAGCTCACTTAAACAACTCTTTTTTTTGCTTTTGGTAGGGCACGTCCCTACCAGGACCCTAGCCAGCTCCGCCCCTGCTTGTATGTCACAAGCAGTATTAATTAGAGCTGGCAAAAACTCATGTCATGTCATGTTCATATTTGGTCCCGAATCAATTTTGTGTTGTTCACAAAACCTATTAAAAAACTATGTAAAATATACAATAATTGCATAATTTGACCATTTTATCTAAATGAGTCGTGTTCGGACTGGTTTCGTGTCGTGTCGACTTTGTGTTTTCTCTAAATAAATTTGTGTTCGTGTCGAGCCAGTTTTGACCGTATTGTTATGTCGTGTCAAAATTTGTCAGTTGTTTGATGAATAAACTATATCATAAACTTTT
Source organism: Chenopodium quinoa (assembly GCF_001683475.1). Taxonomy (NCBI): domain Eukaryota; kingdom Viridiplantae; phylum Streptophyta; class Magnoliopsida; order Caryophyllales; family Amaranthaceae; genus Chenopodium; species Chenopodium quinoa. The sequence continues at coordinate 2,033,264 of NW_018744693.1, read as the reverse complement.
GTAGGGTATAAATGTATACAAACTGTTTTTAAGAGTTATGAAAATGAGGTACTTAACATTAACATTTATGAGGACAATTAAGTAAATTTTTGCAATGTAAATTTTTTTGAAGTCTTTTTAGAATCCTAGGGCAACCATGTATTCATGTACAGTTCTGCAATGTATTTGCATGTAGTAATCATAGACGTGCGTTATGCATCATATTATTATCATACTTGTTTAGTTTTTAGGTCATATGTTTATGACACTTATTTGTTTCTACTAAAAATTACTCCTTTTGTCCTAAAATGAATCTTAATTGTTTCTACTAAAAAAACAATAGTTTATGAGATTTATTCAATATGTAGCAATGTAGTTTATATTATCATTTTTTTTTGAAGGAAGTTTATATTATCAATTTGGTAATACATAATAAAAAAATATTGATGGTTAAAAACTGTACAAAGTTAAAATGGTTTTTTTTGTTTTTTTTTGTTTTTTTTTTGTAAGACAGGGAATATTTGAATAAGTTAAAGAGAACAAAAACCTCTATATTAACATTGATAAGCTTAAGGGTCTGTTCTGATTTATTGAGCTGAGCTGAATTGAATTGAATTGATTGGAGTTGAACTGAACTGAACCGCACTGTTTATGAGAGTAGTAAATTAGTAATTGAACTGATTGGAGCTGAATTGAACTGAACTGAAATTAAGCTGAAGAGAACAGGCCCCGAGTCAATGTGGCGTTGCTTATTTTGACACACCAAAACATGATGACGACATACATAAATTGCATGATACATGCTATATAGTCCAATTCTAATCAAGCGTGTGGGTTGGCTCGAAATGGTCTAGTACATAAGTGTAAACTCAGATGTTTTTAATCTATTAAAAGTCCAAACAGGATATTTGACTAGGAGATGGTGATAGGCTACGTGACTAATAAAAAAAGTGGTTAAACCTTAATTATAGTATAGTAGTTAAGTACGTTCTGCTTGTTCCACATATTCTTAACAACAATCAAATAAATATATGAATCTACATACTATATCCATTCATTCTAAATAAAATAAGATCAAATAATCAAATGACTTATTAGATAAATACATAATTAAAAGTATAGTATAACTTGTTAGCACGTTGTTGATCCTTTGATCTTCCATCAGCAAAAACATTGAACATTTGTTTATGGACCGTATTAGATTTAATTTTGTGCATGCATATTCAATTATTCTGCCTTACAACTATTCGTGGGAGTCACTAAGTTTTAGTTACGTATGTACATTCCTATTTGTTTTGGCACACTATATAAACCATGTATATTTGTTATCTAAATCATCCAAAACTCGAACATCACTCAATCTTTCAAAAGTTATCTAGTAAGCAGATTTTGTAATCCAAAGTGCAACAATTTATCTTTCAAAATTATGGCTTCTATTTTGCAAAATTCAAGGCGATTTAGTCTGTTATTTTATGTAGTGGTAGTATTAGGAATGGTGAGATTGTCAAATGGATATGCTACTCATTTCACGCCAAGCAAATGGAAATACGCTCATGCAACTTTTTATGGAGATGATAGTGCCTCTGAAACCATGGGTAAATTACTAAAATTTTATTGTTTTTCCTTATTAATATAACATTTCATACGATAGCACATAACCCAATTTCTATATGCTAGTGGCATTGTGTATGTAATATAATATTAACTTTATATCACATAGGAATGGTTCATTTTCTGTCTTGAAGATAATATTTTACTTTTTATGTTGTCATGTAACTTTGCACTCATATGTATGCACTAAATAGGTGTGTATGAGCTCATTTTTTTGTGTGTAAAAAATACAACTAATAATCTAATATGCATAATTGAGCCTTATGCGTGCCTCTCTTTATACACACCCTAAGCTAGCTAGTTAACTAATAAATCGTTTATTATTAGAATGTATGAAATATTATATTGATTTTCCCCCCTATTTACAGGAGGAGCATGTGGATATGGAAATTTGTTTAACAATGGGTATGGTACAAATACAGCTGCATTAAGCACAGTATTGTTCAACAACGGATATGGTTGTGGTAGTTGCTACCAAATTATGTGTGTTGGATCAAAATGGTGCAATAGGGGTCGTGGGCACGGCCCGACTTCCATTACTATCACGGCCACAAATCTATGCCCTCCAAACTGGGCTCAAGATAGCAACGCCGGTGGCTGGTGTAACCCTCCTAGAGCCCATTTTGACCTCTCCATGCCCGCCTTCAAGAAACTTGCCTTTTGGAAGGCTGGCATCGTTCCAGTCCAATACCGGAGGTAATAAACTATCCATCTACAAGCTCAATAGTACTCTTTTTTTGTGTATAAAGATAACAAAATTTTAATTTATAATGGTCTTTTAAGGCTTTTTTTATACAACTGCAAGTCTGGGTTAAGTCGATAATTTGGTCAAAACTTATTACTAATCAGTAAAAATAAAATTTAATTATTTTTATATTCATTGGTGACCAAGCAGGGTTCCATGCGCGAAAAAGGGAGGGATAAGATTTAGCTTCCAAGGGAACAACTATTGGTTGCTAACAACGGTAATGAACGTTGGTGGTGCCGGTGACATAGCCAAAATGTGGGTGAAAGGATCTAGAACCGGATGGATTAGCATGAGCCACAATTGGGGAGCATCATACCAAGCTTTTGGTCAATTAGGAGGCCAATGTCTTTCTTTCAAAATCCAATCTTACTCCACCCGTGAGACAATTGTTGCTTACAATGTTGTCCCACCTTATTGGAGTGTAGGCATGACTTACCAAGCTAAAGTCAACTTCCGATGATACAATTATCACCCTTGATTTTCTATGTTTATTTTTATTTTTCCTATTGTTGGTCAATGTTGTAGCAACATCGCCTATTTAGATGCAATGCCAATTGACCCTTGAATAGGATCTCTTTGTATGATTATGTTTAGTTCCTTCGTTTGAAATCTTGTATCTTTAGTGTAGCCGATTGTGGAAATGAGTGGCTCCGAGATACAAAAGATAATGCAAAATTCACCAAATTTAAAGTTTTATAGTACGTCTTTGATTATCGGATAATTTGTAAATTGCAGCCATTTAAAGTTCATATTTTGCAAATTGCAGCCATTTAATTTGAAAATATGAACTTTAAATGGTTGCAATTTGCAAATTTTCCTTGATTATCTCCAAATTTTCTTTATTGTATTTGTCTTTATACGTGTTTTTTTGAAGTTGGTAAAATATTTATTATTCTTTTGATTAAGCCAAGTTAAATACAATATAATGACACTATATATGTCTTTTTTCCCCAAACAGATCTCCTATATAATCTTATGTATTCAAAGATCTTCCATCCTTGCCTATCACATCCCATCTTTCTCTCCCACCCCACCCTTCCTCACCATCCTAGTGCACTTTAAAGATGCATCCCTCATTATCCTTGCTTCAAACTCAATTTTGACTGTACATACTTTTTTCGATCATAAAATATCTTCCCATTTTAACTATGGACGTATGTGAATACTTTACTTTGATCATAAATATCTATATTTTCATATTAGTAAATAATGTAGCCATTATATATTAATAAACTCTTTATTGAGACGAATCAAGTAAGACTCGACATGAATATGTTATATATAACATATTGAGTGTAATTAATTTAGAAAATTATCTCAACTTTAAAATATTGTCAAGATATGTGAAAAACAAAAAGGATTGAAGGATGTACTATTGCATTGGGATTTATCATTAGATAATTCAACTACTGTATTAGCTAATTAAAGAGGATTAACTTTAACTACAAAGCTAATAAGGATTGCTTGTAGTATATGTCTTAGAAGAAATCAAATGGAATTATAAGAGATGGAGCTAACTCTGTTTCATAATCATATTAACATCATACTTTTCACGCTTGTCAATGTAAATTTTTAAGCTTTAATATCTTTAACTAATTGTACGTTTATAAAAATATATATATAAAGAATACTATATTGATACAACCTAGCAATACCACAATTTTTTTTAACAAATATTGATTCATAAATTAAAAGTCATACGACATATACAAAGATATTTTTATCAAACAAATACATGACAATTGAATCAAATAAAAATATTCGTTCAGCAAAGCTATGATCGTTGTTGCAAATCGTACATTCTTTATACCCTCTTCCACATCGTTGTGAATTACAGTCTTCTTCAATGAAGGGGTCTATATATCGATATGTTGTAGCCATGAAGAAAATGTTCGCCTGATTCATCTAATTGTAATCAAAAGATAAACCTCTTTTTCGATCGCGCACATATATGTACCCATAAAACAACTTTACAGCAATCCATCAAACAAAAAGGCAAATCCTTCCTCAAAAGAGAGAAGATTTATTATAAACTTAGAACAACCAAAAACAAAGAGAAAAGGCAAACAATAAACAACGATTGGGGTTTTCCATTGATAAAAACCGATGAAAGTCCCTCCAAAATTCAACAATGAAGGATATGGTTTTTGGAGATCGAGAAGAGAGAGGCTGGGGTTAGCAATACCACATATAATTATATTTCTCTTTACCTATAAAATGATCACAAACAATGTTCAACAAGCTAAGGAGTGTCAGAATATTAAATATTATACAATTTTTTGTATGTGGCTGGCCACATGGTGCGGCAAGGGTTACTTGTACGGTGTTACTGATTTTTTCAGGGGTTACTTGTAGGTGTTACTTGTATTTTGGGGTTATTTGTATGGGTGTTACTGGTTTTGGTCGGGGTTACTTGTAGGGTGTTATTGGTTTTGTCAGGGGTTACTTGTAGGTGTTACTTGTATTCTGGGGTTACTTGTATGGGTGTTACTGGTTTTGGTCGGGGTTACTTGTAGAGTGTTACTGGTTTTGTCAGGGGTTACTTGTAGGTGTTACTTGTATTGTGGGGTTACTTGTATGGGTGTTACTGGTTTTGGTCGGGGTTGTTACTTGTAGGGTGTTACTGGTTTTGTCAGGGGTTATTTGTAGGTGTTACTTGTATTATAGGGTTACTTGTATGAGTGTTACTGGTTTTGATCAGGTGTTACTGATTTTGATCAGGTGTTACTGGTTTAGTATGGGATTTTGGTCTGGAGTTACTTGTAGGAGTTACTCAAAATACAATTAACACATACAAGTAACCCCACGATACAAGCAACCTCATAATACAAGTAACACCCTACAAGTAACCCATAGAAGTAACCCTAAAATACAAGTAACCCGTGCCGCACCATGTGGCTTGCCGCACTGAAAAACCTATGTAAATATTAAGTGTTAATATTATTATTTGAAAATAATACTTCATATAAATACTCCTTCTGCTTTTGAATACATGTTCCATTTTTCCATGCACGGAGTTTTAGGAAAATTGGAGAAAGCAATAAAAAATATAGAGGTAGTGGAGTTACTGAAAGGTAAATTGAAGGAGAGAGAATATAAAGGTAATAAATATAATTTTATTGGGTCCCCCTAGTTAAGATAAATGAATTAAGTAATGTGAAAACTTTTCAAATAAGAAAATAGAGCAAATATTTTAAAAACGACCGAAAATAAAAAAGTAGAACAAATATTTAAAAATGGAGGGAGTAATTTATTTATGCTAATACATAACAACATAAGAATCATTTACGAATCAATTAAATAAATCTTCTACATTTTGTGGTTGATATACGGAGTATAACATAGGTTGAACTTGGATAGCAATAAAATAAATTATTTAGAGCGACTTCAAACATTCATTGAATATAAAATTGTGTTTATTTAGTTTTCTACATTGTGTTTGACGTATGCAGTATATAGTATGTTGAACATAGGTAGCAATAAAATAAATTAATTAGAGCCACTTCAAACATACATTGAATATGACATATTATAAATTAAACAAAGTCAAACAACAAAAACGTCGTTCACAAATACTTAAAAAAACTATTGTTACGATTGTTCCATAGGCCTAGGACACCAATGAAATTGACCCAATTACATGATGTACTAAATTGAAGGTAAGTAGGTAACATTTTTTTTTTGTTGTTCTACTGGATTCTCTCTTTGGCCTAATCTAAATTCGGGGATCAGTTATAGGTGGTTAGGTTTCAATCTCTTCCCAATTATTATTGCAACTTTACGGGGGATCGAACATGGGAGTAGGTAACATATTTTACCTTGACTTGACACCACAAAAATTGCACGGTTCATATTTTTATCTAATTGGTCAAGCAACTCAAGCCCATATTGCTTGTAAATTGGCTCAGCATGGTCAAGTACGTACCATATCCATGTCTATCTATTCTTTTAACCTATTCAAAAATATAAAATTAATTTGGAGATGGTGATATGCTTCATGACTTTGATTTAATGAACTTTAATTTGATAAATGTGGTGTTTAAACCTTAATTTAATAAGTTGTGCATGTTGTACAAATTGCTAACAATATAATTCATGAAATCATATTACTAAATCAACTCATTATAAATAAAATATGATTATTCCTACCATATTATATAGATAGTCAAATATAACTAAATTTATTATAACTTGTTAGCACGTAAATAGCGTTGTTCTTCCACCGCCAAACATTGAACATTGGTGATACTAGACGAAACGACGTAGACTTAATTTTGTGTTTTATTTTCTATTATCTTGCCGCACTATTCGTGGGTGGCACTAAGTTTTGGTACGTAAGTATGTTCCAATTAGTTGTGGTGACACTATATAAACCATGAATAGCTATCTATATCATTCAAAATTCTTACATCTCTTAATTTTATTGTAAAAAAAAACAAAATACTCTCAAAGTGTTTATTCTAATCTAAATTATGGCTTCACTTTTGCAAAAAACAATGCGATTTAGTCTGTTCATTTCAGTAGTGGCAGTATTAGGAACGGTGCAATTGTCAAACGGATATGCTATGAATTATAAGCCAAGTAAATGGAGCTACGCACATGCAACTTTCTATGGTGATGACAGTGCCTCTGAAACCATGGGTATATATCATTAAATCATTATTTATTTGATTTATTTTATTTTATTTTATTAGTGTAATCCTTTATATACATGATGTCTAACTTCTATTTCCATCATATAATTAGTGATGGTGATTATTTTAACCCTCAAATAGCTTATTTAAATACTAGTGCTACATTAAGGTTAATCACTTAAAGAATTGTAGTATCTATGTTAGAATACATAATTTTTTATGTAATATGAAGTATGTTTAGATTTATGAGAAAAATTACTATATTTGATGATTAACTAATAACACTATTAACTTATAGACATACATGTCATCTCTCTTTATTTTTGATTGAGCCTATTAGGCTATTACCTATTTTCATAGTTTTTAACATAGTGAAGTTTTTCAACTATTATTATATGAAATGCTGATTTTTAATTTATATTATATATATAGGAGGAGCATGTGGATATGGAAATTTGTTCAACAATGGGTATGGAACAAATACAGCTGCATTGAGCACAGTATTGTTCAACAACGGATATGGTTGTGGTAGTTGCTATCAAATAATGTGTATCGGATCAAAATGGTGCAATAGTAGGGGTTATGGCCACGGCCCGACTTCGATTACTGTCACGGCCACAAATCTATGCCCTCCAAATTGGGCTCAGGATAGCAATGCTGGTGGCTGGTGCAACCCTCCTAGAGCCCACTTCGACCTCTCCATGCCTGCATTCAAGAAACTTGCCTTTTGGAAGGCTGGCATTGTTCCTGTCCAATACCGAAGGTAATAAACTAAGCTATACACCGATCCTACATGTTCTTTTTTTTTTTTTTTTGTTTTTTTTTTGCTAAACCTAAGCTACATACTACAGAGTATTATGCATTAGAAGTTTCCCTTGTAAGGAAGGTCCCCTAATAGCCTCTGTTTTTCTAACCTCTTTATAATAATAATAATAATAATAATAATAATAATAATAATAATAATAATGAAAAAAAAGAGCTACATACTATTTGTTTTTAGTATTATTTTATAAAAGTATCATTAATTAATGCTCTCGACCTATTTTAAAGCTTTATTATTTGGATACCACTTTGAATCCAAGTTAAGTTAATATACAAAGCATTATAGTTTAATTTTGTATTTTATGTCAAAACATACTTTTATCTGTATAAATTCATTTATAATTAATTTTATATTCATTGGTGACGGAATAGGGTTCCATGTGTTAAGAAGGGAGGCATAAGATTTAGCTTACAAGGAAACAATTATTGGTTACTAACGACGGTAATGAACGTTGGTGGTGCGGGTGACATTGCCAAAATGTGGGTGAAAGGTTCAAGAACCGGATGGATTAGCATGAGCCACAATTGGGGAGCTTCATACCAAGCCTTTGCTCAATTAGGAGGCCAATGTCTTTCCTTCAAAATCCAATCTTACTCTACTCGTGAGACTATTGTTGCCTATAATGTTGTCCCACCTTATTGGAGTATAAGCATGACTTATCAAGCTATAGTCAACTTTAGATGATTACATCATCACCCTTAATTTTGTGTATGTATTTTATTTATATTTTGGTCAATGACTCATCGCATTTTTAGATGCAAAGTCATATTCAACCTTTAATAGGATCTTATGTTTCTCTTTGTACTCTGTATAATTTTGATTTAGAACCTTTGTTTGAAAACTTGTATCTCAAGTGTAGCTGATTGTGAAAATGTGTAGCTCCGAGATACAAAACTTAATGCAAAATCTTGATTTTTCATATTTTATACTTGTAGTAAATATTTGATTTTCTCTAAATTTTATTAATTGTCTTTTTAATGTGTTTTTTGAGAGTGGATAACATGTCTACTATAGTCACTTGAGTGCACAAGCTAAGCACAATATAATGACACTCAATTTAAAGGTTCCACCTCTTTCACCCCCTTCCTGGATCAACGTCCTAGTTACTTAAAAGATGCCGCCATAACAATTTCTTTAAACTCAATTTCAATCAATGGATTAGTTCGATCTTAATAACTCAGCACCATCACTAGTGGCAAAAAATGAGCATTATTAGGTGTTCACACACACATATATATATATAAACGGTAACATACGAGGAGGACCCCCTACCCTATCACAGGAATAGGAGGCTAGGTGAGGAGTTGAACCCCCAACCACGTGGGGGGAAGATGGAGGGACTATTCATATCCCTACATCTCACTCTTATATTTATTTTTCACTCATAGTAGAAGCAACTTATGCATGAAAAATCAAGCATGCTATAATATTGATATTTAGACTCTAAGCAATTTTGCCGACTAGTTAGAGCAATTCAACGACATATGTACTGAGAGGCAAATCAAGCATTGGACCGATCAAATTGCTAAAGTTGGTCATCTAGTTATTTCATGGACGTTCATTGTGGTAACAGTTCTTTATTTTATATTCTCACACATTGGTGGGTGCTAGGAATTCTTCTCATGAGAATGGTTTCTTATTTTTTTTTTTCCATGTTATGAATGTCTAATGCACTTTAAAACGAACAAGTAGTTAATAATTTGTTTTCTAATGTTTTCTTTTCTTAAGGGTTAAATGTTTAGAAGTAGCATTATAGGCATATAACTCAAAAACTTTGTGTTACTATCAGACCATTAAATAGTTATTTAATGTTTTCTTTTCCTAAGGGATAACTGCTAACGTTCTGATCTGTATTCATTAATATTAGAAAAATAACCTGGCCTAAATTTATATTCCCTCCGTGTTTTTTTAAGTGTTACACTTTTCATTTTCGACCGTGTTTTTTTAAGTGTTACACTTCTTTTTTTTGGCAAAAAGCTACATTAAAAATTATATCTCTCTCCTCTCATGGTCCCCACCCAAACCCAATACTACTTTTTTATCATATCTTTCCTCTCACATTCATTACTTTTCAATAAACTAATAACCCCACTATATTTCTTTTACAATTTTTTAATACTCTAACTACCCCACTTACCTCTTGTTTTATTTAAGTCAATTAAATTGCCTAAAATTATGTGCCGGTTAAATTGTAACACTTCAAAAAAAACACGGAGGGAGTATTATGTAATTGACCTTGAGATAAAGGTAATATTAACATTCAACAACACTTGCAAAACCCAGGCTAATTGATATCCTATATATGTTAACAAAAGCATGTTTATATCACCAAATTTTCTCTCTCCTCCCCTCACATGGACATTATTTCCTTCTCTCTCCTCTATTCCCATGGCCATTTTTTCCTTCTCTCTCCTCCCCTCCCATGGCAATGGCCAAGATCGATCACCTTTGCGACTCTAAATCGGCCGGCCGGCCAAATAAAAGACACTCTAGCGACAAATTATGAAAATTAGGCCCATACTAACCCCTTAGGGAAAGGGATTCGCTCATGCTGGTGTTTCTCGCGGTGGTGTTATGGTCGAATGGCGGTGCTAATGGTCATGCGGTGGCTTGGTCGGCTGGTGGAGCTTGTGAGTGTGTGGTGGTTGGCCGGATGAAGCTAATAATGGATGGTTGTGCGATGGTATGGCAGGTGGTACTAGTGGTGTGCGATTGTGATAGAGGGGAGAGAAAGGGGGTGTCGTGGCTACTAAATTTACAAAATTACCCTTGATATGGCTATTAAAATTTACAAAATTAGCCTTGTTATTAACAAGTTTTGTAAATGTTAGATAATCTCAAACTCCTTAATAGAGTGATATTTTTTTATCAATATTTGTAAGGTTACATTGAGAGTCCTAATCATATTACGTAAATAACAAGATATGTAAAGATATCATAAATTTATTCTTGTACAAAATATATCCTAAAACTTGGAGTAGAATATTCTACACATATTCTCTATCACACCCCCACAGTTCGAGCGGGAGAAAATCGGATGCTTAGACTGGATCTAAATCATGCATCGAACGGAGAAGGATATTATGGTAACCCATGATCAAAAGGAAAAGTAGCATTAATGTGTCGGTGATGATGAGAAGAAGAAACAACCACAATCTATGTAGAGGAAAAAAGAGCACTACTAGGCTTGAGGAGAATAGCAGCACGCAGGCTATTGTAAATCTGGAGAAAAAGAAGGTATCAACCATCATCGAGGAGAAGATATTGCTGCAGGAAATCACCATTGAAGAAAAGAAAACAAGGGTGTTTTACCGATGTGTTTATGAGCCCTTGGGCTAACAATGTTGTTGTTGGACTGTTGTGGCGCGCCAAAGAGCTGCTGCACACGGTTAGAAGAAGGTCCATCTTTTGAAATTAATTTTAGTGTTGTGTGTCCAAATCAAAGAACACCATTAAATCTTAGAGAGCAACTAATAATGTCACGCAAATCTAGTATATACAGGATAGAAGTCCGTAAGGCCATGCTGGGAGATTGTGGAAATTATGGTACAACACTGAGTGGATAGTATGATCCACATACAAATTCTAAAAAAAAAAAAAACTTTGAGAAAGAAAAAAATATATATTTGTGTGTTTACGGAAGCATAAAAATATTGTGATATCCCACGGGTGGGTTTATTATCTAACCCAATGGAAATCAGGGGCGATCCTAGTATGGGTTCAGTGGGTTCAAGAGAACCCATACTAGATCTAGGAAAAATCTGTTCAGTTTAATAGAAAAGTAATACTGGTTATATAAATTAAAATGCGCAATATTATGATGCTTTCTCTTACAGCCCAGTGGTAGTTGCTTGGCAAGTTGGCATATCTTAACACAAGGGTCTTGGGTTCGAAACCCTCTAATGCCCTAATTTTTTTTTTTTTTTTTCTATTATCATTAATTTGCTTTTGGGCTTTTACTTACTTATGGTTGATAAGAAGATCCCAATACCCAAAAATTATTTTCTTCCTTTGAACGCTAAATGAGCTTAGTTATAATAAAAATAGTACTTTTTATGTTTGTACACACCCAATTTTTTTTTATTTTATTTTTTTTTGGGTATTTTAAATTATGATACTTGATTTCATTACATGTATTTGGATTCCGAACCCATAAGGCGAAATTCCTGGAATCGCCACTGGTAGAAATTTTTGTATATGATCCCAAGATCTCACCTAAGCTCTAATACCATGTTTGTAGACCAACTCAACCAAAATTTTAAGGAGTTTCATACAAGAGATATAAGGTTATCATAAAGATATTCTTATATATACAAAATATATACTAAATCTAAGAGGAGAATATTCTACACATATTCTCTATCAGTTAATATAGGATATCAACTTGTATTTCTCCAACAACACCAACTACATGCACGCCTAGGGGTATCCAATATTCGGATAAAAACCAAAATCCAATCCAATCCAAACCGAATTATCAATTTGGGTCGGATCCAAACTTTAAATCGGATCGGGTCGGGTTGAATTTTTTTGAAAATTCGAATTTTCGGATCGGATCAGATTGACCTTGTTCGGATCCAAAAAACCGAAATAACCGAATTATGAAAGCGTGATTTTACAAAAAAAATATTGTTAATATTAATCATGTTAAACTATGTTTATGATTATAATAATATTAATAATGTAAGCCTATGTTTTCAATACTTGTATAAATCATGTACTACTATACTTTCAAGAATTGAATTTAATTATTGCAATTTTATTTTTATAATCGAATTAGACCCAAAAAAATTAGCAACATATTTTAATTCGGATTTTCGGATTGGATCTAAATAACCGAATTATAATTTGAATTGGATCGGATTGGATTTGGTAAGTGATTCGGATTGGATTGGATTTGAAAATTAAAAATCGAAATTTATTTCGGATCGGATTGGATTTGGACTAAATCCAAACCGAAAATCGAATGGCCACCTGTAGGGAATATTTCAAGCATTAATCCCCTTAGCTTGAACCCCACTGTGATCATACACTAAAGTACGGTGGCGTCCAAAAGGGAAGAAGATAGAGCAAAAGAGTCGCCAACAAGTTTTAGGAACTTGTAAACCGTTCACAGGGTGAAGGTTACACCACTTAACGATCCAAGAGATCGTCAACTCCATAAGGTCTTGAACCAAATAAGGGTTCAGGGATGAAGGTACAAATCCAACCTAAAAGAGATTGAACTTGCCGTAATAATAGGCCTCTACTTTATTCTTCTCGTATTCATGTGCGCTTTCTGACTAACATGCAATCAATAGGATTAACCCTAAACCTGTTTATCTATGTTGGTTGAATATTAATGCACAAACAAGTCTATTATTGGCGATCACTTGAATTATAATCATATTAACCCTAACAAGATTATTAATTATCTTATTAAGCGTGATTACAAGTATAGATTCCCTTTAAACATGCATAAAAGGTATGATCAAGCAATAACAATAAATATTATCAAGCAACATAATAATCATAATAATAATAATAATCATGACAATAAAATTATAATCATCATAATAACAATCATAATAATAATAATAATCACCATAATTATAATAATCATAATACTAATAATTATAGCAATAATAAAATTATAATCATAATCAAAACAATTATAAAGATAATCATAAATCATGTTAAAACATAATAATAATAGCAAGATCCTATGCATGATACTAACAAGATTAATAACAAACCCTAGCATGTCACTAAGCAATAAAAATCAAATTTTTAGCCCTAACATGATACTAACATGAATAAATATTAGGAAAAACATAAAAGGCATCATAACAATCATATTTGATATTAAAATTACCCTAGACATGATACTAGGAATCAAAATAACAATCTAAACATGATTTCTACATCATAACATCAATAAAAACATTAAAGTACTTACTTTGATGCCTCGTACCTCTTTCTAATATCAAAATACACACGTTAGTAACTTCAAGGAAAATAATAATCAAAACAATTAAATAAAATAATTGAAATAGAGATTTGGGACCAAACCCTCATAAATTAAACCTTTCACGTCTAGGGCGAAGGCAACTTCGAATATGGGTAGGTGCTTCTAGATCTAATGAATGCGAAATTTTGTATGTAAAAAGCTAGTTTAGAAAAAGAGAGAGAAAGATGGCGAATGATTAAAGAGAATGAGAGAATTGAAAAACTGGTTGTAGGTGAATATTATTGAAAACTAGTCGTTGATGATTGAAAACGGAGTTTTTAATACGTTATTTATAGAGAAAATCAGCCAAAAAGATAAAATTAACAAAACAAAGCGCCAACGCTGGCTGTTGGCGCCAGGCGCCAATGCTGGCTCCAGGTGTAACACCCCAATAATTTTCTCTTTAAACCTGTGAGGACCCTAAACAATATTCAAGAGAATTACTGGCGTGCTACCGCCACGTGTTCAAACGTTAAGGCTTTATCAGAAAATAGCAGCGGAAAAACTAAATACGTTATAAATAAGTTTCAAAACCAACGAATGAAACCAAATTAAGTCATACAACTTGGAACCATTAAGGCCCTTATTCAAAACCCAATAAAAGTAGTAAGTGATTAAATTCAGTGTTTAAATAAATTCAAACCCAAAAGAAATAGTGTCGAATCAAATCGAATTAAAATAAATTCAAACTTGCAAAAGAAATAAAATGCAAACAACCAACTCTCTACTCAAGATCCCACAACCCTGATGAATGTTGCATGTGTAAGAACCTGTGGTAATTCTGCTCCCCAATATTACAAGTGTAAAAATTGGATCGTCACAGGGTCATTGAAAGGCGAAGGCCATGACCAAAGAAAGACACACAAAGCATGCAATCAGCAAAGCTGAGTACATACAAGCTGCGAAATAAATTAAGAAATCCATAACATGCTACTAATAATCAATCATCATGCATCATTAAATTATAGACTCAACACACGACTCAACTACTTATATTACTAAGACTCCATTAATTAATAATAGGTAAATCATTATTTTTATTCATTGGATTACGCAATAGACAAGGTTGTCCAACCCATGCTCCATTTGGAACATCAATAAAAGAAAAACCTCATGCCTCCTTTTGGAAACATCAATAAACATCCAACGACCACGGGCGCGACTCTGTGACCGTAGTTAGTATGAGATCTCACTTAACTCCTAGTTTTGAAAAATATTTGAAATAAGAGACTCGTAGATCATACGGCCTCGAGAAAAGTACACGGCTAATACCCCATGTACCCCAACCCCTGATTGTCATTACTCCAGAAGTGCACCAATCCAGAGTTTTATTGCTCATCCATCTTGCACTTTACGTGATTTACAGGTTTAGACTAGGTGATGACTCATATGCATAACAATACAATCAATCCAATATCAATTCAATCAAGTAAAACAACTTTTCAATTTCAATTATTGATTTATTAGTGGCAAGCAACATTTATTATTTATTCCTTTACTACCTCGGTGTATAAACACCTTGAGTGCATAAGGTACCCCAAAACCTTAACCTCGTCTTAGAAGACTTAAATTCTTCCTTTACTCATCCTGCTTGCATAATCATGAATGAGTAATAAATTAATCATTACACCAATCATATACCTTTGCCTCTAAGCGCACCTTACATAATTAGAGCACAAATAATACTTGCAATATAAAATAGTGCACGTCATACGAAATTCACAATGTATAACCAAACAATTTAACTCAGTCATCCCTATACATGATACTAAGTTCTCGATCCGTCGTCCTTAAACATGCACCTAAAAGAAAGGTTTCATAACTTGTACGTACGTTGAGCAAACGAATTGGTATGCCACTTTACTAACTAGAAATCACCTTCAATAAACTCCTCTCCTAAGCCAAATAATAACATCTCAATCAATACCTAATCAATCAAATTTACAGCAATACTAACTTACTTTAAAACCTTCAAAATCCAAATCAAACAACACTTTAAAACCCTCCCTTTATTAGTTAAAATTAAAGGCTTATATATAGTTCTTTAAATTTTCTTCATAAAAACCTTAAAATACACTCTTATACATGAAATTACAGCAAGTTCAAAGTCTAATAAAAATCTGAAAGTTATATAAAAACCCCTAATAATCTCCCTTTTTAATGGATGGGTGATTAAACCCTCTTTATAAAACATCAAAAGTAGTACTTAGAAACTATTTCCAACACTTAAAACTTCAATAAAAACATATATTTATGCTTAATTAACTTTAAACATAATTAATTTTATTAATCAAACTCAAGGATAATATTTTAAGTATAAAAAAACTTCGTTAAAATCAAAAACTGCCCGAAAATCATATTTAGAGGCTGAATTTGGCCACGAGAGGGTAGTGATCATTACGAAAGGTAGTGAGTCTTTTTTTAAAACGTTGTTTTCACATGGAAAACACTACTTTTTCATCAAAATCGGATGAGTTTAGAATCTGATCGGGATTAAAACGGGATTAGTATTAACGAACGAAAATCTAAAAATTAAAACACGAATCTACGTGTTCAAAATAATCTGGAATTAAGTTAAACTAATCAGTAGTCATAATCACCAAAATTTCAAAACATCATTACTATAAAAGCCCTAAATCAATTGTTCATAAAAATCCTAAAATCATGATTTTCAATAAATTGAAACCCTAGGTTTATAATTCATAAAATATGAAATTTATAACATAAATATAATCTGAAATTTATAATCTTTATACCATTAAAATATAATTTGATACTAAAAATATTATCTTTATACTAAAATCAAAACCCAAAACAATTAAATTAATATTAAGCAAAATAATGAAACAAAGGAGGATGAAAGTAAGACTAACCTTTTTATGTGGGAAATTTTTGGAGATTCATGGGGTATTTATAGGAGAGAATTATTGTAGGGTAAAAAGAAAGATTGGGCCTCATAAAAATAATGGGTCGATTAAGTAAACAAATGGGTTAGGCTTGTGTGATTGGACATAAATTGTAGAATAAAGGTGCATAAAATAATTTGTTCAAATAATTTTCGACTCAGATTAATAATTTAAAATTTTTGAAATTAAATTATGAAAAATAACAAATAAATATTATAAATAAAATAAATTTTCATTTATAAAATATTTAAAAATACGGGGGATTACACCAGGCGCCAAGCGTAGCGCCAGGCGCTACAGCTGGCGTTTGGCGCTGATTTTAGAAATTCACGCGTTTTCTAAAATCAGATAAAAATTACCGTACAGGAGGATAAAATCGTATTTTCCTCAAAAATGCTTTTTGATTTTAATTAAAACTCTGAAAAGTTAACAAAAGTCAATTTATCAATGCTAATTGAATTAGGAATGAAAAGAACCTTCTAGAAGAATCTAGAAGACTAAAACCATTCCTAATTGCATTAGGAATGACAAATCTATATTAGGCCCTCCCCTAGATCATTGGGCCGTATATAAGGCTTAAACCGGGCCCAGTTTAGTAAATTGGCCATAACTTCCTCAATATTCATCGGAATTGGGCTTATAATATATCGTTGGAAAGCTCTTTTCAAGCCCCATCCAACTACATCATTATTGGACCCATATTATGGACCAACAAAACTGGATTGGCTGTTCTCTTAAAATAAGTTTTCAAAAAACAGAGAGAAGAGAAAAGAAATTAAAACTATCCGCAACACCTTCCACACTTTCGCTTCATTCGATTATGATTCGACATGAAAGGTACTCATCACTGGGTTTGGTTTTGGGGAGACACAAATGGGTGTCTACACCACCCCTATGCACGTCGTGTTATATAGCAGCAACACCTTTGATTAACAGGTAGATCATGTCATTACCAAATATTGTGAAAAGTGCATTTACTTGTCAATAAGACATATAGGCTAGGAATGTCAATGGGGTGGGTTATTGGATGTGGATGTTGATTCCTTTGTCCCTATCATCACCTATAATTCTCATCCCTAGCCTCTCACACACGACGACAGGTATGATATTTCTCCCCATCCCATCCTATCCCATCCCATCCCATCCTTATACTCCACTAGAAACAAAACTAAATTCATCCCACCTCACGACCTACTTGGATGTCCACAATTTGATCATCTTACCACCTATATTTTATCTGCCTCAAAATTCATCTCATATGTCAAATCAAGTTTTAATTTCAAATATTCAACTCACATAATTACATGAAAATATAAACGATAGTTAATATATACTTCCTCTGTTCTTTTTTACTTGACCTGTTTCTTTTATCACGCTTGCCAATGCAAAACTTTAACGATCAATAACTCAAATTCTCCATAAGTAAAAATTATAAAAGTTATATATTATGGTAGTACTTTGAGACGAATCCAAAAATATCATACATGAACATATTTTTCCTTACATATTATTCACAAACCCGGATTCAAACATGAGGCTTTGGATTGGCTCGACATGAGCAAGTACGTACCCAAGTGTAAAATCATCTCATTCAAGAAAGAGGTTGTGGGAGGTTTCGGGTAACTTGATGTCGCTTAAGGGAGGTCTCGGTCGGTTCGAGCCTCACCGTATGCAAAAAATCTTATTGGGAGACTTACCTACCATAAGTCAGGTGTACTACCCGAGTTGGATTCGGATGAAGCTCCGGTGCACCGATGGACATCTTAAAAAAAAAAAAGGTTGCGGGCGAGGAAACTGACTGCTGCTAGCTACAACAATATTTCTTAGCTTGACCCATTCTAATAGAAAAATTGACTAAGAGATGCTTACGTGACTTTTTTTTTTTTTTTTTTTTTTTTTTTTTTTTTTTTTTTTTTTAGGAAATGCTTACGTGACTTTAATTATAATAAATGGGGTGGTTAAACCTTATAGTATTTATATAAATTATGCATGTTTCATAAACTGTTAACAACGATCAAATAAAATTCATGAAATTATATTGTTTCTATATCCGCTTATTATAAATAAAATAAATTTGTTCCTACCAACTATATTTAAGTCATATAAGATAATCAAATATAACTTGCTAGCACGTAAACAGCGTTAATCTTCCACCGCAAACATTGAACATTATTGATTAAGACCGATCAACGTAACGTAGACTTAATTTTGTGTATATTCAATTATTCTTCCATACTATTATTCGTGGGAATCACTAAGTTCTAGCTTAGGTACATTCCCATTTGTTTTAATTTGTTAACACTATATAAACCTTGCATAGTCTTTTAACTAAATCATCATTCAAAATTCCTACATCTCTTAACCTTCTATTGTAAGGAATTATAATCGATCTCAAATCCCTAGCTAAATAATTTATCTTATCATAATTATGGTTTCTCTTTTGCAAAAATCAAGGCAATTTAGCTTGTTGTTTTCAGTAGTGGTAGTATTAGGAATGGCGAGATTATCAAATGGATATGCTACTTATTTCAAGCCAAGTAAATGGAAATACGCTCATGCAACTTTTTATGGTGATGATAGTGCCTCTGAAACAATGGGTAAATTCTAAATCATTGAATTTTTATCATTTTTTTTAAACAATTATAAAACACTTCAATTCACACGAGTACATAACCCTTGTTTAACACTTTAACATTGTCCAGTACTGTGTTGCTGCGTAATTTTAACTTTATAAGAAACATTCTAATCCTTCTTATTAGAGATGACTAGCTTTTTTATACTCGTAATTTAAATAGACGTGCATGGCTCTCTTACCTTTATGGGTAAATAGAACAAATATACATGCATGTTTGAGCCTAATATATGCCTCCCTTTTTACTAACCCTAGTGAAATAATAAATCATTTACGTCGTACGAATTGAAGTACGATTTACAACTATTATCTAAGAAGTATTGACGATTTTTTTTATAGGAGGAGCATGTGGATATGGAAATTTGTTCAACAACGGGTATGGTACCAATACAGCAGCATTAAGCACCGTATTGTTCAACAATGGATATGGTTGCGGTAGTTGCTATCAAATAATGTGTGTCGGGTCAAAATGGTGCAACCGTAATGGTTATGGCCATGGCTCGACTTCCATTACCGTCACTGCTACTAACCTATGCCCTCCAAATTGGGCTCAGGATAGCAATGCCGGCGGGTGGTGCAACCCTCCTAGAGCCCACTTTGACCTCTCCATGCCTGCATTCAAGAAAATTGCCTTTTATAGGGCCGGCATTGTTCCAGTTCAATATCGGAGGTAATAAACTATACTTTGACTAGCTCATTTTATTTGATATAGACCTGTTATTTGTAACTAGGTTAAAATCCCGTGCAATGCACGATTGATAGATTTTTTTAATAATAATATTACAAAATATAAAGTATATAAAAAAAATTCTCGAATATTTCATTTGAGTATAAATGGAATATGGTTGTCAAACTGGAAATAAAATACATAAGGTATAAGTAGTTTACTAAAAGATTTTGCAAAAAAAAAAAAAAAAAAAAAAAGCGAAAAAGGCGGGAAAATTTTTCACAACATAATGACAAGTGTTATGGAAGGATTCGCTTTTAGTATAGGTTAATAGATTAACAGCATATTTAAATTGAATTTACCATAAGTCAAGCTTAAATCACTAATTTGGTCAAAATTTATTTTTAATCATTTTTATATTCATTGGTGGCCGAATAGAGTTCCATGTGGAAAGAAAGGAGGTATAAGATTTAGCCTACAAGGGAACAACTACTGGCTACTAACGACGGTAATGAATGTTGGTGGTGCGGGTGACATAGCCAAAATGTGGGTGAAAGGTTCAAGAACGGGGTGGATTAGCATGAGCCACAATTGGGGAGCATCTCACCAAGCATTTGGTCAATTAGGAGGCCAATGTCTTTCTTTCAAAATCCAATCTTACTCCACTCGTGAAACTATTATTGCTTACAATGTTGTCCCAGCTTATTGGAGTGTAGGCATGACTTATCAAGCCAAAGTCAACTTCCGATGATTCAATCATTACCCTTGATTTTCTGTATGTATTTATATTTTCCCTTGGTTGGTCAATGTTGTTGCAAACATCGCCTATTTAGATGTATTGCCTATTGACCCTTGAATAGATTTAATTCCTTGTATCTTAAGTGTAGCCTATTGAGAAAATGTGTGGCTCCAAAGGTACAAATGTTAATGCAAATTTTCATATTATCAAGTTAAATAGTAAATCTCGGGTTTTCTCCTTTACTTTTTTGAATCTCTTATGTGTTTTATGGACTGATAACATGTAATTATTGTCAATTATTCACCCGTATGTTTCAAGAGTAATTAATTTAAGTACAATACATTTAGATCCAAGTTATTGACGTTTCATGCAATTATAAAATATACTCCTTACAAGTACAAGTAATTGCTAATTTTAGCTTTGAATGTAAACTTGTCACTGCACCTAATACTAGGTGCTAGATAATAATGTTTGATGGTATAAGATATAGGCCATGATTAAGAAATATGTTGGTGTCATTGCCTACCTGATTTGTATCTTTCATCATATATACCATGAATTTTAAATAGAAATGTCAACTTTAATTACCATTTATTTTGATGTACATGCAATGATGCAAATGAAACTATACAAGATATACCATATATCGAGTTCTTTTTTTTTTTTTTTTAAAGATATATCAAATACTAGTACTTGTATTAAGCTACGGATTTTGATGGTATTGACAACGATAATGAGTAACATATTTGATGTTTCGGGTGAAAACAATGGGATCTTGTCGAAGGTCCGATGAAGTGGAGAAGACTGGATTCGGTCCAAGTGATGTTGGGCCGAAGGTTTCCTGCACAGTAAACACACGTAAACTAGCCTCGGGGGTGTTGCCGAGGAAGGCCCCTCCGATGCTAAAGTCAGTACAGTGTGTAGAAAGAGAACACTATGCAAGAGAATTAATTGCTTGAGACTTTGCTTGAATGAATGTACAAATGTAATATTGATGGCTTTTATACCTTTGCATATATGGAGAAGTTGAGCCTTAGCCCAATTGGCTTGCCTTGAGGACTGATCTTTGACTTTAGCACAATTGGAGAGATGAACCTTGACTTGGGTTTTTAATTGGATCATTTAATGCCTAGGCCCAATTGGACTAAATTGGACCCAAACAACTTGCCCCCCAGACCCGATTTGGAAGGATGACGGGTCGGGTTTGATTTAATCAGAAAAGGAGGGAAGTGAATGATTTAATTAATCCAAAAATTAGAATTTAAACCGTAATTAATGAGATAACAACAGTTAAGGCGGATAATTGTGGAAGTTGGACGGATAATGGGCAGTTTAATCGCAAGGTCGTGTGTTTAACAGTTACTTAGTGGGGTATTTAAGAGAAATTGAAACGCGGACTCCCCGTATTCCCATTTCTGGAGATATAATTAGAGGCGCGTCATCTCTCCTCACTTATTCACCAACACAAACCCAGAATTCTCGAGAGAACCCAAGAACCCGCATCAAAACTTCGCAAATTCCCCGAGCATTAAGCTTAGAAACTGAGACTCGCCACTACCAATTCGTAAATCGGCAACTTTCGCTTCAGATTAAGGTAAATTCCTTTGATTTTAGTTTATTTTTCTTCAAATTTGAACTCCTTCCCCTTTTTTTCGACTTTTTTCTTCGAAATTATCAATGGCGAGAGGAGTTAGGGGTAGAGCCCGTGCTCCAAGAAGAGCAAGGCCAATTCCCGATCCCAGGAACAGGATTGGGACCTGGAATGGACAAAGAGCAGAGTCTGACCCTGCTGAAGGGATTAGGGCGACTCCAATTTCTTCGGCTCCTCCTCAGAGAACGGAGGGGCCGAGCGCTTCTGGGCGGGACGATGAAGTTCCCGCTGCCCTTTGGGATATCCTTCCCGGGTTTTCAGAGTGGGAGGATGCCGAAGTAGCTTCGGCCATGATAAAGAACCGCCCCTACTCATGGTGGGTGGAGAATGCCGAACAGTATCGGTTTGCCGAACAAATTGAGTTGTATTACGGCATCCTTGAAGCTGATGGGTATAGGTGCCGAATGCCCGTGGCATCCGATAGAATCCATCGTCCACCCCCGGGGTATGTGGGGGTGTACACAAGACAACTTCAGTATGGGCTGAGGTTCCCTTTGGACGTATTCGTCCGAGACTTGCTGATCCATTACAATATTTCCCTATGTCAGCTAACTCCTATTAGCATCCGAAGGGTGATGACATACTTATGGGTCTGCAAGTTCTTCAGGTATGTGCCGAACCTGCACTGCTTCAAAAAGCTTCATCGGCTAGTGCCAAATATTCAAAGTGGGCACGGAAGTCATGGTTCTGGGTGGTACCGGATTGAGTCTCGGCCCCAGTACCTAACCATGTGGCCGAACGACTCTTCAGACAAGGACTGGAGAGGTCAATGGATTTGGGTTAGGGCACCCACGGACCCGGGCCACCCTTGCGTCTTCAGCGCTCCCCGGTACCTTGCTGAGCCTGATCCCGACATGGGAAGTTTAGGTCCCCCCCGCAGATAGCGGCCCAAATCCGAACCTTAATCAACAGAATATCTTCGGCAAGCTGCCGAACCGGGGGGGGGGGGGGGCAGCGGCCGAATGCAGCATATCCCGGAGACTTGGCTCCCCGATACGCATTATGTTTTCCAAGAGAACATGCTAGCAGCTGTCGGCCTCAGCCGAAAGTTTAAGGATGGTAAGCTTCTTCGGCTGGGGCCGAGGCCTTTTAATTATCTCTTTTTCTCTTCTTTCACTTCGCTTTTTTATGCTGTGCCAACCTAACTGAACTGACCTTTCCCCTTTTCTTTTTAAGAGCGGGACGAGACCAACGTCGGCATTAACTACGCTCGTCTTGGCGTCAACCGAGAACGAGTTGTAACTGATCGGGCCCCCTCTATCACTGAACAGAGGCATAGAGAAGTTCATCTAGACTCTTCCCACTTCCAAATTGAGGCTGTTGCTCTGTATCAGAGGCAGAAGCCTTGGTGGAAGAAGAGAGATCCCTGGTTTCAGCTGCTGGACGAAGAAGCTGAAGCTGCCCGTACGGCCGAAGAGGTTGCACGGGTTATTGAAGCTTGTGAAGGAGGAGAAGGGTCCTCCAGGGCTGCTGAAGAAGAAGCTGCAGCTAGGGCAGCTGAAGAAGACGAGGCTTTGCTGAAGACCTCGGTGAGCTTTCAGACTTAATTTTGTCTGTTTCTGGTTGTTGTTTTGTTTTTTTTTTTTACTCACATTCTTCCTCCCCCCGTCTTTTACAGTCTGAAGAGAGTAATAGACATAGAGAAGGGAAAGCCCCTGTTCGTCCCGAAGACCAGATACAAGAAGAGTCCTCAGACTCAGACATGGACGAGCAGCCGCTTCAGAAAAGGCGCCGAAGAATGGCCATCATCGGCCCGCATGACTTTCAGAGAAGGCCGATGACCATCGGCGTCGAAATAAGGGAACCCGAGGAAGGCAATGGATCGCCGAGGGTTCCCCGGCCACCACCTCAATCACCTCCAAAGACCCCTCCGCCACCTCCCGAGATGGAGGTGGATCAGAAAACTCCCGAACCTAAGGGAGGGGTCCAAGAAGAAGTTCAAGAGAGTGATGTTGAGCACAAGAATGAGGATGCCGTGATGCCCAGTGCTGAGGGTTTCACGGCAGACATTGCAAGAGAGGTTGAGGCCTTCGTCCTCACCCCTGAAGAAGAAGAAGTCATAATAATTGACTCTTCTGAGAAGAAGGAGGATGCTGAGCCATCCAAAGTTAAAGAAGCTCCATCGTCATCCTTTCCTTCCTTCCAGACTCTGCAATCTGGAGAAATGGGTTTCTCGGCCCCCCGAATTCCAATCCCAGATCACATCTGGGACCTCATATGGGGTCAGAACCGAGAAGGTGCTGCAGCCTACTTCGGCGATTTTGCTGGCATGTCCGAAGTAGATAGGGCAAGAATCTGGTCGCTGAAGGCCACTGCTAGGATGGGCAAATCCAGAAGATCAGTTCCTGACCCAGCCAGGTCTAACCAACTGCTGATGATGCAGGTGATTTTCCTTGCCTTTATCTCCTTTAAAATTCAGCTCTTCAATTATCATTATTATTATTATTTTTTATTTTAACTTGTGCTCCTGTTTTCAGTTCGTGCACAATCAAACTCTCACTGTAGAGCTGATAGATACCCTATAAGATAGGGTGGACGCTGCCGAGCATGACAAAAAGGTAGCCGAAGAGGAGTTAAAGCTTGCTATGCTGAAGCAAGCAGCAGCTGAAGAGAAGCAGCAGAAGGGTGAAGAATATGAGAAAAAAGCTGCTGAAGCCCTCAAAACCTTCTGCGATGCTATGGAGAAGGAAGTTTTTCCCCCACTGATGGAAGGGGAAAAATTCCTCCAAGAGCACATGGGAGTGGACATCTCCAAATTCAAGGCTACCATTGAGAGCCGAATCCAGGAAGGAGCTGCTGCACAAGCTGAAGTGCAGCAACAACTAGAAGCTCTTGAAGCCAGCAGAATGGCTGCTGAAGAGATGCTCCAAGCCAGGGATGTCCAACTCTCAGAGGCTGCTGCTGCTGCTGAAGCTCAGAGAGCTAAGCTCCAAGAAGCTGAGGATCAGCTGATGGCCAAAAAGGAAGAAGTGGCCCAGGCTCAGACAGAGGCTTCCCAAGTTCAGCAGGAGCTGAATGAGCTGAAAGGTTCCTCCTCCAAGCTCGCCGATGAGCTGAAGAAATCCAAGGAAGACTTGGAGGAGACAAAGAAGAAGTTGGCTGATGCTGAGGCTTTACTCAAAGTCTGTGTCTATACCTAGGAAGAATATGAAATGGGTTTCAGAAACGGGTTCAGAGTGTGCCAAAGAGTCTGCCTTCATGCTGAGCCGAAGTTGGACTGGTCCAAATGTGCTGAATGGGTCCAGGATCCCGAAGACCCTCATATGAAGTATGCAACTCCAGTCGAAGCTAAAATCCTTAAGGCTGAGGAAGCCGAAGAAGAAGCTGAGAGAATGGAGTTGGAGGCTGAACAGAGGGAAAGGGAGGCTCGGCAGAGTGCAAAGCCTGCTTCTTCTGCTGCTGGGGCTAAGACCACCATGGGGCCCAACAATGCTGACCAGTCTGATCCTCGGGCTGAAGCATAGGAACTCGGGCAGTCGTCTTCAGAATCTTGCGGTTCATCATGCGCTCAACTTTAGACTTGCCGCTTTCTGAATTTTTGCCTTGTTTGTTTTTTTGCTTCAGCTTGCCTTGTCGTACAAAACAGTTTATTTTTTTGCTTCTGTACGTATTTCGGCAGCTGTTATTTTCCGCTTGTGGGCGGCTGCCGATATAGTTTTTTAACTTATTTGAACTTGTAGCTCAATTTCTGAGCATGAATTATTAATTTGATGTTCTTTTCTTCAGCTGCTTTGTTTTTGAATGCTTTACTGTTTCTTCAATTCTGCTGAACATAAATTTGCACTGGTAGTGCTTCTTGTCCCCCCCCCAGAAATTGAAGTATGGCTTCAGCTGAATAAACAATTTCTTTATTTCTTAAAAATGGGTATTCGAAACACAGGGCCAACTGAAGGCAATGCTTCGGATAATGACTTTCTTGGATACAAGGCTCAGTTAAGGAAATATCCCAGAATTGTCCATGGACTCATGCCTTTGGAGAACAAATCTTACTGAAGCTTGACTTCAGCTGAAAGACTAGAGTTCTTTAAAAAGACGAGTTTGTCAGCAATCTGAAACCCAGTTACCCGAAGGCAAAGGTTTCAGACGAGGCTGAATAAACAATTTCCAACAGTTGCTGTTATCCTTGATTTTCTGTCTATCATTGAAAAATGGATATCCGAAACACAGGGCCAACTGAAGGCAATGTTTCGGATAATGGCTTTCTGGGATACAAGGCTCAGTTAAGGCAATATCCCAGAATTGTCCATGGACTCATGTCTTTGGAGAACAAGTCTTACTAAAGTTTGACTTCAGCTGAAAGACCAGTGTTCTTTAAAAAGACGAGTTTTGTCAGCAATCTGAAACCCAGTTACCCGAAGGCGAAGGTTTCAGACGAGGCTGAATAAAAAACCCTTCAAGAGTAGATAGAACCAAGAAAACTTTGAAAGGATAAAAAGTTGCAAATATTTATATAAATGGTGGCTCCAAGGCCTTTCATTAATTCAAAATGTACTTACAAAGATTGTTCTGCCCCGAAGGGTTTACACATGATATTTTTTCAGTACATCAGCGTTCCAGTGATTTTTCAACTCAGTTCCATCCAACTGTCGAAGTCGGTATGTCCCTGGCCGAAGCTCATCACATATTTCATAAGGCCCTTCCCATGCAGCTGAAAGTTTCCCATGGATTCGGCCTTTCTGAACTACAGCAGCATTCTGAAGGACAAGGTCTCCAATTTTAAGAGGCCTTGCATGGACCCTTCGGTTATAAAATTTGCTGATTCTCTGCTTATAAGCAGCCATTCTGTCTCGGGCTGAGTCTCTTACTTTGTCGAGGAAATCGAGAGATTCCCTCATCAGTCGCTCATTCTCAGCCGAGAAGTGGTGCACTCGTAGGCTCTCAGAGCCAATTTCCACTGAAAGAACGGCTTCGGCACCATACACCAGTTCAAAAGGTGAATAGCCCGTTGCCTCTTTTTCAGTTGTCCGAAGGGACCAAAGGGTTCCAGGGAGCTCCTCCAGCCACTTGGACTTTTGATCTTCCACCCTCTTTTTGAGGGCATTTAGGATCTGTTTATTTGCAGCTTCGGCTTGTCCGTTACTTTGCGGGTGGCATACCGCTGAATATGCCAGGTTGATGCCGAACTGATCTGTATACCGCTTCAGTGGTAAGTTATCAAATTGCCTCCCATGATCGAAGACAAATACTCTCGGGATGCCAAAACGAGTGATGATATTCTGCCAGATAAATTTTCTGACAGTTTGCTCTGTAATGTTCGAGGCTGCTTCGGCCTCGATCCATTTACTGAAGTAGTCAACACCAACTATCAACCATTTTTTTGGTACACAGCCTCTGGATATGGTCCTAGTATATCCAGTCCCCATTGGGCAAACAGGAGTGGATTAAGGATCGACTGAAGATCCCTTGCTGGCTGGTGGATAACTAGAGCGTATTTTTGACATTTTTCGCATTTCCGGACCAGCTCCTTAGCATCTGCGATCATGGTGGGCCAGTAATATCCAGCCCTCAATGCCTTGTGGGCTAAGGTCCTTCCCCCAATGTGGTTCCCACAGATGCCGAGGTGAATCTCCCGTAGGATATAATCTGCATCTGTTGGTCCCACGCATTTTAGCAATGGGGCTGAGAAGGATTTTTTCAGAAGTTCCCCCCTGAAGACAATGAACCTTCAGCTGGTTCTCTTCATCTTGGATGCCAAAGCTTTATCTTCGGGAGTTTCTCCCCGAAGTTTGAAAGCTAGGATGGGGTCCATCCAACTAGGCTCTAGGTCAGTGCAGCACACTTCAGGTGCTTCGTCGACACTTCTCTCTCGACGCACTTCTACATATACAGATCTGTTCAGCTCGGTAAGAGTTGAACTGGCAAGTTAGGAGAGTGCATCGGCTTGAGTATTCTGACCCCTTGGGATCAGCTGAACCTCAAAAGTTTTCAGCTTTGCAATGACTGATTTGGTCTTGGCAAGATAAGCTATCATGGAGGGCTCTTTGGCCTCGTAGCTGCCGCTAATCTGATATGCAACTAGCTGAGAGTCTGTTTTCAGGCAGACATGATCGACTTCCAGGGAGATGCACAATTCTAGGCCGCCGATTGCTGCCTCATATTCGACTTTGTTGTTCGAGGCCTTAAAAGAAAATTTTAGTGCATACTCGAAGGATTTGCCTTCGGGAGAAGTTATCACTACTCCTGCCCCCGAACCGTTTTCGGTGGAAGATCCATCCGTAAACACGGTCCAGACTTCATTGTCTAGCGCTTCTTGGTATGAGCATTCGGCTAAGAAATCCGCTAGAGCTTGAGCCTTAATGGCAGCCCTCGGACGGTAGCTGATGCTGAATTCGGTGAGCTCAAAAGCCCACTTGACTAGCCTACCAGATTTTTCAACCTTGCCGAGAACTTTTTCCAACGGCTGATCAGTTAAGACCACTATCTGATGGCAATCAAAATAGGGCCTCAGCTTCCGAGCAGCTACTACTACCGCGAAAGCGACTTTCTCGAGTAGAGGGTAGCGAGTCTCGGCATCCGTCAGTGTATGACTGACAAAGTAGATCGGTTGCTGACTTTTGCTTTCTTCCTTCAGCAGTACTGCACTGATGGTGGCTGGGCTAACAGCCACATACAGGTACAAAGTTTCTCCTTCTGCTGGGCTAGCCAGCGTTGGGAGTTGAGCTAGATGCTCCCGAAGCTGTTTAAAGGCGTCTTTTTGCTCTTCCTCCCAAACGAGCTCTTTTGTTTTCGGGAGTTTCAGGGCTTTGAAGAAAGGTAACCCCTTATCCGAAGCTCTGGAAATGAACCTCGAGAGGGCTGCCATTCTTCCGGTGAGCCGCTGAACATCCCGCTTTGTTTTCGGCTCAGGAAGGTCAAGCGCTGCTTTGACTTTGGAGGGATTGGCATCAATCCCCCTCTTGCTGACTATGAACCCAAGGAATTTCCCTGACTTCACGCCGAAGACACACTTCTTCGGATTCAGCTTCATTTGATGCTTTCTTAAGGTGGCGAAAGTTTCAGCCAGGTCCTTAACATGGTCCTCAGATTTTTTGCTTTTGACGATCGAATCGTCGACATAGACTTCCATGTTACGGCCCTTTTGATCGGCGAAAACTTGATCCACCAGCCTTTGATAGGTTGCCCCCGCATTTTTCAATCCGAAGGGCATCATTTTGTAATTGTACACCCCAGCGTTCGTGACGAATGCCGTCTTTGCTCGATCGTCGGGGTGCATGAAGATCTGATGATACCCCGAGAATGCGTCCATGAAACTAAGCAAGGCATGGCCACTTGTCGAATCGACTAGCTGATCGATCCTCGGCAAGGGATAGAAATCCTTCAGACAAGCCTTATTTAGGTCCGTGAAGTCAACGCACATCCTCCAGGTACCATTGGCCTTCTGAACCATCACCACATTTTCCAGCCATTCTGGATATTGGCAAGGCTCGATGAAGCCTGCCTCCAGCAATTTTTTGACCTCGGCTGCGATGTCTCGGTTCTTATTAGCAGAGTAATTCCGCTTCTTTTGCTTAATTGGTCGACACGTTGGGTCAACATTAAGCTTATGGAAGATGAGGTCTGGACTTATCCCGGGCATATCAGCTGCCGAGAAAGCAAACACATCTCTGTTGTCCCGAAGGAGCTGAATAAGTTCACAACGGGTGTTCGGATCAAGGTCCATCCCGATTGTTACACATTTCTCAACGTCTCCTTCGGCCAACTCAACTGTTTCAGTCTGTTGGTCCATGTCCATTGCTGATGGACTGGACTCTTCAGAATCTGGCCTGCTGCCTATGTCAGCAGGTGTCCTAGTCTTTTTGTTCTTCGGCTGGCTCTCTGAGTCTTGCTGTTCAGCTGAAGAGCTAGCCTTTTCCCTTTCGGGCCCTTTATCTCTGGGTACAGATCCTTGGGCCGAAGCACTTAGGCCTTTCGGCTTTTTTGTGCTTGGCTCTCTTTCTTTTTCTTTCTCCTCCTCATCCTTGTCGTCATCTGGGCGACTACTGGATGGCTTGAGGTAGTTGCACCTTCTGGCGTCCTTTTGGTTGCCCTGTATCCTTTCGGGGAAGCCAGCGTCTGAGACGTAAATCATCAGCTGATGATAAGTTGAGACGACCCCTTGGATCTCATGAATTATGGGTCTCCCCAAAATCGCGTTGTACACTGAAGGAGCGTCAATGACCAAAAATTCAATCATGACGTTCCTAGCTGCCTCATCGCAGCCGATGGTGATAGGAAGTGTCACCTTCCCATCTGGATAAGTTGAAGCCCCGTTGAACCCGAATACCGGGTAGGGTACCGGCGTAAGGTGCTTGGGCTTCAGCTTGATTTGATTGTAGGCCTTTCGGAACAGAATGTTTGCTCCGCTGCCACCGTCAACAAGGACCTTACTGACGTCGTGGTTGGCCACCGTGGCGATGATCACCAACGGATCCTCGTGAGGGAACGTTACCCCCCGGCAATCGGCGGCTGTGAACGTCATGTTCGGCACCGACGATTGGGGAGACTGAATGTCAGCGTTGTTCACCTGGTGAGTCAAAGCCCTAAGGTGTCGCTTGTGCTCCCTCCGAGAGCATATTCCTCCCGAGATAACATTGATCGGAGAGAATTTCCCCTCTGGCTTTTTACTGTTCTTCCGGGGGAAGTCGAGGTCTTACTGAGAGTCCTTTGCTGACTTCTCGGACTCTTTTTTCTCGCTGTGATCCGCGATGTATTTTTTCAAGTATCCCTTTCGGACCATGTCCTCTATCTGGTCCTTCAGTTGGATACACTCCTCAGTGTTGTGTCCCGAAGATTCGTGGAACTCGCACCACTGATTTTTATTTTTTCGCTGATACCACTCTGGGAGTGGTCTTGGCTTTCGGTAACTCTGCTCCTCCTTCGTCACGCTGTAAATTTTGGCGCGTGGAAGAGAGAGCGGAGTGTAGGACTCGTATCTGCCTGTGTATGAGGCAGATTTTTCCTTCTTTGGGTCGCTGTCCGAAGATTGCTCCGAGGCCTTTGACTTTCCCTTTGCCTTATGGCCTTGGCCTTCAGACAAGGGTATTTGTTTTTGTTTCCCTCCCCCGAATTGAGGTTGGGTTTTCGCTTTGTTCCATTCTTCGGCTCGGATGAACTTATCCTAGGCATTCAGAGCTTCCTCCAAGGTCTGCGGGGTATGCATGACGATGAAGTCTAGGAACTTCCCGGGCTGAAGGCCATTCTGCATTGCAAAAACGGCTAGCCCCTGGTCCAGCTGAGAGACGCTGGATGACTCGTTACTGAAACGGGTCAGATAGTCTCGGAGGCTTTCGGTTTCCCCCTGTTGCAGACTCATGAGTTCTGCAGTAGTCTTCTCTCGGCGGTTTGCCGTGGAAAACTTGCTCCTAAATTTGGAGGACAGATCATCCCACCCTGTTATGGAGCCTTGCTTTACTCCCTTAGAGATCCACGCTTGCGCGACCCCCTTGAGAGTGGTTGGGAAATATTTGCACCAAGTCGCTTCGGATCTGGGGCAAAGATGCATATGAGTCTCATACGAGGCCACGTGGTCCTTCGGATCCGAGGTCCCGTCATATGTGATGTGCGACGGTATTTTAACCGTGGGCACGTGCTCTTCCAGTATCCATTGCTCGAATGGCGAACTGGCGGGTAGCATAACGGCCTTGCCCTTGTTCCTGGCCGAAGGGACCGCGCTCCGCCCTCTTAGAGAGGTAGGAGTGGTTTTCGTCCCTGGCTGGGAAGTCTGGGCCTCGGCCGCAGGGAACGAGAGGCGACTATGCACGCTCGGTTCCTTGCCGCCGAGTCGGTCGATGACGCTTCGGCGAACAGTCTCAGGTTGTTCTCGGTGAGTAGATTCTGGCCGAGAAGCTGAGTTGCTGCTCTTATGCGTTTCTGGTCGGGAGGTTGAGGATCCTTTGAAAAATTGAGGGTTCTTTTTCCTGTCTTTTTCAGTTTTCCAGGTATCCTCTTCCCACTCTTCCAGTTCCCGGAAGGAAGGAAGCTTCCCACCATCATGGTCTAGCTTCCTCCGTTGATGCCGGGTATGCGGAGGAGTTCGATCACGAGGTGGTGGCATATTTTGTGCCCTCATTGCCTCCATGAGCACTGCCAGCGCTCTTGCCACCTCCTCCGAGCTGGGCCCCGTCAAAGGGGTCCTCGGCCGAGTATGGGAATGAGAGCGCACAGTCGATGGTTGGCTTTGGGGCACTGAATGTGTCCTATGATCGGACTCACCCCTGCTAGACCGAGAGTGACTCGGCCTATGATGAGAGTTATGAATTACGGGAGAAAGGGAATCCTCCCTGTATGATCCTCCCCCCGAGCTGGCACCCTTGGGAGAGTTCCGGTCCGGCGAGGGTGATGGTGTAGGGGTTTTAGGCTTTTCGCCTGCTCCTTGACGGAGGCCTTTGCTCTTGCGGTTCTTAGCCATTGCTACTAAGATAATTGCAAGATGATCTTGGTTAGAAATTTGGCTTAAAGATTTTTGAAAGTCCTCCCCACAGACGACGCCAAATTGTTTCGGGTGAAAACAATGGGACCTTGTCGAAGGTCCGATGAAGTGGAGAAGACTGGATTCGGTCCAAGTGATGTTGGGCCGAAGGTTTCCTGCACAGTAAACACACGTAAACTAGCCTCGGGGGTGTTGACGAGGAAGACCCCTCTGATGCTAAAGTCAGTACAGTGTGTAGAAAGAGAACACTATGCAAAAGAATTAATTGCTTGAGGCTTTGCTTGAATGAATGTACAAATGTAATATTGATGGCTTTTATACCTTTGCATATATGGAGAAGTTGGGCCTTAGCCCAATTGGCTTGCCTTGAGGACTGATCTTTGACTTTAGCACAATTGGAGAGATGAACCTTGACCTTGGGCTTTTAATTGGATCATTTAATGCCTAGGCCCAATTGGACTAAATTGGACCCAAACATTTGATATTGATGTTCCTTTAAATTCTTAAAGGTCGGAGAATATTTTGATGGAAAAATCATAGAGGGAATCAAGTTACACTAAATTTTGAAAACAAACCCCATGGATTCATACCCTACAGGCCTACACACGTTTTTTATCCCTCAATCCTCAACTTCACTATTTGGACACCCTTGTTATTTGTAAAATTGTTAAATTCACAGAGGATAAAGCATGCATGCCTAGCTACACTTTTAATTGCCAAGCTCATGCATCATTATGGATCAACTGTCTTTCAAATACACCAAAAGCGGTTTCATCAAAGTTTCATTCTTTATGGCGTTTGGAGTTGATTTCTATTTCTTTTTTGAATGAAGTCAATCTTCTCACCGACAATCTCTTTTGTTTGGTGTTGTCATATCTTTTGGGACAACATGCTCTTTATACTTCAAACTCTAATTAGTAGTTTTATAGTTGACATTCAGAAATTATGATCCATTAAGTATTTTTATTGACAAATATAGCAACCGTAGTTTTTTTTTCCTTGGAATTATTATTATTTTTTTTTCTGTAAAAAAAAAAGGAATTCGTCTTACATAATTTGTATAACTTATTTAATTTTTATTGGAAGAGCATGTTTGTAAAGACATTTAATAAAGTATAATGTAGTAAGGGTAGGGCTAACCATGAATAAAAACTAAGCCAAACTCAAACATGGCCGGCTAAACATGAGTTTGATTTAATTTTACATTAGTTAATTTCAATTCTGCACTATAATTTTTTGTGTCCAATGCATTACAAAATTATTACTACTTTTGTGTATAACAACATAAAGATTCGAACTCATGTAATTTTTAACAAGTTTTGATCATGAGTATTGAGTTTCACCTCATAACACTTATCTTTAATGAATTTAAGTTGCATGATTTCTATTCAATACCAACCACGAGTCCATGAAAACTTTGATATGTGGGTTATAGACCACGAGTTCACGAGAACATTGACACGAGAGCGTAAAGCCTAGAACAACATAGTACAAATGTACAGGATGATACCACACCCCCCAAAAGAGGTTATATTAAGGAGACATAACACCAACACAATGATCAACTAGTTGAGCCCTAAAGGTAGAAACTTGCATATGCATTGCTAATTTTTTTCTCTCTCCTATCCCATGATAAGTACTTCTTAGCACGCCCCAGTCTCCTTTTTTATTAGCCTTTTATCATATGAATGATCATCATCACTCTCATGCTCCAAATCATTCCTTTGCTTCTTTTGTCACCTTACTTTTCACCTTTTCCACCACAATAGTCAATATTTTCTCCTTTTTTGATCCATTTTTACTCAATCTAATTAGTTTTTAAATTTCAGTGGTCATAGAGTAAACACCCCATTATAATTATTAACTTGATCAACTAGCTTAATTATATACTTTGACATTGCTATAAGTCTTAACTATGATCACCACTTTTGATTTTAAAAAATGATTAAAATTAAAAACCGTGATCAACACTAGAAGTGCTTTTTAAGATCCATGATCAGCAATGTACATTCTGTCAAAAGTTCAAGAAATTAAATTGGAGATCATTGTTTAAGGGTTTTTTTTTTTTTTTTTTTTTTTACAACCATAAATATGATAGGTAGTTGTGGTACATTAAACTTTACAGGACATTAAATTATGGATTCATAAGTTATTTGATTATTGAATGGCTTATTATTTTAAAAGACAAAGAAGGAATTAATACAAAGAAATGCAATTAAAAAAAGTTGCTCATATTTGGCTATGATCCTTACACAATCTAAAACTTTATTTTATTTGACTTAATTTGATTGAACTGATTTGTTTGAAGTTAGCTCTATAAGTTTATTTTTCTTTACCTGAACTGTTTTGTATGAGATATGTCAAATTATGTTGAAATAAACATGCATTAAATTCAAATAGTACATGCACAATTTTTGACAAGACTTGAAATAGATTTGAAATGACCTAATACAAAATTTTGAATAATATACGGCGTTGTTAATTATTATCAATAAACTTGAGTATCTGATGAGGTGCATTGAACTTAAAAATGACTAACATAAATGACCATCAAAAGAACAGTTTGAATCATGCAAACTAAACTCAGTCCAATCAACCCATTTGTCATGTTCTACTCAAGCTCAATCACTTACCTTCATTTCATTGTCCATATATTGTGACAAGAAACCATTGTTTAGCGTATTATGTCCACACATGATTATATTCAATCAAAATAACATGTATCTAATAATCATGAACTAATTTCACTCCAAGTGACCCATTTTCCATATTCTATTCAAGCTCAATTCACTTGGACTTACCTTCAATTCATTGTCCACATTATATGACAAGAAATTATTGTTTAGTTCCTGTTTCGGCAAAAAATGAGCTAACCGGGCCTTGGAGGGGTGTCTGAGAACCTCGAATTTGGGCCTTGAATGGACCTGCAAAATGAACCCCGAGCCCCGGGGGTTGAACCCGGGGCGGAGCCTCCGACGCCCAAGTTAGTTGCCAAACAGTGCATATTTTGAGAGGAGTTTAGGGGAGAGAGTGGAGGAGTATGGTCATCTTAGATGATAAGAGTGACCCTCTTTTTACCTTATGGCCTTTGAGGGGTATTTATATGAGTACATTTTGCAGGTCCATTCAAGGCCCAAATTCGAGGTTCTCAGACACCCCTCCAAGGCCCGGTTAGCTCATTTTTTGCCGAAAACAGTTCCATTATATCAATACAATATATTGAAATACATTTCTATCCTTGGACCCTATATACCCCTTTTTCCCATATAAGAAAAACAATTAAATCCACTAGATAGTGACCAATCCTAAACTAGTCACTTTATAAAATAAATCATCTATACAACCCATGGCTTAAAAAGAAAACCTACAAAAACCTGCAAAAAGCTCTTAATGCTCCCATAATCGTTTGCCACTCTCACATACCCTATAAGAGGAGGTAAATCTTTTGACATAAAGTTTTTTTTTATCATGGCCCAACCAAATGTTTATTCTATCTCAATTAATTTCTATGCCATGGAAAAACAAACATCTACTTTACTTTCCCCTTTTCTTTTTCTTTCTTCCCCTGTTTCTACTCTGTTCTTCTATAACCTTTCCCTCTCATTCTCTCATATACTCTTCCTCATTTCCCCTGATTTTTTCCCAAAAAGGCTGCTACCTTTCATTAACAACACTCCTTTCGATGCGAAAACCGCTTCGAAATCATAATCAATTTTGTTAATCACCCTTTAATAACCCCTTGTTATTCCCTCTTAACACACATATGGACTCTGTTTTTCCCCTGTTTTTTGTGTTTCTTCCTCTTATATCATTGGCATTGCCACCTTTGTCATTAGCATCATCACCATCATCAAATATAGAGAGATTAACAATGACGGAGGGTAAAACAGTCATTAACATTCGATCTCCTCGCATCCTTGATCTTGTTGTTCGAGACTACACGGTCGGGTTATTCGACAAGAACAACTTCCAAACAGGAGTGGTGAGCAATGTACAATTACCATCAAATCTCTCCGGCATTAAGGTTGATACAGCAAGGTTTCGATGTGGTAGCCTAAGAAGGTATGGTGCTCGAGTTAAAGAGTTTTACTTACGCAAAGGAGTTCAGATTACTCCTTGTGTTGAGAGAGTTATATTAATTATACAAGAACTAGGATTAAATTTGTCTAACATGTACTATGATAATTACAATTTACAAGGGTATCAACTTGTTACACCAATTATAGGCTTATTAGCTTATAATGGTGGTGATGATTATCAAAATGTTAGTCGACCCGACCCATTTGAGCTTCGAATTATTGCTGATAAAGATCCAATCAAGGTAGATTTCACCAATGTGAGTCGAATCGATTCGAGGAGTATCAAGGGTATAATGCCATATTGTGCTAATTTTGAAGGCAAAGGTAAGGTGACACTAACAAGTATGGTGTCACCTCATGTTTGTGAAGCCAAAAGACAAGGGCATATTGGATTGGTTATCGAGGTGACTCGGCCGTCTCCTCCGGTGGAGTACACGAAGGGGATAAGTAGATGGAAAATCGCGCTAGGGAGCTCAGTTGGGGCGGCATTGGGTGCATTCTTGTTGGGGTTGTTATTGATTGCTATGCTTGTGAAGGCGAAGAAGAGGTCAAAATTGGAAGAAATGGTAAGAAGGGCTTATGAAGAGGAAGCATTGCAAGTTAGCATGGTTGGACATGTTAGGGCTCCTACTGCTCCTCCAACTAGAACTGTGCCTATAATTGAACATGATTATAGACCGCCATACTTTTGAATTTTGATCAAATTAAAATTAGTCTTGTTGATGAATCAATTCTTTTCATAATTAAGTGTAGTTTATAAGTTAAGTTTTAGTTTTGTAAGATTGAAAAATATGAAGAAAATATTGTTTATAGTATGATATGATTGTCTCATTTATTACACCTTCATTAGAATTTACATATTAGCACATATAAAAAAAAAAAAAAATCTATAAAATTTAAATTAATTCAAGTACTTTCTTGAACTTAATGGCGAATTTAGAAAGAGTATTTAGCGAACGCAGTTAAAAATTATAAATTTTAATGGATTCAAATAGTTTATTTTGTTAGAAAATTATACGTACTAAAATAAAATAGATAAATTTTATAACGAGTAACTGCCAAAATCTCAAATTGAAGTGTGTTTAATGGACCTTATTTAAGCTAATTTGCCTCCGTCCATTGGATCTTCTGAAGTGAGTCCTACTGTCCTAGGAGGTAAAAATCGGATTAAACAAATTGCCATTAGAATAAACTATCTTTAACAGGTTTTATTGTTCGAGCATAAGGCCATAAGCTCAAACGCCTAAAGTTGAATTTATATGATAACGGTTGTCTGTTAAGACAGGGCTGCATGTTTATGTCTTAATTTATCCGTTATCAATCACTTTGACGAGTAAATTGTGAAATTTATATGGGCCAAAGGATTATCATTGTCTAAATGACCAGCCCATGTGTGATAGGTGCCTAGGTGGGTTTTGGGTAGTATAGAGGACTCTTGATTAATTGCTTTCCGTCCCATAGTTCTATTTCAATTGCTACTCCTTATTTTTTATTTTTATTTATTTTTTATTTTATTTTTTTTAGGGTCCTTTAATCTTATTTACTAGCAATGTTTGATTATTTTTTGTGGACGTTTTTGGTCAAATTAGACAAATAAAATGAGGTAGTTAAAATATTAAATTAATATCATACGCGGATACCCCTCTTAATTCCTTGTAAAATAAAATAACGGAATTAAAACTTGAATCACAGATTAGAACGAAGTACTCATATATAATTTTTTTTAATATAAGAATTAAAAAAGTAAAAGCCTCATCAAAATCACACACACCTCTTGTTAACTTATAAATAAGAATACAAACAAAACCAAAATGGGATTCATTAGCCATCTAGTCCAACTCAAATCATTTAATTTGAGGGATTGCTTAACGAATCCTCCCTTGGACATATGGACATACAAATAAGTAATTGCTGTAAAAAAAAAAAAGTTACAAAAAATAAAATAAAATAATAAAGAGTAAATTAATGAGTAATAATAACAGTATAAAAAGAAGCAAAAGAAAATGATGCATCATGCATGCATACAGCAACATGCATGGGAGCTAGTGAGCTAGCAATAGAATGATATGATCAGTATCCAGTCTCGGCTGCTGGAGGAGGAGGAGGGGGTGGGGTAGCTGGGGTTGCAACCTGTGCCGGACCGCCCCCGATTGCGGGAGCTGTTAGGTTGCCACAAGGGTTGACACCCGCCGCTTTGACATTCAGGCAACCGTTCATTGGGGCTTTGGATGTACCATGTGCCCTAGCAACCCCTGCATCCTGGTCCACTGTTACAGGAGACAATTGGAGGAGGCGTCGGGACGAGGCTGAGACAGCCAACGCCATAACAAGCATTGCCATTGCCATGAGGACCAAAGACTTTGCCATTATGGTACGGTGGTGTTGAGTAAAGAAAAATGGGAACTTTTAAATAATATTCTAGGAATAGAAAGAAGCTAAGTTTAGAGCTTTACTTTGATAGATGAAATTGTAGGTTGAATTTTAATATAAGATATAACCAAGGTTAAGTGTATTTATAAGCAGCAAATAAAAAGGATTGAACATTATTAACATCATTTTCTAAGATTAGTCCTCAGGTTGTTAGATGATTTCAATAATTTTCCATGGACTACGACTTTAATTTGTTTGTAATATACAGAGTAATATAATATGATGATTAGTCTTTTTCTAATACTATAATGATAATACGTGAATTCCACTTTTCAGTTGATCTGTATCTTATTAATTAGTATATACGAAGTATATTGGAATTTGCAATAGATTCAATTGAATTTAACATATATCTGTCAGGGATGCTAGTGGGTCTAATCAAGGCTTATACCTAGACCTTGTTAGATCATACTCTCTAATACTACCTCCTGTTTTTTTTGGCTTATACCTAGACCTTGTTAGATCATACTCTCTAATACTACCTCCGTTTTTTTTTTAACACGTTTTGACTTTAACACAATTCATACACTCCTATTTGATCGTATTTTGTGCTTTATACGTAATGAAAAATATAGTCATGTGAAATCTTAGCTTGTTAGATTTGTCACGATAAATATTTTCAAAATATCAATTTTTCATAATTTTTTCTTATCGCTAATTAAAGATATATATGGTTGAAATTGTGCATTGTCAAACGTGACTAAAGAAACGTGTCAACTAAAAAAAACGGAGGAATTATAAGGATATGATCGAGTGACTTGATATTTAGATCTTATGACTCGGGATTTGGTTCTATAAGGTGTTGGATCAAATAAGACAGCTTGACAGGGTTCATATGATTCATATCCAATGCTTACATAGTTACATAGACAACATAGTCGCAGCGCTCAGGCGCTCACACCCTACCATAGACCCGCCAAACCTATACCCTATATCTAAATTCTTACATTGTTGGATTATTATAAGAAAAAATGGAATTTAAAAATCCAACCTTTGGCCGGTCTGACAATAAAATCCAACCTTCCATTAATCTCAAAAAAATCCAACCTTTGCACCCCACCTTCTTTGACAGGTCCATTTGACCTTTAACTTGTTAAACCGATTAAAACGTTTTTTTTTTTAATATCCTTCTCACTCCTCTTCTTTCTCTCTCCTCTCTACACCACCACCACTTCTGCCACCACCTTAGCACCACGAAACCACCCAACAACACCACCACCTATCATCATCAGCCTATCACCACCACCACCTATCACCACGAAACCACCCAACACCACCATCTAGCACCACGAAACCACCAAACACCACCACCTAATACCACCCACCACCCACCACTACAACTCACAACCCCAACTCAAATTAAACCCGGAACCCCAAAACCCACAACCCAAACTCAAACCCACAACCCAAAACCCACAACCCCGAACTCAAACCCAGAACCCAGAACCCCGAAATCAAACCCACAACCCCAAAAACGGGCAGGGGTATTAGAAAACCGGGGTCGGGTTTAGGGTGGGGAGGGGAGGAGTGGAAAGGGGTCAGGGGTTGTCGGTAAGTGGTCGGCGGGCGGGTGGGGAGGTTCGGGGAGGGGTCGGGAGGTTTGGGAGGGTCGAATAGGGTGTTTGGTGTGGTGGTTAGGGTTTATATCGTAGGGGGTTTTGGTGGTTGGGGAGGTTGCGGCAAGGGGTGGGGGTGGGGGGAGATCGCCGGAATCCGGCGACCCCGTTGGTGGGGCTGGTTGGGGTGGAGGGAAATTGTAGGGGAGTGGGGGAGGTGGTTGGGGTGGTGCGGGGGCTGGGGGGAGGTGGCTGGTGGTTTTTTTTTGTTTTTTTTAATAATTAAAAAAATTATTGACCAATTAACGACTGTCACGTGGCACATAACTTACAAAAACGGTCGTCAACAGGTAATGGATATGTTGGAGAAGGTGGGGGGCAAAGGTTAGATTTTTCTGAGATTACTTAAAGGTTGGATTTTTATTGTCAGACCGGCCAAAGGTTGGATTTTTATATTCCATTTTTCCTTATTATAATGTATACTTTTATGATATAAATTTGCCTATGATTTACTAACATATAATTAAATATATTAATGGTCAAAGTTGTGTTTTGACATGCATGTTTGGTCAAAGTATAATACTTAGTAAAACACGCAGAGAGTACCAATTTCCTAGATGTAGTTAATGTAAGTTCCAATTAGATACAGAGTTGTAATAAGTTAAAAGTCTCTAGGTTCTCAATATACGGGGACACAATTTCAAAGACAACTAGTGTATGGCCCAGACATTGCATTGGTTCGCTACTTTAATTTAACTTTGCTACTCCGTATTATATGTACGAAATATTTAATTCCTAAACTTGTTTTATTTTTTTTCCTTTCTAAATTAAATTTTGCGATTTGCAATTATATACATTTATACCCATTTTTATAACATAAACGCTCTTAGGGCCTGTTTACATTTACTTAATTTCAGTACAGTTCAGTTCAATTCAGCTCTAATCAGTTCAGTTCAGTTCAGCTCCTAATTTCCCTCTCTCATAAAATATTCATTTCAGCTCAGCTCAGTTAAGCTCCAATCAGGTTCAGTTCAGTTCCAATCAGTTCAGTTCAGTTCAGTAAATGTGAACATACCCTTAATTATACTACAAAAACGTCTTTGTATATATTTTTTTAGTAGTTCCAATTTTACTACCTACAGTTAATGAAGCCTACAAAATCAACTCATACAACCATACTAACAATCTAAAAGGAAAAGAAACATTTGATGCAAATAAGTGTAGCTAGCATTCATTTTTGACATAAATTGCAAATAATGTAACATTAATTAAAGCATACATTACCATATTCACATCAAGGATACTCCAATCTTGATGTTTTGGTCTCAGCTGTACTGTATTTATGTTATGTTAATGATCCTTTTACACATTCATACAACAAACGTATAAACCATGTTAGCTTAGTTATATGTATTATGTAATTTATGATTAATCAAGGATTTTAATTACATAGTTTATCATGGTCAGTACTCTAGAGACTCAAAGGTAACTCAACTAAACATAAGTATTATCAGATTATTCAACTTATATCTAAGAACAATCCAATTATAATCACAACAATTGAGTTAAGGGCTCGATCATCAACTCAATAAAATGAGTACCTCCTTTCATCTTTCATCTAAATAATTATCATATGATCTGAAGACTCAAAACGGTAGTTAAACAATCTTTCGAAATTAAAAAAAAAAAAGGTTAACATCTGAAATTAGTGGTTAGGCTGTTGATCCTTTAAATAAGTTTATCATGGATTACGAGTTGGATTTGATTCTCAAATAATTTTCACTATATATTTTTCAGATAAAACGTGAATTCCACTTTCATTTCATTTCCATATTCTATCTTAATTAATTTGTAAGACGGGCTTGGGATGATTAAGAGCCAGCACTTAATTGCATATATATTATCTGTTTTTTAAAGGAGTATTATATTATTATCATAAGACTATAATGGATTTATGGATAAGTATTTAGTAGTTTATGTTTAATTAAGGCTATTAACGTCGAACTTTGTTTTTTAGATGTATATAGATGATTTAATTAAAGTGATCAAACCCAAAATGAAAATGGTTAGCACAATTATGTATCAGATCGACCTTGTTACCTTCGCAAGTTGGCATTGCAAGCTTTGACTCCTGTCTCTGTGAATGAGGATGATATTTTGGGCCTTTTGGCCCTTATGTACTGTAGTATAATATTACGTTATTATTTTTGCTAGCTTTAGGCATTATTAATTTATTAGTAAGCCTCTGCTTATGGTTGCTACAAATTATTTAAGGAAACTTTGTTGGATACTACCTTATAAAAATTGGTTTTTGTGAGAAACTATCTTACTGTATAAAAATTGATTTTGTGATAAACTATCTTACTGTATAAAAATTAATTTTGTGAAAAACTACCTAGTAAAAATCGAATTTTGTGAAAAACTACTTTACAAAGCATAAGATGTTGTAAAAAGGTCCGTATTGCCACTTTCCAAAAGTTTGACCTTTCTAACATTGACTTTTTGTATACTAGGATAATTGATTGAAACTAACTATTTAACGGTCTCTAATAGGTTTACCGACTATTTTTTCAAGTTTTGCAATAGTGCCCTTATAGCAACTCCAATGGTTGTAGTTAGGGACTTGCTTGCAATTTTCAAAAGTTTCTAGCTACTAGCTTGACCACTTGAGGTAAAAAGTATAATTAGCTTGAAATATA
Organism: Chenopodium quinoa; assembly: GCF_001683475.1. Classification (NCBI taxonomy): domain Eukaryota; kingdom Viridiplantae; phylum Streptophyta; class Magnoliopsida; order Caryophyllales; family Amaranthaceae; genus Chenopodium; species Chenopodium quinoa. Next base: position 1,989,713 of record NW_018744693.1, on the reverse strand, counting down.
CTACCTCTGGTCCAAATTACTCGCAAATTTGGGGTATTATTTGTAAGATATAAAATATTCCAAAGTTGCAAGTAATTTGGACCAGAGGTAGTAATTAACTTGAAATCGTATATGGCATGAGAAGCTTTATTTTTAAAAGAGCTGCTAGGGCTTTTTTGATGGTTTTGTATTCTAAAGCAGTCGATAAAAAACAATTATTTTATCAATTGTTTTTCGCATTCAATCGATTGTTTTGTAATTTTGTGGGCTTATAAGAGGGTTATTGGGAAACTAGGCTAGAAAAAGGGCTATTGGCAAACTGAGCGGGGATAAGTTTCCCAGTTACCCAAATGCCCCATTATAACCCCATATTCCCCTTATCTTTCATTGTTAAATTTCACATGGTTAATACTTCATCCTTTTTTAAATACTTGTTTCACTTTTTTTTTCAGGCCGTTTTTAAATCTTGTTCTATTTCCTTATTTGAAAATCTTTTACAATATTTAATTAATTTATCTCTCCTCCAATTCTTTCGAGGAATTATTGACTCTAACTGTTAGAGTTATAAACGACTCTAACAAGAGCATAATCGTCCATTCACTTTTACCGCACTTGAATAAAATAATATCATAACACATGTTGTATTTCATTATACTTTACATAGTATCACCATGATACCAACCACCTTATTCAATGATTCCAATGAACGTAAAAATATTTTGTTAGTATAGATATGATTTGTTGTTGGTATCATATGAAATACCAATGTGTGCTGTTAGTCTAACAATTAAGTCCAAGAATTCCTCAATTCTTTCCACTACTTTTGCTTTTTACAATTTTTTTTTATTCTTCTACCTACCCTACTACCTCCATATTTTATTACTTTTTCAAATTTCTCTTAAAACTCCGCGCATAGAGAAAATAGAGCAAGTATTTAAAAACGGAGGGAGTAACTTACAACATTTAGGCTATGTCTGACAATTAGCGTTTGCATGTAAGTGGTGAACTGTTTTAACCAGCTGTTAGCTATTTGCATTAGTAGTTTTGCCTAGTTGAGTGTAATTAACTATTTTTATAAAAGTGTTTGGTAAATAATTGTTTTTTATCAACTGCTTTAGAATACAAAACTATCAAAAATGCCCTAGCAGCTCTTTTAAAAATAAAGCTTCTAATATGAGCTCTTTGAAAAATAGTTTTTGGGTCCAAAAAGCTATTAACTAAACACCCTCAAGAGATTTTAATTTTAAAATGGTCAAAAAGTTCTTTTTTGCTTTAAAAGGCATTTTTTTTTTTCTTCAAAAAGCTCCTAATAACCAACTAGCCTTAATGTTTTATTTATAAGGTACTCGTAGTTTCTTACAACATTTTTTTTATAAAGTAGTTTTCAATAATATCTAGTATGTATAAGATAGTTTTTCACAAAAAAAAAAAAAAAAAAAAAAAAACCTTAAACGATTAATCAAATCGTGTAAGAGAGTACTTTAATAATGTTTCCTTATACTTTAATAATGTTTCCTTATGGAAACTAACGCTTTTCCAATTTACTTAAGATACGAAGTATTATTTTTAACTTTTTTTTTTCCCTTCAGTTTTGTATTGCTATTAAAGAAAGAAGTTTTAAATAGGAAAAATCTCAACATTGCTGTATTTTTTTTTAATAATCTCAACTTTGAATTATTCTAAAATAATCCGAACTTGGGGACTGTTTACTTTCTTCAATTCCAATTACCGGTGACCGATTGAATGGGTTAATTTTTTTATTTTTTAATTTTTCAATGATACGTGTTGCAAGTTAATTGTTTAAAAAAAATTAAATTTAAAAAATTAAAATTACAAAAAAAAAAAAAAAAAACCCTGTCACGGTTCTCACACCAACCAAACCCCATTTCAATTCCATAAGATCCAGCCACCCTAACCCTTGACGCCTGATGCCGACCATCCAACTTTAATGCCCGACGCCGGCCGGCCGCCACTACCCTTTTCTCCCCCACACCGGTAAACCATAAACCCCTTCCCATCCTTTGAAACCACATCCCCACCGAAACCACCTAAACGGAAACCTCGCCCTCACCTATCCTCCACCTAGGAGCAATTGGTGGCAAGTTGTTGGAAGTTGGCTAGGAAGTGGTGAGTAAGCTAGGCAGTGGCGAGTTGGCTAGGATGGCGGTTTGGGGTTTTTGGAAATGGGAGAGATAGATGGTTTCGTGGGGGAAATGGGAAAGAGTTTTAGGGAGGGGGAAACCGACGGCGCCAGGGGTGGCAGTCCGCCAAGGAGGGAGGGTAGCGGGCTTGGAAGTGGTGCTGGAGGTTAGGGTGAGCCGGTGGGAGAAGAGGATAGAGGCTTGCTGGGTTTTCTGGTTTTTTGTTTTTTTTTTAATTATTTTTTTGACCAGGCAAGACTAGACACGTGTCAAGTGATCTGATATAATATGTCATTGACTTTTGTTGACCAGTTTCGAATTGATGAAAGTAAACAACTCCCCAAACTTCAAATTATCCCAGAATAATCCAAAATTGGAAGCATTAAAAGATAATACAGCAAATTAATCAACATGAATCTCGTCTATAAATTTATTTAATGTAATAATAATCTTGATAATAAACCTCATAACACAACTCTTGTACGTAAACTTAATACTTATAGTAAATAAGGATACAGACCAAAAAAATGGTACACTTTGTCCAATTAGTGCAACTCAGACTATTTGAGGGATTGTTACAAAATTGCTCACTTGGACAAATACTTAGTCCCACTGAACAAAATATAATTGTAAAAAAAGTAAATTATAGAATACGAAGTAATAATTAACTAACGATGTGAAGAAACAAATGAAGATGATATATAAGCTGCAGTACGTATGCATGCAGCAACATGCATGCAGCTAGCAATAGATTATTGATGCATGTTTGATCATCAGTATCCAGTCTCGGCTGATGGAGGAGGAGGGGGTGGGGTAGCTGGGGTTGCAACCTGTGCCGGAGAAGTGAGGTTGCCACAAGGGTTGACGCCCACGGCCTTGACATTCAGGCAACCGTTCATTGGGGCTTTGGATGTACCATGTGCCCTAGCAACCCCTGCATCCTGGTCCACTGTTACAGGAGACACAGGCAGTTGCTCTTCGAGGCGTCGAGAAGCCGAGACAGCCAAGGCCATCACTAGCATTGCCATTGCCATGATCACCAAAGACTTTTTGAGTTGTTGTTGTTGTTGGGCCATATTGGTGTTAGAGCTACTAGATGAGAAATTTTGGATTTTTGAAAATAAATTCTAGGAAACCAATAAATGGTATATTGATAAAATTGTAGGTTGAATTAAAACAACCAACATTGTATGTATTTATAGAGGATTTGTCCGGCAAATAAAAAGGATTGAAAATTGTTAACGTAATTTTCTAAGAGTATGTGGTGCTCATGTTGTTAGATGCTTTCAATAATCTTCCATAGACTACGACGACTTGATTGACTTGTTTATACTCTGATGATATTATGATTAGTTATTATTTTGTATTACTATGAGTCTACAATGATTATATATAAATTATATTTTTCTTTTAGGTCCCGTTTACTTCATCTTATTTTTATTGAACTGAAATTATTTTTGTTAAACTTAAATTATTTTTACTGAACTGATATTAATTCAACTAAATTGAAATTATTTTTGGTGAATTGAAATTATTTTGACTCTTTAAGTTTATTTAGGCCCTGTTCTTTTCACCTTAAAAAAATAATATTAAGTAAAAATAATTTCAGTTAAGTAAAAATAAGTTCAGTTCAGTAAAATTAATTTCAGTCAGTAAAAATAATTTCAGTTCAGTAAAATTCAGTTTTCTTAAAGAAGAATTATAATAGAAAATCAGTAAAAATAATTTAAGTTCAGTAAAAATAATTTAAGTTCAGTAAACTTAATTTCAGTTCAGTAATATTAAGTTCAGTTCAGTAAAAATAAGTTCAGTTCAGTAAAAATAATTTCAGTTCAGCAAAATTAAGGTGAATCAAACAGGGCCTTACTGATTTTTACTAATTGAACTGAAATTAATTTTACTAAAATGAATTATTTTTACTGAATTAAAATTAATTTTATTGAACTGAAATTAATTTATTAAATATTATTTTTTGTAAGGTGAATTGAACAGGTCTTAGTCTTTTAATTATTTTATTAAATTATTGTAATCTTGGACACGTGCAACATGTTTGGCATTGCCCAGAGCCATAAACGAAAATGCTAAAAGTCGCAAGTTGTGATAAATAATTACGTTCTAATTATGTCCCTTTAAATATTTGGGAATAATTTTTTCCATTTAAGTGCGAGTACAAAGTAATTCTTTTTTTCTAAAGTATAATACACACCTGTGTACACACACACTGACACACATACATAAACTTATAAAGTTGACATTCTTAACAAGTGACGCCCAAGCCTGTTTAACACTCTATTTTGATACCAAGAGTACATAATGTCCTTCCAATAACCTCTAACATGTGATTTTATTGGATAACAAGCAAGAAAAGGAAATGACCCTTTATTATAAAGGAAAATAACTTCAAAGTTTAGACACCTTACCTACACATGACTCACCTTTTCTGTATACAAAACCAAACTGAAGAATGAGACATCAGACACACAAATTAAAGAAACATCAAGGCAAACCAGTCAAATTAAAAAAGGTAATCAAAATGTTGTGCTTAAGAAGAGAAGAGAAATTATATAGATGGATAACTATGAGTTTAATTTTATGATAAAGTAAGAATGTGTTAACCGTTTATATAAGGGTTTTGAAAGAATTATTTTGGATGAGTAACATCCTATAGTTGTGTTCACGTTGTTAAATGCTTTAAAATATTTTGCCATGGGTTACAAATTGGATTTGTAAATCAAATGATTAGGCCGGTTTAATAAATAATGTAATACTATACTTTAATAACGCAAGAATTACACTTTCATTTGTTATGTATTTGATCTATTCATCAAAGACTAGTCGACTAGTGATAATTAAGGTGATATAACACTGGCAACGTCCAGCATTTAGTTTCCTGGTATAGAGCTGCCAGTTTCTGACCAAACCGTTAAACTCGATGGTCTCGAACCGATCCAAAAAGGAACTAAACAGTTAAAAACCCGTTTTTTGAAAACCGAAAACCAATCAGACCCAATTTTTTCTAACCTGAAACTGAAATGAACCGAATTTGTGTGAACCTTTACTAACCTGACCTGTATCAAGCCAAAACATTACAACCCGAAACTGAAAACAACCCGGCCGAACCAATTACATTTGAATCCGACCCATTTATAAACCTGGTTAAAATCCAATAAACCTGAATCGGTCCAATCCGTAACCTGTTGTGACTGAACCATTAATAACCCGTAACCCATTATGACCGAACCATTTCCAACTCGTAACTTGTTAAGACCGAACTGTTTAAGACCCAAAACCTGTTGAGACCAAACCGTCACCGCTAACCCATTATGATTGAGTCGTTTATATCCCATAACCCAATAAGTTTATGATCTGATCTGTTTCAACCCATTACTTGATAAATTAAAACCCAACTTATTTATGACTTAACTTGATTATAACATGACCCGTTCCTACCCGTTATCTGACTAACTCGACTTGATAATGATCCGACTCGATTTTAACCAAACATCATGATTTGGACTGAAACTCGCTTCAAATTTGGTAAACCCGTTTTCAAACCGACCAAGTTCAAGTCAAACCGATTATGACTTGAACCGATAATTAATGACCGGACCTTCAATTTCACTCAATCTGTCTTGAACCGAAACCCATTTTCAAACTGACTCGGTTTAACCCAAACTGATTATGACCCGTCACGATTACAACCCGAACGATTTTGAACCGAAACCCACTTTAAACCGGCTACACCCGTACTCAAACCGACCTGGATCAACCTAAAGTAACTATGACCCAAACCAACTATAACCCGGCCCGATTAGGAGTTGACCCGAATAAAAACCACTACAATAAAAAAAAAAACCAAATTGATCAGACCCATTGATTTTCAAAACTGACCCAAACCGACCTGCTAATCATTTCAACCCATTATAAACCGAAACTAATAAACCTAACCCAAATCGAAACTGTTTACCCAAATTGACACCCCTAGCCTAGTATATTATATTGCACGGTATGACGACAATTTGTACAACCCCTCTTTCTCTAGGGTTGAAACGTGGTTTAGGTGTGGTGGAGGAGATTTCAAGCAAGTTGTATTAGTTTTGGGAATGAAAGCGACGGTTTCGAGAGAGTTTTGAGGTCGTCGGTAAATGGTGGAAATCCAGTATAGTTAGTATTTTACAACATTTTCCCTTTTCTTATGTAGGGCTTGTTCTCATACGATTATTTTTAGTTCAATTCAGTTCAGCTTTAATAAGTTAGTTTAGTTCAGCTCCTAATTTCCTTCTCTTATAAAATACTCATTTCGGTTCAGTTCAGTCCAACTCCTAATTTCCTTCTCTTATAAAATATTCAATTCAGTTTAGTTCAGCTCTATTCGGTTCAGCTCATTTCAATCAATGAGAACAGACTGTAGTTTTTTTACAACATTTTACCTTTATTAGGTACATTATTACAACTTTTTTTATTAGATAGTTTCTCACAAGATATGGATTTTATTAGGTAATTTTTGACAAAAGTCATTTTATTAAGGAAAAATTAGAAAATAACACCAAAAAATTGTCACAATTTTGATAATAACACCACCAAAAAAAATGTTTTTATTATAACACCACAAAAAAAAAAAAAACCAAAAATTTGCTTTCACCACCACTTAACTTTGCCATCCAAAAAAACCGTTAAGTGGGCCCCACACAGTACACGTGTCAATCAACTATTGGATAAAAAAAAATAAAAACCCTATAATCCTAACCCAGCCACCACCACCACCACCGGCGCCCATGGCCGGCACCCCAACCCAGCCCCTAACTCAACCCCACCATGGTCGACACCCCAACCCAGCCCCTATCACTGTCTCCCAGACGTCACCGAACTACCCAGACCCCAAACCAGCCAGCCCCCATCATCGTCTCATCGCCGTTGCCGAACCACTCAGACCCCAACCCAAACCAGCCCAAGCCCCATCATCGTCTCCCCGCCGTCGCCGAACCACCCAGACCCCAACCCAAACCAGCCCAGCCCCCATTATCGTCTCCCTGACCCGAATCCATCGCCAAACCACCCAAATCCAACCCTAACCAGCCCAGCCACCATACTCCTCTACCAAATCCAACCAAAAGTTGTCGCCAAACCGCCGAAACCCTGACCCAGCCATACCCAAACCCACTAACTGCCCTACTCCTCTCACCCTCACCTTGAACCAAATCGGGGTTCGGGTTCTTTCGTGGTACGTTTGGGCTGATTTCGGCAGTGAATGGGTGGTCGGTTGGCTGGTTTTGTGGGTCAAGGGTGGTCGGTTGGGATTGGGTGACGACGGTGGAGGCTGAGTTGGAGAACGGCGATAGGAATGACGGCGCCAATGGTGGCTGGGTATTTTAAGGGTTTTCCTTCTTTTTTTTAATTTTCTTTTTTTTTGTTTTTTATTTATTTTAATCCAATGCACAATTGACACGTGTACAATGTGGGACCCACTAACTGTTTTTTGGTGTTTATTTATTCTAAAGAAAAAAAGAAAACTTTAAAGTGAGAAATAAAAATATTCATTTGTTACAAATAAAAAAGGATGTCTGTTACGTAGCCTTACTTTAGAATTTCTTATTTTGTAATGTGTGTCAAAATAGGGGACTACATATGTATTTTCATTTTCCAATATTATACAAGGTAGGTCATTTGAAAAATGACTACCATATTATTTTAATGATATGTTATATGATCGATTTATTTTTTCACGTTATAAAATGACCATAATTAGTCTTATAATATTTATAATCTAAATATAAATTTTGAAAATTTTAATCCAACATAATATAAATATTTTTTGAGAAACTATAAAATAAATACTACTAATACTATTTAACACCATTAATAAAGTAATATAATTAATTACTAGGAAATTTATGTCAATTATAAATTATATATATAATCATTAAAAAAAATTTGAAAGAAATTATTAAAACATTATGGTAGTCATATTTCAAACGACTACTGTAAAAATGTTTGATGAGGAGATATATGTAAGGTCTTTAAAATATGCAGCCCCTCTGTATTAGATGTACAAATCCATACTTATATGTTAAAAAGTGTTCCTAAACACGTTTGTGCACGTAGATCTGTACTAATATTACGCCACGAAACTATTCAACCAATATTGCGCTAAGTCACCACTAGCATTGTAGCAATGATTCCATGTCATTATTAATGAGAAAAAAAAACCCCCTACAAGTTTTGAGCAATAATGTGACCTCATGGTCTTAATTACCATCTCAACTAATAATAATTCTTGTCATTTATATACTCATAAATTAATACTCCGTATATGTTTAAGTAAGCACATAAAAAGGATAAAAAAAAAAAATTATATAGTCTAGAAAAAATCAATAAAGAGGAATAGCTTTAAAAAAATTTAGACAATGTTAAGTAATTTTTTTTATCAATATTATGTTTCAAAATAGTAACCCGGTGCAACGCCTTGGCTACACACTAGTTTTATTTTTTATTATTTTTTTTAAGGTTGTATTTGGTGTACATTGTAATGAATGAAAGCTAACATTTTTATTAATTAGGAAAATAAAAACAAAATACTTTATTTAACTACATAATTAGTTTTTTTTTTTATTTGGTTCAACCCGGTTCACCCTTTGGGCTAATCTGGATTCGGGGATCAATTTTGGGTGATTAGGTTTCAGTCTCATCCCAATTGTTGTTGCAAGGGATCAAATACGGGTTTTTCGGCTCTCCCTACCAACTGTAGTCTCAATCACCACTACAATGAAAACTGGAAAAGCTAGTTAATTTGACCGGAAAAGCTAATTCGACCAATGAAATAAAAATGCACGCAATTGAAATTGCAATTACATCAAAGCTCGGCAAACCATCCAATTTTGGAACCAATTGTACAGTAATTTCCAAATGCTTTAATGCTAATTACCTCAAAGTTTATTACTGTTAGTCTTTAAGTCGTTGAGGTTTCTTCATCGTCTTCTATGTCATTTTGTTGGTTTCTGGGTTGGTTTGGTAGGGTTGTAGTTGGGGTTGTTCGTCGTCATCTTCTTCAACTAGGGGTTTCTCGGTCAGTTAGGGGTTACTTAGTCGACTAGGAGTTACTAGCTAGGTCGGGGCTACTGGGTTGGTCAAGAGTTACTCAGCCCTTGGTTTACTAGCTAGGTCGGGGTTAATATGTCGGTCAGAGGTTACTTGATCAGGAGTTACTAGGTCAATCAGAGGTTACTTAGTTATGGTTACTTGTGTGTTACCATTACCTGGCCACACACAAAATTTTTTATAGTTACAAACCTGGTTTCAAATGTAGAACAATTTCCTGAATGCGATTATATGTAGTAGTTAAATGCTAAGGGCTCAATGAAATTGATCGAGCACATTGTCTTTCATCTCCTTTCATCTTTTATCAAAACAATAAGGATGAAGACTTGAACAGTAGTTTAGAATTGAATAATTATTTTCTAAAAAAAAATACCGTAAAAAATTAGCATTAAGGTCATTAATAAATATTTTTAAAAAAACTTTATCCTGAATTATGAGTTCGATTTGATTCTGACTGATTCATGTTTTTTTATGTAGTATACTTTTATGATGAAACGTGAATTCCACATTTATTCGATTTGCATATTATCTCATAAATTTGTAAGACAGCCGGTGTAGGATAATCGATAGCCAGCACTTAGCAATGTTCTTTAGGACTTATTTTCAATTCAATTTAGTCCAGTTCAATCTAGGTCGGTTCAGTTTAATAACTCAATTCAGGGTTTAGTTCAATTATTGGGTCAGTTAACATATTTTTATTATCAAGCAATTATTGAAAGATAATTTCACAGGTACATATATTGATATATGCTATAACATGCATGCAAGAGAAAGGAAATGAACAATATTTAATTTTAAGAAAAAGAGAAATAACATCATTGATTAAAGCTCAATACATTTACACACCTTTTGTGTAAATAAAGGCTATAGTATATAAAGCCAAACTAAAAAGAAAACAAACCATGCCAAAATGAAGACGTACATTAGTACATAGAATGATACAAACAAGAAGTCAAAGTGCTTATAAAGAGTCAAACGTAATCGCAACAAAGAGTAACGCATTAAAATAATGCAGCAACAATATCAGTTTTGGCCAGGAAGTTTGCCATCCAAGAAAGTGTTAACATGGCCTTCAATGGGAGGCCCCATGCTCCCACAGGCTTCGACGGCAAGCCCATCGGCGTTAAGACAACCGTTCATTGGGGATTTGGTTGTGCCGGATGCACGAACGACCCCTGCATCAGCACTCACTGTCACTGTCACCGGAAGATCAACCAGGTTTCGGGCACCCGAGACAGCATAGGCCATCACAAACATTGTCATTGCCAAGAATACTAAAGACTTTGTGAGTTGAGGAGCCATTTCTGTTTAAAGTTTTTAGTGGTATGAAATCTTATGAGGCAGAGAAGAGAATATGTGAGTATGAGTAATTATGAGTGTAATTTTATGATATGCAATGTAGTATTGTATCAATCCTTTATATAAGGGTTTCGAAATTATTAATTAAGATGTTTAACATCTAATAGTTGTGTTCATGTTGTTATATGCTTTAAAATATATTGTCATGGATCACGAATTTGGATTTGTGTATTATACTAGGCCGGTTTAATATAATACTTTAATAATGCATGATTTACAATTTTATTTGATATGCATGTAATTTTTTGTGATGTGATGTAAGTGAAAGACGGGGACTACAATATCTTGTTCCAATAATATACTTGATTGCCTCAAAAATGTCGTTTTCATAGAGATATTTGAAAGGTCTTTGAAATATGAAGGACCTCTGTTCACATAAATTGTTACAAATGAAGGAAAAGTTCTTATTTAATTATATTATAAAGATAAACACAAAAGACTTAACTATGATTAATTCGGTTGGATGAGAGATGTTTTTAACAAATGTATACGACTCTCACTCTATTCTTGGCTTGGACAATTGGACCCTAGGAAAATGCCCTAGTTACTTTGGCTTAATTACGAGCTTGGTTTCAAATTCAAATCAAATTCCTAGATGGAGTTACAATTGAATACGGAGTTCGATATATATCTTTATGTTTGACGTTTTCCATAAAAAGAAGGAATATAGAGTTTCACATACATTTGTTTTCTAGTTCCTATTTCGTTACAATGAAGCCTAGAAATTAAACTCAATCTATATCTGTACTACATTCTAAAGTAATTTAATCAATATAGGAGATACTTGGCATAATTTTGTGAAAAAATTTTCCTCTAAAATTCTATTTATTTATTTTCTTTTAAAAAATCTATTAAAAAAATCTAAATTCTTTTAATAAATTTTTTTTATACATAATATGCAACACATAAGAATTTAAAATATAGACAATAATAAATTCAAATTTGAAACAAAAAAAAAGTTACTTAAGTCATTTAATTTCAATTAACTCTATTTCCATAAACTATTATTCTTAATAAATCTTGCTTTATAGATCCGGTAAGAACTCTCATTATATAAGAACCCTAGTTTTAATACAAGAACCAATTTCAACCGTAGGATTATATTGAGATGAATGGTTAATAAAAATGGATAGCAAATAATGGCATTATTATTGTAATTATCAAAATCTTTCACCTTTAATTTTCTTTCTCTTCAAACCTAACCCAACCTCTTTATTTTCTCTCTCCTAAACTATAATACCCCAGAAATTCCCTTATTTTAAAATACTATTTTTACACTAATTAAAACTATTTAAAGAAAATATCCAAAGTATTACCGCCACCGTGGTAACAGCTAAGACTATTTTTCAAAGTCACACAACGGGAGTCTAAAATAAAAACCAACTTTTAAAATAAAACTTATATTCACAACCTCAAAACGAAATAGAAATAATTAAATCACAAGTTGGAACCAATCCAAACATGACCCTTTTAAAAAAAATCCAATTTTAAATAAACACGTCAAGGTTAGTCCATAATAAACAACTAAAACATAAAACTAGGAAAGCATAGCAAGTATCTCTTGACACTCATTCCCATCATGCTTCAAGTACCCGTCACTTCCCTTTATTTCAAGCCTCTACTCACCATAAAATGGGTCATAGTAGGGTCAACCAAAAGAAAGCCAAACCCAAACATAAAAGTACGAATCAGCAAAAACTGAGTACATATATACCACACTAACATGAATATCCTATCAATAAGAATAGTATTAAAACATGCTTGTCATACAATCACAGTCAACTTACTTTGACTCATAACTAGCAATATTAATTATTAATTAATAGCTTTGGATTACACATCAAACGGGTTTTCTTCCTTAAAAATATAGCCCATTAAAATGGAGCCTCCAACCAGGGAGTTACCCAAATTGGCATCTACTATGTCACACCTTCGTGACGGAATCCTAGCGCATAAATAATAATAAAATAAAGTACAGCGTCCTGAACACCTGTAGAAGCTATGCTCAATTATAAAGCCACATAACTCCCACTAGCAGAAAAATGGAGATTGACACCGAATTAAGGCCACTGGTTTTTACTGGTGGGAAAAAAATTGGGGAACTAGGTAAGGTTTTGAGGAGAGGGTATTGGCACCGGTTCAAACCGAACCTGTGGGAAAAATAATAATCCCAACGGTTTGAACCGGTGCCCTATTTATTAAAAAATACGCTCCCTTTATAAAACCCTAACCCTACCCCTTCTCTCTCCTCTCCTCCTTCTCTCTCCTCTCCTTCTCTCTCTTGCTCTCTCGTCTCACCCCCTTATCTCCTCAGCTCTCTAGTCCCCTCAAATACCACTACCACCATCGCCACCAAGACCGACAACCCTCTAAGCCCATCGACAACGTACACCTGGTCTCCTTCTTTCTCACCGCCCTCCTCTTCTTTTCCCTCAAAGGCCACCACCGCCACTAACCACCGCCGCCACCAAGACCAACATCAACAACAACATCCTTTGCTTATTTTCTGGTCAAATTCGAGGTTAGTGCATGTTTTTGGGTTTAATTATTCGAGGTGAAGGTTTCTGGGTTTAATGATTTATGTTAAATGCCTTGATTTTTTTGGGTTTGATTGTTGTAATATTGTTCAAAATTTATGGGTATAATTGATTTTGGAATTTTTTTACGTTTAATTGATTTTTCGAGGTTTCTGTGTTTAATTGATTTCGGAATTTTTTCTGAGGTTAATTGATTTTCAAAAATTTTCTGAATTTAATTGATTTAGAAATTTTTCTTGGTTCAATTAATTTTTGAAATTTTTAGGGTTAATTGATTTTCGAAATTTTTGGGGTTTTTCGGGGATTACTATTTTTTTATTTTATATTTTTTTAATGTTTTAAGTTCATGAAATTTCTAGATTTTATAAGACAATTTTTTTGGGTTTTCATCCTTTTCTCTTTCTCTTTCATTCATTACTAAGTTCACGAGTTTATGGGTACGTGCATGAGTTTTCTAGGGTTTTTCGCATTTTTTTTGTGAGTTTTATTAATTTCTGGGTTTTAATTGATGCAACAAGGATTCAAGACTTTGATTTTGGAATATTGTTTTTGATGTTGTAATTTTTTTATTTTTTTTGTATTGTATAATAACAATTTAACGGTGAATTTCATTGTCTGATTATAATTCATTGTAATTTTTTTTTGTATTGAACAATAACAATTTATTGTTGAATATAATGTGATTATATTTCATTGTCTTTTGCACTCCTGTTATATTGATTGTGATGTTGTTTTCCTTGTATTTCATTGTCTAATTTCAAGTGCAAAAAGTCAAAAAAAAAATTAATACATGAAATGGCATCGGTTAACCGGCGCCAATTTACATTAATAAAAAAAAAACCCCGGAATAGTTTTGCCACCGGTTAACCGTTGGTTTTTTATTTTATTACCATCGGTTAACCGGTGGCAATATGTGTTTTTGCCACCGGTTTTGAATCGGTGGCTTTTTGATTGAGAATTGCCACCCGTCAAATGCTCTACGGTTTAAAACCAGTGGCATTGAGGGGTTTTGAACCGGTGGCAATTTTACTTTTTCTACTAGTGTCCCCTCATATGTTCATACTCAAGGTATATAAATTCCAAGAGTTTTATAATTAGTGCGTATCCTCTTACACTTTAAGTGATATATCAATTTAATATGTGAAGACTCCAACCAATCAATCAAGAACAAGCATAATAATTGTAGGCGTCGTTCGAAGTGCGCCTACGTTAAAGCATGTGGTGAATATGCTTGGCACTCATAGGAAGTGGGAATTGACATAACACGATTAGGGACAAATAAAGTAGGGAGCCGCCAACAAGTTTTTAAGGAACTTGTAAACCGTTCACGGATCATAAAAAGGCAACCTCGATAAGGGACAACGATAGACCCGTGAAGGTTACACCCCATTCATAATCCATGAGATTACTAACTCCATATGGTTCTGAACCACGAATGGAGGATCGGGAATGATGGTACGAAGTGATTCATGGAGTCACATTCATTTGTATTGGCATCTACTCGATTCTTATAGCGAAAAATGATTCCTGCGATCTCAAAGGCATGAAAACAGAGATTCAATTTGCTCCAAACTATTATTAAGCTAAATTGGTTTAATGTTAATGCAACACATAATTCTAATATATTGTGATCACTTGATTTAAACAACAAGATTAAAAGGAACCTAAACCGGTTGTCCATATTATCTTATTAGGCGTAGTTTTCAATTACATATTCCCTTTAAACATGCAATATAGTGATCAATAAACATAATAGAATAACATCAATATTGAAAGCAATTTAACAATAATTCCAACAATACAAAATCGTTAGAAAAATAATAGAAATAAAAGGAACATAATTCTTACTTTGATTCTGTTTGCTTGCAACTATAAAATAATAAACGAGTTAGTAACTTCAAGGAAATAATAATAAAACAATAACTGAATTAAATTAAATAAAGTAGAGTTGATTTGGGGCCAAACCCTCAAACAGTTCTACCTTTCATGCCTTGGCTTAAAGACATAACCACGAGTAAAGTATGGACTCCTGGGAGTGCTTGAAGAAGGAATTTTAAAAGAACAAGGGTAGGCTAGTGTTTTGGATAAAGCATAGAAGAGAGAAAAATAGAAAATTAATTGATGCCCCGTACATCAGAAATGAGGGGGTATTTATAGAAAAAATGTGATGAGGGAACACACGGAACCCTAAAATGATAAAAAACCCTAAAAAAGTATCCCGCGACACGGAAAAGTGTATCGTGACACGGGAAATCCCATCGTCAGACGGGAAACATTCCCGTGACACGGTGCACATTTTGTGTGACGCGGGAAATATTTAGTGAACGGGGGAGAAAACGCGTAAAGGGTTTACGCGGAAAGGACACGGAAATTCCTGTGTCACAGCAGGTTTCCCGTGTCAAGGGGAGCCCCACCGTCAGACGGGAAAGTTTCCCGTGACACGGTGGACTGTTGCCGTGACGCGGGAATTTTCAGTCCGCTTTTCCCTCTAAATTCATTTTTAACCCTAATTTCGTTCAGCATTTTAAGTGCCGGTTGATAATTTCGGGCCACTTTCTGATTTTATTATTATTTGGGCTAAAATAAATAAAATAAATAAAAAGTTTGGACCAAAATAAATAATAAAACAGTAAAATAAAAAAAGGTTTGGGCTAAAATTAAATAATAAGTTTGGGCTGAAATTAAAACTATGCTTTGACCAAACATCACGACTGATCCATGGACTATTCCAAAATTGAATTTAATTAAATACGATATTTTAAGCACTCTCGGGATTAAATACTGAACCCGACCAATAGTGGCGGTGAAAGGTTGTTCATCATCGGGTTTGGTTTTGGGGAGACATTTTTAGGTGTCTACAATAATAATCAACATATTCTTCCAATTATTTGACTAAATTAGTGAGCACATACTATTTATTTTAATTAAGGTTTCTTGCCTAGTTTGTGCACAAAATTACAAGATTACTACCTTGGTGCATAGAATGCATTAATAAACTCCTTGACTCAATCTCAACTTACTTGAGTGAGCAACATTTAAATAAACTAGCGTCCTTGACTCAACACCAATAATAAATTGGTGAGAATAAAATTCATGAATCATGTTCAATAATTTTAATTATAGCTCTTTTAAATACACATAAGCCTTGCTTATTAATTTCATGCTTCCTTGATACTCAAAAACAAAACATACTTCCATGCTTCACATATATTCAACTTGTATCATGCTTCAAATATCATATTTACATGCTTGCATAATAATTCATGTTCAACCAACATCAATTCCAAGCATATAATCAACCAAACATGCTACTAACTCATCACTTCAATCATAATTCACAATCCTAGCATGATACTACGCATACACAATTATTCTTGTGCACATACGTAACTTGAATAACGCCTTAACTCGGCCACACTTGCTAGAAATCACCAAGCTCGGAACTTTCTACAGTTAGAATACATAACTATAATTAATCCACTATTCTCACAAATTTTCAGCGACTATAATACTGTTTAAATCATACTAATCAACCCCTTTTAATTACAATAAAGCCATAAAACTTTTTCTTTAAGTGGGTACTTTAAATCCTTTCAAAAAGACTTAATTTTTATGACTTAAATAAAATGTTAGCATACTTATTTAGTATAAATCATCACCTTTAGACTAGGAAATTATAAATAATCATTAAAACCTTTTTTCCTTTTATGGGTAATCAAACCCTAACTCTATAATTAAAAAGTAGTGTGTCAATAAATTCTAGCATTAAATTGAAGGCTTTAAACTTATCAAAAATATGATTAGATCATGAATTAATCAATAACAACAATAACCTAGCCTCAATCCCTAACCAATTATACGAAATTCCCAATTTCTAGGGTTTATAATTTGGGGTTTTTTATTAAATAAAACACAAAGTATTGGGTTTATAATTTGGAGTTTTGATTAAATAAATAAATCGTCTTCTATGTCATTTTGTTGGTTTCTGGGTTGGTTTTGTAGGATTGGAGTTGGTGTTGCTCTTCGTCGTCTTTTTCAACGCTATTAGAGTAGGTTCGAAGGAGATCTATTGAAAAAGAGGACGAAGAAAAGGGGTTTCT
Source organism: Chenopodium quinoa (assembly GCF_001683475.1). Lineage (NCBI taxonomy): Eukaryota > Viridiplantae > Streptophyta > Magnoliopsida > Caryophyllales > Amaranthaceae > Chenopodium > Chenopodium quinoa. Next base: position 1,972,502 of record NW_018744693.1, on the reverse strand, counting down.
CGGTCAGCCGAGGGTTACTTAGTCGACCAGAGGTTACTAGCTAGGTCGGGGCTACTAGGTCGATCAAGAGTTAATATGCCAGGGGTTACTAGGTCAGTAAGGGTTACTAACTAGGTAAGGGTTACTAGGTCGGTCAGGGGTTATTCCGTCAGGAGTTAATAGGTCAATCAGGGGTTATATGCTATAACATGCATGCAAGATAATCGATAGCCAACACTTAGGCCCTGTCATGCCTTTAGAATTTATTTTCATTTCAGTTTAGTTCAATTCAGTCTAGATTAGTTCAATTTAACTCAATTTAGGGTTTAGTTCAATTATTAGATCAGTTAACATATTTTAATTATCAAGCTATTATTGAAAGATAATTTCAATTCACAAGTACATATATTGATATATGCTATAACATGCAAGCAAGAGACATGAAATGAGCATTATAATATTTAATTTTAAGAAAAAGAGAAATAACTGTTATGAATTATATATATAGAGAGAGAGAGAGCTAAAGAAGTATTTTACTATCTGTAATATTATCGCACTACAGATGAAAATGAGAATGGGTGAATTTTCAAGTGCATTTCACCATGTATTTATTGTAGAAACATGCTACTACTAGATATACATTAGTCATACATATAGGTTACTAGGTTTGGAAAATATTGGCTAATGCATTTAATGGTGATGACCAAGAAGACCAAATAATTGTGTGGCATTCACACAAGTTACTTCATAACACTCCCCCTTGAATGCCCACACAAAACTGAGTAAATGTTGTCTAATTAAAATCTTGCTAGGAAAATATTCTATTATATGATGTAGTGTACTGCCTCATTAAAAACCTTGTCAGGAAAAACCCATTGGGATAAAAAACCTGATCGAAGGGAAAAAGAGTGCAGTGTATATAATGCTCCCCCTGATTTTAACATAGTTTATGAAGACGACGCATCCCAATCTTGTGGACCAACTGCTCAACACTCTTCGAAGGTAGGGACTTTGTAAACAAGTCTGCAAGATTATCAGATGATTGGATCTGTTGGACATTTATCTTCCCCTCCTTCTGCAAATCGTGTGTAAAGAACAGTTTTGGGGATATATGTTTAGTCCTATCACCTTTAATATATCCTTCAGTCACTTGTGCGATACATGCAGTATTGTCTTCGTAAATGATGGTTGGATTTTCAGTTACTTCTTTCATCCCATATTCTTCTTGGATATTGCCGATCATTGACCTTAGCCATACACACTCACGTCCTGCTTCATAAAGGGCAATCAACTCAGCATGATTTGATGATGTCGCAGTCAAGGTTTTCTTTGTTGATTTCCAAGAAATTGTAGTTCCACCATAGGTGAACAGATATCCAGTTTGTGACTTGGCGTTTTGTGGGTCTGATATATATCCAGCATCTGCATATCCGATGAGGGTGGCATCTTGCCTTGATTGATAAAACAAACCAAGATCTTTCGTTCCTCGTAGATATCGTAGTAAGTGTCTTACTCCTTTAATTTCCAGTGTCTCTTCGTTGGTGCGTTACTAAACCTGGCTAACAAATTCACAGAAAAAGCTATGTCTGGTCTAGTATTGTTAGCTAGATACATTAAAGCCCCAATTGCACTTAGATATGGCACTTCAGGACCAAGGACATCCTCATTTTCTTCTCGGGGTCTAAATGGATCATATTTCATATTCGAAGACCGAACAATCAATGGGGTGTTTGTTGGGGTCGCTTTGTCCATGAAAAAATGTTTTAACACTCTTTCAGTGTAGTTAGATTGATGGACAAAAATACCATTATTTAAGTGCTCAATTTGCAGTCCAAGACAAAATTTAGTTCGTCCAAGGTCTTTCATTTCAAATTCTTTCATCAAGTATTTTGCAGTTCTTTCAAGTTCATTTGGAGTTCCAATGATATTCAAGTCATCAACATAAACTGCAACAATTGCAAACCCTGATTGTGATCTCTTAATGAAAACACAAGGACTGATTTGATTATTCTTAAACCCTTCTTTCATAAGGTATTCACTAAGACGATTATACCACATCCTTCCAGACTGTTTCAATCCATAAAGTGGCCTTTTTAATTTTATGGAAAGCAAATGTCTAGGCTTGTGGTTTTCTGGTAATTTTAGTCCATCTGGGACTTTCATATAAATGTCAGTATCCAGTGACCCATATAAATATGCGGTCACTACATCCATCAATCGCATCTTTAGTCCCTCTGAGACTGTCAAGCTTACCAGAAATCTTAACGTAGTTGCATCAACTACGGGAGAATATGTCTCCTCATAATCAATCCCTGGAATTTGAGAAAAACCTTGGGCTACAAGTCTTGCCTTGTACCTAACAACCTCATTTTTCTCATTTCGTTTTCTCACAAATACCCATTTGTATCCAACTGGCTTTACACCTTCTGGTGTAAGGGTTATTTTTCCAAATACTTCTCGTTTTTCGAGTGACTTTAACTCTGTCTTCATTGCCTCTTTCCATTTTGGCCAATCATGCTTGCAACGACATTCTTCCACTATTCTTGGCTCACTATCATTTTCGTCAGATGCCATTTCAATTGCAATGAAATAACCAAATATTTCATTTACAATAACATCATTTCTATTCCAATAATTCCTGGTAGAAACAAAATTTATTGAAGTTTCATTGTTATCGATGTCATGGTCATCTTGTTCATCCCCTTTCGGATTATCATCTTTTTCTTTATTCTCATCTATATTTTCTTGATCTTCCGTAAGGGGAATGTTGTTGATCTCATCGGTTTTTTTTTAGTTTTCTTGGTTTAGAGTCTTTTGAACCAAGTGGTCTTCCACGCTTTCGGCGTGCTAGAGATTCATTTTCAGTGATCTTATCACCAGATGGAATTTCGATTCGTGCAGGTGCATTTTCAGCTGGTATATGTGATTTTGTCACTTTCTTTGCATCTATAAATGCATCAGGCAACTGATTTGCAATGCTTTGTAAATGAACAATTTTTTGAACTTCTTGTTCACACATATTTGTTCGTGGATCAAACATTGACAATTGTGTTGCATTCCAAATGATTTCTATTTCTTTCTTTCGTGGGTCCACTTTCTCTCCCCCTAAGGCTGGGAATACTGTCTCATTGAAATGACAGTCGGCAAATCTAGCCGTAAATAAATCACCGGTCATTGGTTCAAGATATTTAATTATGGAGGGTGATTCTAACCCAACATAAATTCCCAGCCTTCTTTGTGGACCCATCTTTGTTCGTTGGAGTGGAGCAATAGGAACATACACCGCACAACCAAAAAATTTTAGATGTGAGACATTAGGTTCTCGACCAAAAACTAATTGTAGTGGTGAGAACTTATGATAGGTAGTTGGTCTCAATCTAATTAGAGTTGCCACATGTATTATGGCATGACCCCAAGCAGATGAAGGCAATTTTGATCTCATCAATAATGGCCTTGCAATCAATTGTAGTCTCTTAATTAATGACTCAGCGAGTCCATTTTGTGTATGAACATGAGCTACTGGATGTTCTACAACAATTCCAATCGACATACAATAATCATTAAATGTTTGGGATGTAAATTCCCCAGCATTGTCAAGCCTTATTCTTTTTATTGTATGGTCTGGAAATTGTGCTCTTAATTTAATAATTTGATCAAGAATTTTTGCAAAAGCAACATTTCTACTGGATAAGAGAATTACATGTGACCATCGAGTTGAGGCATCAATTAATACCATAAAATATCGAAATGGTCCACATGCAGGATTAATTGGTCCACAAATGTCTCCTTGAATCCTCTCTAAAAATGTTGGAGATTTAGTAGCAATTTTGTTCATAGATGGCCTTATTATTAATTTGCCAAGTGAACATGCATAGCATGTTAATTCATCTGATCGAGGGATTTTGACATTCCTAATTGAATGTCCTACTGAATTTGCTATAATCCTGTGCATCATTCCTGTACCAGGATGACCCAAACGATCATGCCATAAAGTTAGCATATTCTTATTATCTAACTTCTGGTTAGATATTGAATTTATTTCAACTGGTCGTATATCTATATGATATAACCCTGAAGAATATGCTGGCAATTTCTCATACACATGTTTCTTGCCATGTTTTTCTGCCATGAGGCATAAATATTCCTTTTGATCCACTATCATTGTTTCTAAATGAAAACCATTTTGACGCACATCTTTAAAGCTTATAAGATTTCTTCGAGATTTACTCGAATATAAAGCGTCATTAAAGATTAATTTTGTTCCATTTGGGAGTATTATGCAAGCTTTTCCAGAACCTTCTATTAGTTTGGCTAACCTAGAAATGGTATTAACATTTGCTTGAAACAATTTTAACTTTAAAAAATATTTTCTATCCTTCGGAATAGTGTGTGTTGTTCCACTGTCCAAAAGGCATTGAAACTTGGAACCAACTTCGGACGGATCCATATCTTCTAAAATAATAAGTATAAGATTAGTTTAAGATAATTAAACTGGACTTACTTTATTAATGATGAAAAATTAAAAGTACATAACTTGAACATGAAAAACATAAAGAAAAGTACATAAAGAAAACATAATACATATCATAGTAATTGATGAATTATCTAAACATGATTATTCTCTCCAAAGATAAATTCACCACCAGCTTCACCATTGTCTATGAGGAAATCAGATACATCAAAGCTAGTTCCAGGGACATTTTCTTCATTAACGCAATTTGCTTCGGCATGTTTTTCTTTCCCTTTAATGGAAGCCTGGTATAGTTCTACCAGATGTTTGGCCGTACGACAAGTACGTCCCCAATGTCCAGTCATGCCACATCTATAACATGTGTCTTTTCCTTTTGTGGTGGCTTGATTTTTGTTTCCTTGTTGATGCCCCCTTTGAGTGTTGTTTCTAGGGGGGAAATGACCTCTACCACGGCCATGACCACGTCCGCGGAAATTTCCACGACCTCTTCCATGATTATTATATTTTCCACGTCCACCTCTATGAGCAACATTTGTCTCAGGTGGATTTGAGCTTTCTACAGCATTTGTTTCATTGAATGCTTGAGACCCAGTTGGTCTTAGGTTGTGATTCTTCAACAGAAGATCATTATTCTTTTCAGCAACCAATAATGTAGAAATAAGCTCAGAATATTTTGCAAAACCTCTTTCACGGTATTGCTGTTGCAATACAATGTTGTTAGCATGGAATGTAGAGAGTGATTTCTCTATCATTTGCACTTCAGTGACTGGTTGATCACAATATCTCAATATTGATACAATTTTATATAGTGATGAATTATAATCACTGACAGATTTAAAGTCCTGAAATCTCAGGTTTGTCCACTCAAACTGTGCTGAAGGAAGGAGTACCCTTTTGTGGTGGTCATACCTTCCTTCAGGCTATCCCATAGTTCTTTGGGATTTTCCACCATTAAATACTCAGTTTTTAAACTGTTATGTAAATGATGCCTTAAGAGAACTATAACTTTTGCTTTCTCTTGATCAGTAGGAACTTTAACTTGAGCAGGGGCATCTTTTTCGTTTCCTGGGATGGTAATTTCTTTGATTGTATGTTCCAATCCCCGAGCCTTTAAATTCATTTGGGCATCAACTGTCCATTCAAGATAATTATGTCCGAACAAGTCTAATACGTCAAATTGTCTTTTCATCAAGTCTCCCATTTTAACTACAATCAAATAGATAATTATTATTAAGTCAATTGAGTAAGTGATAATTAAAGTAATCAAATTATAATCATAATAATAAGCCATTTTAAAAACATATTTTGCTTCTCCCCCTTGGGTTATTATTATGATTTACATAAAGTTAAGCTAAAATAAAATATGATAATTACGTTAGTTAAACAACAACAGCAATAATAATGATAATAATAACAATAACAATAAATACTACTACTATTACAACATCACCGACAACAACAATAACAACAACAACAACAACAACAACAACAAAATAATGACATACATTAATGATAAGACAAAAGGAACATTTATTATAACAAAATGCACTTATAATCTACCTAGAAGACAAAAAAAGAACTTGAAGTACTACGGAGATTACATGCATTAATTCCCTTTGTCGAAAAACCGAGCGCTACTTATGTAAAATGATGAAAATCATCATTGCCATTAATAAAACTACTAGGGCCATAATTAAAACTAAGTATAGCTTTAATTTCCTTAAATCTTCTTCAAAGGTAAAGGGGTGTGGAGGTTGTCGGTTGCCGGCGGGAAACATGGTGTGGTGGCCGGGAATGAGCGAATAAGGGAGGAAGAGGAAATAATTTGAGTAAAAGTGAGGAGGGGATAAGGATTGTATGGTGAAATAAGGGGGGTGTAATCCGCTTTTTATAGGGGGTAAATTATCCGTTTCAGCTTTACACAACTGTAAAAATATCATACAATGTTCTAGTAGAATGGTAAAAAAAAATTGTAATCAAACTATTAATATTTACAAACGTAAATAAGTATAACACTGGGATGCAAGCCGTAGTGGTCCGAGAACCCTAATCTATTCATGAGGTCAAGGGTTCGAAAACTGAAAGAAATATAAAAGGTGTGTAATCTGAAATAAAATAAATATAAAGGCTGCATCATTTTTTTTCATTTTAGTAATTATGCATAAGTATGTAAGTATGAACATGATTTGTGTGACCATGAAATTTACCTTATTAACATGCATACAACAATAATTTCCACATGCAAAAGTAATTATATGTTACTTTCTATAACCATGCATGAGAGTTACCAAACTAAATATCATAAATAAGGTACGTATTGATATCCTCATTTTTATCAACATGGCTAATTATGTAGAGTAATTTTGTGGAGAAATATATTGTGAGTTTCTGGTTTAGAGGATCCCGTATGGGCAACTATAGAACATACTCCTCAAAATATATTTTGTGAAAGAAATTGAAATTTTTTGTAAAATTGGATAATCGGTATAGGTATACCTGATTGAAGATGGTGCTGATAACGTGTTATGAATTATATATATAGAGAGAGAGCTAAAGAAGTATTTTACTATTTGTAATATTATCGCACTATAGATGAAAATGAGAATGGGTGAATTTGCAAGTGCATTTTCACCATGTATTTATAGTAGAAACATGCTACTACTAGATATACATTAGTCATACATATAGGTTACTAGGTTTGGAAAATATTGGCTAATACATTTAATGGTGATGACCAAGAAGACCAAATAATTGTGTGGCATTCACACAAGTTACTTCATAACAATAACATCATTGATTGAAACTCAATACGTTTACACACCTTTTGTACAAATAGAGGCTATAGTATGCATAGTATATGCATAGTACATAGAAATGATACAAACAAGAAGTCAAACTAGTCAAAGTGCTTATAAAGAGTCAAACGTAATCGCAACAAAGAGTAACGCATGAAAATAATGCAGCAACAATATCAATTTTGGCCAGGAAGTTTGCCGTCCAAGAAAGTATTAACATGGCCTTCAATGGGAGGCCCCATGCTCCCACAGGCTTCGACCGCAAGCCCATCGGCGTTAAGACAACCGTTCATTGGGGATTTGGTTGTGCCGGATGCACGAACGACCCCTGCATCAGCACTCACTGTCACTGTCACCGGAAGATCAACCAGGTTTCGGGCACCCGAGACAGCATAGGCCATCACAAACATTGTCATTGCCAAGAATACTAAAGACTTTGTGAGTTGAGGAGCCATTTCTGTTTAAAGTTTTTAGTGGTATGAAGTCTTATGAGGTAGAGAAGAGAATATGTAAGTATGAGTAATTTTGAGTGTAATTTTATGATATGCAATGTAGTATTGTATAAACCCTTTATATAAGGGTTTCGAAATTATTAATTAAGAAGTTTAACATCTAATAGTTGTGTTCATGTTGTTATATGCTTTAAAATAATTTGTCATGGATCATGAATTTGGATTAGTGTATTATACTAGGCCGGTTTAATATAATACTTTAATAATGCATGTATTACAATTATATTTGATATGTAATTAATTGATCTATTCAACTAGCTAAGAAAGGTGGTTATTATGTTGCACGTCAATTAAATTCCTTATTTTAGCATTAATTTTTTGTGATGTGATATGGATGAAGACGGGGACTACAATATCTTGTTCCAATATTATACTTGATTGCCTCAAAGATGTCGTTTTTAAAGAGATATCTTTGAAAGGTCTTTGAAACATGAAGGACCTCTGTACAGGTACATTGTTACAAACGAAGGGAAAATTCTTATTTAATTGGGTTAATGTGGTCTACTTCACGGGTGATAGATGTTTTTAGCGAGGTATATGGGCCTCTATTCTTGGCTTGAACCCTAGGTAGATGTCCAAGTTTCTTTGGCTTAATTACGAGCTTGGTTTCAAGTTCAAACAATATCTTAGATGAACCAAATTCTTAGATGGAGTTACAATTTAATACGGAGTTCTATATGTGTCTCTATGTTCTGACGTTTTCCATTAAATGAAGGAATATAGTTTCACATACATGAGTTTTGTAGTTCCTATTTCGTTACAATGAAGCCTAGAAATTAAACTTGTAACTATATATACTTCGGATTTGGAATTTTCACTTATAAATTAGATTTAGAAAGTTCTACCTCAAGAACTTTACTTATATAAGCTCAAAATGTAATGTTTCAGGACCAACTCAACCAATAAAGCTTAAGCTGATGGTTGAATTCCAAGAATATGGCGCTTAATATTCCGCTAGAAAGTAGGGGTGGATATGATTTGAACCTGCGATCTTTGTCTCACGTATACTGCGATACCATGTTACAGGATCATTTCAACCAAAAGCTAAAAGTTATGGTTGAAGCCTAAGAATATGTTGTATACTCTATCACGTACAACTCAACATAAGTACTATATATATATATATATATATATATATATATATATATATATATATATATATATATATATTATCAAACTATTCAACTAATATTTATGAACAATTCAATTCACAATAGAAAGATGAAGGCAACAATGGAGCCTATATTCTTTTTTCGATTATTGTTGAGGTATAGCTAACCTTCTTAAACAACACATGTAACGACCACACATTGATGAAATAACAGAGAGCTAAACACTTTATAATGCTAAGAAATCACTCCTCTTACTGCCACATGGTTTTGGAATGGAACGAACCTCTTTGGACTTGTAACTTGGACTATCTCTCTCTTGGTGACGTTTGCGGTCTAGACCTATATTTAATATCATCTTTCATCAAAATAGTGAGATTAATATATAATTCGATCATGAAAATTTTAATATATTGGTCATCAATATATATGAATAATTATGTAATAATTAGGGTCACTAAAATTTTGGCCCGATCACTATGTTTAACATCACTTCAGCTGACACCTACGGATCTCCAGTGCAACATAACATTATTGTGAACCATGTCCAGTTAAGTTTTTCCCCGAATTTATTATCTCTTTGATTTAAAAGACTATCTTGGGTTGATCAAAAGCCAACAATTAATGGCCCAAAAAGAACATAAATCTTCAATATAATATAACTAGACATTTTTATAAGGGTTATCCTGTGAATTTTCAACCCGACCCGTTTTCTTGGGTCTTGAACAAAGTTTTTTGACCTGTAATCCGATATAACCTGAACTCGTTTAACCCGTAAATTGGTCAAATCTGTGACCCAAAGTGACCCAACCCAAAATCACTAGTGACGTGGAGAGACCCGACCCGACCGACTTGATTGACAGATCTAGTTATGCACCAATTATATATTGCAAGAACACACACCATCTATATCCTTTTAAAGATGTTAAAGTGAATGTGAATTAAGGGCTGGTCTTAATCATTTTTTCTTCATGTCATGCATCCTATTGGGTTCGAATTGAGTTCAAGTTGAATCAAGTTCGGTTGATTCAATTCGGGTTCAAATCTACTCGGTTAAGGTTTGATACGTATTTGAAGTAGATTATTTTATTTTCTAGTTAAGGATTGGTTTTGGGTTTGATCAATTTTGGGTTGGTTCATCGGTGGGCTGGAATCAAGTCAATGTTGGGTGGGTTAATTGTCGAATCGGGTTACATTTGGATCAAGTAAAGATTAGGTTGGGTTTGTCAAGTTCGGATTAATTCAAGTATAACTCATCAGTTTATTATTATGTTCATGTTTGGTACAATATTTGTCATTGTATGGTTCTTTTTGTGAAAAACTGAAATTAAATCAACTGGATACCTTATTTATGTTTTTGTTACCTCTAAAACATGTCGTGACATTATTATTAGATAACAAGAGAAAGGAAATGACATTTACACCATTTTTAATTTGTATACGTAAAGGCTAGTATACAAAACTAAACTGAAAAGCAAATAAACAAACCAAACTGAAGGATACATGACTAGTTGACTACATAAAACGTACAAATCAATGAATTGAAACAAGTCAAACCAGTCAAAGTGTTTAAAAAGTAAATTAAAAACAGTAAACTCCACTAAATTAAAGAAGTGCATGAAAATAATGCACCATTGACGTGAGGCAATTATATGATCAGTTTTGGCCAGGAAGTTTGCCATCTAAGAAAGTGTTAACATGGCCTTCAATGGGAGGCCCCATGCTTCCACAGGCTTCGACGGCCAGTGCATCGACGTTCAAACAACCGTTCATTGGGGATTTGGTTGTGCCGGCTGCACGAACAAGCCCTACATCCGCATCCACTGTCACTAACACTGGAAATTCATCGAGGTTTCGGGCAGCCGTGACAGCATAGGCCATGACAAACATTGTTATTGCCAAGAATACTAAAGACTTGGTGAGTTGAGGAGCCATTTTGGTTTAAAGTTTTTAGTATGAAGTCTTTGAAATACAAGGAGAATATGTAAGCAAGAGAGGTGAAAATATAAATATTGAGTTTAATTTTATAATGTGCTTGGTACGATTGTATCAACCCTTTATATAAGGGTTTCGAAATGATTAATTAAGATGAATAATGTGATAAAGCTATATATGCTCAAGTTGTAAGATGCATTAAAATATTTTGCCAGAATACATTATTAAGATTTGTAAATCATATTATTAGGTTTAATTTAAGTACTTTTAACAATGCATGAATTACGCTTTCATTTGATATGTATTATTTGATCCCTTCAATGATTCACAGAACACAGCTTGCAGTTTAATTGCCTAGGATATTATGTTGCACTTCAATGATTTGGATTTATATATGCGATTTCTTTTAAAATGTTGCTTTTAAGGAGATATGAAGTATACGTATTCAACTATTCAAAAAAAAAAAAAAAAATATACGTATTCAATATATGTGCAATGGTATGGGCCGGTGCACAAGATTGAGGCCCATTTAAGCCCTAACCCGACCCAAGAGTAAACGGATCGGACAATTTTCAACTTTAATGGGCTTTATATTGATCTCTGCTAAGTGTTAACCATATCAATGTCTAAGTATACTTTAAGGAACCTTATGAAATGTACTTGTAGTATTTTACAAATACACTTTAGAAGCTCTCTTATGATACCTTTTTAATACGGAGTACTATAATTTCAATAATTGGAAGTGTGCAAGTGATTTTATTGGTGCAAATTAAAATCAAATGATAGTATTAAGGGTACCCTTGACCCCAAGCTAAGAGCTGGCTTAACCTAAATTTGATTGTATTTCATACACATCCAACTACATACAATTGTAAACACGTAACTCGTATTTAATTAATTAAGTATTTTCCTATCCAACTACATATGTATTAATTATGTATTCCTTAAAGTATACTTAGACATATACTTGATTAATTAATAAATATTTAGCGTACAAGTTTTTTTTTTTTTTTTAAGAAAAACGTAATTAATTAATTAATTAATAAGAACTATACATGTAATTAATTAATGAATATTAGCCTATACACTATTAATACACATATTCATTAATTACGTATAACTTATGAGAACTTCGTACTGTACTAATTAAGTATAATTTGCATGAATACTTTGCCTATCCAAATTAATATTTTTTTTTATGGGTATCCAAATTCATATTTTGTATAGGTAAAAGTCTCATGAATTAATTGATGAATCAAGATAGGCTAATAGAATTATGCATTAATTACGTAATTTTATGTTTGTGTGATCCAATTCAATTATTTACGTAATAATTTACATATTCATGAGAACTAAATATTTAATTTATTACTTACATGTATAGGCTAAATATTCATTAATTGATTATGTGTATAGCCTAACTATTCATTAATTACAGAGGTTTTTCAGTGCGGCAAGCTACATGGTGCGGCACGGTTACTTGTATGGGTTACTTGTAGAGTGTTACTTGTATTATGAGGTTACTTGTATCGTAAGGTTACTTGTATCGTAAGGTTACTTGTATGTGTTACTTATATTCTGAGTAACTCGAGACCAAAATCCCATACCAAACCAGTAACACCCTACAAGTGACCCCTGATCAAAACCAATAACAGCCATACAAATAACCCTAGAATACAAGTAACACATGACAAAACCAGTAACACCCTACAAGTAACCCCGACCAAAACCAGTAACACCCATACAAGTAACCCCAGAATACAAGTAACACCTACAAGTAACCCCTGACAAAACCAGTAACACCCTATAAGTAACCCCGACCAAAACTAGTAACGCCCATACAAGTAACCCCAGAATACAAGTAACACCTACAACTCCTGACAAAACCAGTAACACCCTACAAGTAACCCTTGTCGCATCATGTGGCCAGCCACATACAAAAATTTGTACATTAATTAATATATAGCTCTCATGAATATTAATGTGTATAAGTAATCGTATAAGTAAAAGTTATACTTAATTAATGAATATTTATTTATACACGTATTCATGATAACTTATACTTTTTTTTTTTTTGACAAGCATGATAACTTATACTTAACTATTACGAAGTTCTCATGAAGTATTATGTATTCATGAGAACTAAATATTGTAGACACGTGACCCGTACTTAATTAATACTTAGCCTATCCAAGTAATCCAACTACATAACAATTGTATTTATCAAATTAATATACTTTGTATAAGTAAATGTTCTAATAAATTAATCAAGATAGCCTATTAAATCACTTGTTAGATTTTATGCACATAATCTCGTACAATATATGATTATTATCCTGTATACTACTATACGACGCTCTATATAAAGAGAGTCATTTCTAGGGTTTAATAAGGGTCAGATGGAACAAGTCACAAAGAGTCAAAGACCCCATCTCCTCCCTACTACATATCAAATATTATTGGTACATAGTGTGGAATAAGCTGACAAGGCCTTATACCATAAACAAATATTAAAACCTAAGCCTTTTGGAGAGAGAAATCAAGAGACCTACGAGAGTTGTTATACACAAATTATCAATCTAAATATTGGTTTCCTATATTTTTCTACCTCCTTATTTACTACTTCCTTCATTCTAGTAACATTGCAACAATTAGACTTTTACACTATTCGTCATGCTTGTTTGACCACATACTATAAATTTATAAGTAAAGTAGCATACAGTCATGTGAGGTCTTGTTAGATTCATTTTGTAAAACACTTTTACAATATCAACTTTTTATATATTTCAATTTTCACTCTTATATAAATATGAATATTTAGGATGCATAATTTCATCTTTGTTGCAATATCAGTGAGACAGAGGAAATATGAAGTAATAAAATTTACAATAAAACTTAATATAACAAAACTTGTTCAAAATATGGTAAAATAATGAGACATAAGATTCTCAGACAACAAATGAGACAATTTATAACGCTAAGGCCCGAATTTAATATAGCATTAGTATACTTTGGGCCAAATTGAATTATATGTAGTATCACACAAACAAACTTAAAAGAACTCTAAAATAAAACGATAATTATGGATCTTGATCTGCATCAGAGTTCCTTGGTGATCACTCCTTCTTGTTCTTGTAACTCTTGGAATAAAAATCCACAAACAAATACAAAAGAGAAGTATTAAACACCACACCAAAACTCCAAGCATATTTAGGACCAGAACATGGGTACTTCACCAAATGATAGTACAGTGCAACTCCTGCGGCGAAAAACCCGAAAATGAACTGTATAATCTGTATATTTGTGACCATCCTCTTCCAACTCGGCCGCACTCCAAGCGAGCACATTAAGTAGTACCCGTACATAACCGTATGGACCGACGCGTTCGTGACTACCCCTAAGGGAAACAACGACTGAGCCGCGTCGATCCAAATGTAGCACATGATCAACACCATTGAATGGTGAAAGACATGGAGAAATGACAGGCGTCTTCGGGTGCTATTCCCGTTTAAGAGAATCAAGAGTGTGTCTGTAAACTCGAGGATTTTGGACAAGTAGAAGACGTAGCCCCAGAAGAAGACGGGGCCACGTGTTGGGGTGTGGTTAGCAGGGAAGCAGAAGATCCAGTCGGGGTTGGGCATTTGGGATAGGGTGGAGAGGCCGCACCCGACGGCCATCAGGAGGGATAGAGAGAAGGAGAAGAGATTGTAGACTATGGAGATGGAGCGGAGGGGTAATGAGACGGGCCGAAACGAGTACCGGGAGAGGAGTAATGTCAAGGAGATGTAGGAAACAACGGTGAGAATGAGGAACTGAAGTGATGCACCATTTGTTGTGCCTGTTTTCCATTCAAAGTTGTGTATTGTTGGGTGATATACTAGCCAGTTTTTGGCTGTTTTTATCACTGTTTCCATTGTTATTTTGATATTTTTTTTGTATGGGGGAAGTTTGATGACTTTAGAGGGAAGAGAATAGAATGTTAATGTTTATGTTGGATGAGTCATTGTAACTTCTAAGATGGTTTCCTTTTATAGAAGAATTGAAAGTCTATGTATCATTTGCTTTGAATTAGTCATAGATTTTGAGTGTGATGGACTAAGGACTATGTCTTAATTGTCTTGAACTTGTTGAAACATTTTCATAATATATTTTAACTTATTATAAACTTATCTCAACTTATATTATAAGAAGAAAAAAAAATGAATCAAATAAACTCTTGGCCACTCTTTTCAAGAATTAATTAAGGTTTAACATTCAATCCTAATTGAATTCAATGAGATAAGTCACCTTGTTGGAAGGGTTCTCTTTGCTTACTTACTTACTTCCAAGAATCTTCTACTCACTATGTTTCCAATTAAAAGCCTCATTTACCTTTTGCAAAAGTTTTCAGGTAGTAAAAGTTTGGTTGTATGTAATGGTGAATATAAAAACAAGGTAGTCAAATTTGGTTGATCGAGAAGAAGTAAATAAAATAGTGTCTCTTTTCATATATGCTAAGATATATTGGGCAAAATGAGTTTTATTGGAAATGGAGGAGCTATATCAACATTATCAACATTCATCCAAGTTATAAAGTTTCAAAATTCTATCGACTTGTAATATTTCTTTGGGAGTATACATATAACTAATTTTTTGTACAAGTATAGTGTGGTACTATATTAACGCTAAAATCACATATTTCTCAAAATTTTAAATGGAGTAGAGAAAATTGAGCATATGACATATGGTACACATACCTTTAAATTTAATTTTGTAGGCTTTAAACCACATTAGTTTTTTCTAGTAAATAGTAATATTCTCTATTTGTAGTGGAATGTTTGGATTAGGTGAAAGGTTAAATTCAAAATGACTTTGAGATAATGTATAATGTGTCTTGCTAAACTCAAAGTCCACTTTTTCTTTGTGCACCAAATGATATAAAGTAACAAAATTTACCTTTGTTTTCATTAGTTAAAAGAATAACTTGTTATTAGCACTAACAAGCTCACTCTATCTCACACAATTTATGATAAAAATTTGCTTCAATTGAAGCTTCATTTTTACACACTCAACTTTAGGCACGCCGCCGGTACACGACCATTTTCAAGATTTTAAGCAACAACTACATTTATTCAAACAAGTAAATATCAAGTATTACTTTTATTTTATTTATTTTAAACTAGATTTCATACATGATATTTGCTAGAAAATGTTGCAACTTTAGCTTTTAGGTTGGAGAGGGTGATAGGTGGCTTGTAGAACCACACAAAATGTTCGACGTAATTTATGACTCTGCTTTGTTCTATATATTTTATTTGTTTTGTATAAGACAAATAAGTTATGTCATAATGAAAATTAATTCTAACATGGTCACAAAATAATTTGTACTCCATCCATCCCCAAAAGTTCAACCATTTTGGTCTAATTTTAATCTCAAAATGATCAACTCATTTGTATTAAAATACCAACCAATTTACAATAATATTTATGCAAAATTAGCTTTCTCACATAAAATTATATTTTTTTCATGTAATTTTATTACTTTCTCTCTCTATTTTTTATAACCCCATGTAAATTTATCTTTCCATTACACTTTTACTTTTTTTGTATTTAACTTTCTTAATACCCGCGAAATCAGTCCAAAAGGGTCATTTTTTCGGAGATGGAGGAAGTTCTATATTAATGAATATTCACATAGGTTCGTACTTCGTATAACATAAGCCTACAAGTGTTTCTACTATATAAATTGAATAAAAAAAGTCTTCATTCCTGCATATTTATTGATCAAAATGCATGCACATAGTCTTCTGTAGTCGCTTAACAAATGACGAGTTCAAATGTTCAGAAATTCAGATAGTATTGAAGTATTTAGGGTCTATTCTAATTGACTGAACTGAACTGGACTGAAATGAGCTGAACTGATTGAACTGAACTTGGCAGTGAACTTAACTTAACTGAATATTTTATGAGAGAAGGAAATTAAGAACTGAATTGAATTGAAAATAATCTGAATAAAATAGTAACTTAGTATTTTAGAGCCGAGTTAGGGAAAATGAACTATGAGATTCTCTCTATTGTTGAATATTTATAATAGTTTAAATAGTACACATGCCAAGGTTGGTAACCTATACTCCATATATGTTATTCAATATTACTCCTACTAAGATTTTTTAATTTTTTAAATGTTAAAATATATGTTGTAAGTTGAAACTAATGTAGGAATTTAGGTACTCTAAGCGCAGTTTTATGAATCATATTTATACGCACCTAAAACAAGATTACATGCATAATCGACAAATTTAATGGCTTGTTAATTATTCATCAATATGTAGATTATTTAACAAAATCTAAAATCATAAGATAGGAAACAACATTCCTAAAAGATAACCTACTATAACCATAAATCCTAAAGATATATTCATTATTACAAATTTTTTTATGCGGCTGGCCACATGGTGCGGCAGGGATTACTTATAGGGTGACACTGGTTTTGTCAGGGGTTACTTGTAGGTGTTACTTGTATTTTGAGGTTACTTGTATGGGTGTTACTGGTTTTGGTCAAGGGTTACTTGTAGGGCGTTACTGGTTTTGTCAGGGGTGACTTGTAGGTGTTACTTGTATCATGAGGTTACTTGTACGGGTGTTACTGGTTTTGGTCATGGGTTACTTGTAGGGTGTTACTTATTTTGTCAGGGGTTACTTGTATTCTAGGATTACTTGTAGGGTGTTATTGGTTTGGTATGGGGATTTGGTTTAGAGTCACTTGTAGGAGTTACTCAAAATACAAGTAACACCTACAAATAACTCATACAAGTAACCCCACGATACAAGTAACCAATACAATTAACCTCATAATACAAGTAACACCCTACAAGTAACCCATACAAGTAACCCCTGCCGCACCATGAGACTTGCCGCACTGAAAAACCTCTGATTCATTGTCAATAAGCAAAATATGTTACACATATATTTTCCATTATGATTTGATCCCATATCTCTAACACCCTCTCGCAATCGATTACTCTGTTTGTCACCTTCATTTTTTTTCCACATTGTTGAAGCCGATCGAGATGCACTAATTTGTGTCTCTGTTGATGTGGCCTTCAATTTTATTAATTTTTTTTTTTTTGAATGATTAGAACATTCATCTTTTCGAACTTGCAAAAAACATTATAACGAGAAAGTTTTTTTTTCTCAAACTCGTCATTCATTTGGTTTTTCCACACTCAAAGCATTTAAAACCCTTGTCTCACGGCACTAGAAGAACCAATATAAACTCTGTCTTCCAGGAGAAGCTATATGTCTTGTACCACAGAGTGCCAAAATTCTTTTTTTTTTAAAAAATCAAATTACAGGTCAAAGCTCAGACAGTCAGACCCTTGTTTTCACCTCGTCAACAAACTCACCAAAAACTTCCTCCCATGATTATATTGGGGCAAGCATCACAAACTACAAACAATATCACGCATGCATGATTCTTTTAAGTATTAAAAAATCTAATACCTCCGTTAAATGTATGTGCAACTTTGGGGTATTATTTGTGAGATATAAATATTTTAAAGTTGCGCATAATATTTAACGGAGGTAGTATATATAATTTTGGCTAAAGGTTCATCCCACCGGTAAGTTTAATATTCTAATCTGCCGGCAGGTGAAATTTTTTTTGCTAACACTCCCAAGATCTAACCCACTCTTGATACCATGGCAAATTTAATAGCTTGTTTATTATTCAATAGGTAGAGCATTTATACAAAATCTAAGATCATAAGATAGGAAATAATATTCCTAAAAGATAAACTACTATAACCATGTATCCTAAAGGTATATTCACTACTAAATATTATTGACTATAAATACTGAAAATATATCACCCATATATTTTACAATATGATTTGATCCCATATCTGTAACAATAACACACAAGAACCACATAATTATACGTTTGAAGCGTGATTTCCACATCACAACTTGATTGACAATTAGGGAGAGAATAAAGCCCTAAGCGTTGCTCGTCTATCGAATGAGTCGTCCACCAATACTAGATTGGTCAGATGAAGGAGAAACACCACGATCACCACCTTTGCGGACAACCGACACCACCATGAACCAACACCACCGTACACCTAGGCAGCGTAAGGAAAGACAGAGAGTGCCTAGAGAGAGTTTGAGAGGGTTGGTCTCATGTTTGCTAACTTGGGTTTTTTAATTAACAGTAAAAATTGTCTTATGAAAAACCTAGACACCTAAGTTTATAATCATATTATAATTAGACTAGAAGCAAAACCCAAAACCCTCTACACTCCTCCCTGTGGCCGACCACCTAGAGGGATGATGTCCAATATGGGTCTCTTCCTCTTATGCTCAATTATTTAGGCTTTTTGTGTGACCTTATAGGACATCAATTTTTGGATGAGGTCGCGCTCAGCCAGCGAATGAACATTTATTTCTGAACATTACATTATAGAAAAATGAACATTTATAATGTAAGAGTAAAATAAAGAGACAATAAAACAGGAAAAAAAAATTGTACATTCAATATCATATACGGAGTAATTGAACATTTCAATTGTAAATAAAAATGAACAAATGTTATTATTTCTTATTCATCAAAAAAAAATTTAAGTTCCAAGTTAAATACCTGGATTTGTTCAATTCTATATAATTTAATACCAATTAAAACAATATGTTTTTTTAATAATGAACAAAATTTTAATGTCTTACAAAGTTATAATATTAATGCATGAACATCCTTTATTATAAAAACAACCCTTTATACAACTGAGCAAGTATAAAAATTTGTATTAACTAAAAAATAAAATGAATATTAATTTTTATAAGAATGAACATTATACGGCATGAAAATGAACATTTATTTAATAAAAATGAATATCATACTGCATGAAAATGAACATTTGATTATTGAAAATTACAAAAATATTGTAAAATATATTCAGTTAGAAAATGTTTATTTTTAATATAGTACTAGGTTAAGTCACGTGCCATGCATGGTAATAATTAAACTTTATAACAAAAATTATAAAGAATGATGTTAATTTAACAATAATTTACCAAAAAAAATATTTGTAACAAAATAATAGTCTTTAATTAAGGATATTGATGGTTAAAGTTGTATCTCGACAAATGTGCAAATCCAACTATAACATATAAAAAAAGGAAGAGTATTATATAATAAAATAATTTTGTTTGGTTGATCTTATAAATGTTATGCATAATTTTTAAGATCTATATAAAGTATGCTACCAAAGTATTTTTTTCTATTTTTAATTAAAATAAATTTTAAGTTAGAGGAAAAAAATTGATAATATTTTAATAATCTTGGATAATGATATACCAAGTATTTCAATGCCTTAATTTTAATCTATGTTACTATATTTGTAACTAAAAGATTCCTAGTATATAAAATATATGTTAAAAAATAATAATAATAAAATTAATTGAGTATGATTGGATTAAATGTGTTGGCAAAATGGAAATAAGTATTATTGTAGGTTATTGGAAGTCATTCAAATTTGGCAAAAAAAAATAAAGAAAGAAAAAAAAAGCGGGAAATTTTTTAATGACATCATAACAAGTGTCACTTTAGGTTCGCTTTTAGTATAGGTTAATTGATTGATATGTTCAATCGATGACCTTAGTCAGTGTTGGCTGAGCGCAACCTCAGCCATTAACTATTGCTTATAAGATCTGTTTAGTTGGATTTTGGTCTATTTAACTAGCCTAAAAATCGTTATCTCTAGCTATGATATGATGTCGAAGAATGTTACTGAATGTACTTGTGGAAATCAATCTAGAGGTAATTAACTAATTACCATGGAGGATTATAATTATAATTTAACTACCTCTAGCTATTAACATCGATGCATTAATTTTTTGTCTTTATATTAAAAAAGTATACTTATTTTGTTAAAAACCAATAATTGATCCTACAAAAGACAACTGACACCCTATCATTTCGATTTATTTTTGTTAGCACTTAACAGTTAACAGTTGACAGAATATGAAAGCCATGAACCACATTGAAATGATAGGGTGCAGGGTGCAACTTCTCTTTAGTCTGGATCATTTTTTACCGGTGTCGACCTCCACCATTGCCGGTTCACTGTGGAATGATGTAATAGGTGCCGTCGTTTAGCATTACTTCACTATCGATCCAACTCATTCACATGCTAGGTATAACATCGTTCTTTTATTTTCTTCCCATTGTTTTTATTTTTTCCTCGAATTTTATATAATTATTGTTTTTACCTTGTCAAGCTCAATAATTTTTTTCCAATTTGGTTGTTCTAAATTATGCCACTAATTGTAATTGCCGATTTTTTTTTAATTTTATTTATGGTTGAGTGGGGCATTTATTTTGAACAGAATTAGGTTGTGAAATATAAAATTGTGATTTGCTAAAAATCAATTTTTTATTGGGGGAATCAGAAATCATGAAATTATTTTTGGGATTCAAATGGAATAGGGTGTTCAATTAGTGAATTGTGTAGCCATGAGCCGTGTAACTATAGCCCACTACCGGGCATGGGTTCATAGTTGTCCATATCACAATATAATTATTATTTTTTTTTTCCTTTTCCTCTTGATCTTCTTCCTCCCTTAAATCCCATTTCCCCACCTCCATGGATAGCTCCCATTGTCGGCCAAACCACCGCCCACCACATCTTCACCTCCGACAGCAAGGAACCCATCCCACCAGCCACCACTTTGTCAAAACCCAGAAACATGCAACCACCTCCATTAGAAATCACCAAAAACCACCCAAAAAAAAAAGAATGAGCAATGCTATGGAGTACTTCCGGCTGATTTTCATGGCCTTCTAACACAGATGCGTTCCTTGTCAGAAACACAAGCTTATGGCTCTAGCCATTAAAAAGGATGAGTTCTATGCTGAAATTGAAGACATTAATTGTTTGTCGGTGCTTAGTTATTATTGATTTGTATAATGTTATTATTAGTTAGTATACTGTTATTATTGGTTTGTATATTGTTATTCTTGATTTGTATATTGTTATTAAGAGGAGAGAGACTACTTTTTCACAGCATGACAAATAGTACGCAAAATTACATTTTTGCCCCTGATATGAGCCCAACGAGTCCATACCTGATTGTGGTCTATCACTACTCCCCCATGAGCCCATGATTACCAAAGTAACCACCTTTTGTGGGGAAATTGAAATCATAATAGAAATCTTGGGATGCACCAATTTCAATTTCTTATTAATTATTTGTGATTGTTTAACATACACACTTTTTGAGTTAATTCTTGGTTTCTAAGTCAATTACTTTGTGTTCTAAATTTTTAAGTATGTTTTGGACTTTTGGTTGCCTTAGAGATGTGCCAGTTTTGGCACTTATTTTTGCTTCGGACATTTTGTGAAAAACTACTTTATAAAGCTTTTTTTTTCTTGTGAGAAACTACCTAATAAAAAATGTTGTAAGAAATTATCTTATAAAAGGGTAATGTTGTAAGAGACTACTCTTGGTCGAAAAGTCACAAAAAAAGTGTTTTATAAGTTAGTTTTTCACAAAATGTCCTTTTGCTGCTTATCTGATCCGTCAATAGCCCATACTTTAACACTTTTTAATAAGACGCCAATTGAATAATTGATAAACGGGCATGGGCCACACCCGTCATAACTGTCCACTTTATACGATTAAGGAAGCCACCTCAAAATCATATGGCGATGAGGGGAGTAGCCCCTTACCCTTATAAAGTTGACACAATTATCTTTCTTTCTTCAATGAGGGATAAACATCCAAATACAAACTCTCACTTATAAAGTTGATCAATGTGAGACAACACATGTACACCACTCACATGTGGGTTTTCTGAGTGGTGTGTGGTGTGTTGTCTCACGAGCTCAGCTCCCCCTCACATGTGATTTGTCCATAATATTGATCCACATCACAACACAACCTAACCTGGCTCTGATACCATGATAAACGGGCTTATGACACACCTGTCACAACTGTCCACTTTATACGGCTAAGGAGGCCACCTCAAAACCATATGATGATGAGGGGAGTAGCCCCTTAACCTTATAAAGTGGACACAATAGTCTTCTTTCTTCAATGTGGGATACACATTTCAATACAAACTCTCACTTATAAACGCAGCCAAT
Organism: Chenopodium quinoa; assembly: GCF_001683475.1. Taxonomy (NCBI): domain Eukaryota; kingdom Viridiplantae; phylum Streptophyta; class Magnoliopsida; order Caryophyllales; family Amaranthaceae; genus Chenopodium; species Chenopodium quinoa. Next base: position 1,949,579 of record NW_018744693.1, on the reverse strand, counting down.
GTGGGACAACACACCACTCACATGTGAGTTTTCTCATGAGCTCAACAATAATGAAAAGGTGCAAACGAAGCAAGTAATAAAATACGGAGGGCATATATTACTACGTATTATGGAACCCATGTAAAGTAAATTTGGTGAAAACTACTCTTTTTAAAAAAAAATAAATTAAAAAATTATTATTATTAAACTTAATTCATTTAAATTTTGTCATTTTGTATTGAAAATTGTAGTGTAGTGTATTGGGATAAAAATTCGTGGCGCGCATCGACTATTATTTAATCTTTATAGATTGGATGTACATCCTTCACTTATCATCAATAGATTACTTGGTTATATTCTTCAAATATTGGATGTACAGAGGATAGCACGAGCCCCTCGGGTTACAACGTATGTCGTTTGCCAGTAGTCACCAGATAAGAATGTTAGTTGTTGGCTTGTTGCTAATGCTAGCCAGGGCCAAGTACCAACATGTAAAGTGATTGGAAGAAACATAGTTTTCACTGTACTACATTTACAAAAACAAAAATGTGAAAAGCAATTTTGGTAGATGTAGAACAATAATTTAATTAGCGCCACTCATACAAATTAAACTTGATTGATTTTAAAAGTGATAGGATTAAGTGTGACGTGTGTAAGGATGTCAATGGGACGGGTCGGGGCGGATGTTGGCCTTCCTATCCCAACCTAAAATTTTCATCCCCATCCCCGTCCCCATCCCCGCGGCGGGTCCATTTCTTATTTGATAATGACCAATTCAATCTATATCTATATTTATATATTAAAAAGCGTTCCTAAAACAAAATATATTCTACGTGTCACCTTTTTCAAGTTCGACATGTCAGCAATATGAATGCTTATAACAAGACTTGAACTCAAGATAAACAAGTCTTAAGTTATGAGTTTTACCATCTTAGCCATTTATTAATTGTGTTTTTTTATCCAACAAAATTATAGTTAAGTTAGATAAGTTAATTTGTATCATATTATACTATTGAAAAGTTTGTCAGGAAAAACCTTTTAAAGTAACCTTTTTGTCCAAAAAACCTTTTAAAAATTTTTTGGCCAAAGAAAACCTTTTAATTTTTTTTTGTTCAAGACAACCAAAACTCACTTTCCGACGTTGACTCACCATTCTCCGGCGTTGACCACGTGTTTACAGCATGTGCCACGCACATGACCCCTATTTTCCTAATTACACCCCACTTTGCCTAATTTCACACCATTTTCCCTCTAATTAAACACTCTCTCTCTCTCATACTCTCTGTATTCTATTTCATCTCCTTCTTTCCTCTGTGTTCTCAAATTCTCACGTCATTGTTGGAGTGTAGCAAAATCGAAGCAGTAGAAGGCTTTATCACCAATTTTCGACAACAAGTAAGTGATTAATTTGTGTAACTCTGACTTTTTCGATTCTTGATTGAGAATTAGGATTTTTTTTTCCCTTTTTAATTTTTCTCAATTATGCAGCGACTATGGGTCGAGGAGGTGTTACGAGGTGTGGTTGTGGTTTTCCTTTTGCGAAGAGGACTTCATGGACCCATGATAATCTTGAGAGTAGGAGAGAGAGAGAGAGAGAGAGAGAGAGAGAGAGAGAGAAGGAGAGAGAGTGTTTAATTGGAGGGAAAATTGTGTGAAATTAGGCAAAGTGGGGTGTAATTAGGAAAATAAGGGTCATGTGCGTGGCACATCCTGTAAAACACGTGGTCAACGCCGAAGAATGGTGAGTCAACGCCAGAAAGTGGGTTTTGGCTGTCTTGAACAAAAAAAAAGGTTTTTTTGGACAAAAAGGTCACTTTAAAAGGTTTTTCCTGACAATTTTTCCTATACTATTTGTTTCCATTGAGTTCGACAACTAAAAAATGTTTATAGCAAGACTTAACTCATAACCAACAAGCCTTACCATCTAAACAGTCAAATTTGATTAGCAAATTAAACAAGTACAACTAGCAACCCGGGGCATCGCCCAGGCCACACACTAGTTAATAGTGAAAAAGCTAACTTTTGCTGTGAAGTATTTTAACGCCCAAATTTGGGCAAATTTTTTTGGCGAAATTTGAAGTATTTTGACGCCAATTTTTTTCGTTTTATTCAATCAATCAAATTAAAATTCCATCAAAATAAAATCAAATATCAACTACTACAACGCAAATTACAAAATAGATAAGAAATTCCACAAGATATTGCACAGAAAAAATTTCAAAATTTTTTTTTTCAGAAAAATCAAAGATCAAACTCGAATTAGGGTTTAATATGCGATGTTATTGTTATATAATACATCAGTTTCTTCACCTCAAACTTGGATCCACCAAACCTCGCTCCGTCTTCTTCCTTTCGCCTATTTAGAGAGAAAACAGATAAGCTGGAGGACGAAAAAAAAGAAGCAAACACGGGTGGGCGTGCGAATTGGAGAAGAGAAGGAATAGACAGAAATTGAGAGAAGTGAATAGACCTGGCAAACGGGTCATTCGGGTCGGGTTTGGGTCTGGTCAATTTGGGTCTAGTCAATTTTGGGTCATCAAATATTTGGGTCGAGTTGAGTCAATTCATGTTTCGGGTCAAATTCAGGTCAACACTTCGGGTTAAGTTTGGGTTGGGTCAGTTTGGTTCGAGTTGGGTCAGTTCGGGTCGGGTCAATTTATAGGTACAATTTTCGGGTCAATTTCGGGTCGGGTCAATTTCAAGTCGGATCAATTCGGGTTCAATTCGATGTTGGGGTTTGGTAAGTCCAACTTACCGCGGAAACGACCCCGACCCAAAGAACCACTCGCAATTAATAAAACCATAAAGCATAACAAATAAACATAAAAGGATAGAATCGTAATTTACATTTGACGCGTGCTTCACCCGACCTAATGGGCTCTTACTTGAAAGCTTTAGCTCCGAAAATACCGAGCCTCCAACGGCATCCACCCACAAAGGACGAACACCGACTTTTTAGGTTCGATACCTTGGAATTAGCAAGGTCCGACCAAAACCCGAGTGATCAAATGAGTTCAAAGGTTTTCACAATGGTGATGCCTTTTTCAACTCTCTCTCAAGTGATTTTCCCAATACTCCAACTTGGGTATTTATAGGGAAAACAAGAGAGTGAAAAGGCTCTCCCATCAATGTGGGAGAATTTGATTTTTCCATTTTATTTTAAAGATAAAATAAAATAAATAATCAAACTAGTAATAAATAAACAAGTGGCCCAGCACAAGCGTGCGAGCTGCTTGGCGCTGCTGGCCAGCAAGCCCAGCATAGCTTGTGCGGGCTGCTTGCGCACTCGGCCAGTAATTCGCGCATCAATGATGCGGTCTGCTTGCTAAGTGCTTACGCGCGTTGGCCAGCGCTGCTAGCATGTTGTGCTAGCATTGGTGCATCTAACACGCACCAGCCAGCCTAAGCTTGGCTTGGTGCGCATGCTAGCCACCATGCTATACCAAATGCCCCTAGCACTCGATTTGCTCGGGGCATTCCGATGCTAGGGGTATTTTGGTTTTGTTGATTTATTATTTTCTTGTCTCGTCTTTTATTATTTTGACTCGACTTCCGATGCTCGGTTTCGACGCTCTAAGCTCGAATTTCCGACGTCTAAATATTTAATACTCGGGCGACAAATTAATTTCTTCCGAATTAATTCGTCGAGTCGGTTCGTATATTTGCTAGGGTGCGACCCGAAGGGTTCAGTCAAGATTAAGCTGTAATATTAATTATACATTAATATTACTGATCGGAAGCGGCCTCCACCCTGGCATTCCGATCACTTGACCTTGCTGAATATATTAGCTTTCTAATAATTCTGAACCCGCTATCAAAATAATACACTTGTTCGAAGGACACCATTCCTTTCAATCTCCCACTTGTCCTTCCGGACAAGTGCGCATTTAGTGTACAACCTTTTTCCTATGTCTCTTAATGTCTCTTCATGAACTATAAGGTAAGATTATTATGTCATCCTTATTACGTCCAGAAGTGTTTCTCAATTCCAAGTCCGACTGTCAATAAACAGATGATTTCTAAAATCCATCCGAGCACGGCCATGCATTTTACAGTCTCGCTCTACGAGAGGCCTTCTCTACAACAAAGACATCTTCCCTATTTTAGTAGGGGGGCATTTCCAGTCTTGTAATGTAGCTCCTCTTACTGAGAGTACCTAGCCGCCCGAGTGTTGCTGTTATAATCCCCTATTACGGCAAACGTTTGACAACATCAAAACGAAATAATACTCAAACAAGAGAACTCACAATACTCATGGTCAAGGAAACAGGTTCCGTTAGCCATAATGAGAAGTATACTTATGACGATTTTTAATCTCTTAAAGTATTCTCATAGGTCGATCCAGTATGGTTCTAAACCAATACCTATGCAAATGATTTATGACAGTCATGTCCTCGTAGCAAAGGAAACAGTGCTATAAATCAAACTACACACTAATTTCAATTGGTCATTAATCGTCCATCGTTTAAATGACCTCGATTAGGGATAATTTTCGATTATAATATTCAATGTTCACTTAATAGGTATTTCCTTATCAAGACTGGTCTTGATACCCTATTTTGAATATTCCAATAATCGAATGGACTCATTATTTAATCCTAAACCACAATTAAATAGCAAACGAAGTAATAAAATATTGCATGAAATTTATATTACTCCAAAACTTGAATGATTTTTCTTAGTGTCTTACATTAAATGTTCAAAATTTAACTAAAACACTAAACAGGGAAATCAAAGCCAATCTCCTACATGCCTGATTCCCATACATGCCTGATTCCCATTGCCTCAACGTGCTTGTTGTGCATCACTTGAGGCAAAGGCTTAGTAAGTGGGTCGGCTACGTTTTCATCCGCTCCAACTTTGCAAATTCTGATTTCACCATCTGATTTCCATTCTCGAATCATGTGAAACCGCCGTTTGACATGTTTGACTTTCTAATGTTCCCTTGGCTCTCTGGCCTGAGCAATAGCTCCATTGTTGTCACAATAGAGGGCTATTGAACCCTTTATGGAGGGTACAACATCAAGTTCACCAATGAACTTACGAATCCAAACAGCCTCCTTAGCTGCTTCAGCAGCTGCTAAGTATGCACTCGGCTTCAGTCGTAGAATCTGCAGTTGTACTCTGCTTGGCACTCTTCCAACTGAACGCTCCTCCATTCAGAAAGAAAACATCTCCAGATTGTGATTTGAAATCGTCTCTATCTGTCTAGAAACTTCCGTCGGTATAACCTTCAACAACTAATTCTTTTGAACCACCATATACCAGGAATTTATCCTTGTTCCTTTTTAGGTACTTTAGGATATTCTTGGCCGCAGCCCAATGGGCCTCTCCTTGATCTGATTGGGATCGGCTCGTAGCACTCAAGGCATACGATACATCTGGCCTAGTACATATCATGGCATACATGATTGATCCAATAAGCAAAGCATATGGAATCAAATTCATTCTTTCCCGCTCATCAGGTTTCTGTGGAAACTGCTTCTTGCTCAGGGTTATGCCATGTGACATTGGCAGGTGACCTCTTTTGGCCCCTTCTATGCCAAATCGAGCAAGTACCTTATCAATATAAGTACTTTGACTCAATCTAATCATCCTTTTTGATCTATCCCTATAGATCTTGATGCCTAGTATGTACTGAGCCTCTCCTAAGTCTTTCATTGAGAAACATTTTCCAAGCCAGTCCTTTACAGACTCTAACAACGAAATGTTGTTTCCAATGAGCAATATGTCATCGACATATAAGACTAAGAAGGCGATGTCACTCCCACTGACCTTCTTGTAAACACAAGATTCATCTGGATTCTTGATAAAACCAAACTTACCGATGGCTTCATTGAATCGCAGATTCCAACTTCTGCTAGCTTGCTTTAGTCCATAAATGGACTTCTTAAGCTTACAAACCTTCCCAGCATTGTTTTGGTCGACAAAACCTTCTGGTTGTGTCATGTACACAGTTTATTCCAAAATACCATTTAAGAAGGCGGTTTTTACGTCCATCTGCCATATTTCGTAGTTATAATATGCAGCAATCGCTAGGAGGATCCGAACGGATTTAAGCATTGCGATTGGTGAAAAGGTTTCATCGTAATCAATACCATGAACTTGTCTATAACCTTTTGCCGCCAATCTAGCTTTGTAAATGCATACATTTCCATCTTTATCGGTTTTCATCTTGAAAATCCACTTACATCTGATAGGTGTATAACCTTCGGGTAAGTCAACCAAGTCCCAAAATTGATTTTCAAACATGGAATCCATTTCAGATCTCATGGCCTCATGCCATTTAGCAGAGTCGGTGCTTGCCATCGCTTGCTTGTAGGTTGCCGGTTCATCTCCATCCATAATCAGGATGTCCTCTGATATCTCGTTTAATACTATACCAAGATATCTATCAGGTTGAGATCTCAGCCTCTAAGACCTACGTAGGGTAATGGATTAAGCATTTGCATTGTTGGTTTGACTTTGCACATTTTGATCATTTTGACATGCGTCAATAGATGTTGTTTGACTGTCATTCTGATTTTGTTGCTCATCCTCACGAACTTCGTCAAGTTCGATTTTCCTCCCACTTGTCATTTTGGAAAGGTTTTCCTTCTCCAAAAAGACAGCATCGCGAGCAACAAACACTTTGTTCTCCGATTTGTTGTAGAAGTAATACCCTTTGGTTTCTTTTGGGTAGCCCACAAAGTAAACCTTGTCAGATTTGGGATGAAGTTTGTCAGAAATCAATTTCTTGACATATGCTTCGCATCCCCATATCTTTAGAAAAGACAACCTAGGAGGTTTCTTTTTCCATAGCTCATATGGAGTCTTTTCTACAGCTTTTGATGGTGCACGGTTCAGTGTTAGTGCCGTAGTTGGAAGTGCGTGTCCCCAGAAAGAGATAGGAAGATCACTAAGACCCATTGTTGATCGTACCATGTCCAACAAGGTTCGATTTCTCCTTTCGGATACTCCGTTCCATTGTGGAGTTCCTGGAGGTGTCAATTCTAAAAGTATACCTTTTTCTTTCAGATGGTCATCGAATTCTTGGCTCAAGTATTCACCACCTCGATCCGATTGAAGGGATTTGATTTTCTTGCCAAGCCGATTTTCAACTTCACTCTGAAATTCTTTGAACTTTTCAAATGATTCAGATTTATGTGACATTAGGTAGACATAACCATATCTACTATAGTCGTCTATGAAGGTGATAAAATATCGGTGTCCATTTCTTGTGGTTGAGCTCATTGGTCCACACACATCAGTGTGTATTAGACCTAATAAGTCTCCTGCCCTTTCTCCTAGCTTGAAGAATGGCTGCTTAATCATCTTTCCTAATAAACATCCCTCGCAATTCTCAAACGATTCTAAATCGAAAGAGTCAAGAACACCTTCTTGTAGAAGTCTCTTGATGTGTTTGATGTTAATGTGGCCAAGACGACAATGCCACAAGTAAGTTTGGTTTGACTCCATGGTCTTAGCTCTTTTGGTAGTATTATTCACATTATAAACTTGTTTGTCCAGATCAAGCACATAAAGACCATTTTCAGAAGAACATTATCGAGATAGAACGAACATTCATTGTCTTTTACTCGAAATTCAAAACCCTTGGCGTCCAACGCCGAAATTGAAATGATGTTTTTGGTAATGTTGGGAACATAATAAACGTTATCTAGTTCCAAAACAAGCCCGGTGGGCAAAGACAAACTGAGAGTTCCTACGGATACGACAGTAATTTCAGCTCCATTGCCGACCCAGAGTTCAACCTCTCCCTTCTCTAGCCTTCTAGCGTTCCTTAGTCCCTGAGAATTGTCACAAAGGTGTGAGCCACATCCGGTATCTAATACCCATGATGCTAAGCTAGTGAAGTTAAAGTCTATAACGAATATACTTGATTCAGAAGCAACGGCTTCGTTCTTCTTATCTTCCTTGAACTTGAGGCAATTTCTCTTCCAATGTCCCTTCTTCTCATAGTAGAAGCATTCAGAGTCAGATTTAGAATATGCTACCTTCTTCTCTTTGTTATCCTTGGTAGCTTTAGGCTTAGGCGGAAAGTTTTTCCTCTTGCCCTTCCCCTTAAAGCCTTTCTTCTTTTCGCCTGAGAATTTGAACGGCTTGCCCTTTTTTTTATCACGAGCATATCATGCTTCCCCTCATCCTTGAGCGTTTGCTCTGCTTGCTTCAACATACCATGAAGCTCGGTGAGGGTTTTCTCCATGTTGTGCATGTTATAGTTCATCTTGAATTGATCATAGCCTTTGTGCAACGAGTGGAGAATGATGTCAATTGCCATCTCGGTTGAATACCCTGCATCAAGCCTTCCCATGTTCTCAAACAATCCTATCATTTTGAGTACATGTGGGATGACTGGCTCTCCTTTCTTGAGTTTGCTCTCAAGGATCTGCCTGTGCGTTTCAAACCTTTCAGTTTGGGCCTGCTCTTGAAACATATTCTGTAATTCAAATTTGATCTCAAAAGTTGTCTCCTTCTCAAAGAAAGTCTTTTGAAGCTCTGGAGACATTGTGGCCAACATGATGCATTTGACATCTCGATTGGCACTTTGCCATTGATTTAGGGCAGCCTGAGTCACCTCCTCATTGGGAGCCTCGGGCATTTCCTCATCAAGGACATATTCCTTTTGCTCTTGCATGAGAACAATTCGCAAGTTCCTTTGCCACTCAACTTCTCCTTGTCGAGAATTGAGCGTAATGAAAATTGGTTGTTTGAGTTATTTGAAGACATGATTCTACAATTGAAAGAATTTGTAATGAAAAACCATTCATGAAATTTAAATAAGATTGAATTCATGCATTTTAATCAAACTTATTTAAAACGTCTTATTCACACATTTAAAGTTGTCCCCAATTTGGTGAGAATAAGTCGATTCCAAGATCCGAAGAAAAAAAGAGTGGTTAAGCATGCTTTGGCTTGTCTTAACACTCAATCTCCTAAGGTAAGAAACGCTTTGCTAATGGCTCCAAGCCATTCTTGGTTGAATAAATCGTCGCATCTGATTCTCTCTCAACAATTTATTCACTTTGCCAAGACATGTTAGGACTCCATCACTCAAATCGTTGAGTACAACCAAAACAAACTTTCATACCTGGTATGCCTTACTTCCTAGGAGAGGTAGTGATGCCTCGCTTTGGCGTAGCCCACCATTACCCTCGTTCGGCCGGTAAGTGTTGTTTTGGAATGACAAGTTTTTACTCAATATTTAGGGACCTAGGGTTTCTATGTTGGTTGATTTAAATGAACTTAATTAATCATCACAACATTCGAAATCCTAAACATGCATCTAACATATAATTCATATACATAAACATATATATATCGAAAAACATAAATATATATGCATTTGGAAACTAGCATGACCCCTTGAGATCTTCAAATCTTCAAAAGGTCTTCATTTGCAACTTCATGGCTACGTCTTCCAAGAAACTCCATCTTCAAGACTTGACCATAATTAAATGCAACTACTAGTGTCTACGATTAGGACTAATCTAAATATTAAGGTACAAAAATACTCAACGGTACACAGACCGTATTTAGATTTACAAAAATACATCACGGATCGCAATTCGTATTTTCTATCCTAATCGGGCCCCACTAGTTGCCATTTCATAAAACCTGTGAGAGAATATACATTCCATTCATCCATTCACTATTTGTGAATGGCCCATGCATTTTACAACGGTAAACAAGTAACAATACAAAAAACACACGTGAACTAGTAGCTAATCTATGTGGTTAATCCAATTAACACACCTAATTAAAACTAGTCAAAGTTGTTTTAACCGATTATGTAAATAAGCACAATTTAATATTTGAAACTCCCACTAAATTCCGCATCCAACTTAATTAATCCAATTAATTAAGCCGGTAATTCCCAAAATTTGTCAAAATATATTTTTCCAATGCCGCTCAAAACCGAGGCCTAGCCTCCAAAATTTATTAAAATAATTGAAACAAATTAGATTAATAAAATAATTAAAACTACAATTTTTAAGCAAAAATACGTAGTCCAAAATGTCTAAGTGCTAGCACTAAGACACGTAGTGCTCACATTTCGCACAACCGTTAGATGCTCAATGAACGTGGGAGTGGGCCCGATGTCGCTAAGCGTTACACCGCCCACATCAGCGAACTTTCACACATCAAAAACGTGGCCCTTGATGGCCATGTTGAACGAATTCATTGCACTACATTGCTTCGCGAGCAACGTCTACGCATACCCCTAATTAAACAATGCATGCACCAAGTCCAAACGATACACCATGTGCTCGTGCCCCGCATCACCGCGCCAAAGCAGCCCCAAGTGCACGCAACACAACACACACGCACGCACGCACATGGCAGCGTGCTGCTGCTGTGCAACGCTGCTTGTGCTGCTGCTGCTTGCGGCCCCACGCACCAACCACGCAATGGCTGCACGCACAGGGCACGGCAGCCCCTTGGCAGCCACATGCGGGCTGCTGTGCAGCCCGGCTAGCCAAGGGCGCTCATAACTTGTTTTGCGTGCCATTAGCCTCAGGATTTGATCCCCAAAATTTTTGCGTGACTTTCGAAATTAATTCTAAATTAATTTTAGAACTAATTTAATGAGAAAATTAAAATTTAAACAAGTCTAACTCAAATAAAATTTTAAAGTGCATGCAACCAAAATAATTCCCCAAAACCATTCTTTAATTAAATTGATTTAACTTGGTGCAACAAAAATAATAGGAAAATATTAATTTAATTAATTTAAATTAACTTTGAGTTTTGACAAAATAAGAGAAAGTTGGAAAAATGAACATAAACTCAATAAAGATTCCAACTTTAATACTTGTGAATCCTTGAAAAATTATATCTTCCAATATGAAGATAAACAATTTTTCTATCACAAAGTTTCAAACTTTATGATTCCAATCAACTAAAAAAATGATTAAATCAATAAAGTTTAACAAAAATTCATGGAATTTAGTAATATAAAACCATTTTCAGAACACATTTTCCACCCAAAATTCACTTTTTTGGGTCGAAATCTGGGTTCGGGGCTGAAGGTAGCTTAAATACGAGGTTAAAATAGATAATACGAGCTACTAATCTTATTAGCAACTTAAACCAGAAAAATTAAGCCATAAAAATCACCTTGAAAAATATTATGATTTTAAAAATAAACGAGCGTGGCTCCGATATCGCTGTTGGGGTTTGGTAAGTCCAACTTACCGCGGAAACGACCCCGACCCAAAGAACCACTCGCAATTAATAAAACCATAAAACATAACAAATAAACATAAAAGGATAGAATCGTAATTTACCTTTGACGCGTGCTTCGCCCGACCTCATGGGCTCTTACTTGAAAGCTTTAGCTCCGAAAATACCGAGCCTCCAACGGTATCCACCCACAAAGGACAAACACCGACTTTTTAGGCCTGCTACCTTGGAGTTAGCAAGGTCCGACCAAAACCCGAGTGATTAAATGAGTTCAAAGGTTTTCACAATGGTGATGCCTTTTTCAACTCTCAATCAAGTGATTTTCCCAATACCCCAATTTGGGTATTTATAGGGAAAACAAGAGAGTGAAAAGGCTCTCCCATCAATGTGGGTGAATTTGATTTTTCCATTTTATTTTAAAGCTAGATTGGTGCAGCTTTGGAGGGGGTGGAGAAGAGAGTGACAGAGGACATGAATGCGGTCTAATGTGCCGAATATACTAAAGTCGATGTGCTGACGACTCTAAAGCAAATGCATCCTATTTTGGGTAATTTTACCCATGCCACGTGGTCCAACCAGATCGTGACACTTGTCATACCCCGATTAGTCCAAATTGGACCAATCCCCATTTGTCATGTGTCATTCTCATAATCTGGGAGAAAAGGCGGCCTTCAAGGGCCTAAATCCCGAGAAAGCCGTAATTCGGCGCAGCCTAACAGAATTAAATTAGAATGATCTAATCAGGGGCACATTTTCCGATGACCCTATAAATAGGGAGATTTCTCCTATTTTTGGGACACATACAATTATTACAACATAGCCTACATTCTCTTACATAAGAGAAACACCTGATCTCGGAATCCGAGAAGATCCTTTTTACTTTTCGTACCTATTTCATATTGTCCTACGCATTCTAATTTGATCGTCGGAGGTGGAGCTCCAACAACTCGGAGTCGAAGCGTGACAAAGCTTGGCAAGCTTATAAAAGGAAATTTTATGAAAGATAAGTTTTAATTTATGAAAAGATAGATTCTCTAAAGTTTTTATCTCATAAAATTCGGTTTTGAAAAGATATTATTCTTTTCATAAAATTTATCTTTGATAAGTTTTCTAAAAAGATTTTCTTCATAAAAGATTTACATAAAATGTGTTTTGTGAAAATCGACAGTTTTATAATTTCTATATTTTGAAAACCCTACTTTACTTACGAGTGCTTCTTGTACATAAAGTAGTATTCACAATTAGCACGGGGTGTGAGTTTATGCGTGAAGAATCTGAAGAGAGCTCAATTGTATAAGTTTGCCAAGTCTAAACTTTGTCATATTAGTTTTTGATTTCATGTGTAGCTTTCCTGTCACATATTATAAGTCAAGTGTTTGTATTGTTTTGGTTTGGGCGAGTGAATTGTTTATTGCATACAGTTTTGTAGCCTTCTATATATAAGCTGAGTGAAAAACTATTCAGGGTGTACGAAGAGAAACTAAGTCAGGGACTTAGATTGGGTAAAATAGGGTTCTACTTTGGTTTAAGTTCATTCTGGAACTTGTGAGTTTAGGTCTGATTATAATAAATTGTAATAGGAGAGTTTGCCCTATTATAGTGAAGTGTTTTGGAGTTCGAAATCCCTTAGAGGGTCGAGGTTTTACTTCCATTTGGGCCCTGAAAAGTTTCCTCGTAAAATACTGCGTGCTGCGCAAGTTCCTTTTAAATTTGGTTTTATATTCCGCAAAAAGTAGTCACTATGAACTCACTTACAATTTACACCCCCCCCCCCTCTTGTAGTGTTCGTCTCAACTTACAATTACATAGCTTCAAAATCATCCTGTCCCATTTTTGGCCCCTAAGGAGAACTTCCATTTCAAATCCCTTGACCTCGTCAAAACAATTTAGTGTAAATTTTTGCAAACGAAAAGAGAAAAAGGTACATTTATCAACTTCAACTCTTACGGTTTTTAAAGTCAAAGCTAGTATTTACGTGCTAACAAATACTCAAAATTAGAATGAGGTGAAGTAAGGAGATCCTCATCTCCAAGCACCTTCACTTAGTAAAATTCGAACCCTAAACATCTGGTCGATCATAATCTAAGATAAGAGTCTTATCAAATGAGTGAGCTTTGATTATTGGTTATACACTTATTGTACTAAGGGCCTGTTCTCATAGACTGAACTCAGCTGAACTGAACTGAACTGAAAGGAAATGAATATTTTATAAGAGAAGGAAATTAGGAGCTGAACTGAAAATAAATGTATGAGAACAGGTCCTAAGAGTCTTATCAAATGAGCGAGCTTTGACTATTGGCTATACAATATATTCCTATTTACTAAGATATCTTTTAAAACTGGCCTTTAAAATTTAGTAAGAAGTCACCTCAAAGATGGAATAAATTTTATTCAACCTAGGTGACCTCTCAAGCTTTGCGAGATGGTTTTAATGTCTCATACGTAACAAAGTTCACTCATTATAGTCAAGTATTAGTCTTCAACAAAAACATGAGGAGGACTAGAGGAAACTTATAAAACTAAACAAATACAAACATCCAATATCAATTCTTTGGAAGGATTATTTTAACATGTAATCTGCTTGACAGTATTGTAACGCCAATAGTTTTGAATTTTTGATGTCGATCGACAGTGCTAGTTTACACTAGTAAGAACTTGATTAAGAAGAATTCATTTTTTGCATTTTAATAATCAGATCTTGACAAAGTAGATTGTTTTTTGTAAGTATGAAGAAACTATTATTGTGTTGATGACCATTTGTTAGTACCTTGTTACAAATGCATATAGTTATTAAGAACCTCTATGACTTATGAGTGCACCCTATTTATTCTCGGGTTTGATATATGCTAAATCATTTTTCCCATCGTTTTCATATAAAAGTTTCATTTGCGCAATACATACAAGACCTTAGACAGTGAATAAACAAACTAGGAATACAATTATATAAAAGCTTAGAGTTTTTGAAAAGAATATGGTATTTTCCAATGAAATAAAACTTTAATCTAATGAGGGAAAAATCATGTAATGCCTTAGCACTTCATCACTTGTTTATATATAGAGTTCTAACCAAGTGGATCAAACTCATCAAAGTGAGCACTCCCTCTGTCGCTATATAAATTTTCGCATCTATAATTATTATTATTTTTTTTTTGAGAAATTCACCGCCTAATTAGAAAGAACTTTTAAAAACGGTTGTACTATTTGATTGTAAAGCACGTCAAGTTATAATACACACATTAATTAATATGATCACTGAAATGAGCGAATACTTTATTCAACATATATACAAGCGAACCAAGTGAACCGAGAGGAAAAAATAGCAATGTGGTTATAGCTAGGGATGGTATGTAGAGAATTAAGCTATTAAAACGTAGAATGATTTTTTTTATTTTAAAAGTGTATTCATATATTCATAAACGGTCCAAATAATACAAGTAATGCACTTATTCAAAAAATCCGATGTAATGTCACATAATCATTGCCACCAATTAGGGATACTCTATCAATAATGGGGCCTCGATTTCTCTTCATAGAAAAAGGATTTGGGGGGAGGTGGAGAAGATTGAGTGCGGATCTTTTAACCATAAAAATTGATAGATCCCAAGCACAAAAAATCAACAATATATATTAAGTTTGGTATTGAATTACTTTCACTTTATACAGATCTAGCCATGATTAAGCAACAAAAAAAATTATAATCCAAGTTTGCTTGAATTTTGGATCATGCTCTGGATACCATCACATTATATAATGTGATGAAAGCTTAAGAGTACCACTAAACAATCTAGAGTAGTAGCTTAAATAGCTATACAAAGTGTATAAAAAGGGGTTATTAATTATAAAGTAGGAATGATTAATTACAACTAATCAATACAATTCAATCATGCGTGAATACAACAAGGATATAATTACTTTTCCTACAAACGTTGTCCAAAAATATAATTGGGATTGTATATGTTGTTTAGATATCATAGTGTAGGTGGTTATGCCCTTTGTTTGTCTCAAAAGCTCTTTGGGAGAGATTTGAATATCATCTCGAGTTACAGTGAATTTCTAATTAGCGATCTTAGATTTGTCGAATATAATTCCTTGGTTGCTAAACATAAATACTTGCAGGTATATTATTTGTTTGTAGTTTAATAGTGCACATAGACATTATGTAAAAAATAATATTTTAATGTACAAGTGGTATTAACAGTTTGTAGATTAAAAAAATAATAAACGTTTAGTGTAAAAGACAAACTGGAGTCAAAGGGAAGAGAACACAATGAAATGGTATTAGTCCCATGTGAATTAGTTAGCCCCCTTTTAACAACTATCAAGGGGTCTTGTGGTCCCGATCAATGAGTCAGAGTCCAAAGAGCAACGCATTATGGTTTAAAGGCTCGGGGGTATAATGTGGTCACCAATGGGGTTTTGGGGGTAATTCCATTCGGCCTAAAACTTGCGAGTTATATTATGTGAGCTATGATTCTGTTTTGGACCTATTTTTGGCTTATTCCATTTTTAGTTATAGGAGTACAATATGAACCCCTTTGGTTTAACCTAGTACCTAGCTAATTGTAATTTGAACTATCCTCAATATCAATAAAATTTTGCTCTCCTTGGGTCATTTGTGAAGTTGTGAACCACGTAAAATTTGTGTTATCTATACTTATCTATATCTATACTTAGTATTTAAAAACTCAAACCACCATCATTCATATGTCACATGTCCTCACAACTTATTCATATGCCACATGTCCTTACAACTCACCCATATGCCACATGTTACTTCGGTTACCTTTTTAATATTAAAAAATTAAATTAAAAATATTACATAATGTTAAAGTCTTTATGCGTAACTTGCACATTTAAGTAAGAAAATAAAGTGTTTCATTTCTACCATGATAGAATAAAGTAGAATATACTATTATATAAACATATATATGAAGTATAATAAAAATAGTCTTTTTATCTCTTAAACTTAAAATATAGCTTAAACTAATACGAAGAATGTCATTTCATATTCTACAATATTCATGTATATATACTTAACTAAATTCCTTCATATTCTTCCACAATTCCACCCTCATTTTTTTAATAAGTTTTCACAGCATTCACCTCAAAAGTCTTGTAACAATAACTTCGTAGTTTCAACTATTGAAAAGCATACATTTATATAAAAATAACATAAGCTATAATACGTGCATTGAACGGGCCAAAATGCTAGTTCTTGTTGATTTCTTTACCTATCCTTGCATTTGTCGTGACAAATTAAAACTAATCTTACTTAATTTTCAAAACTAATCTAAGACAAATAGAAATTAGTTAAGCAACATCCTTAAATTCAACTCAATATTTGTTATAACGCATATTTTTGTTGATTAAGAGTCAATTTAATAAAGTAGTAATTGTACATAACTACATATAATGTGTGTGGTTGTTTAGATTAGGTTTGGAAAAATCGTTGCCAAAGAAACTTCATAACATCTGGCCCAATAGGCTTTTGTTACCGGCCTACGTTGAAGCCCAATATCCTACACATACCCAATATGATATTATTGGGCTCAACAAGAAAATAAAAATTTTCAACTACGTCCTTCAACTTTATTGGATTCCTAATTTCTAATCATTCTATCACAATTATAGCAGTACAGCAGCAGTTTACCTGCTTCAAATATCTCAAATGGGTGTTCCCTTCCTTTCAAAATATATTCATCTCCAATTGACTTTTGCACTACTCACATATACCATTTTGACCTCTTTGGTGAATTATATTATATAAAAAAGGTTAAATAGAGTCATGTTTGCTTAGAAATCATTTGAGTGTATACTTTATTTATTATGATTTATACTTATTGAGAATTAAGCATATGTGATAGTCATAATGAGAATTTTATATGTAAACAAATGAAGTTAGGGATGTCAGTGGGGTGGGTTAAGTAGAAGACCCGCCCCATCTCCGATAGGTGGTGGGGCGGGGATGGGCATAAAAATCATACCCGCGCATGGGTGTATTAAATTTTGAAATATCATCGTATATGACTATATGTAGCGATGGCAATGGGTCGGATTTGGATTGTGCCTACATAATCGACAAGATCAACACCTAGACCCGTGGCCGTATGTATAAACTATCCAATTCAAGACCCATATTTGCATGAATGATAAAGTGGATCTAGATCCGACCTAGAGCTAAATCTTAATAAAACAGACCTAAAACGTATCTAATGGGCGTAACAACTAACAAGTCTAGGATCTAAAATGGTGGAGGCATTTTTTTACAAAATTTTTAATCACAATATATAATATATTTTGTACTTCCCCTGTTTTCGTATGACTATGCTACTAGGCCTACTACGTACTGGAAGTCTTGAACATAAAAGAAAGTTCATAAAACTATCTTTAAAATATAATAATCTCATATCACAAATTCTCAATAATTTAAGTTCAAAAAAGTTGTAATTCTTCAAAAAAAAAAAAAAAAAAAAATCAAAGTTTTAAGTCTTACAATTCTTAAATATTAATCCCATCAAATTTTAAATACTACCTTGGTTAACTATTATTTGCAACAAAGGGGTATTATTTATGAGATATAAAATATTCCTTTGTTGCAAATAATAGTTAACGAAGGTAGTAGTTTATTACACAACATCGACTGTTTTAAGATTTTGGTTACTCTTCAGGTTAAATTTTTTTAAAAACTCAAGCTAGATTGGAGTAGATGAAAAACAAATACTTTTTATTGTTCGAGTCCATATGGGTCAAATTTTGGTTTGTAATTGTTGTACCTAGGGCTAAACCCAGATCAAGAGTACATGATGATGAACTTTGATCTTTTATGCTAAAGTTCTTGGGTCCAAACCCTAAAAATTAAGTTAAAATCTAATCAATTTTGGTCAGGTCTTGAACCCATTGTCATCCTCAAGATATCGTCATTTCACTTATCATTAATTTTGCTTCTCATCATGAGTTTAAATCATTCTCCAAATACTATGCATGCGAGTGCAACATAAATAATACTCTTTCCTTCCTTTTTTTTTAGATGGTTACACTTTGAGATCTTCACAGCCAAAAAGAAATAGTCAAAAAGTTAGAAAAAAATATCAAAACTTGGAATGTTGTGATAAGTTGAGTAGAGGGATATAAGAAAAGACAAGATTCTTAATAAATTGGCTAAGTAGAATGCATTTTGTAAGGAATAAAAAAAAAGGTTAAGTTAACTATTTTAAGTAAAGTGAGAAAAAAGTATAGTGAAAATGAATCTAATAAGGTGAGTCATATACCCTAAAATGAATTAAAGTAAATGTAACCATTGATTTGTAACACTTTTGTTAGAAATTGTGATTACTATATTGAAATAGAAGGAATAGTTGAAACTATCTAGTTGTATTGCCTACAATAACAATAGTAGCACTACTCCATTAAGTTAAGTTAATAATTGTGAATTTTATAAAACTCAAGTAATTAAGACAATACTAAGTGCATGTGCAACAATGAGTTAGTTGTTTTTCCCAATCTAATTGATCACCCAAACTATTCGCGGATAATGATAATGGTTGAACAGAATGCGAATAAATGAAAAGACGAGCGATGATTATTAGGCCGGTGACAGAGACATAGTTAGCAGATAGAGTCAAGTTGAGCTCCATTCAATACACCCACAATCCATTGCTAGCCCTAATTTTGAGTTGTTCGGCCACACTTGTCACTACAAATCAATTGTCTTGAATGTGTACAAATAACAACTGATCCAACTCGTGACATAATATATCGGACATAAAATATGATTACTCTAATTTCAATGTTTATTTCCCTAGTATAGATCCCCCTATAACTACACACATGTTAGATCACAAATACAGTAAAACTATTGATGGATTGCATAGATGAGTAATATTATGAATGAAACATGTGTAAATGTTTTGTTAGATGACTTATAGTCTTTTAGTTCCACGTATCCTATAAATTTGTTTCATTGAATGATATGACCAAATCGATTGAATGATGCCTTTCCTTGTTGTGCGGTGAAATGGGAATAACATACATATATATAGGTGAATGATCATAAGACTACACGGCACAAGCCTAGCTGTTTGTACAAAACTATCAATTAACCAAATAAACATTTTTGGTAACCAATTGCCAGCTGCATTGGTACCAATGTCTTGCCAATTTTGGCAGCCAATTGAAGCCACACAACATGTTACATTTGAGTAAATAACTACTATTTGTATGACTTGGGATTTGCAACCCCTCAAAAGCCTAATTATTCCCAAACCAATGCATATAATATACTATTAGAGTATTAGCTTATTATCTTATTACCTTGATATCTTTTTCTAGTATTGGTTAAGTTATTCTATCTTGTATTAGTACTTTGTATGTTTAGTAGTTTTTTACCCCCCTCGTTTGTTATTGTAAATTTGTTCGGTTGATAAAGAATCAAGCAAGATCTCAAAATATATCAACATTTCGGATATAGTCATGTGAATTAGAAAGAAACTAAACTTTCATTTGGCTACAAAATATTATCAAACCGTCTCTCTAAAAAGGCTATTGTATGTTCTAGGCTTCAGTAGTGTGTGAGAGATTTCGCACGGTGCTACATCTACTCAACTAGTGTAGTTTATATGTAGGAATCCTCCACACTTCATTAAACTTGTCATGTATTTGTTAAATTCGTATTACCAACATATATGTCATATAATGTTGAATGCATAAGTCCTAACTTCATATAAATGAATGGCGAGGGGAAAAAAAAATTCAAGAAGACAATTATTTAAAATCTTAATTGTTAAACCCCCTACTGCTCTTCATCTAGGCTTAAGAATTAAATCCTTGTCCATGCAATGGGGAGTTGTGTGGGTGATCTTGGACCTATAGGTGGCTATTTAGACTGGACAACCCATTAGCCTTTTATGTAACATAATTTTAGTCAATGTAACTCCCTTGTCAGATAAAAGGGGAAAAATAATTACCCAAAATCATCATTTGTGTAATTTTAGCAAAGTTTGGATCGAATATCATGAAATTGTCAATTTGTCAAGTACTCGTACAACCATAGTGTACCTTTGGTGTTAATCTAAGCTAGGTTAGATGTTACCAATATGAAAGTAAGTTTTTAGTTACACATTTAAATCCACAATAAGAAGAATAATTGATGGTAATAGTACATTAAATGCTCATGTTTCTTTATTTTACTGGACTCCCAAATTTTCCAACTTAACAATGAAAGGGCCACAAAGGAGGAGGTACTTACACTACCACTGTAAATTCTTCAATTATAGCCTTAGAGCACCAACATCAATGATGTGAGGTTAAGGCTTAAGGGTATACTCCTTCATCCTTTTTCTTTCACCTCATCCACTAAGTTGACCTACCCCTTGCTCAAGTCTTCTTTGAATTACTATAATCTTGACCCAAAATCACCACTATCTATACCTTTGTTACTATATTTGCACACACCTCATCTCGATTTCTCTAATCTTTAGAATATATAAAAAATATTAATGTTATTATTACTTGATACATTCATCAATAAAATAATAAATAGATATTAAATTTCTCTATATACATTTTTAATTACTTAATACGATCATGACCTTTATTCGATTAAGTGGATCACATAATATTCGATATATTGAAAAATCAATATACTCGGCCTAAATAAAAGATTGTATACATGTTGTGCTCGAGGCTTACTCATGCACGACACGTCTTTTTGTGCTTGTGTCATGCCATATTAGCCAACGCAATACTCATACAATCCATAATTCTCTCATTTCGATAAAGCGTCCACGTGTTTCACAAACACAAACACACACTAATATACACCCCATAATCCTACGTCTCTTTTTCATGACAAATTATGCTTCAAGTCAATGTGCTAGTGTCGTCTTAATTTTAATGTAGGAAGAGCCACAAAGGGCAAATAATGTACACAAAATTTGATCTCAAACTTTATTTATTTACCAGAGTATCACCTCCTAAAAATAAAACCAATTAAAATAGTTACATATTTTCATTTCGATTCAGAATTATATTATAGGATAAAACCGACTTCTTCAGATCGAAGTAATATAGAGAAAGAAAGGGACACAAAGCCAAAACCACATTGCAAAAACAAAAGCAAGTAAAGCAACCAAAACCCACCCAAAATTACCAATATTGGTTAAATAAAACTCAAAAAGTTCCCTAGAAAAACAATGTTTAACAAAAACCACTACAAAACTTTCCAATAATTTTAAAAACCCTTGATTTCGCCCTAATTTAGCCCTGTAAAAATTTTCCCGCAAAGCTTACCTTTTCTCATCATCTACAGCCCTAATTTTCCCGGGAAAAATTAACAGCCACTCGACAAAGTTCGCAGGTGAAATCAATCTCCATTTTCTCTCTCCTCCTCTCTCTCGCTTTCTCTCTCCTCCATCTTTCTCTCTCCTCTTCACCAACTCTTCCTCACATGGTGTAGATCATCTTACCCCCATTATCGTCTTCATCTGCCCCCTCTTTTATTTTCTATATCTTCTTCTTCACGCCTCTCTCAAAAACCCCAGGAAAAAAAACCCCATTAAATCTAAATCTGCATCTTCACAAACCTTCAACAATGGCGGATGAAGATCTATCTTCATCATCTAAGCCTTATCTCATCAACCACCCTTCAAAAATTGCTCGCCCTTCTCTCTCTTTGGACAAGAAAATCGATGAGGGACCCACTACCCCATCTCAAATTATCGACCGAATGATCAATTCGAACCACTACCCTTCTCCTTCTAGAACCATCTTGAGTGATCGATTCATCCCTTCTAGAACTTCATCGAATTTCTCCCTGTTTAATTTGACGCCGTCGCCGAGTAGTAAGAATCAGCCCGATGGGGCCCGGAGTGAAGAGTCTCCTAGTGCTTATACATCGCTTCTTCGGGCCGCGCTTTTCGGGCCGGATTCTGGGTCGTTCTTCCCTGGTACGCCGGATAAAGGACCGCCTAATCGGAACATTTTTCGGTTTAAGACCGAGACGAAGCGGCCATTGCCGTCGTTGATGCCTTTCGGGCCCGATGATTCGATCCCCGGTGTTAGTTATAGCCCGGTTAAAACGCCCCGGAAAGTACCAAGGTCGCCTTATAAGGTATAATTTTGATTTTAATTGGGTTGTAATTTTGGTATTTAGTGCTGCATTGACTTAAATATTGGATTTTGATAGTGGGGGTTTTGGGGGTATGGGTTAATTTTGTCCAACTGTGTGGGATTTGTTACTTTTATGGAATGTGATTATCATGTGTTAATGGGTGTTTAAGGTTATGGTATTATTGTAACTGTTGTTTGTTTTAGGTTATTGGGTTGACTTGGATTTATTGTGATTAATGTGGATGAAATTTTGATTCTTTGGGTTTGGGATCTTTTGTCCGATTGGTTGCCGCGATGGTGATTTAGGGTTTGATTTGATTGGTTTTCAAGAATTGGGTATTGATGATTTGATTGGATTTTGATTTGTTGGATTGGTGGTTTTGTAGGGTTTATGCTTTAGCGATTGTCTGTATAATGTTGGATCTTGATGGTGTGTTTTTGTGGTAGGTACTGGATGCACCGGCATTGCAGGACGATTTTTATTTGAATTTGGTAGATTGGTCTTCACATAATGTGCTTGCTGTTGGATTAGGAAATTGCGTTTACTTGTGGAATGCTTGCAGTAGCAAGGTAAGCGCTTGAAATCCATTTATTGTGTGCATTTTATTGTTTTGTTTGCTGATCATAGGCAATGCTCCTAATTTGGTTATGTAGTCTTAATTAGGGTTCTTGGTTGAGTTTTGCGTATGTATACAGTCATTTCTTGAATGCTTTACTTGTATGGA
This sequence comes from Chenopodium quinoa, assembly GCF_001683475.1. Classification (NCBI taxonomy): domain Eukaryota; kingdom Viridiplantae; phylum Streptophyta; class Magnoliopsida; order Caryophyllales; family Amaranthaceae; genus Chenopodium; species Chenopodium quinoa. Next base: position 1,926,585 of record NW_018744693.1, on the reverse strand, counting down.
GGGTTCTGATGATATTAATGTGTATGAGCAGGTGACTAAGTTATGTGACTTGGGGGTTGATGACAGCGTTTGTTCTGTTGGATGGGCTCAGCGGGGGACACATCTAGCTGTTGGTACAAACAACGGCAAAGTTCAAGTAATTAATGCTTGTTTAACTGAATGAATACTTTTTTTGCTGAAAATATTTAGGTCAGACGTTGAGATTGATAGATTGCTTTATATGACGAATCAGTAGAACTAATATATGGCAATGTGGTTTTGCAACAGATTTGGGATGCCTCTCGGTGCAAAAGGATCAGAACTATGGAAGGCCATCGGTTCCGCGTGGGTGCACTAGCATGGAGTTCTTCTGTGTTGTCTTCAGGCAGCCGAGATAAGAATATTTTTCAAAGAGATATACGTGCTCAGGATGATTATGTCAGTAAATTAACTGGACACAAGTCAGAGGTTTGTAGTAACTGTTTTTCAGCCAAATTATCCTGATTTTGTTGCTTTTATTGAAATATCATTCCTTATGAGGGTGTGACTTTCTTGTCATTAAATACTTTACTGAATATTCTCCTTCTGTTCCTGTGTTGAACTGATAAAATCTATTCATTGATTTAGGTTTGTGGGCTTAAGTGGTCGTATGATAATCGTGAGCTAGCATCAGGCGGGAATGACAATAGAGTAAGTTAACCTAGTTATATGTTGGGTGGAAATAATGCTGGAAGTTCCTAGTCGAGTTACTCATATAATGTTTGCTTTTTTCAGCTTTTCGTATGGAACCAACATTCAACTCAACCCGTATTAAAGTATTCTGAGCATACAGCGGCAGTTAAAGCAATTGCTTGGTCTCCCCATCTTCATGGGCTTCTTGCATCTGGTGGTGGTACTGCTGATAGATGCATTCGTTTTTGGAACACAACCACTAATTCACAGTTGGGGTGCATGGACACTGGTAGTCAGGTTAGTTTTATGCAATTATGATGTATACTTGTATTTCTGCTGGTTATGCCTTTCTACCTTTTAAATTATTTCTTGAAATTTTTCACTTTTTAAGATTACAATTGAAGGATTTTAATTAGTTGAAAGTTTCTCAAGGGTAAACAGTCTATTGTGGTAATAAGCACACTCTATGCCAAATTTGGGCAACCATTGTATTATGGTGAAAATGGCTAAAACTAAATGTACAAGTGAAAAGGTGAATGTATAAGTTTTTGCAGCGATCAATTTCTTTCCCAACAGTTGACTTTAATTGTCACTAATAATTAATGCTTGGAGCTTTTTTTATGGAAAACCTTGTAAGGATCTTCGTTGCATAGACAACTTTGTGTGCTTTTATATGGAGGGAACTATTTTAGAGTGGAGTGGGTGGTGGCTATTGGGTTATGGAGTTTGAATGACACTGCAATATGCATCCTACATTTTTAGTGACCTAATTTGTTGACATATTGAGCAATCGAAACTAGATTTCCTTAGTTTCCTTAATGTTTTTTATTGGGATAGATGCTTTTCATAATGATTAGATGGAACATGTAAAAGCTTCCAGTAATGTAATTTCTTATGTCATTGCATGTACCTAGAATATTTAATTGGAAGCTATAGATTGCAAGCGTAAGGTTCTCTCTTTGATGGATTTCCTATTATGAAGAATTGAAGATGGAGAAAGATTGCCATTGAAATGTTTTGAATAGTTGCAGCTTTCCAAAATGCTAATGTTTTAGTATTAAGCTACACAATATGATGGAAAGAGCAAAAAATATATGTAAATGTGATAAGGGAGATATATGACTTGTAGCAAATAACTAAAGAATGAAAGGGATGTATTAGCAGCGAACTGTTTCTTTTGCCAACCCTTCAAGATTAGTTGGGCAAACTTATTGAACTAATAGCTTTTTTCCAGTTGTCGTGGATAATTAGGCTGTTTTAGGAGTGCCAGAGTTTTGCACTTGCTAGATTAGAGTGCTTAAGATTTGAAATTCATTTCAATTCCCCAAAAATTAGTGGCATAAACTATAAAAACCTAAATGGAAATGGCATGATGTAGCTGTATATTGTGTGAAGTTTAATTCTTGGATTCTTAAGACTAGGCATGAGAACATTATGGACATAGATGCTGGCTTGTTGTAGAAAATTGTTAGAACAGTCTGTATAGATTCTGTGCATACTTTTGTGTGGAGGCATGTTCTTTTCAATGGAGAGGGGTTGCCAGGGTGGAGAAGGTAGTGGCTATTTGTGTGTATACTGCAGAGTTTTTTCCTATATATGATTGACTTAATGTCTTAATTAGCTGCCAATAATGAGCAATTAAAATTTTAAAACCAGGTCCCGTCCCTGTAGTACCTTGTTAGAAGAAGACTGCAAGAATGGATGCTTTTTGCCTCGCTAATTTTTAGAAGGAACACATAATATTTGCCGTCATGGAGTTTATGTAATACCTTATTGCCTCGTGTCATGTACTGAGGTCATATATTTCTCTAAATGGAAGATGTAGACTGCAATTAAAGTTAATCTAATGCCTTTATAAATGAAGAATTTTAAAAGGTTCAAATCAAATAATATTCCTTTTGTTCCTAAAGAAAAATTCTCGCATTTGGATTTTTCACATAGATGAAGCATAGTGGAAAGAGGAAACTTAAGAAAACTTGTGGGGATGGAGTTACATAAAGTTAAAGAATCAGTTATGATGGAGAGTGATAAATATTGCTTTAAATAGAAATGTAAATTTCTTTTTGGACATCCATATGAGAAATAAATGAAATTTTCTTGGTAAAGGAGAATGTTAAGTCGAAGGATCGAGAACATTTATTTCCATTTGAATCATCCAACACCAAGTACTTGTTATATTGATGTATTAACATGTACTATTAGTATTACTAGATGCTTAAGGTTATGTATTTATTTACTTGTATTTGTTATGTTAAAAATTGTTAATTTTCCTTTAATTAATGTATGGAAAATTAATCATGCTCTTTTTAGGAAGTTATTTATATAACTTTGTAGTTAAGGCCATGTCTTAAAATATCCTTTTCATTTTAGCCAATAATTTGGATGAAAAATTAAGGGTGTTATTAAAAAAAAGGTTAAGTTAGCACAGCCTAGTTTTAAGAGAACTAAGATTTTTTTTTTTTTTATTTTCACTTATTAAATGTTGTGCTTCCTATCAATCCTATGCAATTTACTACGTAGAAATTTGAATAATGAATGGGATTTTCCTTAGATAAACTATCCCTTATACTCTATAGCTAAGTGGAAAAAGATTTATATCGGATGGAAGTTTCATTGCTCATAAAATTTCTAGGTTTTATTACCATGAATCTCTCCATTGTATCTCCTCTTCATTGTCTTCTTTACTATTGTACATTCCTTTCCTCTTTCCTCATCACTATCATTCTCCACACTATCATCTTCACCACCCCTATCCTATCCCCTCATCTTTATCATGCCCTTGGTTAGCACTTCTCACTACCTCTTATTAGAGCTCCATTCTTTTTCCTATGTGATCTACCCTGTAAACAATTTAATGCCATTACATTAAATATTCATTTTTTTCCCTCCATCGCTTCGTCTAGGGACTAAACGGTAAAGAAAGAGTAAAGAAGAGTGAGGGGGAGAACTCTAGAAGAGGGAAAATGGAAACACTCTAAGATTTTTAATAACCTTATTCAAAATATTCTTTCAAACTAACATTATTTCAGTAACAAGGGGAAGGCAGAAGAGAAGTGAGGTCTGAGAGAGTAAGTAGAGCATCTTTGGCAACAATTAAGCATTAAAGACAAGAAAATAAGAACGGAAGAGTAATTAGAAGAGGTGATGGCTCAAAATCGTGAAACTTGAATTCAAATCTTGTATGGTTGTACCTCTTTGCCCAATATTATATTGGTTTTCTCCTCTTGATTGTGAATTGGGCGGAAGAGACAGTTGGATGGTAGTGATTGTCAGAGGGGGTTTTGGTGGTGGTGATACACCATAATAAAAATTATGCTCAGGGCACATACTCCATACATTATCTTTGGCAAAAAACATGCCAAAATGTAAATGTGCTATAGACAAGTGTGTAGATGGTTACAATGCTTTCAATTTGCCTTTTCAGGTAGGATCGCAATTACTGTTCTCATGATCAATTAATTCTTTCAATAATACCCACAGTGCTCACATGATTGAATGATCCTTAATTAGTTAACTGTATTGTGCTACTGTGTGTAGTTTCTGTTTATTTAACTTCTATATTTTTTTTTCCCATCTCTTTAATTTTATTTTTATTTTCATTGCAGGTTTGCAACCTTGTGTGGTCTAAAAACGTTAATGAACTTGTCAGCACCCATGGATACTCTCAAAATCAAATTGTTGTTTGGAGATATCCTAGCATGTCAAAGGTAATATTTTAGTCTGTTCATTGCAGTATCACCTGAATTTTGTCTGTGCCTGACTTTTTTTCCTTGTTCTGCAGCTGGCAACTCTAACAGGACATACTTACAGAGTCCTCTACCTTGCAATTTCACCAGATGGGCAGGTGATTATAGATATTTCTAATTCTAGTTGTAATTTAACTCCCTTTTTGTTTAGAGGTGTTGATTTTAAGCCTATGCTTTTTAATTTACTTTGTGATGTAATCTGTGTAATGAGTAATCCGTACAGTACTTTCTTCAATATTATGCCTAACTTTAGAATCTTTGATAATGGCTTCTACTTTCAGACCATCGTAACTGGGGCAGGCGATGAAACACTGAAATTTTGGAATGTCTTCCCTTCTTCGAAGTCTCAGGTTAGTTTTCTTCTCCATGCTATATGCATGAGGATCTATTGTCTTCAATATCAGTAGAAACTGCAGTGATTCTTCTTTCTGATATGATCAGATTTGATTAGATTATACAATTTGTTCTTCCTCACTTGCATTGGGTTGATAACAATATGCATGTGCACACCCTAGAAAATTGTTAGGCTAAATCAATTTTTGGAAAATGCTACCCATAGAAGCTTTTATTTTATTTTATTTTATTTAAGTAATAAATAAAAACAGAAGTAAATAAAGGGAAGAGTGATAATATGTCCTCATTGGGCTCTCCCATCCTCTATTGAAAATGGATGGAGTCCAGCTCATGTATCATGAAATTGAATGTGGGTAAAGTCCATTAAAATATGGCTAATCCTTATCATTTTACATTTCCATCTGAATTCTTTGTTGTGGGAGGAGAATCTCGGCTTTTTTTCCTGGGGGGTGGGAGGGGTAGGTTTGGTGATGTTTTCTTTCTTTTAGAATAGGGGTTTCCATGGTCAAATTCTACTACCATGGCTCAGATTTGGAGTGATGGGGGGGTGGAATTTGATCATCAATTCCCTGAATTAGTGGTGAAATAAATCTTACAATAGATACACGGGTGGTTTTGGTGGGTGAATTCTGACTTTCTGAGGCCCTGATGGCCGAGAATGATTTAGTGTTTGTGGAACAGCTCGCCAGAATAGGGTTCTGTTTGGGGTTATTTCCTTACAGTACATCACATGGGTGGTGATGGTGTATGGGATATTTTATTTTTGGAGGTTATAGATGAGCCATTATTATATGAATTATATCAGTGCCATTTGATAGTATTTTATTTTGTATGATGGTATGCAAGGTTGTATTGGTAGTGACTAGTGAGTGATGGTTTGGGCATGTTGATAGCGGGGGCTGTAGAGTGCATGGTGAGAGTTAGGGGGTGGGAGTTTTTTTTGAGGTACTGAGCAGGGGTTTTTCCCCTTATTACATGATCTGCGCCTGTATCAATGCTCTTTTGTGGATTCCCAACTGTTAATGCCAGCGTCTTGCTCATCTTTTCTGTAATTAGGCTTCCCTCAAACCTAAGTCCCTCTACATCTCCCTCTCCCTTCTCTCCGTATTGTTTGGGAAGGTGGCACGTGGACTTACCATGCTACACCGTGTCTCATGAGCTATTACACCTTCTCTTGTTGCAAATGTGTTAGAAATACTTAATACATTGTTGTTTCTACTACTGTTGACTGTTGCAATGCGTTAATGACACCTTATTATGCATGCAGAACACTGACAGTGAGCTCGGATTTTTATCTCTTGGAAGAGCTCAAATACGGTGACATCTACAACTTATAATCCTATTTATTGTAGAAAGCTTATACAATTGAGCAACAAGAGATTGCTCGTCTCTTGGAGGTTCCAGAAAAGGCTGTGGGGAAAAATTGAAAAACGATAGCGATTTGTCTTCCTCAGGCAAGCCCTACAAGTTTTGGTCTACTGGTGCCCGGATTAGCTCACTTGTTCGAGTAATTGGGGAGCCCCAACAATTTTGTCACTAGAGTTGATGGAAATTGCTACTAATATTTTTGTCTGAATACATGTATAGAGTGGGAGTTGTTCTCCTGTTATAATATATCCGTAGGGGCCCCAAAGATGATCAATCTTGTAAATAAGATAGTTGTCACATTACTATCATTTCTTATAGAGAGCATTTTCTGTTCACATTTTGCAATACCCCCTCCCCCCTTTCTCTTTCTCCCCCTTTTTTATTTTCCGTTTTTTCAAAGCTCTTTACGGAGTATTATACTCCCTCCGTTTTTAAATACTTGTTATTTTCTTCATGTACAAAGTTTTAGGAGAAAATGGAAAAAGTAATAAAATATGGAGGTAGTGGGGTGGAAGGAAGGATAAAAAATTGTAAAAAGCAAAAGTAGTTGAGAGAATTGGAGGATGGAGAATATGAAATTAACAAAATACTCGTATGATTTATGCTGGGTTTGCTAGGTGAGAGAAATAAATTAAATATTGTAAAAGATTATCAAATAAGAAAATGGAGTATTTATTAAAAACGGCTGAAAAAGGAAAATGAAGTGTATTTAAAAATGGAGGGAGTAGTGGTGAAGGTGAAGTTTGAATCAATGATATTTAACCAACTCGAATGGAATATTACTTCGTCCATTTCTAACTAAAATCTAGGTTAGAGACAGAATGAAAAAAGTTCAATAAATTCAGACAATTAGACCAAATCAAACCAGAATAGAATAAATCAAAACAGACCATATCAGACAACTAGACCAAATCAAACCAAAATGGAATAAATCAAAGTAGACAATATCAGACGTAGAATACTTTATTTCAGGTGAAAAGAACAAACTCTAAAACAGAATAAATCAAAGCAGACCACATCAGACAACTAAACATTAAACTATAATAGAATAGATTAAAGTAAACCATGTCAGACGTGGAACACTTTATTTCAAACAAAAAGAACAAAGCCTAAAATAGAATAAATTGTAAAACAGACCATATCAGACGTAGAACACTTTATGTCAGATGAAAAAGACAAAGTCTAGATACGAACGGTTTTGTCCCTTTTTTTTTTTTTTTTTTTGGCCATGTTACTCAGTAACTATTTGCTTAGGATGCTTAATCCCTTAATTAACTTGTGCAGATTTGTACATGTCTCTGAACAAAATCAGCGTAGCAGAATACGAACCTTGCACTCGCAGAGTCGCAGAAATGCAGCAGTGTGCAATTAGACAGCCAAGCAAGCATGTGATTAAGTATACTAAATATTAAATTTGGAACCATATTAGCGGCCTTGTGGCTGATCGTGTAATATACAAGTACAAAATTAAAGGCTGACTCTTACAAGTAGAGTCTTTCTAGATTCTAGCAGCCTGTGTGTGTATGACTGTATGTCACCCTTTAGCGCGCATATCACTCGCGTCTACAGTCTACTGCAAAGGAGCTGCTGCTGTAACTGCTGTGTTTCAGGATAAGACGAAATTAATGTAAGGCCAAGTTATGCTTAAACAATAACACTTCTTGTCTTGATATTTCTTTGTGCTTTTGAACAATCTTTATTTCCCGCCCAAACTTATTATGTACGGAGTACGGAAAATATCTTTGTTTCATAACGTTCTTAACATCTATTAACTATAACTAGGGGTCGACTAACACTTTAATAAACTAATCCTAGTACGTATTTAATCCTTAAACCTTAGCAATTAACATAAAGAAGAATTTTACAAATTATTTTAAAAAATTAAGAAAATAAAATAGAATTACTGATTGAGTAGTGAAACAAATCAACGATGACGAAGCTCTCCGTAATTGGGATTTGAAAAAATATTAAAAAAACTAGTCTTGTTAGTTAGGAGGCTTGATCCTAGGACCTTAAACACCAATCAATGAGATTCAAACCACTATAGCAAGCCTTTAATATATGCAAATGAGTAACAGGAATATTATTTATTCTAAATATTTATAGGGGCTAGAGTTAAAATAATAAACCACAAAATTGGGCCATGGGGGGCCGGGCCTCCACCCGCCCCCCATGTAGCTTTGCCCTTGCTGACATCATCCTCTCCTCAAAATGTATACATGTTGCTCTCTCATAAAAAAAATTCCCGCCTAATGCAATTAAGATGTCATTTATTTTTCTTAGTTTTCTTTTAGAAATTGGTTAATTTTAATCATTTTCATTTCAATCTTTTAACTGTGTCAATAAATAAATAATTTTTTTTTTTTGGTTGGAAACTTGGAATAAACAAATTGATATTGAGCTAAAACATTTTAGGTAACTACAACTTTTTTATCATTTTTTTTTAAAGGTTTCACTGTTATTTGTGTGTGTTTTACTAAGGATTGTGCAAGCAACCTAGCTATGAAGTCATGTCCAAATAATATGAATGTTTGTTATACCAAAATGAACTAATTAATAAGTATGCATATGGTTTGGTTAGATCAGATTGACTTTTAATTTTATATTTTGTTACTTAGTAATTTATAATGAATGATATATTTTTATGATCTAATTTATAAATATGTACGCTACGGGGAAATAAATTACAGATTCAATTTATTTCATTTTCTAATAATTTTTTAAATCCGTGTATCTCACGAGTCTAATTTAGTATTGTACTATTTTTCTTGCATTCATCCACCTTTTTATGCTATCTTTCTTATTTTATCCACTTTTTTATGTACCTTCTCTTTTTTTTCTTTTTTTTTCTTTTTATTTTTTTTGAAAATTTTCTCATTTATTTTAATCCTTGTGCAAAAACAATAAATGTCAAATATTAAGAACATTATATTAGCAAAATAACAAATGTAGTATTACTACATAAAGTAAATGATTATATTTTAAAAAAAAAAAGTCACTTCAATATTTTAACAAATACAACTTAACTATTTAAAACTTTGTGTTAGTCATAATGTTATAATTAAAAAATAAATAAAAAAAAGTGAATTTTTTAATTCAAAAAACAAAAAACTCCTCAAAAATAACTCTTAACTTCCCTAGGTATAAAACTATAAATAAAGAGAGAGATATATCAAAGGGTATATTTGACTTTATAATCATACAGTTAGGGATAAAGTTGTCATTTGCTACCAAAACTTTGCAACTAAGGTGTACCCAACAGAGGTGGTGTCAGAGTCAGAAGGGAGTAGCATTTTAGGGCTTTGTAAAGGGGACATAATAGGGTGTTGGGGCTAGAAAAAGGGAATTTGGGGCTAGGGAAGAAGAGGGTAAAGGGGAGGGAGGGGTTGTTTAGGGGTGGGTGGGGGTGATTTCAAGGGTAGTGGTGGCAGGTGGAGGTGGAGGCGGTTTTGAGGGTGGGGAGGGAGCCTGATTTTGATGGGTGGGCTGGGAAGGGGGGCGATTTCGAGGCTGGGGTGGAGGTGGGAAAGGAGCTCGGTTTCCGAGGGGCAAGGCTTGGGGTCGGGGAGGGGTTGTTGGGGGTGGTGAAGAAGGATTTATGTCTTTGTCAAGTGCAATTACTAAATATATCAATGATCAATATTATGGAGATAATTAGTTTATTTTTTTTTTGTCGTCATTGTCTATTGCTAGATATGATAAATGATATTTGGACTAGTCAAATAGTCCAAATTCCGATAAAATAGATCCTATATAAGGTTACACACAAGGGTATTGGATTGAACAAGTATGAAGCCCATTAATGGGCCTAATGAGGTAATGATAAGTCATGTGAGTAGGAAGGCTAGAGACCTAGAATAGATTGGATTGGATTAGGAGTTTGAGCTTCACATGGAATCTAATTATGTATTGGATTTATAAATAGAGTCCTTCCTTAGGTTTTAATGATGAGGCACAATTAACCCATATAGTGAATTGTGAAGCAAGCAACCAAACTTCCTAACCCTAATATCTCTTTCTCACACACGCCCCTTTCCTCTCTCCCATCCGTGCGGTCGTCGGTCCCTTACTATTGCACGGTGGTGGTTGTTGTTCGTGGTTAGTTCGTTCCTCTCCTCTCTATAGAAGGTTGATTGAAAGGGTTCAATCACAACTAACTAGCATTAGTGGATGTTCAATTCATGCCCGTGGACAAAGTGGAGGAATTACGTTCGGGGTTCTAGTTTTCCTATTGTTCTTGCTTGATCACACATGGAATCACGATTTAAAGGTAAAATTATGTGTTCTTTATGTGTTATGCTTGTAGATCCTGTTTAGGTACTTATGAATATTATTCATGCAATTCCGCTTATATTACCTAAAACCCTATAGGTGGAACTTGAGAAAGGGATTGCCGCATGTTATTCTTTTCTTTTTTATTTTTCGACATGTGTCCTTGCTAACTTGTTATAATAAGTTGATAATTGGATAATAAACCAATAAAAGTGAATACCTAGTGTGTTTTCAGTGTGGACAGCTAACATACGCCAAAACACTGATTGGGTAACCACTTACCAAGTAACCTCCGACCGAATAATCTCCGATTGAACGATTAACCTTTGATAGAGTAATCTCTGACTGATTGAGTAACCCCTGACCAAGTAACCACGGCCACACAGTGTGACCAGCCACATATGAAACTTTGTGTTGCTGCGGGTAAGAAAAGCTCGTCTCAAAATCTCACTTAAGTATAGATTCATTTGGAAATTTGAGGGAAGAAGAAGAGAGTTTTAGTGTCGCATATACGCCTGTTTGAAAGGAAGTGAAGTAACGGCCATTATAAAGAGTTGGAGCTTTAGCTTTAAAGTATTCTCCTAAAGCAAAGATAAGATTTTTAAAATCTATTTTTCCTTTTTCTTTTTATTTTCAATTTATTTTACCATTATGCCATTGATTAACACCCTCTTTATCAAGGAGATAAATAGAGGCTTATAAATGTTGGACAATTTGTGGTTTGCATCTCTTCAACTTAACGGGCAGTGAACATATTGGGTTTAGGCTAACTTTGAAATAGCTTACATGGGCCGTATGTTTATTTTATAGTCCTCTTATTTAGATGTGTATAAACTTATACAAGTTTCACATAGTCACATGAATACAGACTTGGGAAGTTTCACTTCTTGACATTACTCGTTATTAAATGTCATTTGTCAATTACTTCGGATTAAACTTGATGATTATTATTACAATTTGGATGTTACTAACGAGCGTCCCGGGGCGTTAGATAAGGAAAAATTATATTGGTTGAAATGGCATTAAGTTATGAATGCATGACAAAATCACTCGTCGTTCGGTGTAATTAATGTTAATTTTACTCTAATATTTTCACTTTCATTCTCTTATCTAACGCCCCGGGGGCGCTCATTAGTTTTTGCCTTACAATTTTAGGTTTATATATAGTCTATTTTGATTTGATAGGTTATCATGAATTAAAAAACTCTTGATTGAATCTTTGATTGATGATATCATAGTATACAATTCAACTAAATTTTTTTGTACAATAAATTATCAATACATCTTCATTTTCTGAATGAAGTATAGTCTACCATATCAAAACCCCCAAACTTTGGTGTGTTCTATTCATTTAATTTTTGGTTATATGAACTTATCTAAATTTATTAGCCATTATAAGAACTTATTTTAGCTATAAATTGAACTTGAGTAGCCTTGATTAACCCTTATCACAACTTATTTGAACTTATTTTTCCCGAACTTATCTTATATGAACTTATTAACCCTTTTCTGAACTTATTTTTCCTTAAATAAGTGGAAATAAAGTGAACACGACAGGGCCGGCCCTGTTCAGTTCACTTTATTTCCACTTATTTCAGGGTTAATAAATTCAAATAAGGGTTAAAAAGTTCATATAAGTTTAGGAAAAATGAGTTTAGATTAGTTCAAATAAGTTGTGATAATGGTTAATCAGGGCTACTCATCAAATTTAATTTATAACTAAAATAAGTTCTAATAAAGACTAGTAAGTTCAGATATGTTCGGATAAGTAAAATCGGGCGAATAGAACGCATACTAAATTCCTAGTTTCGCCACTAACTATTACAAATCACAAAAATTAAATAAAAATATTTGATGTGTTGCAAAAAATTGTACTCCATAATTCTAAGTAAAATAAAATATAATATTCCTCATAATACCGGTACTTAATTACTTACATAGGTAAATAAGAGATCTAAGAACTTTAATTAATGAGTTATAGAAATAACATTCAAACTTAAACTTGTTGAAAATTCTCCCCTAACCAAAATCAAATGTGGCATACTCCATATTATGTGTTGTGTAACAATAGGAGTCTTTAATTTAAACAAGATAACTCCTATTAGTCACAATATATATTACACGTACCAGTTGTTCACCAAAACAAATCAACGTGTATGTACAAAATTAAAGTCCATGAATTCAATCCTTTCAACCCCTTAACATTGGAGTGAGAGCGAGGTGATCTTGACAAGGTCACAAATACATACAAGCCTCCAACATCAGATCATCCGATACAAGGAAGCTCCTTTGTCCACCCGAATTTTCACTAAATTTAATATAAGTACAATTAAATTACCTAAGATAATTGAGTTTTCTACTTGTATGTGTTATATACAAAATAAATCATGGTTGTAATCATATATTTGGTGTTGTTTCAACCCAAGCATACAATATTTACCAATCACCGGGTCCCGGTGGGGGGGATCGAGACGTCTCCGGTAAGTTCTTGATCTAGCTGAGGTTGCTCATGTGATAGTGAAGGAGTCCAAGGGATCAAACTAGTTGGTGGAAAGCAACACCTACATGGTTCCGTGCAAGGCTCTAACATGTCCCATTTCGAGTTGCTTGTAATTGAAGGCTCTTCTTCGTCTTTCTCCTCATCATCATCGTCGTCACCTTGCTTGTTTATCATCATCATCTCCTTCGTGTTCTTCGAAGTGGGGTCCAGCGCGTACTTGAGTGGGCCCCAGCACTCGAATTTGTTGAACTCAGGGATGCTTGAATGGAAATACACCCAAACAGTTGCTTCTTGTAGTTCTGGGTTGTTGTTGAACAAATTTTCATCCCCATGCACAAATGCATTCAGTACCTGTCCATTTCAACACCACATCTCATGTTGTTTAGCAACATATTTGGACTCATGTTATTTTTTCTTATACTCCATTCTTTTCATGTACAGTAAGGTTTTCGGAAAAATATCTTCTGATAAACAGTTTCATACAGTAGTAGTCTAATTCAAAACTAAAAATCAGCTGTCGTGTGTCAAAAATAAATTCAAATAAGCTTAAATAAGGGTTTTCAAACAAAGTACAAATACGAGTATTATTGTTGTTCCATTTCCGGATCAGACAAAGTTGCATTCATCATATTGTATGACCCTAATGCAATAGTTAATACTCTTTAAATCTAGCATTGTAACTCCTGTACGTAACCTAACAATAATTATGGTTAATTATTTCTCCTAATATGGGGTAGAGGTAGGTGTCACATCTTAAATTATTATTCAAGAGTGCAACTTTATTAGCTCACTTACTCTCAAATGCAAGAAATGAACAATTTAATCAGAGTCTCCATTATCTCAAAGGAAACTATATTGAAATTGAATAACGATTTTGTGCACAAAAGCATTTGTGGTAGTTTACTTCAACTTATATCAGTTATATGTAATCAAACTCTCCAATTTACGTGCATTCGTTGATAAATAATGTACGGAGTACATTGATGATTTTTGTAGCAGCTCATTCCTTAATTTCAATTAATAATTACTCCGTACATTGCATCATTAGGTATTTCACGTATTTGGTATTCTTCTCACAAGCAAATGTCTTCTATACAAGTAAGAAAAATTATTTCTAAAATGTAGGCCCACTCTCAAATAGAAAAAAGATGAAAAAAAGGAAATAAAAATAAAAATATGAGGCTAGTTTTGAAGATGACCACAAATAAAAATCTCAGATGTTCAAATATGGAAGTGGGTTCTTGACAATGTACTCACTACTCAAGTACTCGTCAATACTTTTCTGTTCAATATTTTTGCACATGGGAAATTAACTATTTTTGGGTTTAGGATGAACAAATGCTAGTTTATTTGAACATGGAAAGAATTAAGATACTATTGAAAGTTGTTACTTTCATGGAGATTTATTTTACAAGTAATAACTAATAAGGAGTATAAATGTTATTTGGTTAAATATGAGAGATAAATTTCACTTATATAAAGTAAGCTAATTAACATTCTCCTTTTTAGAAAAAGTAAAATGTTGTGAAACTACTTAAGGTGTTGTGAACCAAATAACTTCTAATTCTTGCTTCCTATAATTACAAAGAGGTTTTCACTCTTCATTTTCCTTGCATTATGTCAATCAAACAAACATTGAATAGCCTTCTTCAACCGTCAACACTTGATTATAAGAACTATTAGTCAGACTCTAACCTAATGTTATTAATAGGCTATTAGATACGTAACAAATGTCATTTGTTTATATTTTTCTTTTTTTGGCAAAAATTTGTTCTTATTTTTCAAATATCAAAATCTATTTCAGATATGATTTGATCAAATTGAAAAAATATTCCGTATAATAACTTAACAAGTTTGTCTAACGCCCCTATTGCCCTATCCTTAGCAAATTGAAAAGCCAGTCGCCTAATTAGCAGCATAAGACTTGAGATTAGACTAATAAAGTGACTCTTTCTATACCACGTTTTGAAATGATCTCATTTAAAACCTAATTGAATGTACATTAATTTTTCAAAAGAGTAGAAGTATGTATGAGTACGACTATTAATTAGTATTAGTATGAGACGATCTCACTTAAAACATCCTCGCAAAATAAGAGGAAGGAAGACAGAGTAATTATCTTACCACAGGGAGTTCCTTGCAAAAGATGTAGTAACGCAAAGGAGCACACAAATCTAATAGGAAATGACCACCACTTATGTGACAATGAACATGTAGTGACATCTTCCCTTTTACTTTCTTCCATTCTGCCACCACTTCATCTCTATACAATTTGTTATACCATCCTTGCAACTATTAACAAAAAAAAACAAATATTAACACTTTTATTAATCAAACAAAAAAAAATCATAATTAACACCAAATTAAATTAAATTCCCCTGTTTCCCCTGATTTATTCAAAAAATACTAATTCAATGAATAAACTAGACTATTAAGAAACTAAATTTATTCTACCTAACCTAGAAAAACTCATGTGCTCAAGAATAATAGTTAATTAGTTACGTGTCGCTTTTTACTTTTACCGAATCATAACAGTGATCATTAATATCTTTTAAATATAATAAAATTATAAAATGGTTGAAATAAAAAGAATTGAAATTAGATTTTACCTGGGAATTGTTAATAGTTTGAGAGATAGCCAAAGTGAGTTTGGAGGTGATATCACTATGAGTGAGAGTATAAGTTCTTGGCAACTTTGGGTGTTTCTCTTTATCAACTCCTAAAAACAATACCTTCAATTTTGATGCTTCAAATATTGCTGGCCCAAATAATCTCATCACCTAATCTCAATCATCCACCAAAAAAATAAACTAATCAATACCCATGTGGCCATATATAATCCCACGGTCCGGAATCAGTTGTCACGTTATTTGTTCAAATTATACCATCAACGTGACAATTAATTCCAAAACCCGACTCAAATAATAAATAGATAGAGTTACTTACAGGGGAAAGAGATTGGCTTCTTTTGGATGAAGAAGATCTGCTACTTTTGAAATTAAAAATAGAGGATTTATCCTCAGGAAATGAAGGTTTGAGCTTTGATGGCAGTAACATAGAGGCAGTTAAAGTGGCCATCACTCAAAAATTAGTAACTACAGAAGTATTAATAAATCAATTAATTACTTCTGTATTTGTATTAATTAATGAATTAGAAGGTCCAATAATCTAGGAATTTGAACAAGATTTTATATGTAACAAGAGTAGTCTACCAAAGACTAGAAAGAAAAGAAAAAGAAAGAAAGAAGGAACAAGAAGATACTTTGAGTAATTGAGTATTTTTCTTTGCTTAAGAGTTTTAATTATAATTTTTTGGAAAACTTTGAAGGTTTGTTTTCCACTTTTTTCAAAGGAGGAGAGAGAAAGAAAAGCGTGTAGAGAGTTGATTCACAAATTTGGGGTTAATTTCTTAGTTCTGCCGGGAAAAAAGGAAATTGCTTGAAGTTGCTAGTAATTGAAAGTGAAATGTAATTTACACGTGTTTCTATTTTAATTTTTGTATTGATTGGAAATTTTGGGGACATTTTGGACCAATTATATAACGGCGGTATGTGCTTCCTCCTCTCATACGTAGTATTTTTGAGAGGATTTTCTATCTTGGAGTTTTGAAATGAATGTCATTTAAGTAAAGATTTAACTCATTTTTTGTGTTGGATTTGGATGAATAAATTTTTCGAGTTCGGGTTTAAAGAATGTCGCTAGGTAATTGAATTAAATATGAGGTTTCAATAGAACAAAATTTTTGATGACTACGACTGTGATGATCGCTGATCATTCCTAAATTATAGGAGATAAACGTCAATTTGTAAGCTTCAACGGTTTTCTATATAAATGAATCCACCCTTCACGAAAAAATCATTTGACTTGCTTACAGGAAAAACAAAACTACACAAGTACATCAAATTTTTACTCTCTTCGTTTTTAAATACTTGAATCACTTTCCATTTCCAACCGTTTTTAAATACTTGATCTATTTCTTTATTTGGAAAATTTTTACAATATTTAAAAACAAAAGGAGTAA
This sequence comes from Chenopodium quinoa, assembly GCF_001683475.1. Taxonomy (NCBI): domain Eukaryota; kingdom Viridiplantae; phylum Streptophyta; class Magnoliopsida; order Caryophyllales; family Amaranthaceae; genus Chenopodium; species Chenopodium quinoa. Next base: position 1,909,673 of record NW_018744693.1, on the reverse strand, counting down.
TAATACTACAATGTTTAAGTTTTTTAAGGGTAAAGAAAATAACATTTAATTAGATATTATAATAAATAGGTCAATAAGGAGTAGAACTAGAGGAAATGGAAGGATTCAAAATTCACCTTCTTTTGCTTGGAATGGATTGGAATGGGATTAGAATCCATTCCTTCTATTTTTTTTGTTTGGTTGAGTTTTTTTTAGTAATAGAATCTCGTACCCGAGTGATTCCAATTCCATCCCACACCTATAAAATCTCATACCCGCCTTTTCCTTTAAGATTCACAATCCATTCTATTAATGAAGAATACAATCCATTCAAACATTAAACCAAACAACTTTAGGTTAGTATGGATTTTAAAATCCATAACCCTCTATTATATTATGAGATTCCATTTCAATCCATTCTAATATAATGAACCAAACACCCCCTTAATAGATTGCCTTGTGACTTGTTATATTCTGCAATACTTTTATATTTAAGTGTTTATAGTCAATTTCACGTAATCCTGACTTCTTTACTACTCATTATAACACAACATATTTTCCTTAATCTTACTACTCAATCCAAGTTCAAGCAAGTTCAACAAATCAATTTACCCATCCCCTTCTCCTATTGTGTTCATTCTATTCATCTATCTAAAGTAAAATAAACAATGCACAATTCTTTGTATGAAATTGTTAGGATGAGTATTTACTCAACTCTCACCAATACTAGCTTAGTCTACTACCTTGAAATAACAATATCAACTAAGCTGGTCCATATCACATGCGTGCTATAAGCAAAGGGGACCTTCCACCGGAGCCATTTGGGGTCAGGCCTCCTGTAAATTATTGTAATTAATTCATTAATGAATTTAAATAACTTATATTTACTTATAAAATATATATATAGGGTATAGTGAATAGTTTTGAGCAAGAGATAAAATATTTAAATCACATCCCCTCAAATATTTTCGGTCAAGATCCGCATCTATAAGTGAATATTTCAATCATATCAATTTTCAAGTGCAACAAGGTTAATCCTCAAGCAAGCTAAGGGTATGTGTATAATACTTCTCCTAAATATTATTATTATTATAATTAGTAAGGAAAAGCTTCATCCTAAGAGGAGAATGAGCTTAGAGAGATTTGAACTTGATCTCACGTCTGAAAGTCGGAGAACCAGCTAACTAGTCTAGCCAACTATCTCATAAGATTCATAACCATAATACTTCTCCTATAACACTAACGAAGTAACTCCCATGATCGCTCACACCGCCAAATTTGTGATATCTAGTCATCTCACCTCAGTTTTACCTATCATAGTGCCTCTTTTATCCAAAATTTAGAATGCAATGCAATATACTTCCTCATGATAATATGCATCAAATGCATAAATATGTTGATTATTAAAGATAGGATTTCTAAACGAAAGTAAGGTAAGGAAGACTCTGATTAGAGTTCAACCATCACGGTTTTTTTGGTTCAGTATTTGCGAGCCAATCACTCGAAATAGAGGGAAGGGTTAAGAAATCCTAACCTCACCCAAAGCACCCTCACTAAGGGTCTGTTCTCATACGTTGAAATTCAATTCAATTCAGTTCAGTTTAATTCAGCTCCTAATTTCCTTCTCTTATAAAATATTCAGTTTAGTTCAGTCAATGAGAACAAACCCTAAGATTCGAACCCAAACTCATATGATCTATTATGAGATAAGAAACTTACCAAGTGAGCTAGCACTTTACTGGTAAATAATTCATATTATTGGTTAATGTACTATGATAGACGACAATAATAATATAGAATTGATTTTGACTATTAAGTAACAAGACTACAGCACGTTTATTTTGTGAAGGACTTGTGGTAGCGTCCCATATACAGGGCCTACATCTAAAATCTAGTGCATTATATTTGCTCTGAGCCTCAGATTAGTCAGATATGAAATGTCCCGACTCCCGAGTGAGCAGGCCATGCCACCATTACAAGCCTTTTCCAGCTCAAAAAGGCCAATTGCCCAATGACAGCATCATATCAACACTCAATTATTTCATTTTTTGTTTTTTTGAAACAACACTCAATTATTTCATAAACGTGCTAAATTGCATATTTATCTAAAATATTTGTTGGAACTAATTTCCAAATCATAATTGTAATTTGATCTCATCCTCTAATTTTCCTAAATAATAATGTTGAGTAAATGAACTTTGCCAATTATTTGGAATGTATATAATTAATGTATTGTTTATGACTAACCAGTAATGATATGTGATATTTTAAATGATATGTGTCAAAAAATGATATGTGATATTTTAAATGAACACAGAGTAGTGATTTAAACTAATGATAGCAAATACAAAGTAATACCATATATGTTATGAGAACCATTAGCTGAAATACTTACATGCATATTATCTTATCTGGTTTAATAGGTTAAATCTTAGTTATAATACCAACACGTAACCAAACCCTTAATTAACTTAAGCAATCAATTAGCTTAAAATCTCAAAAACATGTTGTAAATTTAAGGTGTGTTTGGATTGAAGGAAATAGAGGGACAAGAAGAGAAGTGAAATGGAAATATGAGATATCTTTCATTTGGATAACAAATGAGGAACAAGGAGAATTGAAAAGGAGCAAAATTGAGAGATTAAATTGTTAGAAATTGATCCCTCCATCAATGGAGATAATTGAAAGGAAAACTCATCATTCTTCCCTCCCCTCTTCTCCTCCCTCCCCTTCTTTTCCGTCCCCTTTCTTAATCCAAACACACTATTAATTGCTACTTGTTCAACCTTATTCTTCAAAAATCAATATACTGCCACAATGCCACATATCAAGCATATGAATCATATGATTATATCTATGTGCAATTATTAATTGTGCTCGAGGAACACTATCATAATCTTCATACACCCACATATTCCCAGAGCAAATAACATCTACAAAAACAATATAAATAAATAAGCAATTGACTTATTACACCAGGCTGGACTAATAAGCATCTCACCTACTTTCGTAGATTTTATTACAAAACTTTAATTTATTAATCTCAATCAAACACAAATACACATCCCAAGGCGCTTAGTATAACCTAATTAGACTAGGACTCCTTATGATAATATACTTATTTTTTCCTACACGTAAAATCCAATCCTTAAGGACTAGTAAAACAGTGTAGGACTACTGAAAAAACATTAAAATGGTATGGCTTACCCTGATTAGACTAGGATTACGCCTAGTAACTTCCCTTGCACGCCAAGGGTCCTCTGCGACCCGATCACTCATGTATAAAAATAACCGTCTAACCAATACAGTACAACAAACCCAAAACAACCCTTTACAGAATTACAGATAGCTCAAAGATGAGGTTGCCTTTTGAGTGTTGACCCATGCTACTCAAACAGTCAAATACACATCTTTCCAGAGGTCAAAAAAAAAAAAAAAAAAAAAAAAAAAAAAGAGTAAAAGGAAGACTGGCATTTGTCCCAACCCAACTGCACATAAACCTTAACATGTCTGGCTGGCTATGTATGGCGCAGCATTTAACAAAGGTTGGAGTGCAATGACAACAATGCTCATGTTTACCCGAAAATCAGGTTCAGGATTTAAGCACAATTCAGCAATTGCAGCCATCTGCATAATGAATTAATGATCCAATGTATTAGCATAGATTCTAGTATTGTTTCATTTGTCAGCAAAATTTACTTGAACAAAGAGAGAGCATGTCATTTAACAACCACCAACGAATTGGTATCCAAACCTAAAAGAAAGAATTATCCAAACCTTGGCAACACCTCTGCCACGATATTCTCCATCGAGTCTCGGATCAACACACTGCTCGACTTTGTCTTCACTGAGTTTGGGTCTAGCCTGACATCATAAAGTATATGCACTGTGTTAGGAGCAAATCCTAGTCATTTGAACCAAAAATATACCACTAAACAGAGCAAAATAACAAGTACCCATGTCACCAGACTTTGCTGTCCACGAGGTAAGGTATAATCAACAGGTTTCCGACCACTGAGAAGCTCAAGCAAGACAACACCAAAACTGTACACATCGCTTTTGCCATTAAGCTGCCCTGTCATCTCATACCTATGGACATGAATCAATTCCACATGAACAATAATCAGATTGAAGGCAAAATAGTTCGAGTGAATCTTCTAATTGGATAGAAACCTAATAAAATCTAAAGGTACTCCATCCTATGACTAATCATAATAGTACTCCCAGAGAGTAGAGTCTAGTTTCGTAAACACCCCTCCAGTAACGTGTGTCATGAGGCCCTCAAGACACTAGGGTTATTTATGTTGTTTCGCCTCTGCAGAGTTGTCAAGAAAATTAAGTCACAGAACTACCACAAGAATATGCCAGTGGTCCGGTGTTAAAACTATCCAAGGCCATTCATAAACTATTATTATACTAGTGTGATACTTTAATTTAAGTAACTACTCCATTCCACACCACATTAGTGTGCCATGGTCAGCCATAATATTTCCTTGATTGCAGAAAGATGAAATAAAATCATTTTGAATGTCATTTATGGTTATAAGAAATTCCTGAACATGCTGAGTATTTCCAAATAGAGGTAAATAAGGAGCAAAGAATCCTTACTCTGGTCCATGATAGCCACAAGAATGAAGTTGTGCTTCCATATCCAAAGCTTTATGTGACAGATCAAAATCACCAATCTTAGCAACATCATCATCAAAGAGCAGTATATTACTAGACTTAATATCACGATGAAAAACGGGGGAAGCTGCCTTCGCATGCAAAAACTCAAGCCCCCTGGCAGCACCTACTGCAATTTTAACACGTTGTGCCCACGACAACACAGGCCCAGGTTGTGCTCCTTCAACACCCTTCTTCCCTAGACAAAATATAACAGAAGTAAAAACTGACGAAAACAAATTATCACTTCCAAGAGATAAAAGCAAAAGGTCTCTCTGAATACACATGAGTACATGACCAGTTTCAATGGCTTAACTACAAGTATAAAATCAAATTAAAAGGACTTCACTAATATGCACAGATTATTCAAACTCACATAGCATAACAGATTAACAGCTAACAGTTCACGTTTCTTGCAGCGATTAGATATCGAACAAATTAGTGAAAAAAGAACCATGTATCACCATATAATGAAAACCTGCAGTAAGTAAACAAATAATATCATTTAGTAGTCCTTAGTCCTTACATGAGATGATGTGAAAAGCATCGAAATTCATCCATCTTATTCATAAAAACCAAAAGATAGAAAGCCCAAAGCTTAGATATGGCCAAAAAATTCTTGCATAAAGAAACTATCAATCAATCTGGACAAAAGACACCACAAACTAATAAGAAAAAAGGGACAATTGAAACTAAAGGAAATTAAAGGCCTCTAGGCTCCAAACACCACAAATTCCAGCTTACCGTGAAGAATGTCATGAAGAGTTCCATTGGACGCAAACTCATAAGCAAGAATATGTAGGTTGTCATCAACACAGTAACCAAGCAATTCAATGAAATTTTCATGTTTTAGCCTTGAAACCAAAGAAACCTGCAAATAAAAAGCGATAAAATAAGCACCTCAGTTTTCTAGGTAAAAATAGCACTTTAGTATATCAATAATTTCAATATGATTTCAAAGGTTGTAAACCTGGGATAAAAATTCGTCATCTGGTTGTTTGCTAGCATCCAGTTTTTTTATAGCTGCTGCACGCCCATTTTTAAGCTTACCATAATACACGCTACCATATGGGCCTTCCCCTATTAAAGCATTGGAGCTGTAGTTTTCTGTAGCGTCCCGTAGTTCATCCACAGAAATTTGCAGTACAACTATAGGCTGGACTTCCACTGGCGGATTGCTAGGTTCATCATCAACTAACTGATCATTTCCATCTCTCCCTACAAAATTTAATAAATTCTTACTTTTAAAACTCAGAAACCAACAGCATATGAAAATCAAAATAAACCAAGGATGCGTCACCACAATTAAATCAAGATTTCTGACATCAAGAACTTCAAATCAAACACAGACAGGCACACATGCTGACATGCATATGTATTAACAGCACACAGACCTATTCTATTCAGCATGATACACAGAGTACCTTTAAGACTATCATCAGAGTTCTAAAGCTATGAAATCAAATGCTTTCACAACATCCAAAGCAAGGCACTCATGAACAATTGGTTAATCATAGTTTATTAAGTAATCACTAAAAATAGTGGGTTAGGATTTTAAATAATACCATCAGAAACAGAGTGAAGGTCGGGGGAATTGAGCTGTATGTCCAGATTACTTTCCCAATCATCATGGTCTGGAGTGTCAAGACCTTCAAGGTCAATCTGGGTTTCGAGAATAGAAGGAACGGGAACCTCACTTTCTGAATCAAGACCCTCAATATCAATTCCAGCAGGTACGACATCCAGTTCAGGACCTGAAACCTCAGAATTAGTAGTGCCATCCCCTGATACAAGAGCCACAACTCCAGAATCACTAACCCCATCAACAACTTTTTCAGCCAAACCATCCATTATTCCAAGGATATTACAAGTTGAACAAATCAAATTGAAGATCTAAGGTTACAAAGAGATGTAATTTCAAACAGAAAATAAAGATAAAAATGATTTATAAATAGAATTATCAAATTTTGGATACAACATCAACAAAGACCTTATGGATCAAGCATTCAAAGGTAAAGGCGAAGTACAAAGAGGAAAAGGGCACAAATCAATATATACACCGCCACCGGTTACAAGTAGTTCTACGAGTCGCATTAAGGGGCTGTTAGATTGAGGTAGTGGGTACGAGAATTAACATACTTTATTCCCATTGGGGTTGTTTGTTTAACATTTTTCTTTGTCATTTCTTGATTACTTGATTCCTTATCCCTTAGGTTTTTCTTTGTCATAAATCATTATCCCTTTTCTCCTCTCAAATCCTAAAACACCATAGCCACCCCTCCCCTTCGAGACCCGCCAACCGTCTCCAAACACCATCTTAAGTCTCCTATCTACTTATCTCTTTTATCTTTCCCTAATTTTTTCCTTAATTCGAGCACCACCGCCCCTTAATTGATACCACCACCAACACCTCTTTTTTTTTGGTTTTTTTTTTTTTTTTTCCATTTCCTAAATCCTTACACAACCCACCACCAATTGCAAACACCACCACCAAAAGTCCAAAACCCCTCTTTCTATAAAATTTGTAGTACCATCATTGCAACTATTATTACATAACAAATATCAACACAATTTTATCAATCAACTTTAAAGTAAGTACTGCATAAATTAACACCGAATACCCCTGTTTCTTGTGATTTTGAACTAACCCCTCAAAAATATATACTAATTGAAATGAATAAACTAGACAATTAAGAAACTAGAACATACTCCATATCCTATGAACCCTACACTATAGTATAAATGTATAATGATATACTACCTCTGTTAACTATTATTTGCAACAAAGGAATTTGTTGCAAATAATAGTTAACGGAGGTAGTATCACAATTCACAGACGATAGTCACATGCGGAGTTATACCATTACAAAATGCATAACTTTGATCATTAAAATAGATAAAATATAGAAGCAAAAGTACTACAGATTGGCTTGAAATTACCTGGGAATCGTTAAAAGCTCGAGAGATAGCCAAAGTGAGAACTGAGAAGGGAAATTCCTAACTCCTAAGTCACTAACTTCCCTTTCCTAACACTATAAACTTATCGAGGGGTAAATATGAAAATAAAAAGAAATTTGTATTATAAAATGATAATAAACCAAAAAAAGTAAATATAAAATTATAAATATACCCCTTGAGCTATTAAATGAGCAAGGTAAGTGGTTTATAAAATTATCAAGGTTAGGAGTTCAGAAGCCATTGATGTTTGTGAATTAGTACTTTCTTAGTTTAGAAAATTAAAAGTGTTATGATTATTACGAAATGGATGAAGTACACGTAGAAGTGTAAGACTATGGGAGGCTGGCCTAGGAGTTTAGTGGGAATGGAACTTTCATTCCGGATTGGTGGAAAGTCCCATATTTGTTTGGAAAATAATCACACCTTTAACCGATTCACCATTAATAATCCCACCGTTATAGGGGATCATTTTCTATTGGTCCCTTATGACCAGTAACCTGAACATTGGGTAAACTTTTTTTTTTAATTTGAGTGACATGTGTCACTAAATAATTGGTCAAAAATTGGTAAATAAATTTTTTTTTTTTTAAAAAAAAAAACTAATTTTTTCTTTTTGAAAACCCAGCCAGCCCTAACAAACTCCGACAGCCCCTCCTCCACCGCCGAACCCCCATCCCCACAGCCACCCATTCCCACCCTTATCTACAAAAAACCGACCCAATTCCAACCCTCACACCCACGAAAACCATTGAACCCCTTAATATCAATGAATTAAAAAAAAATAAATCAATGAATCAATTTCTTCAAGGATGGCTTGAGGTTGAATTTGGGTAAGAGTTTCGGGGTTTTACGGTGGTTTTCGGCGGTTAAAGGGGGTTTTCGGCGGTTAAAAGGGGGGTTTTGGCGGCTGGGTTGGGTTTTTATGGTGGTGGTTGTGGTGGTTTTCGAGGGTGGGATTCTGGTCAGGGGTGATTTTGGGGGTTGCTTTTGGTCGGCGTGGGTGGTTTTCGGTAATGTGTGGTTTCGACCGGCCAATTGCGGGGGTTTTGGGTGGCAGCCGGTCGGTTTTTGGTGGGGCTAGGGTAAGGTTTGGCCACCGTTTGGGTTCACATGGGTGAGGGTGGCTGGTGGGTTTAGTTTTTTATTTTTTTCAGTTTTGTTTTTTAGTTTTTTAGTTTTTTAGTTTTTCAGTTTTGTTTTTTTTTTATGTTTTATTTTTCAACCAATTAAAAAACGACACATGACATATTAACCTATGAAAACAGGTTACCAACAGGTTAGAGACCAATAGAAGAAGATCCCCTACAAAGGTGGAATTATTAAATAATAATCTAAAGGTGAGATTATTAATGGCGAATCGGTTAAAGGTGGAATTATTAGAATCAATTTTTCCTATTTATTTCTCATATTTGGGAATAAAGAGTAGGAATAGATTTAGTGTTATATGGTTATAGTGTTATAAGGTTATACCCCATATATTCCCAAGTTCCAACACAATGTTACCAAGAAGGGCAAAGTATTAGGATGGGAATTGAAATAGATAGAAAAGGATTAAAATTTCATTAATGAACTGGTTAGAGAATTTTTTTTAATGAAGGTACTTTTGTAATCTTGTATGGAAGTACAAAGTACTAATATACTACTTACATACAAGTATTAATGTATTATAACCAATAAAGTGTTGGTTCACTTGGTAAGACTCTTATTTAAGGGTTTGGGATTCGAATCCTCCCAAATGAAGGTACTTGAAGGTAGAGATTTCTTACCCACCTCTCTACTCTCAAGTGCCTTTGTAATTAAGGCAATCATACTTTATTAACTTATTCAGTTGTATCTTTGTCAAAAAAAAAAAATAAAAAAAAAATAAAAAATACCTTATTCAGTTGTAATTAAAGTAAAAAAGGGTGAGCTTATGTGTTTAAGCATGTATGTGTGTTGGCATGTAATTTGACTGAGTGAAGAGAGAAGACTTATTTGACACAAAATATATTTATTTTCAAAATATCAACTTTTTATTATTTATGATTATCGGTAATTAAAGATATTACAAGTTGAATTTGTTCATTGGCAAACATGACTAAATTAATGTGTCAACTAAAAAGATACGGATAAACTATTATTATGTATTCCAACATTTAGTGCATATTTTTCCACCTCCTTTCTCTAAATTTTAACACAATTAGTATTTATTTATTTATTTATTTATTTGAAACATACACAATTAGTATATAACACGAACATAATGAAAGCTATTTTAGGCAGCAGATTATGGCTATAAGTCAAGTAGTCAGCCCTTTCTGTATCAGCTGTAACACCATTAAGGCAAAGGGTAGAAAAATGAAATGTCTATTGCACTTACTTTCTTCTCTTCATGCAGTGTCAGAGTAAAAAGGCGATAGCATCACCATCATATGGAGTGGAAACAGCTTCAACACCACCATTGGATCGGCGTAAAAGGTTGCTCGACAATTATACGTCTTAGATGTACTACAATCCTTACCTCCCATAGAGCGGAAAGTAATAATCTGGACAGAGTGTATATGATAGACTGATGGTTATCATCTGAATATAGGGCTATTTTACCATATAAACTTTTTATTTGAAATGTACTCCGTAAATAAGGTAAACACTAGACAGGAGATTATTTAGGGGCTCACAACCTGGCAGTTGCTGCTAGAAAAATGACCTAGTCTTTCTACTTGTACTGAGCGATAAAAAAATGTACAAATAATGAATTAGTCCTCGCTTCATAGGAGTTTAACATAACATACGAAGAATATATGTACTTCAATGATAAACAGCTATAATTTCATTCAACCGAAGTGTATGAGCTGGAAAAATGCGACACCAACATCCAGACCACAAAATAAATCAATAGCCACACTATGAGCAAACCAAAATTACAGCTTATCAACCAAAAGTGAGCACTGCACAAGCTAAAATAATTTTTCTTTAGTCCAGAAAATTAATGTCTCTGTATACTTTGCATTACCAAAAACCATAGCCACATATTGAGACGGACAAATGGCAGGGAAGGAGAGATCAAATGTTCATGAGCTTGGAACATCATGGCTGGCAACATGCCGCGCAGCATTTAACAAAGGTTGGAGTGCCTTGACAACGATGCTCATGTTTGGCCGAAAATCAGATTCATACTGTACACACAATGCAGCAACTGCAGCCATCTGCATAATGATTCAATGTATTAGCATAGATTCTTGTACTAATTCATTTGTCAGAAAAAATTAACATGCACAGAAAGAAAGCATGTCATTCAACAACCACCAACTGTTAGCCAAGCCTAATCCAGGTATGAAAGACGTATACCTTTGCAACAGCTTTGGCAGGATACTCTCCATTGAGTCTCGGATCAACACACTGCTTGACTTTGTCTTCACTGAGTTTAGGTGTAGCCTGACATCATAAAATTTATGCATAAATTAGGAGTAAAGCCTAGTTATCTGTACTAGAAAAATCAGAGAACAGAGCAAAATAATAAGTACCCATGTCACCAGACTTTGCTGTCCACGAGGTAAGGTATGATCAACAGGCTTCCGACCAGTGAGAAGCTCAAGCAAGACAACGCCAAAACTGTATACATCACTCTTGGCATTAAGCTGCCCCGTCATTGCATACCTAAGGACGTGAACAATGATCAGATTATAGGCGAAATAGTTGGAGAGTGAATCTTATAACTAGATAGAGGAAGCTAAATAAATCTGAAGGCACTCCATTCTATGACTAAAGAGGAGACTGTTTGCTTAATCATCAAGCCGTCAGTGTTCAGAATCTTCAGATGTTTCTATGACTGTAAAGATTGACCTTGTTGAACATAAGTTTAATAATACTCCCTTCAGAGATTTTTTGGTGATAAAGTGGAGATAAAATCCTGGAATATTAACTTACGTACCAGCACCAAGTCAGGCGACCAATAACCATCATCACTACTTATAAGGAATAAGCAGATATTACCTTTGGTGCAATAGTAAGAGGCTTACCAAGAACATTAAGTCAAAAGTCAATAAAGGTCTAGACTCTAGAAAGCATATGATGTACACTGCGTCACTGCCATAAAAGCAGATAAAAAATATCCGCACACTAAGGCCATACAACTATTAGGGTATTTAGATTTCAAGGGGCCCTGTTTGCTGAAAGAAAAAACAGATAATGTAGCTCCTAAAATATTAAAGAAAACCAAATAAAAAAGAAGGGAGAAAAAGGGATGTCGTTATGAGGACTAAGGAGTCAAGGCCCATAATACCACCCCTCCAGTGGTGTGTGTTGTGAGGCTCTATGAATACTAGGTCTTCTGTCAACATTGTTTCAGCTCTACAAAATATTCAAGGTGATAAAGTCACAGAACCAGAAGACTACACCAGTGTAAAAACTATCCTTGGCAATTCATACACTTATACTATAATTTAAGAAACCATCACAATCCACACCAAGTTAATCTAATGCAGGGTGTCATGGGGATTAAGTCACAGAAGTACGGAACTACCAGAAAATTATTTCAGTGTTCAGAACTATCTTTGGTCATTCATATACTATTACTATATCAGCTTAATACTCTAATGTAAGTAACCATCCCACTTTACACCATGTTAGTTTAATGCAGGGTGTCAAGGGGATTAACCGATTAACAGAACTATCAGGAGAATATGCTACTATCAAAACTATCCTTGGCCATGCATACACTATAATACTTTGATTATAGTAACCATCCTTGGCCATTCATTCATATACAGGGTGTCAAGGGGTTTAGTCTAATACTTTGAAGTAACCATTCCAATCCATATCGCATATGTGTGCCCTAGTATAATATTTTACATGAAATAGACCATTTTGATAGTCATACTGTGGTAATAAAATTCCCCAACATAGAAGAAAAAAAAGGAGTTTGAAGTCCTTACTCAGGTGCATGGTAACCAAAAGTTCCAAGAACTCTTGTCGAATGAAGTCGTGCTGCCATATCTGGAGCTTGATTTGACAGGTCAAAATCACCAATCTTAGCAACATCATCATCAAAGAGCAGTATATTACTAGACTTGATATCACGGTGAAAAATGGGGGGAGCAGCTTTCTCATGCAAAAACTCAAGTCCCCTAGCAGCACCTACTGCAATTTTAACACGTTGTGTCCACGACAGAACAGGCCCAGGTTGTGCTCCTTTGACACCCTTCCTCCCTAGATTTATAACAGCAGTACGTAAATATTGACGAAAACAAATTATCACTTCCTAAAAAAACAAAAGGTCTGAAAACACATTTCCAGGTTCATTAGCTAAACTACAAGTACATACTCACCAATATGCACTGAGCAATTGAGCATTCAAACTCACAAAGTGAAACAATGCAGTACTAAGATATTGAAGCAACTAATGAAAAAAGGACCACATATCACCATATAATGACCAAATGCAGTAAGTATACAATTGGTATCTATCAGTAGCCCTCAGTACTTACACAAAATGATGAGAAAGCATCATACTTATCTTCCACCTTAATCATAATTCATAAGCAGCAAAAGGTAAAAAGTCCAAGGCTTAGATAAGGCCAAAAATTTCTTACATAAAGAAAAAACCAATCAGTCTGGACATAAGGCAGTAGTAATAAGAGAAAAGGGACAATGGTAAATAAAAAAATATTGACAATTCAGAATACAGCTTACCGTGAAGAATGTCATGAAGAGATCCATTTGATGCAAACTCATATGCAAGAATACGTAGGTTACCATCAACACAATAACCAAGCAATTCAACAAAATTTTCATGTTTTAGCCTTGAAACCATCGAAACCTGCAAATAAAAAGGTTAAATAAGCACCCCAGTGTTATAATGTTCAAAATAGCACTATAGCAGGTCCAAATTTTCAATATGATTCTGGGAGTTTTAAACCTGAGCTAAAAATTCGTCATCTGGTTGTTTGCTGGCATCCAGTTTTTTTATAGCGGCTGCACGCCCATTTTTAAGCACCCCATAGTACACTCTGCCATATGAGCCCTCCCCTATTAAAGCATTGGAACCATAGTTCTCTGTAACTTCTCTTAGTTCTTCCACAGAAATTTTAGGGACAGCTATAGGCTGAACTTTCACTGGTGGCTTGCTAGGTGCATTATCAACTAACTGATAATTTCCATCTCTCCCTACAAAAATTTGAATTTAATACATATAAACTGAGAAAACAGCATATGATGAAGAAAATAAACCAAAGATGCCTGGTGGCCCAAACTTAAGACAATAAATCAGATTTTCTATCATCAAGAACTTCAAACATACACAGACAGGCACACATATGTGCATGTATTAAAAATAAAAATAAATAAATAAAAAAAGGGGGTATAAACGTATAACTGCTCACAGAATTCTAGCATTACAGTTCTTTTCATTATGATACATTTAAGATATTAAGTAATCACTGACAACTGTGGGTTAGGGTGAGTTGAGAAAAGCAAATTGAGAGATTCAAGACCAGCAAGCTCAACTGAGTGAAAAAATAGCAATAAGACAGAGAAAACTCTCAATAACTGTTTCCTTTATTTTATTCAATTAAAAGGTGAGGGTGAAATTGAGCAAGCTTAACAGAGATACTATTTCAGTTGTTCTCAGCTATATGCATACAAGGCATCATATTATACAAAACACAAGCAGTCAGCATGAACTAAAATACCTGCTAGAGTTCTGGGAATATAACCACCTCCATTGTCTGAATGTCTATGGGCTGCATCTCCTCCAAAACAGCCAAAGCAACTCATGTTCTCTCCCTTTCACTAATCTGCCAAAATTATGCATCATAAAAATTACCTCCATAGAATTTTATTAATTTTAAAGCTACAGAGGAAGAATAATGACCACATGGTAGGGAAACAAGACAACAATTCACCACAATCGTATCTCAATTCTAATGTAACAAGGGCGTCTAGAAACTTGAAGACTAAAAAATTAACAGGTACAAAGTATGTTATATTATACAGTACAGTATTACAAAAGCAAGCAGCTAATAATATTAGCATATTTCCATGCAAAAACAAGAAGTTTGGCAAATGAGAGACTATTTAGCATTCAATGGAGACACCCATGAGGCCATGACCCATTAAACAAAGGAAAGAGGTGTTATCTTGTAATAATACAATGCTCTAAAACAAAACAGAATTTGCTATGCACTGGAAGCAATTTCTAAGAATGGATCTTAGACTAAATTTGGCCAAAAAGTTAATTATATAAAATTAAAAGCAATAATATTCACAAGGAGCACCATAGAGGCAAGACTGAAATATTGAAAAGGAAGAATCTATCTTCACTCATCAGCCTTACACTAATGCTTTTGTCATAGACATAAGTGAAAATTTGCAATAGATATCAATCCCTATGACAATTCTGCATGTTAACTTGAGAGACCAGACATTCAACCATTATGTACTTAAGACCATTTATCCCCAAGAAAACTTTTATCGTGGCAGCAGTCAGCAAATACACCAATATCACCAAATATGAAGCCCTCAAATCAGATACCAGCACAGAAACTTACCAAATTTCAATGAGAGCAGTAAAGCACACATCCAAACTTATTTTATATTTTCATAATTTCCTTCTCAACAGCTTCAGTGACTAGAATAAAGTGGAAATAGCTGTAATATGTGTAAGGTATACATTGTCAAATAAAAATCTGTTCAAATAAACTCTTGCCTATAGAAAACCTACATCAATATTTAAGTCTCCACCTAAAATTTCTATCATCCATCTTTATTTTTCAAATTCTTCTACGACAAATCCTATACTTATTTTCTTAAACCTTAAGGGACAGCATCACCTGAAACCTAAGATGGAATTAACAATCATTATGGCAAAGTCAGTAAGCGACAAATATTAAAACATTATGTAAGACGTGTTCACATTTACAGAAAACAAAAGGGATAAAAGAAGAGAGAGAGATTACAGCTTCTTCTCACTGGACAATTTTTCCTAAGAATGACTGTAGCATACAATTTCAGTGCAACAAAAAAATCTCATATACATCTATCAGGACAGGGTTACTTCTGTTGATATTCCATCATATCCTATATTCCATAATAGAAGTAATTTTGTAGTACTATAATTTGCTCCAAACCTTGGTGGACAAAAGGTAGCTTGATTCCACAATTTTATTAAAGCTTAATTGAAAAAACTATAGCAAGCAAAAGTCAGCTACTGGGCACAACCGTACAATAATAAATACATTTTCTCATAGTCTTGTATTTATTTCTTGACATGCCAATCTTACAATTGGTATTCATTTTGAATACTACCACAAGCACCTCACTATAAATTAACAATAGCTTCATAATTTTTACATGCTCTCGTAGTTGTCAAACCTTTAAGAAGCTTTGCCAAAACAAGATCTAGGCAGTAGTCAGTTCCTCAGTATCTACCATCAAGACAACAAGTGCTAAATTCAAAGCCAAAACTCCTTAGATTGCTCTACAGTTCACATCACAGTCTTTTAGATATGGCACCTTTCATTCAATGACATTTTCATAAACTTTACCACATCGTAGAACATCCTTAATCCACAATCTCCTAAATTCGATTACCAATGTTAGTCATGTAGCTTCCCATAAAGCATAACAAAAATTCTCAACAGGAACAACATTCAAACAACAACATTAATCCCTAAATTTTCTCTTTCGTCAAAACTGTCACACTTGAGTCCATAAAATTCTTAGAGCTTAATGCTATCAAAGACAAAGGCCACATTGCTATTACTTCCTCAGATTAAAAAAAATTCCGAAATTTCAAAAAATCAATCCCATGATCATCCTACTACTACTACAGTCTCCCTCTCCTTTCATTCCCTGTGTCTCACCCATTCAGCATCCCTACATATGGGGAAACCGATTTCCAAAAACGTGATTACAAATGTCAATTCCCAGCCTTTCAGCACGGGACGCCATAATTGCAAAACAATTTCTTAGTCTATATTTCATCTCCAAACAACGTGAATTGTTAACCACCCACCAAAACCTTAACCTTAGCATTTGACATGGTATGTAAAGCAATGCAACAGTATGCAATCCACAGAGAGAATATCAACAAATATCAAACAATCCCTTAATTCTTTTCTTTTTTTTTTATGACAAAACAATCCTACCTAACAATCCCTTATTATGAACAATTTCATAGTTTTCCCAATTCAAACAAATACCCAAAAAAAAAAAGTATCATGCATACCAAATTTAATATAAACATTATCAAATTATAACAATAACAATAATCAAAATTAATCATAACCATAAATTAAAACAAACCTTCAAACAAAAGTGAACCCGAATTTACAGTTGAAAATTCAGCCAATTATTTTAGACGAAGAACACAAAAACTTCTTCAGCAGCCTGCAAAAGATAAAATTGAATAAGACAATAAAAACAGATGTTAGATTATAAAAAAAAAACATACCAAAATATATAATAATTTAATCGTCAAAAACTGGGTAAAAGGATAGACTATGACTATTATTTTGTCCAGATATCTTTTCATATTCGTTGATTAAATAATTAATTGATAGCTTAAGATTAATTAGACTAATAATCAAGAAGAACAATTATTTCGCAGGAATTTTGTAATTAATCAGCATGTGTGGCAGAACAATTAATAAATTAAAAAATGACAACATAATTCAATCAAATGAGCCCTAATTTCGAAAATTAGGAAGGAAAATCACCGGAAAATGGAAATGATGAAGAGGAAACAGGAAGCGCCGCCGTGATCACCGCCGTCTGTCGCCGGCGGAGGTGGCCGGAGAAAGAGGCTGAGAGGGCGGTTTTAGAGGGGATGGTGTGAGAGAATGTTGGTAGGAAAAATGTGATGAAAGGTCGTTGGGAATTGTTTATATATGGTCAACGCTACTATAAATAAAACAAAAGTCATTTATTGGGAATTAAATAAGATTGACTTGGTCCACCCTGCACATTGTCTTAATGAATACGGAGTAACGATATAAATTACGGAGTAAATGCTACGGAGTACATCGCCTACCCGCTACACGGCGGCCTACACATTAAACGGGCACATTTGTCGTCATTACCAATCACAACCTAATTTTTGGGCCGGATGATGTCCCGAATTATTACAGAAACTAACTGATCATTAATGTATATTGTGTTTCGGGGTTTTCTGATGTCCTGCGGGAGAGTTACAATTCCGAGACTGGAACCGGACGCCTGTACCTGCAAAATAACGGAGACTCCTGAGAGCTCCGCCTCCAACGGTCAAGTTAGTACCTGATTAAGGAGTAATTAATACGGAAATTAAAGTAATAAGATCTCTCTAGGTGAGAGTGTTTAATGTTGGTAATCTGCGTTGTTAGCGAGATTAGCCGGTTATTAGTGTCTTCCGTAACGTTTCTGTTCTGTTCCGTTCTTCAGGTGAGATTAATTGCTTGATCCCCTTTAATGAGGATTAATTAAGTATTTATAGTCTTGAGAAGCGTGCCACTCTCTAGGTTTAGGGTAAACCTAGGGCTGACCGGGCCTCTAGACAGGATTGGGCCTTGTTGGCCGGTTTTCCCATTTGGCATGGGTGGACACGTGGCGTGTCTCAATTGGTCCGTAGAGGACGTATCTGTGATTGACACGTGGCAGGCTCCTATTGGCCTACGTGAAGGACACGTGGCGGAACCTGGTTGGTCCACTTGTCCAACGGTGATTGGTGGATAAAAATCCCCTAATCATTTGCCCCTCACAGGTGGCACGTGACTGGTCACGTGTCGCCTGTGACAGGTGTCGCACGGTGACAGGCGACGGCCTGCTACAGGTGTCACCTTGCAAACGGCCGAGAGATTTTCCCGCCCAAATTTTGAATTTGGAAGCGACCCTTCGCCTTCTCACTTTGCCTATATAAGGAAGTGCTGACTTTGGTCATTTTCACATTTGAGAACTTTGCGAGAACATTCGGACCCCTGAACTTGCTCTGACATTTCGGACCTTTTCTGCCTACCGCCTGTTCTGACAAGCCGACTGCACCGGATTTCCAGAACCTCATCAACCGTCACTCGTTCAGGTAACTCAGTTCTCTTACTCTTAATTTTCTTTTTATTTTTTGAAATGGCACCACGGAAGCACACGACACGACCTAAGTTAGTGATCAGCCGGTCACCGGGGACGGCTGAATCTAGGACTAGGAGTGCCGCCTGCCCTTTTCTGGACCCATCTTTGCCCTTTATACAAAGTCCGACTGTATCTGTGTCTATGCAGAACGTGATGGCCAGAACAAAAAAGACTGCTATGATCTCAAACTTGGACGGCTCCTCCCAAAGGGTGCTCATTAGTGAAACATCTGACCAGGCGCCAGATGTAGAAGTGAAACGAGGCGACTGCCAAGCCGACAGTTCTGAGACAGGGGTCAAGGTGGTCCCTTCCCATTTTACCGTTGATATGTCTAATTTTCCTCCTGCTCCTTCTAAGGGAGAGGAGGCGGGCCCCTCTGGGAGAGGGGAGGAGTCGTCCTCTTCGGACTCGTCAGAGGACGAGTCCGAGTCCAGCTCTTCTGGCCACAGTTCTTCAGGCTCAGAAGAAAGAAACAGCCGCCTACAAGAGGCGAGGCTTTCTCATGCAGTTGAGAAGGGGGACAATTGGGCGGAACCGTCCGCCTCTTTCAGAGAGGAAAACACCCCTTACTATTGCACGGTACCCCGGGGCCGGATCGCAACCATGCAAGACAAAGTGGAGAGCTTTATAGCTAACCACAGAATGGGCCCGAAATTTTTACTGTTCGTGCCGGATCCAGAAGACACTGTCGTCTGGCCGGCTGGTACCAGCTATGATGACGGCTGCTTTGGCTGCTATGTGGCGGCCATCAAAGCTGGACTGCGCTTCCCATTACATCCGGCTGTTCAGCGGATTTTAGATGGGTATGATTTGGGGTTATGGCAGTTAGCCCCCAACTCTTGGGTAAACGTACTCGGCTATGTGGCCGGGTGCGAAATGTACGGGGTGGAGCCAAGCTTTGAGGCTTTCGCCCACATGAACTATCTCAGCCGGACCCCTAAGTCGGGAGGTACCGGCTGGTATCAATTAACAAGCCATAGGGGTTACCTCATGACGAGAGGTAAGGCGAACAAATGGAAGGATTGGCGGAACACCTTCCTTATCATCGAGGGTTCAGACACGGAGCTGAACCAACGCTTTAACAAGTGGAATAGGGATCCGCCTCTTCTCGCAGGCGGCCGCAGCATGCCACCTGTTCCCCCAAAGGCTAAAAAAGAGATCCTAGACAAAGGACTCTTCAAAGTAGAGACTAGGGTGAACTCTACTTCAGGGGTACGAGAGCAAGTACCCCTAAACTGCGTCCCGAGCTTCAAGTGGCTCTATGACGAGTACTTTTTGGCCGCCTGTGGCCTCAGCAGTCGGTGCTCTAGAGGTAGCCGGCCTGTCAAATACTCTGTTTTTTCACGCTTTGTTTACTTGGGATTTTACTAACTTTGCTGTTTATTTTTTGCAGCTGACGCCATGAGTAAAATAACAGCATCCAAGACTGCGGCGGCCATGTTGCGGGCCTCTCTCATGCAACAGTCTTGTACCGACTCCCCCAACAAGGGGGCACCCTTGGTAGGCTTCGAAAACTCTTCCTCTTTTAGGAGTTGTCTTATGCATATACTAACTCTTTTTATTTTCAGTCGGGCACTCCAAGAGCTTCTTCCTCGCAACAGCCGGACCCCAAGGCCCGGAGGACGACTGTTGCAAGCTCTCCTGGGTCTTCCAGGAAAACAGTGGCGGCTGAGAAGCAGCCGGCCACTTCTTCTAAAACCCCGGCGGGGCCGCCTAGAAGTATGGACAATTACTTGTAAAAACTTTTACACTTGCTTCCTTCTTGACTAGGTCTAACTTGCTTTTTTACGCTTGATGCAGCCGGCCCTCAGGGGCTTGACTTGGTTGAGGTAGCCAAGTCCATGATCAAAGTAGTTCCTCCATCTGAAAGGGAGGCGGTCAGGGGTGCCGGCACCCTTGACCTTGATGGGATTGCAGGGGTCCTTGCTGAGGTATACTTAGCATATTTTTGAGTATTTGAGTTCCAGGACGCCTGTTATCTTTTTTGTTTGGAAACTGACGCCTGTTTTTTTGTACTTAGGCCCTGCTCCGAGTTAACAGCCTTCGCAAGCCGCTTGATCGGAAAAACAAAGAGGTAAAGGCTGCAAAAGCTATGGCCGCCTCTAACTGTGATAAGGCAATGTTTCAAATTGCCCAAAATGAAGTACTGACCATTGATATTCTTTATTATCAGGCGCAGGCTACCGCCGCTGTTCGGGCTCAGTTAGAGGCGGCCCAGAAGAAGAATGACGAGCTGGGCGCGACCATCACAAATCTTAAGGCCGAGCTGAAACCTCTTCGCCAAAAAATGCACTCTTACGAAGCCATGGAGAAATCCTTGGCCAACGTAAAAGAACGCCTGGTGAGCCAAGAGAAGAGTCTTACCCAAGAGCTCTCGGAAAAGGCCGAGCAAGAGAAGAAAGAGCTCGTCCGGGAGATGATGGAAGACTCCGCTCAAATCCAGCGCATGACCTGGGGCCGCCTGTTCCCCAATGCCGACTTTGCCTCTTGGGAAAGAACGTACCGCCAGTGTTCGGAAACATATAATCAAGAGATCCTGGCGGCTGCTGAAGAAGAGGCGTTGGGAGATGCGTTGGAGGAGGAGGAAGAGCCGGTTGTGGCGCTTGTGCCACTTGGGGGTAAGGCATCAAAAGAGGATGCAGCTGAAGCCGAGTCCAGCAAGAAGAGTGCTGACCAGGCGGCAGCTGCTAATACTGAACTGCCCCCTTCTTAAGCTTAATGTATTTTTTCCACGGCCTGCGTGCCGTTTGCTTTGTCTTTACCCGGCCAGGGGGCCGGGGCTTTGAATATTTTGCTGGTCTTTAATGACCGGCTTATTTTTAATGAATTTTTGTTTTGCTTCAAATTTGTCCAAGTATTCCATATCTAATATCCCATTGTTTACTAGACCGACTGTTGTACATGGCCGAACGTTGCAGACAGGTACGGATAGTTAGTACGCCGCCTATGCCCCTGGACGACTGGTTGTCTGTTTCCAGGATAGACGATCAGTCGGCCATTTATTCAATCGGTATTAGAACTATTTTGTCTGGATCCTTTTTAGGCAGGCGTGCCTGTCTTTTTGTAATTTTAACCAAGTAGGAAAGTGGTCTGACCAAGTAAATAGAATATTACCTAGTCGCCAAGGAATTAAGTAAGTAGGATAACAAGCGGCGGGTACCGGTTGTTTCCCTTTATTGCCAATGTTGGCTTTTAACTCATAATTTGTTAACCTAGCAAGAGTAGTGGTTGAGAGTCCCTGTTTGTTAAAAACAGGCGGACGACTCATACCTTTTAGGCTCCATACTAAGTTTGAGTGACTATTAACTTAACATAGGAGTTACTTAGTCTTCGTCACACTCTAGATTGAATAGTAGAGGTACCAGGCGGCGGAGGCCGGCTGATCCTCTTGATTTGCCAATGTTTGTTGGCTATTAACTCAATAGGTTACCTATTAGGAATAGGGGTTTGAGTGCCCTTGTTTGTTAAAAACAGGCGGACGACTCAAACCTTTTAGGTTCCATACCAAATTTGAAGGAGTGACTATGAGTTAACGTTGGAGTTACTCAGTCGCCGTCACTTTTGTTTGAGAAGTAGAGGTACCAGGCGGCGTAGGCCGGCTAGACCCCTTGATTCGCCAATGTTTGTTGGCTATTAACTCAATAGGTACCCCCTGTATTTATCCCAAGTAATACAGGCGGTCATCTGACTCAGATGTCAACTGCTACCACTGGTTTGGTTAGTGATAGAGTTATCCTTGTCTCAAAAACGGCTACGTGGTTGCCCTTGGGGACAGTCGTATAGGTGCCGTGTAATTAGTTTATAGAACAATGTTCCACCCAAAAGGGAGCTGCTCTCTGCGACGAATTTCATCCGGAGGGATGCCGTCGGACGCCTGCTATGATGTTGGGACAGGTCGTATTAGTTTTGTAGATTTGATCAGTTGGCTTGGCGCCTGGTCTGATCATTCGGCCGGTGGCCTTGGTAAGTTCTTGGTGAACGTAGGTGCTAAGTAAAAGAAGGGTAGCCGCCTGTTAGGCACAGGGTCGGCCAGGCCCTAATCTTTTTAGCTAAGTATTGTGAGTAAAATACTCAATGGAGAGTAGCCGACTGTAAAGGTACAGACGGCATGCCCCTCTGAAGATAGAGTGAAAAACTCAATGGAGAGTAGCCGACTGTAAAGGTACAGACGGCATGCCCCTCGTAATACAAAATTGAATAGTAAGTGCAAACTTTTATTAAGTAGCTCTTTACTTTACATCTTTCAGAAGAAATATTTTTTAAGATTATCTACATTCCAAGTTCGAGGCAACGGTTGTCCGTCTGGTGTTTCCAGACGGTAGGTACCGTCCCTGACTTCCTCATAGATTCGGTAGGGTCCTTCCCAGTTGGGAGTTAGTTTGCCAGACTCATTAGCCCTACCAACTGCTTCCATTTTTCTAAGTACAAAGTCCCCCACTTTGAGTGGACGCCTGTGTACTTTTTCGTTGTATGATCTAGTCATTCTCAGGCGATAGATCTCATGGCGCAAAACAGCATTGCCCCTCTTTTCAGGAAGTGAGTCTAATGCCAGGCGCATGGCTTCCCAGTTTGCCTCTTCGTCATATAGCATTACTCGAAGAATCGGCTCGTAGTGTTCTATTGGAAGAACAGCTTCCGCACCATAAGTTAGGAGGAATGGAGTTTATCCAGTCGCCCCTTTTTCAGTCGTCCTAATGGCCCAGAGAACATGTGGTAGTTCATCCGCCCATAGGTCGCCTGCTCGTTCAATCTTTTTCTTGAGACCGTCTGAGATGATTTTATTAAAGGCTTCTACCTGGCCGTTTGCTTGTGGACGGCCGACAGATGCAAAGTAATTTGCAATTCCTTGGTCTCCCAACCAGCTTTTGAGAACAGGCGTCTCAAATTGGGGACCATTATCAAAAACCATAGACATGGGAACCCCGAACCGAGTGATGACATTTTTCCAAATGAATGAAATTACATCTTTCGTCTTGATTCCCTTTACCGCCTCCGCCTCTACCCATTTAGTGAAGTAGTCAACGGCAACAAGTATGTACCTTCTGCCGCCTGTAGCAGGCGTATATGGACCCAGAATGTCCATGCCCCACTTAGCAAACGGTAGTGGGCTGTGAATGGTAGTGAGGTCAGTAGCCGGACGGTGAATTAGTTTGCCAAACCTTTGGCACTTGTCACATTTTTTCACCATCTCCATTGCATCTGCTTCCAAAGTAGGCCAAAAGTAGCCCTGCCGCCTTGCCCTTTGAGCAAGCATCCTACCACCTATATGAGAAGCACAGTAACCAGAGTGAAGATCATCTAGTATCTCTCGTCCCTTTTCAGGAGTAACACACTTTAAGAAGGGTTGAAGGTACCCCCTCTTGTGAAGTTCTCCCTTAATCATTTCAAAACAGGTGGCTCGTTTTTTCAGTGCTGCCGCCTGTTGAGGATCATCCGGCAGTGTACCGTTTGTCAGATATGCCCTGATTGAATCCATCCAGGTTGAGCTTCTGTCTAGGATTCCAATAGGGTTTTCCTCGATGCTTCTCTTCTCCATTACTTCCCAAAAAACAGTTCGAGGAGTATCGGAGGAGGCGGATGATGCTAATTTTGACAGTGCATCCGCCTGGTTGTTTTCTGATCTCGGCACTTGGATCAGATGGAAATCCTCAAGGGAGCCGACTGCTTGTCGGACCGCCTGTAAATACTTGATCATGGCCGGATGGGTTGCTTCGTATTCGCCATTGTACTGACTCACTATCAATTGTGAATCAGAACAGGCGTCTATTTTTCTTGCCCCTGCCGCCTTGCACATGCGGATCCCGGCTAGTAAAGCTTCATATTCTGCCTCATTGTTTGAAGCCTGAAAACTGAAGCGTAGAGCATACTCGAACTTGTCGCCCTCTGGAGATTGACATACGACGCCTGCTCCACAACCATTTGAAGTAGAGCTTCCGTCCACATATACCTTCCATACTTGGTCTGGAACTTGAGATTCAGGAGGACGAGTCATCTCTACAATAAAGTCAGCAAAGGCTTGCCCCTTCACTGCTTTTCTAGGCTCGAAAGTAACTTCGAGGCTCTGTATTTCTATGGCCCATTTGATCATTCGTCCTGACGACTCCATGATGGTAAGGGGCCGCTTGATTGGTTGGTCTGTATACACGACGACTGCATGTGCCAAAAAGTAGGGCTTCAATTTTTTAACAGCCATGAAGAGTGCAAGACCAAATTTCTCCACTAGGGGATACCTCAACTCGGCATTTTTCAGTACGTGACTGACAAAGTAGACCGGGTGCTGACAGCCGTCCCTTTCAGCAAGGAGAACAGCGCTTAACGCATGATCAGAGACGGCCAGGTACATGTAGAGATCCTCTTTGGGCAAAGGGCTGACCAGCCTCGGCAAGGAATGCAAGTGAACTTTTAATTTCTGGAAGGCGGCCTCAGCATCCGGCCCCTATTCAAACCTTGCCTTTTTCTTAATTGCCTGGAAAAAGTATAGGCATTTGTCGCCTGATCGGCTTAGAAATCTTCCCAAGGCCGCCAGACAACCTGTTAACTTCTGAACCTCTCGGATGGTACGAGGCGACTGCATGTCGATGACCGCCTGCACCTTCTCAGGGTTCGCTTCTATTCCTCTCTGATTGATAAGGAATCCGAGAAATTTCCCAGACTCAACTCCAAATACACATTTCTTGGGATTGAGCATGACATGGTGCCGCCTGAGTGTGGCGAAAGTTTCTCGGAGGTCCGTCAGATGATCTTTCTGAAGTTTAGTCTTGACAATCATATCATCAATATATGCCTCGACGTTTCTCCCAATCTGATCAAAGAACACAGTGTTTATCATTCGTTGGAAGGTAGCCGGGACATTCTTAAGACCAAACGGCATGACTGTGTAACAGTATAACCCCTGATCAGTGACGAAGGCCGTCTTCTCCTGATCTTTCTTCCATAAGGGAATTTGATGGAAACCAGAATAGGCGTCCATGAAACTCATCAAGGCATGACCGGCTGTTGAGTCGACCAGGTTATCAATTTTAGGCAGAGGGTAACTGTCTTTGGGGCACGCCTTGTTTAAGTCTGTGTAGTCTACACACATTCGCCAGGTGCCATTCGGCTTTTTAACAAGCACCACATTTGCAACCCAGTCTGGGAAGTAACATTGCCGAATGAACCCTGCATCAAGTAATTTTTTAACTTCGGCGGCTGCCGCCTGACTTCTTTCTTCGCCATGGTTCCGCTTCTTTTGCCGTACCGGCTTCTTTTTCGGATCCACAGCGAGTTTATGTACCGCCAGATCAGGACTAATGCCTGGCATTTCATGGACTTCAAATGCAAAGATGTCCTTGTATTCTTTCAATAAGTTGTGAAAGTCGTCACCAAGGTTTCTCAGAGCAGTCGTCCCAACTTTGACTGTTCGGTCAGGACGTGAGTCGTCTAAGATCAGGTCCGCATGCTCACCAGCCGGCTGAGGGCGGAACTCATCCGGCCGCTCCTCTGCCAATGATTGCTATTTTCTTGCTTTTCTTGCGGACTCTGTCTGGGACGCCTTTCTCTTTTTGCCGCCTGCTTCTTGAACAGGCGCACTCTCCTTGACATTGTCAAGGTCTGTTTTTTCTCCACTTGACCCAGTGGCCATAACAGTGGGCTTGACATCCGAGAGATAGCACTCTCGGGCCATCCTCTGATCTCCCCTTAGGGAGCCGACTGTTCCATTATCCCTCTCAAACTTGAGCAACATAAGAGACGGGATTATAACAGCCTTGGAATTATTCAGGGTTGGTCGACCCAGAATCATGTTGTAGGCCGAGAATTCCTCTACTACTAGGAATCGGACTACCATGTGTCGTCCTTCCCCTTTTTCGCCAAGGCGAATGGGCAAATCTACTCGTCCCAGTGGGTGGACGACTCCTCCTCCAAACCCTATTAAAGGGTGGGAGGCCGGATGTATGCAGTCCGTCTGATATTTCAGTTTCGACAGACATTTGCTGCTGATGAGATCTGAGGAGCTCCCGGTATCTATGAGGATTCGGCCAACTCTCTGGTTGGCCACTTTACATTCAATAACGAGAGGGTCGTCATGCGGCCCCCTTACCCCTCCTAGATCCTCTTCAGTGATGACAATCTCAGGAAATGTATATTTGGACGGCCGTTCTTGGTGAACGGAATTTACATCTAACCGCCTTATATTATCTTTGTTGCCCCTAATACTGGGGCCGCCTCCTGAGAAGCCGCCTGCAATGGTGTAGACGACTGCATCATCTGTATCGGAGCTGTCGGCCTGTTGATTCTTTTTGGCCGACTGCTTTTTTGAGGAAGTGTTCCCCGTAGATTTCTTGACATAAGTGTCAAGATCACCTTGCTCAGCCAGGCGGTCTAGGTACCGCATGAGACTGATGCAATCATTGGTGTGATGACCAACGTCATCATGATAAGCACAGATTTTATCTTGGTTCCGGTTGTTTGCAGAACCCTTCATGGGGACCGGCTTCTCAATTGAGATCCGTCCCTTTATTTCTTTTAGGATAAACTGGTTATCCTTGTTAAACACATACTTTGGGGAGTATGGTTTGAATTCTTTTTTCTTTTTCTGGGCCGGCTGTTTAGAGGAATCAGCCGCCCAGACCTCTTTTCTTTTCTCATCTTTGTTAGACGACTGTTTCTGTCGTCCTTCTCTTTTGTCGAACCTTTTCCCGTCCGACTGTTTTATCGTACACAGATCAGTCGCCTGTATATAGGCTTCTGCTTCAATCAAGGCCTCTTGAAGAGTCGCCACCCTTTTTCGAACCAAATCAAATTTGAAGGTAGACCCGTCTTTGAGACCTCTAAAAAAGTCAGTATAAGCTACCTCATCCGGTAACCCTTGAATCTGTATTCTCATCAGGTTGAACCGCCTGATGTAAGAACGAAGCCCCTCCTTCTCGCCCTGCTGAATTGTTCCCAAATCAAGGGTCGTTTTCTTCGCAGGGATGTTCATGGCGAAGTTGGAGGCAAATAAGTAAGCAAGCGTCCTGAAGCTGTTTACACAACCAGTCGGCAGGTTGCCGAACCATTGCTGTGCGATTCCCTTGAGAGTCGCTGGGAAACACTTGCACCAAGTGGGATCATCCAACCCTTGAAGGTACATCAGGTTGGTGAATGCCATCAGATGGTCTTCTGGGTTAGTAGTGCCGTCATAGGCGCCTACTAGTACATTTTTTACTTTGGCCGGCTGAGCGGCTTCAGTAATTTCCTTGGAGAAGGCCGACGGCTGTTCACCAAGTCTAAGCAACCGTAGCTGCCAGTCCATAGGTTGGACGTTTTTTGCTGCAGGTCCACCAAATGGAGGTGGCTGCATAAAATACTGTTGTTGCGGCACAAATGGTAAGTTTGGTACCGCCTGGGCACTATGAAAGCCGGACTGACGAGAGGTGCCGCCTGACTGACTCTCATGGTACGACTGAGTATGCCTCATCGAGGCATTTCGCAAACTGTCTTGAAAGTCTGAAGTAGAAGCCGACTCTGACAATCGGTCACTCTTCTTCTGCTCTAGCAGTAGCCGAGCATCTGTGAACGTTTGCTTTGACCCGTCCGCCTGAATATGACGAACCGGTTTCCTATTTCCTGTAGGATAACGGAATTTTGTGAAATCAAGGGCAGGTGGCTCCCGCTTCCTAGATTTAGGATGAGGAGTCGCCTCTCGCCCTTGAACTGGCTTCCTCTTTAGTGAAGTGGAAGGTTTCTTGGCCGACTGCTCCTTGACTGAAGCAGGCGGCTTCTTGTTGATCAACTCTTGAATCTCTCCCTTGAAGTCCCTCATGAAGGTCATGAGTTCGTTCCTTGTGATGGGAGCAGACCCATCAGTCGGCTGTTGCCGAGCAGGCGGTGCGCCTGCTGGCTCGCTTCCTGTTTGAAGATGCTCCCGTTCCCTCCTTTCGGTATGACGGGTACGTCGGGCCCTTAGGGTCCCGTCTGGAGTTGTATGAGTTTCAACTTCAAATTCACTTTCGGTGTCATGGTCCGACTGAACTTGAGGGTCGTTTAGGGGACGCCTCTCTTCAGGAGTCGGTACAGACTTGGATGCCATCTCTGAAGTACTCTCCCCACAGACGGCGCCAAATGTTTCGGGGTTTTCTGATGTCCTGCGGGAGAGTTACAATTCCGAGACTGGAACCGGACGCCTGTACCTGCAAAATAACGGAGACTCCTGAGAGCTCCGCCTCCAACGGTCAAGTTAGTACCTGATTAAGGAGTAATTAATACGGAAATTAAAGTAATAAGATCTCTCTAGGTGAGAGTGTTTAATGTTGGTAATCTGCGTTGTTAGCGAGATTAGCCGGTTATTAGTGTCTTCCGTAACGTTTCTGTTCTGTTCCGTTCTTCAGGTGAGATTAATTGCTTGATCCCCTTTAATGAGGATTAATTAAGTATTTATAGTCTTGAGAAGCGTGCCACTCTCTAGGTTTAGGGTAAACCTAGGGCTGACCGGGCCTCTAGACAGGATTGGGCCTTGTTGGCCGGTTTTCCCATTTGGCATGGGTGGACACGTGGCGTGTCTCAATTGGTCCGTAGAGGACGTATCTGTGATTGACACGTGGCAGGCTCCTATTGGCCTACGTGAAGGACACGTGGCGGAACCTGGTTGGTCCACTTGTCCAACGGTGATTGGTGGATAAAAATCCCCTAATCACATTGCAATGCAATAAATGATTTAATTTTCTTTGAATGAATATGTGTTTTTTTAAAATAATTAAACCTTGTAGTTTATATATATATATATAATTAGCTTAGAGTCTTAGATGGCTATATAGTCAATTTTGTTGAAAGTGGTATGGGGTTCGAATCTTCTTATCTTTATACGGAGTATTTTTTATATTTAGTGATAATGTGGCATGTTGGGTACGTGACGTGGCGTCATCAAGTGTTTGTGGTTTACACATATATCTTTTTTGATAATTAGCTTACATGGCGAAATAGTCAATTTTGTTGAAAATGGTTTGGGGCTCGAATCCTCTTATCTTTATATTTTTATATTTGGTGATGATGTGGTATGTTGGGTACGTGACGTGGCGTCATCAAGTGTTTGTGAAGTGACATGACGTCATTAATTGTTAGTGAAGTGATGTGGTGTAATTTAGAAGAGTCTACGTGGCGCATGGACGTTTTTATATTTTACTTATTAAGTGATATGTTTCATTTGTTTGCTGATATGTTTTTGTGTTGGCTAATATATTCTTTTTGTTGGCTGATATGATTTTTTTTTCTTTTCATTTTTGATATTTTCCTTTTGTTGGTTGTTATAAGACATGTTATAAGGACATTAATTGGCTGATATATTTCTTTGGTTAGCTGATATTTTTATTTTGTTGGATATTATGTATATTTTAATTGTTGGCTTATATGTTTCATTATGTTGGTTGATGTGTTTCTTTTGTTGGCATACATGTTGCTTTTGTTTGCTGATTTCATACTTTTGTTGGCTGATATGTTTCGTATGTTGGTTGATATGTATCTTTTGTTTGATAATATGTTCCGTTTGTTGTCTGTTACAACTCTTTTGTTGACTGATATGTTCCTTGTGTTGATTGATGTCTAATATATCCCAATGTCCCTAAATTGACTGATATCTATCAGACATCAATTATTGGTTGATATGTTCATTTTAATGGCTGATGTGAGAGATGATTCTAATGTAGTGTTATGACTTTTGACTATCACAATTTTTAAAAATGGACGGCTAAGATTATTTGTTTATTTATTTATTTTTAATTAGTAATATTATTAAAAAAATATATTTTTTAATTATTTTAAATATATTTTTTCTTCCACAAATTATTTTTTTTAATAATTTGTAATATATATATATATAGGATTTTTTAATTAAAATTACTAGCTAATTATAAATAAATCAAAAAACAAATAATCTCAGTCATAAGACTACATTAGAATTTTCATGATATGCGTCATCAGTTTCTTACTTTTCACCGCCACTCACCACTCATTTTTACTTCATTTTCTTCTCGCCACTCATGTAAGCACATCTCCCTTATTTCCCCAATTCAATTCACCAACACCAACACCTGTAGGAGTTTATAGGTACTACGCAGCGGAAATAATATGAATCATATTCAATCAAGTACCAATCCCAAAATCACATGCATAACACACAAGACACATAATCATACCTTTGATGCGTGAATTCCACGAAGCTATTCGACATGCAAATCAGGGAGAGAATAGAGCCCCAAGCGTTTCTCCTCTACTTAGTCCACGAGATTCGAACGAGCCGTCCACCAATACTAGATTGGTCGAGTGATTGATAAAAATCGCGATCACCGCCTTTACGGACAACCGACCACCGCACGAACCACCACCACCACGCGACACCACCGGCCCCGAGGAGGAGGAGAGAATCGTGAGAGAGAGGACTTTGAGAGGGGTTGGGTTTCGTGTTTGCTAATTAGGGTTTGATCAATAGATCAGATAATTGCTTACTTGCAAACCTAGGCACCTAGTCTATTTATAATCTCATTATAATTAGACTAGGTTACGAAGCCCAAAACATCTTCTAGTCCTCAATATGGCCTGCCACCTAGAGTGATGAGGCCCATTATGGGTCTCGTCCTCTAGTGCTCGATCTAGCCCCTTTGTGTGACCTTATAGGATCCGTCCAATTGGGCTTTGGGCTATTTTACTAGTCCGAAGATCATTAGTATCTCTGGCTATGGCAAAACGACGACCTAAATGTACGAACTTAATTATCTCCATAATTTGATCCATTTATATATCTAGTAATTGCACACGACGAAGACATAACTCCTTCAACTCCAACCCAACGCAACAACAACCACCGCACAAACCACCAGTTGTTCCCCCAAATGCCCAACCAACAACAGCACCTCAATTGCTTAGCCACGCAGCCGGCAGGCCGGGCGTTACCTAGGACGTGCACCGCTTGTATCGTCCAGCCACCACCCCTCCCCTAAACACCAGACCTGCTATGAGCACCCTACATAGTCGTAGTCAATGTCAGTCGCGCATGCAGCCAAACGAAGTGCCCAACCACGCAAACCAGGAGCGAACTCCATTGTATCAGCCGCTGCTTCAAATCTAGGGTTTTCAATCACAAATCAACACACCTTTCTAACCGCCACCAGCATCGATGCCCACCATACCAACCGCTACTTCACATCTAGGGTTTCAATCGCAAATCCACCATTGTTGCCGCCATGTTCAGATCGTCATCTTTATCGTCATCGTCTTCGTCATCCACTATTATTGTTGTCTTCATCCACCATTGTTGTCGTCATCATCATCATTGTCTTCATTGTCATTGTCATCGTCATTTCCTTCGCTGCTGCACGAAACATATTGGGTGCGGACAGCACCCAATAGTTTGTGTGTTTAAGTTACCCTTATTTTCTACAAAAGTTACTATTTTTTCAAATTAAATTTTACCAATTAAAGACACTTACAATATTTTAAATTAATCATATTAGCCTTCGTATCATATATGCATTAGAAATTACACATTAATATACAATCAAACGCATTACAAATCAAACTTTATTATTACAGGAATCAAAGTTACTATAAAAATTGTTAAAATTATCCTCAAATTAATCGTTTTGCAATAAAATTAACGTAAATTCATATCATATTGAAGTCTAATCAACAATATAATTTGTACTCCCTCTATCCCCAAATGTTTTTCCCATTTGACTTTTCACGGTCTTCCAGACATGTTTTATTACGTCTATATCGCCGTATACATAAGAGCAAAAATTATAAAAAAAAAAGCTTAATATTAATAAAATGTACGACTACGTAATGAATTAAACAAAATCTTAGATCACATGAATATATAATCTTTGATTAACGGGAATTTATGGTCAAAATCTTCAAAGTTTGACCCAAATATTAGAAATGGAGTTTCATTTGGTCAGGGACAAATGGAGTACTATATATATAATTGATAATTTTTACAAAGGAACTCCATCAAAATTTATTTATCTCATTTGACTATTCAATTCACGCACGATTTCACATACTGCTACAAAAACGTATCTTAGTACATATATATCTCCATTTTCATACATTTAATAATAACAAAATACGATAACGCGAATCCAAGAAGATCTCACAACACTTCTCATTATAGGCTTACCAATGCATCATTTCAATCAATAATATATTTTATTATTAATATGTTGATACTAAAAAAATGATATTAATATAAATTATAAATCTAGACGAACAAGAACTCACATGCAATGACTATAATAATAAAGCTAATCAGATCAAAGTGGAGTATATTTATATAAATAGTGTAAAAGTCATGTGTTGCGTTTAATAAGACGGATGAAATATTATGGATTAACAAGATTTATGGTTAAAATTTAAAGTTTATTTGACCAAAATATTGACAAGGGCAAAAAAAAAAAAAAAAAAAAAAAAAAAAAAAAAAAAAAAAAAAAAAAAAACTACGTAGATACATTGAGGGTAGAAATTCCATTTAGGTGCCCTAAGGTTTGACACAATTCCACTTTGGTACCTTATAGTTTCAATAATTCGACTATGGTACCCTTAGATTTTAAACTTTGCTTCAGTATAGTGCGCTTGATAATTCTATTTTGATATCTTGAATTTAAATAATATTTTACACTTTGGTGTCCTAACTATATATATTAATGCTAATTTTTGTAACAAAAAATAAACTTCTTTGATCTTAAATATTGTTAATTGTTTATTACAAAAATGAGCATTTATATATACGTAATATAATTTAAAGCACTAAAGTGAAAAGTAAATTATAAAACTCAAGGTCGCACCAAAGTGGAATTGCCAAAGCACTAGGTACCATAGTAGAACAAACTACTTCATTTGTTTAAAATTATGAGGATTCTAACAAAATCTCACATAAATATGTTACTTATTATCAATAAACCACAAAGCCAGTTAAAGTATTGTGTCATCTAATTTGGAATATAGAAGTTCATGCCCGAAGTGGAATTACTGAAAACATAGAGCACTAAAATGAAATAAATTCAAACTTTGAGGCACCAAAATGAAAAAATTCCCAAAAAAATTGATATTCAGAAAATATATATACTTTAAAACGGTCTTAACAAATATTTTTAAGAGTATGTTTTATACAATTATACTCCGCATTATGTGTAAAGCTTAGAGCACTCACAACAATAATCATTTTTTTTTGTTTCTTCATTCTCTCTACCCACTTTCTCTCTCCTCCAATCTCATTTTCCTCATAGGCATTTTAATTTGTTGGTCATTTATTATCCCACCAATGATCAAAATAATTTTGCTCATCTTTTTGTCTCCTACCTTTATCAATACCCCCAAAAATATTATTTCTCTCTCTTACACATCATCATATTCATATTTAATACTACCTCCGTTTCCTATTATGTGCAACAAAGGAGTATTATTTGTGAGATATAAAATATTCCTTTATTGCACATAATAAGAAACGGAGGTAGTAATATTTTGATTAATGAATTTCAGCCTTGGCCCGCTAGTACTATTCATGTAAAATTTTGCTCATAGTATGAGTATTTTAACTTATGCTCGTTGATAGGATGAAGTATTTTATGCTTTTTGCTCACCAAAATACTTATGAGCATATTTTTGCTCACTGTCGTGAGTGCTCTTAAATATTGTTTTAAGTGATGTACTATGTCATTTAATTATTATGAACGACGCAAAAAATATTGGGGTAGGTGTTTTAGGGGGTTGCTGGCATGGAATGACTTACCCGACCTCACAAGCGAAACCATTGGTATGTTTCAATGTTTGTATGTCATGGAATGAGCCTTTTTAGCGCAAATTATTGATTCCATTTCAATCTTCACCAACTCTTCAAACTTGGTTCATAGACTATTATACGAAAGGGAAAATGTTTTAGTCATCGTCTTGATACCAAAGTGGATCGTGACCAAGTGCAACTAGATCACAATAAGGCACACAAATTAAAGTAGCTAAATGCTAGCTCTTCCTCTATGACTTGGGCAAGTAGAGGCTTAAATTGTTGCATAGGCTCTGGAGTAGCTTCCACGTCGTTGAACCTTGGCCCCTCCAACTTTTTGGCCCAAAATCCGCCATTGTGTGCATTGTTATTTCATGAGTATTTTGCTCATCCTAATTGATCTCTTCATGAGTAGTATTACTCGAAGTAGGCATCATATGGATGCATGTGATTTGGCTTGGCTTGCATTGTGTTTGTGTCAACCAACTCAAAGGATTCACAAATAACCTAATTATCCCTCAATTTCATTGTCAAATAAACCAGCGGATGTTTATAGCAATAGACCAACTCAACCAAAAGCTTATAACGATAGTTGCAGTCTCAAAAATGACTTTATACTATAATCAGTTTATCACTCTCCTAGCAAAGGCGCAACAAAAAAAAAAAAAAAAAAAAAAAAAGGAAAAGTAAGGAGTAATAATAATGTACTATGATTAGCATTACAACAGACCAACATATTCATCTCACTGAACTCTATAGCAGATAATAACACACTTCTCTTGAAATTCATTATTTACCAGCCAAACCACAATGTAGAAGTGAATTTTGACTCCAATGTTCACAACCTAACTTCAGAAACCTGATCATGTAAATGAAAGGTTACACAATAAACATACACCCAAACCTTTGTTTTTTATTTTCTTTTAGTTAGTAAGATTTTACTGCAGCAGTCTCATGTTTCTGCTTTCCGGCAGTCCTATAAACAATTCGGTCTCTACATCTTGCGCGCTGTTCTGCTGATCATCTTCATTTTGCCGGCTGCGTTGCGAGTCCGGTGAAGATAAGTGAAGCTGAAACGTTGAAAAATATTGGGTAGGTAAAACATTCATTCACCAAAATATACATCAAAATTATATACAAATACTTAATTGATTACAAATTTGTTGTAATACAAGTTTTGCTAGTACAGTTTAAGAAAGCGACAATCATAATGCTAGGAAGCATATCTGATTCTGATACCATTATACCAAAATGAAATCCAAATTCGATAGCAACTAAAACAACTTGTTTAGTTTCAAAACACGTGGTTTTACTGAACAAATACCGGATTCTCCCTATTATAGAACCTCCTTTGAATCCATTGCTAGGTCATATATCTATATTTTGGGACGTCTTTATAATGGGTCACTTTTAATTTAGTTATTGGTTAAAGTTAAACGTTATGTTTTTCGTAATACCTTTTGATAAAGAATTATAGTGAACATTATGATATACTGTACGGACTATTAATTTATGACCTTAAAAAAATTGACCTGTAAGTTAGAGACGGATATAGTATTGCCAATTTCTATAAAGAATGTTTAGATACGATTGGCGAAATGAAAGAAATTACCTTCTCTTTTAGGCGGGCATTCTCTTTGAGCAAGAGCTTCTCCTACGCGATACAGAATATAGAACGAAGAAAATAAGCGTAAATTAACATCTAAGTACAGAACTACGTAACCCAAACATAGACATTAATAATATGTTCGTTCAAAGTAGATAAATGACTTAATTCATGTCCCAAAACCCTTGGAAAAACCTCAAAGCACAAAACGAACATTGATGTAGAATGTGTAGAAATCAAAATGTGCTGCTGCTGCTTTAAATATTGAGTTTAAAGCTTACCTCATCATACAACTTGTCAATCTTCTCTCTGAACAACGCATTCTGAAAAAATACATACACCAGTAAATTGGTTAAAACCTAAAATATGGATATTTTTTTAAGATAAAAAGGACTACTTTATCGAGCCAAAATTTCACACGAGTCAACCTAGATCAATTTAACAGGCTAGACAGTTTGAGAGTGAGGAAGAGTAAGTTATCCCCACAACCAAAATGTCTCTAGTAAAGACTTATCCTTGAGCTCAAGATTGACAATTACTTTATTTATTTACCATAAAGCCAGGCTTTGGGATTAAACCAAAAGTACAAATATTTTTCTAGTCCTTATAGTTGTTTCTAAAAATTTAAATAATAGGGGGCACGATAAACAACCTTCACAATACACATATTTTCCTGATCCGCCATATAAATATAAGAACTATCTTATATTAATGTGTCACTAAGGGTATTAAGGATCGGAAAGTTTTAAGTTTAATTTACTAAATTTAGAAAGTGGCATTAAATTTTGAAACAGCCTAAAATAGATATGGAGTCGAATCCAGTTAATTGATTAGGCACGGAGGGAGTAACACGTAAACTTAAATTTTTAAGATGATGATATACCTTTTTTGCTCTGATATTGGAAAGACTCTTATCCAGCTGTTTCTCAAGCTCTTGAAGCTCATCAATGGAACAAGCCTCAAGACCATCTCCTAGTAACTTCCTAAATCCAAAAAAAAAAAAAAAAAAAAAATTGAGCTAGTCCATGCATACAAATTATAGCATTAAAACATTATAAAAATAATTAGTTGAATTGCAAACCGTTTAGAAATCTCAAGGCTCTTTAACTTCTTCTCAAGTTCATGAGCATCTTCCTTGAATTGCTGCATGAAAAATGTGCTTTATGTAAGTTGTTAAATGCGAATGCAAGCACATAGTTGCTGCACAATGTAGGTTAGTGATCTTGCTTAGATTTTAATGAACGTTTCGTGAATACATTCATACTCCGAGTAGAAATTTTTTACTACCTCCATTACAGGTTATGTGCAACGATTTGACATAAAGCAGAGAGGGAAAATGTCTAATCGTTGCACATAACCTGTAACGGAGGTAGTATTATGGTTTTAGGTTCTCATCTATTAGAAAACTTGTTAATTTAAAATGTCAAGGTGACACTCTAGTACTGATTTAAACCAACTTATCTTGACTTGTTCATGTCAATGTTCAAGAAATGCAATGGCAGTACTTTTTCGGAATGTGGACTATGGTGCAACATACCCTAATCTTGAACTGTTTGTTTAATTTGCTTTTTCTAGAATGATCTTAAGACTATTTTTTCAGAATGTGGTGCAACATAACCTAAATCTTGAGCTCTTGGATAGGACCGTGGACAAAGAAATACTTACCAGCATATTGCTGTCTGATGATACTTTACTCTTCACTCCACGCAGCTCCTTCATATGTTTTTGGTACCGATCGATTGTCCTAGTTGCACTGCAACACCTCCAACCCAAGAACACGTTACAATTGGCTATTATATGTTATCATAGTGGCAATATAAGATCAACACTTGCTGAACATAAATAAAGAGGTAGCTGATGATACTAACAAGTAGTTCTCAAACTTCTCATGACTGTTAGTTTATTGGTTTCACAATTCACAAGACTGCTTCTCAAATTATAGTCCTATACAAGCTTGGTTTCCAAATAACAGTGTTTGAGGGAAAGGGAGAAGAGAACAAGAGGGGAGGAATGAAATGAAAGGGAGGATTTATATTTTTTACTTTTTTGGTTGTGTAGATAGCTGCAAGGGCAGGTGATATAGACGGGATTTGATCTCAAGTCTAGAGTATGTACCACCCCTCAAGATTTTAACAAAATAATTCAGTTGATCATCCACATCGAAGGGGAAGATACGAGTGTGACTAATTTTATTTATCTCCCGATTCCCAAATCTTGCCACTACTAGGAGATCGAGGAAGGGAAATTGGATGGTTTCAATTTCCTACAAATCCTCACCATTCTATATCCAAATGACAATTGAAGCAATAGAATTCATCACTCCTTCTCTTTCTCTATAAACACACTATAAAGGTTAAGTTAAAAGCATCCCTCAGGCTAGTAGTTCACAAGCTCGAAGATAGATATATAGATGAAATAATCAAAGGATTAAACCAACAGAATGATGCTTTATACACACCAATGAATAACCCCAAAATGCTCAAACAACTCAAGAAATTAGCAAAAAACAACTTAAACACTTGACAATTTCACAGGTCAAATTGGCAATGCCCAACAGATGAGCATCTTATACATCAAAATGTCATATTACCTCCAAGGTTATATATATAGAGTAATACCATAGTATTACAAGTAATTATTCTAGTGCCTGTCAAACATAGCATAATAGTAACAATTTATTATATTTAATATCATACACTAACCTTTCAATTTCAGTCTACTTCACATATAAAGTGATATATTTTCTTGCAAGGACAATTTATTTGCTTCTTACATTGCTACATGTTTAACTGTTTAAGACTTGGACAAAATATAATGTCTTATGGTATCAAGTACGAGGGTAATATTAATATAAAGAGCATATTTTGAGAAAACTCCCACAAGTAGTAAGTTTAGACATGTTTAAACATACAACATTTAGAATGTTGATAAACGAAAATTTGTTTCATAAGACATATGTTAATACGCAAATACGTAAGAAGTAACATCATTTTAAAAAGTAAAGCACTTCAACAAGCAAGAACAGATAAGAAATCACATGAATTCACATTTTCCACAAATAGATCTTACATTAACTTCGGTGTTGTAAAGCAAGAACCACAAATAGATGTTCACCCCCATATGATATAAACCATTTTTAACAAAGACTAAGAAACCTTTCCATTTAAACTAGTTTAAAGGTTATCTTAATTAGACTTAATAAACACATCCCAAAATAGAAAGTACAAAAAACAGCTTTAGAATTGACATTACATTTCCAATTAATACATTTGTTTCAATAAATAGCAAGCGCGACTAATGCAAAGTTTTCATTAATGAACACCAAATTAGCCACTTAATTGCAACATGGAATAACATACAAGTACATTGCCTAAAATGAATTGAGCCACATAAGCAAAAATATAAAGCATAACCATTTTTCACCAAAAACTTAAAGTCATAATTAACACAATATATTTATTTACTGACACATATACAAGAAGAAAAAAATTAATATTACATCATTTCCCACATCTCCAAAAAAAGAAAAATACAAAAATAAAAGAAGATGACATATATAGTTAGTACTATACTATCTGATAATAATGTCCCACTGTATCTGTAATTGTATTTGATTACTAACTGTGGTAATACTGTATATTTCAACAATATACCATAAAGGACCACCTTCATTAGATCACCAAAGATTCTTCCATCAATTATAATTTTTTTAATTATATTTTTACAATTTTTTTGGGGAGATGGTGATTGGTGATGCATGAATTATTAAACTCACTCTTAACTTAAAGATCAATGCGATCTCCAAGAAAATTTTTATGATTCTTTGTTTTTTTTTTTTTTTAGTTTAATTAATTTTTTTAACATTGATTTCAAAACAAAAGTTACTAGTAAAAAAATCCTTATAGATTACGCCGCATGAGGAAAGTGTATGTTGCAATTAATCTAAAACAGATCAAATTGTGTGAATATGAGAAAACGGCGACTAATGAAGGAATAAATTGAAAGTTAATTAAAAAAAACTTCCTTGCAAAATATCGCATGAAGCATGTGTATGTTGCAATTAATCTGGAATGAAAGTCCTACAACTTTAAGAAATCGACGATTATTGATGGAATAAATTGAAAGATAAAAAAAAAAAGGGGTAGAAAATTAGATGAATAAAACGCACCTTGAGCTAGCAAACTCGTAGAGTTTACCAGTAGGA
Source organism: Chenopodium quinoa (assembly GCF_001683475.1). NCBI lineage: Eukaryota > Viridiplantae > Streptophyta > Magnoliopsida > Caryophyllales > Amaranthaceae > Chenopodium > Chenopodium quinoa. The sequence continues at coordinate 1,869,455 of NW_018744693.1, read as the reverse complement.
GAGAAAATAATAAGTGCAACTTCAGCTTCACAAAGAACAGAAAGCTCAAAAGCTTTTTTCAGCAAACCATTTCTTCTCTTTGAGAAGGTCACTTGTCTACTTGAATCATTCTCTATCCTCTTCATTTGAGTCTTTCCTCTCACCATCTTAATTAGCTAACTACTCAATCTCGAGACTTCAATTCAACTCGATTCGATTAAATTCGACTTGATCGACTACAACAGACCGGATCGGTATCGGTAAAGGTTAAAAATGAGGGAAAAGGAAAGGAAAAATGAAAACCCTAACCCAAATTTTTAATTTTTGTGGGATTGTGGGGAGAATAATGAAGAAACAAAGACACTACTGTTCCCTGTTTCTTCTACTACTACTTTATTTTATATTTATTTATTTATTTTTCTTTTATTACACAAAGATTAAAGAAAAAAGAGGGCAGGCCCAGGAAAGGCCAGAACCTCATCTCTTTCTTCTTTTGGTAATCTGAGAAAATAATAGATAACCCAGAAAAAACATATTTTTTAAAAAAATAAAAACAAAAAAAAGGGGTTTTGTTACTATATTTATTTTTATTAATTTTTTTTAAAAAAGGCTGTGGAAAAAAGAGAATATTGAGTACATCGGTGCAATATGGAGAGTCCTGATTGGTTGGAAAATATAAAATTGAGAGAAAAGAATAAATAAAAAAATAAATAAAAAGGGAGTTTCGATGCATTATCAACCTGGTGCGATTCCAACAGTAGGTGACAACTGACGCGTGGAGGGAACTTGGTAAATTGGGTTCTATGATTTTTTTAATATTTTATCACATGGCCCTAGGGTATTGTTAGACCAATAGGAGTAATCTATTCCTAATCAATTTTTTACAATTATACAAAGTGTATAAAAATAAATAAAAAAAAATTATTTTGGCTAATACAGTACAATACACTTGTTATTGTTTAGGCTCTGTCTGTTTAAACGGAAAATATTTTCTAAGAAAATTAAAAAAAAAATAAAATTACTTCATATTGCGTATTTTATATACTTTGATGCTTTGATAGGGGAGATTTTTTTATTTTCATTAAGATATACGTGTTAGCGTTTCATATTCCTAACATCTTTGTTCTCTCTACCTTCTTCACCTATTTTGATAAGCTACATTTTTTTTGCCCCCGTTTGTTAAACTAAATTGAATTGAAAATAAGTCTGAAAAAACATTATCAAATTCTCTCCCATTTTCTTGTATGAAAGTAATTCCATGAACATTGTGTAAATGAAAATTATTTTCCATGAAAACAAATAGAGCATGATGCATTAAGAAGAAAATAATGTGATTTTTTTAGAGAAACAATTTAGAGTTTAGAGTCCGGGGTGTCAAAAGGTTGAAGTAAAATAATTTAGTTTATGGATAATGTTACATTTGAAAAGAAGTGAATGAGTGAATCATTAAAGGTAGTAATTTAATACTCTGTATGATATGTGATTCTACAGTAGAGATTTATTACTTCGTAGTTTTTTTTTTTAAATGCGGTTTTTATATTTTTGTTTTTTGGCGAGCGTAAAGTATACGATGGTTTGATTTGTCAAGCATGGTTTCATTTATTGTCGTCAAAACCTTGAGAGGGGTTGAGGAAAGAATTGGGTTTGGAAAAAAATGTAGGGACTAATAAAGGTAGACTCTCTCGTTTACCTTGAAACAGCATACGACTAGTAGATAGGAGTCATATATAGGACTATAGGAGAGGGAAAGACCAGTTATATAGTACTCCGTATTAGTATTTAGTACACTGCAAACAAGCTTTATGATACTGTTATTTGAAACTCTGAGACAGTTTAAGATTTGGCTACTTTTTTTCTTTTTTTTTGTGTTGTCAACTACTCGTAATTTAATTGATTGGTCTTGCGCGAAATAATTACGACCCTACAACTATTTAAGATTTAGTCTCGTCTACAATAATATCACCTTTTGTGACTCTCTCTACAAATAAAATGAAAATATTTGGTAATCATGAAAAAAAAAAAAAAAAAACAAACTACTGGTATATGATCTTGATACAAATCTAGGAAGTTAAATGTTCTACTGGCATTTCTAAATGATCATATCGTTCATCGTTGGTGCATGATTTGTCATCATTGTAGAGGCAAAAGTGCAAAAATGTTTTTTTATTTAATTAGTTTTTTTATTTTTGTTTAATTACTTCATACTCGGTAGTTGATTAGTCAAAATAAAAAGATCAGATCACAGAACAAGAGAAAATACATTTAAAAATAAATGATACTCCATATTAAATTTTGTGCCCCTAAGTACTATTCATTAAGTATTGCTCTTCATGATTATTTTCTTACATACAAATTAAAGTAATAGTACTAATTAGTGTTGCAAGTTTAATTTCGACTTAAGTAAGAAAAAAAAAAAGCTACTCCCTCCGTCTCCGAAAGAACAACGTATTTGGGATGATTATGCGGGTATTAAGAGAATTAAATAAAAAAAAGTAAAAGTATATTGAAAAGATAAATTTACATGGGGTTTGTAAGGAAATAGAGAGAGAAAGTAATAAAATTACATGGAAAATCAAATTTTTATATGGGGAAGCTAATTTTGCACAAATATTGTTGCAAATTGGTGGGTGTTTTAATGTAAATGGGTTATTCTTTTTGGGACTACAAATAAGCCAAATGAGTCGTTCTTTCGGGGACAGTGGTTGTACAAAGTAAATATAATGTGGCTAAGCTATATTAGCCTATGAGACTCAAGGCGGGTTCAATAATTAAACTACTCCGTAATTTCAAATAAAACAAAAGGTGTAAATAATTTACTTATGTTGACATGTTTTATCTACTCTGTATAAAACTATACAATGTTGTTTTTTTTTTCCCTCAAAAGAAAAAAATTATTGTTTTTTTAAAATAAAAATAAATAAATAAATAAATAAAATTGAGTTATAATGTTAAGGAGTTGTTTTTAAACGAACATAGCCACAAAATAAGATTTTTTTGTTGTTGTTGTTTTTTTTTTTTTTTTTTTTTGAGTGATATTGTTAAGGATAAGTTCTTAAACGAGCATAGCCGCAAAATAAGAATGGAATTAATTTTTCCAACCACTCTTCTAATTGGGCTATATTTGATTTGGAAATGGCAAATATTTTACTTAATTTGTACTTTGTCTATTACTACCTCCGTTACATATTATTTGCAACGATTAGACATTTTTCATCTCTACTTTATGTCAAATCGTTGCAAATAATATGTAACGGAGGTAGTATGTTGGATACTACTGTACTTAAATACAAAGTACTTAGGAAAGCATTTTCAACAACACTAGCTAATTAAACAAATGCAAAGTACAACATAACCTCAAAAACAAATGTTTGGAAAATGATGCATATCACTCATTGTATTTCAATTATTCCATCCCCCTGAACCAAAAAAAAAAGGGGGATATATACAATGAAATTAGCTTTACAAAAATAGTTAGAGTCTCTTAATTCAGCTTAGTTTCAGTTCAGTTTAATTCAGTTCAGCTCCAATCAGTTCAATTCAGTTCTACTCCTAATTTCCTTCTCTCATAAAATATTCATTTCAGCTCTATTCAGTTCAGTTCATTTCAGTTCAATTTAGCTCAAATCATTTCAGTTGAGTTCACCTCAGTTAAATAAATGTGAACAAGCCCTTATTCTCAATAGTTTGTGGGAAATAATACGACCTAAATTATATATTCTTAACATGATCAATGCTCAATTATTTTTGGTAAAATGTAATCAAATACTACCTCTGATTTTTTTTTTTAAGTTGTAACTTTGGGGTATTATTTGTAAGATGTAAAATATTCTAAAACTACAACTAAAAAAAATCGAAGGTAATATCTCATTTTTAAGTAGTATCATTACTCGTTTAGTACAAACAAATACTACCTCCGTTACATATTATTTGTAACGATTAGACATTTTTTCTCTCTACTTTATGTCAAATCGTTGCAAATAATGTAACGGAGGTAGTAAGTTAGAGATTGGTGATGTAGCATTCAAATGAAATTAATTCGGTCATACTCCCTCCATTTATAAATACTTGCTTCATTTCTCTTGGACACGCAGCCGATGCTAATCTTTGATCACTAATATCTTTAATTATCAATAAGTATAAATTCTAATAATTGAAAATTAATAATCTATTCATTGTGATGATTCCAACAAGTACCCACAAGACTATATTTTTTTCTTATGCGGAAATCACAAACATTAATCAAAGTAGGACAAATGAATAGAGCAAAAAATAGAATTGGAGCAAGTATTTAAAAACGGAGAGAGTACTATTCTACACCTACCAATAAAGTGATAAACACTACAATACTTACCAATTACTCGTATTTAAAAAACGAAAAAAGGCAAAGTTCCCTAATATATAGGAGAGGGGTAATGGGGTATACAATCTAAATCCAAATTTTAAAATAAAAAGAAGGTACTGAAAAAAGTCATTTGCAATGGTAATTTACAGTGGGATGAAAAGGGATGGTGTTAATGAAAGTTTGAGTGAGTCAAAGAGTTGTATTACTGACAACCTATTGAAGCAGGTGAAGAGGTGAGAGAAAGAGAAAAGTTGGGATGTAAACAGGAGACAGTTCTGTCGGTTGCCGGTTTCGGATTGGCATTTTAATGTGTTGCACGAAATTTACCATCAGAATATATACGAATCAGTAATCAGGTTAAACCCAATATATTTTTATCCTTCACTCTCATTGGATAGTCCGTACATTGTGGGCCATTTTGTCCGTACGATTTTATCAGATTTTGTCCAATCAGAGGGTGCCACCACATCTATTTCTTACACTTGTCACGTGGCTACTCCTTGTGTCACTTGGTCTGTGATGGCTTTTTCAGCTTTTCCAGATTTACACTTTTTTTTTTTAACTTCGAATTTTAAGTTGGAAAAAATGAAGTGGGCTAGATAAAGGTCTTGTCCTTCAGCTTTAGGAGAATAGGAGGTGGATCCAAGTCATTCAACTAATGAGTACGGAGTATGTATATCTGAGTAGTATACTATTCTTATACTCCTTACTTACGTAGTTTTATTGTAACAAAATGAACATTTTCTTACTATGGCTGGTCCATTCCAACAAAAATGAACATTTACTAGAAAAAAAAAATTGAATATTTACTAGAAAAATAATGAACATTTTTTGCTAGTCTCATGACTAGCCAAGGCTAGTTCATTTGAATAATGAACTCTTTTTTTTTTTTTTTAAACTGATAAAAATGAACATTTCATGGTTGAACATATTTTGGCAATGTACCTAATTACATTAAACATAATACATACAAATATTAAATGAATATTTACTAACACGAAAGTGTACAAAATAACATGTGCACTTTTTATTGAACATTCTTTAACATATAAATGAACATTTTACGCAACTAAGCAAAAACATAAATTTATGTTAATTGAAAGAGAAAGTGAACATTGATTTTTTTAAAATGAACATCTTATAGTCTGAAAATGCACATTGCCTCTCTTAAGTTCATTCTACTACGTGTACGAGAAAGTTCAAGATCGAGTAGAAAGAAATTGAGCACCTCGCAATCCGGTCTACGATGACGCCAAATTGAGCTTTTCGGTGAGTAATTAGCAGAGTCAGGTTCGAGTTAAAAATAAGTCAAGTCGGAATGGCCAGGTTGACTCGTTGACCAAGAAATAATTTTTTATTCTTTTACCTACCCCACTATCTATAATCCTTCATATTTTATTACTTTTTTCTAATTTCTACTAAAACTCCACACATAAAGAAATAACTTAGAGCAAGCTAAGTATTTTAAAACAGAGGGAGTATGTCTTACCCCCTTCTTTCATAACAATTGCAACACTTTGACTGACATACATATATATACACAAATTTGATTGAAAATATTTGTAATTATATGTTAATAGATATACAATTTTAATAGAATGAAAATAATACACATAATAAGTAATCTCTTATGTTATTTTACATCTTCTAATGAAATATTACTTATGTTTTTTTTTCGTACATTTCTTATGTTCTTTTGTTATATCCCTTATGCTTTTTTGTTTTATCACTTATGTTGTTTTTTCTAAATTTTTGTTAATTTTGTATGTGTTTAATTGATGATATTATTTGAATTTAGCTCTAATGTTCTTTAAATTTCGCTATTATTTTCTTTAAGGTATTGAGGGACGACACATGCTTTTTGTTTAAACATACTCTCGTCGTCCTTTTTAATAACAGCTTGTTTAGAGGTTTTCACTGAAATTAAGAAATTTGTAGATTAAAATTAATGATTGAGAGTACAAATATGCATGCGGGGTTAGAGAGAGATAGATGGAAATAAAAGTGGTTGGAAGTTGTTAATGAGAGGGTGAGAGATAGTATTGAGAATTGATATCAAAAGAAAAGACAATAATATTGTCAAAAAGTACAACCTTTAAGTAGAAATAAATTCTAAATTGTGGTTACCAAAAATGGAATAAGACTCTTAATAAAAAGGATGGGGAGTAGGGGTGTTCAAAAATCGGCAGCTGGAAAAAATGACATGGACCAGACCGAACCAACCTTAGACCAGACCAAATTAACTGGTCCGGTCTCTGGGTTTAGAATTTTTTTGACCCGGCCCGGTCCAAAACCCCATAAAAACTGGTCTTGGGCCTGACTGAATTTTTCCTTTAATCTATACATAAAATCTTTGATACCCGCTCAATACTTGCTCTATTTCTCCATGCGCGGAGTTTTAGGAGAAATTAGTATAATATGGAGATAGTGGGATAAGTGAAGAATAAAAAATTGTAAAAAGCAAAAAAGAAGTGGGGAGAATTGGAGGAGAGAGAATATGAAATTAATAAAATACTTCCTCCGATCCGTTTCTATTTAGTTGACGCGTTTGATTTAGGCACATATATTAAGGAGAGGAGAGAGAGTGAGAGAGAATGAAAAAGCAAGTGGGGTAACTTGTAAATACAAGGTAAAAAAATTTACCCCAAAAGGAAACGTGTCAACTAAAAAAAACGGAGGTAGTATGATTTATGATGGGTCTACTAGTTGAGAGAAATTAATTAAATATAGTAAAAGATTTTTAAATAATTAAGAAATGGAGCAAGTATTTAAAAACGGCCGGAAATGAAAAGTGGAACAAGTATTTAAAAACGAAGATCATTCTTACGGAGTAATAACCTTTGAATACTTTAATTATATGAGCTTTTTTGTACTTAACATACCAAAAAAAAAACTAAAGTGGGGTTTTTCCTATACTTTTTCGAGTATTCCATAGTATTATTAAAAATTTAGCTTTTTTTAAATAATATTCTAAAAAAGACCCAAAGTGCGCGGTCTGGTCCGGACTGGGTTGTAGCTTAATCAGTCCGGTTTTTGTTTCCATAAATTAAAAATTTCGGTCTTCAGCCTGGTTCGGGTCGGCCCGGTCTTGGATCGATGAACATCCTTAATAGGGAGTATATTCTTTAATTAGTTTTAACATCATTTTTAATCATTATATTATTAAAAATAAATATTATTTATTAATTCTACATTTTCTTCAACATTGATTATCATTTAATAACTAAATATTTATCAATTGAATATTATTTTGTAGTTGATGACAATATCATTTTGGGATCTCCTTTCTATTGATGATGTTTAATTTTTAAAACTAAAGAACATCCGTAATATTATAAAGAAGATGATACTATTTTATAATGAGCAATTATATTTACCCACCATGATCCAAAAACAAAAATCATAAAACATTTCACAATAAGTTCAGTCATGAACATTATGTGACAATAAAAGTATATTACATTTACAATCAAAAGAACATGAACATTTAAAATAGTTTATCAAAAGATGCATGTTTTCTTTACATTTAACCATTATGTTATTTTTATTTTGGCTACATGTTCATTACATTTCTATAAAAGTTCTTTCCTTTTATTTTTTGGAACAGATGTGTACATTCGCCTATACAAACCAGGGATTAATTTTAGTGTAAAAGGTTAGAGTCACATAAACTTTATGCTCTAAAAATTGTAAAGATAGAGAATAAAAGAGGAAGAAGAGCCTAGCTTGAAAACCAGATGATATAAGTGGAAGAAGTATCAAGAGATGGGATATATCAATTAATTATCTATTTGATTCATTACGGGAAAGAAGATACCAATGCAATAGTTAAGTACTATAAGTAAACTCCACTGGTAGAGTATAAAACATATTTCTGGAGCTCAACCATCAGATTAAACTTTTGGTTACGTTGATCCTCTAACATACACATTAAAGGAAAATGATGGTCATGATGATGATCTTGGAGCAAAAGTTAGAAAAGTGGAAGAGTTGTAAGAGAGTTGCAAAAGGATAAGGCCGTTCATATTACAAAGGAATCAAATCAGCGAGCTCTACATTACACCTACAAATCTACGAAGTATTATTTTAGCTTTCACGCTGCCAGAAAAGTTGAGACGTTCATTGTTAACGTTGTTGAAAACACAAAGAAATTTTGGAGTGTGTACTGTATATGCAAGCCTCATAGTGCCTTTAATGAGTGCTTTTTTTCATTTCTCATTCTACAAAGTTCATATTATGTGAATATCTAAAGTACATAGATACTCCGATTATTCAAGTATATCATTTCTACTCTTGTTTACTTCGTATATCATTTCTACAACAAAAACTCCTAATTTCATAGTTAGATACAAGTATACAAGAGTGGTAATAGTTAATTCATATTGCTCCCTAGTTAACGAGTGAAGAATTTACTATTGTAAAGGTCGAAAGTCAAATGCTTCTTAGTGCTCTACATACAAACTACTCTGTAATACAGTATGAAAAATTAAAAATTAGAGTAAATGAGAAAATGACCTCACCTAATACCTTGATGGCCTCTTTAGAAATGTGAATCTCATTTGTAATGCTAATTTGGGCCAAATTTCTTGTTTGGATAATGCAACAATTTGGATCTGTATTTGGGCCAAATCCAAGCATTTAATGGTTTAAGTCAAGTTTAATGAATTACAAGTGCCATTTGATGTCATTTAAAATCCTCATAAGGGGCTCGTTTTTTATATTTTTGAAAGCATAAGGGACTCGTTTCCTTTTCCCTAATTTTTGAATTTTATGTTTTCCTAAACAGTTTTTTTTGGAAATTGAAATTCCAAATTTAAAATTCTCAAATTTCCTAAACATAGAAATTGGAATTGAAATCTAGACTTTAAAATTCTAGTATTGGATTCAACAGTATCAAATGAATTCTAGATAACCAAATGCAACCTAAAAGACATTAAGGGTCTGTTCACATTTACTGAACTAAATTGAACTGAGCTGATTGGAGCTGAACTGAATATTTTATGAGAGAGGGAAATTAGAAGTTGAACCGAACTGAATTGAACTGAAATGAATATTTTATAAGAGAGGGAAATTAGGAGCTGAACTGAACTGAACTGAACTGAATTGATTGGAGCTGAATAGAACTAAACTGAATAGAACTGAATTGAAATTAAATAAATGTGAACATGCCCTAAAGTATGATTATAAATCAACATTGAAAAATAGACTATCTATTTCAATTTACTCATTTAGTTTTTTTTTTTAGAAGAGGAATATGTTATTGGGTCAAGGCCGTCTAGTTTCAGGCGTAGAAACTGTGACCTTCATGATTGATTGAGGACATGAAGCACATTCAAAGGCCCATCACATCCAGTTGACAAATGTAGCCCATAATTCGCTTAGTTTTTTTAGCTACCAAAATTGGGTCTCTAATACTCCATACGGAGCTAAGCTTGTATTGCCCAATAATTGTACCTCCGTATTGGACAGCCCGATGGGCGATGGCACAATCACTCTTGCACCCTTGCTTAACAAACTGAGAGTATATCATCACATATTCACACTTGCATGATTGGCCGTGTTTACAATTTCTCAGTTACACTAATCAACACTTGAGAACATAGGAAAAGGTAAAAATAAGTTTTCCACAAAGAAAAAAGTAAACATAGTTAAGTGACATCTTGTTAAAAAACTCGCATTTTTAAAAATTAATTGCTACTATGAAGAAAAAAAATACAATACTGAAATAATACTTCATCTATATTTTTATATTTGTTTATTTAATGTTTCCCCTCTTTGATTAATATTTTGTATTAAGTAACCTCTTATATTTCAACACCTTCAATTTTCTCAAGTATAATTTTATGGTGTAGAGAGAGCTACAAACAAAATTTAGTCTCATTTCTTAATATCAACCAAGACTTTAACCCCTACTTATGAAATGATAATGGCAAGTTGAGAATGATACAATTATCTTAATACAACTACCAAACCTAATAGTCAATGCTTAATTGCTAAGGAAGGATTGATCGATATTAGAATAAGAGTATAATGACATAACATAACTTTCAATAAACTTGTCATACTTCAACATAAAGACTTTCCAAAAACAAATGAATTTCCTTCCATTCAAGTTTTCTATATGTAGACCACAAAGTTTGTGCCTTATTTCTTTGGTTGAGTATGATTTTCAAGCAGTCTATTATACTTTTACAAAATTGTCTACATAGTAATTAAACAAATTTTTAATTAGTCTTTAATTTAAATGCATCGATATTTACAATATTACAAAATTATAATTTTATTCATTTTGCACATTTTTCCATTTCATAATCGGTCACACACTTACGTCCTGTTTGGTAAAAGTAGCGGTAATGGGTAGTTTTTAGCGGTCGAATAGCGGGTAGCTGTTAAGATAGCGAGTAACAATCAATTAGTAGTGGGTAGAGGTTAGCTGTCAAAGTAATGGTTGATAGTATGAGTGTTTGACAAAAGTAGTGATTGCAACACCAAAATATATCAAAATTCATAAAAACATTGTTTTAAAATTAATAAAAATTTATCAAACGCTATCTGCTACTTCTAAACGTTACTATTTTTAACATTTGACAAAAGCTACTTAAACGCTACCTCTATCGCTAACCGTTACTAAAATCGCTATCTTGCCAAACACTCCCAAATTTTTTCTAGTATTATTTTGACTGGTCAAAACGCTAACCATTACCACCAAACAGGGCCTTAAAAGAGGTACCAAAAGTCCAAAACTAATTGTTACCCGAGACTCTCTCACAAACCCGCACGTACTACAAACTCGTTTTATTTTAGAGCCAAACTTTAATCACGGAAAAACACTTTAAACTTGAACATTTCAATTCAATCTTCTTTCCTTTCTTTCAAAATCCACTACTAACATAAATAAACATCAAAATTTAAAACTATTTTTTCTCTCTTTTTTCTCTCTCCTCCTAAGCTAACACCACAGAGGTCGGCCATGGCTTCTTCTTCGGATGAACAACATCAACAAAAACAACCTCAAGAACAACAACAATCTTCAGATGAAACTGCTTCTGAAAGTGTTCTTCACAAAACCAAGACAATCAATTTCTTCGGTCGTTCTACTCCTATTATTCTTCAAAACGACAATGGACCTTGTCCTCTCATCGCTATCTGTAATCTCTCTCCTCCATTTCTAGGGTTTCGTGTTTTTCTTGATTGTGTTTGTTGATTGATTGGATTTGTTGAATTGATTTGGTTCAAGACTTGTGTGATTTTTCGCCGGAAACCTAATTTTGTTTTCTGATCTGAAATGCTTGTTTTGGAAGTTGTTTGTTGTTTTCAATTGTTGATTTCTGTGTTTCTGATTAGGTTTTGTTGTTGTTTTGGTTAGGATTAAGGAATTTTCGTGGTTGATTGAGTTGTGTAATAAGGACGTTTTCTTTGATTTTGTGTGGTGAAGGACCTGAATGTATGAATTGCTTGTTTTCGGATGTCGAGTGAGAATCTTGATGTTTCTTAGAAAACTGGCAAAGTAATTTGATTGAAGAATTTGCAAAATTAGGATTCGCTTACGTTTGTGGCGCCTTTTGGTTGAGCATTGGAGTATTGATGTGGATAGAGTTTTTCTAATGTGGAAAATACTGGTGATTATGTCAATGTTTATAATAGGAAAAAATTTAGTTTATAATTGAGTTTCTTGAATGAGAATTATGTTAATTAATGTATTCTATTGAAATAATTATGTTACTTATTGAAATTTATGGAAAATAATGGGGATATATAACTGCCACTGTAATCTTTGAGGAGGAGATGTTGGTATATGGCATTTTTATGCTGTGGGTAGGAAGAAGAGCCCTGATTTTACTGATAAGGTGTTTTGGGCTTATGTAGGTAATGTACTGCTGTTGAGGAATGAATTGAATTTGAGTGCTGATGTAAGTGAAGTTTCACAGGAGAAGCTACTTTCATTAGTTGCTGAGAGATTGCTTGATTCAGACAACAATAACAATGTAAATATCTTGTCTGTATGATTTCAAAATCACTTTTGCATTTCGTGTTTGTTGGTAGTTATAACTAACTCAATGGATTGCAGAATAAAGATGCAGGTTATGTTGAAAACCAACAACAAAATATTTCTGATGCGATAAACTTGCTGCCACGGCTTACGACTGGCATTGATGTAAATGTCAAATTTGATAGGTCTGATTTTTATTCTTTTTTCAAGTTTATCATGGTAATTATTATCCTTTGGTTTTCTTATGCATTGGTCTTCTCTTATTTTTCATTAATTTAATTGGCCTGCATTTCACAGGATTGATGCTTTTGAGTTTACTCCAGAGTGTGCAATATTTGATCTTCTGGGTATCCCATTGTATCATGGTTGGTTAGTTGATCCTCAGGTATGCTTCTTTTATTGTGGATATTTTATGCATGTATGATTTTTAAGGGCATAGTGTTAGTCTAATACTGGCAATGACTTATATATGCTGTTTTGCTTTTGTTGTGGTGCTTCTATGAATATGACTTGTGATGAATGTGTTAATCTAAGGAGTTATTTGTTCAAACCAGAGAAAGAGAAGAATTTTAGGGTAATCAAGATACAAAGTCATGTAAGCTATTAAATAAAGAGTTTAGGTTCTAATTTACTCATTAGGCTTGTTCCTTGCCACTTGCCGCCTTCTCATTAAGTTTGTTCCTTGCCACTTAACACCTTCTCAATAGGCTGCTATTGTTTCTATTCCCCAATTGCCTTCATCAACCTCTACCCCTGAGATGTTCTACACTACAACTCTACCTCATTTGCTATTGGCTCTCCTAAAGGCCATTTGCTTCATCCACAATGATTGCTTTGTGAACAGGCTAGAGGGGCTGGACAATTGGCCATGGATGTTTAATCAATTTCTATTCTTGGGTGAAGACTGTTGAGGTTGCCAATTTCACTACTTTCCACCCCAATTTCTTATCCCACTATCCGTGCTCAGATTGGTTTACATGGAAGCCTTGATAGTAACCATATGGGTTGGTTGGGCTGGTTTGAGTCAGATTTTACTCCCTGCCACCCCCTCTTTCTTTTATAACCAAGAATTTTCAGATAGGTTCTGGTACAATTGGGATTCAACTCACAAATATTTGGTTTAAAGCCAGTTTTCTAGCTGATGGTCATGTATTTAAGCTCATTAGAACTGTTTTTAACAAATTTTTCATACGAGCATGGCTGCATGGAGATGCTTGTACTGTGTAAGTGGCTATAGTGGTCTCGCAAACAACACAGGGGTGTTTAAGAATTAACTAGAAATGGTTATGTTTGATCTCAAATTACAATCAGAGTGCTGATCAGTGAGAAGGGCAATTTTTGGAACTCTCTGTTGGCCAAATTTCTTTGGCCACCTCTATTGGTGCTTTATCATGGGTATAAGTTTAGTTCTGAACTTTGGTGCTTTATGTTTTTTTTTTTTTTCAAGAAAATCCAAAGTGATGGGACCCCAAACCCCATCTAGAAGGGGGAAAAATTGGAACAAGGGAATGGAAATTTTATGAAACATAGACTGCACTTAGTTCTCTTTCCCTTATCAACTAGTGGCCACATATATTATTGTAACTTGTATGTAGATAATGTCCTTTCAGGCAGATAAGGCAATGCTGCCACTTCTTGACAAGCCTATCTTTTAATTGTATGGATCTTTATTTTATTTTTATTTTTATTTTTATCAAGAAACTCTCAAGTCATACCTATGTTTTTTTTGGGTCTAACACTATAAATTATGCTTTAATGTTACTCTTTAAAGACTATTGTTTATATTTCTTAAGGGAATGTGTAGTATATACATTTGATGATATGATAGTTGCTATATGATGCTTTATGAGATTCGAGATTCAAATATGATTTTTGTTTTTGTTGTTGTTACTTCTTCCTTGTTCCCTTTGGCATAATGTCTGTGTATCTATGGGTGCTAGGATCATGAGACTGCTGAAGCAATTGGATCAAAATCTTATAATACTCTTATGGGGGATCTTGTTGCCTTGGAAACATGGAAAATGGAGAATGTGGGAAAGGATAAATCTGATGAAGACTGCATTGATTTTGCGGCTGCAACTACTGCAGCCTTGGGTGTTCCTTCACCTAGTCTTTCAAGGGCTAAGTCTTTTGACGAGTCTCCACGTTCTGCTTCTGATCAACAAATATTTGGAAAAAGAGATGCTGAGGAAGAGGCACAATTGTTAGAAGTGTTGAAATTATCGAAGGTCGATCTACCTTCTAATATAGAAGCAGTCCCTGCAGGAGATGTAGTGATATCTTTTGATGAGAATGTGCATGTGTCGAAGTCACTTGTTAATTCTGCTCATGTATGTGAAGGACATAGCACCAATGGACCATTAGATGTAGAGCCTTCTGTATCAGGCAATGATGAAGTGCATGACCATTTTGATAGAAAATTAGTTTCATCTGAAAAAGATGATGACCAATTATTTCCTACATTGCTTGGAGAAGTTTCCTTGTCAAATGATTTGGCAGAATGCAAGCTTGACACAGCGATTCTTAGTGACACTACTCCAGCAAAAGATGCAGTAAATGATCAAGAAGCTGAAAGCTTGTCTACTCCTGTAATTGATGTCAGTGAGGGGTTGCATAAACTATCTTTAGAACAAACTTCTAGTCAGATTGCAGGTCATGCTGATTATGAGCCATCTAGTGGCTCAATGCCCAGCATTGAAGCAGTTGAATCTTTTACGTCGAGTCTTGATGGAAGTGAACCTATATATGAAGGGGAGGAGTGTATCCTGGATCCAGTAAAAACACTCTGTGAAGATCGAGAACCTGTCTATGAAGGTGAGGTGGTTTTGGCTGAACAGGCTGACAATGGAGTTAAAGATGCCTCTGATGTGAGTCCCAAGCATGGAATATCACTTAGACAGGGTACATTTAATTTTGAATTTAGTGATTTCTGATTATAATTTTAATTTTCAATTTCCATGCTAGTACTATACATAAGGCTATTTTTCTTCCACTTGTAAAGTTGTAATTATGTTTCCTCTCCATTTCAGGGGAACTTATTGACAACTTTTTGAAAAGCAATGCCAACCAGTTGACTTTTTATGGGTATAATGCATGTTTTTGTTGTTGATTTGCTCCTGTTCTTTTGAGAGTGAAGTTACTTTTTCCCTTATTCCAGTTTGTTTTGTTTTTTTGTACAGCTTATTTTGCTTGCAAGCTGGTCTCGATGACCATAAGCTTTGTGTTTTTTTTCGAAATAATCATTTCAGCACAATGTTTAAGGTTTGTGTATATGTATATCTTCACATAGTGTGAATTTTGCTTATTTGTCCTTGGCTTTTCATTGTCAGATAATTTCATTATTCTCTTGCTTGTTGCAGCTGGATGGTGAACTCTATCTTTTAGCCACAGATCAAGGATACATGAATCAGCCTGACTTAGTTTGGGAAAAGTTGAATGAGGTAACAAATTGTTTTCTATTCTGAGGATTATCTGTTTGTCTTTGATTTTTAATTTTATTTTTCTTATTGCCTCCTTTGTTTCTGTTGTTTCACTTGGACTCTTACTCTATTCACACACTCCTCCTTAACCATCTTTTCTGATATAATTGTAAAGTTTGATATATATTTTTTCATAATCTTAACCTTTATTTTAAGATATTATTGGTATAAGTTGTGCATTGTCAAATGTAAAGTTAAACACATAATGATGCAATAATAATAAATAAAAGAAAAAAGGAATTATATTTAGTTGTGGTCATCAATAAAACACAATTTGCAACACTATTTGTTTGCCCAAAATTTTAGTTCTATTTCAGCAATATTATTCCCCTTGGTATGATTAGTAGGGGAGAAGACCCTTGTGAGGCGCAAGCTTTGCAATCATAGTATGCTGATTATAAAGTGCTTAAGGCTGTGAGTTGTGTGTTGGGGGTTTGAATGTGCCAGCCATATGAAGCCCCTGACCCATGAAATTGCTTACTGCTGTAATGCTGTTTCTGCCAAAGCAATACTTATTAGATGTTAAGGGCAATGAGTTGCTACTATTTATTTTACAGCTATTTAATAAGTAGCAGAGGAAAACTAAGTTATATTAGGTATTTGATCTGCAAAGGAATCCCCTGCCTTTACAGTCAACCAATGCAATCCCCTGGATTTCCAATTATATGAAAGATTTGAAAGATAAAATGGCAAATGCTGTTGGTATCATGTATGCATGACAAACTGTCTTGTTGCAGTGATGAGCTGTTGGCCCTATGTCTGCATGACAGAGTATCTTGTTGCAAAGATGATGTGTGATAGGAACTATGTTTGAGACATCCTTTTTTCTTTTTCTTTTTTTTTTTGTTATATATCTGGCTGAGATGCTCAAATATTTTTTAAATTATAATGTGTTTAATATGTTTGCTGAATGTATTTACATATCTTTGAGACTTTGATTACCAAAAGCCAAGAGGTGATGAATTATAATTCAAATGCAGGCAAATCCTACTATGCAGTAGGAAATAATTGTTCATTTCTTTTCATTGTCAATCTATACATGGCTTCTTTTGCTTGCTCTCTCTCTTCCTCCCATCCTCATTTCTCTCTTTTTTAACCCTAATAGTGTAACTTATGTTCATGTCAACAAATCTCTGCAGGTCAATGGAGATACACTGTTCATGACTAGTAATTTCAAGGAATTTAGGCTGGAAAGCAGTTCAAATGGTACATGGGATCAACAGAATGCTGTAGCTAATACTGCTGTATGTCCCTTTATCTTTGAATTTTCCATCTCTATGTTTTCTTCTCTTGGTCGTGCTGTGCTCATGTGTACAACTGAACTATACATTATTACCTGAAGTATATATGCTTATATCTGGCTACCTGCTATTAGTGTTAGCCTTTACTAGCTTGTGGACATACATGTAAAAGACCAATTAGATGAAACTAAATTTGAATGGTGTTGGAGATAATCGTCTTACTATTGGCAATGTTGCTCTCCTATTTGATTTAATATGTGAATGATTTGAATTCTTTACTGTTCTTTTTTTTTTTTTTTACCTTTTTTTTTGTGTGTGGGGGAGGGGGTAATGGAATGAGGGTAAAGTGCACGTGTGTGTGTGTGTATATATATATATATATATATATATATATATATATATATTAATGTAGTTCTCTTTCATTCGATTCAACTAGCTTTGCTTGAATGCATTTATGTTTGATTTAATTCTCCCTGAAGAGCAGGACTTGTCATTTTGTGATTTCTGTTGCTAATTCTTTCTTTTTCTCAGGACTATCTGGCCAGCATTGATAACTCAACAACGAATGACTCAAATATGAAGTAATTATTCTAACTAAATAATAACTTTTTGTTTCTCCTATAGCCTTTTGTGCTCTATGATTTGATAAGTCATTCTGTTCTGTACTGTATTGTTTGTTCTGCTAGGTATAGTTTGGTTGCTTTAGTCAAACATTTTCTTTTTATTTTTCATTTGGGGTTAATAATTTTTTTCTGTGCATCTTGACAGTTCCGATCTACAATTGGCAATCGCTTTGCAACAACAGGAGTTTGAGCAGCAGCAGCAGCAGCGGAATCCTCCACAACAAGCTTCTAGTGCTGGCAGTTCTAGGCTTATAACAGGTTCCCAGGTGAGAGGGAAATTCAATAACGATGAAAAATAAGAAGCTGATTGCTCTGTTTAATCTTTGATATTAATGCTCAATAGACTAACAAAAGTGTGTAATTTGTTGGGTACCATTGCCCCCACAGCCTGCCGTACAAGATATGCAACTTCTTGTGGTGGCTTGGTAAAATAAACTTGGCATGAGATTTTGAAGTAGTGAAAAAGAATTTTTAAATGAACATAGTTACTAGCTATTTGGACTATTAGGTATGACAAAAATTTATGTCACTGAATGTGCTAATTGAATCATTCATTTAAAATAGCCGTACGGACACAACCTAACCCTTATAGTTATGTTCATTTGGTTTATTAAAGGAAAGTGTTCAAAGCTATCATGACACTCAAGACTCAACACCTACCCTATTCATTCCATCATCTAATTCAAGTGCTTCTCAAGTCATAATCTTTAGTGAATGCTCAATTTATAAAATTACAAAATTACTGTAATTTATGAAATTTTGTAATTTATGAATTATCATTGCATGAGATTGTTTTTTCTTCTCTGTTTCTGTTTAGCAATACATTTTGCACTATTCACATACTCTACTCTGACTATTTTTTGTGATTTATGGTTTATGAAAATTAGTCATGTGGCTCTGGTTAGATTTACCTCAATTTATACTTTTATGTTATCAAATTAGTATAACTTTTATTCATTGATTATCACATATATTAGTGACTAAAATTGATCTTAGAATATTTATTAATTAAGATGTTTTTGTAATTGTATGATTGTCTCCCTATTTATTGGAGTTGTTAGTCTTTAGTGTAGGAGTATTTGTATATGTAATCTGTTGAGGGTTCTCGTTCCAGACAAATATAATGAAGTGTGTTTTGGTTACATAATATTTATATCAAAGGATACACGGTCTCCCCATCTAATGTGGAAAGATGTTTTGTTATCAACTTACATTTATAGTGACATATACTTCCTTTGTTCTTTTTTAATTGACACCTTTTGACAATTTACACTATTTCATATATGAAATATCATTGCATGAGATTGTTTTTTCTTCTCCGTTTCTTTTTAGCAATACATTTTGCACTATTCACATACTCTACTCTGACTATTTTTTGTGATTTATGGTTTATGAAAATTAGTCATGTGGCTCTGGTTAGATTTACCTCAATTTATACTTTTATGTTATCAAATTAGTATAACTTTTATTCATTGATTATCACATATATTAGTGACTAAAATTGATCTTAGAATATTTATTAATTAAGATGTTTTTGTAATTGTATGATTGTCTCCCTATTTATTGGAGTTGTTAGTCTTTAGTGTAGGAGTATTTGTATATGTAATCTGTTGAGGGTTCTCGTTCCAGACAAATATAATGAAGTGTGTTTTGGTTACATAATATTATCAAAGGATACATGGTCTCCCCATCTAATGTGGAAAGATGTTTTGTTATCAACTTACATTTATAGTGACATATATAATATTTTGACCCGCTTTGTTATTTGTAGTTCTGATAAAACCTAGTTATGTGGGATCTTGTTAGTATTGTCTCATAGCATACTTTTATAATATCGAACTTTTTATAATTTTTACTTATAAATAATTAGAGATATTAATCATTTAACTTTTACTTTTGCAAAGATGAAAAAAAACATGTTAACTAAAGTGGAATAGAGGAAGTATATCATTGAGATTCATATTAGGATTTATTTTGCTTTGAAATTTTGGATTTTTCTTGAATAGAGAGAATTTTGAATGTAAATTGTCTTGACTTATTTTTGTCCAAAAGAAGAAAAGAAAAAACCCTTTTATGTGTTGTTTGAAGTTCTTTGATTTTGTAATTTGATGACATAGAAATTGGAGCTTCCAATTTGTGGAATAGAATCATAATTAATGTTGGTATTTTGTCCATTCAGGTTTACTAAAACACATTAAAGATTATATGTTTTATCATTATTAAGATGAATTTACTTGTTATTATTGATTTAAAAGCTTATAACCATTTGATTATTGTAAATTTTTAACATTTATATCTATTTTTTTTAATTTTTTTTTATTATTATTATTTATGTAATTTGTGTTATGTTTTAGTAGTTTGTTTTAGTGTATGACCAAGTGAATTATGATGGTGTTCTAGGTTCCCCGAAGTAGTGCAAAAGCAACATCGTCATCATCTACCCCGAGGCAAGATCAAAAATCAAAAGATAAATCCAATTGTAAAATTATGTGACATTTTTTGGTGGGGAATTTGTCAAATTGTAAGTGTAAATTTTGTGTTTCTAACTTGTTTTATAGCAGTACATGTGATGTATCCATTCAAAATCCCCTCTAGATTGGTTTTGCATCTTGATTTTTATGCTTTTGGGCTGTAAATAATGATGGTATAATAATGCCATAGGCCTTGCAATGCGAATTCCTCCTTTTTGTTTTCCTCTCTTTTTCTCTTGCAGGTTCCGTTGTTCAAGTTATGCTATAAATTGATGGATTTCGTTCATAAGTTCTTTTTTTTTTTCTTTTTTTTTTTTGATATTTTTTTTTTATTTTTTGATATTTTTTTTAATTATTATTATATTCATGTTGTATTGTAATTGTTATAGGTGTAAGTAGTTGATTTATTTAGGAAATTTTTTCTTTATCACTATTATATGTATTTTTTTCCCTTTTTCTGCTACCCCTGTCTGTAAAATTTAATACCATCATTCAAGTTTCTATTGAGATTTATGTGTATCTATGTTTTTTTTGACAGTCTTAGTGACCTATTACTACTACTTTTTATAAATGTTGGGGAAAAATTTGTGTATATACACGGGATATTATCTTCTTGTTGTATCCTTCAGGAATAAACCACGTGAAATAGACTGTCACTTGGCGACTATGGCTTGAGCCTTATCTTGGTCATGCTGTCATCCGATTCATCGGAATGGTGCAGGTGTGGCTAAGTGTAGGATTCATTGCTACTTTGGTTTATGTTTTGGCTTACAGACGAGATATTGGTTAAATGTAGAATTATAGCTACTTTGGTTTATGTTTTCTTTGAATGATTTCGCAGCAATATGTATGAGCTCGTTGTTGTGGCTGCATCTTCTATGAGTGATGAGTCCATGACTTTTGTTTTGTCTGCTTCTCTTGGCACTTGATTATTTCTTACACTTGTTATCATCTCAGAAATTTAATTTAATTTCCGGGTGGTCCATGATTTTTTTTTTTATTGCTCACAAGACTCGCAACAGTTTTAAAGTTCAAAGTCTTCTAACCTTGTCAAATAAACATATGATACTTACCATCTAAGTGATGTGGATAGCTAATAAATTTCAAAACCACTATGTATGATACATAAAAAAACAAAAAAAAGGATATGCAACTTTTTGTACCAGTATGAATGGTTGCATTACATTTTTTTTTTCATATATGAATAGTTGAATTACAACCTAGTGTTATAGTGTGTTACTATTTGGTACTTTTGATAGTGAGTTCTTTCTTTAATAATCTTTTTTTTTTTTTTTGGGAATATTTTTAATAGAAAATGAGTAAATAAGTATCTTAATTATTTATTACTCATACCGTTCTATAATAAGTAGATATTGGGTATGGAGATAAATGTAGGGAATTTTAATAAAAAGTAGCATAATTGTGAAAATTTGATTATTTTTTTTAGCAATTTCCATGGAGATCACTCTAACAAAAAAGAATGTATCTGAACAAAAAGATTACTATATAAATAGTGTAAAAGACAATAAAATTTATTTAAAAAATAGAGGAAGTATTTCGTTAAGTACTCGTAATTGGTTTGCATATGGAGCGTATAAATTATGCTTTCTTTTGATCTACATAGTATGTTTTTTTTTTTTTTTTTTTTTTTTTTTAATGCTATGATCTACATAGCATGTTGTTGAAGTAGAAAATTAAAAAGGTGAAAAAGAGATGAGAATGTGGCCATGAAGATTCCAGCAGCAATATGTTATATATGAGTAGGAGTTAAAATACACCGTTGAAATGATCTTAATTAAAGGCATAGTCCAAATTTGTTAAATGTCACTATGTCAGTACTATGGACGATAATATGTCTTAATCGCTTAATAAATCAGTTATATATATACTTGTACAAATGTTCCTTCCTTTTTGTTTTACCGTCGTTACTGTCATATCGTATTACCATGGTTTGCTTTCTTTAAAGAAAAAAAAAGTCAAGTACCCAAACCTGATACCAGATTCGAAATTGAAAGGACCCACCCACTTTAGATTCCAAAATGATTCAATTAAAATTGATTTTAGTTTAGGTAGTCAGTTTTCAATATATAACTAAATTTTGGCTCATTTAAAAAAAAAAAAAAAAAGCTTTAATGGATACTATGGACTACTTCCTCCGTTTTCTTTTACTTGCAACACTTCCCTAAAAAGGAAATGTCACAATACTTGCAACACACTATAAAAGAAAAGTTACTTTAGGAAAAAACTATACCATTTCCCTTATTTAAAGCACATGACCCACTAAATTACACTCCTAACAAGTATAAGTGTGTCAAATACAAGTCTGGGCCACACCCGTCACGGGAGAGTGCAAGTCCACCAGACCACCACTTCACAAGTCCAAGGAGGTTTCACCTTAAAACCAAATGACAATAAGGGGAGTAGCCCCTTAGCCTTATATAGTGATGGTAACACTTGAATTCTTTCAATGTAGGATTTCATTACCACTACACTAGAGCTGATCAAAACAAGCCCGGCCTGCTGGCCCGACCCGACCTGATTTTGGCCAGGTTTTGGGCAGCATTTTCCGGCCCGAAATCGGGTCGGGTCTGGCCGGCCCGATTTTTTAATTTTTTGGGCGGGCTTAGGAATGCATTTTTAAGCTATTTGTAGTTCAATTTTTTGGCCCGGCCCGAAAAGCCCGCACGGCCCGTCCATTTTGGGCGGGTTTGGGCATGAAAATTTTGGCCCGAAGCTAGGCTCCAGCCCGCCCATTGATCAGGTCTACACTACACTGTACCTTTAGTTTTTTAGTGTAGGACAAGAGAATGCTCATATGTGGGTTGTTTATGGGCTCAATAAAGGTCACTTTAATTGGGTTTTTTTTTTTTTTTTTTCTTTTTTTTTTGGGGTTGATCATTTTGGAGCCATGTTAAGTTTTTGTGTTGACATAAATCAAATTTTAGATTGGATCACTTTGCCATTCCGAATTAAGTCGGGTTATTTTAGTTAGATTAGTTTTTAACATTTTACATACGTTATTAATGATTATGGCCCTGTTTGGGAGAAAGCTGAAAGCTGATTGAGTTAGTTGATTTTGACTAGCTGATTTTATTAACTGATTTAACTAACTTATTGTATTAACTGATTATATAAAAATGTTTGGCAAATAGCTGATAGCTTAAAGGTGATTGAGTATGTGAAATGACCAATAAGCTAATTGTGAGGTAGGTAGTTTAGATAGGATTTTAAATTAAATGAGGTTATAAGTGTCATTTCACAATAATTAATGAATAAGCTAATTGAAAAAGCTCCTAAAATGAGCTTTTTCAAAAAGAGCTTATTAAGTGGAATAAGCTCTTTCAATAAACTTACTACCAAACACTTGTATTAGCTTGTTTGACTAGTCAATCAACTAAAGTTAGTCAAATAAGCTAATATACCCCCAATAAGCTAACTACCAAACAGAGCCTATGGCCCTGTTTGGGAGAAAGCTGAAAGCTGAAGCTAATTGAGTTAACTGATTTTGACTAGCTGATTTAATTAACTGATTTGACTAACTTATTGGCCCTGTTTGGGAGAAAGCTGAAAGCTGAAGCTGATTGAGTTAGCTGATTTTGACTACCTGATTTAATTAACTGATTTGACTAACTTATTGGCCCTGTTTGGGAGAAAGCTGAAAGCTGAAGCTGATTGAGTTAGCTGATTTTGACTACCTGATTTTATTAACTGATTTGACTAACTTATTGTATTAACTGATTATATAAAAGTGTTTGGTAAATAGCTGATAGCTTAAAGGTGAATGAGTATGTAAAATTACCAATAAGCTAATTGCGGGGTAGGTAGTTTAGATAGGATTTTAAATTAAATGAGGTTATAAGTGTAATTTCACAATAATTAATGAATAAGCTAATTGAAAAAGCTCCTAAAATGAGCTTTTTCAAAAAGAGCTTATTTAGTGGAATAAGCTTTTTCAATAAGCTTAGTACCAAACACTTGTATTAGCTTGTTTGACTAGTCAATCAGCTAAAGTTAGTCAAATAAGCTAATATACCCCCAATAAGCTAACTACCAAACAGGGCCATTGTATTAACTGATTATATAAAAGTGTTTGGTAAATAGCTGATAGCTTAAAGGTGATTGAGTATGTAAAATGACCAATAAGCTAATTGTGGGGTAGGTAGTTTAGATAGGATTTTAAATTAAATGAGGTTATAAGTGTAATTTCACAATAATTAATGAATAAGCTAATTGAAAAAGCTCCTAAAATGAGCTTTTTCAAAAAGAGATTATTTAGTGGAATAAGCTTTTTCAATAAGCTTAGTACCAAACACTTGTATTAACTTGTTTGACTAGTCAATCAGCTAAAGTTAGTCAAATAAGCTAATATACCCCCAATAAGCTAACTACCAAACAAGGCCTATATATTGGGCTAAACTTATTCCATGTCGGACAAGGGTTCAAGTAAAATATACTACCTCCGTTAATTATTACTTGCAACTTTTGCCATTTTAGGATGCTTCCAATTACTTGCAACTTTCCAATTTCTTTCCTTTTTTGGTAATTTTTTTAAATAAGAGTACAAAAATACCCTTAACAATAATGTTAGAAACACACTTAGATAATTTAATTACAACTCATTAAATTAATAATTTCACTTATTTAACATAACTATTCTCACCCAATTCCAATTTACCCATACTAATTCAATAAAAAATCCAACCCAACAAATCATTCCACCATCATATTCATCTTCCAATAACTCATTCGAACACCACCTTCAATATCGATGTCGCCGCCGCCATTCTAACCACCACCTACAACATCGCCGCCTTTAAACACCGCTACAACGTCGCCTCATCCACCTGTTGTTTAGATCTAATGGTTTGAGAGCTGGGTGGTTTGATTTCCGATGATTTCGGGTTGAGTGGGGATTTCTGGTTTCGAGATGAGTGGGGGGTTTAGGGGAGGTTTCAAAATGGGCTAGGGCTATTGTGGTTCTAGGATGGGTACGGTGGTTTAATTTTTGGTGGTTTTGGTTGAGTGGGGGTTTGATTTCCGGTGGTTTTCGAGTTCAGGGGGTGGTTTCGGGTTGTTTGGGGGTTTTTGGTTTCGGGTTGAGTAGGTGGTTTTTGTTTAGGGGGTGCGGTGGTGGTGAGGTTGGAATTAGGGGATGTCGGCAGTGGTAGGTTTGGGTTTTTGGGGGTCTCGGCGATGGTGAGCTTCGATCTGGGGTTCGACGATGGTGGGTTTGGGTTTGTGAGGGTGTCGTCGTGCCGATCTGGGTATAGGGGATGTCAGCGAAGGGTGGTGGTGGTGGTGGCGACGGCAGGTCTTGGTTTAGGAGTGAGTCAGTGGTGGTGGACTGGTGGGTGGCTTGGGTGGTTATTTAATCATTTTTAATTTTTTCTCTCTCATACTTGATCACATACCCTTACAATTATGAAATTTTGACTTGGAAACCGTGTCCACCCCCAAAGTTGCAAGTAATAATTAACGGAGGTAGTAAGTTTAGTGATGATCAATTCTAAAAAAAAAAAAAATGGAATCTAATAATCCCACCTTTAGTCGGTCTTTTATAAACAGTCCCACCTTTTGAAATTCTAGAAATAATCTCACCTTTTACATGGATCTTCATTAACAATCCTTGACCGGTATTCTTAAGTTGGTAACCGGATTTATTAGGTTATCTGCCATGTGGCAAATTTTAATAGGTCTATCTTATTTTTTATTATTAAAAATTTTAATTAAAATCTACCCTGCTTTCCCTCCCCAGCAGCCCCATAGCCGCTCGCTTTCCCCTTCCACGATGGCTCCGGCATCCGCCATCTCCTCCCTCGCTGCAACCACCCAAATACAATCCAATTAATCAAACAACAAATCAACAACAATAGATCTAAATCAAACCTTAGAAAAAGGGGGAAATCAAATACCACCATCAACAGAGAAATGGTGACGAGGGAGGAGTTCTTAGGGGTGGTTAGGGTTATTTCAGGAGTGTGGTTGGAGTTTTCAGGGCTAGCCGACTAGGTGGGGTTTTTCGAGGATAGGGTGGAGTTTTTTGGGGCTGAGTTCAGGGCTAGGTGGGGTTTTACAGGCTGGGGATGGAAGTATTCGGGGTTGGGGGTGGAGTATCGGGGCTAAGTGGTGTTTTTGGGGCTGGGTGATGTTTTTTCAGGGCTTGGGGTGGTTTTTTTGTGGGTTGGGTTTGAGTTTTTGAGGTTGTGCTGGGTGGGGGTGAGGGTGGCCATGGAAGGGTTGCAATTCAGGTGGTGTTATGGTGGTCCAAAGAGAGATTTAGAAAGAAGAAATAAAATAAAAAGGGAGTCTTAATGGAAGATGGGGTCAAAGGTGGAATTGTTTTTAGAATTTCTAAAGATGGGGTCGTTTATGGAAGACCAACTAAAGGTGGGATTATTAGATTTTATTTTTCCTTCTAAAATAAAAATCAAAAGAGAATAGTTCGTCAAAAAGAAAATAAAAATCAGTTGAAAATATATAGAGTAACCACGTCAACACGGACTTTTGTGCGAAATCAACCTCCATCTTTGTAACTAACCTTAAAATGGTTTATAAATGCAACCTTTCTTTCGAAAAAAGAAAAAGAAAAAAAAAATCAAACAATTAAGTATATTCTTTTCTTATTTACAGTTTTCTTTGATGTAAGATAAGTCTCAATTTACCCGAGGGATTCTCTTATTCACTTAACCATTTTTATTTATCAAATTCTTTGGTAGAGTATATAAGGTTGAATTTTTGGTTGAGTTGGTCCACTAACTAGTATCGGAGCCAGCATGACACAAAAGCCACAGGTCTAAATCTCATCCACCTTCCACTTTCAAAGGGCTCTTATACGAGGGGGCGTGAAGTGTGATAGAGTATAAAACATATTCTTGGGCTTAACACTCTTAACTGTTATTTTACGCAAACTAAAGTTACCCTCTAATTATAATCACATTACACTTATTTTCTCATCTATAATTGTTCATTATGTAAGATTACATTATGTACATTACACGGGATGAAAACTAGTTGAAAACGGCTTCACATCTTTATGGCACATATGTTGAAATAGACATCCTTGAAAAAAAGAAATGTAACAAAAAAAAAAACGAATTCTTAAATGCCACGATAGCTGAATCTACGTTTGGTACGATGGACGATCTTTCAAGCCATAACAAACAAAGAGTATAAACGTGAAGAAACAACAATATTTAAAGATTAATCTCCTCTCTGCCGAAATTTCTGATAAATTAATAGAGACTTGAAACATATTTGGTTGATTTGGTGACCTTTTGTTGGATGATATATAAAGCCCTTTAATTGGTTTATTCTAATTTCATAGTTTGCAACGTCGGCTACATTGGCTCAGCAACCGTTGGTTGGTTGTTTCTCTCGTGTATTATATCATCATCTAGGAGAATATAGCAACTACTTATGGATATTTGTATGTTTATTATTGGTATTCCTTCTGTTTTAATTTAATTTATTCAATTTTAATGGGAAATGATTTTAGAATTATGTTAGTATTGAGTTATTAGATGATATCTTAATTATCAAGAGTTACATGCAATGTCATAGAAAATAGGTATTAAATGATTATTTTTTAATTAATTGAGACATACTAATATATACGACTTTATTTTATTTTTATTTTTATTTTTATTATTTTTTTTTTAATCATACGGAGTACATTGTATCTGTGGAAAAATAGAGGTAATAATAAAATATGTAATTCCTCACTCTTTGTTGACTTTAAAATTGTTCACATATTTTATCATCACAAATTCTTGTATATAGTTAACTACGCCATTAGTTGATGGTGTGACCATTTCACATATGCAATTAATTGAGCAAATAAGCCGAGGGTTATATATAACAAATCAAATGAGGTTACCATGACAAAGGAGGGGTATATGGTTACCCCAAAGAAATAATGGGTTTATCCTTATAAATAAGTGAAATTGTCTTTTTATTAGTTAAAACAAATAAAGAACTTCTCAAATTAAATGTGTTTCAAAAAAAAAAAAAAAAAACTCAAATTAAATGAACAAGTGAGGTTATATGTTTTGAATTAACTAGCCTTTTGGCTCGTGCAATGCACGACTTGTTCATAAAAAATTGCATCGAGAGATGAGTGAGGAAATGCCAATAAATAATTATAAGTGTAATATGTAAATGAAAACATAATTAAAGAAATAAAAATTTTGGGACTTTAATTTGAAATGAGACTTAATAAAAAGAAGATCGAGGGACTAAAATCAAAGAGAGAATTTAAAGAGGGGAGATGAAGATGAAGTGTTTAATGAAAGAGTTAAGAAAAATTGTATAATTAAAAATAAAAAATATAAAACGACATGTGGCACATTGAGTTGAAGAAGAAGATAGAGAAGTGTAATATAGAATGATGACATATGTCTTTTTTGGTTTGCTTTTTTAAATACTAAGTATAAATTGACGGTACATACTCATATATTTCGTATATACTCCCTCCGTCCCTAAATTACATTCCTCTTTCTCTCTATTATGTGAGGAATAAATGCTAGAAAGAGGAATGTAATTTAGGGACAGAGGGAGTAATAAAATAAAGTTACTAATTGGTAAAGTAATTAAGGTTTTCCTTAATTTCTTAGGAATAATTGAGGTTACTCATCCGTTTAAAAAAAAAAAAAAAATTGAAGTTACTCATATTAATGAACAAGGATTACATACTCTTAAAGATAAATGTACTACTCGTATAGTAGTATGTATTAATCACCATTGTACTGTATTGAATGGGAGAATCTTCTATGCATTTAGATGATAAAAATAAAACTTCCTCCGTTCTTTATTACTTGACCCACTTTGACTTTTACACTAATCATCACCTTGACCGTCTTTTGTGAATAATATGTAAGAAAAAATATATTCATGTATGATTTTTTTGGATTCGTTTCAATAAGTACTATCATAATATATAACTCTTAAAACTTTTACTTATGGAGGAATTAAGTAATTGATCGTTAAAATTTTGCATTGATAAGCGTGATAAAAAAAACAGGTCAAGTAAAAATGAACTGAGGAAATACTCACGAATATTTTTTTCCGTATACTTCCACCCATGTATTTGTTTTTGGTTAATAATCACACATGATATATCACTTTCATTTTGTATTTGTATTTGTATTACTTACAGTATATTCTTTTTAAAAACTCATTTAGATGTATGTCGATATATAGTGGATGTTGCATCTATTCATCTGATTCTCGTCTTGATTTCACATTAGTTTGGTGTCGTCTAAGGCTTCTGCCCACTACTAAGGTCCAGCTCCCAAGCCTTCGGCTCTAATACCAATTGTTAAGACTTCTTCACTGTCCAATATATTAAGTTATATGCTCACCTTGATTTTACATTAGTATGATATTATTCACTTTAACTTACCTTGCATAAATTTGTTTTTAAACACCTTTTTACAAAAATCACATACGAATAAAAACACACAGATATACTCTTATACGGAGTACAAATTATACAACTGTTCCTTTTTTTTTTCTTATGGCACCCCAACATTAGGAACTTAATCATCACATAATTTTACTGGTACTATATCACATATGGGTGAACGGTGAACACAATGGCAGCAATTTCTTTTGTCAAATCATTTGAAATAAAAGC
Source organism: Chenopodium quinoa (assembly GCF_001683475.1). Lineage (NCBI taxonomy): Eukaryota > Viridiplantae > Streptophyta > Magnoliopsida > Caryophyllales > Amaranthaceae > Chenopodium > Chenopodium quinoa. Next base: position 1,839,696 of record NW_018744693.1, on the reverse strand, counting down.
TATCATGTACCCTTAATTAAAAAAATAAAATAGAAAAGGCTTTCATGTAAACAATGTTTGACTTAAATAAAAAAAAGGGTGAAGAAGATGACAAAATTGATAAAGGTAGTGTAAATCAGACACTGGCTGAAGACAAAGGAGCCCCATTTGTCTGGCATATTCATCTTTTCTTTTATTTAAACTCTCAAGTTAAAGTTACGTTACAATTTCATACCCCTTTCTAATTTATAACCCTTCATTCATTGTTGTCAAAAAAAAAAAAAACCCCTTCATTCATGCATGAAAATGCTTGATTGGTTATATAAAGAAGCATACAACTGCCACATATTTATTAACCAAATGTCTATCATTTCTATTTCCATCACGTGTTATCTATGTTCATATAATTTGTTCTTGTGAATTCATTTTATGGTGGTGAGATCAATTTGAGGATCTTATTGATGATTGTTTTTAATGCAGTATTTGTGAGACTACATTATAACACATGTATTGGTTTCAAGACTCATCTCAACAACATTATGTTATTTTGTCGCTTATGATAACACCATCGTCTATCTTACTATCTGTGGTAATATCTGTCAATCAATTCTCTACATTTCGCTTTACTACAACCATTATAAGTAGAGATAACATGTGTGTAATGAATAATAACTTATCGTTACTTTACATGATTAGATATACATCTAGTTTTCTTCGATAGCATGATAAGATATAACCCCCCTATAAATAAAAGTTGTGAAGAAAAGGGTGGATCACAATATGATAACTATGTGATCCACCCCTCCATTTAGGCCCCTCCCAAGAAAAGCTAAAGTCGACAAATCATATTTATATTCTGTACGTATGACCCCCTAAATTCATTCTAAGAACTCAAATCAAATACTCCATAAACATAACTCAATCAACCCAACAACTTTCTAACAAAATTTTAAAATAATTAATTACAAGTTTATTATTTTCCAAACATGTAGAAATTAAATGCCTCAATGTATCATCATTCACCAACAAAGCACAGATACCGCAGAATAACTAGTTTAGTTGGTTAAAATTTTGCAGTATTACACACATTTTTAAGACTTAAAATCCTAATTCATTATTTCATTTTCATTATTTGTCATTTGTAACTCTCCTAAGACGCAAAACCAATAAAGTTGTAAGAAATAAAATAGTGGTCCATTATACTCCTCCTACACAATAATACTCATCTTTTGATTTGATCCCAAGTAACACTTTAGTTTTTGATAGAGATTAGATACCACAAAAGAGGTTAAACTAAAAAGCTAAAACTTAAAAAAAAAAAAAAAAAAAAAAAAAAATCAGAGAAAAAAGCAGCCAAGATGTCAGGATCACAGACACAGCCAAACAGCTTTTTTTAATAATCTTGATCATCTTTCTCTCTCTCCCTTCCCTTTCATACTAATGATCTCTTTCTTCCTTCTCTCTCTCTCTCTAAACCAACCAACCTCTCTTTCTCTCTCTTCAAAATCTCTCTCCTCTGTTATACTTTCATATGATCAGCATCTTCTGGATTCATTATATATAAGAATCAAAAAAACTTTATAATATTAACTTCATTTTTCAGCTAGAAAAACAAATTTATAAAAAGCTTACATACTGTTTGTCTCAGATCCCAATAAATTTATCATATCATAAAATATAATCTGTCTTTCTCTCTCTAGGTTTTTATATTACAGTTCAGTGTTCACTATCTGATTTACTGATTTAGCAGTAAGTTTAAAGCAATCTCTCTCTCTCTCTTTCCTTCATTTTTTCTCACCCTATATTTGTGGTCCTCTCCCTATATTATTATTACTCCTTCTTCCCTCTTTTTTCCCCTCTTTCTCTCTCTACCTTAAACTTTCTCTCTCCTAATTTTTTCTCATTTTTTCTTCATACCCATTTCATATAATCACCTAATTCAAGTACCCTTTTGAAGGTTTTGATTGATTCCATCAAAATCTAGTTTTCAATTTTTAGGGTTTTTAAAGAAAAATGCAGGAACAGGGGTTAGGGATGATGGGAGGCGGAAGCGGAGGCGGAAGTGGTGGTGGTTTTAGCGGATTGATGGCCGGAGAAATGGCGTTTTCCGATCAATATAGACAGCTAAAAGCTGAAATTGCGACACATCCGCTGTATGAACAGCTGTTAGCGGCTCATGTAGCTTGTTTGAGAGTTGCAACACCAATTGATCAGTTGCCTTTAATTGAAGCTCAATATAATCAATCTCATAATTTATTTCGTTCTTATGCTACTAATTCTCAACATAATCACTCTCTCTCTCCTCATGAACGCCAAGACCTTGACAACTTTTTGGTAATAATTCTAATAATAATCATCTATTTTTTATTATAATATATAGTTTGTGATTTGAAAAGTTAAATTAATGATTTGGGGTGTTTTTTTTTTTAGGCACAATATTTGTTGGTGCTGTGTTCATTCAAAGAGCAGCTACAAAATCATGTTAGAGTCCATGCTGTTGAAGCTGTCATGGCATGCCGTGAAATCGAACAAAATTTGCAAAATCTTACTGGTATGTCCTCGATATTGCCTTTATCTGAATTTAGTTGTCGAATTACTAGTTTAAATTATACGGTGATAGTAACAGTAATAATTTACTTCGTATTTCGAATAGAGAGTACATATTTTATTAGATCTATGTATGACTGTATAAATCAATGTATGTGTCATATACAAGTATTATTATTATTATTATTATTATTATTATTATTATTATTATTATTATTATTATTATATGGTGCGGTGAAAAAGACCATTAGAAAAAATATAACAATACATGTATAAAATTCAAGAAACATACATATGATATTGTATATTATAAACAAAACATATGATATAATAATATTCTATCCATTTTGCTTGATTAATGAAGTTTGCATACATTTGGGTTTCCTATGTTTCACTATTCTGATGATTGATTAGTTTGGTGGGCAACAAATAAATATATATATAATAAATAAATAAAAATTATCCATGACAAAATTGGAGGTTTTTGCAATTGCTTGTGTTGACAAACAAAAGGGTGGGTGGAAGTGGGTCCCATTGAAAAGGAAATTTTAATTTATAGTTAGGAGAAGATAGTTAGTTGGTGAGGAAGGGAGGGAAGAAGAAGAAGAAGAAGGGTTAACAAATTAAGCAAGATGTATACTATACATATATTATTATGTCTTAGCTTCAACCCCAACCAATCACAAATCGAAAGGTACACCCAATAATCGAATATTATTGTTGGTGTTATCTAGAAAGTATTGAATGATTGATTAGTTGATTAATGAAGATTACTATTTACTTAACAATATGATGTGGTCAAGCATTCATTTGTTATGAGTAGTTGTTACTATTAGGTAAGATATTTTGGTACAGAGTAGCATTTTAGGTCTTTTTTCGAGTACACTTTATCTTTTCATGTTTGTAAAAAAATTAAAAAATAAAATAAAAATAGACAATTAGTGTCCGAGGAAAAATAATTAATGTTTAGACGATATAAAGTATATCACATGTAAAGATGAATCTAACAAAACCTTATAATAATAATAATAATAATGTAATTTCCTTGCATATACTCCGTACAAGTATAATACAAATAATAGATGATTACAATGAACTATGTGAATAGTGCTAGTATAATAATGTTATGACTTTAAAATTAATTAAGGAGTACTTTTTTTAATAGAAAAATACAAAAACATAATTTGATATCTCATTATGTCATGTCAATCTAGATTAACAGTAAAAAGATATTTTCCTTTGTTTTTCCAAAGATATTGAAGTGGGGTTGTTTGAGCACATTGATTTATAAATTAGATTGATATGACTTTCACTTTTTGTTTAATCTAACATGCATGGTGATTGATTTGGTAATGGCCGGTTGGGATTTATTTACAATGATTGTCAATGTTAAATCCATTGTAACAATGCAATCATAACCACTAGATTTGCTTATCTTATTTGTGATTACTTTGTTACATTATAATGGTATAATTGAAATTCATAACAAATAAATTTGACACAACTTGAACATTTTCACTCTAGATTAGTTTTTTTTTTTTTTTTTTTTTTTTTTTTTTGGTATCAATTGTGAAGAAAGTATTACATACTTACTTCATATGTGATACTTTGAGGTCTAATTTAGCTAGTATGTACTCGTATAAAGTAATTAATTAGTGGTTGAAATTGTGAAATTCTCGCTAACACATTATTTGTCAAGTTGTGCTTGTTAGCTAGAAAACTTAGGTATTATTCCTTAATTATTCATGTTGAAAAATTAGTGACAGTTTAATAGTTTTTTTTTTTTTTTTTTTTAAAAGCCATTGTCAATGTTGATGTAAGAGAATGCGTGTTTTAGAATCTTATTATATAATTAATCAACTGTTTACTTGTCATTGTCCAATTTTAAAGAACTTAGGGAGATTGGCCAATTCAACATTCATTGATTAATTAAGAAATTAAGAATTTGTTACTTGATGAGTAAGGAATCTCTAGGAGGAGAGTAATTTTTTTTTTTTTTTAAAGAAAATAGCATATTTAATTGGAGTATTATATAAAATGGGGAGCTGAGAATAATGGAACTTGTGAGGAGGGTTTGGTCTCTATCAAATGTAAAAAAGATATGAGCATGTCATATTACTTTGTGTGCCGATATGAATGATCTTTGTTTTTATTGGTTTACATTTCTCTATTTATTTCTAAATTAAATACAAAAGTGGTGGACCATTCACTTATGGAGTAACATTTACCAATAAAAATAAGCATCATTTCATTTTTTTTACATAAAAATGAGATGATCTATTTTGGCGCTTACATAAAAGATGTGGTCATCCACCATAACTTTTGCTCACAAAGAAGATTTCTAAGCATGTGCTTATACTTGCATGTATTGTGCATCAAAGCATGCATACAGAACCAATATTTGAGTGGATTAAGTGTGACAACTTTATATTTTGAGCTTTAGAGCCAACTAACTGAGTGTAATATATGTGCATGTAAGTGGTATGACGGAAATATTGCACTTAAAACTTGGGTTATATGCCAATTTCATAACATAAAGATAAAGTAGGAGCACCAATTAGTCACAATATCAAATTTATTACTTATATAGTATGTATATGTGTTCTTTCTCAAACTCCTTTTTTTCCACTGATCAAGATGGATGAACACTAAACATAAAAAAGATAGCTAAAACTGATGTATAGCAGTCATATTATCCGAATTTTCTAATTCTGAAGGGCAGCTAATGCATAGGCATTTTCGAAATCAGTTTGCTAATATTTTGTGTTAGTAACATATATTAACTTGTGTTATTCTTTCTGCTTATGATTTGCATAATTGCATGCTATTCTATCTACTGATTTGCTGTTACATTCCTTGTTAGATGTTACGCTGTAACGAGCATTTTCTATTTGACAATTGTAGGCGCGACTCTAGGAGAAGGAACAGGTGCAACAATGTCCGATGATGAGGATGATTTGCAGTTGGAATACTCTATGGATCAGTCATCTGGGGGAGATGCACATGACATGATGGGATTCGGGCCTTTACTTCCTACTGAATCTGAGAGGTCTCTCATGGAAAGAGTGCGTCATGAACTCAAGATCGAGTTGAAGCAGGTAATTGAATCTGCACACTGTTCAACAGGAGTATAAGTCATCCAAAGAGTCCAGATTTTTTCTATATATAGAGATTGCTTTTGTTGTTTAATGATTGAAGAACAATGTCTTTGCAGGGGTTCAAGTCCAGAATCGAAGATGTCAGAGAGGAAATTCTGCGCAAAAGGCGAGCTGGGAAACTACCAGGGGATACCACTTCTGTTCTTAAGGCATGGTGGCAACAGCATTCGAAGTGGCCTTATCCTACTGTAAGATACACTACTCAATCTGCATATATATCCCTTCATGGTTTGTAACTTTCATCAGATTTATATTTTTTGTTGACAGCAACCTGTAATGCCTGCTTTTTATGATTACAGGAAGATGACAAGGCGAAACTAGTTGAGGAAACAGGGTTACAACTCAAGCAGATTAACAACTGGTTTATCAACCAAAGGAAGCGCAACTGGCATAACAACTCTCAGTCTGCAAATACTCTCAAATCCAAGCGCAAGCGGTAAACAGGCCATCCCACCTGATTCATTCCTGCAGAATGACATACAGATCAGACCAGAAGATCATATGCAAATATACGTTTTTGTATCGCGTTTCCATCAGTTTGTATGTAACTTCTCGTGCAGGTTGATATCAATCTAACCAAAACCACTGTTACTTTTGTGATATATATACTGAAATTCAATCATGGAATTACTGTTAGGATGCAGGATATGCGACTTCGCTCAACAGTCTGGTGTAAAGAAAAATGATAATGCATAGAGGGGATCAGATTAGGTCTTTTGGATTCTTAGTAATGATGTAATATACTACTTCTTCATATATCCTATTATTATGATCTGATCTTTTCAATATACTTAGTCCTCCTATGGTTGAAAGTTACTTTCACTCATGATTTCTTTTGTTTGAGACTATTGCCAAGGCACATGTGATGTTATGATCTTGGGTTCGTTGAATCTATTTCCCTTCTCATCATTGTTAAAGGACTAGCATAGTTATCATCATTTCCATTTTCGACTTTGAGGGTTGATTTAGCCCAAGTTCAAGGCTATATAGCTGATGAGTATGGCAAAGCATATTGTCTACTAGACAAAGGGCAGTTTAATTAAGCAACTTAGAAAAGTTTTCCAATCCAAAAATATATAATACGGAGTGCTTCCTTTGGTCCTTTTTGTTTTTCTTATTTGGAATCTTTGCACTACATATAAATTGAGAGAATTTTTATGTTACTATCAATATATCAAACATAACATAGTCATGTTAAGTCTTATTTAATCCGTATCAATAAGTAGTTTATTAATGTTCAATATTTCAATAGCTATACTTCATTTCTTACTAATATGCAATTATGTCTTTTATGGTCAAGTAATGCATTGATAATCCCTTTAAAAAAAAATTAAGTAATGCATTGACAAACGTGTAGAGTCAAAATGTGAAGAACATTTCATCTATAATTAGAGGGAGAGAGGGATGTGAATGTTGTTGACCATCACTTGGCAAAGTTAGCGCCGTACAATATATAGATGGATATATTACATTGAAATGATGTTGGAGTTTCATTATATCATAGTGAAAGATGGATATATCATAATATCATAATAGTCTAATGACCTATAATTGTTAGTAGTATTTGGCATATATGAAAACTATAAACCAAGTCAATGCAAAATGGTTGATTGTGAAGTTGTGATGAAGGTTGTCACAACTCACAAGAGGATCCTCTATTCGTCTCCCTCATGTAGTGTGTCCCATTTTATACTTGGAACGATTCAATTCCATTCATCGTATGATTGTTACGGAAACACGCCTATCATTGAATAGATGAAAACGAGGATTTTGTACCGTCTTTGTTGTGTTTTTCGATCTAGTGCTTTCTTGCTTGAAAATGAAAGAGTGAAGTTGCTTGGTTGACAAAATTATCGAATTTTTTCTACGAGTATTTATTTTTATTTTTTGAAAAAAAAGAAAGTTTAGCTTTTTTAGAGTAGTATAAGAAGGAAAAAAAGTTACAAATAATTATTTTATTAAATTTTCGCGGATTAGTGAAACTTTCAATAACTCTTTGAAAACCAAACAACAAGAAATAAGATTACATGGATGTTTAAACAAGAAAATTAAAATTGTTTCAACTATTCAGAAACGAAGAGAGTATGTTTAAAAGCCTGTTTGGTCAATGATTTTTTATTAACTTTTGAAATCTCATTAGTCATATAATAAAATTTGTTTCGTAAATAAATATCTCAACTAGTTGAAAAATTGACTTTGAAGCGAAAATGAAAAAGTTACTTTTGCTTAGAGACACCATCGACCAATTGAACTTTTTTATTTTTTTATTTATGTTTTTATAGGCATTCAATTGAACATAGATGACTCTTATCAAATTTCTCTTTATTTTTTTATTCTTCTCAAATTTATCTGATCTAGGTTTATTTATCTTGAGCATTTTTTTCATGAAATAACTAAAAATTTGGTAAACATAGTAGACTTTCATAGAGTCCTCAAGTTTATCAATAGTTCGTCCAATTTTCTATCTTCAAAAAAAAAACCTTAAAAACAAGCACGGGAACAGCACAGGACTTCAACTGTAAAAACAGATTGCAGCAAACTATTTGTAGCTTTAAGGTGCAGCCAAACTAGAAAGTCGCAACTATTGATCAACCAATTTGACATCAACTCTTTTACTTAGAAGTTTCCTTAACCCATCTCTCTATAATTAATCTAATTTAATTTTCTACCAATTTGCAAATATTGAACAATTTTGAATCATTTAATAATCAAACAGCAGCCTAGTCTATCTTGTTGACTTTTGTCAATGCAAGATCTTATTCAAATTAATGTGCCCAACAACTTATTTCTGGCTTCCCACTCTCTTCCAATCATTCAAAATTCAATCTTTTTTATTGATTCTTTCAATTCTTCAACTTCCCAGTTCATTAGGGCTCTTTTAATCAAGATTTTTCTACTTGTAAGCGTGATTTTTGTAATCTTGGCACACACCCACATTTATACAGCTCATAAATCAGGTAAATTTGACAGATTTATCAGCTTTTCAGACTATTTTGTAGATTATATTGTTCATTCTTTGGTTAATTTGACAGCTTTAATCATTCTGCAATCAAATTTAATCAGAAAGAAACAGAATTAGGAACTTTTTGTTGGGTTTTGATTGCTTAATTAGCAGTATTTCTAAAAAAAGATTGATTTTTGAAGATTGTGTAAAAAAAAAATATGGCACATTTTAGTCAAGTTCATTCACCTTCCTTTAATGGCTCACAACATGGTCAAGGAACTGAGTACTTGCCATTTCAGACCTCTCAAGGGTCTCTAAAAGTTATGCTGTTACATGGGCATTTAGACATTTGGGTTAAGGAGGCTAGGAACCTTCCTAATATGGACATGTTTCATAAAACCTTGACTAATTTACTAGGGGGTTTATCAATTATGGGATCCTCGAAGAGGTTAACAAGTGATCCTTATGTCATTGTATCTGTTGCTGGTGCTATTATTGCCAGAACTTTTGTGATGAGGAATGATGATAACCCAGTATGGATGCAGCATTTCTTTGTGCCTGTTGCACATACTGCTGCAGAATTACAATTTGTAGTCAAAGATGATGATGTTGTAGGTGCTCAGATTATGGGTGCTGTTGGTATACCAGCACAACAGTTATACTCAGGTGAAAGGATTGAGGGGTACTTTCCTGTTGTTAAGGCGAATGGACAGAATTGGGAGACAGGAGCAGTCCTGAGTGTTTCGATTCAGTATATACCGGTGCATAGAATGAATCTTTATCATTTGGGTGTTGGTCCTGGTCCTACTTATTATGGTGTTCCTAGGACTTATTTTCCACTTAGACAAGGGAATAGATTAACACTTTACCAAGATGCACATGTTGAGGATGGTATGCTTCCTGATTTTAGGCTTGACAATGATATGCATTATGTGCATGGGAAATGCTGGAGGGATATCTTGAATGCTATTTCTCATGCTCGTCGATTGGTGTACCTTACTGGGTGGTCTGTAACCCACCTTGTCAAACTTGTTCGTGATGCTAGAGATGGCTCGGGGATCACTTTAGGAGCTCTTCTCAAGGCTAAAGCACAGGAGGGTGTAAGGGTGCTGCTCCTTTTGTGGGATGACCCTACTTCTCAGAATATTCTGAACTTTACTACTGTAAGTGGATTTTCCTGCCTACTCTCACTGTTATTGTTCGCGAGTATTGCTTGTGACCAGATTACTTTCTTTCAATCTTAGTATCTAATACTTGAGGAATCTTATTAGAAGTGTACATTGCACTTTCCACTTTCCACTTTTCTGCTTGATTGATGTCCATTTTTTTTTTCCTTTTTTACTTTTCTGAAGTGGTTATTAGAATAGACAATTGTCGAGCAGTGGATATGAAAATGCATTTTTTCTGTCACAATGAGAATGCCAAATTGTGAATTGCTGCCCTCCTAGTTTCTACTTATTATGGATCATTTGCTTCGGCCTTACCAGTTTTCCTAATTTTCCATCTTTAGATTCTTATACATGTCCTGTAAAAAAGGTTTTTTTTTACTGATTTGTGCATCTGATGTGTAGCAAGGCATCTTAGCAACAGATGATGAAGTAACTTTCCAATTCTTCAAGAACTCCTCAGTGCATGTCATACTTTGCCCACGATCTGGAGGAAAAGGACATAGTATCATCAAGCAGCAGGTATTTCACATGCTACTTTGTCTGAATCAAATCATTGTCTCTCTTTGCTTCATAAGTGTACAATTCTGTATTTGTAATTTTACCTGGACAGTTGTATTAGTTTTGTATTTGATCCGATGTGTCCCTTTGATTATACTATGATCAGGAAGCTGGAGCAATCTATACCCATCATCAGAAAACTGTAATTGTAGATGCTGATGCAGGCAACAACTGGAGAAAGATCATTGCTTTTGTTGGCGGGCTTGACCTCTGCTCAGGGCGATATGATACACCAGAGCATTCTCTTTTTAGAACATTGCAGACTGTACACAAGGATGACTTTCATCAGCCAAACTTCACTGTAAATCATACTTCTCAATTCCTCTTTTACTGTCTAATACACTAGATTGATGTCAAAATATGGAGATGCCTTTAACATATAGTTACTGAGGTGTGTAGATGCATTTTCATGCAAATATATTGATCCTCTATTCTACAGGGTCCAACTGATGGATGCCCTAGAGAACCTTGGCATGATTTGCACTGTCAAATTGACGGTCCAGCTGCATATGATATCCTGGCCAACTTCCAGGAGCGTTGGTTAAAGGCTTCAAAACCTCGGGGGCTACAAAAAATGTCAAAATCTTACGATGATCATCTACTTCAAGTAGACAGGATTCCTGATATTCTCAAACTAGAAGATGTAATCAGACACAATCATGATGATAGGGAATCATGGCATGTGCAGGTAACTTAATCTATTTCAGTTGGTTCTTAAACTTTCTTTTAAATATCCAGATTTTTTTTAAAGCTGTTACGTTTGACTGACTAATTAACTAAACTATCTCAGATTTTCCGCTCAATAGACTCCAATTCTGTGAAAGGATTTCCAAAGGATCCTAGAGATGGGATACGATGGGTTAGCATCTTGACTTCCTCTTAACTTATGTGGATATACAACCCTTCTTAGTATAGACTGTTAACGAACATTTGGTTTTTCTGTATGTTGGACCAGAACCTTATGTGTGGAAAGAATGTACTCATAGACATGAGTATACAAGCAGCTTATATACATGCCATCCGTTCTGCCCAGCATTACATTTATGTTGAGAACCAATACTTTCTTGGCTCCTCATATAATTGGGATTCTTACAAAGACTTAGGTAATTTATCACGATCCTGTGTTCGATATTCTCATTTAATATTGCACGATAATAGAGTTCTGAATTTCTTTCGTATCAGCTCAATGACAGATACAAAGTGTTATGCAGTAGGAAATTCTTTTTAGTGTTAGAATTCTCTAAGGCGATCTTGCTAACTGGCTAAGCCTAACTCACTAGCAAACTAAGCTTGGAGTTGCAAATAATAGAACTTGACCATCCCATCGTGTACCAATAGTTTCTAATATAATCAAGCTATCATAACTCTCAACAATGTGGGGATTACATATACGCATTTTCTCCATTTTAGATCATCGGATATGCTCCCTTTCCTTTTTTTATGTGGTGTATGAGGGAGGGGCAATGTCTAATGCTATTTGGATGTAAATTAATCTTCAGTTTCTTGTTGTGTAATAGTTAATGGATGACTCTTTTGACCGATAACTTGCATGACCCTGTATTTTCCTTATTCTGAGCAGGTGCAAACAATTTGATACCAGTAGAAATTGCTCTTAAGATTGTCAGTAAAATAAAAGCAAATGAGAGGTTTGCTGCATACATTATCATTCCTATGTGGCCAGAGGGTGACCCTAAAAGTCTTGCCATGCAGCGTATTCTTTTTTGGCAGGTATAATGCAGATCGTATAGTTGTAGGCTTCTTGACTATGCCACAATCATAGACATGAACTTGCTACTAATTGCTAGTTTTCTACAACATTTGAGTTTCAATTAACCAAATTTCCTCGGCTTTTCCCTTTTTGAACTGCAGTACAAGACAATGCAAATGATGTATGAGATGATCTACAAAGCTTTGGAAGAAACAGGAATGGACAGCATGTATGAGCCTCAAGACTTCTTGAATTTCTTTTGCCTAGGAAACCGTGAGGTTCTAGATGACCGTGCTAGAGATCCTGGTAGTACTCCAAATGGAACTACTCCTCAGGTAATTATCTCATTTTCTAGCTTCATTTGTATGTAGCTCTTTAAAAGTGGTTTGGTCTTAGCACATTATAAACCAATATTTCCTTCAATAATAGGCTCTTTCAACCAAGAATCGACGATTCATGATCTATGTTCACTCAAAAGGCATGATAGTGGACGATGAGTATGTGATCCTAGGTTCTGCAAACATCAACCAGAGATCTATGGAAGGCACTAGAGACACTGAAATCGCAATGGGTGCATATCAGCCAAACTATACTTGGGCTAATAGACATTCTAGTCCACGCGGACAGGTATATATGCATATGGATGAATTTTAATAGCACGCGTTTAATCTTAAGTTAAACGCGTGATTCACTTCTGATAAGCTAAATGTACAAACTTCATCAATGATTGCAGATATATGGATACAGGATGTCACTATGGACCGAGCACCTAGGAAAGGTAGAAGACTGCTATGCAGAGCCAGAGAGTATCGAGTGTGTGAGACGAGTAAGATCAATGGGTGAGCAGAACTGGAGACAGTTTGCTGCAGATGAGGTAACAGAGATGAAAGGGCACCTTCTCAAGTATCCTTTGCAAGTTGATAAATCAGGAATTGTTAGCCCACTTCCTGGTTATGAAACATTTCCTGATTTAGGTGGGAAAGTCATGGGAACCTTCTCTGGTATTCAAGAAAATCTTACAATTTGATCATTGACCATAACACTAATTTTTTGAAACAATGTTATTTAGGTGGTTGATTATACCCATGATTTACTTGATAATTGTAGTTAATTGAGAATTTTGTAAGCTTTGCTTAAGTTGAATGAATAAGTGATGATAAATTGTGGCTCTTTTGGGTTGGGCTTAGTTTGCCATGTATTTGCTTGACCTAAGGTTATTATATTATTTTTCCTTTTTTTATTAATTTTTTTGGAATGCTATTATGACTTTGTTTATTGATTGTTATGTACTTCCCCATTAATCAATTTTAAACAACAATGTGGTGAATAAAGTTATAAAGTGTATTAAGACATTGATTTACTGCTCTCTGAAATGCTCTCTGCGAAACCTATCCTTGTAAGGGAAAATCCCTCTCAAGATAAGCTTACGTATGTTGGAAATCATCCTCCAAAACCTCCAGACACTGAACACTCAACTGAGGAAAGGGACTTAATACATCGTTCTATCAAGAAATCGAAGAGAAAAATCAATCACATCATCTTTGGGAATGAATCTTCTCCTCCAAGGGGTGGAAATTCTCCAGTTCGGGTTCATAGTCCTGTCCAAAACGCTATATCTTTCAAAGATATGGTAAACAATGAATTGAGCAAAGAAAGAAATCTTCATTTCCAAAACGCTGAGGAGGATGACGATGTTTCGGATGATGATGAAGCTCCAGCAGATGTCATTGGGGATCCAAAGTGCCCTGTGATTTTGTTAACCAAGGAAGAAAAGCGAAGGCTTCGACAACCTTGGAAACACACTCTTATTATCAAAATGTTTGATAGCAAGATTGGGTACATGTCCCTTATGAAACGTTTGAAGAGAAAATGGGAATTGAAAGGGGGATTAGTGCTAACAGACATTGGCCATGAATTTTTCATTGCTCGATTCTCGAGTGTGGATGATTATAATCATGTGTTGACCCAAGGTCCGTGGATGCTAGATGATAACTACTTAACGATTCGCAAATGGGTGCCTAATTTCATCCCAGATAATGCTCCTATGAGGTTTCTCACTGCGTGGGTGCGAATTCCAAACCTGTCCGTGGAGTACTTCGATAAGGAATTCCTTCATAAGATTGGTGGACTGATTGGTAAAGTAATCAGAATTGATCACAACACTGAACAAGCTCAGCGTGGTCAATTTACTAGATTAAGTGTGGAGTTGGACTTATCTAAGCCATTATTATCTAAATTTTGGCTTAAGGGTCGTACTTGGAAGATACAATACGAAGGACTTCGTATGATATGCTTCAACTGTGGAAAAATTATTGGGCATCAAGGTGATAATTGTCCTGCTAATGATAGCCTTGCTTTGGGGATAGAGGATCATGTGGAAGAAGCTGCTAAGGGGGCTAATGACAATAGCCCTGTCAAGGTCATCGAGACGATGGAGAGGGAAGACTATGGTTCGTGGATGATGGTCAAAAAACCCCCTCCACGTAGAAGAGCTCCTAAGGTAGATAAGGGTCCGATTGTGACAGAGCCAGGGGGGCTAGCCAAGGGTTCGAACCCTGGTCAAACCAAGGAAGTCAGGGGAAAGCAGAGCAATCTCAATGGGTCTAGATTCTCGATTCTTGGGGTGCAGAATGAGGAAACTGAGGTTGTTAATTTAGGAGATAATGCTGGAAATTTGAATGACCAAGATATTGACCCAAATTCTTCGCAATTCAAGACGTTAAATTTGGGAGATATTTCACAAAAAGATAATCATGGCAAGTCCTCCTTTTCAGTTGGAAAATCTTCCCAAGCGAATCCCAAAAGATACGACCAATATTTCTATCCCAAAAAACCAAAATATTCCAAATCCCCCCTTTGTAGCTGGCAAAGAAAATTCCAGTATAGCCCTCGAAGCCAACACTGAAGCCATCAATTGCAATTCTATTGAGACCATCTCGAAGCCATCACAAAGCACACAAATTTCCCAACCAATCACTCATGTCTCTGCCACTCCCAACCCCGATCATTCTTAGGATCCCTCCGGAGAAAATCCTTTATGCCAGCGAACCAACGATGGACCATACCTGTACATGCTAGACCCCCTGATTCATCAATTGGAGGTGGAGATACACTTATGGGCGGCATCGAGGCAAATGATGCCGGAATTGATGCCTTGATGGTGACATTGAAGGTGCCATGGAAGCTTAATAATGCTCTGCGTTCTCTTTCGAATGCTTATATGTCCATTGTCCCAAAGTCTAATGGTCTCATGAATAGTGATCATAATGTGATTGTTGGTTCCTCCCCCATAACTTGTATGGTGTGGAACGTACAGGGTGCTGGAAGTCGTGACTTTGTCTCTGTTCTGAGAGAGGTAGTTCGTATCAACAAACCCATTATACTTGCTTTGGTAGAAACTCATATGGGGGGGGGGGGGGGACCGAGCGGTACAAATTTCTAATATTTTGGGTTATTTTGATCATACTAGAGTAGATGCTCAAGGGTTTAGCGGAGGTATTTGGGTTTATTGGAAGCGTGATTTGGTCACAGTTGATCCAATTGAACAATCGAACCAATACATTACAATGCTCATTACTAGAAGAGGGGAAGAGCCATGGTACTTCTCTATGGTGTATGCTAGCCCAGACCCTTCGAATAGACAATAATTATGGCGTGATCTTTCTGATTTTGCCAGGCGTAATAATAAACCTTGGCTTCTCGCTGGAGATTTTAATGAGACGAGGTTTGATTGGGAAAGAAGCTCTAGTTGTTCAGAGACTTCGAGGAGAAGCAGAAAGTTCAATCATTGGGTGCATGATCATCAACTTATCGAAGTTGAGTTCTCGGGACCATCCCATACTTGGGCTAGAGGAAATTCGATTGAAACTCCAAGTGACATTGATTTTGTTATTCATAGCATGGGCTCCCTTAAGGCCCCAGGGCCCGATGGCTTTCAAGCCCTCTTTTACCAAAAAAAAATTGGGAACTTGTGGCACCCAATGTATATGCTATGGTGTTGGCAGCCTTAGAAGGAAAAGGTCTCCCTGTGTCTTTGAATGAAACATTCTTGGTACTTTTACCAAAAAATGATAATCCGAAGTTACCTTCCCAATTTCGTCCCATCGGCCTTTGTAATGTGGCTTACAAAATAATTACAAAGGCAATAGTAAACCGCATCAAACCGATTCTTCCGAAGATAATTGCAAGCTCTCAAGCAAGCTTTGTCCCGGGTAGACAAATCATAGATAATATTGTAATTGTTCAAGAAGTTCTTCATACAATGAAGCGGAAGCAAGGAGGCAAGGGGTATATGACAATCAAAATAGACTTTGAAAAAGCCTATGATAGACTCAAGTGGGACTTCATCCGGGACACTTAAATGGAGATGCACTTTCCATTAATTATGGTGAATGTGATCATGGAATGTGTGACATCTTCTTCAATGAGAGTTCTTTGGAATGGAGAAAAAACCGATGTTTTTTTTCCTTCATGAGGAATTTGCCAAGATGATCCCCTTTGTATGGAGAGACTTAATCAGGTGATAGAGGAAGCAATAATTAATGGCTTGTGGAAACCGATTTATGCTAGTAGGGGTGGACCTCTTTTATCCAATCTTTTCTTCGCGGATGATTTAATATTATTCGCAGAGGCCTCGGTTGAACAAGCGGTTGTCATCAGGAATTGTCTTGACCGGTTTTGTAGTGCGTCGGGGCAGAAAGTTAGCCTTGCAAAGTCAAGGGTTTACTTCTCTCGAAATGTGGCAGTGACAGAGCAAGAGGTAATTAGTACAGCTCTTGATATGGAAGTGACAGAAGATCTAGGATTTTATCTTGGTATGCCAACATTGACGCATAGGGTGACTCGTGAAACTTTTGCTCACATTTGTGAGAAAATTGACAGGCGACTCACGGGTTGGAAAACCAAATTCCTTTCTTTGGCAGGAAGAATTACCCTTTCTAAGTCCACGATCACTACTCTTGCTAATTATTCGATGCAAACGGCAAAAATCCCTCGCTCGGTTTGTGATGAAATTGATAAAAAAGCAAGAAGGTTTGTTTGGGGAGGCTCGGAGGATGGAAAGAAAATCCACCTACTCTCATGGGACACGCTGCAACATCCTAAAAATAAAGGGGGTGTGGGGCTCAGATCAACAAGACAAGCTAACTCGGTTTTCCTTACAAAGCTTGGGTGGAGAGTTCTATCGGAACCAGAGGCGCTTTGGTCACGAGTTCTTCGTCACAAGTATTGTAAGGGACGCTGTGACATCGATATGTTTATTCCTACCTCGAATATGTCTAATGTTTGGCGGGGGATAACGGATAATGCTTCTTGGCTCAAGAAAGGTTCGAAGGTAGCTGTTGGGAATGGAAACGGACCCTTTTTTGAGACCATTGTTGGGCATCTGACCAGCCTCTTCGTGAGTGTGTTACTACTGCTATCCCAAGTTCAATTGAGGGGGCAACAGTTGAGGAAATGTGGGAAATTGGGGAAGGATGGAGGTGGGATGTATTTGCTCAC
Source organism: Chenopodium quinoa (assembly GCF_001683475.1). NCBI lineage: Eukaryota > Viridiplantae > Streptophyta > Magnoliopsida > Caryophyllales > Amaranthaceae > Chenopodium > Chenopodium quinoa. The sequence continues at coordinate 1,822,134 of NW_018744693.1, read as the reverse complement.
TTGCTTCCTAATCATGAGCTAAAACTTATTTCCGCTCATAAGCTGATTGAAGATCCTGATGTGGAAGACATTCGTTTCTGGAAGGGAGCAAAAAATGGTGGTTTTTCTGTAAAGCAAGCATTTAAATTGATGCGGGAAGATACTCTCCCCAAAGATCCAAAGTGGGAACTTGCGTGGAGTACACAAGTTTAGCAAAGAGTTAGAACCTTTTTGTGGCTTCTTTTATGATAGAGTGCTTTGTAATGCAAACAAGGTAAAAAGGAACATTGCTAATGACTCTCATTGTACTTATGGGCGTAGTAATGAAATTCCCTTAGACATAGGTACGTTTATTAGAACACAAGCTGATGTAACATGGAATGTGTTCTCCTCACCAAACAAAGAAATGTCTGGTACCTGCTCTGCTAGTATGAAGAAGGAGGTGTTCATTTCGTGGAAAAACCCACCTGTTGGATGGTGTGCACTTAACACTGATGGGGCTGCCAAAGGTGCTCCGGGTTTGGCTGGTGGGGGTGGCATTATTAGAGAAACTGATGGGAAATTTGTTCAGGCTTTTGCTGCTAATTATGGAGTCTGAAATGCTACTAGAGCTGAATATCTAGCTTTAGAGCAGGGGCTGCTCTTGGCCAAGCAACAAGGCATACCTAAGCTAATGGTGCAAATGGATAACCAGGTCTGTGTTGAAGCAATTAAAAGCGCGAGTTATCAAGCTGGAGAGTTTGTCCACATTATCAATAATTGTATTCGTCTTAGTAGTTCCTTTGAGTCCTTTGTTATTTTTCATTGTTTTTGGGAAGGTAATAGGGTAGCAGATAGACTTGTTAATGTTGGGGTAGGACTTCAAGAAAGGGTGGTTTATTTCGATGACCCTCCAATCGAAATAAACAACCTTCTCTGGGAGGACTTGGCTGGGGTGGCTTTGCCACGGATGGTGGTGTAAGTCTTGTTTGTATTTTTTCTTTGGACTTTGTCCTCCTTCGCATAAAAAAAAAAAAAAAAAAAAAAAAAAAAAAAAAAAGTGCGGATGAGCCTAACAAAATTATCTTGAGACATTTAAAATAAGTTACCATGTAATTAATACAGATTAAATTTTCTTTGCTAACTAAATTAGTCTTTATGTTCATGAACTCATGGATCTTACAATAAGTGAATATGTGCCTCACACAAGAATTTTACAAGCATATGCTCATTTTGACCATATCTCTATTATACACTGAAGATACCTTAGCTTTAATAACTTTTGTAAAAACGAAATATGTAAGATGTTAAAATGATGGTGATGTCATACAAAATTGATATGAATAGAGGTGTCAAAAGCACATCTGATCCGATCCGAAAAATATCCAATACATGTAGAGACACGATCCATCTTAAACTACAATCTTGTCTTGTGTAAATACAGCTAAAAATGTTTAAAATGTTACTCCATAATATTGTTTTTAAGTCTTTTACACAAATATATCAACATACGAGTACATTTGTACATAGTGCGTATTAAGAATAACCATCATCCAAATAACAATTATTAGAGTCGGTTTGTTTAATTATGTTAATATTGTATATTTGTCAAGTTTATCTTGTTAGGAGTTTTAGGCTAGGTCTTGTTTTGTATTATATATATGTATGTAGTTAATATCAATACGTCCATCAAAAAAAAAAGTTAATATCAATGCCAAATGCTAAACCGTTTTCTCCAATTGTTCTTGAGTTTAACATGGTATCACATCCCTCTAATTTTATAGAAATTTTTAATTTATCCTAGTGTTTGTTCTTTAATTATTTCGCAAAAGTTGTTGATACTACCTCTGTTACATATTATGTACAACAATTAGACATTTTTCCTCTCTACTTTATGTCAAATCGTTGCAAATAATATGTAACGGAGGTAGTATATTTACGAGATTGTCATTAGATAAACAAATTTGGTTTATCTCGAAGATTAATGCGGGCGTCGTACCCTAAAAGTAACGATCGAACTTGTTGTAATCCCCCCTCTCCTCTATTTTCCTCTCAATTTATTCCTTCACTTTCTTTCTCCTTCTTCTCGCTCTCACTCTCTCTCTCACTCACTATCTCTCTCTTCTTCTTCTTCCTCTGTTTTCTCTCTCTAATCTTCCATTAGAGACTTATGTTATTCTACGTTTTGTGTAAAAAGGACAACTGGTGCAAGTAAACCTAAGCTTATCATGCTTCGATTTGTTGTGAGCGATGATAGAATTAGGAATTGGAAACTCTTTTTTACACAAAACGTAGAATGACATGAGTCTCTAATGAAAGCTTAGAGAGAGAAAACAGAGGAAAAAGAAGAACAGAGAGATAGTGAGTGAGAGAGAGTGAGAGGGAAAAGAGAAGAAGGACAAATTATATATAAGTTATCCGTTAATTAACAAATAACATGAAATAATTCGTAAATTAACAAATTACGTTAAAGTATATAATTCGACACAACAATAATCATAATCATATTATCATAGTCATTTGAAATATAAAATATGACTACCATAATGTTTTCATGATTATAAAGTTTATAATTGATACATTTTTTTTTCCAGATAATTAATTATTTTACTTAATTTTAGGTATAAAATAGTATTATCAACATTTTTTTTGATTTATCAAATTTTTAGTAACATTTATGTAATTTTTATTCTTATTTTATAGTTTCTCTAAAAAAAAATTTATTATATATTGGATTAAAATTTTCAATAAATATGTATGCATATTAGATATAATAAGGCTAATTGTGACCAATTAGTCTAAGGTGCACCTTTGTGCACTTTAGATAGGTGTAACAACGTAAAAAAAAAATCAATACTACGCTCTACAAAATGAACATTTAGTAAACAAATATAAACATTTAGTAAAAAAATATTAACATGAAAAAATGAACAATTAATAACAGAAAATAAACACGTAAAAAAATGAACATTTAACACTTATAATGCATATGTTTCATAATCATATTATTTTTTATTTCTTCAAATTTTTATGTTCATAATTAAATGCATTATATTCATAATAATATTTTATATGTTCATATATAATTTCAAATATTCATAATGTAAATATTTAGCGTTGTTCATGAAATATTAATTAAATTTGTTTATGCATAAGTTTTTTTTTTGTTTTTTTTTTGAGGGAATCTATTTATGCATATGTTGCCTTTCTTAAATGTTTATGTTCATATTTTTTTTACGTATATTTTCCCCTTTTAAATGCTATTTTAAGAAAACCAATACTTACGTTCATATTTTGAAATGTTATGTTCACTTTCTGAAATGCATAAGTTCATATTTTTTTATGCCTATGTTTACTTTCTGAAAAGCTAATGTTCACATTTAAGGGAACCTATGCATATATTCATATTTTGCATGATTATGTTCATTGATAAAAAAAATAAATGCGGAAAATCAGATAAAATTCAAATCATTAGAATTAAGAAAATCATACACTACCTCCGTTAACATTTAGTTGCAACTTTGGTATATATTATGTCTCTCAAATAATACCCCGAAGTTGCAACTAAATGTTAACGGAGGTAGTATAACCTAATCAATCGAAGTTAATTACAAAGTCAACACATAAGAAATCGAAAATCACACATTTTTATGCCTATGTTTACTTTTTGAAAGCTAATATTCATATTTTTTATGCCTATGTTTACTTTCTGAAAAACTAATGTTCATATTATGTTGTTGTTACACCTATTTCTAGGTGCATGAGTGTGTACCTAAGAATATGCGAATTGTGACCATTTTATAAGGTGAAAAAAATAAACCAATCATATTATATACTATTAAAATAATATGGTAGTCATTTTTCAAACGACTACTGTAAAATCATCCTAATATTAATAGCAAGATCCTAGGCATGATACTAACAAGATTAATAACAAAACCTAGCATGTCACTGAACATCAAAGATCAAATATTTAACCCTAACATGATATTAGGAAAGAAAATAAGAAGCATCACAGGAATCATAATTGATATAAGCAAATCACCCTAAATATCATACTAAGAAGATCATCCTAACATGATACGAGGAATCAAAATAATATCCTAAACATGATTTCTATATCATAGTATCAATTAATCAATTAAAGCACTTACTGGATGCCTCGTACCTCTTTCTAATAACAAAATACACGCGTTAGTAACTTCAAGGAAAATAATAATCAAACAATTAAATTAAATAATTGAAATAAAGAATTAAGAAATTTTAGCCTAGATTTGGGACCAAACCCTGAGAATTCAAAACCTTTCACGTCTAGGGCGAAGGCAACTTCGAACTTGGCTAGGTGTTTCTAGATCTTGTGAATGCGGAATTTTGTATGCAAAAGGCTAGTTTAGAGAAGAGAGAGAGAGTAATCAAGAGATTCTTGATGAGATTTGGTGATAAAAAGAATAAGAATTGATGAGAAGAATTGAGAATTGATGAATGAAAACGGAGGTCTTAGGAGGCTATTTATAGCGAAAATCAGCCGGATGTGATAAAAAACGAATCAGAGTTTCGAAAAGAATAAAACACGACCGCAGTGTAAAAAACGCGTGTATCGCCAAACGCTGGAGTGTAGCACCAAACGCTAAATCTAGCGCCAGACGCTAGGCTTGGCGCCCGGCGCTGCAAAACAGTTTTTGCGGATTTTGTTTTTATCATATCTTTTGATACAGAAGTCCAAATAAGTCATATAATATGTCGTTGGAAAGATCTTGAAGTCTAATTTTCAACCCAATTAGAATCAAATTAAAATATTTTGTAGATAAAAAGATCTGACCGAAATAGTGGAAGAGTGTCAGTTTTGGATAGAGTTTCATATAACATTCATATCTTTTTCGTTATAGCTCGGGTTTAATATTATAATATATCATTGGAAATATAATTTCAAGATCTATCCAACCATATAAAATTTGGATCAAGATTATGAGGCACAAATATAAAATCTGAATATATTCCACTTCATACAAAACAAGGATTCTAAAAAGGAGTAGTTTTATTCAATTTCAAACTCTTTGAAACATAATTATCAATCCTAACTCCATTAGGATTTAAAAGAACATTTTAGAGTGTTCTAGAAGACTATAATCAATCCTAATAGCTTTAGGAATGATAATTAATAATAGGTCATCCTCTAGATTATTGTGTCGCATATAAAAATCAAATCAGGCCTAGTTTAGTATTTCGGTCATAACTTCCTCATTATTCATTGAAATTGGGCTTATAATATATCGTTGGAAAGGTCTTTTCAAGCCCTATCCAACTACACTTTTATTGGACTCTTACCATGGATCAAACTAAACTGGAATGCACGTTTTTTTTTATAAATAAGGTAAGAAAAGAAATATTTTCAAAAACATAAAGAAGAGATATTTTAATAAAAACATCCTCATCACTAGACTTTTCACACTTTCGCTTTGTTCGATAATCAAATGGCATGAAAGGTATTCATCACTGCCTTCACTGGGTTTGATTTTGGGGAGACACAAATGGGTATCTACAGTTCCGCGAAATTTCAATATTCCAGTCAACTGCTCCAACACAAAGCCGATGATCATCATAATCATCAACGTAATTGTAATTTTTTTTTTTCTTTTTTTTTTTAATTATTTTTGATTTATTGTAATTAAGGGTTTCGGGTTAGGTTTAGGGTTCTGGATTTGGGGAATTAGGGTCCTGGGTTTCAATTTAGGGCTTATGGTTTAAAAATTGGTTTCTAATTCAGGATTGCAACGCCAAGAAAAGGACATTCGGTTATGAAGGGGAGGAGTGTATACTGGATCAAGGGAAAACTCTCTGGGAAGATCAAGAATCTGTCTCTGAATGTAAGGCGGTGGGATGGCTGAAAATGAAGTTAAAGATGCCTCTGATGCAAGTCCCAAGCATGGAATATCACTGGGTACATTTAATTTTGAATTTAGCAAGTTTCTGTTGATAATAAAAGTATAAATTTGCCATTTCCATGCTGCTGGTTGTTATTGGGTGACGAACAGAACTTTGGGTGTGTGTTCATATTAATTTGTTTGTTGGTAGAGCATATTAGCTCCCTGGTTTATGTAATGTAATAGGAAACTTGTTTATAACTTGCATATTCTGCATCAACCCTTGATTAATACTGCTTATCATCAGGTAAATCCATGGCTTTGCATTTCTGTGTCATCGTTGTTGACGTCAAGCTGGAATCTCAGGTGTGCTGATTAATAGCGGAAAAAAACCAATTAGATGAAACTAAATTTGAATTGTGCCGGAGATAATCGTTTTACTATTGGCAATGTTGCTCTCCTATTTTTTTTTTTTTTTAAGACGCTCTCCTATTTGATTTAATAGGATGTGAATGATTTGAATTCTTTACTGTTTTTTTTTTTTCCTTTTTTTTTTTTTAATTTTTGGGAATGCTATTATGTACTTTCCCATTAATCAATTTTTAACAACAATGTAGTAAATACAGTGTATACAAGTACAAGAGCAAGTGATACTAACAAAATTATCATGAGACGACATTTAAAATAAGTTACCATGTAACTAATACGGATTAAATTTTTTTTGCTGACTAAACTACCCTTTACGTTCATGAACTTATAGATTTACAATAAGTGAATATGTGCCTCATACAAGAATTTTGCAAGCATAAGCTCATTTTGACTATATCTCTGTCTTACGTTGAAGTAACATACCTTAAATTTTAATTTAATTTACACTCCATATTACCTTGATGAAAAATACCTAAATTATATTTTTAAAACAAAATATGTAAGATGTTAAATTGACGGTGATGTAGTGACTTATAATTATGACCTTTTAGTGGTAACATCTAACATGCATTTTCCTTAATTAATCGTACAAAACATGATATGCTCACATCCACAAGGCCACAGCATCTCACTCACGCAACAACTAACACTAATACTAATTGTTACTTCATATGTACGTATGCACATCTTCATTTTGTATTTTTGTATGTTAACATGAAAAGCCAAAGGTCTTTGCCGTCCTTTTCAGGCGAGATGTCGACCACCTCTCCTTTTTGTATTACTTCTCGTAATTATTTGTCTCTCTTATTATCTTTCAAAAAGACGAGTAAGTTTATGTTTATTGTAGAAGTTTTATAAGAAACATGTAGGGATACGATCTATCTAAACTACAATCGTGTCTCGTGTAAATACATCTAAAAATGTTTTAAAATGTTACTCCATAATATTGTTTCTAAGTCGTAAGACATATATATATATCAACATACGAGCACACCTATGTACATAGTGAGTATGAATAAGAATAACCATCATCAAAATAGCAATGATCATATCAAGTCAAAGATAAATGGGTAGGCTGTAAGAAAGGACTTGGAGGACTTGAAGGTGTGGTGAAGGGTGATTGCTCCGATCCGCTGCGGAGTGATCACTTCACTTCACAAACTCTACAACTATGTATGTATGAGTGAACGACTGTACTAGCTAAGATAGGTTCAATAGCTTTTCATTTTTGTTATGTTAACTTAATATATTTGCTTAAATTTAGTCCTTCACCGTTGTATATTAGTATATAACTTGGGACTTTAATGTAGCACTATTTATACAATAGTTTATTTCATATAAGATCATATAAGCTCAATAAAAGCTCATATCTTCTTTATGTAGTCTCAAACAAGATCACATGTATAGAAGTGTCAAAAAATAACCCAACCAACCCGATCTAAAACCGACATAAAAAAAAACCAAATTTAGATTTCGATTTAATTTGTATGGGCAAATTAATATAGCATGATTCAAAATTAAAATAGATTCAACCTGATCCAACACAACCTCACCGAATTCGACCTAAACACCCAAAGTGATACCTCTAGATATACCCATGTAACGTCGTGCATAATGTCAATTATATTATCAGATCCCCTACCCTGCTATAGCAATTTCCAAGTAAAATGATACGAAGTAAGTTGCAGAAAATGTTGAATTTATAGTGTAGAAAGTAATCAAAAGTACGAGTACATATTAATATTAATACTTGTAGGCTACACACCCCACACGCCAAATCAATCACATAATAATAGATAAATTAATTACTGTAATATAATAATTAATGGATATAGATCTGAATCTTAAGTTACTCAATTAGACGACCAAAAACTTCAATGTCATTACGTGCACGTGGGCCCAATCATCTACGTTCAAGGTTTACATTCATTGGTTGATGTAACAAAATACTTTGTCTTTTATAAATACTCAATCTCATAAGTCAATTTTCTTTTATTTTTTTTAATTAAGAGAAGGTAGTAAATGGGAGATTACTAGTCCCCCATGATTAACAGATCATAATTCTTTAATTTATTGTCATTGATCAATTTATAAAATAAAGTTGTTTGATATGTTTTGAGTTTAAAACTCTTTTAATTGGATGTTAGAGGTTAGACATGCATGCAAATGGAAGAGGACTTATTGAGATGGGATCAAGATCTACCATAAATCATACATGAACCCAACTCATTTTCCATCACCAATATTTTAAATTAAACTACTATCAATTATTTTTATTTACTTCTATAATTTTAGCAAACGAGTTTTCATTAATTTATTACTTTTTCTATTCAACAATATTCTTGAATTTATTAGATGAATAGACGTTTAAAATATGATCTAAGAATGGGATAGATGTATTGGAAATATGTTTAAAATCTATGCATATTGTTAATCAGAACTTCAAAAGTGTTCTCTATAGTTTTATTAGTCTATACACATAACCCTATTGTATAAAATGTTGTAACACTTGTAAGTTGTCTTCAATGGTGAAGGGGCAAAAAATTTATCCCACATAAAAAGAAGAGGATGTTATTGATGACTTTAAAACTCATTATTTTTTAAGATGATTTAAATATCCGGGTCCTAAAATATCAAGCTTAGCTCACAAGAAAAACTTATTTATTGATGGGACTCATTAAATTATAGGAGTGTGGATAAAGTGTGTATATGAAATGGAGGATGTAGTATTAACCTCTTGATTTAAGTAGAACTCTTTTTTTTATTAACCAGACTTGAAAATGATTAAATTAGAGCCAAAATTTACTACTTTTTAAAAGAAACTACTTGAAAGTGATTGTAGATTGGCTACTGAATATTCTTCAAAGTAAATTAGCCTAAATCAAATTGACTCATCTCTAAATTTGACTCAAATTGCATTTACTAGAATTGGAAATGATCTACATGAACTAATATACTAATGTTCTATCTAAAAGGGAAGGTCGGAAGGGAGAATAGGGTGAGTGACAAAGTTGTGATGATGTTAATTAATAATGAAGAATGATTGGTTGAATGAATGTTTAATTTGATTGTAGTATAAGAAGGAGAAATATTAAATTATACAAGTATAACATTTTTTTTTTTCATATGCTTAATTAACTTTAAGAAGTAGACAATATGGAGTAAATTCGGTAAACTACCCAAAGAAGCTTTACTAGCTTCAATGATACAAACATTACAAATGCATCTATATAACATCGTCTTTGTAAGAAACAATTAGTTTGAAAATCCAAGTAAGGGCCTATTTTGATTGACCGAATTGAGCTGAATTGAACTGAATATTTTATGAGAGAAGGAAATTAAGATAAGAAATGAACTGAACTGAAATTATTGAAACTGAACTAAATTGAACGGATCTGAAATGAACTGAAAATAAGTTGAAGAGAACAAGCCCTAATTTCCTTCGAACATGCTTCAAGAGATACCCAACAACCATTGTTATCAGCAAAAAGATTTGATGATATGAAAGCAATACTAAGACTAATCCAATAATATCTCATACATGTATTTCGTGTACGTATAATTTTGATAGCATAGGAGGTCCACAACAATTAAAAAAAATCTTGTACTAAGCTAAACTTGATGTCTTGATCTAAAAGATTGTTCCAATATTGAGGATGGGAAATTTAATCTTCATAAGAGACACTTTAAGGGTGGAAATCTATTACCCTTTCTTCCCTCACAATCAAAATGTCCTACCCACAAATATTGAATAAAAAAAAAGGGTAAAAGTTGAGGTAAGATCTTTCTCCTTACCTTTAGAAAAAAATTTAAAATAAATATGTAAAAAATTTAAAATATTGTAAAATTTCAAACATTAGGATTAAAAAAAGAACAACGCGCGTTTAATTTACGCGTAATGCACAAACCCACCACGGTGGAAACAAAGCTTAGTGAATCAGCCCTCCACATGGAAAAGACCGTCACTGTCCTTATTACAACACTCCCCAAATCTCACCTCTCATCATCTCTTTCTCTTCCCTTCCATTTTAAAAGAGACACACCATTCTAGATTCAACCCATAATTTCAGACAACCCCATTTCATTTCTCTCTCTTCTTACCTAATTTTCTCTCTCTAAAAATGGGTCTCCAAGGAAACGGTTCATCCGACCCCAAATCCTTTAACTTCCTCATCTACGGTCGAACCGGTTGGATCGGTGGTTTACTCGGCAAACTCTGCGATTCCCAAGGTATCTCCTACACTTACGGTTCTGGCCGGTTGGAAAACCGGTCTTCCTTGGAGGCTGACGTGGCGGCTGTCAAACCCACCCACGTGTTCAACGCTGCCGGAGTTACCGGTCGTCCTAACGTTGACTGGTGTGAGTCCCATAAAGTTGAGACTATTCGTGCCAACGTTGTTGGGACTCTTACTTTGGCTGATGTTTGTCGTCAAAACGGCCTCGTTTTGATCAATTATGCTACTGGGTGTATTTTTGAGTATGATGATAAACATCCTATTGATTCTGGGATTGGGTTTAAGGAAGAGGATACTCCTAATTTTATTGGGTCTTTTTATTCTAAGACCAAAGCTATGGTATGTTTCTTTTTCATTTGATTTTCTTCATATTTGTTTGATTGGTTATTGTTTAATTTGATTTGAATTATATGATTGAGAATTGAATAAGTTGTGTTTGTTGTAATGTGATTTGGTGTTGTTTTGGATTTGAGATCTTATGTTATTGATGATGGATCTTTGATGTTTTGCGTGTCGGTCCGTTTAATCTATGTTACTTGGACTCTTCATTTTACCTTTTTTACCTCAAGTACCCGTGTTGGATTCTCAACATTCGGACATGGGTGTGTACATTTCATTTTGTAGTTGATTCTGACACTTGGACAAATGATGTCATATGGGTATTGATTGGATGTAGGCGTTACATTGTGTAATTTGTGTTACATTGATTCTGGATTGACATTTGAATAATGTGCTTCATTGTTGATTTGAATTGTACTTGGATGTCAGATTACTGATCTAATAATGAGGATCACAATTGAGATCGGATGCACATTTTTTGTATTTTGTGTCATGGAGATTGAGATGGAAGTTGAAATAAGTATTTTTATGGATCTTGTGTTGAGTTTTTGTATGAGTCATTGATCCCACATTACAAGAAGTATGATCAACTGCTAAAAATATAAACTTTGTGTGCTATGGATCCTTTTTCTGGTTGTTTGTGCATCTGATGATATGAAACATCACTCGGGTTAGCTCCACGTCTTGATTTACTTATATCATAATGAGATATCAATGTGGTTTTTTGAACAAGATCTAGATCACTCCACATAGTCAAGGAGATGATGAATTGTTTATTGGATCTGGTGTTTTTGGTGTCATTCTTAACTTTGTTTAGTCGTAGATGTGATGTAGAATGTGAGGATATATGTCTGATGTTTAAGTTATTGTTGGGTTTCAAGCTAGGGATGGTAACCACTATTATATCTATAGAGCGTTTGTGGCGACGACTTTCTATATTAAGTATCTTATCTAGTATTAGCATAGAATCTAGACTTAACTGAGTCTTTGTGATGGTTGCTTACTTTATATAGTATCCTAGGATTCAGTCTTGCAGTATCCTTTTGTCATACCATGACAAATTTGTCCTGTAATGTTCATGTTTTGGCCTTTTTGGGTTTCATAGTCTCCATTCATATTTAGTGCCATATACAGAAAACTCTGCAAATGTCCCCACATTCTCAATCAAAATTCATGTACATGTTTTTGTTCATAGTATATAATGACAAATTTTTTGTTCACCGATGCTATGTGTAGACTATAAGTTGCGTGTCGTTAGGAGAATATTAAGAAAATAGCTGGGCACATAAGAGGTTTAGGCGCCATATAGCCAATCTTTTATCAAGTATGGTAAAAGGTTATACCAAAGTTGCATCCCAAGAGACAAATGATAAGGACTGCCTATGATAAGGATCTAAATGCTAAAGTAAGCAAAAAGAAAGTACAATAGTCAGAGATACATAAACATGGGACACAAATTTTTTGATGAACTCATTAATCATTTTCTATCCTCTCATACTTGTGTTGTACAGTAGTTGTTATATCCCTTTCTCTCCCCCCCCCCCCCTCCCAAACACCCCCTCTCTTATTTGACGTTGAAGATTGACCATGAATTTCATCTATTTGGATATTTTTGTAAGCTATGCAATTGGATCTGTACTAAAAGTATACTCTTTTTTTTGTTACAAAAAATTAAGTTTTTATCATTATATTATGAGTTTATGACAGACTCAGGGTGGAATTTTAACCTTAAAAATAACCCCGAATTAAGATAAAAGGGAGGATCTTTGTTTGTTATTGGTTTTTAAAGTGTCCTGAATGTCTGTGTTGAGGTCTATTGAGCCTGTTCTGATAAGCTGAATGGTCGTATGTTTGTCATTATTCACATATACTGTCTTGTGTTCAGACTACTCTTCAGTTATCACCTAACATTTAACCCTTTACTGATGCAAGTGCACTTGTTATGGAATGTGTAGGTTGAGGATTTACTTCAGAATTACGAGAATGTATGCACATTGAGGGTGCGCATGCCAATCTCCTCTGATTTATCCAACTCCCGCAACTTCATTACCAAGATTGCCAGGTATGAGAAGGTGGTCAACATTCCCAACTCAATGACAATCTTGGATGAGCTGCTTCCCATCTCCATTGAGATGGCAAAAAGAAACCTCACAGGAATCTACAACTTCACAAACCCTGGTGTTGTTAGCCACAACGAAATTTTAGAGATGTACAGGGATTACATTGACCCCAAATTCACATGGAAAAACTTTACCCTTGAGGAGCAGGCTAAGGTGATCGTTGCTCCAAGAAGCAACAATGAGCTTGAGACCACCAAACTGAAGACAGAATTTCCTGAGCTTCTACCCATTAAGGAGTCTCTCATAAAGTATGTGTTCGAGCCAAACAAGAAAACAGCTGAAGTTGCAGCTTGATGATAGTCTGTCTAGGTCAGAACTTTTACTTCAACTCTCTAAATTTCTATTATTTGGACCGAGTTGAATTGGGTTTTGCATACTTACTTCAATTTAGGCATCATTATTATTGAAAATTACGAGTAATTGTTGCCATTATGTACTATGTCTATTTGTATTCTTTCTTCTTAAGCACAAAAAGAAAGGAGTGATGTTTTGTATTTGTAACAATTGGATTTTGAATAAATTAGTTGAGGCTGATATTTGTGCCATAATTACATTTCAATATATAATGATTGTTTTTTCAACTTATCCCATGTTCTGCTTGATTAAATCTAATCTATGGTTTTGTACCTTTTGGTAAAGGCTTAGGTAACTAGGTAAGTAAGTTATTCCATATTGTCGGAACACATCGTTAACAAAAGCTCAAGTAGCGAAAATAATCCCTTGTGTTTAAGATGAAACCATCTAGTTGAAAGGAAGCCCTTTCATTGTTGAATTCTTATTCGTGCTCAAGCTTCCAAGATCAAGGGCTTAGCCTAATATTGCTTCGTCTACCAGTTTATGAAGCCCAGATGCGTTTTCCATTAGAAAGTTCAGAGGATTTTGTTCTTTTTACAGCAAACTGTCTTGCACGAAAATAGACAGATGTAGATCTCTTTGCAGAGAAATTTTCCAAAAACCAATCTTTCGTTAGCTTCATGAATACTATTATATCCAAGGTTACACCTTTCCATGCACCATCTGTGTTGAAACCATGAAAGTTAACAATTGAATTCCTAGTGTGAACTGTAGTAAAACCAAGGAGATGCCGAGTTAGTCCGATTAAAGATTGAACATAGTGACTGGAAGAAGGCAGTATTTACAAATCCAGTTTGTTTCTTGTACACCAAAAGATTGGAGAGGCACTGAGACAGTGCTTAAAATGTTAAGAGTACTCAGAGCAATTAGAGATAATACCTAATCCTACCAATCCTGGTTGAAGAAAGTAGCGAAGTTGAAGTTATATTACCACTATGAAATTAAACACGAGATTTGATTCTGTAGAATGAACACCATAGCCAGATGTAATCTTCATGTCTGCCCCTGCCACAGCGTGCTACGACTTTATACTATTGTCCAACCTTTGCAGAGGCTTTTGCTTATAAACCGCAGTACTTATTAAACGAATACTCTCACTTGGAACCAAAGGCATACACTGGTGCTGAATATCAAGTCCATCATATCAGCAGGTTTGAATATCAAACTAAAGCCTTTTTCACCAGCAGAAGCGAAGGTCTGCTTGCGTATGGCTACAGATCACAACTTTGCGAAGTTGGAGAATGGAGGTTACACCGAAGTCCATGCTAGAAAAACCTGAACTGATGCAGAGCCTTGAGCTGCATGTCATCATTGCAGCATATATGCAAGCTATTACGGGGAGATTGGTACAGGCTTTCATCTATACTAACAGAGAAGAAATTTAACCGGCTCATGTCATGTCCGAGCATCCTTGAAAATGTTTTACATTAAACCAAATGGGCCTAATATAAAAATTTAAACTTTTTTGTACAGAATTAGCCTATTTTTATGGTCCAGTTCGGCCTTTTAGGAAGGCCTAGCCTACTTAAGCCTTGATGTAGTCTTGTCACCAACTTTTCCTAAGGCTTTAGTAAAGCTAAGGGTGATAATTGAACTAAAATTGATAATCAAAATTTGAATGATATTGATATTTATGAGATTCTCAACTTAGATTACTAGCTATTATACTGAACCTAAAGGATTCAATTCTTCCTATTATGTGATCAATCCCAAGCTATAAAGCTCATTATCATCCATTGCTGACTCCTAACTTTTTGCTACTCATTTTTCTCTTGGCTAATTTAGTGCTTGTTCAGTTTACATGGAACAATGAGATGTTACATTGACATTAGATATTTTAGGAATTTTTTTCACCTATTTGGTTGACACATACAAAGTAGTATTAATCTAGACACTAGACTTCCCATAAATTTTGATTGGCCAAGTTGAAGTTTGCTAACTTATCTTGAACTTTCACTTTCTTTGTAATAATTTTTTTGTGTTAGCCAAACAACTATCTAAACAAGCATTTTATCATGAGTACAAGTATAATGTTTTTTTTTTTTTTTTTTTATTGTTTTTTTTTTTTTTTTTTTTTTTTTTTTTTTTTTTTTTGTGCAAAGTAGTAAAGAAGGTTAGAAAACAATTACAGTCTATAGACTAGATGCTACTAACTAGACTAATCAGTTCAAGGGCTTAATACGACATTGACACACATTGTAACTTAGACAGTTACAAATTACACTAGATAACTTTTCCGGAGGATGTTATGAGAGGACCATTGATAGGGGGATCAAATATTTTCTTCGTACCTACGTGCCACACACATGTACCAATAGACTTACCCTTTGGCTAGGCAAAGGGTAAGTCTATTAGTACATGTATGTGGCTTTTCTGCTTGAAGAATTGGCTAGGGCTCTCACTTTGGGTTGTTTTCTTTCATGGAAACATATATGTTCATCTTAGCACCTACTCTATAAACTTCACTGAAGTCTGGAGATAATGGAGTCTACTCATTGGGTCAGTGTCACACATTATTCACACTTACCAGATTTGATAAACTTGACCAACCAACCCCACTTTAAACATGTAAATTATGAATCCCCAATTATTATATTCGACAACTAGCGGGACGCATGACCAAAATCCATTGGCTTTTCACGTGGGTATCTAATACCTACATGAATCTAAAATCTAAAATCTTAACTTTCAATTGTTTATCTTCAAAACCCTTTTTAAATCCTGAAGGGAGCATTTGATTCACATAATTAAGGTATAAGGTATGGGTTTAGAATGGTTTAAACCCATACCTTATGTTTGTTTTATGATTTTAAGAGTTTCAAACCCATACCTCAAACCCCCAAGGTATGGGGTTCAGAAATTTTGGAGGGGGGGGGGGGGGGAGTGCGTTTGGCTCATTCCCATACTTTTATGTATCAAATAAAAGAAAAAAAATTCATTCCATAAGCATACCAAACATATGGTATTAGAAATAAAGTTTCAAACTCATACCACTATAGTTTCATTCATAACCATACTAGTTTGCGAACCAAACGCCCCCTAACCCTTTTGAGGTTGCGAACCAAACGCCCCCTAACCCTTTTGGATTGTCGTCTTAAGGGGACTCGCATTCTACGTTAGCAACCGTAAAGAGGACGAAGTTATGACTTAAGAGCATCTACAATGGTATAAAATAAGTCTTTGTATCCAATTTTTAAATAGTTGTAGCTAACAACTTACCAATATGGAACTACAAGAGTTGTAACTTTGGTGAAACTACTTAGCTAACCTTATTCTACTCATAATTTCACTACCCTTTGGCTAGCAAAAGATTAAAAGTACAAGTAGTCATTTAACCTCACACTTTTGTACAACTTTTAAAAACAATCATTTTGTGGTATCAATCTCCTCAGGCTAAGGCATCTAATGATCTGGTCCTGTGGCAGCGGCCATGTGTGTGACAATGTCACTTTCTAATAAAAACAAATAAATTAAATAACAAGAAAACCTAAAAGATCCAATAAATGAATAATGACAGCTTCTCAACTATTTTATTTTCTTAAACTGTCTATTAATTACCAAACATACAATACATTTCTAGTTTGAAACAATATTAACTCTAAATAAATTAGCTTGAATAAAGAAGCACAATACAAGTTCACACTACCAGAATGAATAATATTAAAATGTAAGAAAAGGATGCAACATTTTGCATGATCAAACAATATTTCTAACCATTTCAGCTGATTTTATAACAGCATAGTATCCACCCAATGCTGCAAACATCCAAAAAGACTATCACTCTTCAGAGTTGCAGCAATTACGGGCGGATAACTACCCTCAAGCATCAGTGACCATTGGTAACTGAACCATTTTCTTGTGTGCCATTAGAATCATTTGCGGGTTTCTTGGCATAGAATCTTCGATACATAGAGTCTACCTCGGTTAAGTAGTAAGTACCCGGAGCCAAAAGGGTGGTATCCTTACTCGTCACAAATTCCTTTGCCCCGTACCTGTGCTCCATTAGCTTCAAGGTTTCGACAAATTTCTCAGGTGGGAACTGCAGACGAATCATACAAGTCAGATATTAAGCCATGATCAAATTTATACGACTAATTTATTGTTATTACTCCACCTAAAACCCTCTTTCCCAAACCAGATAAAGGGATGCTAAAGAGAAATTACCTCATGCCTCGACTTCAACTTGTCAGCAACATTCATGACTGCTGCAATGTTGGACAAGCTGAAGGGCTTCTGCCCTTCATTTAGCCAGAATGAGAACATTGTAGCTGTCAAACCACTTCCATAAGAGAACATTATGATCCTCTTGCCTGCCTGTAATATATTAATAGCCAAAGGCATGAATACTAAACCAAGTTAACAACGTAAAAAGACCAAATCATATAAATATGCCTGAAGTACTCACCAATTCACTGTGTTTATTGTGAATAAGGGAAGCAAATGCTGAATATAGGGATGCTGTGTATGTATTCCCAATTTGCTTTGGTATCAAGGTGGTCGGTTGAACCTTCTTGTCATATAAGGGCTTCGCAACTTGCTGAGCTACCTATAAGTGAGAAAATTTACTAACATAAATATTTTTTACTGACTTATATTTCTCAATTAAGTTTGTTATATCAGCGATAACACACCTTTTCAAGATCCCTGCTTTGATAGCTTTCATCAATAGACAGATTGGAGAATGGGGAAAGCTTCTCCCCAGCGTCTTCATTGATGGAGCTGCCAATCAATGAAGCAAATATTGGTAAAAGAGCACAATGGTGATAAGTTAATAGCCCTTCATTAGACAAATTGACATAATCCCAATAACAATAGGAACTACATTATAGTAAGAAGAGGACAATACCTAGCATTTCTCAAGAAATCATTGTACACCAATCGGGCAAAGCTCTTTTGCACTAGCTGTGAAAATAAGAGAGGGGCATTATTTTAAGATTGTCAAATTTGCAAGCACACTTGTTTTGAACATCAATTATTTCAAACATAATTACATCAGAGGTATACCTTGTTGTATGGAGAATGGAATACAACATATTCGGCGTCATCAATAGAGAATTTCTTGCCTTCAAACTTCTCATACCTACAGTTGGGAGAATAGTTTAGCTTCACAAGCTTAAAGGTAAAGTGATGGACACAATGTATTCTTAAGGGCAGTTAAAGATTCTATTAATGACTCACTTGCTGCAGAAATGTTTGTAGCAAGCATCAACCGCCATGAGATAACAAGTTTGTGACAACTTCCCATCAACAACCTACGGCAGAACACGTCAATAGATCAGTTTTACTGAATGAATGAGACATAACAAATCCACGAAAACGAAAAATCTATAGCACATCTCCAGAGAGCATCAACCAATAAACATGAGATATATGTAAGCTTGAGTTATTTAGCAAACACTTGAGTAATATTTATTCTCCAAATACCATATGCTTGACATTGGCACCATTTTCTATCCCATCTAAGTTGTGCAGAGCCTAAGACTTACAGGATATTCACTGGCTAGGTTGGGCTTGTAAAAATCATAAACATGAGCCATATGGCTGCCCCTCAACTTGCTTTCAAAAGCGATGGGGGCATCTGGGCCCACAAGCATTGCAACAGTAGCTGCCCCTCCAGTGGGTCTAGCTGCTCCCTCGGCATAGACCTGGTAAAGGAATATTCACAAAATCAATAAGATTGAAAGTTCATACCAAATGAAGTGCAAATTAGCTTGTATTCCACATGAAGTTGCTATGATAAGGTTATTAAAATATGTAATTTGAAAAGAGAGATAATTTGAGCATACCGCACTGTCTGTGCATACAACAAGGCCATAGCGTCCATCCCATGAACTGCTCTCCACCCAGTTTACACAATTAAATAATGCAGCAGTTCCACCATAGCATGCATTGGTTGAGTCCACACCTTCAATGTCTGTGTTTCCATGTTCCTAATCATTTTTTAACAAAAGAACATCAAGTTATGTTCAGACATGAGGGATACTAGCTATACCCACAAAAAACCAGATAGAAGAATAAATATGAAACAAAGATGACTATGCACTTGTTTCAAATAGTACCTCAAAAATTTGCATCAAGAATGTCTTGATAGATTTGCTCTTGTCCAAGACAGTCTCGCTGCCTACTTCCAGCCGACCAATTTGCTTGGGATCAACATGATATTTCTCTAGGAGATTGTTCACTGCTGTCAAACTACAAGTACAGAGATTATCAGAGAGGTACCCATCTCATAACTATAAAGTTATGTTACAACAAAGGTTGATAAATGCTCCACCTTCAAGTACTTAAAATTGTAACGGACAATTCAATAATCCCTCCAAACAACATAATAGACTACTCAGCTATCCACACCTTCTAAGTATCAAGAGATGATATCTATAGAGATTAGACACATCATTTCTCAATTTTCCACAAGATTTCCCAACTTTCTGGAAAATAAAAAAAACTAACCATAATTTCTAAGCAAACATTTTCAAAAGCAAGAGAATCAAGTAATGTTCTCTTTTATTCAACTTGTTTTAAACAATTTCATATGCAAAAAAGACTTCCTAGAGAAAACAAGATGTTTCAGAAATACGTGCATAATTTCATACAAGTTCGAACAAAAAATGTCACATAGAAATGCCAATTTAACCATCTTGCTTAGAGATTTAAATCATTCAAAAACAAACGATGACTAATACAAAAAAACACATTCACTAGCTGATTTATTGAGCTTGAAAACTAAGTAAAGAGTAAATTTTAGATATATTGATGCAACAATTGATCAGACTATAGAGGTAAGTTCGAACGTAGGTATCAAACCTCATCGATATAATGTCTTCCACATCAGTACAGAATGCCATACAATCTTGTCCAAGTCCAATGGTGTACTTTCCTTTGCTAGCCCCATCATGAACCTCCAATGCTTCCTGTTTGACACACACCATCAAAAATTTATGATGACATAACAAACAAGAAACTCCCAAAAAACAAATTTAACTTATGAGTTACTCATATGACATTTAAATCAGCAACTATAACATCTTAAAGTCATGATCCTTAACTTCAAATACAGAAAATCACTACAAGATGAAATTTCCAACATTCAAGGAAATTTAGAAACTATTTTAGCAAGAGTTTCTCTGATTTCCAAAGAGTTGACTTCACAATGAAACATAAATATCTTAATCAAAAGCTTAAAACTAATTAGATTGGGCAAATTCTCAATTGGGTATTTAATTCCCAAGTTAAGGACCCATCATGATCTCATTAACCTACCAACTTAAGCCAAAGTATCTCACTTTCTGAAGCTTTTTTTTAGGCCAAATTACAAAATGATTAATTTAATCAGTAAAAAGGCTGATAAATAATTATTGTTCATTCAAATTGATTTGTCATATCTCTCACAGTTCAGAAAAAACATGAAAAATCAATGTTATAACACCCAAAAAAAATAAAATGAAATAAAATAACAAATATCCATTTTATTTATTTTTGGGTTTTATTTGTTTATATTTTCCTGGTAATCAAGCAAATCCCACATGGCAATCAAATTTCTCCAGCACATTTCCATTCACAGATGAAACTAAAATAGCTTCTGGGAAAATCCCAAAATCATGGAAAAACCAATTTGATTGTACAGTCATAAATAAATCATAAACCCCATTACAAAAAAATAAAAAAAAATAAAAAAAAAAAATTAAATTAATTGATATTTATGTGAGAATAGGGAATATAAGATTGATTTACCTGTTGAACACAAGTAGGAGGGAAGTAGATTTCCATGGCAAGAATTCCTACATTCTTTACAGAAGAAGCCATTATTTTTACAGATGAAAATTTCTTCTCTCAAGTTTTCTGCAAGTCTCTTCCTCGATTACAACGACAGTTGAGAGAAAGGAGAGAGAAGATCGGAGGGTCCGGAAAGATTGGCAAAGGAACAAAAACAGGGAAGTTAGCAAGAGAGGTTTTTTGTATTTGAGAAGTGAATTTTGGGTGCCTTAATTTTGTGCCTTATATAGACTAGATGTATCAATGAATCATCATGTCTTCATGTATGTTATTAGTCCATGACACCTACTACTACTAACAAGAAAATTCCAGGTAGATTTTTCAAGATTTATTTTATCCTTTATAGGGAATTAGTCTTAACTCGACACTAATACGACCTGGACTAAATATTATTACGTAGTTCTAAATTGGACTTGTTTTACCGTTTGTTACTAGTGTGTATTAGATGGTTGAGATTAAAGACCTGCAGATTTAGGTTATTTGTAAGTCTTCATTTCATCTTTTGGGCCAACAAAGTTTATTTGGGACTAAAAACTTTTGATTTTGGATTGACCTAGAGAATTAAAGGATTTTGTAATGTAGTGTTCCAAAACCACCACTTCTCAAATACCAAAATAAATTTGCTAAATAAACAGAATATACTTTAGCCCATAACAAATGGAGCCAAATACAACCATACGAATGATGTCTTAAACCATGTTAAACTTAACAACTCGTGTCCCAAAAATTTGCATAATCTTGTGTAATTTCTATAGTAATTTGATTCGAGTCAGGTTTTACACAAAGTATCCTAGTTTATTTTATTTCTAATCACTTGAGTTTTAAATTTCTGAATACCGGTCAAACCCCCTTCCTTTTGGGTTAGGTTTGTGCATTATTACTCAATTAATTAAAAATGATTCAGCAAAATTAGTTCATGCTACATCACGAGGTAAGGCCCTATTCACTTTACTTTAAAAAATAAATTCAGTAAAAAAAATTTCAATCCAGTAAAATAATTTAAGTTCAACTAAAATAAGTTAAGTTTAGTAAAAATAAGTTAAGTTCACTTTAGTAAAAATAATTTCAAGCCAATAAAAATCAGTAACTTTAAAGAGGAAATATAACATAAAATCAATAGAAATAATTTCAGTTCAGCAAAAATAATTTCAGTTTAGTAAAATTAATTTCAATTCAGTTAAAATAATATAATTTTAGCAAAAATAATTTCAATTCAACAAAAATAAGGTGAAGTGAATGAAGCCTAATTGTTAAAAAGGTGAATAGAGTAAAATAATACGAGTTTGAAAAATGTAAAGAGTACATTACGTGATCTTTTGCTTTAAATAAGAATGTATCATGTTCCTGTTCACTTCAAGTTAAAAAAAATATTATTTAGTAAAAATAATTTCAACTCATTAATAATAAGTTCAGTTAATTAAAAATAATTTCAATTCAACAAAAATAAGTTTAGTTAAGTAAAATTCAGTAACTTTAAAGAAGAAATATAATTAAAAATAATCAGTAAAAATAATGTCAATTCAGCAAAAATAATTTCAGTTCAGCAAAAAATAATTTTTGCTCAGTAAAAATAATTTCAATTCAGCAAAATAAGGTGAAGTGGACGAAACCTGAATAGTCTCATGAGTTGCACGAATTAGATACGCCATAGTCATTTTTCTTTATTTAAAAATTTTCAATATGACCTATTTTAGTAATAGTTACTCACTCCAATTTTTTTTTTAACGCATCAGTGTGACTTTTGCACTATTTACATGTCATGTTTGATGACTTAATTTTTTTTGCTATTATGAAATAAATAATTTTTATTATATAATATGGTCAAAGATACGTGTGGACAAACGTACCGGTCAAATAGATGTATTTAAAGGAAAACCGAGGGAGTAATTGAGTAATACTTCCTTCGTTTTTTATTATTGCACTTTATAAGTTGGGCACAATAATATTGATGGTGGGGAAAAGAAAGAGAGAGAAAGGTAAAAATACAAAAACATCTATGTGATGTAAACATAAACAAAACAATAAGTGTGAAAAAGTAAAGGTATGTTAGGTATTTGCATTATGAACAAAGATATTTTTTGTCTTAAAATAAAAATGGTGCAATATTTGTAAAAATTCTTTAAAACGTAAGTGATGCAATATTAAAAGTAATTACTTTTGTATACACACGGTTTACACTAATAATAGTGTAAATCGAGCAATATAAGGGTAACTTTTAGCTAATTTTAGGGTAACTTTTTGCCCTTTTTTTAGTAACTTTAAACATAATACAATTTTTATATAAATAGACAACAAGAAAATTTTTTATAAAGGTAATATAATTACGTTTAATCACTAATGATTGATTTTTAGTCATTTAAAATGTGATTCTTTACTAATAAAACGTAGATAATTTTAATTTGTATTAAGGGCATGTTCATATTTACTTATTTTCAGTTCAGTTCAGTTCAGTTCAGCTCCAATCAGTTCAGTTCAGTTCAGCTCTAATCAGTTCAGTTCAGTTCAGCTTAGTTGTTAATTTTTTTTGTTTTAGATGTTTTAGCATATTACAACAACGACAATAATAATAATAATAATAATAATAATAATAAATAATAATAATAATTATTATTATTATTATTTTAAATTATATTCGTCATTCAAAATGGTCACATGTTTTTTTAATAGTTGAACTCATTGACAAAATGAGAGTACTACATAACAGTTACTAGCTTTCATAATCGGTTAGTTCTTCGTCTTTTTCTTCTTCATTAAGTTGCTCCATTACCTCGGCATTCCTCTGAATTGACTCCCATATCTGATCAGCTATTTGGTTTCATACAATATCCATAGCTGCTTTTCTGTTATCATCGTACATAGTATGATCTTCTGTTGGTCCCATGACTTCAACTTGGTGCGTGAATGGAATCCCTAGTTCATATAAACGAACAAAATTGTGTAGAGTACAACAAGCAACGATTGACTACAGTAAAATATTGAAGAATACTTTTTATTTATATATATATATTTAAAATATAATACATTTAATAATTTAAAATATAATAATTTAAAATACAGAGTTATTTTTAAAATACTTTTATATTTTTCACAATCCACTATATATATTATCATTAATTTTCATATATTTTTATACATTTTAATTTTTCAGTTCAGTTCAGCTCCAATCAGTTCAGTTCAGCTCCAATCAGTTTAGTTCAGTTCAGTAAATATGAACATGCCCTAAGTTACTTTTATACATATTTGGGTAACTTTTATTCATTTTAGGGGTAACTTTTGCTCATTTTAGGATAACTTTATAACGGATGTACAATATTTTATCATACATCCGATTTTTTTAAAAGTTTGTATATTAAAAGAACGGAGGAAGTAGATAAGATCCATAATACTAACAAAGTAACAAAATTTAAGGTAAGACTTAAAATATCGGCTTATTGAATATTGATGGTGGTAGAAAACTAAATTAAGAGAAATTGTAGGCTTAAAACATGTATTGTCCATGATTGGTAATTTTTTTGGGTTTTTTTTTTTCAATATTTATATACCATATACGTAGTACAACTTATACTTTTTTTTTTTTTGAAAACTACTGTAGTACAACTTCTTCTTCTTTTTTTTTTTTTTTTTTTTTATTTATTTAACTGGGTAAGAAATACTTTACGCAGACATCAATTAATTAATTTCAACATCTGTATGCTATTCGGCTAGAATAAACTTCAACTAAATTTCAACATACGTCTGCTACAATAAACTAAATAAAAAGAGAAGGAAGTTAAGAAACATATGTAATTGATGTTATATATGTCTTGGTTGATTGATGCTAATAAGAGGTGATAACAACATTTATGAGAATAGATGTACTGATGTACCCTTTGTTCTCTTTTGAAGTTTTTGATTGATGTTTGGTTTTGTTTATTTATTTTTACACTCTCCAATACACTGTTTTAGAGCATTGCCACTAATGGGCATTTTTTTGGTTGTTCAATCTCTCTCTAACCACTTTCTCACTCCTCCTCCCCATGGACATTTTCTTGGTCATTTTTATTCTATACCAATGGTCAAAAATTATAATCCCCACCATTCTCTCTCCTATTTTTAACCCTATACCCCACCAATATTTATCTCTCCTACACATCATTAAATTTGTAATTTAGTATTTCTTAATTTTATTGTTAACAAAATTTTGTATTGATTAAATTATTTATGAGTAGTACAATATTAATTATTTTTAATATTAATTTTTGCAAAATGTGATTTTTAATAAAATAATAATATTTATTCTTAACTAAATTTTTTTATTGATTAAATTATTTATGAGTACAATATTAATTATTTGTGTCATTATTTTATGCGAAATTTCATTTTTCATTAGTACAACATTAACGATTACAACATTGGAACATAATGATCGTACACCAATCATACAAACCAAATAAAAGGGGTTATTGGGATTCATGAAATTCTCATCAAAATCATTACAATTTTGAGAAAGTATTGAGTAAAAGGGGTTATTGGGATCCATATCTATTTTTTTTTATTAATTTCAAAAACTAACACAATAATAACAATAATAATAATAACTATAATAATAATAATAATAATAATAATAATAATATTAATAACAAAAATAATAACGAACAACAATAATAATATTAATAAGCTGAAATAATAACAATAATAATTATACTTCCAATAATAATAATAATAATAATAATATTTATTTTAATAATAATAATAATATTTATTTTAATAATAATAATAATAATAATAATAATAATACTAATATTAAAAGGATGACTAATTATGAGGGAGAAATTGAGAGAAAATGTAAATACAACAAATTTATGTGAATTTTGAAAATATGAAAATATAGGCAAAATGGGTCTCTATTTGTAGAGAATTTTTTTTTCTAGCCGTTGGTATATTTTTTTTTTAATTTTATAAGCACAAAATACCCGTTACAAAATTGTTACCGTTGCAATTATCAGGAATTTCCTGATTGGTCCAACTCACCTGACAGGACGCGTGTCAGCGCCTGATTGGGCGTGCTGACGCGCCTGTCAGGGCTGCCAAAATCATTTTTTTTTGCTTTTCCTACCCTCAAAACGCAGCGTTTTGAGGTGAAGCAAAACATAAGCTTCTTCAAAGCGCCGCGTTTTGAGGTATGCTTAGCAAAAAAAAATTTAAATGCAGCTTGCACGTGGGGCCCACTTCTTCCTGGTCAGTTTTTTAATTTTGTCCAAACTTTGATCAAAAATTGATTTGCCCATGGGCATTTTTAATTTAGACCATTGATGGGGAGTTATTTTTTTTTTATTAAACCCCAAAAATTACCCATGGGCATTTTTCTCCCCATTGGTGAGAGTGCTCTTAGATGTTAAATTGTTAATTTCTTTAACTATGTACTCCATATTATAAAAGGCCAGTATATTATAATAGATAATGGACATATTTTTCAAAAACGGAGGGAGTATGGAATTTTGCAAGAATGTCAAAATTGTCAATAACGTTGTAACCAACAAATTTTTCTTACTTAACGTCATAACTAATATATCATCGTCTATCATATAATAGTATTGCCTATTGAGTGTTTTTTTTTTTTTCAACTATAGAGCTCAAACCCTTTTGGATTTTTCCCCTTCGGTTAGTATTTTAGTAATTACAGATAAAACACTTTATAAGTAAGGAAAAATGCTACAGAAACTACAAGCTCTCACTAGTCCCCACACCCTTAAAAGAGTATTTTGAAATTGAATAGTATTTAGTGGTAATGGAAATTTATATACTCGTAGTAAAGAAAAATGCATGTATTTAGTACAAATTCTTAAATGGACCTGGTTCACACTAATTTATTGTGGACCACTAACATTAGAGAAAGTAGGGTTGTTTTATTAATAAAAAACAGGGTTACTATAATTAAAAAAAAAGTCACTATATTGAAATAAAAATTTATTTTGGTAATATATATGCCTAAGTGGTTATTTTTGTAATGAAATATTTTATATACTGATCAATATGAATAATAAAGGCCACTATGTTAAAATTAGGGTAATAGCGTCATATTTCAAGTTCACAATATTATTAAACGTTGTAGTAGTTTTAATAAAGGTTACTAGGTTAAAAATAAGGTTATTATGTTAAAAATAATGGTCACTATGTTCAATATAATGCCAGTTGCGTGTGTATAGACCTCGGGTCCACAATAATATTATTGTGGACCAGGTCCACGCAAGTCTTTTTGTGTATTTAGATGGTCCATTGATTTGTATAATAAACAGATTGCGTGTATGTTTTGGAGGAAGACTTTTCACAATTATTAACTTTCTTTATTTATTTATAGAAAAAGTAGAATTATTAAATCTTAATGAGTCAATCATACACAAAATCCATACCATCATAGTTTAATCTTATTACAAGTAGATTCTTTTGTTGTCGTAATTCAATATTAGGGAGCTCATTAGTACAGTTATTTTGAGTCTTGTGCAGCGAATTTGAATTAGTGATGCAATCGTATAGGCATATATCTAACTTTGAAGACATAGCATGCATTGTCGTCGGAAAATATATTGGTAGCTTTCTTTTACATCATCGTCAGCAACTTGATTCATTTAGTATTGAATATTTGAATTAAGTCCTTAGTATTAGATCCCATATTGATCTTTCTTATTTTTTTATCACAAATTTTTGTATGTGGCTGGCCACACAGTGTGGCCAGTCACAATTTTTATTAATTTTTTTTGGAAAAAAATACCACAACTCTTTTCTCACTTCTTTTCTTATCTTCTTCTCCAAACCATATATCACCAACAACTATATCTCTACTATACTCATTTCCTCTCTCCTCTTTTCTTAGCTTCTTTAAGCCAAACTACACATCACCAACAACCATATCTCTACTCCACCCATTTTTTCTCTCCTCTTTGCCAAATTGCTGCAATTAAAGCCCGAAATTGTAGAAAATGGGTGTTAAATTGCTGTGAAAAATTGTGATTAATTATTCTTAAAATCATCAACAACATTTGAAGTAGTGAAATTGATGAGAACCAAAGAAATGTGAGCTCGTTTTCTTCGTGGAATCTTAGATCAAACATTCTACGTCAAAAATTGTAGGGTGTTACTAGTTTGGTTATGCTACTTGTAGGTGTTACTGGTTTGGTCAGGGGTTACTTGTAGGGTGTTACTGGTTTGGTGAGGGTGTTACTAGTTTGGTCAGGTTACTTGTAGGGTGTTACTGGTTTTGGTCAGGAGTTACTAGTAGGGTGTTACTGGTTTGGTTAGGGGTTACTTGTAGGGTGTTACTAATTTTGCTCAAGAGTTACTTGTAGGGTGTTACTGGTTTGGTTAGCGATTGCTTGTAGAGTGTTA
The DNA here is from genome assembly GCF_001683475.1 of Chenopodium quinoa. NCBI lineage: Eukaryota > Viridiplantae > Streptophyta > Magnoliopsida > Caryophyllales > Amaranthaceae > Chenopodium > Chenopodium quinoa. Next base: position 1,793,703 of record NW_018744693.1, on the reverse strand, counting down.
TTAGTTTTGCTCAAGGGTTACTTGTAGGGTGTTACTGGTTTGGTATGGGGCTTACAAGTAACCGTTGAATAAGTAACAAGTAACCTTTAAATAAGTAATTCACACAAGTAACCTTTGAAGTAACTCATATAAGTAACCCCTGAATAAGTAATTCATTCAAGTAACCCTTGAATAAATAACTCAAACAAGTAATCCTTGAATTAACCCATACAAGTAACCCCTGAAAAAAATAATAATACAAGTAACCCTTGAAAAAAAAATACAACTAAATCTTGAAAAAAAAAAATACAAGTAACCCCTGAAAAAAAAATAGAAGTAACTCTTGAAAAAAAATACAAGTAACCCCTGAATAAGTAATCCATACAAGTAACCCTTGAAAAAAAAAATACAAGTAACCCCTGAAAAAAAAATACAAGTAACCCCTGAATAAGTAATCCATACAAGTAACATCTGAAAAAAAAATACAAGTAACCCCTGAAAAAAAAATACAAGTAACCCTTGAATAAGTAATCCATACAAGTAACCCCTGAAATAAAAAATACAAGTAACCCCTGAAAAAAAAAATACAAGTAACCCCTAAAAGAAAAAAATACAAGTAACCCCTGAAAAAAAATACAAGTCTTGAAAAAAAAAATACAAGTACCCCTGAAAAAAAAAATACAAGTAACCCTGACAAAACCAGTAACCCCGTTATGCGAGTGAATAGTAACCCCGTTATACTGCGTAATCCGTTATTTTTACTGATTTGGCAGCAGGCCGCACGGTGTGGCCTGCTGCACCAAAAAAGCTCTGTTTTTTTTTATTTATATTTATTTTTTTCTTTTTTTTATTATTATATAATTTATGTGTATAGAGAAAGTTACAAATGTCAATAATATACACAGCTTTAATTCTGTTATAACGGATGTTTACGATGGAATGATTTGAGAACTCACCCTCATATCTCCCAAATAAATCCACCCTCAATATTTACTTGTATTACAAATTGCACCCTCTTGTTGAATAGAGTTCGTTGTTCCTTCTTTTCTTTTGTCCATTCTTGTAATTCTTCCCATAGTTTGTTCTTTTGTAAAAAAAAAATTATTTTATTTTATTTTGTATTTTTAAATAGCTCCTTTTATTATCACTTTCACAAGGATCTATCTATTTATAATATTCCTTTTATGAAAATTCGAATTATTTACTCTCTTTTTTTTCTTCTTTTTTTTGTGTATTTAGAGAGCAACAATGATAGGTGAGGAGAATTAATCTCTTGATCAATTGAAATCAGGAGGGAGAGCTCTAACCACTAGAGATATCCCTCACTCTTGATCTAATGACTCTGACACACCTTATGATTTATACAAAATTAAAGATATAGAGACTGAGATCTTCTTTGTCGAATTCCACAAATATCTGATTATTCATCACCAGATTGCTCCAATCACAAGTCAGTTCATAATCTTGTTTTATATTTTATCTTGGTGTGCATTATTAAAATATGAGTTTCTAAGCTAATTAACTTCATGATCAATGATCCCTAAAGATTTCTTCAATCCATAATAATTTTGTTAATTAAGTAATCAATTGATACTCTTTTTTTTTTTTTTTTTTTTCGGTGAAGAGTAATCGATTGATACTTGCTTCCTCCATAATTTATTTTATGCGTCAAAGGCTCTAAGGATTTCCCTACCTATTGCTTCCAAGCTAATTGAATACAGGAATAATTTGAATTGGACTCTTATGCCTTGAGTTTATTATATTGAATTGACATCTTGTAATTACCCCAATGAAGTTATTTTATTAGAGTACGATAGTAGTACTATTATAATTACACTACCGACGTAAATATACTACCAATGTAAATATGCGTGTTTTTTGACACATGATATATATTTTGATACTATAAATGCTCTATCAATTCAACATAAGATTTTAAAATACTATTCCGCAATAGAAACTTTTTATTGCTATTAATGATACGAGTAATTTTCGATAAGGACTTTCTCATAAAATAATCCTATAATTATCCTACAAGCATATATTGGCCACCTCATGAGAGTTGTGCATTAAAAATTTTGATTGTGCTTGAAGGGTTTCTTCCTGGCGGACAGTGGTTGCAAATTCATAAATAAAATGTGCTTTCCTTAGACGACTTGGGAGTGTTATCTAGTGTTAGTTTTATTTATTGCATTTAATTTGCTAATAAAATCATGGGCCTCATGGCTTATTAGTCAATAATAGATTAATACTTTTACAGAGTATTAATTACTTCCTCTATTTTTTAATATTTGCAACGCTTCACAAAAATGCTTTTTTTTTTTCTTTTTTCTTTTTTTTTTTGGTGAGCACAAGGGAATTACAAAGCTAGGAACTAGAAAGAAAAGAAAACCAACAGAAAGAAAAACGAAAGAAAAACAAAAGACAAAACAACAAAAACAAAAAACCGAACTAGTCACTAGAGCTAAGATGCAGCATCCGAAATAATTCTAGGTCTCGTGATGCCACCGAGTCCTTTAATAAAACGGAACGAAAATCCTCCAATACCGTCTCAAAGATGACTAATTTTGAGTCGAAGTCACTCCAAAGTTGGCTAGTCAATCTGCTACACAATTGGCCTCTCGATAGCAATGACTTATCATATCATGACTTTCCAGTCATGCTCAGAAATTAGGGTCTCGATAGCAATGACTTATCATGATTTTCCAGTCACGCTCAGAAATTAGGGTCTCGATAGCAATGATAAAAATGTAAATATCACAATACTTGTAACACTCTACAATTGAAAAGTTATTTTGAGGAAAAATTGTACTATTTCCCTTAAATAAAGATATTTTGAATTAGAGATTAAAATTAATGCAACAACAATAAAATTAATGGCATTTATTTTCACGAATTATTACTCCGTAATAAATTGCATTAAAAGTCAAAATTATACATACATGAAAAACGAATCGAGTATTAATTAAACGTCAATATATCGAGTTATGCTTGTTAATATATAAGTTTAATCATTATTAATATATACCTGTCCCAAATTTAAGTATTGATTTTTATTTTATCCGGTGCTCAAGTTGTTTTATAAAGCGGAAGCAAGTTAAGAAGAAGCAATAAGTTGCATGATCTTCATCCTCGTGGTGCACGTGTTGTGAGAATTCACATATGACATAAAATAACCACGTTAGTTGCAACATTATTTGATTATTATACTATTGAGATATGAAATACCACGATCCCCTCGAGGGCACTACATACAAGTGAACTGCTTTCTTCTCTTCAAAATTTGATGTTATACAAAAATTATACGAAAAATATAGTTTTATTATATGGCACTTTCACCTAATTCATTACATCACGTTGTGGCTTTGTTTTATTTATATACTCCGTACTATACAAAAAAAAAAAAAGAATTAGAAATTCAATATCTAAAGGAGTTGCACCTTGCACATGAATAAAATCTAATATATCAACAAAATAATTCCTTTGCTTTTCTTTCGGGTATATTATTGCATGTTTAGAATTTTACATTGATTTATGATTTTTTTTTTTTTTAAAATAAAAAAATTTAGATTGATTTCGATCTTTGTGATCAAATAAAAATGTGAAGAGTATATTACTGTATTAAGATTAAAAAGGAATCATGAAAGATCACAAACAGATGATTCTTTATTCAAAGAGATCAATTTGTTTTAAGAATGATACAGTTTTGCGTTGACAAAATTTTATATAATTATGCCAACTGTCCTTATGCATGTTATTAATTTAAGGAAATTAAATGTATGTGTATATGGGCAATATTATTTCGATTAGGAGTCTATAATGTGGAGAAGATTACATATTGTTTGCCGGATTCGTTTACGACACATAATGAATTTGTACGTCAGATTTATGAGATATTAGGACATGTGGAGGAGTATATAAAATGTTTAATAGCTTTTTTTTTTCTTTTTTTTTGGTTGGTAAGGAGAACTAAAGGTACTCTCCTATCCATGGTTGGAAGGTACTCTCCTATCCACTAGGCCAAGCTGGACTTGATATATATATACTTCCTCCATTTCTATATAGTTGACGCATTTGATTTAGGCACATATATTAAGGAGAGGAGAGAGAGTGAGAGAGAATGATAAAACAAGTGTGGTAGCTTGTGAATGCAAGGTAAAAAAACTTACTCCAAAAGAAAACGTGTCAACTAAAAAAAAAAACTTCCTAAAAAGAAATACGTGTCAACTAAAAAGAAACGGAGTTAGTATTTAACTTGGTCATGGCATTATATATACACTGATACACTCGCACGGTCTACGGTTTTGTTCAATTAGATTTTACTTATGTACTTATTTGATCTTATTTAACTAAAAGTATTTGATCCAAACTTAACTGAACTCATACGAACTTATTAGACTCAAAATTAGAGGTATCAAAACTATTCCCTGCCTGATATGATTTGAAATTGATCCGAAAAACATTCGATTCAGATTTCAACTCATATGAACACAATAATTTAATAACACTACTTTAAAAATCATCAGACCCAACCAGATCATCTAAATTAACTACTCTACCCAAAATAAAGTGAAAAATAAGTGAAACCAACGAGCACTACCTCCCTTTCACGATAAATGCATCGGTTTAACTTTTGACTATTTGTCTTTACAATACAACACTTGTACCATTAAAAACTGTACACAACAATTAACAATAAAATTTGAAATAAACTTTTTGAAAATATACATTGAGATTGGTCCAACAATATATTTTATATAATTGTTTAAAATCTTTATACATATGTAAAAAGTGTAGTCAAAGTTAGATAAATAATGCACAAAGTCAAAATGTTGCAATTATTGTAAAACTGAGTTCATATGTTCTACTTCATATGTTCCTCTAATATTAATACATAGAAAGAGATAAAACATGTGCAAATAGGGGTTGTTAGTTGCTATATTTGTGAAACTTCTTAAAGATGATAAATATTAGGGAAATGTAGGAAGTATTTTTTTTATCGAATACTTCCTCTGTCCCAGAATATTTGACACAATAAGCTGTTCAACTTTATACACATGTCAATCAAAAGTTTGACTTTAAATATACTCCCTTCGTTTTTAAATACTTGATTCATTTCTCTTGGACACGCATGCCGATGTTAATCTTTGATCACTAATATCTTTAATTATCAATAAGTATAAATTCTAACAATTGAAAATTAATAATCTATTAATTGAGATGATTCCAACAAGTACACACAAGAGTATATTTTTTCTAATGTATAAATCACAAACATTAGTCAAAGTGGATAAATGAATAGTGCAAAAAATAGAAATGGAGCAAGTATTTAAAAACGGAGGGAGTAATTAAATATTAATGAAAATTATTTTAAAAATTATATTGTAAAACTTTATATTAATACCTATTGAACAACATACTTTATGATGAAATATGTTTTAGTTTTGTTAGTAAACATTATGATCAAAGCTAATAGCGAAAAAAGTTCAACGTTTCAGATATTCTGAGGCGAATGGAGTAATTAGGGGGAGTTTGGTTTGCAAACTGGTATGGGGTTGGAATCAGGAATGAAACCATAGTGGTATGGAGTTTGGAACTTGATTCTTAATACCATATATTTGGTATGCTTATGGAATGCAATTTTTTTCTTTTATTTTATACCTAAAAGTATGGGAATGAGCCAAACCCACCCTCCAAGGTTTCTAAATCTCATACTTTGGGGGTTAGAGGTATGGGTTTGAAACTCTTAAAATCATAAAACAAACATAAGGTATGGGTTTAAACCATTCTAAACTCATACCTCATACCTTAATTATGTGAACCAAACGTCCCCTTAATTTGTTATTGCCTTTTGTCATACCAGTTATTCGGCCCATGTGTTTGACTCATGTGTTCTTACTAGGAGCTTAGCCCATGTGTTTGTTTCCCAAGTCGTATGGTTAGAGACATCTCTAACAATTATTTGGGTCTTGTAGCTTACACTCCAACATTATGTGTTTGTCTTTGTGCAGGCTAAGCCCAAGATCTCGTGGCCTTACAATTTATAAAGGCCTAAAATGCTCAACTAAGGTATAAAAACATACTTCAAGTTCTAAATAAATCACAAGCCAAGGGTAATACAGTAATACAAATTATAAATAGAAAGAGAGATTTGAACCTGCGATATAATATCTATAAACCCTTTTTTTTAAATTTATTTAGTGTTTAGAGAGCCACAAGGGCGGGGGATATACCCTTAAGTATTATTCACTAATACAAGACCTTATTGATACTTTATGTATATAATGTAGTTGTACAATTTAGCTAGGTTAGTTATACTTTCATTCAAGTAGAGTTGGTCCTAAATATTATTTTCTCTCTTTACGCCTGCCGATGTATGTTTTCAATCGTGAATACCTTTAATTACCAATATGTAAAAATTATAAACAGTTGATATTAAAATTGGGTATAAATCGAGACGAATCTAACAAAATCCTACATGACTATATTTTTACTTAAATACAAACCGTCAAAGTGAAACACATAAATAGTGTAAAAGTCAAAGTGTTACATGACTATATTTTTACTTAAATACAAACCGTCAAAGTGAAACACATAAATAGTGTAAAAGTCAAAGTGTTACAAGTCTTGCAATTATTAAAAAAAAAATGAAGGATTAAGTTAGTTTTATCCACACATTTCAAAAGATAAACGTATTGAAACCCAAAATTCAAGTGGTCATACAGACATAAACACACCAAAAAATATCTAATATCTAAATGATGAGTAACAATGTTCGTTGATATAACTTTGAAAGCTCATAATTACAAAATACAAGTTGTAATTTCATAATTAAATTCATTTAAACTTCAATAGATTTCTGATTAAGTGCTGTATATCTCCACCTCTCTTTCTCAACATAATCAGCATCCAAAAACTTAGAAACAAATTTCCACAAACTATACACATCTTCAAAATTGGATAAGAAACTAATATTAACTGTTACAACTGATATACCACTTTCACAACTCTCCTTTTTCTTCCCTTTGAATTTTTTCCTAATGCTTTCTTTAGTCCCCTTCATCAAAACACTTTCCTTCTCAACTTCATACCTCTCAGAGAACCATACATGCTTCAATAATCCACAACCAAGCGAAATATCATTCCTATCCGCGAGTTTTTGGACTAACATTGGCTCAACTCTTTCGCCTTTCCAATCAAACATGTTAAAGGCCAAGGAAGAGCCTCTGTCGAATTTTACTCTAGGACCGTAAACTTGTACAAGTTGTACCCCTCTTTCGGAATGTGGATGATAAAGAGCTGATAATGCATTAATCAACCAATTAATCAAACATCTTATTCTACTACCAATTACAACTAGGCCTAACATGTCTGCTTGGTCTAGTCCCTTACACTCAACTTCACACTCTTCGTGATCTTGTTCATCTTTTGTATGTGTTATGCTCACAACTCCAGGGGAAGATGTAAAACTCGAAACATCCAGTGTCGGAGAGATCGATTTCTTTACTAGTAGGCAGGCAAACCCTGAGGGATCTTCACCAAAGACTTTATAAAATGTGCAAATAATAAAATCAGGTTGAAATAAGGACAACCCTAAAGTGTCCATTTCCTTAGGATTAAGGGCACTTGCATCAAGTAATACATGCCACCCATTTTCCCTTGCTAAACTCATCCATTGATAAGAATATCTTGCTCCACTTACTCTTGATTGAACAGGAAAAACAAACAAACCTTTGTTCATTTTCTTGTTCTTATTATTCTTCTTAACATTACCTACCACAATTTCTTCTAATTTGTTGCAATGAATCTTTAACTTAGGCCACTTAAACTCGGCTTGTGAAGCTCGAGCTCCCCTGCCTTTTGAGGTCTTAATCATAGCTTCTACACCTTCATTTTCATGATCATATACTGTAATAAGATTCTTATTAGATTGGAAAGGGTATGATTCAGCTAAAACCCCGAAAGCGGATGTTTGATTAGCAGTAAAAAACAAGGAGTAATCATCCTCAGTAACATTCAAATACCTCATAATTCTTTCCTTGATCTTACTCTCAATCATTGATGACATTACCACTCCATTAGCCTTATGCAAAATATCAAAACTTGTTATTTTCGCGGTATAAGAGGAAGAAGAGGCAACAAACTCACCTTGTTGTTGTTGTTGTAAGGAAGAGAAGAGGGCATGACCACTATAATCAAGACAAACTTGAGATGAAAGGAATAAATGGCGGTACTCGTTGGCGCGGATTTCATCGGCTTCAACGGTGGTTAAGTACTGAGGGAATGACCTTGTGAAACTCCGGAATGATTCCGGTAAAGTAGGGATTGAATCAGGGTTAGTGAAGTGTGTATTTGGGTAAAGAGATGATGTAGTTGCAGTTGCAAAGTCATAATGAAAAGTTGAAGAATCAACGTTTGCTGAGTTTTGATGATCAAAAGAATTTGGAAAACTATTAACAGGATTTAAGCAACAATAACATTTGCATAAATTTGATCTTAGTTTTACATTTGAAGATTTCATGCTTTACTATTATTGTTATTATTTTGATTTTCCTCTGTTTTTGTTATTTTTTTTTGCTCTTCTTTGTTCTTATAACCAATCATTTTATGTTTTTTCTTATCAATTAATATAATATCTATTTTGTCCTTTATTTTTAGAGCTTTTGTGTAACGTTGATTAAGTCAATATGGTTGCTTTTTGACTTTTGGAATTAATTGCTTAGTGGAGCTGAGAGCAATGTTTTGAACCTTGACTTGATGAATTGACTTGCATGATTGTTCTACGAAAATGCAAAGTATGTATCTTTCACACGTCAGTTCAGCTCACAAATTTTAAATTCTTTCACACTTAATACACGTAAACGCGACCTTAATTCTACGTACTTTAAGAGAAATTTTAACTTCCAAATCACAGTGTTAAAATACTATCTGAACGATGTTTTTTTTTTTTTTTACTTAAATTTGAATTTAAAGTGAAAAGTTTTCCTATCTCATGGGATGACTACTTAGCTTAAACTAGGTAATTGAGTACGAGTCCTTACATTTACAAAACCCGAGAGTTAAATTTGAAGTAGTGTATTCCTTGGTTGTTTGGGAAAATTGAACTCGTACTTTGTAGTGAATTGAATAGTTTAAGTGGCTGATACCATGCTGATGAAACTCAAGCATCATCATAATTACATTTGAGAACTTGTGATGAACGTTATACCTTAGTCAAATCCAAACATTAATTATATGTCGTACCTAGAGATTTTATAATTTTTGATAAGAAAAATGATGAAAGTTTAAGGGTTTAAGTGGGCTGTAATATTATTTTAGAGATAATGGCAGACAATAATTGATTGTAATCCTAGTGAGCAAGCAATTGTAACAACTAGTAACCGGCAATTTCATTGTAATATTTAATTGATTGGCAAGGTTTTGGGTAGTGTCACGATTCTCATTTACATCACTATTTTGTGCAACTCTATATAATTTCGATGTAAAAAAGTATAGGTTGAACAAATACAAGTTAAATAGGAGCTAAATTAGCTTAAATTTGACAATATAAAATGGCCTGACAAGGTCAAATTATCGTTGACGATAGCTATTAAAATTTCTCTATGATAATCTAAGGGAACTATATACTTCATAGTTTCAAAAAGGGTATTATACATATAGTTTAAAAATTTTACATTAAAATGTTGCATAAGTTTAAAAATTTTAAAAATTTTGTACTACGAGTATTTTTTACATATTAACTTTGACTTTATTTAATATTATTATCTAGTATGTAAAACTTCACTACTCTGCACTAGATTAGTCTATACAAAAACAAATATATTTCTATAATATCAAATTTTTAAATTTTTAATAATAAAAATAAATTATTTAATTCTTTTGAAAAAAATTAAAGACACTAATGGTCGGTACAATTTAAACTAATAAATAAATTAAAACATACTCCGATCCCAATCGACTTGAAAGGTGGAAACAAAGGTTAGTTGCTTAATACAAATGTCTCTCTCCAAAGTCTTCGTAAGTCTTCCTTTGTCCTCTCACTTTATATCTTAAACACTTCCATGAATGAAATTTTAGTAAAGACACGTATATATGCCGTCCAGCATACATATATTCTTCTTTCAAGTGAAAAAAATAAAAAAAAATTGGATACTTCTGTCTAATAATGTCGTTATTCTAGTTGCATTATTATTACTTGCATGTAATACATACGGAGTATGAAGTTTCCTCTTCCCTAAATTAGTCTACACAACTAATTTTAGGTGAGTTGAATATTTATTTGTCTTTATTTTGACATTTCATATATAAATTGACATTGGTGCTCTAGTCTCATTGTCTCTAATCACAAGGATGAGTGCCCAAATCAAACTAAGGAGTGTCAAAATCATTTTTTCATGACCAAGCTACATAGTACTCGTATTGGGTCATTTGCCATCTTGTTCTCTACTTATCTATCATGATCTCATTGATACCTTATACATTTATTCAAATCATGTTAACATCAATAACATGTGCTTGGACGATGAAAAATTCATATATTTTCTTACTATTAAACGAATTACACCACTATATTAACTTAATATATAATACTTTTATCTATCTCAATGCTAGTTAAGAATGAAATAGTATTATCATGAAAATATTCACCACCTTTTAGAGAGGGCTATATGTAATTGAGATGGCATATACATCATCATTTTATTTTATACGAAGTATGTATTAGAAAGTAGAAACAAATCAAACAATGGTGTTAAATCCATTTGTTCCCTTTTGTTTGTCCGATTAGGATAGTGTAGAATTGTGTAAATCTCCTTGAGAGATGTATTCTCATTGCTTCAATATAAATAGCCAATGTACAAGCATAATTACAAGCATTATTAAGAGTATACTCTCTACATAATTACACAAGCAATAGTTATAGAATATGAAGTGGTTCATATTCTATCACACCCCCGCACTTGAAGCGTGAGGTGGCCGAACACTAAGATTGGAACGAAAGTCCGCCAAGAGCTGCCGAAGAAGACCTTTGGTGAAGATGTCCGCATATTGATAAGAAGAGGGCACGTGAAGTACCCGTACATGACCCATGGCAATCTTTTCCCTTACAAAGTGGATGTCCAACTCAACATGTTTTGTTCGATGATGTTGAACCGGGTTGCTAGACAAGTAAACGGCGAAAATGTTATCACAATATACCAAAGTAGCTCAGCGAATGGGGCAATGCAATTCCAGCAGTAAGTTGCGGAGCCAACAAGTTTCGGCAACCACATTTACCACGGCTCTATACTCGACTTCGGCGCTTGATCTAGACAAGGTAGTTTGCCGCTCAGCAGACCACGAGATGAGATTGTCGCCCAAGAAAACGCAATACCCCGATGTAGAGCGTCGGGTGTCGGGGCAACCCCCCCAATCGGCGTCCGTATAGGACACAAGAGCAATTGGAGGGGAGCGATAGAGGTGCAGCTTGTGGTCTAGGGTCTCCTGTATGTTCCTGATGATGCGTTTTAACGCATTAAAGTCGGCGGCTCCTCTGGGTCGTGTATGAACAAGCAAATCTGTTGGACCGAGTACGCGATATCCGGTCTTGTGAAAGTCAAATATTGAAGGGCGCCAGCTAAACTCCTATAGAGGGAGGGGTCTGCCACGGGTTTGCCATCAAGAGCCCCTAATTTTGCCTTGGAGTCAACCGGGGTGGCCACGGGTTTACAACCTTCCATCTTGGCACGAGAAATAATTTCTTGAGAATATTTATGTTGGCATAGGAACATGCTGCCAGGGGTCTTTGTGACCAAAATACCCAAGAAATACCGAAAGCTACCAAGATCGGACATGGCAAATTCGGCCTGAAGAAGCCCAATAATTTCTGATTTGAGAGCCTCGGTAGATGCAGTCAAGACAATGTCGTCAACATAGAGCAATAAGTATGCCGAGTGGCGACCTCGGTGCAAAATGAAAAGAGAGTTATCACTCTTGCTACACACAAACCCAAGTCTTAGAAGATAATTGGCAACCCGTTAATACAACGCCCGTGGTGCTTGCTTAAGCCCATATAAAGACTTACAGAGCCGACAAACATGAGTAGGTGCCCCCGGGTTGACAAAACCGGGGGGTTGGTGCATATACACAGTTTCCTTAAGATCACCGTGCAAGAAGGCATTTTTACGTCCAATTGATGTATCAGCCAATCCTTCTCCAAAGCAATACTCAAAACTGTATGGATGGTAGGCGGTTTAACAAATGGACTGAAAGTCTCATCACAGTCAACCCCCACCTGTTGGTACTTGCCATTTACAACAAGTCTAGCTTTGTGTCGCTCCAAGTCACCATTTTTCCTGTACTAATGTTTGAACAACCACATACAACGAATAATATTCACACCAGAAGGCCTTGGAACAAGATCCCAAATATGTTGTTTAGTAAGAGCATCAAACTCCTCTTTCATGGCCGCATTCCAATTCAGGTCTAACATGGCAAGTCTAGGACTCTTGGGAAGAGGACTAATAGATTGAGTCATGAGATTAAAGGGGACTTTAGGTTTAAAAATGCCATATTGGGCTTGGGTTTCCATGGGGTGTGTGGGCACCAATGGACAAGGCGGGCTAGAGGAGGGTATTGGTGTGGCTTGTATGGGAATTGGGCTAGGATCGAATGATCAAAATTGCATCATAGGGGATGTAGATGAGGATGGAGGAGAAGATGGGCCAGTAGGGGTAGCCCACGTGTGGGCCGTGGCAGATTGAACTGGCCCACGGTCCATGCGTGGACTATTATGCCCACTACTAGCTGTGGTGGAAATAGGAGAGGTAGGGTGGGCTATAGGTGTGTGGGCCGGAGTGGCTGCTGGTTGGGTCGTGTGCATTGGGCCTTGAAGGAGTAGATTGTTGAGAGAACAATCATCTAAAATATCATAGTCCATTTCCCTAAATTTGGCTAAGATCATAGCATAGATAGCCTCGATGGTTGGATGGGTAGCCTAAGAAGACACAAGGGGTGGATCGAGGTTCCAACTTGCTTGTGCTTTGCCGTAGAAGAGAGGTTCGGGTAGCCAAGACACCCAAAAGTACGAAGATGGTCGTAGGAAGGGGACCTACGATATAAGACTTCAGTGGGGGTTTTGTTACCAAAAGTAGTGGTCGGAAGTATGTTGGTGAGATAGACGACCATTTGAACGGCATAGACCCAAAAGGAAGGTGGTAAAGAGGCATGGAAGAGCATAGTACGTGCCTTGTTGTTGATAGTACGGAGAATTCTCTCGGCCTTACCGTTTTAAGAAGAGATATGAGGGCATGAGAATCGAAAAGAAATTCCATTATCATCACAAAATTTGTGAAAAGGACCATTGTCAAATTCACGACCGTTATCACTTTGAAAAGTTTTCACATGTTTTTCAAATTGAGTGGAAATGTATGCTCTAAATTGAAGAAAAATAGAGTAGACTTGAGACTTATATTTTAGTGGAAAAACCCAAAGAAAATGAGAAAAATCATCAAGAAACACCAAATAATACTTATGTCCCAATTTACTAGTAATAGGGGAAGTCCATAAATCCGCATGAATTATATCAAAAGGGGAAAAAGAAATACTCATAGAAGAGTTAAAAGGAAGCCTAGTGTGCTTTCCCAAAGGACAAGAATAGCAAAATGGGGTATTTTTCCCTTTATTACAATTGATCAAACTGTTTGTTCTAAAAGAATTAAAAACTTGTGCTCCAGGATGTCCAAGTCTACTATGTCAAGTTGAAGGAGAGATAGCGGTGAGAGCTAGATGATGAAGATCATTTGCAGCAGAAAATGAAGAAAAAGGATAGAGATCCCCCACACTATTGCACCGAGCTAGAACCGTCCCCAAATGAAGATCCTTCATAGAAAAACCAAAAGGGTCAAACTTAACAGAAACAGAGTTGTCACAAATAAATTTCCTAACAGAAACTAAGTTCTTAATGATGTTAGAACAAAGAGGACGTTTTTCAGTTGGAAGAAGAGGCCGGGTAGAGGTGTGGAAGTATGTCCGTAGCCATGAATTAAAATGCGTTTGCCATCACCAACCAAAATAAACTTAGGAGTGCTCAAACTAAACAGTTTAAGGAAGTTTCCAGCATTATTAGTGAGGTGAGATGTGGCGCTCGTATCCATGTACCACCCGTCATTAGGTGACGAAAGACTCATAGAGCTATAGGCTTGACCCAACTCGGTCGGAGTCATAAGGAGGGCCGTACCCTTGTTGCTGGACTAGAGCAAAATAAGCTTGTGCCTGTTGGTTTGGGCGAGGGCCCAAAATGGATTGTTGGGGTTGTTGAAAATAGCCTGCTGGGTTGGTAGGAAAAGGGCATGGAGGAGAGGCCTACCCTCCTGAAATCGGACCAGCCCAATGCTGCTGGGCTTGCTGAGGCTGCTGGTTGGGCCAGCGTTGGGCAGGCTGCTGACCGTGGCCCAGTTGCGGTTGGTGGCTGCTGTTGTTGTTGGTCTGCTTTCCACGACCAGCACCACAACCCTTGCCTCCGCGCTGGCCACCGCGGCCACGGCTGCGATTACTGTTGCTGCTGCCACGACCCCCAGCCCCACGTGGCTGATTAGACGTCGGTTGCGGCGATAGAGAGGAGTCGCCGGTGGTTCCTTGCGCTACTAAGGCTTGATGACCATGTTCTTTTTGTTTCGTTTTTCTTGTTTCCTTCAGTAAAAATTGGGATCGGGCTTTATTGAAATTCGGAAGAGGGTCAGACTATTGTATGATAGCAGCGACCGTATCATATTCCCCTTTCAGCAAACATGTGATCATTTGCAACACCATTTTGCTCTCAGAAACAGGATTCCCCACGTTACTTAACTAATCCGCAAGGAGTTTAATTTGCTTAGTGTACTCTGACATGTTAGCAAAATTTTCCAGGCGAGTGTTATTGAACTGCTCCTCAAGATAAACGGCTCGGGTATGTTTATTGTCATGAAAAAGTTCCTCCAATCGGTTCCAAAGTTCGAGGGCAGTTGCACCGGGCTTCATGATAGTATGGACAAGGTCTTTAGAGATAATACCGTAGATCCATTGCTTAATAATGACATCTAAACGCTTCCAAATCGCAGAGTCAATATCAATTGGCCGAGTAACATCCGCATCTATGTGGTCCAAGACATTGAACGCACAAGCATGAATTTGGAATAATTCCACCTGATGCGGATCAAGGATCTTGGTCTAGATTTATTTTGTTTAGGATTTATTTTTCCTTATTTTATCCTGTTAGTAGTTGGTTTAATATTATTAGAGTTTGTTAGGATTTAATATTATCTTTTTAGTTATCGTTATCCTATTGGACATGGGATTGTATACCTATAAATATTTGTTTTCATTAATGAGAATTTATGTGTTTTTGAGTTTAAGGAAATTAATTGTGAGGTTGATTCGTGTGAGCTAATTTCAAAACGTTGCTTTTCTTCTTGTTTTAGTCGAAAAGATCAAACTTTATTGAATTAGGTTTACCCTAATTGCTAGTATCCCTTTCCGTGGTTTAATCCACATCACCACCCATGTTGCATATTGTCCTTCTTCCTGATCGAGAGTGATAGGCATCAAATTTTCGATTTGGATATAGCAAAGGCTGGGTGAAAGGGAGGGGTAGAGGGAGGAGGAGGGGGTAGTGGAGGAGGTGTATCGTCATCTGCCATTGGAGAGGCTGACGGTTTAGATAGCAGAAGGAGGCTACGGTTGATGAAAGGTCCTAGGACCTAGGGTTGCGGAATTTAGAAAGAAATTTTCCAATTGGCTGTGATACCATGTAGAATTGTGTAAATCTCCTTAAGAGATGTATTCTCATTGCTTCAATATAAATAGCCAATGTACAAGCATAATTAAGAGTATACTCTCTACATAATTACACAAACAATAATTACAGAATATGAAGTGGTTCATATTCTATCAGATTAAACTAAATGTAGTGAATGTGAAAGTAATTAAATATACGGCTTCCCATAATCATGGTAATAAGAGCATCAACACTCGTGGTATAATTTTATACCACAATGTATATATTCATCCAAAATCTGATAATTTTTACTACAATAGTGGTATAAAAGTATACCATGGAAGGGTATATACCATCTCATGGTAAACATTTGCTTTGATCCCCATGTAACATGAACCAACCAAGTCACGCCATGTAGGTTGGTTATCATGTATCTTTTATATATTTTTTTTCAATTGCATTTTAAGAAAAAATTATAAAGTAAATAATTATGAAAAAATTACCATGTTCATAATTTTTCAAGACCTACACATTGACACCCATATTGATATACTAGCTTTTATAGATTTTTTGGAATTCGCTTTTTTACTACCTTAATTGCTTATATTATTTAATTAACTTTACAAACATTAATTATTTATTTCCAATAATAAAATAAAATATAATTATAATTAAATTAATTGTATAATTAATACTTATAGGAGCTTTTTTATACCATGGGTGGGGTGAATTTTGGAGAAATTATATTGTATTGTGGTATACATGATGTGGAGGAGTGAGAAAGTGGTAGAGAGAGAAGGATGATATAAATTTTTATACCATGAGTGATGATGGTCTAATTGTGTAGGACATATTATTAATTCAAATAAACAACTTAAGAAAATTACATCTTATTTAATGGATGAAATAAATAGAATAAATACTCCCTCCGTCCCTTATTAAATAATTAGTATTGTTTGTATATATGTATATGACACTTTTTATTTATTGTATTGCATTTGGGATAATTGTGAGTTTTTGTATTTTTTTCCTTTAACTATTTCCGATTGATGTACATATTAGCAATTATCTCTTTAAAAATGCTGATTAAGATTTTAGGATTTAGGTTTTAGGGATTTAGGGCGTAGAGTTTCAAATTTAGGGATCACCACTAAGATTCAAGGAAAATATTAGATATAGCTTAAATTATTATATTATTTAGCTTTTATTTCTTATTTCTATCTTTTCATTAAAACATATTCTCAAAATATTGTCTTTTAAAAGTGATTTTTAAATTATTTTTTATGTTCCTATTTCATGTAATTTGTTAATTTTCGTTTTCATGTAAATTTTAAATTGAACTTGTCAAGGTTAATTTTTTGGATGCAATTTAGTGTTACAATAAATCAAAAATAATTTTTTTTAAAAAAAACTTACAATTATGTTGATGATTATGATGATCATCGGCTCTGTGTTGGAGCAGTTGAATGGAATATTGAAATTTAGCGTAACAAATGGTGCATGTAAATTTAAGGTGATCATGCTTCGATTTGTTGTGAGCTTTGAAAGATTTGAGAGTTGGAAAGTTCTTTTGACACAAAACGCAGAGTGACATGAGTCTCTAATGGAAGCTTAAAGAAAGAAAATAGAGGAAGAAGAAGAAGAGAGAGTGAGAGCGAGAACGAGAGCGAGAAGAAAAGGAGAGGGAAAGTGAAGGAATAAATTGAGAGGAAAATAGAGGAGAGGGGGGATTACAGCAAGTTCGATCGTTACTTTTAGGATGCGCCGTAGGCCGCTGTGGGTGAAGGTGGAGATAAGGATGGGACGGCGGACACCCGCATTAATCTCTGAGATAAACAATTATTTAATGGCAATCTCGTAAATATATCAACAACTTTTGCGGAATAATTAAAGAACAAACACCAGGATCAATTCAAAATTTCTATAAAAATTAGAGAGATGTGATACCATGTTAAACTTAAGAACAATTAGAGAAAGTGGTTTAGCATTTCGTATTGATATTAACCACATACATATACAGAATACAAAACAAGACCTAGCCTAAAACTCCTAACAAGATAAACTTGACAAATATGCAATATTAACATAATGAAGCAAACCGACTCTAATAATTGCTCTTCGGATGATGGTTATTCTTAATACGAACTATGTACAATATCCCTTCATAACCAGACCCAACCACGACTGATCCAACAGAACCCCCCCACCACCGCGCCTCACCAGCCAACCTCGCTGCTTGGTCCAGCAGACCCCCCCACCCAATCCCCAAACCTGACCACCTTTAAATCCCAAAATTCCTTTTGCCTTCGCTTTCTCCACCCCAGCTGACCTCCTCACCTAACCCTAGCAATCCACCTGAATTCATCCCCTTATGAAAACCACCTGGTGGTAGCCACCACCCAAAAGTTGGCATCCTTGGGAATAGCTGCCCCCACATCTATCCTTAACCTTTTTCTTAGACCTAGCAAATGGGTTATTTGGGTCGGTTTATTTCGGGTCAGCTAACATTTGGGTGGGTATGGGTCGGGTTTTGTGTTAACTTCGGGTCAGATATCGGGTCGAGTCCGGATCGGGTCAATTTTTGGGTCGGGTATGTTTGGGTCAGGTCAATTTTGGGTCAAGTATATTCGATTCATATTTGGGTCAGGTCAAAACTAGTTGGGTTACGTTCGAGTTGTTTCATTTGTGGATCAAGCTAAAATAAATAATTTTATAGAGTGTATTCAGTTTATGAGCTTAGCTATGGTTGAAAATGAAGAATTTTAGTTATTTTTTGGCACAAGACATTTTTTGTTCAATTATAAGGTAATTTTAGTTCGGGG
The DNA here is from genome assembly GCF_001683475.1 of Chenopodium quinoa. NCBI lineage: Eukaryota > Viridiplantae > Streptophyta > Magnoliopsida > Caryophyllales > Amaranthaceae > Chenopodium > Chenopodium quinoa. Next base: position 1,775,172 of record NW_018744693.1, on the reverse strand, counting down.
GGTATTAGGTCTGTTTGGGTCTTTATCGGGTATGTTCGGGCCATTTTTGGGTATCGGGTCTATTCGGGTCAAACACTTTGGGTGAATTTCAGGTTGGGTCAACTTTGGGTCGGGACAGTTCGGGTGTCGGGTCAAGATCGGGTCAACATCATTTTCGAGTCAGGTATGGGTCGTGTCATTTTCGGGGCAATGTTTTTGGGTCAATTTCAGGTCATGGGTCGGGTCATTCGGGTTGGGTCAACGGGTCTGGGTCAGGATTGCCAGGTCTACTTTCTCCCACCCCATCTCCTCCCCCCGTCTTGAACTCGCCTTTCTTCGACACCGCGCGACGAAATTTTTGACATTGCCCAGTCTGAATTGGGTGAGGGAGGTTTGAACTCTTTTTAATTCGGGTTCGAGCTTTCAGGTAAGGTCTGAATCAGGTGAGGTTAGTTTCTGCCTTTCTAGGCGTTTAAAAAAAAAGGAAAGTACCTTAAAAAGGAAAGTGATGCAAATAAAAAAAAGTACCTTAAAAAGGAAATTGATGCAAATAAAAAAAAAAAAAAAAAAAAAAACAACAAAACGCATAAGAAAAAGTATATGCAAATTGTTTACCCTTAAAAACCATATGCAAATTAACTCATCCCTTATATATACAGTTACCTCACCCCTAAATAAATTGCTCATTCCTAAATAATTCACTCTCCCCCTTAAAAAATCAAATACAAATTATAGGCTACCTTAAATGACTTTGAATGATAGGCTACCCTTTCATCAAAAAACCATAACCATTTCTCAAGGAAAAACATTTTCACAGTGAGTTACACTTACACTTTATAATATAATTAGACTTTACAAGATGAAAATCAAATTACACTTTAAAGTATCCATTAATAACGATTGTTAAAAACTCTAAAAACTAAACTAATTGCAAAAACCTTATTACTAGTGCTAAAAAGTTAAACTCATCGCAAAGCATTATCCTTCTTACCAATTGATTGCATTAATGAAAACATAACTATCTAAAATTAGGTAAATTTATTCTCGTAAAAAAAAATATAAGGCAAATTTATTGACTTGAATTTTTTTCATGTAAATTTTTCTAGAGAACGCTGGTCTAAGGGCCTGTTCACTTCAGCTTAATTTCAGTTCAGTTCAATTCAATTTTGCTCCAATCAGTTCATCTCCAATCAGTTTATTTTAGTTCAGTTAGCTCCAATCAGTTCAGTTCAACTCCTAATTTCCTTCTCTCATAAAATATTCATTTCAGCTTTATTTAGTTCAGTTCAGCTCCAATCAGTTCAGTTCAGTTCAGTTCAACTCCAATCATTTCAGTTCAGTTCATCTCAGTATATAAGAACAAGCCCTAAATAGGTAGTGATAGAACATATTACCACATAAATGGGTATTATTACAAAACTGAATAACAAAGGGCTACATCACCCTTGTTAAGACCTTAGTTCGCCTTATTTTTACTTTTACTTATTTCAGAAAAAATTAGTTCAGATCAGATCAGATCAGAAAAAATAAGTTCAATTCAGATCATCATTTTATGTGCAGTTTTTTTATCGCTAAATATCTTTAATTTCGTAATGAAAAAAAATTATGAAAATTAAATATTAATAAAATACACATTATTACGAATCTAACAAGAACCCACTTGATATATTTTTTCCGCATAAATTATCCTATATTTAAGGTCAAAGTTTGGTCAAATTTGACACACAGATCAGACCAGAGTAGACCAGATCATATCACACTAGATCAGATTAGCACAAATAAGGTGAACCACACAAGTCCTAACAAGCTAATTACCCTAGTAAACTGATAATAGCCGGCACCATTAAAGCATTCTCTAAACTTTGTGTTTTTTCATCAGAAAATTTTTTCTCCTCCAGTGGTACCTAATACTTTCATGAAAGCCTAGGAGATCGAATGGCTAATATATGTGGTGTGTTGCCTTTATATATGATAAACACACGTCTATATGGTAGCGTCATCCCCATTTAAAGGAGACTCAATCCACCCTTTACTTTGGAACCCAAATCTTTATACCCCATTCACGATCTTCTCTAAAACCTGCAACAAGCAATTCGGTTAACCAAATAATCACTTTTAGTCATGCAGAACAGCAACATGAGCTACAATATCTTTTGACTAACAATATAAACTGTGTATGTGTTATACACAATTTATTTTTTATTATTTCTATCTCCTACAAACAAATAAATATAGCCCACTAACTATACTTTATATTATAAAATTCGCTTTTTGGTCCCCTTACAATTGTTCTTTAATATTATGTAACACCTAGTGTTATGCTACGATTAATACAAAACAAAGGGAGTTATAATTTTCTTACCCCTAAATATCATACACAATTGTGTCACCTATAAATAAATTTGCATTGATGGTTAATAGGTTCTTCCTTATTCAAAACTTATAGGTCATCCTCTCATATAAGGGGGAAAAATAAAGTACTCCGTAACAACTTTTGGGTAATAGACCATCCTTTCATAAAAAAATACAATAATTCTTTAAGAAAAAGTATTTTCTTCCTTAAAAAAAAATAAAAAAAAAATATTTTCACTATGTATCACACTTGTACTTTGCAAAGTTATAATTGGATTACACTTGAACTTTGCAAAGTTAGATTACACTTGAACTTTGCAAAGTTATAATTAGATTACACTTGTACTTTGCAAAGTTATAATTAGATTATCCCGGCCACGCGCTAATCACCCTTCTTGGCAGCCACTTCTGCTTACACAAGTAAAAACATGGACTAATTTTGAGTAAAAGGACTTCAATTGGTATGTCAAATGTAATTGGAGGAAATGTGAACAGTGTACAAACCTCACAAGAATGCAAATTTCCAAATGATTTAGGAGCAACTAATGATGGTGTGTTGAGATAGAAGCAGTATTTCCTTGTTTTCTTGGGAGGTAATTGAGAGAAAGGGATTATTATATGCCTGATGAAGCTTGTCTTTCTCTTATGCCAGCTTGTTGAAGTTATGGGAAGTCTCAGTAAATTTTGTCTCTATTTCCTTAAAACTCTTCTTCTTAAGCCAAGCAGGGATTATTATATGCCTGATCAAGCACGGTTGTCAGGTTTGAGACAAGCTTGCCAGCCTTCCGAGCTATTTCTGCTTCAAGATCGGACACTGTTTTCACATCTCCAATATTCTGCAAATGCTCCCCAATAATCCCAGGTGAATCATAATCATCAGCACGAGCAACCCAGGCATACAGCCCAAACTTTTCAGTATCCTTTGGTTGCCAATGCTGTTTTCCATGCTGATTTAGTTCATATTCTTTCTCAAATACCAATGCATTGTTCAAACCAAGCCAATCTTTGTTGAATTCCACTACAGCAGTACCGGAATGGCCTCTAAAGTTCCACAAGGGATGGACTCTCTTGGGATTGAACCCTCTAGCTCTCAACTCATCCCTCAGCTTTGAACCACTTTCCCCCACAAACCGGCCCTCTCTGTACCAAGTAGGAATGTTAACCACTACTCCTGTCCAAGGCCATACAAACTTGTCATCATGGTCACAATCAACCACATGAGCATCACCATTAGCCTGTTTCAACGAGCTAGCTTGATTTCGCACTTCATCTTCCAAAAATCAAGCTAGCCCAAGATGATTGCCTTCTCCCTTGGCTCCTTTTTTTTTTTGAGCTAGCATTTCCAATTCCCGAAGCATGCTGAAGTAATTCTTTGTACAGAAAATCCCGCTTCCTTTTCCCCAGGCAATATGGCCAAGTATACTTTTCTTCTGAGACTTTGAGCTTGGAACTTCCTTACTTAAGATCTTCAAAAGTTTTGTCTCCATACTCTTCAATTTTAGATTCACTAATGTCAGTATCCTCCTCTTCAGAGCAGTGAGACATGATTTTCTCACCTCTTCGTGATCAAAGCACAAACTCAACAAGCCTGTAAATAAGATACAATGTGGGGCATATTTCAGAACTTGGAAACACCAAAAACAGGGGTACTCACTACATTAACAGCCTCTAATTCAAACAAAAACCACCCAATTGAAGCAAAAAGAAGACATTTCTCATTTCCTATTTATTGTAAAACAACCCTCCCCACCCCCACCCTTTACCTTCTATTTAACCATGGTTCACCAAAAAACAAAATGTTAAGAATGCAGACAAATCCACTACAAACCAGAAAACCCTTAACAAAAACCTCGACATTTAGAGTCGAATATCGTTTTGATTCTTTCGCATACACAACATATCAGAAAGCCCATAACCAAAACCTCATCATATAGCGTCTTATATTGTATCGAAACCTATTCAGCATATCACCTTTGTACATATAGTCAGTAGACAACAACCAAGCAAATATTATTCAAAAATTTTCCCTCTAGTTCCCTTCGACGCCTTAGACTGCTCGATTTCTGCCAAATCTTCTCCTACTAACCATACTTGCTTTCAACAAAATATCACCCCCTTCGTCCCTTAATAAGTAAAACAGAATTCAACCCCTTTAGCCCATTACACAAGAGCTTTAAACCATGTCAATTGGCTAGCTAATTGCTTAAGAAGTTGTATTTGCTATATCACGAAAAATATAAAGAAAAAAATTAAATCAATCTAATATGCTCCTGAATAAGCTAAAAGTAACTACCTTCTGATTGTAGCCTTTTGCTGAAAGGGTCAGATTATTGCAGCTTCAGTTGTCAGGGATTTTTTAAGTTTTTCATATTCAGCCTTTTTTATGGTAGTAACCTGAGTATGAAATGAAAAGCATAGGTTATACAGTAATATGTTACAATTTCACTAAATTTATCATGTAAGATCAGTGTGGTAATTACCTGGATACCCTTGTGACAAAGCGCGGAGACAATTGAATAATAAACCTTTGAAAGCCGACCCCTAAACAGAACTTGAGAAGTTCCCACTGGGATACTACAAAGCTGCTACAGCTAAGCTACTACCATCTACACTTTCACTTTGAGCTTAGGGAGCCTTTCCAAGTAGATTTCGCCATTTCTAGTGAAACGCTCCCCCTGAGATAACAGTGATCATAAGATAAGTACTTAGCTATATACGCATTGGTTTTATATAACAGAAGATAAAAGAATCATAAGTAAACTTGCCTGATTCAAAAGTCCTAAGCTCACTACATTGATCCCTTTTTCCTCTGCCTCAAGTATGGCTTCTTCGATCAACTTGTTGATAGCCTCTCACTGCCATTGTAAACAGAGAAGATGAGGGTACCTGAGCCTTTTGTAGACCATCAGAAGCTTCTAGAATAATTTTCCGCTCCATACAAATGTCAGTTGACTGCAACCGTCTCTCGAAATGTAGTGATGCTTAGCCAATTTCACCAAGAACAAGGTAACAGCTAGAAGCCTAGACCAACGGAAAATAAGATATGTGAAAGCCCTGTAGAAAAAATTACATTAGCCCATGTTTTTATCCCACCGCAAGCACCATAGACAAGCATCAATTAGATAAAAACATGTATAACTAATAGTCTAACACAAATAATAAAAAAGAAATAAATAAAAAAAGGCAAAGATGAAAAATTAAATACCAACTTTAATAAACCTGATAGTACGAAAAGGTTGTTTGAATTGACATTGTTCTGAGAGTTATCGAAAGAGCACTCATGGTTCTCCTCGAGAAGCACCAAAAGGGCATTTGAATTGAGTGTCATTGAAGCTCTTATCTCGTAATCTCATCACTTCTGCAATTAAACAAAATTCATCAAAAACCTGCAAAATCTACAAACCCCATAACCATAATTCAATTCTGAACCTTTCTGCTTCTCCAATGATTCGGCAAATAGCCAAATAGTTTGCAGAGTCGCCTAAAGGGTGATAGGCTTCTTCAATCAAACAAGCAAACAGTATACAGTTAAATAACCAAACCTGCCCAGCCATTTGCTCAGAATCAGAATTTGCAAAGTCGCCTAAATTCTCCCAATTCTTCACCAAACCTTGTAGTTAATTAAATCACAATAAATAAAAATTCAGCAATAAATAACTCAAAATTCAGCCCCAAAATTACACAATCAACCTTACAACGAAGCGTTCTTCACTTTGACGTAATCGTTGAAAGGGAAAAGAGAGCCTGGTCGACCGCGAAATAAAATCACAATCAGCAATCAGCAGTCATCGAATTAGACAATTAACTACAAACATCATGAACTTCAAGAGCAATATCAATAACAATGAAGCACACCAATCCTTGGCTAAAATACACCAAAATCATGTTCTAGCCACGATTAAGGACGACCCAATGAAGATTTTGGACACAGTTTTGGATACTATATGACTCAATGATCTAAAAAAAACAATAAGATACATGACTAAACCTGGTAATAATTCTCTAGAAAACTCAAAATCACAGAAACCAAACAAACAAACCAAATATGTCATTCTTCTATTGGTACTGAGGCTAAGCTCCACCTCTTATCATGCTTCTATTGGTACGGACCAAATACATTTCTCTCTCTCTCTCTTAATTTTATTTTATTTTATTTTTTTTTGGGGGGGGGGGGGGGATGGGAGGGATACCTTCCAATCTATGAGATGAATAGAAAAAGCAAATAATTTTTTCATCTTTAATACACAATGTCCAGCTTCTCCTACATCATTTATCCTCCTCCAACTGTCTACTGTAGTTTCATATGAAGTTTATAGTTCACTTTCAGCTTCCACAAAGATACAAAAACCTAAGTTTGTTGAATGTAGTGTATTACACACGACAAATTCTAGACATTATACTTTATTCACTTTTCATGTGTATACCCCTATCACTTTTTGATATATTCTATGTTTTTATACGTAATTATTCTATCTAGAACAAATTTAAGAGCATTTGCTTTCCTAGACCATTGTCAAAATACATGGTTTCCCTTACACATAATATGTCTGTTATTTCCTTAATATTTATTTTATTTTCAACAAGTATAGTAACTGGTAGGAAATAAGTTATAGAGTAAACCACTATAAAGATCCAACTTACTGCATCAAACTTAAAATATAAGTGTCTAAATAGCTTCATACAATATTAAATCTAAGAACAAAGTAGAAATAAATTATAGTCATCAATCAATCAATCAATCAATCAAAGCCTTAATCCCAAAAGTGGGGTCGGCTAACATGAACCAAATTTGATTATTCCGTGTAGTCATTAACATAGATCTTTCTCCTCCATCCCTTACGATCCAAAGCTTCATCCTCATGTAAATCCATGCACTTCATATCCTTCCTAACTCCTTCCAACCAAGTCATTTTTGGTCTCCCTGGGAATAACCTCATTTATGATTCTATCTCTTTAAGTGTTTCCACACATCCACCTTAACATGCGCATTTCCGTAACCTCCATCTTTTTAATAAGCTCTTTCTTAGAAGCCCAACAATCAATAAATCTCCTATTTTGTTTTGTTCCTCAATGACCATCAAGTCTCCAACACCCATATTAAAAGGGACATCCCCAAATATAAAGGTAACAGTTACGGAATAAAATAACATTATGAGATCAAACAATATTTTAAAAAATCAAGGATTGTACCTCGCCATGATTAAGGCCCATGCCATTGTGCATAAAATTTATATCAGGCTGAACTAAAGAGTAATTCGGGACATCATTACCAAGCAACTCTGAGACCATGAACCCATACCCATTGTGACCATCTGGATTCTCATCAGCATTTTGTGGATTTTGAAAGCTCTCCATGCTTGAGATGCCAGCTTCAGTGATGTTCATTAATGGAACAAAAGCAATCTCATCAACACATAAACTACAGCAACACATTGTTTGAAATTAAGAAGCATGATCAAATTTGATTACTATAGCTACCCATAAACTACAGCAACAAATTATTTGAAATTATCATGATTTGTCATACTTAGGCCAAATGTAGGCAGGCTATGTCCCTTGTTAGCCCAAGAAAAGGTTAATTAATTTGAACATAGGCAGTATTTTCCTCAACCAACAGGCACAATCCAGTCAACTCTTTAGACTACAAATGGGTAAGAGAAAAACATGTAGGAGCCATCAATAAAAATCATAAAATCGAAAAGTGTATATTTTAAAACCATGTATGATGGGCCTCTTAAACATCCTAGACTATGCATGTGAAAGGAAGTGCTCAATGCAAATATCACCTTATCATGCAGAGATTTAGTTGTCACCTCAAGGCTTAATTCAATTCTCTGATTTACAAAGGCACATAACCAAACAAACTAAACAATCTACAACGACTACAGTAGTACATATGTCTAATACTTCAATCCATGGAAGAGTTTTACTTCACCTTACAGTATCTATTATGATTTATAGTCTCCTCCTTGACTCGACCGAGTTGAGCTTGAACTCACTCACAAAGCTCCATCTTCTTCTTCTCAATCTCCTCTTTTGCCCTGAAATTCTACAAAGCAGAGCAAAATTAAGGTGTATGATCATTCTCATAACAAACTACAAACCTATCAAATTCAGTGGTTAAAACCTAGCAAATAATTTGGTTAAGCAAATAGGGTATATAATTGTATGATATGATTCACGCTCTTTCTTTTCTAGTCATGGAGAATTATCTTATACCCATTCTTTGCATCAGCATTCACCTTTTGAAGTAGCTATAGCAATATCCCTGAGCCGCATCCCATTGCTACATGAAAGCCCCGTAGAAATAATTACACTTACCCATGATTTAATCCCACCGCATGCACCTACACAGACACCAGAATCATAGCTTAGTATCTTCTGCATAAGGCGAAAGGCCCTGAGAGCATAGTAGCATATACATGATACATATACAGCAAACCAACAAGTATTTGCCAGTATAATCTTTAGAATTACAAAGTCCAAAATTCAAATCATACAATTACAAAGAAATTGGAAAGTGATAAACACACGATTACTAATATTAATAATATATAAGAATATACGATAAAAATAGAAATTTCTGACCTCGACTTTCAAGGGCCAGCATGAGCCACTGAGTAACGATCAATAAGCGCTAACAATAGAGCTCCCACCAAAAAAAATCTAAACCTACAAAATTACCAACAATATAGAATTTTTAAGGATCAAACCATGCAATGAGAGTTGGCATTGCACATCATTCATCAAAAAACAACTATTGTCAAAGGCTCAAAGAATAACCAAAGAGCTTCCATTAAAATAACTATCAAGTATCAGCTTATACCTCAGCTACCCAAATTAGCCTTTTAAAACTTTTCAAGCAAGCATTGCACAACATTCATCCAAAATCTGTTGGTCATACCCTCAAAGCACTTCCTCTCAACAATGGTAGACAATTAGACATCAAATAAACTACCATCAAACGGACAGAGTTTCACTTGCAATTCAGGGCTGCATTTCTGGCAATAATATAATTTCAGAAGCTCAAGAAAGTTGATCGAACAACTTTAAAAGTCAAAAGGCAAGAAAAGGAGAAATCGAAGGAGCTTCAATTGAAGTTAAAGGCAACAACACTAAATTAGCTACAGTAACAACTAGTTCAAACAAACAAGATTAACGTTTGAAAAGGAAATATGAGTTTAGAAACCAATAACTTCCTTTACTCCTCCAAAGTTAGTGACTATAGAATTATTTATTCACCTATTAATTCAAAGGATCAAAGCATCACAGGAGAAACAGCTAAATTCGAACATTAAGTCATTAAGTAGTCAAATTCACACAATAAATTAAACTACATAGTGCCTCATAAAATAGCTATCAATCAATGCATATAAAAACTGCAGTTAAGATGTCAAAAGGGTTTTACTTGAAGGTGCGTTTGCTGTCAGCATCCTCTGGAGGTTCTTCTACAACATAGCACAAAAGCTACTCCACCTCAGCTCTGTCCCATAAGCTGGAGGAATTTTACAAATCAAAAAGATTTTTAAAAACAGAAACACATAGGATATCTGCAACTTGACCAGGGAACAAATTTGAACAATTATGACAAAGGTAGATGGAAACAATAAAGGAAATGACAAACATCACTTTGAAATGAATCACTTACAAGTTAATCAAGCGGCTGTTCAAAGCTTTGCATTCTTGGATTATTTCTTCTTCATCCAATAGCTCTTCCAAAGTGAAGTTGTCCTTGTCTAATATTGCATCAACCTAGACAAAGATAAAGATCAAGCGTCAACAACAGAAGCAGTGAGTAAATCAGATTGAATACTAAGTTATTTGGGCAACTATAATAAATATTCATTCCAAGTTATTACTGACCCAAAACCATTATTGATTACCAAGGAACCAGCGTATAAAGTATATCTCTTAACAATATAAAAGAATGCCACTCATGGAAGTCTCGATGCAAAGACTTTACTTATTCCTGAGGTTCACATTGCATTTTAATTTCAATCTTTAAGGTTATAAGCAACTCTTTAAAGATGTGACAGAATTCAACAGGAAAGTTAATCGATATTTATCCAAGCAAAAGTGTAGAAAAAGAATTTTAAAGCCCTATACCCAAAAAAAATAATCCAGATCATAGAAAAGGGAGAAGAATTAAAACCCTCTTGCTTCCATTAAAGAATTCAATCCGGGTTGTTTAGAGATGATAGAAATTTGTGACCCACTTGCCAATACAGCACATCATACTGGCACAATTACGGTTCAAATTGCAACCAATTTACATATGAATTAGCAGCATAAACATTGATTAATACAAAACAAAATAGCATTATTAAATATGAATACAATATCGCCTATGCCACAAATAAGCATCAATCCATAACATCACATCAAAACACATTTTGACTTAAATTGCAATCCAATTACATAAAATCAACACCATAAACTTACAATACTAATCAGATATGATGTCTACTTGTAATAATAACAGTAGACTTCGTAATTATAAGTTCGGTTGCAGTCAAATGCATATAAATCAACACCATAAAGTTACAATATAAATCAGATACTATGATATAGTAGAAATTCTCACCATTTAGGACCATTCTTTTTTAGCTTTAATTTATGTTTGGGCCTAATTATTCATAGGCAAAAACCATAACCACTAATATAATTGAAACCCATCAATTTAGGTTCTAACATACCGAATTGAAAACCACAATAGTAGTTGCATAAATCAATCGGTTGAAGTAAAATAGCGATCCAATTCGATCAAATAAACAAGCAAAGATAAAATTCAGAAATCAAACCAATCATTAAAATAGGAACAAAATGCATAAAATCAGAGTAAAATTATAATAGAGTCCTTTAAGAATACTTAAAATATGATAAAGACTTGCAGGATATAGATTATAGTAAAACAATAATCCAATACTATCAAATAAACAAGCAAAGATAAAATTCAGATATCAAACCGATCAATAAAAAAAGAATCAAAATGCTGAAAATCAAAGCAAAAAAATCATAAGGTTACAGGATATAGATTAAAGAAATTTGATATCACCCACTTAATTCAAAGACGAATCCTTTCATTACATCAAAGAGCCCCCTTTTGAACAGAATTTCTTGTTTAATTGGTGATAAAGCAGATATAACCCAAAAAATAGAAGTAACCAGAAGGTATTACACTCGTATTCTGTAATTGATTTTATGTAATTTGATAGTTGACCTGCGTCTCAAAAAAAGAAGTTAACCTCAGAAGCTTTATCAATGGAAGAGTGAAAACCCAGAAGGCCCTTCAATGGAAAATTTCTCCTTTCTATCTTCCCTTACGGCCCTACAAAAAGTCAAACCCAAATTACAAAAATTCTCTTTGGTGACACTATAATTTTTACATTTCTCAGTGGTGAATTGCAAAAAATCTTAATATCTTTGGTAAACCTTAACTATGGATTACCAAAGAGAATATGTATTTTAATATAAATTCACTAACTATGGTCAATATCTTGTATTTTTTAATAATTAATTATAAAAAAAAAAAAAACACAAACCTTTTCTCTACTCAGACACCGGCTCATACCACCCAGACCACCAATCCACCACCAACCCAAAACTCCAAATGCCAAAACCACCGTCGGTGACCACCTTCTCTCTCCTCTGACCGAACATTCTCCTCCTACCGCCAGTGACCCCCTCCTCTTTCTCCTCCCATCGCCGGTGTTCCCTTCCTTACCGGCGAAAAACGCCCCTTCAACAATCGAACAAAAGAAACCCTAAAATCGAGCAAAAATAACCCTCAAAGGGAAATCAAACCCTAAAACCGAGCAAAATTGCACCCTAAAGCTTTGAAAATTTGAGGAATTAATCTGATTTCATTTAAGGAAAAGAGATTGAGAATTTGAGGATTGTCGAGGGGGATATCGGGGTTGGGGAGTTGGTTTCGGCCATTGTGACTATAACAGTGCATTATAGAATACCCGAGCTTCTGTATATCTTCGACAATTGAAATAACTATAAGAAAGTTATCCTACACACTCTGAGAATAAATTGTACATATTGTGAAGCAAAATGAAACAAAAGGTAAAGAACTTGACTACTTAGCATTTGTGTTTAACAGTAAGAGAAGAATTTAAAGAACATAATCTCTTCCTTAACTATACTATAAAGAGGTCATCTTAGACTATTTAGCTGAATTTGCAACAGATTTGAATCTCACTATCTCAAAATTCTAAGTTCCAGCAAAAACATTAGTAATTTAGTAGCTGTTTGGGTCCAATTTAGTCCAATTGGGCCTAGGCATTAAATGATCCAATTAAAAGCCCAAGGTCAAGGTTCAACTCTCCAATTGTGCTAAAGTCAAAGGTCAGCCCTCAAAGCAAGCCAATTGGGCTAAGGCTCAACCTCTCCATGTATGAAGAGGTATAAAAGCCATCAATATTCATACATTCTCATTCATTCATAGATTCGTATATTCTCATATATTCAAGCAAAGCCTCAAGCAACTAATTCTCTTGCATAGTGTTCTCTTTCTACACATTGTACTGACTTTAGCATCGGAGGGGCCTTCCTCGGCAACACCCCCGAGGCTAGTTTACGTGTGTTTACTGTGCAGGAAACCTTCGGCCCAACATAACTTGGACCGAATCCAGTCTTCTCCGTTTCAGCGGACCTTCGACAAGGTCCCATTGTTTTCACCCGAAACAATTTGGCGCCGTCTGTGGGGAGGACTTTCAAAAATCTTTAGGCCAAATTTCTAACCAAGATCATCTTGCAACTATCTTAGTAGCAATGGCTAAGAACCGCAAGAGCAAAAGCCTCCGTCAAGGAGCGGGCGAAAAGCCTAAAACCCCTACACCATCACCCTCGCCGGACCGGAACTCTCCCAAGGGTGCCGGCTCGGGGGGAGGATCATACAAGGAGGATTCCCTTTCTCCCGTAATTCATGACTCTCATTATAGGCCGAGTCACTCTCGGTCTAGCAGGGGTGAGTCCGATCATAGGACACATTCAGTGCCCCAAAGCCAACCATCGGCTACGCGCCCTCATTCCCATACTCGGCCGAGGACCCCTTTGACGGGGCCCAGCTCAGAAGAGGTGCCAAGAGCGCTGGCAGTGCTCATGGAGGCGATGAGGGCACAAAATATGCCACCACCTCGTGATCGAACTCCTCCGCATACCCGGCATCAGCGGAGGAAGTTAGACCATGATGGTGGGAAGCTTCCTTCCTTCCGGGAACTGGAAGAGTGGGAAGAGGATTCCTGGAAAAACGAAAAAGAGAGGAAAAAGAACCCTCAATTTTTAAAAGGATCCTCATCCTCAAGACCAGAAGCGCATAAGAGCAGCAGCTCAGCTTCTCGGCCAGAATCTACTCACTGAGAACCTGAGACTGTTCGCCGAAGCGTCCTTGACCGACTCGGCGGCAAGGAACCGAGCGTGCGCAGTCGCCTCTCGTTCCCTGCAGCCGAGGCCCAGACTTCCCAGCCAGGGACGAAAACCACTCCTACCTCTCTAAGAGGGCGGAGCGCGGTCCCTTTGGCCAGGAACAAGGGCAAGGCCGTTATGCTACCCGCCAGTTCACCATTCGAGCAATGGATACTGGAAGAGCGCGTACCCACGGTTAAAATACCGTCGCACATCACATATGACGGGACCTCGGATCCGAAGGATCACGTGGCTTCGTATGAGACTCATATGCATCTTTGCCCCAGATCCGAAGCGACTTGGTGCAAATATTTCCCAACCACTCTCAAGGGGGTCGCGCAAGCGTGGATCTCCAAGGGAGTAAGGCAAGGCTCCATAACAGGGTGGGATGATCTGTCCTCCAAGTTCAGGAGCAAGTTTTCCACGGCAAACCGCCGAGAGAAGACTACTGCAGAGCTCATGAGTCTACAACAGGGGGAAACCGAAAGCCTCCGAGACTATCTGACCCGTTTCAGTAACGAGTCATCCAGCGTCTCTCAGCTGGACCAGGGGCTAGCCGTTTTTGCAATGCAGAATGGCCTTCAGCCCGGAAAGTTCCTAGACTTCATGGTCATGCATACCCCGCAGACCTTGGAGGAAGCTCTGAATGCCTCGGAGAAGTTCATCCGAGCCGAAGAATGGAACAAAGCGAAAACCCAACCTCAATTTGGGGGAGGGAAACAAAGGCAAATACCCTTGTCTGAAGGCCAAGGCTATAAGGCAAAGGGAAAGTCAAAGGCCTCGGAGCAATCTTTGGCCAGCGACCCAAAGAAGGAAAGATCTGCCTCATACACAGGCAGATACGAGTCCTACACTCCGCTCTCTCTTCCACGCGCCAAAATTTACAGCGTGACGAAGGAGGAGCAGAGTTACCGAAAGCCAAGACCACTCCCAGAGTGGTATCAGCGAAAAAATAAAAATCAGTGGTGCGAGTTCCACGAGTCTTCGGGACACAACACTGAGGAGTGTATCCAACTGAAGGACCAGATAGAGGACATGGTCCGGAAGGGATACTTGAAAAAATACATCGCGGATCACCGCGAGAAAAAAGAATCCGAGAAGTCAGCAAAGGACTCTCGGCAAGACCTCGACTTCCCCCGGAAAAACAGTAAAAAGTCGGAGGGGAAATTCCCTCCGATCAATGTTATCTCGGGAGGAATATACTCTCGGAGGGAGCACAAGCGACACCTTAGAGCTTTGACTCACCAGGTGAACAACGCTGACATTCAATCTCCCCAGTCGCCGGTGCCGAACATGACGTTCACAGCCGCCGACTGCCGGGGGATTATGTTCCCTCACGAGGATCCGTTGGTGATCATCGCCACGGTGGCCAACCACGACGTCAGTAAGGTCCTTGTTGACGGTGGCAGTGGAGCAAACATTCTGTTCCGAAAGGCCTACAATCAAATCAAGCTGAAGCCCAAGCACCTTACGCCGGTACCCTACCCGGTATCCGGGTTCAATGGGGCTTCAACTTATCCAGATGGGAAGGTGACACTTCCTGTCACCATCGGTTGCGATGAGGCAGCCAGGAACGTCATGATTGAATTTTTGGTCATCGACGCTCCTTCAGTGTACAACGTGATTTTGGGGAGACCCATAATTCATGAGATCCAAGGGGTCGTCTCAACTTATCATCAACTGATGATTTACGTCTCAGACGCCGGCTTCCCCGAAAGGATACAGGGCAACCAAAAGGACGCCCGAAGGTGAAACTACCTCAAACCATCCAATAGTCGCCCAGATGACAAGGATGAGGAGGAGAAAGAAAAAGAAAGAGAGCCGAGCACAAAAAAGCCGAAAGGCCTAAGTGCTTCGGCCCAAGGATCTGTACCCAGAGGTAAAGGGCCCGAAAGGGAAAAGGCTAGCTCTTCAGCTGAGCCGCAAGACTCAGAGAGCCAGCCGAAGAACAAAAAGACTGGGACACCTGCTGACATTGGCAGCAGGCCAGATTATGAAGAGTTCAGTCCATCAGCAATGGACATGGACCAATAGACTGAAACAGTTGAGTTGACCGAAGGAGATGTTGAGAAATGTGTAACAATCGGGATGGACCTTGATCCGAACACCCGTTGTGAACTTATTCAGCTCCTTCGGGACAACAGAGATGTGTTTGCTTTCTCGGCAGCTGATATGCCCGGGATAAGTTCAGACCTCATCTCCCATAAGCTTAATGTTGACCCAACGTGTCGACCAGTTAAGCAAAAGAAGCGGAATTACTCCGCCAATAAGAACCGAGACATCGCAGCCGAGGTCAAAAAATTGCTGGAGGCAGGATTCATCGAACCTTGCCAATATATCCAGAATGGCTGGCAAATGTGGTGATGGTTCAGAAGCCCAATGGTACCTGGAGGATGTGCGTTGACTTCACGGACCTAAATAAGGCTTGTCCAAAGGATTTCTATCCCTTGCCGAGGATCGATCAGCTAGTCGATTCGACAAGTGGCCATGCCTTGCTTAGTTTCATGGACGCATTCTCGGGGTATCATCAGATCTTTATGCACCCCGACGATCGAGCAAAGACAACATTCGTCACGAACGCTGGGGTGTACAATTACAAAATGATGCCCTTCAGATTGAAAAATGCGGGGGCAACCTATCAAAGGCTGGTGGATCAAGTTTTCGCCGATCAAAAGGGCCGAAACATGGAAGTCTATGTTGACGATTCGATCGTCAAAAGCAAAAAACCAGAAGACCATGTAAAGGACCTGGCTGAGACTTTCGCTACCTTGAGAAAGCATCAAATGAAGCTGAATCCGAAGAAGTGTGTCTTCGGCGTGAAGTCAGGGAAATTCCTTGGGTTCATAGTCAGCAAAAGGGGGATTGATGCCAATCCCTTCAAAGTCAAAGCGGCGCTCGACCTTCCTGAGCCGAAAACGAAGCGGGATGTTCAGCGGCTCACCGGAAGAATGGCAGCCCTCTCGAGGTTCATTTCCAGAGCTTCGGATAAGGGGTTACCTTTCTTCAAAGCCCTGAAACTCCCAAAAACAAAAGAGCTCGTTTGGGAGGAAGAGCAAAAAGACGCCTTTAAACAGCTTCGGGAGCATCTGGCTCAACTCCCAACGCTGGCTAGCCCAGCTGAAGGAGAAACTTTGTACCTATATGTGGCCGTTAGCCCAGCCACCATCAGCGCAGTATTGCTGAAGGAAGAAAGTAAAAGTCAGCAACCGATCTACTTCGTCAGTCATACACTGACGAATGCCGAGACTCGCTATCCTCTACTCGAGAAAGTTGCTTTCGCGGTAGTAGTAGCTGCTCGGAAGCTGAGGCCCTATTTTGATTGCCATCAGATAGTGGTCTTAACTGATCAGCCGTTGGAAAAAGTTCTCGGCAAGGTTGAAAAATCTGGTAGGCTAGCCAAGTGGGCTTTTGAGCTCACCGAATTCAGCATCAACTACCATCCGAGGGCTGCCATTAAGGCTCAAGCTCTAGCGGATTTCTTGGCCGAATGCTCATACCAAAAAGCGCTAGACAGTGAAAAGAAAGTCTGGACCGTGTTTACGGATGGATCTTCCACCGAAAACGGTTCGGGGGCAGGAGTAGTGATAACTTCTCCCGAAGGCAAATCCTTTGAGTATGCACTAAAGTTTTCTTTTAAGGCCTCGAACAATGAAGCCGAGTATGAGGCAGCAATCGCCGGCCTAGAATTGTGCATCTCCCTGGAAGCCGATCATGTCTGCCTAAAAACAGACTCTCAGCTAGTTGCATATCAGATCAGTGGCAGCTACGAGGCCAAAGAGCCCTCCATGATAGCTTATCTTGCCAAGATCAAATCAGTCATTGCAGAGCTGAAAACTTTTGAGGTTCAGCTGATCCCAAGGGGTCAGAATACTCAAGCCGATGCACTCTCCAAACTTGCCAGTTCATCTCTTACCGAGCTGAACAGATCTGTATATGTAGAAGTGCGTCGAGAGAGAAGTGTCGACGAAGCACCTGAAGTGTGCTGCGCTGACCCAGAGCCTAGCTGGATGGACCCCATCCTAGCTTTCAAGCTTCGGGGAGAAACTCCCGAAGATAAAGCTTTGGCCTCCAAGATGAAGAGAACCAGCTCTAGGTTCATTGTCTTCAGGGGGGAACTTCTGAAAAAGTCCTTTTTAGCCCCATTGCTGAAATGCGTGGGACCAACAGATGCAGATTATATCCTACGGGAGATTCATCTCGGCATCTGTGGGAACCACATTGGGGGAAGAACCTTAGCCCACAAGGCATTGAGGGCTGGATATTACTGGCCCACCATGATCGCAGATGCTAAGGAGCTGGTTCGGAAATGCGAAAAATGTCAAAAATACGCTCTAGTTATCCATCAGCCAGCAAGGGATCTTCAGCCGATCCTTAATCCACTCCCGTTTGCCCAATGGGGACTGGATATAATGGGACCATTTCCAGAGGCTGTGTACCAGAAAAAATGGCTGATAGTTGGAGTTGACTACTTCAGTAAATGGATCGAGGCCGAAGCAGCCTCGAACATTACAGAGCAAATTGTCAGAAAATTTATCTGGCAGAATATCATCACTCGCTTTGGCATCCCGAGTGTATTTGTCTTCGATCATGGGAGACAATTTGATAACTTACCGCTGAAGCGGTATACAGATCAGTTCGGCATCAAACTAGCATATTCAGCGGTATGCCACCCGCAAAGTAACGGACAAGCCGAAGCTGCAAATAAACAGATCTTAAATGCCCTCAAGAAGAGGGTGGAAGATCAAAAGTCCAAGTGGCTGGAGGAGCTCCCTGGAACCCTTTGGTCCCTTCGGACATCTGAAAAAGAGGCAACGGGCCACTCACCTTTTGAACTGGTGTATGGTGCCGAAGCCGTCCTTCCAGTGGAAATTGGCTCTGAGAGCCTTCGAGTGCACCACTTCTCGGCTGAGAATGAGCGACTGATGAGGGAATCTCTCGATTTCCTAGACGAAGTAAGAGACTCAGCCCGAGACAGAATGGCCGCCTATAAGCAGAGAATCAGCAAATTTTATAACCGAAGGGTCCATGCAAGGCCTCTCAAAATTGGAGACCTTGTCCTTCGGAATGTTGCTGCAGTTCAGAAAGGCCGAATCCATGGGAAACTCTCAGCTGCATGGGAAGGACCTTATGAAATCTATGATGAGCTTCAGCCGGGGACATACCGACTTCGGCAGTTGGATGGAACTGAGTTGAAAAATCACTGGAACGCTTATGTACTGAAAAAATATCATGTGTAAACCCTTCGGGGCAGAACAATCTTTGTAAGTACATTTTGAACTAATGAAAGGCCTTGGAGCCGCCATTTATATAAATGTTTACAACCTTTTATCCTTTCAAAATTTTCTTTGTTCTATCTACTCTTTAAGGGTTTTTTATTCAGCCTCGTCTGAAACCTTCGCCTTCGGGTAACTGGGTTTCAGATTGCTGACAAAACTCGTCTTTTTAAAGAACACTGGTCTTTCAGCCGATATCAAACTTCAGTAAGACTTGTTCTCCAAAGACATGAGTCCATGGACAATTCTGGGATATTGCCTTAACTGAGCCTTGTATCCCAGAGAGCCATTATCCGAAACATTGCCTTAAGTTGGCCCTGTGTTTCGGGTATCCATTTTTCAAAGATAGACAGAAAATCAAGGATAACAGCAACAGTTGAAAATTTTTTAATCAGCCTCGTCTGAAACCTTCGCCTTCGGGTAACTGGGTTTCAGATTGCTGACAAAACTCGTCTTTTTAAAGAACATTGGTCTTTCAGCTGAAATCCAACTTCAGTAAGACTTGTTCTCCAAAGACATGAGTCCATGGACAATTCTGGGATATTGCCTTAACTGAGCCTTGTATCCCAGAAAGCCATTATCCGAAACATTGCCTTCAGTTGGCCCTGTGTTTCGGATATGCATCTTTTTAAAGAACACAGGTCTTTCAGCTGAAGTCCAAATTCAGTAAGATTTGTTCTCCAAAGTCATGAGTCCATGGACAATTCTGGGATATTGCCTTAACTGAGCCTTGTATCCCAGAAAGCTAATATCCGAAGCATTGCCCTCAGTTGGCCCTGTGTTTCGGATATCCAATTTTCACCAGAAGTCAATCTTCAATAAGACTTGTATTCCAGAAGCACTGCCTTCAGTTGGCCCTGTGTTTCGGATACCCATTTTAAAGAAGTGAAGAAATTGTTTATTCTGCTGAAGCCATACTTCAATTTCTGGGGGGGGCAAGAAGCACTATCAGTGCAAGTTTATGTTCGGCAGAATAAAAGAAACAGTAAAGCATTCAAAAACAAAGCAGCTGAAGAAAAGAGCATCAAATTAATAATTTATGCTCAGAAATTGAGCTACAAGTTCAATTAAACTGTATCGGCAGCCGCCCACAAGCGGAAAATAACAGCTGCCGAAATACGTACATAAGCAAAAAAATAAACTGTTGTACGACAAGGCAAGCTGAAGCAAAAAACAAGGCAAAAAATTCAGAAAGCGGCAAGTCTAAAGTTAAGCGCATGATGAATCGCAAGATTCTGAAGACGACTGCCCGAGTTCCTATGCTTCAGCCCGAGGATCAGACTGATCAGCATTGTTGAGCCCCATGGTGGCCTCAACCCCAGCAGCAGAAGAAGCAGGCTTTGCACTCTGCCGAGCCTCCCTTTCCCTCTGTTCAGCCTCCAACTCCATTCTCTCAGCTTCCTCTTCGGCTTCCTCAGCCTTAAGAATTTCAGCTTTGACTGGAGTTGCATACTTCATATGAGGGTCTTCGGGATTCTGGACCCATTCAGCACATTTGGACCAGTCCAGCTTCGGCTCAGCATGAAGGCAGACTCTTCGGCATACTCTGAACCCGTTTCTGAAACCCATTTCATATTCTTCCTGGGTATAGACACGGACTTTGAGTAAAGCCTCAGCATCAGCTAGCTTCTTCTGGGTCTCCTCCAAGTCTTCCTTGGATTTCTTCAGCTCATCGGCGAGCTTGAAGGAGGAACCTTTCAGCTCATTCAGCTCCTGCTGAACTTGGGAAGCCTTTGTCTGAGCCTGGGCCACTTCATCTTTTTTGGCCATCAGTTGATCCTCAGCCTCATGGAGTTTAGCTCTCTGAGCTTCAGCAGCAGCAGCAGCCTCTGAGAGTTGGACGTCCCTGGCCTGGAGCAGCTCTTCAGCAGCCATTCGGCTGGCTTCAAGAGCTTCTAGTCGTTGCTGCACTTCAGCTTGTGCAGCATCTCCTTCCTGAATACGGCTCTCAACGGCAGCCTTGAATTTGGAGACGTCCACTCCCATGTGCTCCTGGAGGAATTTTTCCCCTTCCATCAGTGGGGGAAAAACTTCTTTCTCCATAGCGTCGCAGAAGGTTTTGAGGGCTTCAGCAGCTTTTTTCTCGTACTCCTCACCCTTCTGCTGCTTCTCTTCAGCTGCTGCTTGCTTCAGCTTAGCAAGCTTTAATTCCTCTTCAGCTACCTTCTTGTCGTGCTCAGCAGCGTCTACCCTATCTTGTAGGGTATCTATCAGCTCTACAGTGAGAGTCTGATTGTGCACGAACTGAAAACAGGAAGACAAGTTAAAAAATAAAAAAAAAATAATAATAAAAATAGAGCTGAATTTTAGAGGAAATAAAGGCAAGGAAAATCACCTGCATCATTAGCAGTTGGTTAGACCTGGCTGGGTCAGGAACTGATCTGCTGGATTCGCCCATCCCAGCAGTGGCCTTCAGCGACCAGATTCTTGCCCTATCTACTTCGGACATGCCAGCAAAATCGCCGAAGTAGGGTGCAGCTCCTTCTCGGTTCCGACCCCATATGAGGTCCCAGATGTGATCTGGGATTGGAATTCGGGGGGCCGAGAAACCCATTTCTCCATATTGCAGAGTCTGAAAGGAGGGAAAGGATGACGATGGAGCTTGTTTAGCTTTGGATGGATCAGCATCATCCTTCTCAGAGGAGTCAATTACTATGACCTCCTCTTCTTCAGGGGTGAGGACGAAAGCCTCAACCTCTCTTGCGATGTCTGCCGTGAAACCCTCAGCACTGGGCATCACGGCATCCTTATTCTTGTGCTCAGCAGCACTCTCCTGAATTTCTTCTTGGACCCCTCCCTTTGATTCGGGAGTCTTTTGATCCACCTCCATCTCAGAAGGTGGCGGAGGGGTCTTTAGAGGTGATTGAGGTTGTGGCCGGGGAACCCTCGGCGATCCATTGCCTTCCTCGGGTTCCCTTATTTCAACGCCGATGGTCATCGGCCTCCGCTGAAAGTCATGCGGCCCGATGATGGCCATCCTTCGGCGCCTTTTCTGAAGGGGCTGCTCGTCCATATCTGAGTCTGAAGACTCTTCTTGTATTTGGTCTTCGGGACGAACAGGGGCTTTCCCTTCTCTGTGTCTGTTACTCTCTTCAGACTGTAACAGACAGGGGGGAGGAAGAATGTGAGTAAAAAAAAAAAAGAAGAAGAAAAAAGAAGAAAGACAAAGTTAAGTCTGAAAGCTCACCGAGGTCTTCAGCAAAGCCTCGTCTTCTTCAGCTGCCCTAGCTGCAGCTTCTTCTTCAGCAGCTCTGGAGGACCCTTCTCCTCCTTCGCAAGCTTGGAGAACCCGTGCAACCTCTTCGGCTGTACGGGCAGCTTCAGCTTCTTCGTCCAGCAGCTGAAACCAGGGGTCTCTCTTCTTCCACCAAGGCTTCTGCCTCTGATACAGAGCAACAACCTCAATTTGGAAGTGGGAAGAGTCTAGATGAACTTCCCTATGCCTCGGTTCAGTGATAGACGGGGCCCGTTCAGTTACAACTCGTTCTCGGTTGACACCAAGACGAGCGTAGTTAATGCCAACGTTGGTCTCGTCCCGCTCTGAAAAAGAAAAGGGGAAAGATCAGTTCAGATAGGTTGGCACAGCATAAAAAAGTGAAGCGAGAGAAAGATAATTAAAAAGCCTCGGCCCCAGCCGAAGAAGCTTACCATCCTTAAACTTTCGGCTGAGGCCAACAGCTGCTAGCATGTTCTCTTGGAAAACATAATGCGTATCGGGGAGCCAAGTCTCCGGGATATGCTGCATTCGGCCGCTGCCCCCCCGGTTCGGCAGCTTGCCGAAGATATGTTGTTGATCAAGGTTCGGATCCGGCCCGTTATCTGCGGGGGGACCTAGACTTCCCATGTCGGGATCAGGCTCAGCAAGGTACCGGGGAGCGCTGAAGACACAAGGGTGGCCCGGATCTGTGGGTGCCCTAACCCAAATCCATTGACCTCTCCAGTCCTTGTATGAAGAGTCGTTCAGCCACATGGTTAGGTATTGGGGCCGAGACTCAATCCGGTACCACCCAGAACCATGGCTTCCGTGCCCACTTTGAATATTTGGCACTAGCCGATGAAGCTTTTTGAAGCAGTGCAGGTTCGGCACATACTTGAAGAACTTGCAGACCCATAATTATGTCATCACCCTTCAGATGCTGGTGGGAGTTAACTGACATAGGGAGATATTGTAATGGATCAGCAAGTCTCGGACGAATACGTCCAAAGGGAACCTCAGCCCGTACTGAAGCTGTCTTGTATACACCCCCACATACCCCGGGGGTGGACGATGGATTCTATCGGATGCCGCGGGCATTCGGCACCAATACCCATCGGCTTCAAAAATGCCGTAATGCAACTCAATTTGCTCGGCAAACCGATATTGTTCGGCATTCTCCACCCACCATGAGTAGGGGCGGTTCTTTATCATGGCCGAAGCTACTTCGGCATTCTCCCACTCTGAAAACCCGGGGAGGATATCCCAAAGGACAGCGGGAACTTCATCGTCCCGTCCAGAAGCGCTCGGCCCCTCCGTTCTCTGAGGAGGAGCCGAGGAAATTGGAGTCGCCCTAATCCCTTCAGCAGGGTCAGACTCTGGCCTTTGTCCATTCCAGGTCCCAATCCTGTTCCTAGGATCGGGAATTGGCCTTGCTCTTCTTGGAGCACGGGCTCTACCTCTAACTCCTCTTGCCATTGATTATTTCGTAGAAAAAAGTCGAAAAAAAAAGGGAAGGAGTTCGAATTCGAAGAAAAATAAACTGAAATCAAAGGAATTTACCTTAATCTGAAGCGAAAGTTGCCGATTTACGAGTTCGTAGTGGCAAGTCCCAGTTTCTAAGCTTAATGCTCGGGGAATTTGCGAAGTTTTGATGCGGGTTCTTGGTTTCTCTCGAGAATTCTGGGTTTGTGTTGGTGAATAAGTGAGGAGAGATGACGCGCCTCTGTTTATATCTCCAGGAATGGGATACGAGGAGTCCGCGTTTCAATTTCTCTTAAATACCCCACTTAAGTAACCGTTAAACACACGATCTTGTGATTAAACTACCCATTATCCGTCCAACTTCCACAATCATCCGCCTTAACCGTTGTTATCTCATTAATTACGGTTTAAATTCAAATTTTTGGATTAATTAAATCATTTACTTCCCTCCTTTTCTGAATTAAATCAAACCCGACCCGTCATCCTTCCAAATCGGGTCTGGGGGGCAAGTTGTTTGGGTCCAATTTAGTCCAATTGGGCCTAGGCATTAAATGATCCAATTAAAAGCCCAAGGTCAAGGTTCAACTCTCCAATTGTGCTAAAGTCAAAGGTCAGCCCTCAAAGCAAGCCAATTGGGCTAAGGCCCAACCTCTCCATGTATGAAGAGGTATAAAAGCCATCAATATTCATACATTCAGGTTCATTCATTCATAGATTCATATATTCTCATATATTCAAGCAAAGCCTCAAGCAACTAACTCTCTTGCATAGTGTTCTCTTTCTACACATTGTACTGACTTTAGCATCGGAGGGGCCTTCCTCGGCAACACCCCCGAGGCTAGTTTACGTGTGTTTACTGTGCAGGAAACCTTCGGCCCAACATAACTTGGACCGAATCCAGTCTTCTCCGTTTCAGCGGACCTTCGGCAAGATCCCATTGTTTTCACCCGAAACAACAGTTAAGATTGCGATGAAGGATCTTGAGATCATGTATGTGACAATGGTCTAACCCCTTAAAAATCTGTGTACACCAACTCTTGATCGCATTTATATCAGTAACATCACATTTCCTGACATACTACCTTCCCCCTTTTCCCTCTCATTTCTTATTTCTCACTCGATATTTCACTCCCAGATTCAATTTTTCGCTGAAAGAAATCGAAAACTTTACAATTCTGCAAATCACCGGAGAGAGAATCATTTAGGTAATCCTGCGAACCCAACAAGGGATAAAGATGAAGATTTAAGCTTGGTTCAACTAAATCAGTCTATACTTTCCCTAAAAAAAAATAAAATAAAGAACTAAATCAGTCTATGACTCTAAGCTACAAAAAAAAAAGTCCTGCATGTATAACTGACAGTTAGGTTTCAATCGTATGTATGACTTTCACTTCCTCTACAGATTCAAAATTCTATTGATCTATAAATTTTTTTGCTTTGCATCCCAAATTTGGGATCTAATTCAACAGACAAAATTCTCTTAAAGCTAACTCAAAAGCTACCAGAATAAGCTACACTAGCCAATTTACCTCTACACTTGTATAAAGTCCTGCCAAACGCAACACACAAACATTTCGATCATCAGGAAACTGGAAGCATATATATAAAACAACTCATTACGAAAAAGATTTGTCATCCTATCAGTCAGAAGAAATCAAGTCATAACCAAAAGAAAATTATGACTTTAGGCTTCTTTGAGTTGATTGATGTTTAAAAGAAAATTATATACTTCATACACTACAAATCTTCAATGAAATGATATCTTAATTATAAAAGTAATTCAATTTAACAACAAAAAAAACTTAGTCCCAAAATGATTTGGAGTTGGCTAACATAATTCGTCATAAGGAACAATCAAGTAAGTGGGCGCAATAAACTTATAGTAATATACTGGGAGTAACCTTAACAAGTTGCAATTTTTAAAAATGAGGGCGCTCTACCAACATAGGTGGAGTAATATCACAGAATTGGGAAGGACCTTCATATAATCGTTCAATGGTTTTCCTTTCTTTCATGCTGTAAATGCCCATATCACTTCCTCCTTTGTATACATCCCCAGTAAGAAATGCTTCTCTATAGACGTCGGTAAAATATATGCAATTAGCTTTACAACCATGCTTATACGATGATGCATGCACGGAGAAAGTAGAGTTTGAGCCCAAGAAGATAGCATGTTCACCCACACCCTGGACTTGTTTGAATTTTCCATCATCCACATTCAACTCGAATATCTCAAATGATTCAGTCCAATACTTGTCTTCATTCACATGTCCATAACCATACATGAACACTATCCTAAATATTACCAACAAAGTGTTTTCTACCTCTACCAAATATGGAAAGACTTCAGCACCAAGTTCAGGAAGTTTAGGAACATCGAGGTTGGCAACAATTCTTGAACGTCGTTTCATTACCTCACATCCAAATGCCATTACCTGTCCACATATATCTACGGCATAGAATTCTCCCTTAAAGTAGTAGACATCGGACACTTGATGAACCTTAAATTGCACATCAGGTATACTCCACTCGTGCTGCCCAGGTCTCCAAAAGGCCAACCTTTGGGTTTTGTCGAACAACATTGCAACAACAAAATCATCACTACAAGACGGCCAAGACAAATAAAGATGTAACCTCATCCAATAATTCATCTTCATAAAAATCCAATAGCTTTGGAAGAATACTCGGTGGCTTGATCACTTTACTGGAGGAAGGATCAAAAAGGGTGATGTTATGATTACTGAGACTAGTAGAAATAAGCCACCCATTCGAAGCAAAAAACATCCATCGGTCATCATGAGGCTCAGACAGATTGATATTACGGAACGTGTGGAGAGACTGTAAAGTCTGCGGTGTGAATTATTGGGAGGGTCCGCTAACATCAACCAAGGAAGTTGGGTATTTTTACATGGACAGAAGTTGTTGACATCCTTTATTGAATTTCTCCAACTTGAACAGACCAACCCAAAAGCATCAAAATCTTCTAAACTATCAAGATGCTCCATTGCGATTTTCCTAATAATTTCACTCCAATTTGCCATGTTTTCCATTGCCTTCAAAAGGGAAAATAATACAATTATTTACAATCAATTAAAAAAATTAATTGCTTAAAAAATCAGGGGCGATTTGTTGGTAGTCCTTATTAGTTGCAACAAAAGGTATTATTAGAGAGATAACGAATTCTTTTGTTGCAAGGATTCATAAGTAGTTAAAAAAAAAAGATAGCAAAGATTTTGGAGGTAGTCCTTCACATATCGGAAAGATTGTATTATCATAAAACATAAATTCAAAAAACTAAGTCATATTGAATCACATATACATATTCAATAAACAGATTCATCGTAAATCACAATTCAAATTCATAAATCAGATTGATTTCAACTTAACAAATAAAAATTCAATCAGCAAACAGAATTCAAATCGAAGACAAATTCAAATAACAGTTTGATTTCAAAATACAAATACAAATTTAATTAAGAAACAGAATTCAAATTAAATAAAATTTCAATTAACAAATAGATTTCAAGTGAGTTATTCGTTCTTAATTTTGCTATATTTGAGTAATTTTATTTTTAGCTTCTAATCAGTGAACTTTGTAGTTAAATTGATTTATTCATATTGTTGTATTTTAGCTTGTTATTGTTAGGTTTTTCAATATATGTGTAATATTGTATTTTATACGGAGTACGTTTTTTAGAAAATCAAACTGATTTTTCGATTTGAATTTCTTAAGTTTCGATTTCAATTTTAGTTTCAAATTAAATGAGGTAGAGTTGTAGCGTAGAACATCTGATCTATCTGAGTGGTAGAGGGTGATGATGGCAATTGAAATAGGCAGCAAGTCTCAAATTTGAGTACATCTCATAACAAGACATATTCATATTAAGCAAGTCTCAAATCTGATTAAAATAGGCATTTGATCAATTATGATTTTCTTAAGCATGTGAACAACTATAAATTCATATCATCAGTGGCCTAGTGCTAGAGTTGATGGTCCAAAACATAACAAAATGATAAAGAAACTCAGGTCAAAAGTTCACGAAACCAAAAATACTAAACTAGCTCATACTCCAAAAATTTTAATTACATCTGCATCCAAACAATTCCATTAAAATCAATCAGCAACATCTATCAAGCACCTCTAAAGATGATCAAACTAATTAAGGACGGAATACTGGATAGGAATAGTAGAACAAGGATTGGACGTACACAGCCCATGAAAGAGGCTATTCCAATTCAATTACTATGGTATACTCATAAATTTGGCTGAAAAAGGCGCATTCCTCAACCCGGCCACTAGAGCTCGTCAATCCCAAAATCACTCATATTCAATTACTCCAACATTTGACAACCTTACAAGTCCTCTACCTCTACATTACTGAATTGAGAGGAAACCCAACACATCTCTTTAAAGGGGTTTCATTCAACTCAAATAATCATAATCTTCTATTACATATTACTAAAACCAAATCTAAAAGGACACTTGGCGCTATATTATCAAAAAATTTCCCACCAATGAAGTTTGAATCTAATTTTTGACTTTTATTTTATACAAAATTAGGTTAAGTCCCGTGTCATGTACGTTCATAATTAAACTTTACAGCAATAATTATAAAGAATGGTGTTAATTCAACAATAATTTAACCAAAAAAAATATTTGTAACAAAATAATAGTCTCTAATTAAAGATATTGATGGTTAAAGTTGTGTCTCGACAAATGTGCAAATCAAACTATAACTTATAAGAAACGGAGGAGTATAATATAATAAAATAATTTTGTTAAGTTGTTCTATAAACATTATGTATAATTTTAAGATTTATACAAAGTATGTTACCAAAATAATTTTTATCTATTTTTAATTAAAATAAATTTTAAGTTGGACGAAAAAAAAATTGATAATATTATAATAATCTTGGATAATGATATATTTCAATACCTTAATTTTAATCTATATTAGAATATTTGTAACTATATTCCTAGTATATAAAATATATGATAAAAAAGTAATAAAAAAATTAATTGAGTTTAATTAGAGTAAATGTGTTGTCACAATAAAAATAAGTATTAGTGTGGGTTATAAAATAAAAGTCATTCAAATTTGGAAAAGAAAAAAACAAAAAAAGAAAGAAAAAAAGGCGGGAAAATTTTTAATGACATCGTGACAAGTGTCACTTTAGGTTCGCTTTTAGTATAGGTTAATTGATTGATTTAGAGTAAACTTGCTAAAATATCAACTTGCACATTATATATAACTATAACATATTTTAATTTTTTCTTTCACATGTTTTAATATATTTCATGTTTATTAATAGTTAGTGTCTAGTGATTGATTTAATATTTTTGTATACTACATAATTATATTGTTTTTATAATTATTTAATATTCGTGCATTACACGGGAGTCTAACCTAGTAATTATAATATGATTAAGGAAACAAACCTTAAATCATATTCAAATTCATCACAAATGATCATATTCATGCAGCAAGTCTCAAATCTGAGCATAATTATCACATATATTGATCTTCTATAAATCTTAACTGCTAAACTCTAATTTACTATAAACCCTAATCATAAATCATAAAGCCTAATTGAATGTAAATCCTAATCATAAACTCTAATTTACAGGAAGTCCTAATCATATATAAACCCTAATTTGAACAAAAAAATAGGAAGTAAAAATCTCACAATGATTTTGCGGTACGTTTTGATTCGGATTTTCAGAATGGGCTTCAATCTTGTGTTGATGCAGGAGATCTCCGAATCGAAACTTGACCCCTAAGTTTGCTCAATCCCACTTTAAAATTTACAACAATAACCTCTAACCTTGCCCAAACCTACACTAAAATTTATAACAATAACCCTTAACCTTGCCCAAGTCACTTTAAAATTTACATGAAAACAAAAATTAACAAATTACATGAAACAGGATATAAAAAATAATGTAAAAATCACTTTAAAAAGACAATATTATGGGCATATGTTTTAATACAAAGAGAGAAACAAAGAATAAAAGCTAAATAATATAATAGTTTAAGCTGTATTTAGAATTTTAAGTGTTAGAAAAGATCGATTAGTATTGTAAAAAATGTATCATCCTTATATTGCAATAATTGTATGTATAACAAATCGGAATTTGGCTTTGTAGAGATTGCACACATGTTTCAACTTCGTGTGCATTAAATCATTGTGTTTTCCTATTTATTTTCTTTTATTTATAATATTTATTAAAATGGAACATGAAATATCATACGAAGTAGGGTTAAATGTTGTATTAAAGTAAAAATAAAATGAAAACAGTTATGGCTACAAGTATGGTCAAAACTTCGAAAAAACTAATTAGGCTTAAGCTATATTGAACAACATTCATAAATGAGCCAAGAAAGTCACCGCCACCAACTTTTGCTTTATAGGTTGTTCACCTATTTTGGAGGTATACAAATTACCTACCTTTGCACTCTAAGAAGATTTTTCATGATTGCTGCGATTGAATTCTTAATGTGTTTTAATAATGTGTTGGATGCCACTTAGTTGTTATCATCAATTATGTTTATAAACTTGCTTTATCACTATCTTTAAGGGTATTTTTCAAAGCATAAGGTCTATCGGATCTGAAATTAAAATTCTTAGCAATTTTATATTTGAACTGAAATTAAAATTATGTCCTCCCAGCTCTTGTTTTGTGAATATAGGAGTACCGATATCTAAGTAGTAACATAGTGTGTTACTTTATAACATAGAATTTCATAGAATGAGTGTATTTTCTTTTACTTTATAATTATCTAAAAAGTAGAATTTCATAGAATGGTTTCATAACATAATGTGGTTTCATTAACATGGGGTGAATTGGATAAGTTAAGCTGGATATGATAACATAGGGTGGTTTCATGAACAGAGGGTAATGTGATAACTTAGTGCGGTTTCATTGACATAGGGTGAATTAGATAGGATAGGGTGGTTTGGATAGGGTGTATATCATTACATAGGGTGGATATGATAACATAGGGTGGTTTCATGGATAGAAGGTAGTTTGATTTCATAGTGTGGGTTCTTTAATATAGGGCGAATTAGATAACAAGGTTGGATTTGATAACTTAGGATGTTTAACATAACATAGTGTGCATGGTTTCATTAACATATGATGAATTGGATAAGTTAAGCTGGATATGATAACATAGGGTAGTTTCATGAACAGAGGATAGTTTGATAGCAAGTGTGGTTTCATTGACATGGGATGAATTAGATTAGATAGGGTGGTTTGGATAGGGTTTATATCATTATATAGGGTGGATATTATAACATAGGGTGGTTTCATGAACTGAGGGTAGTTTGATAAGATAGTGTGGTTTCTTTAATATAGGGCGAATTGGATAACATAGGTTGGATTTGATAACTTAGGATGGTTAACATGACATAGTGTGGTTTCATTAACATAGGGTTAATTGGATTTGATAGAGTGGTTTCGATAACATAGGATGGTTTGATTTCATAAACATCTAATAACTCAACTACTACAAAGTCTACAAAAGCTAATAGGGCCTTAGTTTTATACATCTTGAAATCTACATTCCGAACTATAAATTTAATTGTTCTAAGCTCCTAACATGTTTTATATTTGGTTAAGGCTCAACATAGAGAAAATTGCATAAGTTCAATGATCCATCTGTTTATGCTGATTTGAGTGATCTCTGTCCTCCCTACCCTTATAATGTGAATGTATTTGAATGGTTAATTAAGGAGGTGATGATAAGGGTTGAGTGTGTGTGATTTTGGTGTTCACAAATTGAAAGCTTGTAGGTATCTACATGAGTTATATATCTGAAGTGAAACAACCCTTGGTAGTTTTTGTGTGCAACTGTTTTATTTTTTTGTCCTCACACTATTGATGTGCTGCAGGCAATTCAGTTGAAAATTTCGAAATTTTGAGGCCCGAATTAAGAAATAGCAAAGACGGACTTCTTCCTATTCTGAAATACCAAAATGCTCTAACTTAGTGGCGGATCCAGGATTTCAAATCAGGGGTAGCACTGGATCCAAAATAAAAGAACAGTTAGTCGAACAAACTAAGTTAGGTTTTTATATAATGCGTTTTTGACTTTTTTACTACTCACATGCATCACTTTGACTAATATTGGTGTTTTACTAGTACGATTAAATATATAAATACGGATATTTAGCTTGTATAATTGTCTCAACGTATAGTTTGATTTTCATCTATCAACGTTTACATTATTGACATTATTAGCTTAGTCAAAATTTATGTTGGCATATGTGTCAATCATATTGAGTAGGCCGGAGATTATTAATCATTAAATTTTAAATAATTATTATTATTATGGAATTTTATTTCTTAAAAATAATTTATATTCTATACATCAAAATAATGCAATCAAATTTTGTGTTGTATATAAGAAAAAAAGATTATCACATAGGAATTTTTATATAGTACATTTTAATGTTGAATAAATTTTGTTTACTTATATAAAACTAAATAATTGTCATAGTTGAGCATTAGAAAACATATTACTTCATAATGGAAGATTTTCTATTTCAAAAAAATTAAATAAAATATTGGGAAGCTTTTCAATTAAAATAGAAAGTATTTCAAATAATAATGTTTGTTAATAGAGGGAGTACTTCAAAATTAAAGCTAGTTTAAGTGTGTAAAATTGTAAATGAATGAAACTAAAGAGCTAGAAAAGCTTACATTAGGCATTCTTAAAGTTCAAGCCCAAAAAAATAGAATAGAGAAAAAAAATTGTTTAGATGAGGAATCGAACCTTGACCCCTGAAATAGTTGGCTACTTCTTCACACATTACGAACCAACAAAGCAACGTTGACTATATTGATCAAGTAGCCAAAAAATAATTTTAATACTGTAGTTTTGAGGAGTTTTTTTTTTCTTTTTCTTTTTCCCTTGTTCCTCTGTAGATCCGCCAGTGCTCTAACTAGTATAATTGATAAACTATTCATTAATAAGTAGTGTGTCCAAATTTGTTGCATATGCAATATTAAACACACAAAACATCCTAACTATTATTAGTGTTAAATCATAGAGATGCCCTCCTTCAAATGTCAGTTCTACATGCAATTCAGCATGTAGAACTTGGGTGCTTTATAGGTCCCGACCCTCGCTCAAAAGATCATTGATTTCTTAGTAACCGATTTGAAGGCGGATAATATGTAGATGGTCAATCTGGAATCTCCTTGAAAAATTGTGTGGTACTGAAGTTGTTAATGTTTCTCTTCATCACGCTGTCAATCTTGATGAAAACGATGATTCTTCTAGTTCTGTTGTTACTACACCTGTTACTGCTGGTGAAAATAAAAGTTATGAGAAAGCGGAGAAGGTAACAATGGAGGCAGATGCTGTAAAAGCTGAAGAGAAGAACGATGGGGTAAAAAAGCATGGTTCTAAGAAAGAGGAGAAGGCAACAATGGAGGCAGAAGCTGAAAAAGCTGAAGACAAGAAAGATAAGGTAAAGGGGGTAATAAAGCAGAAACCAGCAGAGGAGGCATCAATGGGGGCAGAAGCTAAAAGAAGAACGAACCAGTGTACTAAACATCGAATGA
The DNA here is from genome assembly GCF_001683475.1 of Chenopodium quinoa. NCBI lineage: Eukaryota > Viridiplantae > Streptophyta > Magnoliopsida > Caryophyllales > Amaranthaceae > Chenopodium > Chenopodium quinoa. Next base: position 1,741,904 of record NW_018744693.1, on the reverse strand, counting down.
AGTGAAAGTGTGAAAAGTCTAGTGTTGCGATTAGTTTTTATTAAAAAATCATTTCTTTCTGTTTTCGAAAACCCACTCTATTTTATGAAAATGTCCATTCCAGTTTAGTTTGGTCCATGATAAGGGTCCAATAATGGTGTAGTTGGATGGGGTTTGAAAAGACCTTTTCAACGATATATTATAAGCCCAATTCCGATGAATAATGGGGAAGTTATGGCCAAAATACTAAACTGGGCCCAAACCGGATTTTACCTACGACCCAATGATTATGAGGAGGGTCCAAAGGTTTTATCCTATTCCTAAACTAATTAGGATTGATTAGAATCTTCTATAAATTTCTAAAAGATCTTAATTATCCTTTTTTGAAAAGATAAGATTAAGGAATTTGATTTAAATATAAACTTTCCTTTTTTAAAGTCCTAATTCTATTCGAATTTAAGCATGTTCAAAGACAGTCAGATATTATTTTTGTGCCTCATATTTTTATCCAAATTTTATATGGTTGGATAGATTTTGAAATTAACTTTCCAATGATATATTATAATAATAATTCCGAGCTATAACGAAAAAGATATGAAAGGAATACGAAACTCTATCCAAAACTGACACCGTCCTACTATTTCGGCTATATCTTTTTATCTACAAAATATTTTAATCTGATTCTAATTGGGTTGGGAAGTGTACTTCAAGATCTTTTCAACGACATATTATATGCCTAATTTGGATTTCTGGATCAAAAGATATGATAAAAACAAAATTTGTAAAAACTGCTGTCTACGAGTTTTATTTCGATTCGAATTCGGATTCTTTTCTTAATTCTTTGACCCTCTTTTTTCCTATAAATAGAGGTCATATCTCCCCTTTTTTCAATCAACCAACTCTCATCAACAATCGACCAACTCTCATCAACAATCACCCAATTCTCTCTATTCAACTCTCTTCAAGCAATATAGCTTAATTCTCTCTCTCTTTCTTAACTAGCTATTTATCAAACACAATTCCGCATACACAAGATCTTGAAACATCTATCCAAATTCGAAGTTGTCTTCACCCTAGACGTGCAAGGTTGATAATTTCTGAGGGTTTGGTCCCAAATCCAGTCTAAACTTTTTAACTCTTTCTTTCAATTATTTAATTTAATTCTTTAATCTTTATTATTTTCATTGAAGTTTACTAACTTGTGTATTTTGTTATTAGAAAGAGGTACAAGGCTTCAAAGTAAGTAGATTAGCTTACTCCGCGAATATAGAAAACATGTTTAGATTTGATTAATTCCTAGTATCATGTTAGGATGTTATTTATGCTTTCTAGAATCATGTTTAGGGTGCCTTTTATTATTTCTAATATCATGTTATCATGTTAGTACCATGTTAGGTTTAAAGCTTTGATCTTTATTGCTTAGTGACATGCTAGGATTTGTTATTAATCTTGTTAGTATCATGCCTAGGATCTTGCTATTGTTATTAAGCTCTATTATGCCTTATTATAATTATGCTATGATTATCATGATTATTATTATGTTGCTTGATATTATATTATTATTTATTGCTTGATCACGCCTTTTATGCATGTTTAAAGGGAATTTGTATTTGAAATTACGCTTAATAAGATAATTAATAATTTGGTTTAGGCTAATGTGATTTTAATTCAAGTGATCGCCAATAATAGATTTATTTGTGCATTAATATTCAACCAACATAGATAAACAGGTTTATGGTTAATCTAATGTTTGCATGTTAGTCAGAAAGCGCACATGAATACGAGCAGAACAAAGTAGAGGCCTATTTTATAGGGCGGTTCCTTTCTTTTATAGATTGGATTCGTACCCTCATCCCCGAACCCTATTTGGTTCCTGACCTTATGGAGTTGACGATTTCCTGGATCGTTTTGGGTTTACAAGTTCCTAAAACTTGTTGGCAACTCTTTTGCTCTCTTTTCATTCCCTTTGGAAAGCCACCATACTTTAATGTATGATCACAGTGGGGTTCGAGCTTGGGATCATAGTGCTTGAAATATTCCCTACAGTTTTTTGGTGACTCCACTGGGGAGGATTTCTATTTAATTCCTGAAATTTATTTTGGCAATGATTTAGAATGAGCGGATGAGACTCGAAAAATTCTAAGTATTTCATGTGCGTAATTTTGATTAACATTATTGTCATATGCATAAAAAAGGTCCTCATTGGATAGACCATCCGAAATGAGTAAAAAACATAGGATTTTACACGTAGGAAATTTGAGAAATATCTTTCACAACTAGAATCGAAATAATACTGCGAAATCTGGAAAATTCTAAGAACACAGATACCTGCTGAGGCATGTAGGAACTAGCGTCTAGAAAACAGAGACCATCGCCTGTAAAGAGCTTATGTCGCTTGGCGACAAAGGTTCTTTTGCGGCGAAAGTTCCTATAGTTTGGCGCCAAGTTCTTCCAATACCGAGAAAGAACTCTGCCTTCTTGTTTTGACCATTTCTAGTACTGTTGGCTCGATTCTACTTCCTGATTGAGTTTTTCTCACTTTTCTGAAACCCATATGGGTTCTACATATGGCCATAACCCTCTGGGGGTTCACGCTTCATCTACCCAATCGAACGCTCCTGGCAACGACGGGTACATGCAAGTTAGTTAATCCACCAAACCATGGAAGCAAGTTTTTTAACTTGCGGGGTCCCATCCATACGCGCCAACCCTTCAAGGTTAGGCTTCAGCGCGATGCATCCGGACTCATAACCATGGACCCTCTTTTACTAACCCATATCCTTGAACTTTAGAGAACTAGAGTCATGGTTAGGTTGCAAACTCATTGCATCATATTGTGACTACTTGACTACTTGTGCATCTTTTACTTGTGCATAGCTAATATATGTAACTAAACTAACCGTTTTGTTTGACTTGTGTTTGTAAATAAATTTTAATAAACTAACCAATGACTAAAAGACTTTGTTTAATTAATTAATTAATTAATTTAAACTAATAAATAAGCCTAAAATCAAGTCATAATTCCTTTTAGTCAACCCGGATTTTTATTCCGTATACTGCACATGCGTCAACTTGTTTTGGTCATAGCCGGAGTTCTAGGAAGAACCACGAGTCGTATAGCCTATGGATCTGTAGCCCCGAGTTTTATCTTTAATTTGGCGTTGTTTTCATCCCAATCAGTGTCACAGATCAAAAGTTATGACTAACATACCATAGCCTGTCCAGTTTTATGCACATACGTGAAGTCTTAACTTAGTCTTTGCTTGAGTCTAGTCACATAGTCTAGCCACGTGGTCATGAAACAACTCTTAACATGTCACCTAAATCCACTAGTCTTAGCCCACACTTTGTATGTGTCATCATGACCATGTCTTAGGTTCATGCATGAGTCGTCTTTCCGTCATTTGAGTTGGGGGTCCATTCTATTCCTAATTCTTCCATATTTCTTCATCTACATGTCTTAGGTCCATATTTTTTCTTTTTTCCTTTTAATAAAATGAGCATTTTAATTTCTTGCATATGATCATTGCATTGCAAAAAAATAAAAAATAAAAAATAAATTAAGGTCGAACTAAGCACAAGGTATACCCATGATTAGAGGCACCCCTTGTAGCCATATCATACCATCTTCACCCTTTAAACATATAATCCCTTTCTTGATGAACCACTTTGAGCCTCGTCTAATGATAAACCTTTCTTTCTTCAACACACATCTACCTAACCTTGGGATGGGATGGTGTGTAACTTATGCAAGTTCCAAATATGAAAGCTTGAGTAATCTCAAAAGAATAAAATAAAAATAAGAAAATTTATAAAAGTGTACAAAAGGGCAAGTGTTCCAATGTCTTTGATATGAAAATATCTTTGATAAGAACACGTCTCAGATTGCGTCTCTTATCGAGTGCTCGGTACCGCGCCTGAGAAACATAAATGCCAAGTGAGTGATAGACCGCATGATCGAGATTGCCCACACTTACAAAAAAGATTCAAAAAAAAAAAAATCAAAAGCAAAAAAAACAGAGAGCAAAAAAAAAAAAAGAAAGAGAGCTCAAAAATGAGAAAAACTCGAGCATGAAAATACAAAAGCAATGTTGCACACCTTGGGGGCTTATCTAGGGTCTTGATCCTTTATCCCCTTCTTCTTTCACCTTTAGCCTAACCACGTTACAACCCTTAAAAAGACCTTTTTGAGGTATACACACACTTGTGCGAGGTTCGGCTAGAGTTACGTTTGGCCTGATTCCTAACGGATACAAGCAGTTGGGGAGACAAGAAGTTGGGGAGGCAAAGGTGGGAAAAAAAAGCAAAAACAAGCAGAGGAGGCATCAATGGGGGCAGAAGCTAAAAGAAGAACGAACCAGTGTACTAAACATCAAATAAATCTGAAAGGCAGCATAAACTAATAGATAGGTATAAACCTTGATAAGTTTACACCTTGATTTCATTTATGTTTTTATGACTTATACATTGATTTCATTTATGGATTTCCTTTGTATCTAAGGTGGAATTTTAATCCCCCTTTAGCTAATTATCCAAGTGTAAGGATTGTGTAATTGTATTAGGTTAAACCGTATTTATATTAGGACATATTGCGAATTCTAACCTAGGGTGGATCATATAACCTAGGGTGGTGAAGATAACCTAAGGTGGTTTTGCTAACCTAAAGTGATTTTTGTATTCTAGGGTGCTTTAGATTACCTAGGGTGGTTCAGCAATAAGAGCAGGGTTTCTATGATTGAGGGTAGTGTCTCAATGATTGAATTGATTGACGGTAGGGTCGCATTGAAAGTAGGGTCTAATTGATTGAGAGTAGGGTGGTTTCATTAAAATATGGTGTTTAGATAAGATAGGGTGGTTTGGATAAGAAAAGGTGGATTCCATTATGTAGGGTGGATACAATAACATAGGATGGTTTCATTAACATATGGTTGTTTGGATAAGATAGGGTAGTTTCGTTATGTGTCCAAAGCTGCCCAACCAGCCGGGCCATACGGGCTTTTTGGGCCGAGCAAAAAAAACAACTAAAATTGCATAAATCACATTCTTAGCTCATCCAAAAAAAATTAAAAATTGGGCCAAACCCAACCTAATTTTGGGCCGGAAAAATCTGCCAAATAACCCATCCAACAAAATAAAACTAAAATCGGCCACAACAATAATAAACACTCAACAACCATGTTATCTCTTGTCTCAAAGTGTTGTTCATAATTGGTATTATATATGACGTGGCGGAAACAAAAGGAGCTTGGAAAGTTAGGGAAATTGAAGATGAGAGAAAGTGTAGTTTTGAGGCTTTGAAAAAGTTAATTTTATTTTATTATTATATTTCTCAAATGGAAACTGAACACGACTTGGCTCAAACATGACCTTAGAATAGGGTCTGGATAGTTAATCATAGAGTCTCTGTCTTTAAATATTCAACGCTATTCTCAACACGTGAGGCTTTGCATTTGACTATATAGACATTACTCTCAACATGTGATGGTGATCGGTTCGGTCTTTGGGTTTCAAAAGTTAACTTTTTGGGTTTCGGTTCGGTCCGTTCTAAACCCGAAAAAAACCCAGACCGGACCAAACCCGAAATTTAATACAAATTTTTGCCTAGACTCTAGGGTAGCTAGCTTCTCCTACACCCCCATGCTACTACATCGTTTTATATTCAAGCCATAAATAATCATTCTGCTATTTTGTTTTTTTTTTCTTCATCTTTTTTCATTTTTGTTAACTCTCTATTCAAGCAACTATATAATGATTTTTTTAACCTAATTTCTATTTTATTTCTCTCTTTTTTTACTTATTTCATTTTCTCTCTCCTGCATTTTTTATTTTTCCCCCAATTTTTCTCTCTCTTCTTCCATGGAAATTTCTAGCTCAATTGTGTTTGATCGTGACTGTGATTCTAGCTTAATTGCTTTAGATCGTGATTGTGATTCTATTTTTCCTGTTGGAGTTGGTTTAGTCGACTCGTTTTCGCAACAATGTGAGTAATTTTTCCCTCAATCATTCGATTTTGATTATGCTCTGTTTTTGCATGTAATAGTTCGATTTTGATTTCATAATTTGATAATTGTATGAACTATAGTTTATATAATGCTCAATTATAATTTTTGGTTTTGTAGTTTTGCTTATTGTATGAATTAAAATAAAAATTATGGTCGATTATAATATTTGATTTAATTTTTATTTATGATTATTTTAATTTATAGTTTGTGATGTATTGTTGTGATTTTATTGTTTTTCTTTGTAATGTTGTTATTCGATTGATGTTTTTTCCAGTTTTCTGCATTTTAATGATTGTCTATAGTTTTATAAAAGTTGACATTCAATTAATGCTCATGTATGTTAGATTATATGTACATTTACGTTAACATAGGTGTAATTACTGTAATTTACATTTATCTATGTAATCATAAATGTTCATTTATATGTTTTATTATCATTTTGATATATGTTCATTTATGTAATGATAAATGATCATTAACAGTTTACATGTGGTTATTGTACATTATTGCTATTATTTGTGTTCATTTGTTACATTTTAATATTGCAATGGAAAAAAAGAATGCTATTTTATTTGAGGAAGCAGCTAGTTCTGAATTTTATGGGAAACAATTTCCTTCTGAAGATGTGGCTTATGAAATGTTTAATGAATATGCATTTAGAAAGGGCTTTGGAATTAGAATTGGAAAAAGTAAGAGGCGAAGAGATGATTCATTCTATATGAAAAGATTTGTTTGTACAAATGAGGGTTTTAAAGATGATAAGTGCAGGAATAATAGGCTGTATGAGAGACTTAACATAAGGACTGGTTGCTTAGCTTTTGTGCAGCTTAGTATTGACCGTTCAGGTGTATATACATGTACAAGACATGAGATGGTTCATAATCATGAAATGATTCCTGTTGACAAGAGACATTTAATAAGGTCTCAAAGGGATATTTCTAAGGAACATATTAATTTCATTTCTACACTTAGATTGAGTGGAGTTAAAGTTTCTGATTCTTTGAGAGCGTTAAAGAAGGAGGTTGGAGGGTCTCCTAACCTTTGTTTTACAGCTCCTGATGCTTATAATGCTATTTCTGTTGAAAAGAGAGCTAAACTTGGGGGAGGTGACAACAATCAACTAATCAAATTTTTTGCTAAGAGACAAATTGATGAAGCAGATTTCTATTATGATTTTGAACAAGATGAAAATGGTGCATTGGTTAATTTCTTTTGGAGAGATGGAAGGATGATGAGAGATTATCATTACTTTGGTGATTTGTTAGTTTTTGATACTACTTATAGGACTAACAAATATGGTATGATTTGTGCTCCATTTGTGGGTATGAATCATCATGCAAATAATGTGATGTTTGGCATGGGATTTATACTTAATGAAAGAACAGAATCATTTAAGTGGTTATTTGATACTTTTCTAACTTCTATGGGAAGGAGAAGTCCTATTACTATTATGACTGATCAAGCTCAAGCAATTGCAGCTGGGATAAGAAATATTTTCCCCAAAGGTGTTCATCATAGATTATGTGTGTGGCATATTGAACAAAATTCTAAGAAACACATTGGGGCGTTGAGAGCTTTGGATGGTTTCACTGATTTATTTGGTTATTTACTGAAGTATTGTGAAACTCCACCAGAATTTGAGCATTATTGGAAAAGGTACTTCTGCTTTATACTTGTTTAGCTTCTTAAATAATTTTTACAGAAATGAACATTTAGTTTTTTATAAATGTTTATTTATAATGATCATAACTGTTATGCTTAATGATCATGTTTCATTTACAGAATGTTGTTGAAATATGACTGTGCAAATGTTGATTGGTTGAATGATTTGTATAAAATCAAAGAGATGTGGTGTCCAGCTTTTTCAAAGAAATTTTGGTCAGGAGGTGTGCTTTCATCTCAACGTAGTGAGACAACTAACAAATCAGTTTCTCAAAGGCTTAACAAGACACAAGGTCTATGTGATTTCTATCAAGTGTTTCTCGATGTGGTTCAAGAGTGGAGAAGCAAAGAAAAAGGGAGAGATTATAATACAATCAGAGGTAATCGTCATTTGGCCTTTGCATACATTGGGATTCTTGTTCATGCTAGATCATTGTATACTATTCAAGCTTATGTGCTTTTTGAGGAAGAGTTCATTAAGGGTACTGCTTGTGATCATAAGGATGCTGGTGTGAATTTTCCTGAATATTATTATCATTTGTGGAGACCTGGGAAAGATATGATCAAGCACGAGGTTGTTTTTAATAAAGAAACACATGCAATATGTTGTACATGCATGTTGTTTAGTGAAATGGGTTTGCTTTGTTGTCATGCTCTTCGAATTTATCATATGAATTGTGTTCATAAGATTCTAGATGACTATATATATGTAAGAGGTGGACTAAGGCTGCTATGTGTAGTCATGGCCTTGATGAACCTACAATGAAAACCAATGTAGTATCTACAAGTGTTTGGAGGACACAAACACTAAGGAAATTTGTTAAGTTGGTAACAAGTTGTCAACACTCTTTGAATGCTAGAGCAGAGGTTGAATGTTATTTCAATCTTTTAAAAGAAAAGATTGAGAGTGTTACCGGTACTATTTATTTTAATGAACCGGTTGAAGGTATTGAAATTGTTGATCATGAAGTTAAGAATCCGGCAAAATCAAGACCTATTGGAGAGAGGAATTATAGGCCTAAGAGTAATTTAGAGAAGGCTTATAACAAAGCCAGGGGTCAGTGGTTGAAGAAAAAGTCAGTATACACTCCTTATAAAAGATCTAAAGGTCAAGCAGTAGTTCAGGTAATAATGCACATTTATGTTTTTGTTATTGATCATTTATGTTCAAGAATTGAACATTTTTGTTTTGACTTAGGAATTGGACGAGAATGGGTGTCCTATATCTTATGCTAATTATTTGGCTGATCCTAATGAGTTAATTGTGATTGAAGATCCAAGTGCTCAGGTAAAAACTTATTTTCTTTTTTTTTTATCTGTTTTTATCAAATTCTTTAGAATATGAAACATTTTTACTTTTAATTTTTTTTCAAGGTTTGTAATAAAAAGACTTCCATTGTAGAAGATATCCCTTCAGATGATAGTGTTTCAAATGACTTTGAACAGGTATTATGTAAATGATTATGTATGTAATTGTAGTTGTTCATTTTAGTAGTTTAAGTTGTGATTATAATGTTTTTATAATTTTCATTTTATTATAGGAATATGGATATAGCTCTATGCAATCAAACGTTACTGTTGATCCAGACATATCTTCTATTGTTAAGGTGAAATATTAATCATCTACCTTTTAATTTTGTATAAGGTCATTATGAATTTTGAATTTGATCATTAATTATTTTAATTTTGATCATTAGGGTAAAACAGCTGCAATTGCTCATGATGTTGATAATTTTCCAACAAGTTCTCAATTGCCACCAAAGAAACCAAGAAATGTACAATTTCCCACAGTTGTGCATGCTCAAATCAATGCTCAAGCTCCTTCTAAAGTTTCTAGCATTGTTCAAAATCCTCCAAAAGCTCCAAGAAATGTTCAAGTTCGTTCTAGTGTTCCGAAGAAAGTTCAAGCTCCTTCTAATGTTCCAAGAAGTACTCAAGGCTGTTCTCGGAATGTTCAAGTTGATTCTAGTATCAAGAAATGTGCATGATGTTCCTAATGTTCCAAGAAGTACTCAAGGAAATTCAAGGAATGTGCAAGTTTCTCCTAGTGTTTCAAGGAATGTTCTACTTTCTCCTAGTGTTTCAATGAATGTTCAAGGATCTCCTACTGTTTCAAGAAGTACTCAAGGAGGTTCTCCACAGATTTCAACCAAATATGATAGGTTTTTAGCGTTTTTTGATACTAGTGTGGCTAAGAGATTGGCTACAAATGGTAAATAAGAGAGTAAATCAATATGCAATTATGTTTTGGTGTTTAACTATCAACATTTTTAGTTGTCTCAACTTTATAGAGATTCAAGTGCTTTAAGTTTTTTATATTTTGATTTATTAAGTAATTTGAATCTTTTTTTTTCAAACTATTCTTAAATGTTCTATAAATGATTATTTTTGCTTTTGGAAGTGATCATATACTATTTTAAATAGTAAGAACCATTATTAAATTGGAATAATTATATTAGATGATTTAAAACTGGCAATTATAATGTAACACTTTACTATTTGTAAATATTAAAAAGATAATAAATTTTGTCTTTACTTGAACAACAACAAAAACTTATGTCCATACAAATAATGAAAGCAAGTATGATCATATATATGTCTATATATGAACATATTGTATTAAGCTTGTGCAAATCTTCTTGCTGCTCTTCTATTGTTCTGTGACTGCCTGTTTCCTTCATTCAGCATTAGTTCAGCAGTGTATTGTACTCTGAGCTTTCTGATTTGGTTCACCTGTTCCAAGAAAATAATTTATTATAAACATGAACATTAATGGGATATAAATGATCATTATGTATTATAAAGTGATCATGAAGTATATTTTTTTGTTTTATTGAAATTTACTTACATTGTTTGGTTTTAGGTCACAAACCCATTCTTCATTGGGATCAGCAGTGAAAGTTTCCATATGTTTCATAATGTAAACTCCACAGTTGGTGTAATCTTCGTTGCTCCTCCACTTCATTTTTTGCAAAACCACCTTATATTTCTCAATAGAATCTGCATCTTCATACCCCAACCCTTTCAAATATTCTGCATATCCTTTTAACTGCAACATATACAGAAAAAAAATTCAAAGGATCATATTAATATTGATCATTTTAATTTTCAATATTGATCATTTTGTATAAACAAATTGATTATTTATATATCTATTAAACAATATACTTACCACCAATTGGGGTTGGTTTTCATACTTTGTTGCAATTGTTTGATAATTTGGCAGTTTCCTGTTGTCAATTATATGCATTGTCTCATTGATATGATCAATGCATAGAAGATAGAAATGTGCATATATGGCCATTGGAAAAAAATCTGTACATAGTACACAATATTATTATATATACACATTAATGTAAATGAACATATTATAATTCCATATTGTTCATTAATACCTGTTGATATCCAACTGCACTCTTGATTTTGTATAACCTCAATTCATTTGTTATTCTTTCTTTGAAGTATGCAATTCTAAGCTCCATTGATGATCCTTCAGGACACACTGTATTTGCATACATAATTTGCTGCAAATAATGCACAAGGATCATTTTAATATTCATAATGATCATCTAGTATAAGTGAATTGATCATTTTAGTACACCAATGTATACATGTGTAATTTCAATAAAGACTTACATGTGGAAATGTTGAAAAGTATAACTTGTTCTTTGACCTTTTTTGATTCAGAAGTACTGCCCATGAATCGATCACATTGTTAACTACTAATGTATCCCCTTCAAGAGTTTTCATCTCTGCCCTATTGATCGAATTCACTCCATCATAGTATAGTAGCTCACTACAAAATATCAATTTTTTAAATTTTATGAGTTTACAACAAACACAATGTTAAAGTTTTAATGAAGTAAGTGATGTATACCTTTGATCTTTTCCACTATAAGCATAGTCTGTTACAAGTTTGTTCATTGTGTCTTCATCTTTGAACAAATCCTTGTACTTGACCATGTATGGAGATCGGAAAGCAAGAGGAGCATTTGGGATTTCCCTTTGTGGCCTAGTTAATGTGACCATATATTAATACAAATATGAATTTTTTTTAATAATGAACAAATAATTTATATAAAGAACAAATAGTAATACCTTATCTCTTTTTCCTTTGCAATCTCAGTTTTTGCCTTCTCAGCTTATCTTGATTTTTTTCTTTCCAAAGTCTTCTCTCTGTCACTGAATAAATATTGAATTATGAATGATCATTTAGTATATTGATAATGAACATTATAAATCTATACACATGTAAAGACCATTTACCTTTGTCCTGTTGTGTTTTTGGAAATTTGAATCTTCTTTGTTTCAATTTCTTTTGAATCCTTTTTTGTCTCACTGAATATAAATATAGTATAAATGATTATTCAGTTTAATGAAAAAGAACATGTATATGTGGAATAATCATTTACCTTTCCTTCACATTTGAAGCATATATCTGTTTCTTCTTGTCTTCTCTGAAATATTAATCATGGTTAGTAATGAAGAGTAATTATTATAAAAAAAACATTATTCTCCTTTTTTGAACAATAAACACTTAAAATATTACTAAGACATTTAAATTAAAATACATAATTTACATATCTTAAATTGTGCATTCCTACCCTAAAGCAAAATATTCCCTTCTGATTTTATAATACATATCCATTACTAACTTCATAAACAAAAACTGTCCAAAATAATTACTCTTTATAACCAAATTTATTCTACATGTCCATTCAAAATTATATATTTTCTAACAAGATAGGTCTTCCATGTTTACCCCATGCTTCCTCCTTTCTTGTTTGATTTATCAAGGATATCTTCCATACTTGAACATGCTGGAGATTTCAAGATTGTAGAAATATCTCCAGCAGCTTCCCTATTTTCAGTTGGTGTCTTGGGATCACCAACTTTTGAATCAGATGCTGCAAACAAAATACATGAAAGTAATTTTATATAACTAGAAATGAACATTATACTTAATAATTTGATCATTTATTTGTAATATGTGAACATTGTACCACTCTTTGAATTTCCTTCAACATTTTCTTCTAATGCTTCAGATTTTGAACCTTCACCTTTGTTTAATGATTTTTGTATTAATTTGCATTCACACATATATAGACTTAGTATCATTAAAGAAGAATATTTTACAATCACAAATGTTCATTTAATACTATATAAGTGAACTTTTTACCTTTTTTTGAATTTCCTCCATCTTGTGGTTCTTCAGAATTTGAACCTCCAACTCTTTCTGTTGATTTAAAATATATGAAATTGTTAATGTAAATGAACATTTGTTATTCTGAATATATACTTTTTTGAATATTTAGACTAAACAAACTTATTATTTTATAAATGAACATTATACTTTTCATAATTGTACATAGATATTAAAGCTTTACCCTCTTCTGGCTTAGAAGAAACATTTGCATCAGTTGTTGTTGAAGTTGTGGCTGCAACATTAATATGTGCTTCTGTGTTCAAATAAATTAAATTTTAATTCTTTAATTATATTATACTCTTTAAGTAAGGATATTCAAATTAATGACAGTTTTTAATTAAGCATATTTACCAGTTGTTGGAGTTGGGGGAGTTAAGTTGCAACCCAAACTGAATGCCTTCCTTATATCATATTCCTTCTCATTTCCTATTTTCTTTTTTTTCTACTTCACTTGCCTCCATCAGTTCCTTCTCAATTTGTGCTATGGCATTCAAAAAATCCTCTGATCCAAATATTTCTTCATCTTGGCTGAGAATTGATGGTTCTCTTGCCATCTTTCCCAACACTTCATCTACCTTCTTGACCAACTGATTCCCAGGGAAGAGCTCTTTTGCCTTAACCAATTTGGTAGAAAGTCTTGCCAAAGATGCACCAACTTCTTGTACCATTGATGCAAATTCATTCATAAAGACCTGTCATTTATAGAACATATAAAAAAAATCATATAAGACATTATGTGTTTTGATATAGAACATTTCATAATTTATAAATGATCATTTTGTACCTTAGGATTGTCTTCAGGCTTTTCTTCTATTCTTGGAAGGACTTTTCCATATCCATAGTTCAAATCATTTTCTGTTTTTATCCTTTCAAGTGACATATCCCTTTTCCAACAAGAAATTATTGGAATTGTTCTTGGTTGTTTTTTGTTCAATCTTTGAACTCTGTCAAAGTAGAACAGCTGCACCAAAACCCATTACTATAAATGAACATATAATATAATACAAATGAACAATTAATATAAAAGATTAAAATTTTAGACGAAATCGATATTTAACATTTTGTTAATGAACATTCATTGTTACTAAAATGAACATTTTATAATTTACTATTGTGTGTTGTAAACTTACCATCAGAAATTGCAGTGGTCCATTGTAGAATCCTTTTCCTCCACTCTTTCTCCATGTCACATGGCAACTGATGAGAGAGTCAAACACGTACTGACACCAATTCAAGTTTTTTATTTTTTCTTTGTCCATCATAGAAAACAGAAACTTGAAATGGCATTGGTTGTTTGAAATACACTTCATCAAACAATTCACAGCAACTACCAAAAAGTTGGTGAGAAAATCTTCTTCTGTTGGCCTTTGGTTTTTGAATTTATCACTTGTATATTGAGCAATAATTTGGTTTACAGATGGTGTTTTGCCTTGCCATTTTGACCTCCAATATTTTATAAATACACCAAAATCTTCACTTGCTCTGTCTGATTTGGCTTCAACAATAGGAATGTCTCCCATTGGCAAACCATATACAATTCTCACATCCTCCACCTCAATTTCAATTTTCTCACCTTTAGGCAGCTCAAAACTACAACTACTGACTTCAAAGCTATCTAAAACCCAATGGCTGAATTGTTTGTCAAGCTGAGGAAGTTCTATATCCAACAACGGCCCCAGTCCTATTTCATGCACTAATTTCTTCTGTGTATCACTCATTTTCTTAACCCAATGCATGAATTTGACATGGCCTCCTCTTGTCAAACTTCCAACTTCCTCTTCATTCTTTTCTTCCTCCTCTTCTTTTTTTTAGCCACTGAAAATTCAGTTTTCCTCTTCACAATCTTTTTTATTGGTTCCCTCTCATACAGAACCATTCTTTTTTCTTCAGCTTTTGGTTTTTTCAATGTTGTTTTCTTTTCTTGAACTACTTCCACCTCCTCACTTTCTTCATCTTCTTCTTTTTCAGCATCAAAAGCTGGATCCTCACTGTCTGATCCACTATCAGTATTACTTTTATCATCTTCTTCATTTTCCTCCTTTGATTGTTCTTCAATGATTTTTGTTTTCTTCAAAGGGCCTTTAGCTGATGCAGAAGGCCTCTTTTGGCCACCTAAACATTTGATCAATTATAATATGTAAAATGAACATATATATATGAAAGTGTAAATTGCTAGTTTGTATTTGAACATTTAACTTTATTAATATGTACATTACCTTTTTGTTCTACTTTTTTAAGAATTTTCTTTTCTGCAGGAGCAGAACTTGTTGCAGGGACTTCTTCTTGTTCTTCATCCTCTGATGGTTCATCATAAGGCACTTGATCTATGACTTTTTTTTTTTTTTGCAGGACCTTTGGCTGATGCAGCAGGTCTTTTCTGACCACCTAATTATTTGATCAATTACATTAAGTAAAATAAACATTTTAAAAGTGTAAGATTGTAATTGAACATTTATTGTTTTAGATATGTTCTTTTACCTTTTTGTCCTGCTTTCCCAATAACTGCAGCCCTTGTACGCCCTGTTTTCTCAGCAGGTTTCTCTGCAACTGCAGTTGCAGCCCTTGGACGCCCAGGTTTTTTGGGTGTTGTTGCTGCTGGTAAGTTTTCAGCAATTGCTGCAGCAGCTGTTGCTATAGCTGATATGCCAGGCAACTTAACATCTGCAAATAAACATTGTTATATAAATATTAATATAGTTGTAATATTTTATTTAATATGATCATTTTTATATTAGAAATTGTACATTTTACTTACCTCGTGATTTACTTCTTGTTCTTCTGCTGGTGATTGTTCATCTTCCTGTTTTTTCTGATTTTCTTCCAATTCTTTTTTCTTTTGATTTTTCCTTGCAACCATTTTCCTTCTTGGTTGCTTTGAATTTTTTGAAGATTCTTCACTCTTTTGAGACAAATTTAACTCTTCAACAGGTTTTATACCTCTCAATATTCTTGTCAACTCCTCATCCCTTTGCAATTCTTCTTGTCTTTGTCTTTCCAATTCTTCTTTTGTTTCATCCTCAATCTCAATTTCTTCACCACCTATACATTTAGATCATTTACAAATTGGTAAATGAACATTTTCAGTATAAGTGTTATTGATTAAAAAAATTTAATATTTAATTTAACAATTATGTACATTACCTAATAGGATTTTTTTAATTTCAGCAGGGGCCTTCTGTTGTGCATTGGCAGAACTTGCTGCATGGGATTTTTCTGCAGCAGAGGACTTTTCAGTAGTTGTAGTTGGGGCCATTTCAGCAGCAGTGGCTTTTTCAGCAGTATCCACAGTTGTAGCAGGGGCCTTTTTAGCAGCAATGACCTTGCTAACAGGAGCAGTTTTCCAGTTTTTTGTCAGTTTTTTTAGTATTCCTTAAGTTGACACTTTTATTTTTTTCCTGGCAACAGATAATTTATGATCAATAATATTGTAAATGTGGAATAGAAACATTTAATAAGTTATATATGTTCATACTTTTGCATTATGTATGAATGTGTTTCTTCAACTGCTGCTGGAGGCTCATCCTCTTTTGGAGGCTCTTCCTCTGCTGGAGGCTCATCCTCTGCTATAGCCTTCACTTGTTGTGTAGGCTGATCCTTTGCTGTAGCCTCTTTTGGAGGCTCATCTTCAGTTGATTCATTTCTGAAAATTAAAAATTGAAAATGATTAAAAATGTTTATCAACTAATATGAAAATGAACATTAGTTGATTTCTAAAAATACCCTGCTGCATCCTTTTTTAGTTGTAGTTGTTCAACCTCTCTTGTGTCTTTCTTAGGTGATTGATTTCTGAAAATCAATTAATTTCAAATAATTAAAAATGTTTATTAAGTAATATGAAAATGAACATTATGGGAATCAAATACCCTGTATTCACTAATTCTGATCCAGCCTTTTCTTGTTGTAGGTGATCAGTTTTTGCTTCCTCTTCAGTTGTTTTTTTTTTCTGAGAATGCAAATCATTAGATTATGTATGACAACTAAGAAATAAATGAACATTAAACACATTGAGGTAGAATATACCCTTGATTTGTTGATGCATCATCTATTTTTGAAGTTTCCTTCTCTTGTTCACTGAAATTTTTCGAATGTTAATACATAAAAGTATGATTATGTAACTGTATAAAAATTAATTATTGAATTTTTATTAAGTATTTATACCTTATTGATTGATTTTTCTCTGGCCTTGATCTTGACATTATAAATTTCACTTTCAACTTTTTTGGTTCACTAAAATTTTACAAATTATTTCAATTATGAGATTAAGTATTGAAGTAAATGATTGTACATTAAATATTACATATATGAATATTTGTAAGTATATCAACTTACTTGGGATGTAGGTTGTCTCCTAATAAATAGGGTTCCCACTTTTTTATAACTTCATTTCTATCCAATTTGTTGTCTATTTCAGAACATTTATTTCTCTCATGAATTATAGGATAAGGATTGAACATTCCATTGTCAAATTGCATCAAGTGTATCACTTTAAATGGTACATCACTACAATGTAAATTAATATTGTAAATCATAAAAATTGACATGATGTTTCTATGTTAGACAAATGTACAGAATAGTTCATATAAATGATCAATATAGTTGTAGCAATGAACATTTGTATACACATATATGGATATATATAACATAATATGAATTTTGACAATATAGTGTTTTCTAAATGTTCATTTTACTACACAGATGAATAAGGTATATGTTTTCTATTTGTACAAAATGGAATTTAGAAATGAACAATTAATATGTCAGTAAATGTATACACATAAATTTAGAAATGAACAATTTAGAAACAAACATAAATTGCATGTTGTACACATAACATACAAATTTGAACATATGTATACATATATATGCACACATATATGCACACAATCCAATTTGAACATATACTGTTTTGTATTTGTTCATTATATTTCACAATACTATACTTAATATTTTTTTTGGTTGATCATTTAATCAAAATTATGCATACATTCCAATATTAACAGTAACTTGTTTAAATTTTTATTATCGTCTCAGAAATAGAGGAAAATTATGTTTATTTTGAATTTAAACAGTAACTTGTTTAAATATGAGCAAATTTAAATAAATTTATGCTTATAATTCCAAAAAAAATAGTAATACTTACTTTGATTGTTCTGGAACTCCAGTATTTTCAATTTTTTTCCTGAAGCATCATCAAAAAGAAAAAATACCAAAAAATTAGGGTTTTGTTTCGCAATTTTCAATTAATTTTACACTAAACATGTAAAACATACTTACTCATTAGATTTTTGGTTTGTTGTTGTTGAAATTTGTCAAGATTGTGCAATTTCGTCTCTTATGTCGGACATTTTAGACAATTTTACTTGCTAATTGCATGTACGAAAATGGAGTAGAGAGAGAAAATGGAGGTTGAGTGAGAAATTGGAGAAAGAGGATGAGAAAGAAAATGCAGAGTAAATGTGATTATTTGAAAAGTTTTTTTTTTTTTAATTATATATATATATATATGGGTGGGGTTGTGGGAAGTTACTGGCAGTTTTAGAGGGAAGTTACTGGGATGTGTGGGGGTAGTGGTACGGCGTCGTTTAGGGGGGGTGTAGGGATAAATGGCTAAACTAGAGTCTAGCCATAAATAATTAGAAATTTAATACTCAAAAATAATTATGGGCTGCTTTATTTGATAAGAAAAACCTTTGAATTAAACGTTACGTAACCGCCCTTTTGCCTTCGAGTTCGACCTTTGTAGATTCTCCAACAATCCTTTCTTCTCTAGCAAACTTCACAAATTCATAGTGTCAATGCTTTTCTTAGTTTACATACATTACCAATTATCATCATTCATCAATTTAAGGGAGACTTTGGCGCAAAGGTAAATTATTAATAATTTTATCAATTTATTCAATTATTTGTACTTTATATTTCAGATCCCTTTTCATCTTTAATTAGTTATTCATATGATTGTATATTTTCAACTTTCAAGGAGTAAAAATTATAAATTGGTGTAATTTGCGACTATGTATTCGTGTTTATTTTAGGCTACAAACCCTATAATTGTGCATTAGATAGTATTGCTACTTGTTACTTTGTTAGATATTTTTAGTTTCCAATAATTAAATATTGGATTGTTCATTGCCAATTATACATCACCAGACCACCTAAAGATGAAGAGTTGAGCGTTGAATTGGCTCATCTTTTCAAGCGTCAACACAGTCCATAACCAACGAAACTCCTAATTGTAATAATCAAATAAAAATTATTGTATCCTTCCTACTTCTTATCTATCTATACCGTACACATATTCCTATTCGTTTTCATCATTTTTTATACTACTCATTATCTCCAATAATAATCATGGAAATTTCTAATAATAATCGCTCTATGTTCGCCAAAACCCCCCTATGTTCTCCAAATCACAATTCTCCGATCAATCGCTCAAATTCTCGGTGAGAATTCGGTGACTCTTACCTATAGATGTTAAATCTACCAATATTTTCTTGGAAAATTTGTAGTTATTAAGCTAATCTTTTGGCCATCCGCTTTTATTATGTCAACCTGGCATTTTTATTATTTAACTAATGTGTGGCCTGAGCGATGCTCCGAGTTATTTTTTGTAGCACTTGTAATTGAATAGATATATAGGGTCATTGTTTACTATTTATTTATTAATTATTTGTTTATAATTTATAATAGTTTCTCATTAAACCTTTGAATAAATTATTTATTGAATAACTATTGACTAATTATATAAACATGTTCTTGTAAAAAGTTATATAGACATGTCCTTTGTATATAATTTAGGTAAAATTGGTATAAACCACCTTTTTTGTCCAACTTTTCTGAAAAAACCACCTTTTATATATTTTTTTATTTACTAAACCACCTTTTAATTACCTAAATTTTTTATTGCACCACCCCTATTTAAAATTTTGACGAAAAATTTAATGGAGCGATTTAGGAGGTGTCGGGAACTGGTGTTGGAATTTCGCGAAATACTATGAGATGAATCCGAGATCATATAATATTGTATGGACCCATATATATATGACCATTATCCGGCAACGTAAAGGCCCCGTGAGAGTTTATAGCCAATACAAGAGGCATGTACGAAAACGGGTAAAATGATCATTTAAAGACAAATTGGATGGTTCCACCCACCCATTAAACTCTCATAGGGTATTAGAGACTATGGTAAACATCTCGGCAATTTTTATTTTCGGGCGAAAAAGAGTCAAAAAAAATTACAAAATTGAAGACTATTTAATCCACAGTTTTTGAGGAATTTTTGAAGTTTCGGGACCCGATGGAAAAAATATTGAGTCCCTAAAGCTGTCAAAAACTGACCCGACCCGAGGACCCGACCTTGACCGATAATGATCTGAACCCAGCCTATACTCGAACAATAGGGTGGATTATAGCCTTCAATTTTGCCACATTTCGCCACCGGGCCCCAAAATCTCAAAATTTCCTTAAGAAACGTGTATTATAGCCTTCTATTTTGTAATTTTTTTACCTTTTTTCGCCCGAAAATAAAACTTGTCGAGATTTTTACCATGATCCTTAATACCCTCCAAGAGTCCAATTGGGTCGGTGGAACCATCCAATATGCCTTTAAACGGTCATTTTACCCGTTCACAACTTGAAGTGATTTCGTAAACTCAAGTTTACCACGAACGTTTATGACAACATATAATGATCATATATGGTTTCAAACGGCTTTATATAACCCTAAGATGTATCCCTTAGGCTTTCGAGGCTTTTCGCTACCAGGCACTGAAACCTCAAATTTTCCTCAATATACGTGGATTATAGCCTTCAATTTTGTAATTTTTTGACCTTTTTTCAACCGGAAATAAAAAATTTCGAGATGTTTACCATGGTCTCTAAATCCTCCAGGAGTCAAATTGGGTCGGTGGAACCATCCAATATGCCCTTAACAGTCATTTTACCCGTTCACAACTTGAAAAGATTTCGTAAACTCAAGTTTACCACGGATGTTTATGACAACATATAATGATCATATATGGTTTCAAATGGCTTTATATAACTCCGGGATGTATCGCTTAGGTTTTCGAGGTTTTTCCCCACCGGGCCCTGAAGCCTCAAAATTTCCTCAAAAAGCGTGGATTATAGCCTTCAACTTTGTAATTTTTTGACCTTTTTTCGCACGGAAATAAAAATTGCCGAGTTGTTTACCATGTTCGCTAATATCCTTCGGGAGTATAATTGGGTCAGTGGAACCGTCCAATATGCCCTTAAACGGTCATTTTAGCCGTTCACAACTTACAGTGATGTCATAAACTTAAGCCTATGACGGACGTTTTTGACAACATATAATGATCATATATGGTTTCAAACGGAATTATATAACCCCGAGATTTATCCCTTACGGTTTCAAGGTTTTTCGCCACCGGGCCCTGAACCTCAAATTTTCTTCAAAAAGCGTTGCTTATAGCCTTCAATTTTGTAATTTTTTTGACCTTTTTTTGACAGGAAATAAAAATTGTCGAGATGTTCATCATGGTCCCTATTATCCTCCGGGTTTCAAATTGGGTCGGTTGAACCATCCAGTATGCCCTTAAACGTTCATTTTACTCGTTCACAACTTACAGTGATTTCGTAAACTCAAGCCTACCACGGACGTTTATGACAACATATAATGATCATATATGATTTCAAACGGCATTATATAACCCTGAGATGCATCCCTTAGGGTTTCAAGGTTTTTCGCCACCGGGCCTTGAAATCTCAAAAATTCCTCAAAAAGCGTGGTCTATAACATTCAATTTTGTAATTTTTTGACCTTTTTTCGCCCATAAATAAAAATTGCTGAGATGTTTACCATGGTCCCTTCCCTTCACGAGTCAAATTGGGTCGGTGAAACCATCCAATATCCCCTTAATCGGTCATTTTACCCATTCACAACTTAAAGTGATTTCGTAAACTCAAGCCTGCCACTGATGTTTATGAAAACATATAATGATCATATCTGGTTTCAAACTACATTATATAACCCCGAGATGTATCCCTTTGGGTTTCAAGGCTTTTTGCCACCGGGCGTCGAAACCTCAAATTTTCCTCAAAAAGCATGGATAGCCTTCAATTTTGTAATTTTTTGACCTTTTTCGTTCGGAAATAAAAATTGACGAGATGTTTACCATGGTCCCTAATACCCTCCAAGATTCCAATTGGGTCGGTGGAACCAACCAATATGACCTTAAACGGTCATTTTACCCGTTCACAACTTACAGTGATTTCGTAAACTTAAGCCTACCACAGACGTTTATACTACATATAATGATCATATGTGGTTTCAAACGAAATTATGTGATCCCGAGATGTATCCCTTAGGGTCTCAAAACTTTTCGCCACCGAGCCCCGAAACCTCAAATTCCTCAAAAAGCATGGATTATATAGCCTTCAATGTTGTAATTGTTTGATCTATTTTGCGCTCGGAAATAAAAATTGCTGAGATGTTTACCATGGTCCCTAATATCCTCCGAGAGTCAAATTGGGTCGGTGGAACCATCTAATATGCCCTTAAACGGTCACTTTACTCTTCACAACTTGTAGTGATTTCGTAAACTTAAGCCTACCACGGACGTTTATGACAACATATAATGATCATATATATTTAAAATGACATTTTAGAACCCAAAGACGTATCCCTTAGAGTTTCAATGTTTTTCGCCACGAGGCACCGAAACCTCAAATTTTTCTCATAAAGTGTGGATTATAACCTTCAATTTTGTAATTTTTTGACCTTTTTTTGACCGGAAATAAAAATTGTTGAGATGTTTACCATGATCCCTAATATCCTCCGGGAGTCAAATTGGGTCGGTGAAACCATCTAATATGCCCATAAACAATCATTTTACCCGTTCACAACTTGAAGTGATTTCGTAAACTCAATTTTACCACAGACGTTTATGACAACATATAATGATCATATATGGTTTCAAACGACTTTATATAACTCTGGGATGTATCCCTTAGGTCGTCGAGGCTTTTCTCCACCGGGCCCCGAAACCTTTAATTTTCCTCAAATATCGTGGATTGCCTTTAAATTTGTAATTTTTTTATCTTTTTTTGCCCGCAAATAAAAATTACCGAGATATTTTCCATGGTCCCTAATATCCTCCAGGAGTCAAATTGGGTCGGTGGAACCGTCCAATATGCCCTTAAACGGTCATTTTACCCTTTCACAACTTGATGTGATTCCGTAAACTCAAGCCTACCACGGACGTTTATGACAACATACAATGATCATATATGGTTTCGAACGGAATTATATAACCCTGAGATGTATCCCTTAGGGACTCAAGGCTTTTCGCCACCGAGCCCTGAAACCTCAAAATTCCTCAAAAAACGTGGATTATAGCCTTCAATTTTGTAAATTTTTGACCTTTTTTTGCTCGGAAATAAAAATTTCCGAGATGTATACCATGGTCCCTAATATCCTCCGAGAGTCAAATTGGTTCGGTGGAACCATCTAATATTTCCTTAAACGGTCATTTTACCCGTTCACAACTTGTAGTGATTTCGTAAACTTAAGCCTACCACGGACGTTTATGACAACATATAATATTTTGACCTTTTTTCGACCGGAAATAAAAATTTTCGAGATGTTTACCATGGTCCCTAATATCCTCCGGGAGTCAAATTGGGTCGGTGGAACCATCCAATATGCCCTTAAACGGTCATTTTACCCGTTCACAACTTGAAGTGATTTCGTCAACTCAAGTTTACCACAGACGTTTATGACAACATATAATGATCATATATGGCTTCAAACAGCTTTATATAACCCCGAGATGTATCTCTTAGGTTTTCGAGGCTTTTTGCCACCGGACCCGAAAACCTCAAATATTCCTTAAAAAGCGTGGATTATAGCCTTTTGTAATTTTTTAACCTTTTTTCGCCCGGAAATAAAAATTGTCGAGATGTTTAACATGGTCCCTAATTTAATATCCTCCGGGAGTCAAATTGGGTCGGTGGAATCGTCCAATATGCCCTTAAACGGTCATTTTACCTGTTCACAACTTGTTGTGATTCCGTAAACTCAAGCCTACCACGGACGTTTATGACAACATGTAATGATCATATATGGTTTCAAACGGAATTATATAACCCCGAGATGTATCCCTTAGGGTTTCAGAGTTTTTCTCCACCGGGCCCTGAAACCTCAAAATTTTTTCAAAAAGCGTGGATTATAACCTTCAATTTTGTAATTTTTTGACCTTTTTTCGACCAGAAATAAAAATTGTCGAGATGTTTACTATGGTCTTTAATATCCTCCGAGAGTCAAATTGGGTCGATGGAACCATCCAATATGCCCTTAAACGGTCATTTTACTCGTTCACAACTTAAAGTGATTTCGTAAACTCAAGCCTACCACGGACGTTTATGACAACATCTATTGATCATATATGGTTTCAAACGGCATTATATAACCCTGAGATGTATCTCTTAGGGTCTCAAGGCTTTTCGCCACTGGACCTTAAAACCTCAAAATTTCCATAGCCTTCAATATTGTAATTTTTTGACCTTTTTTCGATCGGAAATAAATTTTTTTGAGAAGCTTACCATGGTTCGTAATACCTTTCAAGTGTCTAATTGGGTCGATTGAACCATCCAATATGCCCTTAAACGGTCATTATACATATTCGCAACTTGCACCGATTTTGTAAACTCAAGCCTACTATGGACGTTTATGACAACATATAATAATCATATATGATTTCAAACGACATTATATGACCCCGAGATTTATCACTTAGGGTCTCAAGGCTTTTCGCCACAGGCCCTAAACCTTAATATTTCTATAAAAAAAAAAACGTGGATTATAAGCCTTCAATTTTGTAATTTTTGACTTTTTTTCGCCCGGTAATAAAAATTGTCAAGATGTTTACCATGGTCCCTAATAGACTCTGGGAGTCCAATTGGGTCGGTGGAACCATCCAATATGCCCTTAAACGGTCATTTTACCCGTTCACAACTTGTAGTGATTTCGTAAACTCAAGCCTACCACTTACGTTTATGACAATATATAATGATTATATATGGTTTCAAACGACATTATTTGACCCTGAGATATATACCCTAGGGTTTCAACACTTTTCACTACCGGGCCTCGAAACCTCAAAATTTTCTCAAAAAGCGTGGATTATTATAACCTTCAATTTTGTAATTTTTTGACCATTTTTTCGTCCGGAAATAAAAATTGCCAAGATGTTTATTATGGTCTCTAATACTCTCCACGAGTCCAATTGGGTCGGTGGAACCGTCCAATATTCCTTTAAACAGTCATTTTATCGTTCACAACTTGAAGTGAATTCATAAACTCAAGCCTACCACAGACGTTTATGACAACATGTAATGATCATATATGGTTTCAAACGGCATTATATGATACCTAGATATGTCCCCTACGGTCTCAACACTTTTCTCCACCGGATCCTTAAATCTCAAAATTTCCTCAAAAAGCGTGGATTATAGTCTTCGATTTTGTAATTTTTTGACCTCTTTTCACCCAAATATAAAAATTGCCGAGATTTTTACCATGGTCCCTAATACCCTTTGGGATTCCAATTGGGTCGGTGGAACTATCCAATATGTCCTGAAACGATCATTTACCCGTTCGCAACTTACATCGATTTTGTAAACTCAAGCCTACTACGGACGTTTATGACACAATATAATGATCATATATGGTTTCAAACGAAATTATATGACCCCGAGATGTATCCTTTAGGGTCTCAAGGCTTTTCGCTACCGGGCACCTAAACCTCAAAATTTCCTCAAAAAGCTTGGATTGTAGCCTTTAGTTTTGTAAATTTTTTACCTTTTTTCGCCCGAAAATAAAAATTCCCGATATGTTTACCATGGTCCCTAATACCCACCGGGTGTCCAATTGGGTTGGTGGAACCATCCAATATGCCCTTAAACGGTCATTTTACCCATTCACAACTTGCATTGATTTCGTAAACTCAAGCCTACTACGTACGTTTATGATAACATATAATGATCATATATGGTTTCAAAAGACATTATATGACCCCGAGGTATATCCCCAGGGTCTCAACACCTTTTTCCACCGGGCCCCGAATCCTCAAAATTTCCTCAAAAAGTGTGGATTATATCTAGAGCTGTAAAAAACTGACCCGACCCGAGAACCCGACCTTAACGGAAAATGATCTGAACCCAGCCTGTACTCGAACAATGAGGTGAAACTAATGACATGTAACTTGACTTGATCTTAACCGAAATCCCATTTGATCCAATACTTTATGGTCTGAACTCGAACATGTCCCCAACCTGATAGTAACCATCAACCGATTTAATCCAACCCGAAAATAATCCGAACTTGAACTAGTACCCGACCCAATTAAACCATGAACCCGAGTCATGGAAGGTTTAATAAAATTTTGATATACCTTTTATTCAGCTTATATACTGGTATAATTCTGTAAACCTTCAATCCGATTTAATAAAATATTTTGTTCAGCTTATATAACTTTTGTTCTCTATTACTCGTATATAAGTTTAATAAAATATTGATGATGCTTGATCAAATTATAGAAGGCGTAATTATATAGTTCAACTTGGCTACATCGATATTTATTAGAATTGAACTTGAACTAGAACCTGACTCAACACTAACCCGAACCCGAATGTACCATCTTGTTAACCCATCCAAACCTGACTCAACACAACCTGAACCTGAAATTGAACCCGATCTGATTTTAACTCGATTGAACCTGATCCATATCCGATTAGGTGAACGACCCGTTATTACTTGAACTGAAATTGACCCAACGTGAACCTGAACCTGATCTGAAGCTAGATTGACTCGACATAACCCGATCCCGATTTAACCCGAGACCTAATTTGACCCGAGCCAAACCCGATTTGAATATCCGAATTGACAGCTCTAGTTTGGGCCCATTTGGATAGACAATGCAAAACCCCAACCAGCCATCTTGGTCTATGTCATCAAGACAATTTGAAATGGACTTGTTAGGAAATGAGTACTGAACTACTCTTTCCTTAATTTTTTTTTAAGATGTTGCACTTAGTTTTAGACAATCATAAATTCTCAAGAAAGACGGAAGTACGTTAATTTATTGTAAGACTACGGGTTAAAGTTATCTTAGAGCATTGCCACTAATGGGCATTTTTTTGGTTGCCCCATCTCTCTCTAACCACTTTCTCACTCCTCCTCCCAATGGGCATTTTCTTGGTCATTTTTATTCTAAACCAATGGTCAAAAGTTATAATCCCCACCACTCTCTCCTACTTTTAACCCTATACCCCACCAATATTTATCTCTCCTACACATCATTAAATTTGTAATTTAGTATTTCTTAATTTTATTGTTAACAAAATTTTGTATTGATTAAATTATTTATGAGTAGTACAATATTAATTATTTTTAATATTAATTTATGAAAAATGTATTTTTTAATAAAATAATAATATTTATTCTTAACTAAATTTTTTTATTGATTAAATTATTTATGAGTACAATATTAATTATTTGTGTCATTATTTTATGCGAAATTTCATTTTTCATTAGTACAACATTAACGATTACAACATTGGAACATAATGATCGTACACCAATCATACAAACCAAATAAATTAACGATTACAAAACTATTTATTCATTACGACCGTATTTTTGCCAAATATGCTCAACTAAATCATCTTTCAAAGAAAAATGGGTTTGGCTATCACGCAGGGTAATTCTTCTTTGAATATAAACGTCAAAATCAACGTTTGGTGGTCGGCCAACGTCAAATTCGAAAGGCTCGTTGTTATTCACTGTGGCACTTGTACTCAGACCGAACCTTGCTCTATGAAGCTGAGGGCGATCTTCTTCATAATACCTTCTCAAAACTTCGGCACGAGTGTAATTGTGTCGTTCATCCTCGACAATCATGTTGTGCATAATGATACAAGCTTTCATTATGTCGCTCAAAATGTCTTCGTCGAAAGCAAGTGAGGGTTGTCGTAATATGGCAAACCTAGCCTGTAGAACTCCAAACGCATGTTTAACGTCTTTCCGAGCTGCAGCTTGTTTATCTGCAAATAACTTGTCCTTCTGGAGTTGAGGATATGTGATACCTTCTATAAATGTTGCCCAGTTCGGATATATACCATCTGTTAAGTAGTATCCCATGTTGTACTCATGGCTGTTTACCATAAAACTAATTGGTGGTGCCCGACCTTTCAAAACATCGTCAAACACCGGAGAGCGGTATAGGACGTTAAGATCATTACAAGAGCCGGGTATTCCAAAAAATGCATGCCAAATCCATAAATCTTGATCCGCAACAGCTTCAAGGATAAGGGTTACATTCTTGCTACGACCTGCGTATTGTGCTTTCCAAGCCATAGGACAGTTCTTCCACTCCCAGTGCATGCAGTCGATGCTACCGATCATGCCCGGGAATCCACGCATTTCATTTTGGTGAAGGATTCTCCTTAAATCTTCATCTGTTGGACTTCTTAAGTACTCGGCCTCAAAATGCTTGATCACCCCTTGAGTAAAATGTTGCATTGATTTTCTAGATGTTGTTTGACCCATGCGTATGTATTCATCTACGGCATCCGGAGCAACACCGTACGCTAACATTCTTATTGCAGCGGTGCATTTCTGCAGAGGTGATAAGCCAAGCCTACCAGCTGCATTCCTACGCTGCTGGAAGAACGGATCGCCCTCAACCACTTTATTCATAATCCGACAGAATAAAGGTTTGTGCATTCGAAATCGACGACGAAACTGATTTTCGGAATACACAGGATTTATTGCGAAGTAATCATTGTACAATTGCAAATGCCCTTTCTCCCTTTCTCTATCTCCCCTATGCTGCGGGACTGTTTCATCTTCATTTACAATTTCGATCTGGATGGAGGTGGTTGAGGAAGCATTATGTTAGGTAAGTGATTTGTGACAAATTCGTCAACTAGATTATCAAATTCCTCATATTAATCTGAATCAGAAGAATTTGAGCTTGAGGTTGAGCTTATGGAAAACATTTTCTGTGTTTGGTTTTTGAATGTTTTGGTGTTGTGGATCAATTTATGGATTTCACACCTTTAAATAGGAAATGTTATCAGTGCATGTCCTTCAAATGAGTGTGAACTGACTACTCAATGTATAGTAAAAACAAAATACATGACTACTCAATTCTTAATAATCAATACCAATGCTTGTCATACGGTTGAAGTTATGTATGAAATGACTACTCAATGCTTGTATAAAACAAAAACTACAATTGGACTTGACTACTTTTTGGGATTTGACAGTTCAATGGTTGATAAAACCAACCACTTGACTCATAATTGTATAAGACAAAATCTACACACACTAACTAGTACTTCACTCATAATTGAACAAAATATATGAAAATGTAATATAATTTGATTAATTTTTGGAACATAATTAATAATAAAAATTAATTCATTGCAACATAAAATAAACAAAATACTTGAAATCATAATGCATAATAAACTACTCTACTTTCCACCATACACTTCTTGAATTAGTTCCTCCTTCCACGCTTCTTCAGCTGGTGTAAGTGGCGTCGTTTTTGACATAATTGCTTGCAACATATCAAATTTCATCTTCTTCTCTTGTAATTCGACCTGTTTGTTTTTCCTCTTTTTTCTTTTCCCTTTCAAGCTCCAACCTTTGCTGCCGTAAATTTGCCTCAAAGCTTCTAACTTCAGTACAAGCCTGTATCTGTTCACCAATACTTAAAATTGCACTATAATGAGCAATAGCTTTTCCCTTACGCTTAGCCTTTGCTTTTTTTACCCCGTCGGGTTTGGGTATACCTCCTAATGAAAACCCACCAACGGGAACATCTCCTTCAGATTCACTGTCAGTTCTCGATCTCTTTCCACTTCCACTGCTATCCTCGGTGTCCCCTTCCGGACGCAGTTGACAATCCTG
Organism: Chenopodium quinoa; assembly: GCF_001683475.1. NCBI lineage: Eukaryota > Viridiplantae > Streptophyta > Magnoliopsida > Caryophyllales > Amaranthaceae > Chenopodium > Chenopodium quinoa. The sequence goes on along the minus strand of NW_018744693.1, from coordinate 1,712,098 downwards.
TTGTTCCTTTAGTGACAATGCCCATCTGAGTTTCGGCCTCCACTTTGGGTCATTCTTTATCATTTCCCAAGCGTGGGGAAAAACAAAATTGTGTGGTGGTTTGGCTGATATATGGAACAACTTCGAGGCCTTTTGAATTCGATCAACTTTGTTGAATCCACTTCCAGTTAACGGACCCGCTTCATCATAACAACTTGTCCATAACAGTACATCTGCCACCATCCTTCTCCAACGGTTCTCCAAACTCTTCGCATTTCTGGGTGGTAGTATTTCTAGCTTCTTAGCTTGAACCATGTCGTACGCCGCAGATATTTGTCGCCAAAGTTCAGCTGCTTTCATGCCCGTACCCACTATCGCATTTCCACTGTAATTTAAATATAGCCCAATAAGAGCTTCATCTTCTGCGACTGACCAAATACGACTAGCTTTAGCGAGTTGTTGGTTGGAACCCACCCGCATTCTTTGAGTCGACGGAGGGTATTGAGGTGTCTCAGGCACATTTTCTTCTTGGCTATCATCGTACTAAGAGTTACTTCCTTGGTAGACAGGAGGTGATTGCTCGTAATCAGTGTTTTCAGTTGGAATTTGTGGAGGTATTTCAAGTTGTGGAGGTATTTGTTGTTGTGGAGGATTTTGCAGAGAGGTGTTGCTCAATCTTTGTAGGAAAAGTTGAAATTGAGGTTGATTCATGAAATTCTCATCTAAATCATTACAATTTTGAGAAAGTATTGAGTAAAAGGGGTTATTGGGATCCATATCTATTTTTTTTTTATTAATTTCAAAAACTAACACAATAATAACAATAATAATAATAATAACTATTATAAAAATAATAATAATAATAATAATAATAATAATAATATTAATAACAAAAATAATAACGAACAACAATAATAATATTAATAAGCTAAAATAATAACAATAATAATTATACTTCCAATAATAATAATAATAATAATATTTATTTTAATATTAATAATAATAATAATAATAATAATAATAATAATAATATTAATACTCATATTAAAAGGATGACTAATTATGAGGGAGAAATTGAGAGAAAATGTAAATACAACAAATTTATGTGAATTTTGGAAATATGAAAATATAGGCAAAATGGGTCTCTATTTGTAGAGAATTTTTTTTTCTACCCGTTGGTAATTTTTTTTTTTTAAAAAAATTTTATAAGCACAAAATACCCGTTACAAAATTGTTACCGTTGCAATAATCAGGAATTTCCTGATTGGTCCAACTCACCTGACAGGACGCGTGTCAGCGCCTGATTGGGCGTGCTGACGCGCCTGTCAGGGCTGCAAATATAATTTTTTTTTTGCTTGTCCTACCCTCAAAACGCAGCGTTTTGAGGTGAAGCAAAGCACACGCTTCCTCAAAACGCAGCGTTTTGAGGTAAGCTGAGCAAAAAAAAAATTAAAATGCAGCTATGCACGTGGGGCCCAGTTCTTCTTGGTCAGATTTTAATTTTGCCCAAAGTTTGATCAAAAATTGATTTGCCCATGGGCATTTTTAATTTAGACCATTGATGGGGAGTTATTTTTTTTTATTAAACCCCAAAAACTACCCATGGGCATTTTTCTCCCCATTGGTGGCAATGCTCTTAAAAGTATTTAAAGTTACCCTATATACGTAGTACTATAAAAGTTATTATTCTTTTTTTTAATATATAAACTTTATCTTATAAAAAACTTACAATGTATAAGATTAATCCTTTAGTATATATCACGAATCTATAAGAAATCAAGATCATATACGATCATACGATTCATACCCAACAAATCAAGTTACTTATTCAAACTACTGAGGCTGAAAAGATTTGGATGGAAAGACAAGATTGTTTTAACATGTTCACTGACTTCTCATCCAGTCAAGATCTAATTACTAGTACAGTATGATTTAGGCCAGTAACAAAAATATTAGGCCAGTACTTAAAACCAAACTGATTTCACCACAAAATTCCATAAATTCAAGCATAATTATTAATTAAGCTTCACAACCTTGAGCATTTGCGCATTACTTAGAAATTTCAGTTTTTACAGCCCTATTATTTTAGCATTTTGATAAGAATGCAAGACAACACTATACAGCTTATATAATCTGATTGTTAGCTTAGGTTTCAAATGTATGTATGACTTCCACTTCCTTATTGATATATAATTTTTGCATTGCATCCCAAATTTGGATCTAATTCAACAACAGAAAAAATTCAACAACAGACATAATTCGTCATGAGGAACAAGTAAGTGTGCGGAATTAAATTAAAGTAATATACTGGGAGTAACCTTAACATATTGCAATTTAAAAATGAGGGCGCTCTACCCACAAGGGAGGAGTAATATCACAGAATTGTGAAGGACCTTCATAAAATCGTTCAATGACTTTTCTTTCCTTCAAGCTGTAAATACCCATATCGCTTCCTCCATTGCATACACTCGTACTACGAAATGTTTCGATATAAACATCGGTAAAATATATGCAATCAGCTTTACAACCATGTTTATACGATGATGCATCTACAGAGAAAGTAGAGTTAAAACCCAAGAATATAGCATGCTCACCCACACCCTTGACTTGTTTGAATTTTCCATCGTTCACATTCAACTGGAGTATGTCAAATGAATCGGTGTAATACTTGTCTTCATCCTCTTCTCCAACATCACCCATGTAAATCTTCCTCAGTATTACCAACAAAGTGTTTTCTACTTCTACCAAGTATGGAATGACATCTAGGTGGCTATCAAGGTCATCACTTCGAAGCGAAACATCAACAACAACTCTAGGTTGTCGTTTCATTACCTCACTTCCAAATGCCATTACCTTTCCGTACAAATCTATGGCATAGAATTCTTCTTTAAAGTAACAGACATCGAACACTTGATTAATAAAAAAATGCGCGTCAGGTATACTCCACTCGGCATGCCCAGGTCTCCAAAAGGCCAACCTTTGGGTTTTGTCGAACATTGTTGCAACAGCAAAATCATCACCAGAAGACGACGGCCTAGATGATATGATGAATTTGTAATACACAAATAAAGATGTAACCTCATCCACTAATTCAATTTCATCAAAATGCAATACCTTTGGAAGAATATTCGGTAGCTTGATCACTTTATTAGAGAAAGGATCAAAAAGGGTGATGTTTTTATTACTGAGACTAGAAGAAATAAGCCACCCTTTCGAAGCGAAAAACATCCATCGGTCATCATGATGCTCAGGCAGATTGATATTACGGAACATGTGTTTGGAGAGACTGTAAAGTCTGCGGTGTGAATTATTGGGAGGGTCGGCTAACATCAACCAAGGAAGTTGGGTGTTTTTATATGGACAGAAGTTGTTGATATCCTTTATTGAATTTCTCCAACTTGAACAGACCAACCCAAAAGCATCAAAATCTTCTAAACTTTCAAGATGCTCCATTGCAATTTTCCTAATAATTTCTTCAGGAATTTCACTCCAATTTACCATGCTTGCTGTAGCCTTCAAAAGGGAATAATAATACAATCAATCAGAAAAAACAATTGCTTTAAAAAAATATAGGCAGTATGTGGGAGAGTTTTATATGGTTTGGGTTAACTTTTTGTAAGCTATATTATTACAAAGAAGCAATTCAACTCACAAATTGATTGCAAATCACAATTCATATTCAATAAACAAATTGATTACAACCCAAAATTAGAATTCAATCAGCAAACTAAATTCAAAAAAAAATTAATATGAGTCTTCTCAATCAAATACGAATTCAATTTGTTGGCAGATAATTAAGAAACATAAAAAAAACAAAAAATGGTTATTAAATAACCATGCATTACCATTGAAAATTAAAGGTGTTTCCAAATATAGGGAAAAATAACTAATGGTAATAAATATTGCAGGCTAAATTTTAAATGGCTTAGGTTGTTTTAGGAAAACTATAAATTGAGCATTTCCTTCATTTGTATGTAATAATTTCAATAGAAAATCTGAGAGAAGAAAAATAACTCAGAGAAAAGAGGGGTTGTGTTTTTGCACTTTGGTATAAATAGACATTTTGTTTATGTAATTTATTTCTCCCTCAAATATGATTAAATAGAAAATTTGCATTATTTTCTTAACAATTGGTATCAAGAGCTTGGTTGACAATTAGTCCACATTACGATAAAAATAAAAACGATCCTAAAAGAAAAAGTCAAATTTGAGTGGGAGAAATGGCTGCAGACAAAGGAGAAGTTAAACTTGAAAAATTCGATGGTAAAGATTTCGGATTTTGAAAAATGCATATTGAAGATTATTTATACCAGAAAAAACTCTATCAACCTTTGGAAGAGAAAAAGCCAGATGGCATGCAAGAAGCAGAATGGAAGTTTTTAGATAGACAAGCACTCAGAGTTATTCGATTGACGTTATCACGCAATGTGGCGTTTAACATTGCAAAGGAAACCACAACGGCAGGTCTCATGAAAGCTCTCTCTAATATGTATGAGAAGCCATCAGCCTCCAATAAAGTTCATTTGATGAGGCGGTTGTTTAGTTTGAGGATGTCGGAAGGTGGATCGGTAGCTCAACACCTTAATGAACTCAATTCTGTCACAACCCAATTGAGTTCTGTTGAAATCAAATTTGATGATGAAGTATTAGCGTTAATACTTTTATCTTCCCTGCCAGATAGTTGGAATGCTACAGTCACAGCTGTGAGTAGCTCATCGGGAAATAACAAGTTGAAGTTTGATGACGTTCGTGATCTGGTTCTTAGTGAGGAGATTCGACGAAGAGAATCAGGTGAATCTTCATCCTCTTCAGTATTGCATACAGAGTCAAGAGGAAGAAATTTAATCAGAAGGAATGAACGCGGAAGATCAAACTATCGAGGACAATCCAGAGATAGGAGGTCAAAATCCAGGAATCCAAATAATTTCCAAAACTCAAAGACTGTGGAGTGTTGGAATTGTGGAAAGATTGGGCACTATAAAAATCAGTGCAAGGGAACACCAAAAGGCAAAGAAGTGAAGGCAGAGGCAAATGTCACTTCTACCGGAGAAGGTGATGATGCGTTGATATGCTCATTGGAGAGCAAAGAAGAGTCTTGGGTATTAGACTCTGGAGCATCGTTCCATGCTACTTCTAATAAAAACTTTTTTGAGAAGTATGTCCATAGAAACCTTGGACAGATATACCTTGGTGATGACCACCTTGTGATATTGTTGGTCAAGGTAATGTCAAAATTAAGTTAAATGGGTCAGCTTGGGAGCTGAAGGATGTCAAACATGTTCTCGACCTAAGAAAGAACTTGATCTCAGTTGGGCAGTTGGCTCGTGAAGGTTACACTATAATCTTTCAAGGTGATAATTGGAAGATTTCAAAGGGAGCAATAATAGTTTCTCATGGTAAAAAGAATGGTACTCTCTATTTGACAGCTGGAGCGTGTTATTCGATTGCAGTTGCAACAGAGAATGAAAATTCCAAGTTATGGCACCAAAGACTTGGTCACATGAGTGAGAAAGGAATGAAGATCATGCATTCAATTGGAAAACTCCCTAGTCTAAAATCTGTGAATTTAGACATGTGTGAAGAATGCATACTTGGAAAACAGAAGAGGGTAAGCTTTCAGACATATGGAAGAACTACAATGAAAGAAAAATTGGAGCTTGTTCATTCTGATGTGTGGGGACCAACAACCACCCAGTCTATAGGTGGAAAACAGTACTTTGTGACTTTTATTGATGATCACTCTAGGAAAGTATGGGTTTACTTTCTAAAATACAAGTCCGAAGTGTTTGAAGTTTTCAGGATATAGAAAGCTAGGGTTGAAAATGAAACAGGTATGAAGATCAAAAGATTCAGGTCCGACAATGGCGGAGAATATGAGGACACCAAATTCAAGAAGTTTTGCTACGAGCATGGTATTAAGATGGAAAGAACTGTGCCAGGTACACCTCAGCATAATGGCATAGCTGAGCGGATGAACCGAACATTGACAGAAAGAGCCAGAAGCATTCGTATACAGTCAGATCTACCAAAACAATTCTGGCAGAAGCAGTCAATACAGCATCTTACTTGATCAATCGAGGACCATCAACCCCATTGGAGTACAAATTACCAGAGGAGGTATGGAGCGGCAAAGAGATCAAATTGTCGCATTTAAAGGTATTTGGTTGTGTAGCTTATGTGCACATTAGTGATCAAGGCAGAAATAAGCTTGATCCTAAATCAAAAGTTTGCACTTTTATCGGTTATGGCGAAGATGAGTTCGGATACCGCATTTGGGATGATGAAAGCAAAAAGATTATTCGTTCAAGAGATGTAATTTTCAATGAGAGAGTCATGTACAAAGATAGGCATAAAATTGAGAGTTATGAAACAAATCAAAAAGAATCTACATTCATTGATGAAGATTATGTCCCAGACAGTACGATGCAAGAGTACACTATCATAAGTACTCCGCAACAAGAAGAACAAACTGTACAGGGCAGTACATCGCAATCAAATGACATACAACAACCTTCTTGTCCAACTCCTACACTAAGAAGGAGTACTCGACCACATGTGCCTAATAGAAAATATATGAATTATTTGTTATTAACTGATGATGGGGAACCAGAAGATTATTATGAAGCATCCCAGACCAGAGATGCTAGCAAGTGGGGGCTTGCAATGAAAGATGAAATGCAATCCCTGATTTCAAACCAGACATGGGAACTAACTGAGTTACCCATAGGTAAGAAGGCCCTTCATAACAAATGGATATATCGAGCAAAAAAGGAGCACGATGATTCCAAGAGGTATAAGGCTCGACTAGTTGTCAAAGGTTTTCAACAGAAAGAGGGAGTTGATTATAATGAGATATTCGCTCCTGTTGTGAAACTCAATACCATTAGAACAGTGTTGAGTATTGTTGCAATTGAAGATCTTTATCTCGAGCAGTTAGATGTGAAGACTGCATTTCTTCATGGAGATCTTGATGAAGAAATATACATGCATCAGCCAGAAGGTTTTATAAAAAGTGGGAAAGAGCAGATGGTATGCAAACTTAAGAAAAGTTTATACGGGCTAAAACAAGCCCCAAGACAATGGTACTAAAAGTTTGATAACTTCATGCACAAGGAAGATTTCCAAAAGTGCAACGCTGACCACTGTTGCTACTTCAAGAGATATCAATCCAGTTATATCATCCTATTACTTTATGTTGATGATATGTTAATAGATATGAATGATATTATAAAGTTTAAGCATCAATTGTCAAAGGAATTTGACATGAAGGACTTGGGTCCAGCAAAGAAGATTTTAGGAATGCAAATCACAAGAGATAAGCAGAAAGGCACTTTACAGTTATCACAATCAGAGTACATCAAACGTGTTCTTCAGAGATTTAATATGGGTGATGCTAAGCCTGTTAGTACACCGTTGGCGAGTCATTTTCGTCTATCAAAGGATCAGTCCCCTCAGACAGATGAAGATAAAGAATATATGGCCAAGGTTCCTTATGCCTCGGCTATTGGAAGTTTGATGTATGCAATGGTTTGTACAAGACCAGATATTGGACATGCAGTGGGAGTTGTAAGCAGGTTTATGTCCAATCCAGGAAAAGTCCATTGGGAAGCTGTTAAATGGATTTTGAGGTATTTACGAGGTACAATTAATAAGTGTTTGTACTTTGATAAAGGTGAATTGAAAATACAAGGTTACGTTGATGCAGACTTTGGCGGTGAAGTCGATAATAGAAAGAGCACAACGGGTTATGTATTTACAGTTGGAAATACAGCCATAAGTTGGATGTCCCAACTACAAAAGATTGTTGTTTTATCCACTACAGAAGCTGAGTATGTGGCAGTGACCGAAGCTAGTAAAGAGATGATATGGCTTCAAGGTTTGTTAGATGAGCTGGGGTTCAAACAAGTGAATAATATTTTGTATAGCGATAGTCAGAGTGTTATACATTTAGCAAAGAATTCGGCGTTTCACTCAAGAATAAGGCACATCGGTATTCGTTATCACTTTATCAGGTCTCTTCTAGAAGATGAAGTGTTAACTCTTAAAAAGATTCTTGGCAGTAAGAATCCAGTGACGATTGACAAGTTGAAATTGTGCTCAACATCAATTGGTCTTAAAATGACAGAAGACTAGTTGAGGTTCTACTCCTTGGTGTAAAGACAGATTGAAATCAGTCTTCAAGTGGGAGATTGTTGGCAGATAATTAAGAAACATAAAAAAAAAAAAATGGTTATTAAATAACCATGCATTACCATTGAAAATTAAAGGTGTTTCCAAATATAGGGAAAAATAACTAATGGTAATAAATATTGCAGGCTAAATTTTAAATGGCTTAGGTTGTTTTAGGAAAACTATAAATTGAGCATTTCCTTCATTTGTATGTAATAATTTCAAGAGAAAATCTGAGAGAAGAAAAATAACTCAGAGAAAAGAGGGGTTGTGTTTTTGCACTTTGGTATAAATAGACATTTTGTTTATGTAATTTATTTCTCCCTCAAATTTGATTAAATAGAAAATTTGCATTATTTTCTTAACACAATTATCATCCATGCTTGCCGTTGCATTCAAAAAGGAAAATAATTTTATTATTTACAATCAATTAAAACAATTAATTGCTTTAAAATTTAAAAATCAGTGGCAATTTCAAGATTATACCACCTTTTTTTTTTTTTTCAATCCGTTTAAATGTTTAATTAGGAGTCCTTCACATATCGGAAACATTGCATTATCATTTAAACATGAATTCAACAAACAAAGTGATATAGAATCACTTATACATATTCAATCAACAAATTTATTGCAAATCACAATTTAAATTCATAAATCATATTGATTTCAACTCAGAAATAAAAATTCAATCAGCAAACTAAATTCAAATCGACAAAATGCAAGTAACAATTTAATTTTAAATCACAAATACAATTCAATTAAGAAACAGGATTCAAATCAACTAAAAATTCAATTAACAAGTGGGAATACAAATTCAATCAACAACTTGTTATCAGGAATTAATGTTAATTTAGAGGTAAATATTAAACTCTTTTCAATCAAATACGATTTCACCTTCCCCTCAAAAAAAATACGATTTCACCTTTTGCCTCAAAAAAAAAAAAACGATTTCACTTCACAACAACCAATCAAAAAAATAAGAGTAATTTAGAATCACAAATACAAATTAAATCAACAAAATTGAATTTGCATCCAAAAATATATACAATTATACATATAGGAAAAAAATAAAAGCAAAAAATAACTTCAGAACTCAAGAACTCGGAGGCTTACAGTACAAGAGTTGAAACAAGACCAGAACTCACGAACTCGGACTGTCGGGGGCTTGCAGCAGATTTTAAAGATTGAATTTTTAAAACCAAATTCTTTTTTTGTTTATTATAATACCTATTTTTCCTAAAATAAATCATTAATAAACCTTATACTAGTACATTCCTATACAATATATATCTTTTTTTTTTTTTTTTTTTGAAACAAATACTTTTTTGAATTTTATTATTTGAACTTTAAATTATTTTTTAAAGTACAAATTTTTGTATGCGGTTAGCCACGTGGTGCGGCAGGGGTTACTTGTAGGGTGTTATTAGATTTGTCAGGGGTTACTTGTATTTTCATTATTTACAGGAAATTTAGAAACTATTGGTACATGTCTCTTTGGCTTTGAGTTAGAAGAGTTCTAGCAAGAGAAAGATTGTGTGCTTTAAAATATTTTTAATGTTAGAATTAAATTAGATACTTCGTATTCTCATTAGATTGAACAAAGTTGGAAGTTGCTGATAATGCTAAATATTACAAATTTTATAGCATAGATATGATACTTTTCCAAGAATAAGAGAAAATGTGATACAATTATTACAGTAACAATTTAAGATCTCAAAATTTGTTTTGAGAACAACAAATTGGGATTTTTTTTTTAAAAGAAAATAAAACTGCATCATCTTGTAATAATCATCCATGATCATTGATCTTTATTAATGATTGTCAAGCTCATTTTTTCCCTTGGCTCTCTAATCTGTCTCTTAATATCCTTACTCCCATGTACCTGCAATGTTAACATATCATTAGTATACTACTCTTAATAACATGATGATATTATTTGTATGTAATTAGTGAATTAATATTAAATTACCTTCCAAGCATCATAACAGTAGCCTGAGGATTAGTCCCAGGGGAGTAATAAAAGGTTGATCCATCAATCACTCGTAATGAATCAATTCCGATAACCTTATAATCCGAATCCACTACTCTTCCAACCAGACAACCTCCATGGTAATGCCAGATAGTCATGACTGTGTCCTTGCAGAACTGCTCGAGCGAGGTTGATACGTTGGCGTGGTGAGGCAGCAAGTTTACAGGGGTGCTAGCAGTCATATTGAGGAGTGTATGAACTGATATACCTTGATACTTGAACTTAGAAAATGGTTGAGATTCTATTACTTTTTCAATGGTTTGGAGCCCTTGCACACACCTTTGTAGGTCCTCGGGTTCTTGGAAGTAGTTGAAGGTTACTGATGGGTTGTCGTTTGGGTTGAGACTTTGAAGCTCGAGGTGACCTGTTGATATTGGACCCATTATTTTTTCGAGTATGAACCCGCCTTGGAAGGCTATGTCTGGTAGGTTGGACATTTGCTCTATGGCCTCGGCTAATGCCTCTGGGGTTCTTTGCTTTGGTGGTACTACTGATAGTTGACCAATCTGTAAAATGTAACACGTCATAATAACAATGTTAGGTAAAACTTGATTAGTTTTTGTATTTAGATATAGAATATATCGCGTACCTTTGGAGAGAGCATGCCAAAGTCTCTAGGATGGGTGTTGCTGCCACCAAAGTTCTCGCCGCTAGCAGCCTCAATGTAGCTGCCAAAGGGGGTGATGCCAACGACTTGGATGAGGGAGACCTCCACAGGAAGAGGAGAAGGGATGTAAATTGCATTCATTGGATTGTCTCTCATACCCTGCCCAACCATGGGCTGATCCAAAACTAGGCTAATATTGTAGGACTTAAGATGATCTGCTGGGCCAACTCCACTAAGCATTAGCAATTGTGGACTTCCTAATGCTCCAGCTGAAATTATAACTTCACTTTTAGACCCGGACTTTAAGTAGGCCGTGTGTCGTACCCCTTGTGCATCCACAAATCGCACCCCGTGGGCTTGTGGCCTCGCCACCCCTATCCATCCATCGTTAAAATATTTTGTCGAGAAAATACATTTAGGAATTACATACTAAAAATAAATAACTATGTTCTTAAATTAGCACATTGACAAGCGTGAAAAAAAATGACATTATATTTCGTACCTTTTGTTTTAAACAAGATCTTGTGGACAGTAGCATGTAAGAGCACATTAATTCCTTGGGGATTGGCATAGCCCAACAAATTAGCCGCAGTATGCCTATTACCATCTCTATCAAAGATGGTCCCACCAACTTTAGTCCCATTAATATGATCATAAGTGAACCCATTATTAGGGACTATTCCAGCTTGTAGTAGACCATCCCTAACGGCTGTTTGCCATTCCCTCATTGGGGGCTCAAACGCCACCACGTCCTCAACCCAGTGGTACGACTCGTTTACAAGACGTGAGTCCCACCCCACGTCTCGTACATAGCCGGGTCCTGCACGGGTGTAGAACCCGGCATTGAGGCAGGACCCGCCCCCTAGGACACGGGCCCTTGCATTAATAACCCCGTCCTCAGATATAAATCGTTGGGACGGGGAAGTTGGGGAGAGGTCCGAGAGGGCGGACCCAAATGAGGAGAGTAGGGTTATGTTCGAGTTTCCATACGGTGAGCCCCCTCGCTCTAGGAGTAACACGGTCGCGTTATGAGATAACGTTGCAGCTAAGGGACACCCGGCCGTCCCGCCCCCAACAATTATGTAGTCGTAATAGGAGGTTGTTGGTGCTGTTGTTGCATTATGGACAAAGCTATAGTTGGGAGCTGCCACCAAAATCACGTCCAAAAAAATTTAAAATGTCAATAAGATGTTGCATTTGGGTTCATAATGTTTAGCGTTACATGATTACACCATTTTATATTTATATGTACATGTATAATGAATTAGACTAATTCTGCCTCTTGCTATAAAAAAAATATAAAATAAAAATAAAAAAAAGGTAACATGATTCCTTTGAAAAGCTTGGATATCATTTAATGCTATTACTAGTTTTACATTATGCAAAGAACCTTACTAAAGTCGTTCTAAATCTTCTAACTGCTTTTGGCTACACTAATTACAAATTAAAAGGCTAGTATACTTATGTAAAGTGGTTGAGTTCTTCATTATAAAAGACAATATGTTTCAAAAAAAGTTGCAATGTCAACTAAATTTTAAATGGTGTACGCTTGTTTATAGGTCATACTCGTGCAAATGGGAGAGAGGAGCATTAAGGCAACCTTCAAGACTGTACTAATACTTATAGTAGAGTATTATTGTGTTTTACAATTTAAGTTTGGTCATCCATATATGGAATCTAAGGTTCAAATCTCAATTAAATCTGTATAGCTTCGTGTGTTAGACTAACTTTTTATTACTTTGTACTCAATATATGTATTAATAAAACTTAATACAATGTAAAAAAAATTGATTTTGTGTACTAATGTACTCTATGTACAAGTAGAAAAGATAAACGGGTAATATTTAGAATTTCCCAATATAAATGGTAAATCTTGATCTTGTTAAGAAAAAGGAAAAAAAAAGAGTAAAGTTCAATTTGTGGAGTATAATCTTCCTAATTGACCTAATCCACATTATTAAAATTAAAAAATTAAAAAATAAGATAAGTCAATAAGCACGTACTTTAATTATATTAAGCTCCTTTAACACTTCAACTAAAGTGAAACCCTTATTATTAATTAGAGAATTAGTTTACTACTTCATCTTTACAGTTAGTTCCTAAATTGACGGGGATTATCTTATATAGAAACAGAGAGAATAAACAGACTATAACGTGCATGCATGTACATTCAAAAAGCTAGTTAATTAGGAGAAAAAGAATAAAAATTACCTTTATCAGAAGAAGAAAGGCCATGAAAGAAGAAAGAAGCAGCAACCAACACTCTCCACCACCCAATTAGCCTTCCAACTGACTTACTCATTTTTGTTAAAATCTTTTCAAGCAACTTTATCTATAATAGTAACACTCGAAATCAACTAACAAGAATTAGAAGTTTTTAGTGTATATTACTTAAATTGCATGACTAATAACTGAACTTATTATATACTACGAGAAGAATACACTATGAATAAAATATAACTAGACAGTCCAAATATAGTAACTAATTAACGATCAATTTGGACGCCTAAAAATACTACCCCACTACAAAGATGATACAAAATATATATAAATATATATACCAAAGTTTGTAAAACCCTCCCAAAAATTTAAGGCAAATATTTCGAAACTATATTATAACACTTGTAATTTAGAAAAAAATTCACAACATATTTATGCGTGAATATATAAAATATTTTTAGTAAGTGTGACAACTTACACAACGTGGAGTATATGGATACCGATCGAATTTCAAGGTTTTTTTTTTTTTTTTTTCTTGGGGGGGGGAGGTGAGATAGAGAGAGTAGAATTAGCAAAATATTTGAACAAACATACACACCCCCTCTCTCTTTTTGTCCCTCTCAAAGAGTCACAATTTTAGAGGTTGATAGGAGAGAGAGAAAGAGCAATGCTTAATGCTTAGGTGGTGGATTAAAATTGATTGTTGCAACTAATTTTGGAGACATTAATTGTTAAGTTTGTACTTGGTAGTTTAGGTTTGAGTACAAGGTATCTATAATAAATATTTTACTACTCAAGTATTTGACACTGAGAAAGTACAAATTTTGCAGTGTACTTAAATTGGGTTAACTTTATGTTGCAACATAAGAGATAGATTTAGAAGTAAATCTCTATTTTGTTTTCAAGCAACATTAACATCTAACACCATGAATAACTGACGCAGTGGTAAGAGAAATTGATCATGTAATGAGATGAAAAATAATGACAGAGTATGTAAATATCTTTCAGCGATAAATATATGCTATATAGATTCAATAATTGACTACTTAATCAGTTAGTTAATGAAGGTCAAAAATCTATTTTGAAAAGACATCATTTCTTATCATGTTTAGATAATCTATCGACCTATTTGAGTTGTTCAACGTTTAAAACTTGTTCCTCATGAATGAACGTGAGATCTCTCTTGAATAGGATGTCTAACCCGAGGTTTGTATTTATATCCAACCCAAAAACAAGGGTGAAGAAAACCATCTATATCATTGTCATCTTTGATCAATCTAACATTTTCTTTCTTCTTTAGTCTTTTCTTTGCCTCCTCTAGAGTCATCACAAATGATTATATTCGATCACACAATGACACAAAGGGCATAACTAAATATGAGTTATTGGCCACAAATATGGAAATGTTAATATGTTATACATACTGTAATATGCTTAAAGTCAGTTTTTATAATTTTGCTGCCAAATTAGGTATATTTATATGTTATTAATTGTGATGAATTTTGGTGAATTAATTGTTGGAAATGGATGTATATGAGCACGATATTCACAAATTTTATAGTTGCTGGCGTTACAAATAGGCATGTCAAGAAACTCTCATGGAGTGGATAACCCCAACTAACTTTATTACTCATTTATGAATTATGCCAAAACTGTACCTAAATTTGGATCAACTCTTCATAACTCGATTCCAACCAATTCAAATAAATTTTTTTGATTGAAATTTTCTAGTAAATCAACACCACTCAAATCAAATTATAAAAAAAAAAAAAAAAAAAAATCAAATTAACGTGCATTATAAAATATACCAAACTATAAACAAAAGAAACAATTTAATTGTGAGACAATATTTATGTGTGTTATGAACCAAACTAAAGTTAGCTTTCTATTGAAAGAGAAAGTGTAAAGTTTTGAGCGTATGATAGAATTTTCTTCCCTTTTTTATTGCCTCATTTGTTATCGGGAATAACACATTTATTTTCCCTTTCTGATTGCGTCATTTTATTTGTTTTTGGGAGTAATAAAATATACGTAGTTTTACCTCTGTTACAAAATAGTTGCATCAATATACGTTCGACACTAAAAAAAAATAGGTACTTCGAGTACATTTGCTAGACAACCACGAGTACACACAAATGCTTTTCTACTAAACTAGCACTGGTTTCAACCATCAGGCCCATATTTATCACTAAGCTGTCGAGACAGAGGACAATAGAGTTCTAGATTAACCACTAAACAGAACATGAAGTGTACAGCCTCAAAAAGACTGTTCTTCCCCAATTTCGTACAAACAATTGATTTTAAAATAAATCAATACATTGATTCTGTGCTACATAACTAACATCACATTTCAAGTATTGGAAACTTGCACGATTTACACATGTACGAGTTATCAAGAATATGCGTATTCACCCCAATTTCCCACGGTACTATTAAGTACTCATCACTGTTATCAAATATTGGAAAATTTCATGTAATTAAATTTCAAAAAAGCTGCACAGAAATCATGCAGAAAGTGGCGAATTACAAACATTATTACTGCCCACAGCAAACCACCTCAAGTATTTAGCTAATTGAGGGCAAACTAACAAATAGGCCTATCTTGCCCTACAATATACAGCAAGAACTGAGAAAAATCAAAATTTTAAATACCACCAAAAAATTTGAGAGTTAGGAACAGATGCAGAAGATGCTTAGGACTGTAATAATCTAGTGCTACTGAAAAGACCGATCAGTACAGGGAGTTGTAGGTGTAGCAAGTAGCAACTATGCAGCCAATGCAGATGAATAAAGAAGGAAGAAGAGTCAAATTCAATAGAGTACTTTGACCCAAGAGCCCGATCAGGGTGATTGTGCCATCGGCAACCACTCTTGCCAGAGTTCCAGCTTCCGTTGATAATAATCCACCATTGTATGTTCCACGTGAGAGTCTTGATGACATAACCCGAGAGAGGAGTGACAGGTTGACCCCTAAAGATCCAAAGTTTATTGAGTTTCAAGAGAAAAGCCATGAAAGTTTATAAATATAATTAAATCAAAAATAAAGGCAGATAAAAGCAATTGTTAGGGAGAAAGAGCTTGCAATGATTCATCAAAATATTAACTTATCAGGTTATTCTACCTCCGTCCAGTATAAAAGACTTGCAAAAATTAAGCAACAAGAGAGGATACATCTTAATCAATAAAAAGCTATACAAATTCTTAAAGTCTAGATGACTAAATCCTGTTTCTAAGTGGTAATTAACAAGAACAACAGGGAATGATTAGTAACCAAATAATGCCAATTGTAAAATGAAGCTTGTATTTCAACATTTTAGGAAATTAAAAGCAGTCAGCATTAATATGAGAGGTCCCCAATTCTCCATTTAAGCCAAAGTTAAGGCTGTCTCTACCACCATAAAAATTTCACAAAAAGACAACTTTTAATGACTGCCAAATGATTTTGCAATATGCTTCCAATTTATCAGAAAATGACTATCTAATCTACTACGGAGTACTTCGTACTAGTTTATGAAATATTTACAGCTGTTCATTCTAAGGCATATCAAGCTGACCGAATATACTGATGCCTAAGGTCTAACAAAATAAATTTGTTTAAAATCGTATAATTTTAAGCTACATGCAGATTATTGTGCGTTCATTAGTAGGAGTATCATTTACCAAGGTTAACTCTCCTTGTTCAGTTAAAATCCTACATGCATCTCATAGCTCAACATCAAGCATACAATACCCTCCTAATTTCCTTAAACAAAAGACAAATTATATCAGGAGAGAAAATGTTAATACTACCAAACCATTAAATCACAAAATAGACTACTCTCAGGGTTCAGGAACAAAAAAAAAAAAAAAAAAAAAAAAAAAAATGTGACATATATAGCAGTAATCCCTTGGCTGTTTGCTTTATTAGATCCCTCCTAAATCTATAAGGTTCCACATGGATGCTGGTCAGTTATGCCAACTCTCCGTTCCAGTACAGTAAACTTAAAATTCAGGAAACTAATTGAAATTACAGTTTACTGTATGGATATATGTAGTAATAAGAAACCTTACCCTCAAGAACTTCAGCAGAGACAAACATGATCAAGCCTGAACAGACATATTGGGGCACAGTATACGGAATTATTAAGTTGAAGCTTAGCACGATGCCAATGCAAACCATAATCTCAGACGCCAATAAAATTTGCCTGCAACCAGATACAAGTGTCAAAATATAAAAAAAAAAATCAGCTACTACTGGCAAACAGGAATAGCTTATCAATAAGACAGCTAACTTGCTCCAAACTTCTTTCGATCTTAACTTCCTTTAAAAGGTAATTTTAATTTAAAGTCAATGTGCTAATAGAAAAATCTTTTTAAGCTATTGAACAATTTGCGATACAAAGGAACACCTAAGAAAAGCTGCCAGTTGAAGTGGTGACTTTATTTATTAATCTCAATTTTATCCACTCTTTTAAATCCTCCTTGGGCAACAAAATTTGACAGCTTGAACACACTAAATTTTATGTGCTCCCATTGGAAGACATCATATTTTTATACCAAATTATGAGGATAATCAAGAACAATTACCTCTCCTGAAACATGTTACTGATGTAGCTCCCAACAATAATATTCACGGGAAGTACTGTCAGTCCAAGGCAGGCAAGGAAAATAGACACTGAGCTTGTAGACCAACTAAAGTAGTATGTCGTAACAACACTAGATTCTGAAAGTAATATCTCCATTGCATACTTAAGCATAAAATAAATCAATAATTGGACCTGAAAACATCAGAAAGGAAAATGCAAAGTCAGTAACAGAAAAACTTTAAGACAGATGATTGTTGTTACAGTTTCTATATACTCCACCCATTCATATAAATAGACAATTTACCATTGATCATGTAATCCTAGAATATTTTTACGAAAACATATAATATATATATAAAAATAACAAAAACTTGACGAAAACGTCCTACCATGATCTCTTTCGTTAGGAAAGTAGAATGTAACGAAAGGAGATGATGGCGAAACCAATCAAGCACAAAATGCTTCTTAAAAGAGCTACAGAATTCAAAGACTTAATAATATTTTCATGGAGATTTAAACAATGAATCAACAAGGATTGAGATAAATTATTATAATAAAAAAAAACTCTGTAACTAAAATAGAAATTTCATCCCTTCATATTTGTTTTCTCATATAATCATGATGGTCACAAACAGGGGTAAACAGGTAATCAAATGGACTCAAAAAATCTTTATTTTCTTCCTGAATGTAGAGATCACCCAGAAAAGAAACAAATAAAAGGAATTGTGAATTGTGATATTGTCAACCCCCATATCAGAAACAGAAGCTTCCTATATTACTGTGTTTAACTAGTTCCTATATGGCTTCCTGAATCCTGAAGGTGGAACATTAGATAACACTGTAACTTATATTTCTATGTTAAATGTGCAATAAAAAAATATATTAGATGTTACAGATGCCTGTCTTATATAAAGACATATCTAGCCATTATATCTACCAGTAAAAGGCTTCTGGGATGTTTGACCATCACCATAATAACCGAAGAACCAAATTTCTTCAACTTAGAATGAAATACACTTCAAGGCACATTTCTACTCAGCAATCAAATCACAAGCAAAACTCTATTTCTATCATCAGCACTTGCAGTGAGAAAGTTCTAAAGATTTTTGGCCCAGTATTTGCTATTTTTTTTTAGTCTTGATGACAAAAATTTTAATCATCTTTAGCCGGTTGACCCAGCTATAAGCTTATAATCAATATCAGAATGCTTTTCCTTTAGTTAACAGCACAAAGACCTAGGCCTACCCAACCAGATTATAACTGTAAATGCCTTTAATTTAAACATGAAACCTGGAGGACTAAAAGCAATGTGATGTTGACAAATTGATATATGCTACTGAATTTGCATTAATCAGCTCATTAGCACTATCAAAGATTATACCAATTACCAAGTAAAGTGAGTTACATATCATAATTTCAGTATTCAGTAGTCAAGTCATCCATGAGGACCATGAAAATATCATGTTCCAGCAACTGTCTCCACTAAATAAAACACAGTCCAAGCTGAACACTGTACACTGTATGGCAAAGGTATACAAGTTCTGGTAACCATTTGATTGCATACCTTAATAGAAGGTGTGAGCAATCTGTAAGCAGCTGCAATTGAAGTGACTGGCTCACGGGAATCTTCAGGAGCTTCTTCACTCTCATCTGCATCATTATCACCATTATCATCATCATCCCGTACCTTTTCTTCTGAATTTCCTCCATTCTGTTCTGATGTCAAAAGCAAAGGTTGCTTAACACCTCTCTCCATAACATCACTCTGCTTTGTTTCTGTCAAAGGAAATGGCTTGGCTGCTTAATACTTTAACTTTCTCAACAATATAAAAGTACAATATCATAATAATATAAATGCAGTCATAAGAACCAACCAGCAGATACATAGCTCCAACGTAGTTCTATTTCAGCTAGGGAAAACTACTATTTTATCCAAATTAAGGAATAGTAATAATGTGAAAAAAATTAAAGAAAAAAAATTGAGAATATATGCTCTCTTAGCAACGGAGTTCCCATTACAGTTCTCATTGGTATTTGAATTTAATGTTAATTTCACACACTGCCAAGTCTAGTCAATGAAACAGGGGAGTTTCAAATATAGAAAAGGAAACCAACAAGAATGGCATCATAATATTTTCCATATAAAAACAATGATGTCTAGTCACTAGTTCAGCATCATCAAACTACACAGCTCAAGGCAACCCATCAGCAACTACAATTTTGCAGGATTCAAACCAATTATCATAATTCTCTAGAGTCTATAGTGATTTTCTTTCTAATTCGTCCCTGAGTCCTATAAAAAGCATACCTGTTGTAGATTGTTGTTCCACATGGTCGTCCTCGTGTGCAGGTTCTTTAAATGCAATCCACAGCCAAACTAAATAGAGTAGCCAGGCGACTGCCATAATCCAACCAGGCAGAGTATCCTGGTTGAAGGTCCAGTTAAAAAGCTTGAAATTTGTTTGAAGTAAGCCAGCAAGAGCAGGACCACATGCCATTCCAAGAGCACTTGCACTGACGAAACCAGCTGATGCTTGCATTCTAATCTTAAGAGGCACACAATCACTGATGTAGCGCCGGTTAACTGCTCTAGCAGAACCCAATCTGAAAAATAAATAAGTTTGCTAAATCATTCAAATCGTTGTTCCCAACAAAAGACACTTGCCAACACAGAAAGCAATAATACGTATAACAAATGCAGAATAAGCCATTATTCTGGTAATATCCAAGTAGAGAGACAATCTCAACATACCCACAGAAAATACGACCAATCAAGAGAATCCATATAGAGTTGAAATCATAAGCCATTGCATACATGACGTTTCCCACAAAAAGAACGATGCTGCTGAATACAAGAGGTCTGAAGTATGATCTGTTAGACCAGGCACTAAAATACACAGAAGAAAAGACTTGTGCAATAGCCATTGCCCCAATAACAATACCACAGACGGTTGCAGCAGCTCCAAGGCTCATGGAGTAGTCATCGGCAGTTGGAACAATAATATATGTATTGATCATATATAAAAACGTGTTCGCTAAGTTCAAAATAAGTGACATATAATTGTATCTTTTGTCATCTATTTGCTCCTCAACTGGACTTGGTAATATCTCCTCCTGCATGATAAGGGCATGTTGTGCCATGAAGTGAAGGAAATTCGTTGAGTAGCCCAACCTATCTACAGCTGATTTAATCGAATCAATTACAGGATCCTGCATAACATTTTAGTGAATTAGCAAGGAATGCTTAACAGATTGAAATAGCAGAAGCATTCAATTTAGCCAAAAATTAAAAAGCAACCTGAAGGGGAAAAGCGGGCTGATCATAAATTGAAGCATAGCTTCCTTGACGCTCCTGCAGGTCTCCAAGATTGCGAGTAATAGCTCCCACTACTGCTCCTATTCCCTGCTCGTAATGAAAAATCATGTAAGTAAAAAATGCTCAAATTAAGATCCCCGTGTGATTTGAAGACTGACATAAAAGTTTTTATCAGACTTAGTAAACTCACCACATGCTTGAACACTTGCTGGAGCTGGGAATAAGGATGATTAGCACGTGTTTTGACATAGTAATCAGTGAAACTATATCCAAATCGTTTATCAAACTTCTTAAGAATCTTACGAAGACCTATAGCATTAATCTCAACAAAGTAAAGAAGCTTTAATAGATCCAGCCCAACTTCTCTATATGCTTCCCGTAATTGACATATCGTTGCTATGTCAGACTGTTGATCAGGAGAGTTATGCTGCTCACCAAGCTTGGCCAACCTCCCAGCGAGTAGCCCTTGTTGTTCCAAAAGGAAAAGGACAATTTTTTCGATCTACACATCACATCATAGTATATGATGATATTACTACTGGAGTTCAAATTGAAACTCAACCATCAATCTAAGAACAATCAAAAACATTATTTCCTTACCTGAATATCTAGCATTCTTGAGAAGTCTTTCAACACCTGTCGTTTGTCCAATGTTCCATTCTTTATATGCTGAGCATATTGCTTGACTTTCTTCTTCATTAATTTGTAGTCAATATAATACCTGAAACAAATAGTACACCCTCAAATAGATAAAAATCTACTAGAACAGAAGTAGCTAAATGACCATCAACATTGGCACGACAACAAAATAAGGCGTCAAACATCATGCCCATATAGAATCAGTAATGCAACCAAATACCTTCCACTGATTGTGTCATTGTGTGTCTACATCATAAAATCGATGTGAAAAATGCAATAAAAATTGTAATTAGATTCCATACTTTAGTTGCACAAAGTAGCACCTCTGTGTCTGTAAAACACCTGAACAAAAGTTTCATTCATCATAATACTCATGGTTTCAAATCTTGAATAAGGTCGTGATAGCAGTAACGGTCATAGAACCACTTTTGTGGATAATGCGGATAGTTTGCGGCCTAACATCTCAGTCTTGGTAAGTTCAAAAACCTTTAGAAGGCGTTAGACGCAAAATACTATGACACTAACGGCCCCAGCACAAGTATATCATACCTGATACCACAAATCTCTTTCTCATTCTGCAGCTAATACATATACCATGTTTTTAAGGAGAAAAAAAAAGCTAATACATATATATAACATAAGTTCCTGACTTTTACTAAAGTCGTAATCTTCTTTTGCATCTTTTCATGAGAGTTAATTTAACAATGGTTTTAACTTCAACAACACCATCCAAAAAAAAAAAAAAACTAATCATTCAGTGAATATATTTCTTGTTAGTATTTACATTCCTTGGCTATCCTTGCCTCTTATTTTACCATTTAGAAGTGTTATATCACTCTGATCAGACAGCAAATTGCAACACATAAAGTAATTTCTTTGTAGGATTCAAAAACTACAAGCTATACTTATCAAGAATTAGAAAACTAGAAACACAAAAGTATAGCAATGTTAAAAAAAGCCGAAAATTCGAATCACAAACGTAACATACCCTTCCCATTCTTGAAGTTGCCTTTCTTTTAACTTCTTCCCAAAAGCAACCATCGTGAATGATCTGATAAACAGCAAAAGATACAATCGATCAGAACGTTTGGTAAAATGCAAATACAAACCAGCTACTTTCAAAACTCTACAAATATACCAAATGTAAAGATGTTATTGGCTGCTAAACTACTGACCAAATCATAAACACCTTTGCTCCCTTAATGACGCAGCCTAATAGAGAGATGATAACTTTACACTCTCACTAATTAAACTAAAAACTGTTTTTGTAAATTAATGCCACATCTCTCACCATTTTAAATCATGTCTTACCCTGAATCTGTCAATTGTCAACAACTTAGTTGCCATGCATCATTAAGTAACTATGTCAATTGAGATTAGGCACCATTATCTTCAACTGGTTGAAAACATCATAAAATGCTTAAAATATAACAGCAAAAACACATTTTTTATTCTTTTCAATAAATTTTTTCTTGTTTTTGGGGTGAAGAGGTCTCCAAATATGTCCATCAAAGTTTCGTTGAATTCGCCACGAATGAAAGTATCCTCATCAAGTCCATCCTTTTAACTTCTTATCAATATACTAACAATCATCACAAAAATATGAAAATTGACTGTTCTTCAACGAATATAATGACGAAATCTCATAATTTTCATCAATGCCTACGTAATCATATACCCCCCATCCCCTTATCAAACAAAACACGGCAACCCATTCTGATGTCCCATCTCTTCAAAAGATCCGTTCTCCCCAGAATATATTAATATAACAGAACAACCCCAAAAATAGACAACTGGAAGTTGTAGCAAATTTCTTTACAATCAATAACCCAATTATTCAATCAATTCAAATTTACATACAACAACTTAATTAGAATTACCAATTTATGGTAGTGTAATATACGGAAAATGATATACGTAGCCCTTTTAAAACTGAAACACTCGTACGAACACACCTGATTTTGTCATAAATTCCTAAATTAATAATTCAACAACAATAAAGCTACCACGATCATATAAACAAACAATCGCAATAAATTCAACTACTATCAGACGAGTCCGAACTGAGCAAGAATAATTCAGCTCTTCATTTCCAATCAAATCAATAATTTAATAAACCTTTAAAATTCAATATAAAAAACAGTCATATTCGACTAATCAAAACCACAAAAATACAAATAATCATTATAAAATCAATAATTAATAAATAATTAAATAAAAAACAGGCAATTGTCACGCCATTAATACACTGAACATGCAATTATAAAGAAGAACAAGCAATTTATCAATTACAAAAATCAAGTTGACATTAAAAAAAAATCAATTGAAAAATAGAAAACAAAATTAAACCTGAAGAAAACGAATCGAGAAGCGTCGTAATTAGATGAGCATCAACAAACAGAGATTTGCGATGAAATTTTGAAAAAATCAGCAGAATTTGCGGCAAATTCGAGGAGAGAGAAAGTGAAAAAGAAGACGGCGATTAAAAAAAGTGGATGTGTTAATTCGTCGCTTTATTTCTGTTGCTTTTTTATAGTGAGTAGTACTACTTCCGTATCAATCATGTAACAGAAAAAGAGGAGAGAGAAAATTGGAGAAGCTGCCGCCAAGATTAGTACTACTAATACTATTTTTTTTTTTTTTTTTTTTTTTTGAAAAGTTTATTTAATGAAAGTTGCTAAAGTTCTATAAATAGACATTTTTGGAGTATATAGTATACTACGTATTTGTGAGTTATGATCATATAAGGTGTGATGAGAGTGAGGCCATGTTATGGTATTCAAAGCTTAATACATGTGGATCTTGTACAATTTTCTTATTGTTTGATTTTATTTATTTTGGTGATTTCATATGATTTGATCTAGTGTTTATTGAATTTTAAATTTGAATTATTTAAATCTATATTAAAGGTGTAATTAAATGAATGTTTTTACAACTATGAGTTTGGCATGGATGCGAAAAATCTTTATTATTTGATTGAGAATCGAGATTGTAAGCCCGTGCGATGCACGGTTTTTTAATTTCTAATTATTTGTAAAAATAATATAAATCCTAATGTAAAAGATAATATAAAATATAATTTTGTTTTTTTTTTATAATTTAAATCTTAAATTACTATTTTTTATTTTCAATTCTCAAATTTCATTTGTATAATTTCAATTCTCAAACTAGATGTAAACCCGTGCGATGCATGGTTTTTTAAATATTTTATTTTGTATATTTTTTTTTGTAATTTCTTAATATATTTTTTTTTTATTTTCTATTCTATTATTTTAACATTAATTTAAGGTAAAATATTTTGTTAAGTTTTATATTATTCTTATTCAAATTTTACGTATATAGAACTTGAATATATAAATTGAAATAAATATTATCTCATTCATCGGATAGTTAGATAAAATCATTAAATCAAAATATATTTTTTAATTTCTAATCATTTGTTAAAATAATATAAATTCTAATGTAAAAGATAATATAAAAGATAATTTTTGTTTTTTTCATAATTTAAATATTACTATTTTTTGTTTTCAATTCTCAAATTTCATTTGTTAAATTTTTCTTAAATGGCGGCTGAATATTAAAATTCTAAATTAATTATAAATCTAATTTTTCATTGGTCGAAATATTACTTTTGCTTATGTGGCATGCAATGCACGAATTTTTATATACATTTTGTATATAAATATTTTTGTGGTGATCTCTTAATTTTTTTCTTGCATTATAAGTTTTAAAATTTTGTATGAAAGTATCATATCATCATATATTTACATAAAACCATTAACATCAAATGATAGTTTATATTTTTTAAAAATCAAAATATAATTTTTATTTTTTTAAATAATATAAATCCTAATATCTAAAGATAATTTTTAGTTTTGTAACAAATAAAAATGATAAAATTTAGTGTTCTTAAATAATTAAAATCCTAATAAATTACTATTCGTCGTTTTTACCTAAGTGGCAAAAATTTAAAATTTCATTCGTCACTTTTGTTTAGGTGGCGAGTGATTTTTTTAATTCTAAAATAAAATAAAAATCTAATTTTTGATTGATCGAAAATATACCTTTTCTTATGTGGCGCTCCCAATGCTCTCCAAAAATGCCTACTTTATTTATATATATTAGATTAGATTAGATTTGAATCTAAAATTATATCAATCGAGGATGTGTGAAAAATTAACCTGATTCGACTTAATTCGATCAATTTGGAAGTAACCACGTTTAAATTTAAATTTGTACAAGCACAATGATTTAGCTTTAGCATAACTCAAACTTAAACTAGACCCAAATCAACTTAACCCAAAAGTGAATGCCTCAAATTTCAATCAATATGGGCACAATGATTTACCATTACTCAACCCGAACTAAGTCTGACCCAACTGAATTCGACCTAGTTATTCGAATTGACACCTCTATGTACGAGAGTTACACGCGCCGATATATGGTTCAATAACTAAAAAACGAATGGAATTACCTTGAGATATATCCCCCCTCCAAAAAAATGATTTTTATAGGTAAAATAACACTCTTTACAAGATATTATTCACCCTAATCTCTCATTATTTATAAAGCTAATCAATTTAAATTTATAAAATGATAATTATACGTATAATATATAAATATAAATGGTGTATTGTGTGCATAAAACAAAATAAAGATAGCAATCTGAGGTGATGGAGTATTGACATCGCTTCTACCTTGCAAATCTTAAGGACTAAGAATTAAATTTCATGGAACTCATTTGAGGGATTTCCCTGATCTCATCCCCTCGAATGGGACCCTTCTTCTTACCAGAAGGGAGGGAAATATTAAAGATCAAACCCTAGAGATAAAATGGTGCCGATTGGAATCAGCTCCATGATTCCGTGTTTCATGTCAATTCTTTAAGATTCCAATGGGTTAAGTGTTGGAGTGGGACACTAAGCTGCCTGAGCATGCATGAATGCAGCACCCAATTATCAATTATTTAGTGGCTACAACATGTGCCATTTTGCAAGCAGTGAAAGGACCATCTCATTACTATGACAGAAGACAAACTTTGCCCTCATCTAATTTAATTTGAGACATACTTACCAAAAAAAATGGTTTGATTCAATTAATTATATTCTTAACTTACCACTTGTTTGGGTCCAATTTAGTCCAATTGGGCCTGGTCACTGAATGATCCAATTAAAAGCCCAAGGTTAAGGTTCAACTCTCCAAATGTGCTGAAGTCAAAAATCAACATCCTCAAAGCCATGTCAAGGTCAGTCAACGGCCCAATCAGCTTGGCCCAGCCCAACTGACTTCCGGGCCCAATCCGCCTCCTTCATTAGCCAAGGTATAAAAGCCAACAATTTGGTCAATTCTTGGTAAGACAATAAAGCCTCAAGCAACTAAACTCTTGCACAGCTTTCTCTCTCTAATATACTGACTTAAGCATCGGAGGGGCCTTCCTCGGCGTCCCCCCCGAGGCTAGTTTACGTGTATTTGTTGTGCAGGAAACCCTCGGCTCCTGCGTCGTTCGGACCGAGACCAAGTTCCCTCAAGATAAAAGGATCTTCCGAGATTCGATTGTTTTCATCCGAAACAATTTGGCGCCGTCTGTGGGGAACGCTACTAAATTTCGCGTCAGTCATCAAACACTCCGGCAGTCGCCATGACTAAGAGTGGAAAG
This sequence comes from Chenopodium quinoa, assembly GCF_001683475.1. Classification (NCBI taxonomy): domain Eukaryota; kingdom Viridiplantae; phylum Streptophyta; class Magnoliopsida; order Caryophyllales; family Amaranthaceae; genus Chenopodium; species Chenopodium quinoa. The sequence continues at coordinate 1,684,918 of NW_018744693.1, read as the reverse complement.
AGTTCCAAGAAGGCTAAGAAGGGAGGAGGCCGGATTACGGTGAGGGAACGCCAGCCGGTTTATCCCTCCCCGGTGCAAGCCTCTTCCGAATCGGAGGCCCCCATTTCTCCGGAAAGGGAAGCCTCAAGAGGTCCTAGCCTCCAGGAGGAGAACACCTCGCACCACACTCGGCAGCCGGGGCCATCCCCGAGACCGAGTGGCTCAGGAGCGAGGAACTCCCCGCCGCGCCATAGCGTGCAATCCAGGTCACATCCGCGGGAGACTCCTCCCTCCGGACCCTCCACCGAGGAAGTGGCCAGAGCAGTGGCCATCTGCATGGAGTTCCTTAAAGCTCAAGGGGCTCCAATCCAGATGCCTGATGATCACCAGCCGAGAAACCTGAAAAGGAGGATCGGTCAGGATGATGGTGGACAAGTTCCACCACATAGACAACTCGGCCAGAGGTGGCGAGGGGACACCCGAAACTCCAGTAAGGAGAGGAGGAGGAACCCTCAACCCTCTGACCACTCTGAAGCTCAGAATTCCATGGGGCCCTCCAAGGACCCGGAATTCGCCCGCCAAAGCGTTCACGAACGCTTGGGTTCGAGGGAGGTGAGTGTGCATAGCCGCCTCACCTTCCCAGAGGATACCGGACCCCACCCAACCTTGTCTCAGCCGGGGACGAAAACCACTTCCACCTCTGAGAGAGGAGGGAGCGAGGTCCCTGAGGCCGGGTACAAGGGGAAGGCGGTCATGGTTCCATCGAACTCGCCCTTCCAGAAGTGGATTCTGGAAGAGCATGTGCCAACGGTCAAAATCCCGGCACATATTACTTACGATGGTACCTCAGATCCTAAGGATCACATTGCCTCTTACGAGGGGCACATGTATCTGAACCCGAGGTCTGAGGCTACCTGGTGTAAATACTTTCCTACGACCCTCAAAGGTGTTGCCCAGTCCTGGATCACCAAAGGGCTCAAGGAAGGCTCCATAACCGGTTGGAACGACCTCTCCAACAAGTTCAAGAGCAAATTCTCTACGGCCAACCGCCGAGAGAAGACCACTGCAGAGCTAATGAGTCTGCAGCAGGCGGAGGACGAGAGCCTCCGCGACTATCTGACTCGCTTCAGCAACGAGTCATCCGGAATCACAAGCCTGGATCAAGGCCTGGCCGTGTTCGCGCTACGGAACGGCCTCCAAGCTGGAAAGTTCCTGGACTTCATGGTCATGCATCCCCCGCAGACCCTGGAGGAAGCCTTGGAAGCATCGGATAGGTTCATCCGAGCCGAGGAGTGGAACAGATCCAGGTCTCAGTCTCGTCCGAGAATTGAGAAGCCGAAAGGGCAGCAGCCCGAAGTCTCGGCGCAGAGGAAAGGGAAGGCTAAGGCCTCAGAACCGTCCTCTGCTGCCGAGCCGAAGAAGGAAAGAAGCCTTGGAAGCATCGGATAGGTTCATCCGAGCCGAGGAGTGGAACAGATCCAGGTCTCAGTCTCGTCCGAGAATTGACAAGCCGAAAGGGCAGCAGCCCGAAGTCTCGGCGCAGAGGAAAGGGAAGGCTAAGGCCTCAGAACCGTCCTCTGCTGCCGAGCCGAAGAAGGAAAGACACTTTCCCTACACGGGAAGGTACGATTCATACACTCCACTCTCCCTTCCCCGTGCTAAGATTTTCAGCACGACGAAGGACGAGGGGAGATTCAAAAAACCTCGTCCGTTGCCTCCCTGGCATCAGACGAGGGGAAAGGACCAGTGGTGCGAGTTCCATGACTCACCCGGACATCGCACCGAGGACTGCGTCCAGCTGAAGGACCAGATTGAGGATCTGGCCCGCAAGGGGTACCTGAGCCAATACCTCGCGGACAGGCGCGAGGAGAAAAAAGCTGAAAAAGATTCTCGGCAGGACCTCAACTTCGCTCGGAAGAAGGATAAGGGACCTCAGGGCAAGGAGTCCCTCGACATCCTAGTTATTTCCGGGGGAATCTCGCGAGGCACAGCCAAACGCCAACTGAGGGGTCTAACCCATCAGATTCATCAGGCTGAGCTTCGGCAGTCCCAGTCACCGGCGCCGAACATCCTGTTCACAGCCGAAGACTGTGAGGGGGTGGTATACCCCCACGATGACCCACTAGTAATCATTCTGGGCATCGCCAACCGCAACGTCTGGCGGACCCTCGTCGACGGCGGTAGCGGGGCGAACATCCTCTTCCGAGGAGCGTTCGACCAGCTGAGGATGGGAGCCGAGCACCTGGCCCCCGCACCCTACCCGGTGTCTGGATTCAACGGCTCTTCATCGTATCCTGACGGGAAGATTACACTTCCTGTCACCATCGGCGAAGGCCGAGCAGCTAGGAATATCATGGCCGAATTTTTGGTCGTAGATGCTCCATCTGCATACAACGTGATCATGGGGAGACCCCTCATTCACGGCATTCAAGGAGTCGTCTCCACGTATCATCAAATCATGATATACGTTTCAGACGAGGGACGCTCCGAGAAAATAAAGGGCAGTCAAAAAGAAGCCCGCCGATGCAATCACCTCAAGCCATCCACGTCTCGCCGAGGCGACCGTGGCGATGGGGAGGAAAAGCACCGGGACCGAAACGCCAAAAAGCCGAGAGGCTCAGACGTTTCGGCTAATGAAGCCCCAGACAACGAGAAATCTGATGGGGGCCAAAAGGCTGACTCCGCCTCAGGGCCGAACGACTCTGATGGCCAGCCGCGGTCTGGAAAGTCTGCTAATATTGATAGCAGGCCGGAATTCGAGGAATCCAACTCTAAGAGCATGGAAACGGATGACCTGACCGAGTCAATAGAACTGACCGTAGGAGATCCGAACAGATGTGTTAGCATCGGGTCGTCACTGGAGCCAAACACCCGTGCGGCACTCGTCCAACTCCTACGGGCCAGTGGAGACGTGTTCGCCTTCTCAGCCGCAGAAATGCCCGGGATTGATCCGGACTTCGTCTCCCATAGGCTTAATGTCGACCCCTCCAGTCGACCCATTAAGCAGAAAAAGCGGAACTACTCCGCCGAAAAGAACCAGAACATCGCAGCTGAGGTCGATAAGCTCCTAGATGCTGGGTTCATTGAACCCTGTCAGTATCCGGAGTGGCTGGCCAATGTTGTAATGGTTCAGAAGGCAAATGGTAACTGGAGGATGTGCGTTGACTTCACGGACCTGAATAGGGCATGTCCCAAGGACTCCTATCCGCTGCCGAGGATCGACCAACTGGTCGACTCGACAAGCGGGCATGCTCTGCTCAGTTTCATGGACGCATTCTCGGGATACCATCAGATCTTCATGCACCCCGAGGACCGAGCTAAAACAGCGTTTATAACAAGTTCCGGGTTGTACAATTACAGAATGATGCCCTTCGGATTGAAAAATGCGGGGGCAACATATCAGAGGTTGGTTGATCAGGTTTTCGCCGAGCAAAAAGGCCGAAACATGGAGGTTTATGTTGACGACTCAATCGTCAAAAGCATAAAAGAAAAAGATCATGTCACGGACCTAGCCGAAACCTTAGCCACCCTCAGAAAATACAAAATGAAGCTGAATCCGAAGAAATGTGTCTTCGGCGTGAAGTCAGGCAAGTTCCTCGGCTTCATGGTCAGCAAGAGGGGGATTGATGCAAACCCCGCCAAAGTACAAGCTGCTTTAGACCTCCCCGAGCCGAAGACAAAAAGGGATATTCAGCGTCTAGCCGGGAGAATGGCTGCCTTGTCCAGGTTCATCTCACGAGCCTCAGACAAAGGGCTCCCTTTCTTCAAGGCGCTGAAGCTCCAAAATTCAAAAGGCATTGAATGGGGAGACGAACAAAAGTCAGCCTTTCAGCAGCTCCGTGAACACCTGGCTCAACTCCCAACACTGGCAAGGCCAGTCGTAGGAGACATCCTATACTTATACGTGGCGGTCAGTCCAGCCACGGTAAGCGCGGTGCTGCTAAGGGAAGAAGAAAAAGTTCAACAGCCGATCTATTTCGTCAGCCACACCCTGACGGATGCCGAGACGCGCTACCCATTGTTAGAAAAAGTGGCTTATGCAGTGGTGGTGGCTGCTCGGAAGTTGCGACCCTACTTTGATTCTCATCAAATAGCGGTTCTAACTGATCAGCCGTTAGAGAAAGTCCTCGGCAAGGTTGAAAAATCCGGTAGACTAGCAAAGTGGGCTTTCGAGCTCACCGAGTTCAGTATCGGTTATCAGCCGAGAACAGCCATCAAGGCGCAAGCCTTGGCAGACTTCTTGGCCGAGTGCTCCTATCAGGAGACTCTGGATGCAAGGAGGAAAATCTGGACCGTCTTCACGGATGGGTCCTCCACCGTGAACGGTTCGGGGGCAGGGGTCGTCATTACCTCTCCCGAAGGCAAAACCTTCGAGTATGCACTAAAATTTTCATTCAAAGCCTCTAACAACGAGGCCGAATATGAAGCAGCCATTGCTGGCTTAGACCTGTGCATATCGTTGGAAGCCGAGCATGTCTACCTCAAGACAGATTCTCAGCTGGTCGCCAATCAGATCCGGGGGGAGTATGAGGCTAAAGAGCCTTCAATGGCAGCTTACCTCACAAGGATCAAATCGACAATTGCGAAGCTGAGATCTTTCGAAGTAGAGCTGATCCCAAGGGGTCAAAATGCTCAAGCGGACGCACTCTCCAAACTTGCAAGCTCAACTCTGACTGAGTTAAGCCGTTCTGTCTATGTGGAGGTGCGCCGAGAAAAGAGTGTAGCCGAAGCAATATCAATCTGCTGCGCTGCACTCGAGCCGAGCTGGATGGATGACATCCTGGCTTATAAACTCAGGGACGAGCTCCCCGAGGATAGGAATTCGGCCTCCAAGATAAAGCGGATCAGTTCACGATTCCTCGTCTTCGGCGGCCAACTCCTCAGAAAATCCTTCTCCGCTCCATTATTGAAATGCGTGGGTCCAACGGATGCCGACTATATTCTCCGAGAGATTCACCTCGGCATCTGCGGAAACCACATAGGAGGGAGATCCTTAGCCCACAAAGCTCTCAGGGCAGGGTATTTTTGGCCTACAATGATCTCGGATGCAAAGAACATGGTCAGAAAATGCGAGAAATGCCAAAAATTTGCACCGGTAATCCATCGGCCATGCCTAGATCTCCAGCCAATTCTTAATCCTCTTCCATTTGCACAATGGGGGTTGGATATTCTGGGACCCTTTCCCGAGGCCCCATACAAAAGAAAGTGGCTGATAGTCGGAATCGACTATTTCAGCAAATGGATTGAAGCGGAAGCTGCTTCAAGCATATCTGAGCAAACTGTCAGACAGTTCATCTGGCAGAACATAATAACTCGGTTCGGCATCCCAAAAGTTTTTGTGTTCGACCACGGCAGACAGTTTGACAACCTGCCCTTGCGCCGATACACTGATCAATTCGGGATAAAATTGGCTTACTCCGCGGTTTGCCACCCTCAGAGTAATGGCCAAGCCGAAGCCGCGAATAAACAGATCCTTAACGCTTTCAGAAAAAGAGTAGAGGATCAAAAGTCCAAGTGGGTAGAGGAACTTCCGGGAACCCTCTGGTCACTCCGGACAACCGAGAAGGAGGCAACGGGGCATTCACCTTTTCAGCTGGTGTATGGATCCGAAGCAGTGCTTCCAGTGGAAGTGGGCTCAGAAAGCCTACGAGTGAATCTCTTCTCAGCCGAGGAAAATGAGCAGCTCATGAAAGAGTCCCTCGACTTCCTTGACGAGATTAGAGATCTAGCCCGAGAAAGGATGGCTGCACACAAGCTCAGAATGAGCAAGTCCTACAACCGAAGAGTCTATCAACGACCTCTCAGAGTTGGGGATTTAGTTTTGAGGAATGCTGCAGCTGTTCAAAAAAGTCGCATTCATGGCAAACTCTCAGCATCTTGGGAGGGGCCTTATGAAATTTATCAAGAGCTTCAGCCCGGTACCTTCAGACTCAAACAAATGGATGGCACCGAGCTGAAAAACCATTGGAATGCCGATGTGCTCAAAAAAATACTATGTGTAAATCCTTCGGATAGTACAATCTAGTCTTTATGCTTTCTACGGTTTTTCAAAAATTCAAGGTTTCATTCGGCGCTGTCCGGGGTATTGCATAATGATGCCTTGTACCTCGGCAAGCCGTAAAACCTGCCAAAAAAGGATACAAGCCCGAAGTATTGCATAGTGATGCCTTGAACTTCGGAGAATATGTTCCTTTGGGCAAAAAGGCCATAGACTTATCCGAAACATAGCCTAAAAAATAGGAACTGATAAAGCCCCGAAGTATTGCATAGTGATGCCTTGTACTTCGGATGAATCAGTTCCGGGTGGTAGTTGCAACTCTGAAGTATTGCATGATGATGCCTCGTACTTCAGATAAACTGCTGCCCCGGCATGGTGTTTCGGATAGTTGTTCCCTTGGATGAATTGAAGAAAGTGTCACAAGAGTACCATCTCTAGAGTGAAAACTCTCAGGTGGGAAATCAGTACTTTAAAAACAGATGTAGAAAATAAAGCAAAGTGTTCAAAGATCCTCGGCTTAGCCGAGAAAAATTATCAGCCATTCCAGAATTCAGAAGACCTCATCTTCAGATTTCTGGGGGGGCAGAGGGAAATAGAGAAATGGCACAACTGATCTAATACCCTTCAGCTCAGCCGAAGTTTGATACTTATGTCAGTTTTTTCACAAGTTGAAAACATCCGAGTACAAACGGCAAAAAGAAGTCTCAGCAGAAATGATTCTCGCTAGCCGAAGTTCTGCACTTAGCAAATATTTGAAAGATCATTCAAAGAAAGCAGTAAAGTGCGAAGACTGGTAAAGCGAAGAAAAAAAAAAAAATACACAAGAAAGCTGAGAAAGTGAACTTCTTTGAAATAAAAATGTTGAATTACAAAAACAGTCGGCAGCCGCCCACAAGCGGAAAGTAACAGCTGCCGAAATACGTACAGGCAAAATAAAAATATAATAAGCTGTTGTACGATAAGGCAAGCTGAAGCAAAAAAAAAACAAAAGGCAAAAATTCAGAAAGCGGCAAGTCTAAAGTTGAGCGCATGATGAACCGCAAGATTCTGAAGACGACTGCCCGAGTTCCTATGCTTCAGCCGGAGGATCAGACTGATCAGCGTTGAGTCCCATGGTGGCCTCAGCCCCAGCAGCAGAAGAGGCGGGCTTTGCACTTTGCCGAGCCTCCCTTTCCCTCTGCTCAGCTTCCAACTCCAGTCTTTCAGCTTCCTCTTCGGCTTCCTCAGCCTTAAGAATTTCAGCTTCAGCTGGAGTTGCATACTTCATGTGAGGGTCTTCGGGATTCTGGACCCACTCAGCACATTTAGACCAGTCCAGCTTCGGCTCAGCATGAAGGCAGAGTCTTCGGCATACTCGGAATCCGTTTCTGAAACCCATCTCATATTCCTCTTGGGTGTAAACACGGACTTTGAGTAAAGCCTCAGCATCAGCCAGCTTCTTCTGGGTCTCCTCCAAGTCCTCCTTGGATTTCTTCAGCTGTTCAGCGACTTTGGAGGAGGACCCCTTCAGCTCATTCAGCTCTTGCTGAATTTGGAAAGCCTTTGTCTGAGCTTGGGCCACTTCAACTTTCTGGATCAGCAGTTGATCCTCAGCCTCTTGGAATTTAGCTCTTTGAGCTTCAGCAGCAGCAGCAGCCTCTGAGAGTTGGACGTCTTTGGCCAAGAGCAACTCTTCAGCAGCCATTCGGCTGGCTTCAAGAGCCTCTAGACGCTGCTGCACTTCAGCTTGTGCAGCAGTTCCTTCTTGAATTCGGCTCTCAATAGCAGCCTTGAATTTGGAGACGTCCACTCCCATATGCTCCTGGAGGAATTTTTCCCCTTCCATCAGTGGGGGAAAAACCTCCATCTCCATAGCATCGCAGAAGGTTTTCAGAGCTTCGGCAGCTTTTTTACCGTACTCCTCAACCTCCTGCTGCTTCTCTTCAGCTGCTGCTTGCTTCAGCTTAGCAAGCTTAACTTCCTCTTCAGCCACCTTCCTTTCGTGCACAGCAGCGTCTACCCTATCTTGTAGGGTATCAATCAGCTCTACAGTGAGAGTCTGATTGTGCACGAACTGAAAACGGGGGCACAAGTTAAAAAAGTAAAAAATAATAGCTGAAAGGTTGAGTTCAGAAAGAAATCAAGGCAAGGAGAATTACCTGCATCATCAGCAGTTGGTTGGACCTGGCAGGGTCAGGAACTGATCTGCTGGATTCGCCCATCCCAGCAGTGGCCTTCAGCGACCAAATCCTTGCCCTATCTACTTCGGACAGGCCAGCAAAATCGCCGAAGTAGGCTGCAGCACCTTCTCGGTTCTGACCCCATATGAGGTCCCAGATGTGGTCTGGGACTGGAATTCGGGGGGCCGAGAAACCCATTTCTCCAGACTGCAGCGTCTGGAAGGAAGGGAAGGATGACGATGGAGCCTCTTTAGCTTTGGGTGGCTCAACGTCCTCCTCCTTCTCAGAAGAGTCAATTATTGTGACCTCTTCTTCTTCAGGTGTGAGGACGAAGGCCCCAACCTCTCTGGCAATGTCCGCCGTGAAACCCTCAGCACTGGGCATCACGGCGTCTCCATCCTTGTCCTCGGCGGCACTCTCTCGAGCTTCTTCCAGAACCTCTCCCTTAGGTTTGGGAGTTCTCTGATCCACCTCCATCTCGGGGGGTGGCGGAGAGGCCCTTGGGGGTGATTGAGGCGGTGGCCGGGGAACCCTCGGCGATCCATTGCCTTCCTCGGGTTCCCTTATTTCAACGCCGATGGTCATCGGCCTCCGCTGAAAGTCATGCGGGCCGATGATGGCCATTCTTCGGCGCCTCTTCTGAAGCGGCTGCTCGTCCATATCTGAGTCTGAAGACTCTTGTATTTGATCTTCGGGACGAACAGGAGCTTTGCCTTCTCTGTGTCTGTTACTCTCTTCAGACTGTAACAGACAGGGGGGAAGAAGAGTGTGAGTAAAAAAAAAAAAAAGAAGAAAGACAAAGTTAAGTCTAAAGGCTCACCGAGGTCTTCAGCAAAGCCTCGTCTTCTTCAGCTGCCCTAGCCGCAGCTTCTTCAGCAACTCTGGAGGACCCTTCTCCACCTTCACAAGCTTCAATAACCCGTGCAACCTCTTCGGCTGTACGGGCAGCTTCAGCTTCTTCTTCCAGCAGCTGAAACAAGGGATCCCTCTTCTTCCACCAAGGCTTCTGCCTCTGATACAGAGCAACAGCCTCAATTTGGAAGTGGGAAGAGTCCAGGTGAACCTCTCGGCGCCTTGGTTCAGTGATAGGGGGAGCCCGATCAGTTACGACTCGTTCTCGGTTGACGCCAAGGCGAGCGTAATCAATGCCGACGTTGGTCTCGTCCCGTTCTGAAAAAGAAAAGGGGAGAAGTCAATTCAGTTAGTTCGGCACATCACAAGAAAGCAAAATGAAAGAAGAAAAGAGATAATTAAAAGGCCTCGGCCCCAGCCGAAGAAGATTACCATCCCTAAACTTTCGGCTGAGGCCGACAGCTGCCAGCATATTCTCTTGGAAAACATAGTGCGTATCGGGGAGCCAAGTCTCCGGGATATGCTGCATTCGGCCGCTGCCTCCCCGGTTCGGCAGCTTGCCGAAGATGTTCTGCTGATTAAGGTTCGGGTCTGGCCCGCTATCTTCGGGAGGACCTAAACTTCCCATATCAGGATCCGGCTCGGCAAGATACCGGGGAGCGCTGAAAACGTAAGGGTGGCTCGGCTCCGTGGGTGCCCTAACCCAAATCCATTGACCTCTCCAGTCCTTGTCTGAAGAGTCGTTCGGCCACATGGTTAGGAACGGGGGCCGAGACTCAATCCGATACCACCCAGAGCCATGGCATCCGTGCCCACTTTGAATGTTTGGCACTAGCCGATGGAGCCTTTTGAAGCAATGCAGGTTCGGCACGTACCTGAAGAATTTGCAGACCCATAAGTACGTCATTACCCTTCGGATGCTGGTGGGGGTCAGCTGGCACAGGGAAATGTTGTAATGGATCAGCAAGTCTCGGACGAAAACGTCCAAAGGGAACCTCAGCCCATACTGAAGCTGTCTCGTGTACACCCCCACATACCCCGGGGGTGGACGATGGATTCTATCGGATGCTGAGGGCATTCGGCACCAATATCCATCAGCTTCAAAAATGCCGTAGTGCAACTCAATTTGCTCGGCAAATCGATATTGATCGGCGTTCTCTACCCACCATGAGTAGGGGCGGTTCTTTATCATGGCCGAAGCTACTTCGGCATCCTCCCACTCTGAAAACCCTGGGAGGATATCCCAAAGGACAGCGGGAACTTCATCATCCCGTCCTGAAGCGCTCACCCCCTCAGCCCTCTGAGGAGGAGCCGAAGAAATGGGAGTCGCCCTAACCCCTTCAGCAGGGTCAGACTCTGTCCTTCGTCCATTCCAGGTCCCAATCCTGTCCCTGGGATCGGGGATTAGCCTTGCTCTTCTTGGAGCACGGGCTCCACCTCTAACTCCCCTCACCATTGACGAATTTCGAAGGAAAAAGTCGAAAAAGGGGAAAGAGTGCAAAGTCGAAGAAAGATGAAATAAAATCAAAGGAATTTACCTCGATCTGAAGCAAAAGCCGCCGATTTACGAATTGGTAGTGACAAGTCTCAGCTTCTAAGCTTAATGCTCGGGGAATTTGCGAAGTTTTGATGCGGGCTCTTGAGCGTTCTTGAGAATTCTGGGTTTGTGTTGATGAATGAGTGGGGAGAGAAGACGCGCCTCTATTTATATCTCCAGAAATGGGAATTCAAGGAGTCTGCGTTTCAATTTCTCTCAAGCACCCCACTAAGTAACCGTTAAACACACGACCTTGCAGTTAAGTCGCCCACTACCCGTCCAACTTCCGCAATTATCCACATTAACTGTTGTTATCTCATTAATCATGGGTTAATTACGGTTTAAATTCACATTTTTGGATTAACAAATCATTCACTTCCCTCCTTTTCTGATTAAATCAAACCCGACCCGTCATCCTTCCAAATCGGGTCTGGGGGGCAAGTTGTTTGGGTCCAATTTAGTCCAATTGGGCCTGGTCACTGAATGATCCAATTAAAAGCCCAAGGTTAAGGTTCAACTCTCCAAATGTGCTGAAGTCAAAAATCAACATCCTCAAAGCCATGTCAAGGTCAGTCAACGGCCCAATCAGCTTGGCCCAGCCCAACTGACTTCCGGGCCCAATCCGCCTCCTTCATTAGCCAAGGTATAAAAGCCAACAATTTGGTCAATTCTTGGTAAGACAATAAAGCCTCAAGCAACTAAACTCTTGCACAGCTTTCTCTCTCTAATATACTGACTTAAGCATCGGAGGGGCCTTCCTCGGCGTCCCCCCCGAGGCTAGTTTACGTGTATTTGTTGTGCAGGAAACCCTCGGCTCCTGCGTCGTTCGGACCGAGACCAAGTTCCCTCAAGATAAAAGGATCTTCCGAGATTCGATTGTTTTCATCCGAAACACCACTAATTATGTCAAAAAAAAAAAAAACCTATGAATAGATATTTATCACCTTAAAATATTACTTTGTACAAGTTATAATTTTATTAAAATTCCAACTTGTTTAAATTTGAATTTAAATAAGCTATTAGCGAGACAAGCTCAAACAATATTTAACTTTTGCCAAACTTGAACAAGCATTAAGCATACTGAAATGTCGGTTGAGCTCGGCTCCAACTCATCTATTAACCCAAATAGGTCAACATCGGCTCGGCTCGGCTCGGCTCGTAGACATACATATATAGTATTATTAAGCCGCCCAATATTATACTGCATGCAATACATGGGAATTATTGACCAATCAACATGCTCTTCATAAGAGTACAGAGTATGAAAATGATGGAAATGGACTTTAGTTTAATTAAAAGGCCTGCCCCAGAAATAAACCAAAACATATTGGGACAATGATCTTAAGGAGCATATGTGGCCTTGTAAATTCTTAACCTCAGTCCAATTAGGTTGCTAAAAAAACGTTTCTAAATTATATGCATGAATTGAGATCATGTCATTCATGTCCCAAATTATACTACAAGTTGAGACTAGTCTATTGTCTTAATTTCCATTCCATCTCACGTTTCTGATCTTACACAGAGAGAGCAAGAAGCGCCGTAAGATAAGAACGTAGGAGGCCAGGGTGTAATTTTACATCTAGGTGTTGCGAACATCATTAACCTTAGACTTATTTCAAAATAATTTGTACTTGATGTAACGTATTTCATTTTCATATTAATCCCATCAATAAAAATCTCCATCTTAATCCAAGTTAAACAAGAAAAATTTGCATCCCTACTTAACACTTTAACACTCTAGGCTAATCTAGTAAAAACAAGTAAAATCAAATACCTCAAATAATCACTAATTAATCTAGTATAGTGCCAAATTATCCAAATCTAGTTTAAATAAGAGGTTTATATTTATCATCCTAATTTTTTGACTTAGATATTATTCCAAAAAGCAGAAGATTTTTTGCACCTGAAAACTTGAAATGGTGACAAAAGAGACGGATAGGAGGCAAAGGGGTAGGGAAAAAGGCAATATTATGTCTTTTGGTTAAGCTAAAAGCATTTTTTAATTTTAATTAGTGTTCTAATTATTTTATGACACTTGCCCTTTTAACATTTTATTAAATGCTACTCTTAATCCTATTAGCAAACTAGATATTGTTTTTATCCGCTTAAAGTATAAAGAAATGACTATATAATATTCATACTAAGCATAACAAGTTGCATAATAAGGTCGTTTTAGCTTTATCCATTAATCAAGATCTTAATGTTATCAACAGGCAAACTACTCTGGTTGTCTTACATGTGAGCAATGATAAAGTGGTTTAACTACTACAGTATTCAAGTTAGTCATCCACTTTGTTTCTGAAAGTGTGACATATATACATGTAAGTACATTTGCACATTCGCGAAGCCACTTAGATGCATGTGGTGTCGGTTACTCTATTAGAAATAAAGTCTATAATTAATTCTTTATACATAGTCGTGCATCGTTCAATTTTAGTAACGCAAGAGATAATCTGTAGCCGCCGTAACAGAGTACTAGTATTAGTATTACACATTAATAATGACTATCACTGCCATATCAAGCTTGATTAGCTTAGTTAAGTTAAAATATGAATATGAAGTAACAAAGAATTGAAATGGATGAAAGGAAAATGTTTGCACTGCGAAATACAGTTTTACAGATTACATGAAGAAAGTCAGAAACTATAATATAAGCTTTCCCAGCTTCTCTTTGCTGCTTCCACTAAGATCTTTTTTGCCTTTACAAAATCGCAGCAAAATAGATGAAGATGAAGCTGCAAAAAAGAAGCATAGAGGAAGGACTAACCCTATCATATTTCACAAACACAACATAACGCAACAGGTGGTCTGCTGCATCACAGTTCAATTCGGCAAAAAAATTGTACTAGTACAATATATATAGTTCTAAAAGCTTAAATTGTTGCTCAGATACCTTGCTGTGTCATTCAGGTCTGAAAACTCAAATATTCCAGAAAACCACAGAAATAGGTTTTTTTTTTCCTTCATTATCTTTTTTCCGATCCTTTTGGGGGAAGAAGGGTGAAAGAACACCATCTGTTCAAACATCAGACAACCATTGTTGGACCATCAGGTTTGACAGAGTTTTGCCCTCCAAGGAGCCATAAGCTTCAGTGCACCAAACACGCATTTCTTATACGAGAAGTCTTCCAAAGTTTCACCATCCCTCTCCAAAACGAAGCACTGTGTCACGTGCCGACTACTTTGCCCTAGTCACGCACCGTGCGCCACCAGCTTACAGTCCGTCGTAAGACGAGTTAGGCTTTGTCCCTTGGCACTAACTCCTTGTGCCCACGTAGCACAACTCCTTGTGCTGCTAGTATAAGTTTGCTAGCACGATCCCTTTGTGCTAACAAGTCCCCTTTGGTTGAACTAAGCACTCACCCTTAGTGCCTTAGTCCGAATTTACGACTAAGTGTCGTAGACAATTGAGCACCCAAGCTATCACCCTTGCTGGTATGCCCGATCACTCACTTGGCACCCTCGTGCCTTAGTTTTCCTCACACTCTCTAAGTGTTGGAAGGAAAGGATTGAGTTGCAAGAGAACACAAGTGCTTAAGAAAGACTTTTTGTATTGCTCTCAACTTAAATGTACAAATGATGCCTTGGAGCCTATTTATAGTGCTCCTCCCTACTTACAACCTATATCTAGAACGTTCCTAACCTCCTCAAATGGAGGGTTCTAGACTACAAGGATCTAGAGTGTTCCCACCTCCTTAGGAAATACATACATGGAGGTTTTCTACAAGCTTCCTTCCTAGAATGCTAAGGACTAACCTAGAACATTCTAGAACTTTACATACAAAATGTACATACATAGAAGACCCTAGAGACTTCTAAGATGCACTAGATGAACCTTGAATATTCTAGAGACATCCCTTCTAGAATACTCCTCCAAAAGAACCCCGTAGATAGCTCCGGAACCTTCTAGAAGCTTCTCGCGTTTTCCGGGCTACCTGCTGCACAAACTTGTATTTCGGGACCTCGTCTCGGAAAACCGACACCACCATCGTCTTCCTTGGCCCAAAATACGGTGGACCCCCAAATTTGAGCCCATTTAGAGCCCACTTGCTCGTCCAAATGGCCCATTATTGTGTTACTGTCAAGTGGGTGTTCACTAGTATTTTAAGCAAGGTGCTAAATAAAGCTCTTTAGGGGGAAGTGCTTAGCTGAGCACCAAGGCAAGCCCCCTAGCCCCGATTGTTGCCTTGCTGCCTAGTGACCCTCTTGACGTCCCTCCTTGGTGTGGGAGATGACCCGTGACAACTGGCTGTCTTTGAATTCAGCCTGATGACCAACCTGTAACCACACAGCTCTTAAAGGGTCAGAATAAATTGTTCAAACATTTTGTAATGACACTTTCTGTTAGAAAAATTAAACATATTCAGAGGCAGAAGTCTATACAATTCACTTTCATCATATACACAAAAGGGAGGAAAATGTACAGTATATGGCTTCAGTTATATTTCCTTTTACAGTCCAATATTATGCATCACACAAATTTGAATCATATAACTATAGATATTGTATTGTTTCTATCCTTCTATAAAAAAAAATTCACATCCCTTGTTCAAAAATCATGACAACAATTACTACATACTTCATACCTTGTATAATTCACTCCCTCTGTCCCTAAAACAAACCATGTATTTATTTTAAGCCATCTCGATTACAATTTTCCTTCAACATCTGCTTCAGAGAGCTAATACTGGGTGAGGAAAGAACTCTCAAGACGACACATGTGAGATGAGAAGAATAGTTAAAAGTTTCAATAACAAATAAACATTCACCAAAATGACCAGACAGATCAGCTAATGCAAGAATAGGGATACACATGAAGTAAAGTCAGCTTTTCAGAGAATTTTAAGACGAGGGGAAAAAATGAGCATTCCTGGGTTACGAATGATACCCATAACTGAAAATTCCAAAGGCAAACATTGGCAGAGGAAAAATTTAGAGGTGTTTTGAAGTACTAGCATTACAGCCTTAACAGGTGCCTATAAAGAATCACAAAAGCCTAGACAGGATGCAAATATACAGAAAACCAGAATAACCAATTACCAAGGCAATCATGCAGACTTTACATGCTCGACAGTGGAAGCGGGATTCAACAAGACACAAGCAACTGTACATCTGATAATGGGAAGAAGAGGAAAGAAGAGCTTGCCTTAAAAATGTGGGTGGATTTTTAAAGCTGTCAGCGACATTGCCTTGTGCAAG
Source organism: Chenopodium quinoa (assembly GCF_001683475.1). Taxonomy (NCBI): domain Eukaryota; kingdom Viridiplantae; phylum Streptophyta; class Magnoliopsida; order Caryophyllales; family Amaranthaceae; genus Chenopodium; species Chenopodium quinoa. Next base: position 1,669,194 of record NW_018744693.1, on the reverse strand, counting down.
TCACTCAACTTCTCATCATTGCATTCTTGTATCAAAATCGAGGCACATGAGAATATAATATAACCAAGAACAAACTTTGATAAAAAAATCTGTGAAGAGCTCAGGCAGCATAAAATCGAAGTCAGGCAGAACCGCAGAACCAAACTGAAGTCATACAAAAGGCAATAAGTTGCCCATAAAAATAGTCATATAGCACATACCAGTTGTTACTTTTCTAAGTAGATTCTAAACACATATTGCAGGATTAAATCACAATGTTAATCCTGTAAAATGCATTATAGACATTTATGATGGGGCGTTCATAGCTCATATAGAATTCCGTGCTAAGTCCACTGACAGACATATACTAAGGTGTAAGAGTTGTGTAAGAGTGTGCAATCCAATTACAGGAACACCTCTTTGTTCACATCACCAGCATATGGGCCAAAGCAGGAAGTAAACAGGTTGCTAAGTTGCATACTAAAGTATATAATGTGGCAACATACTAAGAGGATGAACTTCAGAAAATAACTGGAGAATTTGGAAGTCTGCAGCCAATTTTTTTTTCCAAATCACATCACATATTACAAAATCCCAGAAATTAAATTTATGATAGTTCATATTCAACTTTAAAAGGTAAATATGGGTTCTCTAACTGGCAACTACTAAGTTCACAATATTCACAATCAAAACTTGAAATTTAATTAATGTTGACCAATATATGATTGCAATTTAGCAAAAAATTTCACAACTCAACCAATTTTGGAACTAATTTTTAAACATAATAATTTTTTCACATATAAAATTTTTTAAGTAGTCGTTTGAAATATGACTATCATAATGTTTTAATGATTATATATTTCATAATTGACATATTTTTTCCAAGTAATTAATTATATTACTTTATTAATGGTATTAAATATTATTATCAATATTTTTTTTAAATTTATCAAATTTTTAGTTTTATTTATGTAAATTTTATTCTTATTTTATAGTTACTCAAAAAATATTTATTTTATGTTGGATTAAAATTTTCAAAATTTATATTTACATTGTAGATATTATTAGACTAATTGTGGCCATTTTATAACGTGAAAAATAAACCGATCATATTATATATCATTAAAATAATATGGTAGTTCCCTCAAAAAAAAAAAAAAAATGGTAGTCATTTTTCAAATGACTGCTATTTCACATAATATACCCGGAAAGCAATGGAGTAGTACATACTCAGAAGATAGAAATTGTGCAAAACATATCTTCATGAAATTATATTGGTAGAATAATCAAGAACCTAATTTGTAATAGAACACTAGTAGAATATTTGGTAAAATTGCAAGAAATAATAGAATATAAAAGGGAAAAGAGAAGACATGACATACCAAACACAGAGTAATTGCTTAGGAGAAGCAAAGAGAGCAATATCAGCTTCAAGAATGTTCTGACAGTGTGATTCAACAACAGAAAGACCTGATTCCTAAGGCCATTTTCAGCATCTTCACTAAAATTTCAGCTTCCCTGTTTTTATAGTGGGATTTGATTATGTGGCGAAATAAAACTTGTAGTGTTCATCGCATCTAGAAATCTTGGGTTCTTTGGTTTTTCGAAGCAAAAATCACGAGTTTTTTCAATTCCATATGACTACCTAAAAGTGAAAGCAGCATTAAGTTAGTTTCTGTTACATCAATAACAAAAAGAATAAGACAATTGGAAATGCTAGATAGAGTAGTCAATCAAGTCATTCACTGGCACTACTCATCTGTTATTCCCTTTGCTTCTTGTGCTATTCTTATTTATATTTATTGAAACAAAAGAAAATGACACAGATGAGAAATATTTGACAGCGAGCTTTTAAGATACACAAAACATGGCACAACAAAACGAAAGATCAATCCTTCCTAACAATCTAAAAAGCAAGATAACAGACCACAAAACCAGACTCTTGAAGCCTTTAGACAGTTGAACTATTTCTGTAACAATGTTTGAGAAGTTATAATGGATCAACATAAATTCATACATTCCAAGAAGTTACAATCAACAGTTAGACTATTTCTGTAACATCGTTTTAGAAGTTATAGTTAGACTCTTAAATCTCACGATCTATATTCTGGGATTTTACGATCCACATAAATTCATATAATCAACTTAACCACTTAGTAAGCATGATTAATTGCTCTAATAGTAAATAGAAAGTATTAATAAAATTTATCATTTTAAAACACTCAGTAATACAATGCTAATAATTCAATAAGAAAATCACTAGACTAAGTAAAATATTTATACGACAGACGCTAAAGAAACTCGCTTATAAGACTACTTGTTTAGACAACAATTCTAACACATCTAAACTACTCTTGTAATTGTGCAACTCACTGACTAGCATAAAAAAAAAAAAAAAAACAAGAGGAAGCAAAAGTGCAGCAAAGGAAACTTAAAATCAATTCAGCATGCTACACACAGCCTCACAAACTAGGCAACCCAAAGAGCCCCAACACTCATGTTAACCAACAACCAGCAGCCACTTTTTCACCCAACACACCCATTTCAGTCTTCTGTCCCCTGTAACCTCTGCACTTGCTGCCCAAACTGCAGTCACACCCAAGAAAACTTCTTGTACTCTTGTAGCATCACACCATACTAAAACAGCCCTGTGACTACAACACCTACACTATTCGCACACAACACACAGACTAACACAACCCTTACCGGCCAAGACTCCCTTGCAATCCCCTAAACATACACAACAACACAACTAATACCCCACAAGGTCTCAAGCACAGATCAATTCTTGTACAGACCAAACGTGCAACACAACAATAACAATTCTGCCACAACACAAACCTTACGGATAATCACCAATCAACTAGAGCAAATAATCCTGCTGCAAAGGCCGGGCCTTTTACCCAGGAAAAGGCCAATTAGCAGGTAAAATAATACAGTTACTGTCACTACCTATACCTTAAAACACATTGCAGTAGGCAATATCTAAAAGAACAATCAATAGGTTTGGCTTCTTAATAGAGTGGCAGCCTTCCAAATTTACTCTCATTCTCTATATACATCTTTTGGAGTCCTCTACAGTGTTTTACTTCTCCAGACTCGAGCTAACTATTGTTTTAATCTGTATAGAAGTAGTCAAGTACTACCTCCGGTCCAAATTACTCGCAACTTTGAACCTTTACTAACAATTTTCACACAATAATTGCAATTGACCTTCTTATGCTACTCATTACTTAATGGCATGATGCTGACTATTGCCAAGGCAAGCAAGCAAAAGCAAAGACGTCATTCCCATCAAAGACATTACTTGAAAATTTGGATCTCCAATTTACATCACACTTTACAAAAATCCCAGAAACTAAAATCACCATCATTTCATATCCAACTTTACAAGGTAAATTGGTTCGTTTTTCTCTAATTCACAACCACTATGTATACGAATCACACAATATTCACAATCAAAACTCGACGATTTTATAATTGCAATTTGGCAAATAAATTGCCTAAATCAACCAATTTTGGCACTAATTCTTAAACATCAACAACATTTTATATAAGTAGGATAATCAAGAACCAATTTTTAATAAATTACAAGTAAATTGAGCAAGATTGCAAGAATTAACGAAACATAAAAGGGACAAGAGAAAACATAACATACGAAAACCCAAAAGAATACTGCAGTTACTATTTAAAAATCAATACTTAATAAATTCAGTGAGGCGTTTCATCAAACACCTTGCAAACAGTCGCAATACCCAGCTTGCCGCCAAAACACGTCACACAACAAATTACAAAAAAATAAAAATTAAATCTTTAAAAATAACTTCAACTTAATACTTGCAATTAATTAATTAATTAATTAAAGAAGAGAGAGAAAATAATTACCCAAAAAAATGAGGAAAAAATGTCGACATTCTTAACACATTCTCTCCCCAAAAAGTCACCTTTATTGGTTGAACAATTCTGAAATGAAAAACCATGTTCTTGATAAATGTCGACATTGTTAATCCACATTTCTTGTTCACCTCTTTATTATCATCATCCCCTGTTAATCCAAAAATTCCTAGAGAGAGAAAGTAGAAAAGGGGTTTTCTCTCTCTAACTATCTATCATTCTTTCCAACAAATTGCGAATTGAATTACGCAAAAATTTTCCCGTAATTCGAGAATCGTGTCCTTAAAAAAAAATATACCCTTTTTATATAAAACCCTTTTTATCACTTGTATTTCTTCCCATGTCTTCCTTCTTCCAGGTTTGTTTGTTTTTCTTTTCTTTTCTTTTTCTCTCAAAAATAATTAAAAAAATTGAGTTGAGTTTTGATTTCAATTTTAATGGGTTTTAATTTCTCAAACAGGATTTCTTGTTCCCAATACTCAGCCTCAACCCCATCAGGGAAAACTTTAATGTGTTGTCAGGTATACTTACTATTTTAGACTCGTTTCGATTTAACTGTTACGTTACTAGTTCAAGTTACAAGTACTCGTATTTCATCTTTTGTTTGAATGTTACCTTGTTGGGGTCGTCATTTAGTTGTTTACATATGCATATATGCTATTACTTCAAATTACACTATTTGTAATTGTTTGATGAGTATTTCAAAATTTTAAACCGTCCTTATTTTGTTGTTAATCCGTTAAAATACATGTAACTATTTTAGTATTTTGGTATGTCATCCTTCAACGTCACCTGTCATTAAGTATGTCGTGTCTACATTACTAGTTCGAATTACACTGTCAATTTTGGTCCAACCGAGATTTGATGGGATTTTCTTAGGGGGGAAACAAATATTTTTGCACCCCTAAACAAAGTTGATTTTCTTGGATCTTTTTCCCTCTTTATAAAAATCAATGTTCTTTTTTCTGTCTTATATAGTACTCCGTAACATCAATTTCAGAGTTATGGGACCATTTATCTGCGAATTTAATTCCAACTTGAACTCCTCGACAAGCGAAAATCCCCATAACAATAAATGATTGAACAATGAGAACTCTATTTTATCGCCATTTTGATAAAAGAACAAGAACAACACTCTGTTTTCTGGCTAACTAAGTGAGGAAATTATTGGAATATAACAATCTTGGCATTGTGTTTTTACCAAATTTAGGTACCCTTTTGAGGCAATTTCAAGAATCAATGTCTAATACCACCTGTAAATTGTCTGATTCGATGTGTCGCGACGACACGGCCGCATTGACACTTAAACTGGTGGCAATTGGGTCTATTTTGGTGGCCGGAGCAACGGGGATTACGATTCCGTTGCTCGGCCGGAGAAAGAGTTTTCTTGCTACTGATGGGAATCTATTCATAGCAGCAAAGGCATTTGCTGCGGGTGTTATACTTGCTACTGGGTTTGTACACATGCTGCCTGATGCTGGTCAAAATCTTACTAACTCATGTTTACCAACTCACCCGTGGTCGGATTTTCCGTTTTCGGGTTTTATTGCAATGATGGCAGCATTGGTGACATTGCTGGTGGATTTTGTTGGGACACAGGTGTATGAGAGGAGAGCAGAGAGAATGAAGAGGAAAGGGGATGGGTTGGGGCTTGATGGGTCACTTGACTCGGTTTCGGCTGCCGGGGTTTTACCGGCTGATAGGATGGTGGTGAGTAGTGGAGGAGGGAGCATTGTGGGGATTCATGCTCATGAACATGGTCATGATGGTAATGGGGTTGATGGACATGTTGTTGAAGTGTATGATGATGGTCATGGACATGGACATTCTCATAGCTTTGGTGGAGATAGTAATGCCCGCCATGTGGTCATTTCTCAGGTACATTTAATGCTTTCTTTTAATATTCGGCTTTGCTAAAGTCTTGTATGAAGTAGTCTCACAATTATGACGTTGTGAGAGTAACGTTTAACTAGAATTAAATAAATTAGTATGAAACAGTCTCGACACATTCATTGGTTTTGAGGGTTTATGTATGGAAGTGGTAGTATTTGCTTATATTTAATTAAATAAGTTGGTATGAAAATTGAAAAGGTCTCAACTTATTCATTGGTTTAGGGGTTAATGTATGGAAATGATAGTATTTGCTTATCTTATCTTGTACACCAATTTGCAACTTGTTAGCTTCAAATGACATATATACATGTATGGTGTGCATTTTCCATTAGCTATCAAATTACTTCTATGGTGTGCACGTACAAGGCAGGTGTCTCACTGGTCCCTTGCATTACTTCACAATTTTTGTTTGAATTTTAGTTTGTCATCTAAAAAGCCATCGTACGGCTGTTTTTATTTATTTATCTTTCTATGGAGTATATGATGTCTCGAGGTGACGACCATTATGGATTGATTAGTTAAGATTCGTTTTAGTGTTTTCTTTAAGCAAGTAGTCTTTTCTTTGGTGTGTAGAAATATTCAATGGTTGATAGCAAAAGTAAATCTAGTAGGGCTATTACAAAATACAATCACGTCACGTTTGTATAGTAGAGCATTAGCAACTTAGCAATTTTCTTGGCCCTCCTTTCTTCTAATAGAAAAAGTCACCTACGATTTGAGTAATGGTCACAGACTCACAGTCGATCATGAACCCTTCATATCTATTTTAAATTGGGATTTTACTATTTTAGCGAGTGCAAGTGACTATTTCAAAGAGACCGAGTGTATTTCACTGATAAAAGAACTCATTTAGGACAATGGATACACTGTAATTGACTTATTAGATAATAGTTTTCATTTTTTACTTATAAATTATTAGAATATACACTCCTTTTTTATTTGTAATAAGTTATAAATTTTGATGATTTCTTTAGCTCTCATAAAACAAACTAACCTCTAAATTTGTACTGGGGTATTCAACTAGTTAGAACTTTGAAGATATTTTAGGATGCCTCAAATAAGTTTGCCTAAAAAAGTTTAAGTTGGGCAATTCCCTTGATATTTTTGGTTTTTTTCTTAAAAAATATTTCTATTTATTTTTTGTTCTCTAAAGTTTGTTTAAGTAAGTTCTTTGAATCAAAGAGGTTTCGTAAAAACCAAAAAAATAAATAAAAAAATAAATAATAAATAAAAAATCAAGAGGTGTTTTTTTACTCAAAGCAACTAAGCCAAATCTTGTGGCATATACTGTTAGATGGTCCTTTTTGAGCTTTATTAAAAAATAAGATTCTATTGCTAAAGACTAAATTAGCGGACGAGCTTTTTCTTTCTGAGCATATGGTTCGTTGAGTAAGAAACAGTAGGAAAAGATAGAAAGTCTACTTGAACAATTATTGATTCTCCATTAATCAGTTGTAGAATCTTGGACCAATGTATTTTTAAGGGTATGGAACAAAAGGGAAAAGGGGGGAACGTATCTGGCGTCTTGTCGAAATGGTTTTTATTACTAGTATTACTTTTTGCCTTTCATCTTTAAGCAATTCTCAATGACCAGGGATTTTAAGTAAGTTAGAGTTGAAAGATACTGAAATTAGTATCTAATCGAATGTCATACACGAGTTTTTGTTATAGATGCTGAGGACTGTTTCAAAAGCACTGATCTTTTTTATAGTGAGTGGTTTCAGCTATTTTAGATAAAAGAAAGTGGATTTAGCATAGTGTAAGTTCTGGTCCTTTGCTCTGCCTCATGAAGTGTTTGAAGAGCTAAACCGCCCCAAGCCAGGAAGCAATGCCGCTTAGATACAGGAACCGTATTTTTGTAGCTAATATGTTGGAGCATTTGGAAGCTCATTAATGCTAAATAATACCTTTTTACATTGATGGAAGTATGAAGAGCTTGTTTATTGTTTCCCCTGCTTTATATGCACTTTTCTTTTTCTTAAAATAAATATTTTGCTTATATTATATTCTTGTGTATGCAGGTTTTAGAGCTTGGAATTGTTTCACACTCGGTCCTCATTGGATTATCCTTAGGAGTGTCACACAGCCCTTGCACAATAAAACCATTGGTTGCTGCATTATCCTTCCATCAATTCTTCGAGGGCTTTGCCCTTGGAGGTTGTATTGCTCAAGCCCAATTCAAGGATAAGTCCACCATTATCATGGCCTGTTTCTTCGCGCTTACAACTCCTGCAGGCATTGCTGCAGGTATCGGCCTTGCCTCCTTTTACAACCCAGCTAGCCCAAGAGCCCTCATAGTTGAGGGAATTCTCGACTCTATATCAGCAGGGATCCTAGTCTATATGTCCTTGGTTGACCTAATAGCAGCTGATTTCATGAGTAAGAAAATGAGATCAAACACAAGACTCCAGGTTGTGTCTTATGTCGCTCTTTTCATGGGAGCTGCTTTAATGTCATCGCTTGCTGTCTGGTCGTAATCTATTGGTAAACTTTAACCTAATGTGACGTTTTTGGAATTTGTGTGTGTTTTGTTTAACTGCTGCCCATAAATCACAACTGGGGAGTTCTTTTTAGAGCCCGGTTATCGATTGTTTCATGCTTAACGAGCCTGGTAAATTGAAGATGTATCTGCATATCTGCTTGGAGGGAAGTGTGGTTTTAAGTGGGGAGGAGGAGAATATCTACTGGGCATTAAGTGTGAATTTTTGTACTGCCTGTACAGTGCTGTGTGGCTGTGTATACCGGTTACCAACCGAAGTTTTTGTTCCGTGACCGTGAAACTGGAATTGTTGCCTGCGCTAACTAGATAAAGGAAAGGAAAATGATGAAGATGATAAAGACTGATCAACAGTATACTATCTTATACAGTACAAAGTAACTCTCTGTAAATATGTATTTTGAAATTTTTGCCAGTAAATGCTATTGTAACAGTATTGTACCATTTACCAAATATGTTTTCTATACTCTTAATCTCTTACTAAATGCAAAGTTTCATATTTGAGCTTTTAGATAAGATGTATAATTGCATTGGTGTTTTGACTGGCCTTTGAATCAAAAAGTTATCCAGTAAAGGAAACATGATTAGTAATAAATTACTAGTAAGAACGTATAGCGGCAACCAGGATGGCTATCAATGGATAATGACTCTAGAATTCGGAATTTGCACGCTTAAGCTAGTCCGAAATGAGAAGTGGGTTTAGAAACCAGTTATGAGTTATACAAAGACTAGGTAGGTTAATCAGTATATCCCGATTCCCGCTACGCACCTTGCTTTCGTCAATAAATTACTATCACAACTAATAAGCAAGTAACTTGGAATGCAATAGTACCAATGTCCAGTTATGTGCGAACGCTAAAGAAAAATGAGATTCAATGTAACCAAGTTACGAATAGAGCAAAAAGGATTTACATACAGTTGAAATTTAGTAACAAGTTATGTATCGTTCATTGTTTTTAACTTGATGCCAGATAATTTTACGCGGTTATGGAGTATTGCAGAACACACTATCAAAGTAACAGAATTGTGCGTTATTAACAACCACCACAAATTATCTACGAGACTACTGATATATCATTCCATAAGATAATTCGGAGTACTAGTATTTGTATTGAGCTTGATGAACTTAGGGTAAGATAATAACGAAAATGTTTGCATTGTGAAATACAGTTTTACAGATTACATGATGAAACTAAAATAATAATAGCTTTCCCAGCTTCTCTTTGCTGCTTCCACTAAGATCTTTCTTGCCTTTACAAATCGAGGCAAAAAAGATGAAGTAGAAGCAGCAAAAAGAAGCGTAGAGGAAAGAACTAAGCTACCATATTTTACAGACAAAACAACACAACACAATGCAACATGTGGTTCCTACTTCAACATGTGGTTTGCTGCTTAACAATGTTTCTCAGATACTACAATCTTCCAAAAATAATGTACTAAAGAGTTCATAAGCTTTGCGGGTAAAAGGGCAGAGAATATGATCCGGTCAGACATCAGACCTTTTGCGTGGTGCCATTTTTGGCCCATCTGGTCTGATAGAGTTTTGCCCTACTAGGAGCAATAATCTCCAGCGCACCAAAAACGCACTTTTTGTATGAGAAGTCTTCAAAAGTTCCATCATCCCTCTCCAAAACGAAGCAACGGCTGTCTTTATGCTCAGCATGATGACCAACCTGTAACCACACAGCTCTCAAGGGTCAGAATAAGTTGTTCATTTTCTTCTTTTCATATTTGTCAAGAGCACTTCTTTTTATACAATTTTACTCACAACAAGAATACAAGACGCATAAGTTTATACAAACCATTTTCATCATCATATATGTTCTACAAAATAGGTAATGAGATGTACAACATATTTGTTGTCAGTTACATTTCCTTTTACAGCCCAAAAATATGCATCACACAAAGTACAATAATAAAAATATTGAAATTGTTTTGTTTCAAACCTCCCATAAACATTCTCCTACCCCCTCTTCATATACATCATTACAATTATCTTCTACTACCTCCATCCATTAAACAAGCCACATTTCTATTTCAAGCCATCCAAATATATAAGCCACTATATATTTAGTAAGTCGGACTTTCTCATGTTTCCCTTAATGATGCCCATAATTAAAAGTTCCAACATGCTACAGTAGATAAGGGATTCAAAAAGTTAAAAAGAACTGTACATCTTGTAATAAGAAAAAAAAGGTAAAGAAGGGCTTGCCTTAATATCTACAGCTCCACTCCCAATCTTCTCCTCTCGGTGTGGGTGGAATTTTAAAGCCATCAACAGCATTGCCTTGTCAACGTCACTCAACTTATCATCAATTTCATACCTGGATCAAAATCAAGGAACATGAGAATATGATAATGTGAGTATAATTCATACAGAGTGTCCAAGAATCTGTGGCAACACAAATCACCCCAATGATAATGTGAGTATAATTCATACAGAGTGTCCAAGAATCTGTGGCAACACAAATCACCCCAAAAGATGAAAAAAATTCAGGCACAACCTGTAGAAATCATACAGACTAACAGAAGGGTATAGTATTCGCACTATGCCAAATAGTCATATAGCTCATACTTTGTATCAGTTCACTTCTATAAGTGGTTTTCTAGCACATATTGCAAGATTAAAGATTGGTTGTTCATATTGCTTAGCCTGTGCAATGCAGACTTTTAAGATCAAGTTGTAGACAGCTCAATAAGCTCATATAGGTTTCCGCGGTAATTCCAGTAATAGATATTAATAAAGTGTAAGCGTGTCTGTAGACTCTACTACCATGTCATAGTATGCTATCCAATTTCAGGGAAGCATCTTAGTCCACAGCACCATCATAGGCCAAAACAGGAAGTAAAAAAGGCTGCCTCTACTGAATGATGTCTAAAGCTTATTAAGTGTACAGGCATTTACACAAATTTTCATGGATATACTGAATACTATATGCTTATAAGTGAAATTCTTGTAATTGATTTTGTGAATTAAAGAGACAAATGTAGGAGCATATAGTCTTTAATTTAATGTTGATATCCATTCATCACTAACTCTCCTTTAAACAATTATGAAATTATAATTATGGACCAAATATTTCTTATCATACTTACTTTCTTAGGCTAACCAAACCTTCAAAATAACTCAAAATAGACAAATAGTACCAACTTTGGGCTTTGCATTCTCATGTAGATACACAGACACACAGTGGTCTTTCACTCCTCAAAGTAGTCTCCAAAATAGCCAAATGAAAATAAGTGTTGGATTATGTAGGATTATTATGAGAATACTGTAGAAATAACCATAATTAGTTCCTTAATTAAAGGGACTAAATATTGACCAATTTATTCTGCAAATATTTAGGCTGTATTTTTGGTAGTAGTTGCTGTAACCTTGGTAGTAGTTGCCTAATTTACAGGATACTTCTGTGTATAAATATTTGTACTATCACCAGCAATAAACACACAGAAAATTGCAAACACAATTCTGCTTAATTCTCTATATGGTATCAGAGCCGTAAGGTTCGGATCTTCGGGAAACCGAAACCTAAATTAGCCTCATCATATACCGGAGACTTACCTTGAAATGGGGGAACCACCGGAAAACAACAACAACAACCAACTGATTTCTATGGAACAGATGGAACAAATGTTCCAAATGTTCCAGAAATTAAACAAAAACCCAATAAACACTGAATCAGGGACATCACAAACTGTGCGTGTTGCTGAAAAATTGAATTTTACGAATTACACCAAATGGTGTAAATTGATGCAAATTGCAATTAGTGGCCGGGGAAGGCTCAATCACATCACTGCCAACCCCGTACCACCAGATGATCCGGAGTACGCACAGTGGGCACAAAGGGACTCATTGGTTCTGTCCTGGATCATCGAAAACATCGATGGAGATCTAGTGAACCAATTCCTAGATTATAAACATGCTCGAGATCTGTGGAAGGGCATTGAAACCCTACTCAGTAGTGGGAGGGACGAATTACAGACCTTTGATCTGAACACAAAGGCTGCATCTTTGAAGCAGGGAAGCGAAAACCTAGAGGTGTATTTCAGTAAACTGAATACCCTCTGGAAAGAAATTGATAGGAGAATGCCAAACCCAATGAAGTGCTCAGAAGATATTACCCTCTTTAATTCATTTATACAGAGGCAGAGATTATACCAATTTTTGGCTGGTGTTAACGACTCACTGGACAAAGAGAAGAGGGACTTACTGAATCAGGACCCTCTTCCATCAATTGACGCAGCATACGCATTCATTAGACGGGAAATTGCCCGTCGCGGGATAATGACCGGCGTTTCATCACCGGGACAAAATCCTTCAGAAATTGGAAGTGGGCTCGTTGCTAATCGCCGGTCGGAATCTTCATTCCGGCGAGAAGACAAATCCCACCTAAAGTGTACCCATTGTGGAGGAACGAAACACACCAAAAAGGGGTGCTTCGAAATTATCGGGTATCCGGAATGGTGGGAGGAATACACAAAGAAGAAGGCCGCCACCAAGGTCGGCGTGAACCAGACCGGCGGCAGGGCACATCTTGCCGTGAAATCGAGCCCAACCCCCAGTAGATCTGACAATGATGGTGGCGGGAAAAACTCAGGCAAGGAAGGTTGCGCAGAGAAGATCGCAAGCATGGAGGAAGCAGAAAGTACCACCGAGAATTATGGTGGTCAGGAAGGTAGAGAGCAGAAAATGGAAATAGGGATTGAAAATGGGAAGGATGAGGCAAGGACGGTAGAAGACCTAACCCACAAAAAACCCACCCCCTCTCACCCTCTAACCGTCTCTCTTAAAACCCCAAGCCCACAAAATAAATTTAGCCCAATAAAACAAAAAATAGGAGCCCAAGTTGAAAATACTCAGCCCCCTAGCTTAAACCAAAAATCTTTTGGCCTCGTTTGTCATAGACCTATCCCGTGGATTTTTGATTGTGGAGCTACTGACACTATGACGTGTGACCCATTAGATATTAAAGTCACTCAAACCACCCATCGTAACCAAATTCAAACAGCAAACGGGGAATATATTCCTGTTTCCCAGGCTGGGACCGTTGATGTTACCTCGGACATTCATTTAAATAATTGTCTTTTAATTCCCAGTCTCACTCATAAGCTTTTATCTGTGAGTCAGTTGACTAAAGAGCTTAATTGTACAGTCTTAATAATGGATTCTGGTTGTATTGTGCAGGATGCTCTAACAGGACGGATCATTGGGCGTGGTACTGAACGAGGGGGTTTGTACTATGTGGATGAGGTGGCTCAACAGGGTAACGCTTTGCTTGCTCATGGATCACCGGAAAACCAACTTTGGATGTGGCATCGTCGGCTAGGTCACCCCTCTCTTGGTTACCTTAAACGTTTATTTCCCTCATTTAAAAATATTGATGTAGCATTGAACTGTGAAGCATGTGTTTTAGCTAAGAGTCATAAACATACTTATCATCCTAGTTTAAGTCATGCCTCTGAACCTTTTGCTTTGATTCATTCCGATGTATGGGGCCCAGCGCCTGAATTTGCGTTCCATAACTATTCTTATTTTGTTTTATTTGTGGATGATTGTACTCGTATGAGTTGGGTTTATTTCTTAAAACATAAATCTGAAGTGTTTGATGTCTTTGTTAAATTTTATCATATGATATGCACTCAGTTTCATGCTCACCCACAAATTTTACGATCGGACAATGGGGGGGAATATATAACCTTAGATATGGAACAATTCATTATTGACCATGGTCTGATTCACCAAACCACGTGTCCAGACACTCCCCAACAAAATGGGATTGCTGAACGAAAAAATCGAACCCTTCTTGAAATAACCAGAGCTATCATGTTAGAATCCCATGTCCCGGTCTATTTTTGGCCAGAAGCCATTGCTACATCCACCTATCTCACAAACCGACTTCCCAGTAAACCACTTGACTACAAAACACCTCTCGACACCTTATCCTCTCATGTCACCATCCCATCAGTCCATTCTTTACCTCCACGAGTCTTTGGGTGCGTTGTCTATGTTCATTTACCAAAACGGGCTCGAAATAAGCTCGAACCTAGGGCAGTTAAATGTGTCTTTATTGGGTATGGGGTTCATCAAAAAGGGTACCGTTGTTACGATCCAATTCAAAAAAGGGTCTACACCACCTTAGACTGTGAGTTCTTTGAACAAACTTACTATTACACCCCGCTAAGTCCTCAGGGGGAGAATTTGAGTGATGACCTTAGCTGGCTGACATATCCAGAAATGGTGGACCCAGATCCTACAACACAAGTAGGCAATACCACCGATGCTACCCCAGCAGTAGTCTCACTTCCTCTTCGGTCTCCACCAAATCCGCCAAATGAGCATCCATCTGAAGAGGTACCATCTGAAAGCTCTCCTGTTTCCTATAATATGCCTGAAATTAATCCTGTCTCCAATGAAAGTGAACAAAACAGGTATGAGTTACCTCCTAGAAGTACGAGAGGAGTTCCACCAAGGAGATATGATCCTGAATATGAGGACCAACGGTCGAGATACCCAATCGAAAGAATCAGCACTGAAAATCTATCCAGCACAGCCATAGCTTTCAATGCCTCTTTATACTCCGCAGACATTCCAAAGAATGTGGAGGAAGCTGTCAAGAATGAAAAATGGAAGCAGGCTATGGAAGAAGAGTATCAGGCCCTACAGAAAAACAAGACTTGGGAGAAATGCATCTTACCAAAGGGGAAGAAGAAGGTGGGATGTAGATGGGTATTCTCCATCAAATACAGAGCAGATGGAACTATTGAGAGATACAAAGCACGGCTGGTTGCTAAGGGATACACTCAGACATATGGAATAGACTACTTAGAAACTTTCTCTCCTGTGGCCAAAATTGACACGATACGAGTTCTGTTTTCTGTAGCTGCAAACAAGGAATGGCCTTTGTACCAGTTTGATGTAAAAAATGCCTTCCTTCATGGAAGCATTGACGAGGAGGTGTATATGGAAGTACCTCCTGGATATTCTCATGATTTTAGAGATGGGGAAGGATGCAGATTGAGGAAGGCTCTCTACAGACTAAAACAGTCTCCTAAGGCGTGGTTCGGAAGATTCACAAAAGCTATGAAGAAGTTTGGATATAGGCAAAGTAATTCCGATCATACTTTATTCCTGAAGAAAGAAAAAGAGAAAATCACTTGTTTAATCATCTATGTAGATGACATGATTATTACAGGAAATGATGAGGAGGAGATTGCAGACTTAAAGGGAAAATTATTTCAGGAATTTGAGATGAAAGATTTGGGCAATCTCAAATACTTTCTTGGCATAGAGGTCTTGAGATCAAAGCAAGGGATCTTCATTCACCAGAGGAAATATATTCTTGACCTTCTGGCAGAAACAGGAATGCTTGGTTGCAAACCAGCTGAAACACCGATTGTGGCAAATCATGGCCTTCAAATTCTTGAAGGTGCAAAATTGACTAATAAGGAGGAGTATCAAAAGATTGTGGGGAAACTTATTTACTTAGCTCACACAAGACCAGACATAGCCTATGCAGTAGGGGTAGTGAGCAGATTCATGCATCTTCCACAAGTACAACACATGACAGCAATAATGAGGATTTTGAGGTACCTAAAGGGTACAAGTAGTACTGGGATTTACTTTGACAAGAATGATCACCTAGATCTAATTGCGTACACGGACGCAGATTGGGCAGGAGATCGTGATGGTAGAAAATCCACCTCTGGATACTTCACCCTAGTAGGAGGTAATTTGGTCACCTGGAGAAGTAAGAAGCAGAAAGTAGTGGCTTTGTCAAGTGCAGAGGCAGAATTCAGAGGTATTGCAAAAGGGATAACTGAAATCTTATGGATCCGGAAACTTATGAGTGAAATTGGTTTTCCACAAAAAACAGCATGCAAACTCTTTTGTGATAACAAAGCAGCAATAAGTATCTCAGAAAATCCAGTTCAACACGACAGAACGAAGCATGTTGAGATAGACAGACACTTCATAAAAGACAAACTGGAAGATAAGATAATTAAACTTCCATTTGTGAGATCAAGAGATCAGTTAGCTGATATCCTGACAAAAGCTGTCAACAGTGAAGCATTCGATGAGACATTACGCAAGTTAGGCATTGGAGCACCAAATGCCCAACTTGAGGGGGAGTGTAGAAATAACCATAATTAGTTCCTTAATTAAAGGGACTAAATATTGACCAATTTATTCTGCAAATATTTAGGCTGTATTTTTTGTAGTAGTTGCTGTAACCTTGGTAGTAGTTGCCTAATTTACAGGATACTTCTGTGTATAAATATTTGTACTATCACCAGCAATAAACACACAGAAAATTGCAAACACAATTCTGCTTAATTCTCTATAAATACAACTATATATGGATTTTTTTTGAGATATTCCAAAGTCTTAAATATTGTAAGAACACTGTCAAAAGTTCAGTCTGTTCATGTTAATTTTTTTTCTCTGGATTTAAAATTCATACAGGTGCAAGTAATTATGTTGCTTTGCATTTGACCTCTTGCCATGGAACTACAAAATAACTTTGTCATTAACGCCTCACTAGTATGGTTCATGATAGGAGTAAACAGAAAACAATTATTTCAAATGGATGCAAAAATAAGCCACTAAGTAATACTACCTCCTTGGTTCAGTGGAGTTGAAGTGGATGAAAAGGTATTATTCGAATGATTGTTGATGAGAGAGTATACTGGGACCAAATAATCATTACGGAAATGGATCATTCTTTTAGGGACACCCAAAATAGGAAAATGTAGCATACATATTGGAAGAGAGGGGGTAACTAATAGACAGAAACAGAATATTAAAAGTTGTAACAAAATACAGGACATCCACTTACTTGTACAATATCCTCTTCCATATCCGACCAAGCTTCCAAATATCATCCACAGAGAAATGCTTCTGTAAGAATTTCTTTGGTATCGCCGCATTGAAAACTTTTGCATTTGACCATTTTTTAACATGGTGAGCACCAAGTTTTTCAGATAAAATCGTCTGATCATTGGGGGGCAAATTGATTTTAATTTCACTATCATGAGAACTTGTGTGGCTTGCCAGCAGGTTATAGATATCCACAGGCTTCTGGATTTCATGCCCCTGATAATAAAGACAACAGATTAGGTTAAGCAGGAGAGACAGCAAAGCAATAAACTAATAATATCAGGCAACAATGAAAGTATAAACATCCAGCAGAATCCTCTAGGCTTAGGGTCTGGGAAGCCATTACGTAAAACCGATTATCCCGGGCAAACAAAAGGATTCTTTATAAAGAAAACAGAGAGCATTATATATTTATAGAAGATAAAGCATGAGCAAAAGCAGCAAATGAGATTGAACGTTTGAAACAATAGTTGCAGTGAGAATAGACTCACAATCTAAGACAAAGGACTCTCTCCATTTAATACATAAGGCATCCAAGTTTTATAAAACTGAAATTTGACCATTAACTTCCTTCATATACAATGAGAAGCATTATAAAATGTATGCTGTTGAAGTACTCCTCCGCTTTTAAATACTTGCTCCATTTCTCCATGGGTGGAGTTTTAGGAGAGAATTGGAAGTAGTGAGGCAAGTGGAAGAATAAAAAATTGTAAGAAGTAAAAGTAGAGGAGAGAATTGGAAGAGAGAGAATATGAAATTAATAAAATATGATTTATAGTGGTCCACTAGGTGAGAGAAATTAATTAAATAGTGTAAAAGCTTTCCAAATAAGGAAATGGAGCAAGTATTTAAAAACGGACGAAAATGGAAAGTGGAGCAAGTATTTAAAAATTAGGGAGTAATAAGTAAAATTTAAAAACTATGACTCAATGCATATTTACAAAAATTAATGATAAAAGTTCGATCTTGAAGTGTGTGCATCTTGCTTAGAGTATGAAATGGAGGGAGTAGATAATAGATTAAGAAACGCACAGATGACAGCATAGATGAATATTTTGAGTCAATAAAGAAAAAAAAAAAAGGTAAACAAGTGGGAGTAATTAAATATAATCATGTAATATCATTAAAAATAACTATCCTTAACCAATAGCTCCCCCTGAATATTTAATCTTTTAATTTAAACATAGTAATCTAGGAGGTAAGTTTACCAATAGAATTGAAAATTAAGACCTTCACTTTCAATATATTTTATGCAAAATACTCCATCCAAAATGATGATGAAATTTTTTAAAATTAGAAGTCTCAAGAAATGAAGTTATTCGCAAGAACGTGGATATCACAAGCATTGCAGACAAACTAGGGGAAAATCGCCTGTGTTGGTTCGGGCATGTAAGACGGAGACCCCAAGTACGAAGAGTGGAAGAGTGGGATCATGGAGAGGTTAAACAAAGTAGAAGGAGACCGAAAATAACTTGGTTGGAAGGGGTTAGGAAGGATATGAAGCATATGCATTTGCATGAGAATGAGGTATTTGATTAAGGGATGGAGGAAGATTTTTGTGGATGACTATACAAAATAAACACTTTTGGTTCATGTAGCCGACCTCACTTATTGACTTATGGGATTAAGGCTTTGATTGATTGATTGAGCAATATCAAAAAATTAATTAGAAGCTACAATGGAAAAGTTGAAACTGCATTAAAATTATGCACGTCAAGATAATCGTAAGAAAAGATGTCTAGGAAATTAAGTACCCCAATCCCAAAGTGTACTCAACATTTTGGAATGGGGTATAATTAGCTGATTGTTTTTAGCGAATATTCCAATTGCACGTGCCATAATAGGTCCTCATATCTAATCTACTAATAATAAAATAAAATAAAATAAACTTAAATACTTTAGGAGGGAAGCTGGGAAGGGAGTACCTTGCCAGAATATATAAAATCAAACTGTGCACCAGTTCCCAGACGTGGCATCTTCCCCCAAGCCAAAGCATCTATGCTTCCTAGTAGCCCATCAGCAGCCCCCTTCTTAGCAGCCTTTATGAAGTTAGGTCCAGCATTCTGCAAAAGTTTTTTGGGTTATGAAGTTTTTGGGTTAAAAAAAATCAATAAAAATACAAACAAAGGTAAGAGCAGGATGATACAATAATACATGTGAAAGGAGCAGAAACCCTATATGGTTATGGTTCAAGGCTTCAAAGCTATGCCATGTAGTGTTAACAGCATGGGTATCAAATGGCTAAGTGTGAGAACTAAAACAGACATATATCAGGAACACTAAACAACTTCTACTTAGAATTGAGTGACAAGGAATGAACAAACACATTTTTTAAGGTTTATTTTAAACCGTTTCAAAAAGGTCCAACAATGGTATCACGATATACTCTTGATGAATTTGTAAACACATTTTACACCCCAGCATTTCTAATCTATTTATTTATCAAACTCTCACGTCTAGATTGGCATTTGATAGTTACATACTTATGACATGCCACCCCCTTTACCATCAAAAAAGAAAGATAATTCACCATTTGGGACAGCAGCATAACTACCTTAATCCAAAAATTAGACTGGTATCCAAGCATAATAATCTTCTACTATTATAATCTCCGACAGTTTTCTGTCTCAACTTCAAAATACTTGACAAGCCATCTCAGCTAATATGGGACAGTCAGTATACCAAATCATATTGGAGTCTAAAGGAATTATAAATAACAAGATGGTTTTTTAGGAAAAAAAAAATACTAAGCAACATAAACAATGATAATAGAACAGTAAAACCACTAAATAAAGCCAAAACTTGATTATGTGATTGTCATCTCGAGGGGTGAGCAAAAAATCAAGGTACCCAAGAGGTCGGTTCGGATTTCGGGTAGTGAAATGGAGAACCTATTGCAATAAGTTCCGATTGAGATTCTCAATTTTTTGGAACCAGGGTATCCTGTAACCCGATAAAAGCATCAATTTATCCCACATCATACATCAATTCAAGCCCAATTTTTAAACAAGATAGTAATTTGCGGGTTCGTTTGGCATCACTGTGGTTTTCTGTTTTTTGGTTTTTTTGTTTTTTAAAATCATATGATATATATGATGTAATGAATAAAAAATTAGTCAAATTTATTAAAATTATGATAATTTTGAAAACTGACAACCAAAAAGTGGAAACACCTTTTTCTTGTTTCCTGTTTTTGGTTTTTAGTTTTCAAAAAAACAAAAAACAAAAAACAATGCCAAACAAGCCCTGAACAACAATTTTTGGTTTGTAAACTTACGACCATCCAATTTTTTTTTTAAAATAAATTTGCAAAATAGTATAAAGTAGATTAAAAAACAGCGTACCTAGAACCGGAACCGAAACCTGCAATAGGTTCTGGTTCTGGTTCTCATTTACTAGGAACTTGTTCAACATATACAGCTTCGATTTTATTTTTGAGGAACTTATTGCAACAATGTCCGGTCTCAAGAATTTAACAGAGTAGCTTGTTATGCTCACCCCTAGTCATATCATCAAAATGCACAAAGAGACCTTTCACTTCTCATCTCGTTTTACTTCTCTCTAAGATAACTACCCTTACAATCAACAAGGTTATTAAGAAATTTTCACTGTAGAAGGAATGAAGGATTCAATAATGAAATCTGTCAGGTCAAAGGTTTACTATTGGAACTTTTGAAGACTGTTAATTTTTAGGACATAAAATAGACATGTAAAGAATATGGAAACAATTAAGCAGAAGTATTTTTTTTTAAGGCCCAGGGATTTCTCAGGTCTTCTATTAGCAGGAAATGATATTTCTCTGTTTTCCTGTTACATCATAAGATTTAAGGTGACAAGCTCAGGCAATAAGAATACACTATTATGCATTTACCAAGGAACACATAAAAATGAATAGCATAGACACACTCACATTAAAGCATGCCAACATAAATGGTGACGAAACAGATACAAGAGCTTTCTGCCGAGCAACCCCTTTTGGACTCAACCCTACAAATTCCCCTGTCACAGACAGACAATCTGCCAGTAGAATTAAGTGCTGGGGAAGAATAGTTTTGCCTGTATCGGTAGCAGCACTTCTCAAATTCTGCATATTAAAAATTTATATCAATAAATAATTTATAAAAGTTTCATATATTAACATGAAAAAAGCCAGTATATGTTCTAAAAAAAGGAGAGAGAACCTCAAGGAAGCATCGCCAGGCAACATCAATTCCAAAAGCTGAATTTATCTCACTCAGGTCATCAGGATAACTGCGTGTCCAATCTATCAAATCCATGATTGGAAGACAATTGTTCATTAGTCTACTCCACATATTTTTGCTTTTGCAATTTGCTGACAGAGAGACACTTAGATATAGTTCACCACCAGGTGGCTTTTTCTGAATCCTTGATTCCACCGGATGATCATGCCATAAAATCTCCACCTTATCAACCTCAGCAAATCCTGAAGAGCATGAATAAGCTAAAGAACTTGGGTAGAGGATGTAAATAAACATAGTTGGGCATAGAAGATAAATTTGTTCCACAGAAAAAAGATGAGATGCAGAGCATAGAGCTCAACAATGTGGTAAATAAAATAAATAGCTTTTGGCACATCTTATCGTTCAACAAACCTAAATGCAAAAAACTATTTATTTACCACATAGTGCGAAGAGCTATTTATTGATCACATGTACATCCATGAGTTAACAAACTATCCAGCTAAAGAATATCCAGTGTTCCGGAAAAATAACATGATTCATACTTCCGTTTTTTTAGTTAAACCAGGTTCAATTTTTGCACAATTCACATTTTCCACTTTGATCATCTTTGTCTCAATATGTATTCTAAATTATCAGCTAGTAGATAATTAAAGTTATCAATGGTCAAAGCTGAGCATTTGCAGACATGTCAAAAGTCAAACATACACAGCTTAAAATATACAGAGGAAGTAAATGTTCAGTTTTTGCAGGCTAACATGAAGGATTGCCTTGGAGGTGATGAAGACTAAGAATTTTTTTACTATGAATATGGTGAAAGTTTTTCTTCTAACACAATAAGATTACCAATGAATCACAAATTTAAATCAATGATCTATTCTCTATTTTCAAAAAGTTCGCAATGTTAATGCAAGGAAGAATACTCAGGAAAATCCACCGTTGTGTGTTACAGATTACATATAGATCTTTAAAGTGCTGAAATATAACAGAAATAGTCCCAGATTGAAATATCTATTATGATATATATTTTTTACTCAGTTGGAAAGGTGTTAGCTGAGAGTTCTTATTGAGGTATCTCAATCTACTGGTATTTTAAAAGTGTTCAGAAACATATAAAGAAGTAAAGCTTCAATAAAGATAAAACAGGAAATATTTTTTGAAGATAAGAACCTTTTACTACAGATCCCAGAAGACTTGGTATTACCACCTCTCGAACTGAATATAAATCTGTAGATGATTTCCTTGGACTTTCAGTTATGGTAGCAGTAATGCATACAATGGTAGTATCATTCCCAGCATCAGAACGACAACCATTCCTGGAATTTCATTAGTGAAGTCAATATGGATATAAAATTGTAAAGCTCTAAGAGGTATAGTAGATACAATATCATGAAGCCTAGGAATATTGAAGAAGAGATAAATTATGTAGCAAATAAAATGATGCTCCACAGTTAATACTAGCCCCATATTAAGTACACCAGCTACCACACAGCCAGTGGCGGATCTTCAAACCTTTTCTTTTAGGGGCCGATAAATTCAGATAAAATGTACTCCCTCTATTTATTAAGTTCTACTCAGTTACAATAGATATGCAATATAAGAAAATATTACATAGTTAAGTTGGTGTAAGATAAATTAGGATAAAGTAAGAGGGAGAAGGTAAAAAGGTAGGTGGGTAAAAGAAAATTGTGAATAAAATAAAAGTGAGTGTGTAGAAAGGTGTAATCATTGTAGAGTAAAAGGGAAAAGATGGAAAAGAGGGTATACTTATATAGAACTAGCCCTTTAGAGCACTCAGTCATGGGAAAAAAAATTCCCATGAGGAAAATTAATTGGAAAAAACACATATATAGTCCCCCACTCATCAGAAACTCAAGTTTTTGCACATGAGCAAAAATGATTTCACCAAGAAGTGAGGAATGGAAAATGAACAATGTTTTGGTGTGGGCCCCACATTTGGGTGCTAATATTTTAGTTGCTTGTACCAAACCAAAATGACCTGTTTTGGTGATGAACATGAGGAACGGAGCGTCAAAACACACACACACAAACAGACATATATACGGTATATATATTTGCTGCGAGCTAACAGGGCGTGTCAGTGTGACCAATTAGGCCGAGCCACGTGTTACGATCAGCCATACTACCCAATAAGATTAGTAAAATATTTTGAATTTCACTATCATTTACCAAAAAGTACAAAATAAATGGAAGCAACTCCTCAAGCTAATCAAGGAAGCAATTGTCAAGCTCAACTAACATCACCATCTCACATTTGGTCAAAAGCTGAAGCACTTTGAAATTACAAGAGATGAAGATTAAGTTTGACATGCTTGAGGCCTTGAAGTCAGGGCATCACAAACTCCTAATGAAGAGGCATTCAAGGAGAAGTTACTTATAAATCTATATGGTAAGGTCTAAATTTTCATAAGTTTTGTAGGTTATGTTATTATCTAATCATGTTGGTCTTGTTATGTAATCTATGTCTTGTTATAAGAGTCATAATTTAATTTACTTTTGTGAAATACATTTTTATAATTTGATTAATGAAAAAAAAACACTTAAAATCCCTTGTCTAAACAACTGTTAATTTTCAAATGCTTCTAGCAATGGCTGACAAGTCAGCATGAGAAATTGAGAACCCATCCTCACTCAGCAAAAAAAAAAAAAAAATAAATAAATAAATAAATAAAACAAATAGTGATCAATTCTTTTGTACCAAACCATATTTAACTCATGTCTTTTAAAAAAAATAGAAGAAAAAAAAACACATTCTTAACTTTCAGCATCTAAGAGGCATGGGGTATAAAAATACAATGTTAAAATAAAATAAAATTAAATTAATAGCGGATCAAGAGAAAATAAAAATAGTGAGAAAAAGTACTGGAAATAGGAGAGAAAAAAGTGTTGGTATAGATTAAAAAAATATAAAGGAAGTCGAAATTCATTTGGAAAATCCCAAAAAGAAGAGCAAGGAGTTACAAAAAATTATATATATATATATATATATAAAATAAAAAAAATTAAAAAAAATAAAAAAAATTAAAAAAAATAAAAAAAATTAATTAGAAAGAAAGAAAGGAATGGATAGAGTAATTATTTTAGGTGCACCATCTGAAAGTAATTTGTTCAGTTGGCCATTAGCTAAGCTGCTTAATGTCTGAAATATACAGGAATAGAAAGAGTATTTCCAAACTCATAACATGCGCTCTTGAAAGGCAATTCAAGTAGTTAAAGATTGGTAGAGATAAAGATATGAAGTACAACCACCACCACCCGTCTAATCCCACCAATAACCAAAGTTTGGAGGGATCAATATCTATACATGTATACTACAAACTAGTCTAGTCAGGTAGCGAGACCGGATAGATAAGAAAATGTAATATATATATTAAAAAAAAAAAAAAAGGATCAGACACCTTGAAGGGCATTTACAACTTCAAATTTCAAAAAAAAAAATTCAAGCAGAGGCTGCAAAGGCTTACTTGCTCACTAGTTGTACATTAGCAAGGGAGGCAGTTGCTTCACATTTCCTCTTGAGAGCATCAATAATTGAAAAAACTTTCAGCCGCATTTTCTTCAGAATATCCTGGACAAAGTTGACATAAGAGACAAAGTTAGCACTGAAACATGAGATCTGAACAGTATTTTAAATAAATTCTTTCGCCATACAGACTTACCTTGCTCACATGGAAATGGCAAACCCAAGGGCAAATCTGCATTCGATTATGGTTCTCTGGAGAATAGCTGATAAACCAAAAAAGACAACCATATAAGGTAAAATAATTGTAAAGAGTGAAACAAGAGTCATGACAAAGAACCAAAAAATGAACACATAGAAAAAGGTAACTTACAGTATCATAACTGTTGAGACAATATCCGAAAACAAAAGTTTCTCAAGATGATTTTTAACTTCTAAGACCCCATATTCAGAACCGTAACGCAACCTTCTGAGCTTTTGTGAGAGAAAAAGTGAAACAGTCCTGCTTCCTTTGGCTTTTCTGGAACCACTCTCCATTACTTTCTGCATAATATGATTGCGTCTAAATAAAGTAAGTTCAAGTGAGAAAATTTTTAAAAATAAATAAATAAAACCACGTTCTATCAGAAACAAATCAAACACTTTGACATCATCCTATCTACATATTTTCAACAAGATACATCATTTCTTTAAATTTAGTGCATTTTGAGTTCTCTCCTTTTTTTCTCCATGCAAAGAATATAATAAACAAAACCAGGAAAAGAGAGTCAAGAGACAGACTATAATGTGCCCAGACAGCAAGGTAGATAAAGATAAATGTGCATTTGACATCAGCAAAGAGAGAAAGAAGGCACCTTAAAGTTTAATAAAGGAGAAGGTTCCAGAACAGTGACGGGTTGGTCTAGTGCACCATATGCAGCTTCAGAAAAGGCAGAAGCTGCCAATGCACCAACAGCATGACCGCCAACAGCTTCACATGCATTCATGCTCTCACCAATTGATTCATCATTTCCTTGTGAGGAAGACTCACCCTTATCAACAGCATAAGAAAATTGAACAAGTTGATTTCCATATGCATTTCTTACAGTGCCATCATAGGCCAATTGTATATCACGCATGAAAAATGAAAGCTTTCGCATTAAGGTACCAGGGACACTAGCATGATCACTAAATGTACTATCTCGACATGTTACGGAATGAATAAAGCATTCAAGAGGGTTCAAGCCTGTGACAAATGAACCTTCCACCACAGCAGTAGGAATGAAATTTTTGGCGCATTCAAAATTTTCTTGAAAGTTTGAATTTTTTTCTTTCAGCTCATTCCAAGCAGAACACGAAAGCTTGTGAGGGAGCCTGAAAGTCAATGGTACAAGTGAATGTTGTAAACCAAGACACATACTTTGCTGAACTAATTTTGACAGATTCCCTTTGCTTCCAGATTTCATCATGGCCAACAAAGCATTGTCACTAGCAGCATATTGATAAGTCAAATTCTGAATATCTCGGAAAACATATTTGAAGGCACTGGCAGAAGCTCGACTTAGACCAGCAGACTTCTGTTTTTCACAGCATAGTTTATCAACCTCAAGTAACATAGCAGTTTGGTTTTCTTCTTCATCATCAAGAAGGTATTTTATGGAAGATTTAACCAAAAACTGTGTCATATGGCAATTCTTTTCTGCTTCTTGAAGACCACAAGAGACTTCATCAACCAAATTCTTACGCAGGTGCCCATCAGAACACAGATAAAGGTCCAGTAGAGAGACACTCAATCCCCTTGATGACAAATATTCACAAAAAACACTTTGAGCAGCATCAAGATAATCCAGAAATTTCCCACCAAAATGATTAATAAGACTTTCAAAAAAGTTTCCATCTGCATCCCCACGAAACCAAGATGACCCAGTAGGAGATGAGATTAACTCTCCTTTAGTAATTTGTACACCGTTTGAAGGAGATACATAATCAAATTCAGGTGGCAATAGCATGCTGAATATTTGCTTCCCAGTCCAAAAATCAGAATTTGCAGGAGATGAAAGCAATTTTGGGGGACAAAGCATCTCAAGATTCTGCACTTGAGGTTTGGACAGAACATTCTCCTCAGCCGTGAGCAAATAAGCAGCAGTCATGCTATCATGTGCCAGTGAGAGCAAGTTTCTTCCATTCTGTTCATTTCTTAACTGTTTGTCAAGGCCCACGAGCTCCCTTAACTCCACTCTAGCTTCCATTGACTGAGGGACATAGCCATGCAGGCAATCACCGTCAAAATCTCCTTGCAAAGGAGCACAGCACAAAGGATTTATGGAGACAACGGA
Source organism: Chenopodium quinoa (assembly GCF_001683475.1). NCBI lineage: Eukaryota > Viridiplantae > Streptophyta > Magnoliopsida > Caryophyllales > Amaranthaceae > Chenopodium > Chenopodium quinoa. The sequence goes on along the minus strand of NW_018744693.1, from coordinate 1,642,058 downwards.
ATTTATCGGAAGAATTTTAACATGCAAAGCAAGCATTGAATGTTGATGAACTGAAGGGGGCCTATTTATTAGCATAATATCACCATCATTCAAAGGCCTATATATAAGGTCTCCAAATTGGAAGTCCTCCATTTCACGAACAGAAACCAAATCACCTTTTCTGCGAACATAGACCTCTCCCTTCTCAAGAAGCCTCAAATTGCAGCTGGCAGTCAACTTCTCCCAGTTCAAAGAGTTCAAATGATCAGATATTTGCAGCCTTTCTGCGATATAACAAGGGATGCCAATCTCACAGAGTTTCAAATAAGGATCACCAGTGACAACGGAGCGAATTATGTGATCACTTCTCTTCGTAAGAACTACTTCCTTCATCCATTTAGAAGCTGATGTATTTAACACATCTACATTATCAGAATCATTGTTGGACTTTTCCAGGCGTAACTGCAGAAATAAATAACCAAAATGGTGCATTAAGTATTGAAATAAAGACACGTGTCAGAAACAAAGAGAGGTATACATTGAGGAGTTCATGATAGGTTTCCTGCCTTTGAAAGTTTCAAGCAATCTAGGACACGAGACGCCAACTCATTGGCAGCACCCCTGAAATCAACCAGCTTCCTGAAAGCCCTAGTTCGGTCATCCTTATAATGAAGCAGACAAATATAAGAATAAAGACAAGGATAAAGGAAGAAATCATAGATAATGATGAAATAAGCATAGAGAGTTTAAAGAAAAATCACCCACAAAAATTAACTTCTGTCCAGTAGAAAATGGATGAATAAGTTCAGTAACACGATGACAATTAGGGGTCACTGCAAAGCAATTAAGGAAAAGCGCATCTTTTCTGGAAACAAATTCTTTTATGAAGCTTGGGTCAACATCTTTTAGTAAATGGTAGACCTGCAAATGGAAAGATAAAAGAAGCTTAATTCTACATAAGCACATGCACCAGTATACAAAGCATATGATAAAAAAATTCGCACAAAAAGCACAAAACAGATTCTAGAAGCCTGAAATTTTGTAGACGGAATTTAGTTATCCATCTTGAGTTTATATTTAAATAACATGCCTTTAAGATTCAGCACATTACGCTACACAAGAAATGAAGACCTAATTAAGAAGATGTTTTATACCTGTGCAGGTGACAACACTCTTTTATTATTGTTATTGTTCACACTTTCTTCCACTTGAACATCTTTAGGAATAAAATCCCAAAAATTTTCAAGCTGGTATTTGTTTTGTGGTCTCTCAGTAAGTTCTACGGTAATTGCCGTCTTCCTAAATAAGTCATTGGTGGAAACTCTAAATCTGATAGATGGCCTTCCCTGCATATAGGAATTACATATTAAATTAAATAAAATGGTAGAGATGAATTGGAAAAGATTTGGAATTGAGTGTTGTTTAAATACTAATTGAGAAAAACTTACTACTGCACAATATTTACAAGGATTACAAACCCTTGACGAATCATGCTTAGCCCCTGCTTTTGCACCCTGACGACTCAGAAAACAAGAAAAGAATGTCATGAACATCAGTTCATCAAAAACAAAGACTCTTCAGCAGAGAAATATATCACTAATATTCTAAGCCTCAAAGAGAATCCCCCTTCCATCACCTCAAGGACATGGAAATAAGGAACGGATACCCCCCCCCCTCCTTGCCCCCACAGAGTACATCACAAAGGTGACTAAAACCTCTTTCCATAAAAAAAAAATTAAAAAAATAAAATAATAATAATAAATATAAATAAAAAGTTGAAAATGAATATATAATCATATGAATAAGTTGAGAAAAATACTAGGTTTGGTCCCTTCAATTCAGAATTCAGGCCTTGCTAAAAGTCAAAGCCTTAATCAAAAGAGGTAGTAGTTGCATTTTCTGTTGTAATAGTTAAGTAACAAGTTGGTTGATTTTAATTTAAATGGTGTTATGTTGTTAGAATGTATCCTAGGAAGGGAATCAAGTATCCACAGTAAAGCAAAGAAAATTGTGCAGTGGTTCTTAACTTCCTATATCGTGTTGCTTTATAACCATAGTTTGCATGCAAACTATACCATAATTGCAGCGATAAATCTGTGAACTGAAATCTATTAGCCAAGTTCTGATAAGGAAGGTATCTAACCTTAGTGCGTCTTTCTCTTCGGAGAGATTTACATCCTGGGCAGATTTTGTTCAAAATTTGTACAACTTCAGACGTAAAATATGGGTGGATAATTGTGTATGGAAAATGGATAACACCAAAATGACCTGCCATATACTTCGCAATATTAGATGACATTTTGAAACTTCAATATAAGAGTGAACTACAAAACATGAAAGTAAAATATATCATTCTCAAAACTACAAAGATATATGTTTATGCCTTACCTTCGCACTGTTTATTGCTTCTTGCACCACAGGTGGCACACTGGGAAGTTGGATTTGGAAATCCCAACTTTGGATCAGTCACTCCGGCAGGACTTTCAATAGTTAACACCGATATATTCTCCTGAAACACAATAATTTACGTAATATAACAAAAGGCCAAACGGGTGATCTCGGCATAACTACATGTCATCATAGAATCATATGTACACACTACTTGTACATGATTAAAATAGTAATACAAGAAGAAACTATAGCTCTGGGAAATAACGTAAGATCACACATTTCAAAAAGTAGCAAGTTGCTGAGCATATTCATTAAACTATAGAAGTCCACCACAAACTTCAGACGATGTGGCATAACCAGAAAAGAGTGAGCACCTTCTCATTCAGATTAGTAATGCTTCTTAATGAGGTTACTTCTGGACTTCCTTCAATTCCTTATGTTCGAGCTTTACCTCTTTAAATTATGCTGGCAATGTTTGAAAACAAAGATGCTATGTAGATTTAAGTTATTTGACAAAAGAATCTAACTACGCCCTATATCAAGTAACTGCTTTGTGCTGGAAGAACAGATAGTGGGTTAGGTAATAAAGAGGGGATGGGACAAAAACAGAAAAATAAAAAACTCCAGCCTGAGAAAAAAATTCCGAAAGAATGCTAAAGTGAGTGAGAATCATACTAATCTCATTATAAAGTATAATTCTAAGGCCAAATGTGTTAGCACAGAAAACTGTCATGGAGGTCTACTACAGGTTAACAAACAAACATATTTGCAATTTTGCATTTCTAGGAACAAGATAAATAGTAAAGGAGAAAGGCGAAATTGAAATAAACTTACTGCATAGTTTTCAGTCAGCACATTAAAGTGAACTCCTGATAGAATCCCAACAGGCACTTCATTCACAATACTGACGTCATCGTCCATGGAACTCAGCATTCAGATACAGCTAATATGACTGAAAGGGGCAAATAATTGCAAAAAAATATATAAATATATCAGATTCATTACTGATAAACACTTTTACAAGCAGTCAAATGATAAATTGCATAAATTAACCAACCCTCACAAAAAATAACATAGGATTCCCAAAACAAGAATCTTAATTCAAAGATGGCCGAAAACTCTAATATCAATTAAGATAACAGAGATTGATACTGAAATATTGCACTGAGGATTACAAACATAGGTATATAAATTTAAAGGAACATTTTCATCAAAAGATGACTACAATTCAATTCCTAGAGACATGTTAAAGAAGAGATCTTGTGAACAGCCCAAGACTTACAAACAGCTTTAAGTACATTCCAATTCTTACTCACCATTGCCAGGAGTCATTAGCAAAACTTTCAGTAGCATTTATAGATCAAAATTTTTTAAGTGTGACTTTATCCGTTATTCCAAATCGAGTGCAGGAGAGAAAAATTCTATGAGGTCAAGCAACGGAATCAGAATAGCAAAAATTACAACAGATGTTTTGAGAACGTAATAAAAATAATCTTTTGTTGGGATTTCATCATTTCAGTGACCTATTTGGAGCCTTGGAGGGAACTGCCATAACATATGTAAAATAAAATTGCTAGAGCACACAGGTGAAGGATTGAAGGAAGCTGAATGGCAGTGATTGGCTCTAGAAGCCCCAAACTATGTACTCAGAGTGCAAATGTCCCACCTACACCACATTTAAACCTGATTTCGAAATACCATTGAAAATTGGAATAATTTACCAAATAACGGTTTTCAAAAGTAACGTAGATAACTAACTTCGCCTTCCAGAAAACCAGTATGTCAAGTAGGTTTGAAACCTTATAATACCTAGTTGGCAACAGACTCTCCCCTTAACAAGTTAAAACACGAGCTTGTACTGGCAAAATATGTTGATCACTCTGATCATAGAGATAGAGTAATAACATCATCGTACTCGTTGTAGAGAAATAATTCCTTGTGAACCAACCAAGTGTACCCCATCAGCATTGATGATGTTTTACACCAGCTGTAAGACGTGAAAACCCGACAGCGAATGTAGCAAACACTTCCCCCGCCTCCCAACCCTCCACCTTCCCCCAAACGGCCAAAAGAGTCTCGAGGGTGAAAACTTACAATCAATGTCTACACTTACACCTAAATGACACCAGGGACCGGGGTCTCCAATTCTCCATTGTCATACCAAATACCTTCCTCCCAACCTTAGGGAAAGAGGCAGAAACTCTTAATCCTCAAGAAATCGCCGTAAGTGATAAGATCACGAACGCAACAGCAATTGATCCCCGAAAAAATGATCTCACAGTCATGACTTGAATCTCTAGTTACCACTTACAAACCCTATAAGACTACAAGAAATCCAAAGACATCATAGAAAACTAGGAAACAATGTCAACAAGGATCACTATATATCTCAATCAAACCATACCATATACTTCAAATTCAGCAAAAGATCAAAAGATTAACTTAGCGCATACAAAGCATGCAATCAGTCAAAATTAATAAAAATAAAATATTAAAAATTACCCCATCAAACAAAATTTAAAATTTTACCTACCCACATTGCCCAATTCATCCTTCCTAACCCCTCATCATCCAAACACATGCAAAGGAAACGATCATCACAACGACCCCAGATAACAAAACTAAAATCAATCAAAACCCAAAAAAAAAAAATATATATTCTTTCAAAAAATCAAACATCACCTGAATTTAGTTAATGGGTTAAGAGAAAACAACCAAAATTCTTCTGACCCACCACAGAAAATCAACCTGAAAACAGAAAAACCCAAAAACCCAATTAAATTAAGCAACTTACAATGCAGCATTCACAATCAAAACACACAAAAAATCAACATGATTATCAAAACCCAAAAACAAAACCCATTGGAAAAATTAATCATACTTTCTGTGGGGGATGTCTTAGATGAAAGTTTACAGAAGAATAAAAACCACTTACCCACAAACCAATTATATATGAAGCAGAGTAACAAAAAAAAGAGGAAAGAGAGAGAATCAAAAACAATGGAATTCAGGACAAAAGTTGTAAGGGGCCCCACTGAATGGGAGGAATTCAAGGGCTAAAAAACCCAAATTGAAAATTGAGAAATTCTGTTTAAGGGAGAAGAAAAGCTGGGAAAAAGTAGAAGAAAAAAGAGTTTTTATGGGGGTTTAAGCCTGAAAAATAAAAACTATACATAAAATAATTACTCCGTAATTGATATATTTATTAGGCAAGAATAATAATAATAATGTTGGTAAAATAATAATTATTGTATAAAAATGGAAATAAATACAATTAAAAGAGAGCGCCGCCGGATACTTGCAAAAGTGACCAGAGTCGCGCCGAGTTCAAGACGGAGGAGGACTCGTGAGAAAGGGAGAGTTGCGACAATTTTGTTGTGATTGCTGCCTTTTTTTTAATTTCTCTCTCTAGAGTCTCTCACTCTCTCCCCTCTTGGTTTGTTTAGTTTTAAACCATCATCACTCATGGTATAAAAATTATATCACCCCTCTTTTTCTACCACTTTCTCACTCATCCGCATCACCTATACCATAATACAATATACTTTCTTCAAAAATCACCCCAATCACCCCATCCATGGTATAAAAAAAAGTTTACTAACACACTTTCTCTCTTCTATAAGTATGAATTATACACTTAATTAAATTATAATTATATTTTGTTTTAGGTTGAAAATAACTAATTACTATTTATAAAGTTAATTAAATAAAAATAAGCAATTTAGGTAGAAAAAAGTGAATTTCAAAAATATATAAAACTATATCAATATGGGTGTCTATGTGTATGTCTTGAAAATTTATGAACAATGGTAATTTTTTCATAATTTTTGACTTTATAATTTTTTCTTAAAATGCAATTGAAAAAAAAAAAAAAAGATATATGACAATCAAGCCACATGGCGTGACCTGGTTGGTTCGTGTTTCACGTGGAACGAAGCAAGAGTTTACCATGGGATGGTATATACCATTTGATGGTATAGTTTTATGCCACCAAGGTAGTAAAAATTTGCAACTTTTGGATGAAAATTTACACCGTGGTATAAAATTATACTACTAGTGTTGATGCTCTTAGAGTGATGTGAATAGAAATTGATTATACGTTAAAGTGAGAGACTAAAAAAATATACTTCCTCTGTTCTTTTTTACTTGACCTGTTTCTTTTATCACGCTTATCAATGCCAAATTTTTACATTGAAAGAAACACATCAAGTAAAAAAGAACAGAGAAAGTATATTTTTTTAGTCTCTCACTTTAACGTATTTAATATTTAATATTTATCTTTGTCGATAAATTCCCAATATAATACTGAAAAAGAAGTGTAATAAATTACCCTTAAAAAATAAAATCTTTTATACCTTTATTCATATTAAGAAAAAATAATTTGAAGATAATGCAATCTTTTTCTCCCAAATTCAGTAGTGTAAAACTTTTTGTTGCTACTCGTCGAGAATTAAACATATACGGAGTATTATTATTATTTTAAAAAAAAAGAAATTCATTATGTTAGTATATCGACATAACGTACGGATACAACTTATAAAATTTCTTATTTAGAAAAATTATAGAATATGAATACCTTATCGTATATTTTATAAATAGAGAAAAAATTGTAAAAAAACTTTTGAACTACAAATTACTCCTTTTTTTTGGAAAAATGGAAATAAATAAACTCATATTTGCCCGAACTGAAAATAACAAACCTACCTTTTGATATTTACGAGACAAACCCACCTTTGTATGCCATATAATGAACTTTTTTACCTACAACCTGTTAGACAAGTTAAAATGTTTTTTTAAGCCATGAGTCGCTCAATAATTGTTCTAAATAAAAAAAAAAAGTGAAAGACAAAAAGAAAAATATGTATAAAAATTAAAATAATTAAATAAAAAAAAAAAAAAAAACACCACCCATCTCCCAAGCCACCGCAAAACCCTAACCCTTACCCTAGCCCCAGCAAAAACCGCCTGACCACCACCCTAAACCCCCGAAAACGGCCAGCCAGAACCCCCTTATACCAAAAGCCACCCCGAATTCACCACTAACTTAATTCCTACCCCCGAAACCACCATAACCCACCATGGCCGCCGCCCTTAAAGCCATCACAGTTGCTGAAAACGCCTCTCTAACCGGCGAAAAACCCCTGAAACATCAATTTCAGCACCGAAAAAACACCACCCAACCTCCCTTACCACCCCGAAATATCCCACTTTACCTCGCTAACCACCCCGAACCTTTAACACCCTAAAATCCACTAAAACCCGCAAGGGTCCACGGTTTCCCTGATGGGCAGGTGTCATTGGCCGTTTTTGGAGGTTAATGAGGGTGGTCGTCCGGTTTTGGTGGTGGATGGGGTAAAGGCTAGTGTTTCAAGGTGTTGGGTTGGTGGCTGGAGTTTTTTTTTTTTTTTTTGTACTTTTCTTTTTTTATTAAAAAAAGAAATGAAATGCACCAATTAAAATTTGACACGTGGCATACAACCTATTAAACTTGATCACCAATAGGTCAAGGTTCATTTAAAGAAGATGTCATACAAAGGTGGGTTTGCCTCACAAATATCAAAATGTGGGTTTGTTAATTTCAGTTCGGGGGCAAAGGTGGGTATATTAATTTTCATTTTTCCTTTTTTTTTTGAAGACACAAATTATTATAAATCTTTATAGAACTTGGTAAAATTGTATATTATACGGGACTTAGGCCCTGTTCTTTTGAGCTGTTGGATAGAGCAGAGCAGGGGTCAGTAGAGCAGAGTAGATTAGATATCAGCTAATTATAACAAAATTTAGAATAACAGAGCAGAGCAGAGCAAATTTCGGCATTACTACTACTACTACTACTATTGTTGCTACTACTGCTTCTTCTTTTGTTGTTGTTGTTGCTGCTACTTCTACTACTACTACTAATACTAAGTGCATATACCATTGATTTAGGTGAGTGAAAACATAAATAAATGTGTATTTAACATATGTTAATTGTAGAAAGATAACACACAATTGTTTACATCTTCAAATTATTACAATCGCATATCAAAATAGGAACATGATTAGATAAGAGTTTAACATTATTCTTGGTAAATAGTAGATTGAAATTGTTATTATTTTTATTTTCAAAATAAAAATTAAATTGTTATTATTATTGTTTTTTTTTAAAGAATTGTTATAATTATTAGAAATTATTAATTAACAATATTATTAAATATCCATTCTTAATATTTTGAATTATTAATTATTATTAATAATTATTATTATGAATAATAAATATTAATTATTATAATATTAATAATTATTATAATTATTTTTAATATTAGTAATTATTATAATTATTTTTAATATTAATAATTATTATCATCAATACAATATTAATTATTATTATTGAATATTAATTATTATTATTATTTGAAAATAGAGCAGAGTAGAGCAGCGTAGAAATCTTTTGCGCAGATCAAATTAGATATGAGCAGAGCAGAGCAAAACAAAACAGAGCAACTCTAAAGAACGAGGTCTTAAGCTAGTAGAAAGTTAATACTCCGAACTATGCATATTTAGAATTACTTGAGTCATTGTTTTCAAGTTCTGTCCAAAATCATATAAGTACGAGATATTCATTTCTCAAATTCTCAAACATCATATATAAACTATGCACACGAAGAAAAATCATAAGTACCAAAGTAAATGAAATACTTTGTATTTATTAGAATTGTCACACTCCGTTAGAGAAGAGGGGTAAAGACGTAAAGTAGCCAATATGAACACAAGTATATATGGGTAGAGAACTAGAGATGTACGAAAAATCATTCATTTATTTTTTGACGTAAAAATTCATTTATTATGATGTTTTATCCTTCTACATTAATCTATTGTTCAATTTATCCTTTATCCCCTGCCTCACACCTTTTTTTTTTTTTGGACAAATTTTTGAATTTGGGAAAAGGGTTGAGATGTTTTGTAGCTTAGTTTTCATTGTTTGTGCGTAATGAGGAAAGAATGTGCGTATATGCATGGGTAGAGATCCGATCCATGCATTGTCCTCTCCCCTAAGTTGTGTCTTTGTGTACAAATATACGATACAAACTTTTTATTGGTTGTTTCAGTGTTTGTACTTACAACTTTGACTATAAATGAAACAACAATTTTTTTTGAAAAAAAATGTACAATTTACTTACTTTTATCCTCCAGTTTAGGCGATTTTATCTAAAAGCTTAAGTAACTTTCACATTTTTGTACGGAGTTTTTTTTTTTCTATATCTAAAAAGTTAGGATATTTTTTAGAGTAAATGTAGATATTTATTTTTCTAAAATAGGTATGTAGTAGGTTGTAATTTTTGTGAAATTTCCTACAAAAATAAATGATGCAGTATTTTAAAAAGCAGATTCTATTCATTCATCAATTAAATCAAACATCCAATCTTTCTAAGCTTATAAATAAAAGTTAAGGGCTTGTTTGATAATGGCTTTTTGATGTGGATCTCTCAAGACTCTCACAAGGCTCGCAAGATATAATAACATTGGATCTTCGGATTTTAATAAGGACTAAAGAAATTACACGAAAATTAAAAGGATAGTACTCTAATTCTCGCAGGCATAGAGGGTCTCTTCCTAGTCGCAACTAGAAGATGATCACAAGTCGCAACAAGTGATGTTTTTTTTATTAACAATCAAACGAGCAACGCTCAAAGGATTAAATCCCATAACAAATCTCTCTCCTTCTTAAACTATTATTGATATACACCCATATTTATAGGGTAACAAATCGTACAATGATAAGTAGAAAACTAATAATTTTATCCTAAAATAAGATAAAATATTAAGAATTATAATCATAATATATCTACTAATCATATTTTAACCAACTACAAAATCTATCCCAACATAAATAGATTAAATAAATAAATATCCTAATGGCCTTAATGGCTAAAACTCTTGAAGCCTAAAAATAGGAAAAATCCTTTCAAGTGAAATGTAAAAACCCATAGGCAAAAATCCTAATAATTAATAATAACTAAAAGATAGTGTTGGCTTTCTTAAAATTCCATGAATTTTCAAGAACACCAATATTGTTCAATTGCTCTCGCATCACTTTTCATTGGCTTTTGGCTTTTTCATTTGGTCAAACATCCAAAATTTGTGTTTGGTAAATGGCTTTTTAGCCAGCTGAAAAGCCGGCTTTTAAGCCAAAATAAAAAAGTTACTTAGAGTAGGTTTTGGCTTTTGGCTACCTAAGTGTTAAATCAATTAGGGCTCAAATCTTAGAGTCCTTCATTCATTCATTCATCAACATATAGAGTACATAGTTTCCCTAAAATATATCAAAAGATATCTTAAGATAATCATAGCCTATAAACTAGGAAACTAAATATACGATAAACATGGAGATGATATGATAATATTTTCCTAATGTTCCTAGCACTGAGTTACTAATAACATCCAACATCCAATTTTATCAAACATATTTTTAGACTAATAAAAAGTCAATCAGCCAAGTAGCCAACAATAAAGTCAATACAAACAGCCAGTCGAACCAGCCGACAGTCAATTGCCAAACAAGACTCAAGTCTTCTTGACAGAGGAAAATGTCACAACTCTAGATTAACAATTTAAAGCATGGACCTACATAATTCAGAACTTTTCCTTTCTACTAAGATGATTGTGATCTGTGATTGGCAATAATATACTTGTAATGGAGCAGTGATGAATCAATTCCCACAGGACTAAAATAGTACAATATGAAACAATTATTATTTCTAAAGATACTAATTTTATTTCTTATTATTAGAAGGAATTTAAAAAGGTAGCAAATATGTTAATAAAGACATCAACTAACATATTGTCAACATTATTTATATACTTGCTGCTTATTTCAGACTGTAAAAAAATATGGTATAAGATAGGTGTACAAGCCTAAAAAAAATATTGCATTTAATGCAAGTCTATTGCCTCAACTCTCAAGTATACGACCACCAAGCTAATTATGCCACTTGCCACTATCTTATACCATCCAATCTAAAGCTGATCCATCGAGATAATCTCTACGTCTTATCCTTTCCCCTACTCACTATGTGTCTAGCTAGTCTCCCAACCTAAGGTAGATGGACCTGTGAAAAATTCATTCCGAGCTGATACAACACTTCTTCTTACTTAAAATCAAATTAATTAAAACTTGCCATTATCTTATACTTCTTCTTACTTAATAAGACCTTGCCACTACCTTATTTAGGTATGGCTTTTTTTTTTTTTTTTTTTTTTTTTTTTTTTTTTTTTTTTTTTTATATTGATATGTCCCTACTTTTCACTTGGGGACCAATTCCCCCATGCTCTTTTTAAAACTTTCAGTGATGAATGAATTCATTTTACCATAATTGCTTAACATACCCCTCACATCACACGCTCATGCTTTTGGTCAAAAAAATGGTGCAACTATATAGAAATGCAGTACTACATACAAATTACAAAAAGGTGAAGAGAATATGAAGAAGAAAAAGAAGAAGAACAATGAGGAAGCTTAACATGTTAATTTTAAACTAATTTGTATAATAAAGGAAAGTCGTGTTATATGTGCAAGGTTAATGTAATGTTTGATCATACAAAAGTAGATACAATTATCAATTATTATCAATGAGATCTTAACTTAGAGGTTAACACAGGTGACCTATATACGATAAGTCATAAGTTCAAATTCTTCACCCCCATTTGTAGTTTGTATTGTCCTTATATCTCATTTTCAAACTTTTATCTTTCGAATTTGAGGTAAGAATCTTCTAAAACAATTGAGCTTTGCTATTCAATCCCATAATTATGAAATTATTCACACATCATTTTCAGGAATTTATATGATTCCAATTGTGTCATAAAAGTTCTCATTACATATTATGGACATATAAAAGACAGGTGTAAAGTTTTTACCTACATAGTACTTTTACTTTATTTGATTCTTCGAAATTTTTAAAAGAAAAACAATTTGGTGATTTCGATACTGTTTCGATTTGATCATTTGGTTTTTGAAACCACTCAATCATACATATTTTGCGATTTTATTTTCAACTTAGCTAGTGTCACACCACGAAAGAGTAATACCGCTCCAAACCGTACCACAAACATCCGAACACATATTGATGGAAAATCTTAAGCTTAAGGGGAGGATGTTGGAAAGCATGGTTGGTGTTACATTGGCAAATTGCAAGGGGGGTAATAAATGACCACAAATGAATTAAAAAGGTACCAAACTCGATGTGAAATATACTTGGCAGAATTTATTAGGGCTCTTGTATGGAGCAAACTGCCAAAGTGCAAACATTGAGATGGCATGCATATTTTACCTCGGGCGCCATTCTTCTCAAGTCTTGTAACCAAAGCGCATCATTTACGTTCATGATCACTCCTAGGGATACTAAAATACTTTGTTAGGGTATTTTCACCCAAATTTATATTTCATCCGCTTTAAAATAAATAGTACTACCTCTGTCTTTGGAAGAACGACCCATTTGGCCTAATTTTAGTCCTAAAAAAAACTGACCCATTTGCATTAAAACTGACCCTAATGTACTTTTATTACTTTCTCTCTCAATTTTTTTTACAAACTCTATGTAAATTTATCTTTCCAATATACTTTTACTTCTTTTTATTTAACTTTCTTAATACCCGCGAAATCAACCCAAATGGGTCGTTCGTTCGGGGACGGGGGGAGTAGTACTTCTATTACAAATAATTAAATGGGTCAAACTATAAAAAACTTAGACCATGAATTTTTATTAATCAACAAGAGATAATATAATCAAGTGAAGTCTTGTTAAATTCGTCTCATTGTATATTTAATTACGAGGTAATATAAAGTTTTTATAATTTTTACGCGTATAGACTTGAAGTTTTAAAATGCGTCTTGAAAACCGTGAAAAGTTATAATGGAGCAAAAAAAAGGGACAGACAGTATTATTATATGTAAACACTTTTTTTTTTTTTTGACACATTTTGACTTTAATTTTTGTCAAAAAAAAAAAAAAACTTTAATACTTTTAACATTTACTCCTACTAAATTTGTCATGATACTTGTATATACACCCTCTGTAAGGGAAAATGTAATATTGTTGATAATTTGTGGTCAAATTTTTATTAATTAGCTCACAAAAAAAAAGCAATAGGCCAAATTAAACAAATAGAAATAGAGGAAATACTTTTACGATAGAGCACGAGAAAATTACTCAAATCATATTTTTCCTGTTTTATGTTAGCCAATACATTTTGACTTTCATCACTATACTCATAAGTCATAAATTACTTTGACTTCATTTGTAATTTATTCTAAAGAATAAACATATTCGAATGTGGATTTTGCTTAATTCGTTTCAACGTCTAATTTTCAAATATCAAATTTATTTTTTTACTTGTACATAATTAAATATATTACTCCAATTTAAAGTTATGAATTGACAAATACAGCTAAACAAAATGGGTCGACTAATATGAAACAGAGGAAATATATGATTAATAAATGTACTTCTAACTTTCTAAGAGATCTGACGATGCATGTTATTGGTATTGGATTCTTGAATTATGTCATAAACTTATAGTGGAGGTTGAAAGAGAAAAAGAGTATTCAGTTGCTAGATTCGAGCCATACATATGATATTGATACAATTTTCAAGCTAAAAGCTTGGAAACTCCACTCCATTAATGCATCGACTGTCGCCTTTACTGATTTATTGATCATATTTTCTACTCCATTAAAAATACATTACTCTATAATAAAGTATATGGGCGTGCACGACCAACTAGTGCTCAACTCGAAATGTACACTTTAAACATTAGTCCATGACTCCCTTTGATCTCCGTAGACATTCTTACTAGCTAATTGCAACGAAAGATTGAAATTAATTAGTCATAAGTGTGTTGAGCCTATTATTTGTATAGCTATCGGGCCGTAGTTATTTATGAGCCCTAATCTCTTTAGGATGTATATATATACTTGTGCATACCTCAATACGGAGTACAAAATATATAACTCTATTTTCTTTACTCTTGACATGGTATCGGAGTCACTACAATTCTAAACCATAAATACTCTAATTTTTTTTCTAATCTATATTCTCTCAATTAACAATGGTGGATGACGGCAAACTTGATCCTTCTTCCCCTTTCTATTAGTCATAAGTGAATCCCTCTTCTTAAGTTTTTGGGGAAAAAAAAGAATTAGAGTGTTTTTTATGCAATTCTTTCTGTGGAGGCGGATGCACCATCCGGTTTTCTTTTTTAAAAAAAGGCGGAATGAACATTTAGTTGTTCAGTAAAGAACATATAGCTATTTTATAAAGAACATCCAGTTTTTTTTTTTTTTTTTTGAAAATCTAAAGAACATTTGTAATATTAGTAAAGAACATTATTCATATAGTAAATATACATTTGGTATAAATGATCATGTATGTATATGAAAAAGTACATTTTACAGTATTATAATGTACATTGTATTATATTCTAATGAACATATATGTTATAATGTTGGTTACATGTTTAATGTACATTGTATTATTTGGATCATGTAAGTATATGAAAAAAGAACATTTTACTATATTTTGATGTACATTGTATTATTTGGATCTACAACTTTATCTAAATTTGTCTATTTGTTTGCTTTCTTCTTCCAAAATGTATTAATCGATCGATCATCTTTAAGAACTTCATTTTATTTCTCATTGCAACAACAAAATTTCATCAAAATCGCAATTAATTCCCAATAAAATCAAATATTACAATTTTCAATCAAATTTATAAAGAACAAACACTCAAACTCAAAATAAACAAGTATAAATGTCAAATAAACAAGTATGAATGTCGAATTTGGTCTTACCTTTCGTTTTTATATGTCATCTTGAACAATTTTGGACTCAAAATTTCAAATTTTTTGAAATTTTGCTTGAGGTTTGAGGAATTTAAATGAGTTTAAAGTTTTGTTTGGAGAGAGAAAGTGAACATTTGGTAAAAAAAAAAAAAATTGAAATGATTTGTAATTAATGTATGGTAAAAAAAAATAATTATAGTATTGTTTATATATTTCATTATACAAAATTTCTTTCAAAAAAAAATTATATATATATACAAAATTGTTACACAAAAATCTGATGTACATTATAAATGAACACTATTTTCTTTTATATGTCCATGTACATTAGTATACACCTGCATGTACATTCCGCCTTTTTGTATTTTAGAGCGGATGCACCATGCACATGTTGCATCCGCCTGCACGAACCACCTATTAGTTTTTTATTCACCTGATCGATTTTTACGCATATGAACTTACTACACCTAATTAAAACTTTTTTGAATTGTAATTTAAACTTGAGTAACCCTTATTAAAACTTATTTTTCCCCTAAATTGAACTTATATAAGTTTATTAGACCTGAAATAAGTGAAAATAAAGTGAACAGAATAGCCGAATAGGCCCTTAGTATTGGAGATAGAGCTTGTTAAATTTGACCTAGTTTGCTATCACAATTCGATCTTAGCTCGTATTTGCTAGTTGGTGTTTTAAAATTCAGCCAAATAAGTAAATGACCTAGACTGACACAAATACCCCATTTGATTAATTAATTTGGGGTTAAGGTTGACAATTGCAATTTAAAACCAACCCTAGTGATTACCCCACCAAATTAATCAATTTAATTATACTATTTTAGTCTTATCCTCACTTGCTTCATCTCATTAATCTTTCTTTCCGGCTTTCCCTTCCCATCAATCAATTGAGTAATACACCATGGGTTGCCTCTCTCTCTTCTTTTCTCGCTCACTCACATAATTAATTTTTTTTTCCTTTTTTTATACGTATTAAAATGTTACAACAGTATAGATATAGCTATAAGAATCATGTCCGCCCCATTACTCCTCACTATAACTCACAATCTTAATATATAAACGTACTCGTTATATTTAAATTTTAGCAAAATTAGCCTTATATTGGGTCGTACTTATTTGTGATTCAAACAAAAATTAGTTGGTATTATAACATGATGATAATCTTTAAACTTTACTATATCTACAATAGTGACAATTTTACACTTGGAAGGAACAATTATTAATGAAATCTTAATAAAGTAAACAAGTCAAACATCTGTACAATGTACACTACGCATGTTATTATGTGCTACGTACTTACAACAAGTACACTAAAGAGGCTTAAGTAAAGCTGCTTTATTACATCAAAGTGGTAAAATAAAGGACTGTATTTCATCAGTTGTTTTTGAACTTATGATTTATTTTATCATAAATAAAAGCCCAGCTACTTTTAGGTCAAGGTTCATCAGAATTTCAGCAATCATGCGAAAATGTATCCCCTTATATGATGCATAAAATTTATACCCACGTAGTAAGTAACTAGGTTAAATCCCGTGCCATGCACGGTAATTTTTAATACTTAATACTTATCATTAGTTTAACACTATTATTTAATTATAAAAAATTATACCTAATTGCAAAATAGGATAAAAGTTCTGTAATTACAAAAAAAAATAATGAAAAAAAAATAAAAATAAAAATTCATCACACTAAAGAAAACAGAGAGAATAATATATGCACGACTAATAAAAATAACTATGAATTACATTACAAAGTTATAGATATCAAACTATTATTACATATTATTGTATAAAAAAAATAAGGAATATCTTTGTTTGACTATGCACAAATAGAATACACTTATTAAATAGGAAATGAAATATTATTGCATAGTTTGTATTAAAAACTTCTCTAAGAAGCTTTGGCCAAAAAAAAAAAAAAAAATTAAAAAAAAAAAACTTTTGGAGGGAAAATTTTTAACCAGGATATGACATGTGTCATTCCTGATTTTGTCTTTAGTATAAAGTTATTGATGATTTTAATTTGCATAATTGTAATAAGCACTAAATTGGATAATTATTAATTATTCACAAACTCATGTATGAGCAAGATGTCATGAGTTGTTCTCATAATAATTTATTACTCCGTATTAATTTAGATAGCTTAATTTTTTTTATTACTCCGTACTAATTTAGATAGCTTAATTTATTACTTCGTAAGTGATTTAATCTAATAAGAAATGACGTATTTATTTTGCCTCTTATAATTTAACTTTACCTAACCATCCACTTTAAATTTCTACTTTCTTCCACTTCCCTAACAAAAACGAAATAATACTTGAATTGGTATTAAATTTTACTCACTATCTTATTTTATTTATTCACATTTGATTAATAATTGAATTATACAATAATTTTTTATCCTAAATACTTGCGCCCAACCAAAGTGAGAAGTCTACTCCACAATTAACAATTAACATAAGGTCTAGTTTTTCACTAGACTCTAATTGACAATTAGAGGTTAGTTGTTAATTATTTGTTCATTTATGTGTTTGAATTAACTGCTTATGTTAATTAGCTAGCTTGACTAGTTGCTTTGTCTATATTAGATATTTGTGTAAAGGATTAATTTGAATGGGTAAATAGTTTAATACTCCATAATTGTTACTTGTTAGATGTTTGCTACGAAGTACTTTATTAGGTCATTTACTAATAGGATATTTGTATAAAAGGGAATAAATTTGACAATGTCTACAATATAATTGCCATTTCACCATTAAAAGTTTGAAACACACAAACCTCTCTTCTAAAAAGCTTATATAATTGGCTTTTTTAAAATTACCCTTACAGACTCAAACCTCTTTTTCAATCTTTTCGCCATCAAACACTCCTTTCTAGATATTTAAAATAATCAAATCTTTCTTCTTGTCTCAAACATCTCTCATCCATACACCCCTAATTCTAATGAGTAAGACCCTACTCTTTTAAGCTGTTATGGTATGTTCTGCCCTGCCAAATCATGCTCTACTAAAAAACTCAAAAGAACAGACATAACTAGTTTTTTTTACCCTATTTTATTATTTTTGATATCCACATTCATTAAAAAAATAAAATAAAAAAGGGCATCACACATTCACATTGAAAAGACTCAAAGAATACCAACCATATCTTGGAAAGTTGGAAGTAATCTCATAAAATTTCATCAAGTTTTGGCCTTCACCATCCCTAGATGTAAAAAGCTTATGTTATGTCTCAGCCTTGGAAAAAATGAAAGATTCATCATCTTGGGAAAAGAGCATTGTCTCCCTATTAAGTCATGTCCAAATATTCCTATTATAAATATGTAATCACCATGATTGTGCTAAAATAATTCCTACTTAACATGATTAATTAGTCTTTTTTATCAGCCAGTAGGCACAAAATTCTTGTGCATAGTAAGATTAGTAACAATAATCAAAGTTATATCTCAAGATTCAAGGAAAAACATAGGGGATTGAACTATATATATTATTCTCATTGTAAGCACCAAAAATTGAGTCTAATTAAATTGCTTAATTAGCCTAATATATCTACAATTATATGAATTAATTATATAGGCATTGAATCTTGTGAATAAAGGGAATGTCTTTTTTCTCTTTTCTCTACCATATGATTTCATATGACTGTTATGAGGAGATTCTCTAGATATTTAAGCACTTTAGGCAATTTTTTAAAGATAGAAAAAAGGGTGTCACTAGATTTTTCTTTAACCCTCTTCTTTTTGTCATGTTTAGAATTCAAAGATTCTAATCAAATACCAATTCCCTTCCTTATGGTTTGCACCATATGTTTTTGTTTTCCCTACAATCTTCTAAAAAAACCATATATGTTTTTCCAGTGTACTAACTAATCTAATCTAAATTATAAATAATTGATATTTTGAAAACATGCATTTTAACGAATCTATCAATATCTTATATGATTTTACTTCTTATAAATCAATAAGAATACAATCATGGTCATCAATCTTGATAAATTTTGCATATTAGGAAATAAAGTAAACAACTAGTTTTTGGCCCAAGCGATACATACCCCGGTACATCATAAATTTATAATTAAGTTTGATCAAAACTAATAAAAAGGGTTAATATTAAACAATACGGATCATTAATAATAAGTGAGTGAAAAATATAATAACCTACGTAGTATATTATCTTTTATTAATATATGTTTAAAATATGCATGTCAAATTTAAATATGGAAGCTATACATATGAAGAGTATTTCATGAAGATTAAACACTATCATATAAAATTAAAGTTGCAGAGCTTTTTTAATTTAACTACAAATTATTACGTACAATTCAATGCTGTGAGAAAATGACGATACACATAGGATGACACTAAATAATAAATGAGGGTGATGCGTGGTCGTGACGTTAGCATGTTGTTCCTATAGAGATTAGAGATGAAGGAAGTACAACACTTGCAAAAAGCTAAGAGCCTAAGAATATGATACTTTTGTATGTTCATTTTAATAGCTTTACGCCCACTTCATCGGTCCATCCTCTTTCAAGAGCATACATAAGGTATCATGAACGATAAAAGTTTGTGCAAGTGTAAGTGGATTCCTAGCACTTCTGGTTTTGATCTTTAAAGATAAGAATTTCAAAGATAAGTATCTCACAGATATATCAATTGAAAGAGGCATTTCCCATTTTAGCAGGATACTATACCTGCAATTTGATTTCATTCCTACATGAAATTGGGCATGGCGCCGTAAATATTCTTTGTAATCACGCTTTATATTTACATCAATTTGGAATATATTCTTTATAGCTGTGTATGTTTTTTTTTCACCTGATGTACTGTTGAGCACATGAACAAACTTACGCGAGAGTGAAAGTATTGTCCCACATCAGATAAGAAAATAAAAGTATTGAGATATGTATCCCTAATTGAAGTGAGTAGAGAGTTGTTGTGTCTAATATATAAGGTTACAAGGCTGCTCTCCTTATAAGCCTTATTGTCATATGGTTTTGAGTTGAAATCTCCTTTTAATCTTGTATAAAGTAGACTCTTTGAGGCCTGTTCTGTTCAGCTTAATTTCAGTACAATTCATTTCAGTTTCTAATTTCCTTCTCTTATAAAGAATTTATTTAAGCTCCAATAAGTTCAATTAAGTTGTTTTTAGTAAATCGGAACAAACCCTTGTAGCATGTGTGTGCGGTCTAGTGTAAGTTGTTACCATGTTCTCTAAACAAATCTATAAGAACGAATATCAAGTAAAAAGAATGTATATGTTTTATTTATTATTATCTTTAGAGAGTTACAATGACGGGAGAAAAAATCGATTTCAAAATCTATTGAAACTAGAAGAGAAGCTCTAATCACTTAGGGCATGTTCTCATTGACTGAACTCAGCTGAGCTGAGCTGAATTGAACTGAACTGAACTAAATTGAGCTGAACTGAACTGAACTAAACTGAATTTCAACGTAAGAGAACATGCCCTTAATTTATCCTTCACTGCACCCTCAAAGAGAATATATGTGTGACAACCGTTTTAATTCAAACAAAGTAAAGTTTTTCAAAACAACACTTTCTTTGAATCGGAAACTCGAATTAAATTCTAACGCAAATTACTTGACTCATTTGCACCCTTCCAAGTCCCCACCACTATTTTAGTATATGATACTGTTACTTCTAATGAAATTCCTATTGTTTGTTACTAGGGATTAGGAGTTAAACAACCTCATTATCCCTCAATTTCTATCTACGGGTGTTGGTATAAGGGAGAGGGATAAGAATTATAATGGAAAAGACATTTATGCCTTTAATGAAAAGCAAAAGAATAAAGTTAATAACGGTATATTTACAACTTTATTACTTATTCTACTTTCATTCTCGAAACAAACGATAACACTTTATTTTATCCTTATCCCATTTATAATTCCAATTCCTATCCCACCCTCCTATTTTTCTTATCCTTATCCCTCATACTAAAAGCCCCACTAATAAAAATAGAATAAGTTTATCTAAATGAGAATTGAAAACAAAAGCAACTAATATAGCTTACAAACTTTTGACTTTTATATAAAATATAATATAATATACTTCTTTGTTTTAAAATATTTGCAATACTTAGGGCTTGTTCTCTTCCGTTGAAATTCAGTTCAGTTCAGTTCAGTTCAGCTCTTAATTTTCTAATGATATTGCTATTAATATAAAGCCAAATTTCCTTCTTTTAAGCTCTTATTACAACGACAATAATAATAATAATAATAATAAGTAATAAATAATAATAATAATCATCAATAAATAATAATAATAACAATAATAATAATAATAATATTAATAATAATAATAATAATAATAATAATAATAATAATAATAATTTGGGGTAAGATACTAGTTAGATACATGTATTAATTAAAACATTAAAGAGAGCGGGTTAGGGTGTTGGACTATTGGGCCGTTGCCTCTGTTAGCTTTTCGTGTTTTTTTCTTTTTCTTTTTTTTAAATATATTTTTTTAAATTTGTTTAAATGGGTTAGATACATGTAAGTGTTTTGTGTTCTTTTGTGTCATAATACTATTTTATTTTTAAATTAAATAGTTTATGTGTTTAAAATGTTTAGAGGTTTCAAGTTTTTAATATATTTTCCATAAATTTTATAATTATATAGTATATTTTTCGTAAATATTTTAATATGTACATTTGTATATACACATATGTATAGTAATAAATAATCAATAAATAATCAAAGATCACTAATCCATAGTTAAAAATCACTAATTAATAAGTTCAGTTCAGTTCAGTTCAGCTCAGTTCAGTTCAGTTTAGTTCAGTTCAGTTCAGTTCAGCTGAGTTCAACCAATCAGAACAGGCCCTTAGGGCCTGTTTACATTTACTAAACTGAGCTGAATTGAACTGAACTGAACTGATTAGAGATGGACTGAACTGAATTGATTGGAATTGAACTAAATTAAACTAAGTTGAAATGAATATTTTATGAGAGAGGGAAATTAAAAGCTGAACTGAACTGAACTGATTGGAGCTGAACTGAAATCAAGTAAATGTGAACAAGCCCTCAGATATTTACTTTTGTCAATGAATAATAACCATGATCATCAGTATATATAATGTATATAATTAAACAATACATTATTATAAAAAGGTTATCATTTAGAAAATTAATATGTATTGATGCATGCTCAAATTATGCACGATATTAAACATTGTATTATCTGTTTTCCTATCTCTTTTAATTTGAAATAGGTAAAATGTGTACTCCCTAATCCATTTTGTTTGCCACATATTCCTCTTTTGGGTATTCCTTTAAGAAAGCTTCATAGTCTAATTATAACCCCACTTAGCACTTACAACCACATGTGCACAATTTTGCCTCAATTCTTAATAAAATGTATTCTCTCCGTCTTTTATCAGAGTCTCATTTCTCTTTATTATGTGAGCAATAAATTTTTGAAATAAAACTTTAATAAAAGGACGGAGAGAGTACTTTACTTCATGGTACAATCATAAATTAAATAGAGGAAATAGTTTAGCATAATAATCCCTCAATTTAATACCTAATTCACCCAACACATGTTTTCAGGAGAATAGCTATAGTGAGTTATGTTGAGATAAATATGCACATTTTATAATAGTGGATTGTTATGCTTTTCTTATTAAGGAATGAGAATATGAGATAGTGGGCATTCACACCATCTTTTACAAAATTGTCTTGAATGGTAGGCGAGTCACATATGGTTTGAGAGCTATTTTGTTCACTTTATTTTCACTTATCCCCAGTGTAATAAGTATTGGTAAGTTAAGATAAGTTTAGCTTAGAAAAAATAAGTTCTGATATGAGTTACGTACAAATTACAACTAAAATAAATTTTAATAAGGTCTAATAAGTTAATATAAGTTCAACTAATTGGAAATTAAGTGAATAAAACACACCCTTGAACCCAAAGTTAATAAAAAACAAAGGTATTTGGGACAAAATAAAAAAAAACGAATAAGCTACGGAGTATTAATTGAAACATGAAGAGTATCATTTGGTTTGAGAGATAGGGATAAGAGGGAAGAGGAAGGATAAGGGTGGAATAAGGACAAATAATTCTTATCCCATATTCCCATGTTTGATAAGTATTAGAAATAATTTTAAATACTACCACCTATTTAAGTGATAAAATTACAAAGTTACCCTATTTAGCTCTTATTTTCCAATTTTATTTATTTTATTTTATTTTTTTTTTTTTTTTTTTGGTTCTCTATATACCACCTTCCTTAAGTATAGAAATAGAGGGATGAGGAGGGTAATTTATCCCTAACCCTCCCTTTTTACCTCTCTGAGAACCAACACCCCTTTAAATATAAATAGATTGTTCAATAAAAACTATCCTCTCGTTTTAAAGATTGTCTCCTTTTGAAATACCAAATATTAGTATAAGGTTTACCCATACAAAATTGGAAATACCTATGTTATAAGACGTGTTTCAACTTTTAAGTACCGTATAAGACAATAGAATGAGACGAAGAGAGTATAAATAATATGAAGTACTCCGTATAATATAAAATAAATTTAATGGCAAAACAAAATGCCGAAAGTGTACAATACGCTAGTGAATATAGTTGCATATAGGCTTGTTGGTGGAATAGGAAGTGGGCCAATTTAGTTACAAAGTACACCCATTCACTTTAGGCATTATTTATACTGTCTAGGCCACATGTATTCTCTTTTAAGCTTTGTTTTTTCGCTTGTTTTATTTAATTTCGCAATCATTCTTTTACTTTTGATCATTTTCCATACATTATATACTTGGGCTCACTTGATTATTGACTTGCATCTTTCATTTTATGAAACTTATAAAATCCCAATTATTACAAGCTCTGAAAGCAAAGATCATGTATGAGAAAAGTCAAAAGTTATGGTTTGGTGTTTCTTTTTATCCAAAATCAATTTTCTCTCACTGAAGCACCCTATTCATAATATTATTGGGCTCATTCTTTGATATTTAACTACGTCATATTTATCAATTTCATGATGGTCCAATATTTTGCATATATTTGTTTTTGAAAAGAAGATAGGATTATTTTTAATATATTATATTACCTCCGTTTTATATTATTTGCAATGATTAGACATTTTTTCTCTCTACTTTATGTCAAATCGTTGCAAATAATATGAAATGGGGGTAGTATATATTTTCAAATACCAACTTTTAACAATTTTAATTACTAGATAGTGTAAAAAATATTAGTAGTCAAATTTGCACTTTAGCAAACGGAATAATAAAAATATTTCACCATTTTTCGATATCCTAAAATTTTCTGGTAATGTACTTGGATGTGGTCAAATATTTGAAAGCATTTACTAATTGAGAATTCTATATACCTAATAATTCTCCAGAATTGGGTGGGTGTAGTTGGCAGCAATAAATGTGAGCTCAGGTAAACTCGTAATAGAAACTATTCTATATTGATGTCTAATATAAGCATGCTTACACTATTAGCTTTCTAATTGAAGACAGCCAAATTTGAGGAGTTACAAGGGCAACAAAGGTGCAAAAACTTGTACTCCGTATATGATATGATTAGACGTGTTACTCATCTTATCTTAGCATGCCACACCACTTAAGTGAAAACTACTTCGGGACGAAGGGATGGAACATACAAGGAAGTCAGCAGAATGGATCTGTAACTTCGGGACAAAGGGAGTACTCGTATATATATTAGCATTAAGCAGCCATTCTGAGGACCAGTGACAATTGACTGAATAATAGTAGTATCAATAATATACATGGCATTAAAAAAAAATTAAAAAAAAAAAAAAAAAAAAAAAAAACAACAACAACAATTATGGAAAACCATTTCGATTACTTTGCGTAAGAGTTGAACATTGCCTTTGAGTTACAGATTTGTAGCCTATAAAAGAAATCTGACAAACTAATATCATGATACATACCATTTAATGACAAGGGCAGAGGAAAATTTTTCTAACCTTCTCACTATTGTTTATGATACATGCCCTCCCTGCTCCTGTGTATCAACATCTCCTGAAAGCATTGGAGGATATTGTAAAACAAATTCTGGCACAAAAGGGTTCGTCTGTACTTGTTTTCCTGCAAGCTCGCCTTCTCAAAATTGCAGCAGAAAACAAATAACAACTGCTGCCTGACATTAAGTACAGCCAGAACACCCACGAAGAACTATGAACTACAATCATAAACAAATAGTTTATCTAGCTCTCAAGCAGCTGGTGCATGTTCACGTATAGTGTCTGCCAGCTTATTTCGTTCCACTTCGTTCTTTACTCTTATTAGAAAGGTCCGGGGGGTTACTTTACTTTCCCCTTCACTATCCTCCTACACAGAAAAGGATTGAGAAAAGTAAAATTAGCCACAAAAATGTAGTAAGTTATGTTATGGTGCATCTCATCTCATATTAAGACTGCCTAAAGATATTTTTCGGTGAAAGTATGTTACTTCTTCAAAAAGAAAAACGCTAGCCAACAGAAGTCAAGGATGAATTAAAGTCAAAGGACCAAATGGTAAGAAAGCACAAGGCTCTATGGAGATGAACAAAGTGTTTGTGTCCACCTATTTCTTGAAACTTTATGTCGGAAACATACAAGTAAGAGGACAAGATGGGAGATCATAGCAGAATGCAAAAGACATTCCAATATCCATGCATACAAAAGCAATTTGCCAGGGACCGGGGAAACTAAAACAAAGAACAAAGAGAAGATGAAACATTAGTGTCACTTGCAAGGTGTCACTACATTTAGTACAACTGTATAAGCAGCAGAGCGACAAGTAGTAACAACACAATAGGACTACAAGAAACAAATATACACAAGGTAAATTCAATACAAGGCATTGTAGTGCATTACCGAAGTATGGAATATGGTCACAATGGCATTTTTCTGCATACTTGTCTTTATGCCTGGGTATATTGAAGCATTAAGCATAATTCTTCCGACCTACAAAACCAACAGATAAACAGACACACAATAGCAGCAGTCAGAAATTATAGAATGCTGATACGCAGATGGAAAGTCCAATGGGAAACTATAAATGAATAATCATTCAAACATACTACGATATGGTTATCAACAAAGAAGCATAATATCAGAAACATACATCATTACGAACAAGAATTATTGGCTTGGATTCCTTGGTACCCTTGCTAGCACCCTCCACACTTTTGATGGAGAGCTGGCCAGTACCTTTATCCTTCCATGGCTCTTTATCAGCTGGATCAGTTGACTGAAAATCAATAGAAAAACACCATTTTAATATCATTAGAAATAGGTGTGACTTGTGAGAGTCTCTTTACATAAACAAAATAAATTAATAATACTGTTCTATGTTTCAACTGAAATCTTTATTTAATCATATGCCACAACCTATCACATGACCAAAAAAAGCGCCTACCAAAATCCTGGATCCGGGAAATCAATATCACAAAACACTTTAGATAACAAATGACAGTCAGCATACAGAAATGAGTATTAACCAAGATTCTGCAAACTATGTTACAAACTCAATATGCATACCATTGTATATTTATGTACACAGTTTAGAACTCTATGACTGTGTGACACTACAACCTACTTTCCAAACCTTGTAGAATACTCATCGATAATAAGTACTTCATATTTGTTGTTTCGGCAGCCAAGATATGTGCTGCCTATGCAGTACTCACACAACGCGAATTAAAGAAAGGCAAGCTATAAAATTCAGACAGTACCTTTACATATAGTTTGCATTTGGTTTCATGCACCACAGTAATACCCTTCTCTTCAGCCTTTTTCACAGATGGGCTGCTAGGCTGCTCAGGTTCATTATCTGCAGATTCATATATTTGAGCAATAGTTGGAAAGATAAGCATGCACAGCTAATAAAATAAAAAAGGCTCTCAACATATATCAATACATAAGAAAAGGTTATCAACATAAATGAAATAAACCATGAATCCCATTATGATCCAGTCTTAAGCAGTGTCTAGGAATGTCAGATGTATGCAGCAGGTATATGTGTGTCTAATATAGAACAATTGACAATTAAAGTAACAGAGAAAAATTCCAGGAGCACATTCCAGAAGCGGATATGTAAGAGAAAACATTACAGACATCAAACTTGGGATATTTTACAGGGAAATGCGGGAACCCAGAGCACCAACTTATACTTTTTGGAACAATATGGCAGTACGCGAAGCGAAAGAGCATGTCAGAAAAACATATGTATAGGTATTCTAGGTGGCCAGAGCTTCAGACTATACATGAATTTCTGTTGTAACTAGTAAGGAAATGTTTAAATTGGAAATGCCCGACAAATACCACTGATGTTTCAAAAGAACAAGGCACAGCTCGGTTCCAGGGACACGCTTATGTGTAAAAAACTGCCTCAAGACAAATTCTAAATTCATGTTGTCTCATCTAACAGACTAAAATAACTACACATCATTATCAAGAACTCAGTTTATTGAGAGCAATTAAGCAGAACCTTTTCTCTCTGTTCTATTGTAGTTATGATTCTTATGATGGGTGTTTAATATGAGGAGAGAAACAGTTGCAAAGAAAGAACACACCCTCTTTGACAAAAAAAATAAATGATTGGCAAAAAGTAGCTAAACAGAAGTACACCAATTCTTGATCAAACTCAAAAGCTATCCAAGTGTCCGATCCGGCAAGTTCCAAAATTTTAGGACACGGGGACTTTGTCTGATATTTGGACCCGGGTACGGGGACACGTCAATACGTCACTAAAATTTATATAAATAAATTATATATTGCAAAAGCTTTAAAATTTTCATTATGTCTACCCCTATTTTTTTTTAATTATAATTCTTTCCTCGGTAAATTCTTTAAATAAAAGGCAATCTTCTCTCCATCTTCTCTATATTAATGGTGGTTTTCGAACAAGATATGTTTTTCTTTCATGTTTCCTCTCCTCTTTTAATGGAAGTGTCCGAGTGCATAGTGAAGGATCGGACACGTGTCCCGTGTCCGTGAAGTGTCATGTTGACACGAACCCTTCGCGATATAAGCCGTGTCTGATTAACATAGCTCAAAAGGACATACACCCAAAGTCTCAACGAGAAGGCTAGAAAGTAGAAACACGTTCCCAGAGCAATACCAGCAATAACAATAAAGTATAAGTTGAAAATAGGTACCTTAGCCAGAAAAATAATTAGGTTTTTTCAACAAAATAACTATAATAAGCTTTCCAGTTATGACTTAAAAGTTTTAACATGACTAATTCCCTGTATCCCCCCTAAAATCCAGCACACAAAAAGGTATGTGTGGTGGAGGAAATTAGTTAGAAAACTGAATTTGTATCATACCTTCATTAGCATCCTCCTTAGCAGTGTCATTTGAAGCTGCCGGTTTCAGATTACCTGAGTACAAAATAAAGAGTATTAATTAATTATCAACTAAAAAGCATAAGTTTAAACAATTAATGAGCCGCCAGCCCGCCACACCCATATGGGCCATATCTAAGTAAAATTACCCAGAACTCTCGAAAGGGAATAAATGGCTATTCATCTTCAAATAGATGTACCATTCCCAGTATTTCATGAAAAATACCTACCAAAGAAAGATGTTTGACTGTTGGAGGAGGTTCCAGCATTCCAAGCACCAAACGGTGGTGTTTGACTGTTGGAGAATATTCCAGAACTTGTGGAACCCATAAAGCTTGTGGTAGTCGTCGATGAGGGTGCATGATTGTTTGATGTTACACCAAAATTAGGCGAAGTAGAAAAGCTAACAATTTTTACTGGTGATACGGATTTGTTATCAGTGGATACTCCAGAGCTCCATGAAGTTGTAGGAGCAGTACTCACACTTTGCGAAAGAGCTTGAGAACTGGCAGACAATCCGAAATTCCATGAAGGGGATGAACTTGAAGCTGTGTTAAGAACTGAGGCTTGGGTGCTGGAAGCTCCAGAGTTTGACGAAGATATGAGGCCCGCATTGGCACTAGACATACCTAACTTAAATGACCCTGGGCCAGAATTTAGTTCCTTGTTGTTTGCATGTGGTGTATTTTTCTTCTCATTGCTGTGGGTTCCCATTATAGGCGGCACCCTACTACCTTCACTACCAGTATTTGATTTTAGCCAGTTAACAACGTCAGCAAATTTCTCCTATTAAACAAGAGGCATATTGATCATTGGAAAAAGTTGGCCATAAAAATAAATATCTAAACTTAATTGAATGCAGAAGAACAACTAACAGTGAAAAACTGCAAAAACAAGAACAAACACTAAGGTCAAAAGGCCTGAATAGGAGAACATGTATGTTCAAATTTTCAAAACTCTATTGTTAATAAAAAAAATAATAAAATAAAAAAAAAAAATTTAAAAATAATAATACTATTTGCACAATAAATGCATTATGAACCATAAGCGTAAGTGTAATTCTGTAATATGCAGCTTTGATTGGCTATGAACTACGTTGATTGGTGATCATCCATAGCTCGGATACGAACAAAATTTTTTCTGTCTCTCTATTTGAACTTCTCTGCCTTCCTACATCAATTTCTTTTCTGTGACTCTGCTATTTAACTTTTCCACAATTCAACACTAACAGAGGGTAGATAGAAAGGAAGAAAGAATTGGATAGCCAAATAGAGCACAAAAAAAAAATCAAATAAGCTAAAACCAACCCGCCAGAAAAAATAAAATAATATGAGGTACATGAACACAAATTTACTAAAAAACAATATCACCAAGTACCAAACTCTGGCTGAAGAACATTTTAATCATCATTAAAATATTAAATGATTAAAGGACTTAAAATATATCATACCAGTATGTCCGAACCCTGAGTTAGGTAGTCCCTGACGCCATCTTCCCAAAGTTCATCTGGGTGATCCCGCAACTGAGATTGCACCCAACTGTCGACATAATTAAGCAATATAAAAATTCAAGGTGTCAAATATATAGCTTTGCAAATAATAAAGAGGTAAATACATATATCTAATCACAAAGACAGTCAAAAGGGGATCACTCAAAGAAGGAAAATAAAAATAAGATATAGCATATTAGCATCACACTTCAGAGCCAAAAGAACACCAGTTTATTGCTGACTGCAGACAGTCATTTGTAGATCACAAACATCTCAAAACAAGCAAGGTGATCCAATAATAGAGACATAGAATAAACAAGAACTCCACTGGAAAGAAGATGGACCTTGCAAATTCAGTATTTAAAGCCCTCACATGTTGTCGAGCAACCTTACGCCGATCCAATGGTGGTGTTGCAGCTGTTTCCACTCCAGATGAAGGTGATGCTATGGCCTTTTTACTTTGAAACTGCATGAAGAGAAGAAAGTAAGTGCAATAGACATTTCATTATCCTACCCTTCACCTTAATGATGTAACAGCTGATATAGAAAGGATTGACTAATAGCCATAATCTGCCTAAAACAGCTCAAAATTATGTTTATGTTATAAACTGGAAAAATTGTGCAGAAATTTTGAGAAAGGAGGTGAAAAGTATGCACTAAACGCTGAAATACAAGATAATACAAGTCTTCTAGAGGCTTGTTCTCACCCAAAGTGTAAAATAACTTATAGAAAATTTTCAATAGTATTCTTCATGATTTCTCCCTTACCGGTCTACTCTTTATCAGCATTTATAGTCTAACTATGACTAGCTTCTTCTCTAAATTATTCTAACCACTAAATATGCATTGCTTACACTACCGCTCCCCCTTAGGCCAGTTCATCACAATGGATTATAATTTTTCATCTTGTTTACCTAGAAGTTACGAGTACATCATAAACATTTATCGGGATATACCTATAAAATTAAACCAGACATTAACTTATAATCAAAGTCTAAGGGCATCAAACATTGAAAATTGGACAAAAATAACCGAATTATTACTTTATTAGACTAAGAAAAACATTATGTAATTACACATTTCCAATTTTCCATTCAACTTGATTCCTCTACCAGAAGGAGCTCAATATAAATCCACCGCCCCAAAGCAACCATCTCCAATTAAAAATATGCTCTTGGTAAGATATTAAAAAGGCAACAAGTTCAAAGCGTATCAATTAAAAATTTGCCACATAGATGAGATCCACCACACAAAACTAAAGGAATATCCCCAAAGTAGCCAAATCTAAGATCAATGAGTTCATACAAACATTCAACTAATGCCAATATATCGGCACTGTATATGAAATACTTCGTGTTAGAGCAAGTCAGCAAACATACATCTCATTACCACTCAAAGAAAGACTTTAAATAAGTTGTCTAAGACAATATTAAACTAATCAAGAGCTTATTGATCAAATAGGATATTTCTTCATACCATCTGACTCCCCCCCCCCCCCCCAAACCAAACGCTTGAATACAAACCCAGCTCATAGTGTACCTATCTCAGTAACAAAGCGTGATACAGCACTTTTTACGAAAATTCTGAGCTTGCTCAAGAATAACAGGATTACTAAAACAAAAGCACCCAAGGTGCCATAGGTAGAGCAAAAAATGGCAACTGGCTTCTAGTGAGTGGACTCGAGATAAGTTACAGGTTAATCAACAACGAGTATATCGAATCAACCTATCATTTTTAAATCAGTCACACTTGCAGGATCAATAAAAACATATTACAACCGAGATGGCTTTGGGCATTCCACTCCTAATTATGAACAGTCTTTCGAAACAGATCTAGAAAATCCACTAATTCTACTGCTTAAGGAAACTGTTGCCAACACACTGACAGGTTCAAAGTACCACCTATTTTTTTCAATTCTATAGCTCAAACTCCAAATTTGCACCAATTTTTTAGGCAGGTCACAAATTCAGCTAACTTAATACACTCACTTAACATCTAAGCACAAACTCTACCTAACCCAATATAATCAAACAACATAAATTTATATTTGAGTAACAATTACAAACTTCTAACCAATAAAAAGCATTGATTCTAAAATTAAAATACACTATAATCACAATATAAATCCCAAAATCATCAAATACCCAGGAAAACTAAGATAAAACCAAACATAGGTATTCAATCAAATAGTATTCCGTGCTATAAACTAAAATCAAATTACACTAACATTAAAAAATTAAAACTTTTGAACTCACAGGATTTTCATCAGCATTGGAGCTCAATGAAACGTTTCGACGCTTTGTACCAATCATTGGATTCGACACTCAGAAACACCAATACAGTTGAAAGAGACGAGAAAACAAATTGACAAGAGTGATTTAAATTTTGCAGAAAAAAGAGGAGAGAGAAAGAAGTAGCAGGAAATTATTAGGGTTTTTGTTTGGTTCAAATAATTTTGGGGGTTAAAAAAATAATTAAAAAAATTAATTGAAAGAGAATGAAGGTGAAAATTAATTCAATAATTAAAAAAATAATTGGGATTTATGGTGAGATGAAATTATAGCCGTTATGATGTGATTGGTTTTAACTTTTAATTTGAACCGTAGATTATAGTTCCGTTTGCGGGAAAAAAAGAATATGCCAAACAAAGTTTTATTTGGCAAACCGCACATGATCGATGAAGCAGGTGCTCGTGTGTGTTAGTGATTCGGTTTGGTTCACTTTCTAATGGACCGTTGACATGGCTTATTGGGCCATTCTAATACTGGCTAGTATGCACTTTTATAAATAAAAATGGGGAGTAGGATAATTTTACCTAAATGCAGAATAAGTTATTTTTAAAAAAAATTATGTTCTAATTTTGTCCTTGTTTTAACTTAATCCTTTACACTTTTTTTAAATGATTAAAATTAAATCCTGTACACTCCTAATTATATAATCATCCCAACTGTTTTAATTTACAACCATATTATCCTATTTAATACGGAGTATTCAATACTATACAAATTCCTAGACAATAATGAAGTGCACTACGACATTTTTTTGAGGTATGAAAATTATGTGGTGTAATAGATGAACAATAAAACAACATAAAATTTCCATCTTATACGGCTAAGATTTTTGAAGGTCTCTAGCATCCCCCATTCCCCCTTATACAATTTCTGGGGGTCCCAAGAACCCCCTGGCTAGGATTTCCGGGGGTCTTAAATACCCCCCGGCTATGATTTCCAGGGGTCTCCAATACCCCCTGGCTAAGCTTTACGGGGGTCTTCAGTACCCCCCGGCTAAGATTTCCTGGGGTCTCTAGTACCCCCGAAAAATAAAGTCGAGGTATTTATACTGAAAAATTATAACAATTCAACAAAAAAATTATACGAAAAAAAAACCTAAGACCGGATGGCTTATGAGCGGTGAACGATTTCTTCGTCTCTAGGGCCCAGATTGAAGAATTTTAAGGGAAATGGTGGAATGAAATGAATTGCAAAAATATATAAATAAATGGTGACTGAAATGAAAAAAATTGGCGAGTATAATGAATAGAAAAATAAAAAATGTAAAAACAAAAATCCTGATGAAATGGCAAATCAGTTTTTTCATTTTGAGAAAGGGTATTTCAGTCATTTTATTATTTTCATATTATTAATTAATTTCTGCATTTAGGTTATTTTGTACTGCATTTAGTACTTGCGATAAAAATAACCTATCACCTAAAACAAAAGTCATGGCTCTTGCAATATTACACTCATTGACAATCATTATTACCTTCTCCACTTTCCTTATATTGAATACAGGAAATGATTTTGGCACAACATAAGTTGATTTTGGCACACCTTATGTGAGAGCACAGTCTGTTAATATCAATTAAGGGTGTACCAAAATCAATTCCCGTTGAATACATGTGGGACCTTTTTTTTCAAAAAAAAAATTAAATACTTGCCATTTTGAAAACAATAAAAAAAAAAATTCAAATGTGACAATTCTTCTGTTAGAATTTTAGAAAGGGAGTATTTAACAACATTAGTTTGGCACAAATTGAAATCTTTTTTCTTTTTATTTATTTTTTATTTTTATTTTTTGTTTGACAAAATTGAATTGAATGCCTACTATAAATGAGTGACATTGAGTCATTATTGAAGTGATGGAAGAGTAGTTAGATAACTTAGATGTGTTTTCAAAAATTGATTTCAGTTATGGGTGTTCTTGTAAATGTGTTTTTGGCAATTTTCCCCTTATTGTTTACGTTAGATTGTAGAAATCGAATTGAATACAATTCACCTACTTTTTCTGTTTCATATTTCCAAGGAAAAAAAAAAAGAAAGAAAACTGCAATGTAATAACAATGATGAATTACAAATTCTTAAAACACATGTATGTGTTTGTCGATAATGAATGCTACCACATCTTTAGATTTTACGAACTTTAATTTATCGAATTTGGCATGAACAATTATCAGTTTATCACTACTTCTATTTATTTAGTCGCTATTGACTTTTGTAATATGGAGTATTATTAAATTCTCGAATTTGATTCTCTTCAATATATAGTTTTATACTCAATTGAAAAATAAACTTAGCTTACATCAAATCTTATTAGATTTTTGTAGAATATAAAACTTATTCATGAGGTTAGGCTTTTGGTTGAATTGATCTTATTAAAAAATTAATCTCAACTTATACTTTCACAATATCAATCATAAAATTTTTGTAACATTTGTGATGTTACAACAATGAAAAATAAAGTGAACTATTTAAATATCCTTCATCTTAATAGATTTGTTTTGATGAAACGTAATCCACATATGAGAAAATGAAAACGTATTCTAGATGAAATTTCGCTACTAGCATTTGAAAAACATAGAATTATACACCATTGCATGTTAACAAATTGCAAAAACGTTTTGTTAATTGAAATCCAAAAAATCTCCATCCTTTTTCTCAAGATAAAGAAAAAGGAAGAACCAAAATACAGAGTACATGGGATGATCAACTACTTATAGTTGTATCTATTTTATCTCCTCCTATCTTATTCAAAACTAATGTACCATAAGAATTCCCCTATGCAAATATTCACATACAATAGTGTTAATACTAATGAACTAGTCCTACTCCCTCCGATCCTTTTTGTTCTTTCCATTTTGATTATATTTGTCTAGCAAGAGATTTCAAATGGAAAGAACATAAAGGATTCAAAAGGAGTACTAATTAAATCTATATCCCGCTTCTGATTTTATCTTAAGGACTCCTAGCTAGGAATTACACATTTCAACCATAAGATCTTCCATCAAATGTGCCATAACCTCATCGCCGAGCTTTGTTGCAACTTCTTCCCTTTCTAATTGAGTATCTCTTGGCCACCATCCTCCCTCTTCCATGTCCCTAATGTAAACTTGCCTCTTGTCCTTCACCTCCCACCCTAATATTAACTTTTCATAATGTCCGTCTATCCAACCCTCAGCTGCTTGCAACAATGCATCATTCGCCTTATGTGGAACATTTTCGCGAAAGAAATCAAGTAAAACATCTTCAAGATCACACTTGTGCATTGTTTTTGATTGTATCCTAGCATTCACAATGCTTAGTAAGTGTTGCGCTTGTTTTTCAACGTCGCTTACATGACTTTGTTGTTGTTCTTCTTCTTCCTCTTCTTCGTCCTCTTCTTCTTCACTTTCACTAGATAGAATATAGCTAGGTGTTGAGCAAGGTATGATCGAATGCTTAGGTACTCGATCTACAATCTCAGAGGATGAGATTAGGCCTTCGAGATTAATGGGTTCTAGTCCGG
Organism: Chenopodium quinoa; assembly: GCF_001683475.1. Taxonomy (NCBI): domain Eukaryota; kingdom Viridiplantae; phylum Streptophyta; class Magnoliopsida; order Caryophyllales; family Amaranthaceae; genus Chenopodium; species Chenopodium quinoa. The sequence goes on along the minus strand of NW_018744693.1, from coordinate 1,606,249 downwards.
CTAAACATTCAAATCTTCCAAGCTTTTGCATAAGCCTTTCTTGAGTCCCTGCCAATCGAAAATTCGAGAGCATTAGGTTAGATTAAGCTACTTAGTAGTAGATGAATTTTTATATGGGACAACATGTTAAAGACATGTACGTAAATGATCGAATAAGGTACCTTTTAGCCTTGATACTCTAAGAGTGAAGGGCGAGGAACCTCCTTCATCATTGTAAGGAAAATCCAAGACAGATATTGGGCTTGATTGTTCCTTCTCACTTTCTTCGTTAAACCACATTTTCTCCTGTAATCATATTCAAAATCTAATTAGACATTGCTCTAAATTGCTTAAGTAATTTTTATATCAATGTATGAAACATAGAGAACAAATCAAGTATTTCCATAAGAACAATTCAATGTATTTGTCACTTGAACAAAGTTTTTAGGCCCAACAGCAAGCCCATCATATCCTCCAACCAAATTTCTCCAAATATTGTTAAGGGTTTTTCTTTCTATGATTTTTTTCTTTTTTTTATTTTTTATTTTTTATTTTTTTTTTTAATTTTGAAACATCTTTCTATGATTTAATTAAGTGAATGTTTTTTATGATGGAATTTCAAGCAAGATTTTCTTTCTACGGTTTAAATAATGGCAAACTATGAAATTATGTCGTAAGTCAGTCTAATGTCTTAACATCGCTTATAAAAATATATCAACTTAAGCTATTGACATTCACTTGCGTAAGTTGCGTTGTCTTACTTTGTCAACTAGAAGTGCTAAAAGAATTTCAAAAACTTTAAACAAAAATTGGGTGTACAATAAAGATATCCATTATAAAGATAACCTAAAGTGATTAAAAGTTACTATTGAAATGAATAAAAGTTACTGTTGGGAATATAGGAAAATATATTATTGTGATATATTTTCCATATATATCTTATGATATTATATTTAGGATAATAATATATCTTAGTGATATTCTAAGATAGATTTATGGAAGTTTATATGATAGAGTTTATATTGTGTAGGTTATCTTATGTAGGCTATAAATATTAGCCAAGATCATCAATACAATTAAAACTATTCTCTCATAAATAATTTGTCATGGTATCAAGAGCAGGTTAAATCTTGGGACCGTTCACACAAATTCTCTCCCTGCCGGTGGGTTAGAATATTAAACCCACCGGTGGGATTCATAAATTTGCTTCCGCTATGCAATAGTATTGCTCTTTGAAATTTCTATTTTTTTTTATTTAATCTTTTTTTTTTTGGAATAACCATGTGATACGTGATCAATATGAATGGTCATATGTGATTTGATTAGGTTGTAGTGTTTGAGTGTGCTTCCTCCATTATTGCATCTCCAAGGAGATGAAGAAAAGCCATGTTTGGCGTATTATTTATTATTTAAAAAAAAATTTGCAAAAAAACACGGACACCAGCAAAGGGCATGGCAAAGAAGATCACGGACACCAGCAAAGGGCCGTGGCAAAGAAGATCACGGACACCAGCAAAGGGCCGTGGCAAAGAAGACCACGGACACCAGCAAAGGGCCGTGACAAAAGACCACGGACACCAGCAAAGGGTCGTGACAGAAGACCATGGACACCAGCAAAGGGTCGTGGTAGCAAAAGTTCTTTTTTTTTAAATAAAAAAAAATTTGAAGGCGACATCAACAGAGTAGTGCAACTCGATCAACTTCAACAAAGTGCGAATTTCCAATCATAACGTTCGTGTTACTGTCGTTACAATTGCGGGAGGGTGTTGGAAATATAGGAAAATATATTATTGTGATATATTTTCCATATATATCTTATGATATTATATTTAGGATAATAATATATCTTAGTGATATTCTAAGATAGATTTATGGAACTTTATATGATAGAGTTTATATTGTGTAGGTTATCTTATGTAGGCTATAAATATTAGCCAAGATCATCAATACAATTAAAACTATTCTCTCATAAATAATTTGTCAGTTACCCCAATATGAGTTAAAGTAACCCAATTCAAATAAAAATTATCTAGCTTTATTAGTAAAGAATCAAATTTTAAATGACTAAAAATCAACTATTTGTGATTGAATGTAATTATGAATGTAATTAAATTACCTTTATAAAACTTTTCTTGTTGTTGATTTATATAAAAATTGTATTATGTTTAAAGTTATCCAAAAAAGACAAAAAGTTACCCTAAAATTATCTAAAAGTTACCCTTATACTGCTCGATGTACACTAATATTAGTGTAAACCGGATGTATACAAAAGATTTTGATTTCACTTGACATGCAAACCTCATTTCTGATTAATTATCCATATTTATCATACAATGGTCACTTAAAAATGATCCAGAAAAAAATGAATACTCTCTCTATTCCTTAATTATACTACGTATTAATTTAAAGTTTAAGACTAAGGAGTAATTTGTACCAAACATTGCCTCTACTTTCCTAGTATCAAACACCGACCAAATGTGAAAATGTAGCTAAATAATTAATAAATGCACTTACTATAAACATAATTAATAATCTGAATCGGAGTACATCTCATAATTACGATATAAATTGGTGGTCTGACTATAATAGTTAGAGTTAATTATAGCATAGCATGCCCAATTTCATAATATTATACGGAGTATTTTAATTAGAGCTGTGATCTAATAATATCTCGAATTGTACGAAAATACCATGGTCCAGCGAGTTATGATAGCCGTTGATCTCGCTGAGTGGCATAACGTGGCAAGAAGGGACGGTGATGATTCCCTGGAAAAAACTATGTGGCAAATTAATTCTTACACCTCCAAAAATATTTCCCCACGAATCAATGATATGAAATACTCCCGCACGTGAGTGTCATGCTCTTTCCCCTCTTCCCGCCGCCATATATTTTCAATGTTTAATCTTTATTTTTCTAAAAACCAAAAAGTCATTTATTAATTTCTAATGAGTCAAACCCAAGCTAATTAACGGCATAGATTTACATCTTACACTAAAACGAAAGCTATAAACCAAAAAGAAAATACTCCGTAAATATTACTTTATACTTCTTTCATTTTTTTTTAAAAAAATTTACAAATACTTGTAACACTATACTATAATTTTTACGCTTCTCATTATAGTCATAGTTTATCAAAATTAGTTAAAATGTCTAAATAATATGATAAATCAAAATATTGCGATTAATAAGAAAACGAAAAAAGGTACCATCACTCAAATATTTTGAAATTGCGTTTATGAGAAAACTCAAATTTGATATCATACCTCAAGAAAATGCATAAAGTAATTAAGATTAGAGAAGCATTAAATTCAAAACACATTCTAACCTTAGCAACGGCTGGCTTAACGGTATCATCAGCAGCTATTACGCCAACTATTCGGCTGACCACTTCTTCCTCCATTTTCTCACTCCTCTCAACGGCGTCGTTTTCACTAGAACAAGTCAAACTATCCGAATTAAAAGTAAGATCCGACCAACTACTCTCACTTTTACCGTCGCTATTACTACCACTCGTCGTAGTTACCGTCGTATCATTCGACAAATCCGACGGCTTATACTTCTCCGTTCCAGCAACACCAGACGATATCCACCGTTCGATCTCATCATCATGAACACCTTCCTTCTTCAAAACAACCACTACATTATTACTCTTCTCTCTCTTCCAGAAACTTCTCCGAAACAGCTTCTTCGAGAAGCTTCTAGGAAGAAACCGTTTTCCGTCACCGGATTTCGCCTGAGAATTAAACGGAAGCATTTTCACGGCGTTGATCAACGCCATTGACGCTTTATGAAGCGTCCCCGAAACGCTCCTGTTTCTCACCAGGATACGTTTCGGAGGTTTCATATTATTACTATTACTACTACTATTACTAATACGGTGGTTCCGAGTAATTTCGTTCTCGATAATGCTGCGTACTGCAACGCAGCATTGTCGCCGAGGAAATGATCGGAACCCATTGGAGGAGCACGAGCTCAAGTCGTCCCCTAGGTAATCCTTCAACATCCATGGCTTCCTGAATGAGGACGATTTCCTCGCTTGACTTTCCCCACAAAATGACACTACAAGCGCCATATCTGTATATGTGACGGATAAGTTAGGTTACAGTCTTGAGAGAAGACGAACCTAAAAAGAGGTTAATGAGAGTGGACTTGATAAGTGAAGTTGATTGGAGAGGTTAAGTAAAGGAAGGAGAGGAGAGAGAAAATGGAAAAAAGGAAGATTCGAGGAGGTAGGAAATGAAGATCTCAAGAATGAGTAGCTAAAATTGACTGGAAAATAAATTTATTAAGTGAATATTTTTGTAGAAATCGAATCAAAATCCAAGTAAGTGTGCGAGTGAGTGAGTAAGTGAGTATTAGTAGAAGTGATTAGAAGAAGGAAGGATGGTTCGTTAGTTAAAAATTTGAATCTTAAGCATCATTAATTAAATGATTTGATTTGGATTTGAATTTGGGAAATTAGGATTAGTAAATTAATTAATCAAAGAAGTTACGAATCTTTGGGTGTTAGACTTGAATGCGACTAAATAGTTGACCTTGTAATATAGGGTTAAGTCGTAATTAATGAGGAGAGATAAAATACAGGTTATTTTAGTTGGTGTTCAGTGGTAGAGTCCACGTGTGACCAGGTTTTGTGAGGCAGATTTTGGGGGTCCCACTTTTTTGCTTCCAATTTGTCTTTTTTGTTGGTGTTGTGTCAAACTCAATGTGGCAAAAGACAATAATGTGTGTTTAAGCTAAGGTTGGATTTGGTGATAAAGAGTTGAGTGAAAATAATGGATCAACTTAACTAACTTTGGTGTTATGGTGGATTGTAATCAACATCAATAATATAGGGTGGGTTTATATGTTTGGTTTGTGGTTGATGATGATGTTTGTGTTGATGGTTTTGATAGTGGACAATGCAATGTAATTGTGTTTCTTTGCTTAGAATTGACATTCATGCATTTTGTTTAATGTAATCATTGATCATTGCTAGCTAGACAGATGAGCAAGTTTCGTCTATATATATTGTTTGAGTCCAATTTAGTCCAATTGGGCCTAGGCATTAAATGATCCAATTAAAAGCCCAAGGTCAAGGTTCAACTCTCCAATTGTGCTAAAGTCAAAGGTCAGCCCACAAAGCAAGCCAATTGGGCTAAGGCCCAACCTCTCCATGTATGATGAGGTATAAAAGCCATCAATATTGATACATTTCATAGATTCGTTCAGAGATTCATTCATAGATTCATTCATAGATATGTTCATTGATATATTCTGATATATTCCATCAAAGCCTCAAGCAATAAACTCTCTTGCATAGTGTCCTCTTCTTACACATTGTACTGACTTTAGCATCGGAGGGGCCTTCCTCGGCAACACCCCCGAGGCTAGTTTACGTGTGTTTACTGTGCAGGAAACCTCCGGCCCAACATAACTTGGACCGAATCCAGCCTTCTCCGTTTCAGCGGACCTTCGGCAAGGTCCCATTGTTTTCACCCGAAACAATTTGGCGCCGTCTGTGGGGAAGACTTTCAAAAAATCTTTAAGCCAAATTCCTAACCAAGATCATCTTGCAATTATTTTAGCAGCAATGGCTAAGAACCGCAAGAGCAAAAGCCTCCGTCAAGGAGCGGGCGAAAAGCCTAAAACCCCTACACCATCACCCTCGCCGGACCGGAACTCTCCCAAGGGTGCCGGCTCGGGGGGAGGATCATACAAGGAGGATTCCCTATCTCCCGTAATTCATGACTCTCATTATAGGCCGAGTTACTCTCGGTCTAGCAAGGGTGAGTCCGATCATAGGACACATTCAGTGTCCCAAAGCCAACCATCGGCTGCGCGCCCTCATTCCCACACTCGGCCGAGGACCCCTTTGACGGGGCCCAGCTCGGAAGAGGTGGCAAGAGCGCTGGCAGTACTCATGGAGGCGATGAGGGCACAAAATATGCCACCACCTCGTGATCGAACTCCTCCGCATACCCGGCATCAGCGGAGGAAGTTAGACCATGATGGCGGGAAGCTTCCTTCCTTCCGGGAACTGGAAGAGTGGGAGGAGGATTCCTGGAAAAATGAAAAACAGAGGAAAAAGAACCCTCAATTTTTAAAAGGATTCTCATCCTCAAGACCAGAAGCGCATAAGAGCAGCAGCTCAGCTTCTCGGCCAGAATCTACTCACCGAGAACCTGAGACTGTTCGCAGAGGCGTCCTTGACCGACTCGGCGGCAAGGAACCGAGCGTGCACAGTCGCCTCTCGTTCCCTGGAGCCGAGGCCCAGACTTCCCAGCCAGGGACGAAAACCACTCCTACCTCTCTAAGAGGGCGGAGCGCGGTCCCTTCGGCCAGGAACAAGGGCAAGGCCGTTATGCTACCCGCCAGTTCACCATTCGAGCAATGGATACTGGAAGAGCGCGTACCCACGGTTAAAATACCGTCGCACATCACATATGACGGGACCACGGATCCGAAGGATCACGTGGCCTCGTATGAGACTCATATGCATCTTTGCCCCAGATCCGAGGCGACTTGGTGCAAATATTTCCCAACCACTCTCAAGGGGGTCGCGCAAGCGTGGATATCCAAGGGAGTAAGGCAAGGCTCCATAACAGGGTGGGATGATCTGTCCTCCAAGTTCAGGAGCAAGTTTTCCACGGCAAACCGCCGAGAGAAGACTACCGCAGAGCTCATGAGTCTGCAACAGGGGGAAACCGAAAGCCTCCGAGACTACCTGACCCGTTTCAGTAACGAGTCATCAAGCGTCTCCCAGCTGGACCAGGGGCTAGCCGTTTTCGCAATGCAGAATGGCCTTCAGCCCGGAAAGTTCCTAGACTTCATGGTCATGCATACCCCGCAGACCTTGGAGGAAGCTCTTAATGCTTCGGATAAGTTCATCCGAGCCGAAGAATGGAACAAAGCGAAAACCCAACCTCAATTCGGGGGAGGGAAATAGAGACAAATACCCTTGTCTGAAGGCCAAGGCCATAAGGAAAAGGGAAAGTCAAAGGCCCCGGAGCAATCTTTGGCCACCGACCCAAAGAAGGAAAGATCTGCCTCATACACAGGCAGATACGAGTCCTACACTCCGCTCTCTCTTCCACGCGCCAAAATTTACAGCGTGACGAAGGAGGAGCAGAGTTACCGAAAGCCGAGACCACTCCCAGAGTGGTATCAGCGAAAAAATAAAAATCAGTGGTGCGAGTTCCACGAGTCTTCGGGACACAACACTGAGGAGTGTATCCAACTGAAGGACCCGATAGAGGACATGGTCCGGAAGGGATACTTGAAAAAATACATCGCGGATCACCGCGAGAAAAAAGAATCCGAGAGGTCAGCAAAGGACCCTCGGCAAGACCTCGACTTCCCCCGGAAAAACAGTAAAAAGCCGGAGGGGAAATTCCCTCCGATCAATGTTATCTCGGGAGGAATATACTCTCGGAGGGAGCACAAGCGACACCTTAGAGCTTTGACTCACCAGGTGAACAACGCTGACATTCAATCTCCCCAGTCGCCGGTGCCGAACATGACGTTCACAGCCGCCGACTGCCGGGGGATTACGTTCCCTCACGAGGATCCGTTGGTGATCATCGCCACGGTGGCCAACCACGACGTCAGTAAGGTCCTTGTTGACAGTGGCAGTGGAGCAAACATTCTGTTCCGAAAGGCCTACAAGCAAATTAAGCTGAAGCCCAGGCACCTTACGCCGGTACCCTACCCGGTATCCGGGTTCAATGGGGCTTCAACTTATCCAGATGGGAAGGTGACACTTCCTGTCACCATCGGTTGCGATGAGGCAGCCCGGAACGTCATGATTGAATTTTTGGTCATCGACGCTCCTTCAGTGTACAACGTGATTTTGGGGAGACCCATAATTCACGAGATCCAAGGGGTCGTCTCAACTTATCATCAACTGATGATTTACGTCTCAGACGCCGGCTTCCCCGAAAGGATACAGGGCAACCAAAAGGACGCCCGAAGGTGCAACTACCTCAAGCCATCCAGTAGTCGCCCAGATGACGACAAGGATGAGGAGGAAAAAGAAAGAGAGCCAAGCACAAAAAAGCCAAAAGGCCTAAGTGCTTCGGCCCAAGGATCTGTGCCCAGAGAAAAAGGGCCCGAAAGGGAAAAGGCTAGCTCTTCAGCTGAGCCGCAAGACTCAGAGAGCCAGCCGAAGAACAAAAAGACTGGGACACCTGCTGACATTGGCAGCAGGCCAGATTCTGAAGAGTCCAGTCCATCAGCAATGGACATGGACCAACAGACTGAAACAGTTGAGTTGGCCGAAGGAGACGTTGAGAAATGTGTAACAATCGGGATGGACCTTGATCCGAACACCCGTTGTGAACTTATTCAGCTCCTTCGGGACAACAGAGATGTGTTTGCTTTCTCGGCAGCTGATATGCCCGGGATAAGTTCAGACCTCATCTCCCATAAGCTTAATGTTGACCCGACGTGTCGACCAGTTAAGCAAAAGAAGCGGAATTACTCCGCCAATAAGAACCGAGACATCGCAGCCGAGGTCAAAAAATTATTGGAGGCAGGATTCATCGAACCTTGCCAATATCCAGAATGGCTGGCAAATGTGGTGATGGTTCAGAAGCCCAATGGTACCTGGAGGATGTGCGTTGACTTCACGGACCTAAATAAGGCTTGTCCAAAGGATTTCTATCCCTTGCCGAGGATCGATCAGCTAGTCGATTCGACAAGTGGCCATGCCTTGCTTAGTTTCATGGACGCATTCTCGGGGTATCATCAGATCTTTATGCACCCCGACGATCGAGCAAAGACAGCATTCGTCACGAACGCTGGGGTGTACAATTACAAAATGATGCCCTTCGGATTGAAAAATGCGGGGGCAACCTATCAAAGGCTGGTGGATCAAGTTTTCGCCGATCAAAAGGGCCGAAACATGGAAGTCTATGTTGACGATTCGATCGTCAAAAGCAAAAAACTAGAGGACCATGTAAAGGACCTGGCTGAAACTTTCGCCACCTTGAGAAAGCATCAAATGAAGCTGAATCCGAAGAAGTGTGTCTTCGGCGTGAAGTCAGGGAAATTCCTTGGGTTCATGGTCAGCAAAAGGGGGATTGATGCCAATCCCTCTAAAGTCAAAGCGGCACTCGACCTTCCTGAGCCGAAAACAAAGCGGGATGTTCAGCGGCTCACCGGAAGAATGGCAGCCTTCTCGAGGTTCATTTCCAGAGCTTTGGATAAGGGGTTACCTTTCTTCAAAGCCCTGAAACTCCCGAAAACAAAAGAGCTCGTTTGGGAGGAAGAGCAAAAAGACGCCTTTAAACAGCTTCGGGAGCATCTGGCTGAACTCCCAACGCTGGCTAGCCCAGCTGAAGGAGAAACTTTATACCTATATGTGGCCGTTAGCCCTGCCACCATCAGCGCAGTATTGCTGAAGGAAGAGAGTAAAAGTCAGCAACCGATCTACTTCGTCAGTCATACACTGACGGATGCCGAGACTCGCTATCCACTACTTGAGAAAGTTGCTTTCGCAGTAGTAGTAGCTGCTCGGAAGCTGAGGCCCTATTTTGATTTCCATCAGATAGTGGTCTTAACTGATCAGCCGTTGGAAAAGGTTCTCGGCAAGGTTGAAAAATCTGGTAGGCTAGCCAAGTGGGCTTTTGAGCTCACCGAATTCAGCATCAGCTACCGTCCGAGGGCTGCCATTAAGGCTCAAGCTCTAGCGGATTTCCTGGCCGAATGCTCATACCAAGAAGCGCTAGACAGTGAAAAGAAAGTTTGGACCGTGTTTACGGACGGATCTTCCACCGAAAACGGTTCAGGGGCAGGAGTAGTGATAACTTCTCCCGAAGGCAAATCCTTTGAGTATGCACTAAAGTTTTATTTTAAGGCCTCGAACAATGAAGCCGAGTATGAGGCAGCAATCGCCGGCCTAGAATTGTGCATCTCCCTGGAAGCCGATCATGTCTGCTTAAAAACAGACTCTCAGCTAGTTGCATATCAGATCAGTGGCAGCTACGAGGCCAGAGAGCCCTCCATGATAGCTTATCTTGCCAAGATCAAATCAGTCATTGCAGAGCTGAAAACTTTTGAGGTTCAGCTGATCCCAAGGGGTCAGAATACTCAAGCCGATGCACTCTCCAAACTTGCTAGTTCATCTTTTACCGAGCTGAACAGATCTGTATATGTAGAAGTGCGTCGAGAGAGAAGTGTCGACGAAGCACCTGAAGTGTGCTGCGCTGACCCAGAGCCTAGTTGGATGGACCCCATCCTAGCTTTCAAGCTTCGGGGAGAAACTCCTGAAGATAAAGGTTTGGCCTCCAAGATGAAGAGAACCAGCTCTAGGTTCATTGTCTTCAGGGGGGAACTTCTGAAAAAGTCCTTCTCAGCCCCATTGCTGAAATGCGTGGGACCAACAGATGCAGATTATATCCTACGGGAGATTCACCTCGGCATCTGTGGGAACCACATTGGGGGAAGAACCTTAGCCCACAAGGCATTGAGGGCTGGATATTACTGGCCCACCATGATCGCAGATGCTAAGGAGCTGGTTCGGAAATGCGAAAAATGTCAAAAATACGCTCCAATTATCCATCAGCCAACAAGGGATCTTCAGCCGATCCTTAATCCACTCCCGTTTGCCCAATGGGGACTGGATATACTGGGACCATTTCCAGAGGCTGTGTACCAGAAAAAATGGCTGATAGTTGGTGTCGACTACTTCAGTAAATGGATCGAGGCCGAAGCAGCCTCGAACATTACAGAGCAAACTGTCAGAAAATTTATCTGGCAGAATATCATCACTCGATTTGGCATCCCGAGAGTATTTGTCTTCGATCATGGGAGGCAATTCGATAACTTGCCGCTGAAGCGGTATACAGATCAGTTCGGCATCAAACTGGCATATTCAGCGGTATGCCACCCGCAAAGTAACGGACAAGCCGAAGCTGCAAATAAACAGATCCTAAATGCCCTCAAGAAGAGGGTGGAAGATCAAAAGTCCAAGTGGCTGGAGGAGATCCCTGGAACCCTTTGGTCCCTTCGGACAACTGAAAAAGAGGCAACGGGCCACTCACCTTTTGAACTGGTGTATGGTGCCGAAGCAGTCCTTCCAGTGGAAATTGGCTCTGAGAGCCTTCGAGTGCACCACTTCTCGGCTGAGAATGAGCAACTGATGAGGGAATCTCTCGATTTCCTTGACGAAGTAAGAGACTCAGCCCGGGACAGAATGGCCGCTTATAAGTAGAGAATCAGCAAATTTTATAACCGAAGGGTCCATGCAAGGCCTCTCAAAATTGGAGACCTTGTCCTTCGGAATGCTGCTGCAGTTCAGAAAGGCCGAATCCATGGGAAACTCTCAGCTGCATGGGAAGGACCTTATGAAATTTATGATGAGCTTCAGCCAGGGACATACCGACTTCGGCAGTTAGATGGAACTGAGTTGAAAAATCACTGGAACGCTGATGTACTGAAAAAATACCATGTGTAAACCCGTCGGGGCAGAACAATCTTTGTAAGTACATTTTGAATTAATGAAAGGCCTTGGAGCCGCCATTTATATAAATGTTTACAACTTTTTATCCGTTCAAAATTTTCTTTGTTCTATCTACTCTTTAAGGGTTTTTTATTCAGCCTCGTCTGAAACCTTCGCCTTCGGGTAACTGGGTTTCAGATTGCTGACAAAATCCGTCTATTTAAAGAACACTGGTCTTTCAGCTGAAGTCAAACTTCAGTAAGACTTGTTCTCCAAAGACATGAGTCCATGGACAATTCTGGGATATTGCCTTAACTGAGCCTTGTATCCCAGATAGCCATTATCCGAAACATTGCCTTAAGTTGGCCCTGTGTTTCGGGTATCCATTTTTCAAAGATAGACAGAAAATCAAGGATAACAATAACAGTTGAAATTTTTTAAATCAGCCTCGTCTGAAACCTTCGCCTTCGGGTAACTGGGTTTCAGATTGCTGACAAAACTCGTCTTTTTAAAGAACACTGGTCTTTCAGCTGAAGTCAAACTTCAGTAAGACTTGTTCTCCAAAGACATTAGTCCATGGACAATTCTGGGATATTGCCTTAACTGAGCCTTGTATCCCAGAAAGCCATTATTCGAAACATTGCCTTCAGTTGGCCCTGTGTTTCGGATATGCGTCTTTTTAAAGAACACTGGTCTTTCAGCTGAAGTCAAACTTCAGTAAGACTTGTTCTCCAAAGACATGAGTCCATGGACAATTCTGGGATATTGCCTTAACTGAGCCTTGTATCCCAGAAAGCTAATATCCGAAGCATTGCCTTCAGTTGGCCCTGTGTTTCGGATATCCAACTTTCAGATGAAGTCAATCTTCAGTAAGACTTGTATCCCAGAAGCATTGCCTTCAGTTGGCCCTGTGTTTCGGATACCCATTTTGAAGAAGTGAAGAAATTGCTTATTCAGCTGAAGTCATACTTCAATTTCTGGGGGGGCAAGAAGCACTATCAGTGCAAGTATGTTCGGCAGAATTGAAGAAACAGAAACAGTAAAGCATTCAAAAACAAAGCAACTGAAGAAAAGAGCATCAGATTAATAATTCATGCTCAGAAATTGAGCTACAAGTTCAATTAAACTGTATCGGCAGCCGCCCACAAGCGGAAAATAACAGCTGCCGAAATACGTACATAAGCAAAAAAATAAACTGTTGTACGACAAGGCAAGCTGAAGCAAAAAACAAGGCAAAAAATTCAGAAAGCGGCAAGTCTTAAGTTAAGCGCATGATGAACCGCAAGATTCTGAAGACGACTGCCCGAGTTCCTATGCTTCAGCCTGAGGATCAGACTGATCAGCGTTGAGCCCCATGGTGGCCTCAGCCCCAGCAGCAGAAGAAGCGGGCTTTGCACTCTGCTGAGCCTCCCTTTCCCTTTGTTCAGCTTCCAACTCCATTCTCTCAGCTTCCTCTTCGGCTTCCTCAGCCTTAAGAATTTCAGCTTCGACTGGAGTTGCATACTTCATATGAGGGTCTTCGGGATTCTGGACCCATTCAGCACATTTAGACCAGTCCAGCTTCGGTTCAGCATGAAGGCAGACTCTTTGGCATACTCTGAACCCGTTTCTGAAACCCATCTCATATTCCTCTTGGGTATAGACACGGACTTTGAGTAGAGCCTCAGCATCAGCCAGCTTCTTCTGGGTCTCCTCCAAGTCTTCCTTGGATTTCTTCAGCTCATCAGCGAGCTTAGAGGAGGAACCTTTCAGCTCATTCAGCTCCTGCTGAACTTGGGAAGCCTTTGTCTGAGCCTGGGCCACTTCAACTTTTTTGGTCATCAGTTGATCCTCAGCCTCATGGAGTTTAGCTCTCTGAGCTTCGGCAGCAGCAGCAGCCTCTGAGAGTTGGACATCTTTGGCCTGGAGCAGCTCTTCAGCAGCCATTCGGCTGGCTTCAAGAGCTTCTAGATGTTGCTGCACTTCAGCTTGTGCAGCAGCTCCTTCCTGAATACGGCTCTCAACAGCAGCCTTGAATTTGGAGACGTCCACTCCCATATGCTCCTGGAGGAATTTTTCCCCTTCCATCAGTGGGGGAAAAACTTCCTTCTCCATAGCGCCGCAGAAGGTTTTGAGGGCTTCAGCAGCTCTTTTCTCGTACTCCTCACTCTTCTGCTGCTTCTCTTCAGCTGCTGCTTGCTTCAGCTTAGCAAGCTTTAATTCCTCTTCAGCTACCTTCTTGTCGTGCACAGCAGCGTCTACCCTATCTTGTAGGGTATCTATCAGCTCTACAGTGAGAGTCTGATTGTGCACGAACTGAAAACAGGAAGACAAAAAAAAAATATATTTATAATAATAAAAATAGAGCTGAATTTCAGAGGAAATGAAGACAAGGAAAATTACCTGCATCATCAGCAGTTGGTTAGACCTGGCTGGGTCAGGAACTGATCTGCTGGATTCGCCCATCCCAGCAGTGGCCTTCAGCGACCATATCCTTGCCCTATCTACTTCGGACATGCCAGCAAAATCGCCGAAGTAGGCTGCAGCTCCTTCTCGGTTCTGACCCCATATGAGGTCCCAGATGTGGTCTGGGATTGGAATTCGGGGGGCCGAGAAACCCATTTCTCCAGATTGCAGAGTCTGGAAGGAAGGGAAGGATGACGATGGAGCTTGATTAGCTTTGGATGGCTCAGCATCATCCTTCTCAGAGGAGTCAATTACTATGACCTCCTCTTCTTCAGGGGTGAGGACGAAAGCCTCAACCTCTCTTGCGATGTCTGCCGTGAAGCCCTCAACACTGGACATCACGGCATCCTTGTTTTCGTGCTCAGCAGCACTCTCCTTAATTTCTTCTTGGACCCCTCCCTTAGATTCGGGAGTTCTCTGATCCACCTCCATCTCAGGAGGTGGCGGAGGGGTCTTTTGAGGTGATTGGGGTGGTGGCCGGGGAACCCTCGGCGATCCATTGCCTTCCTCGGGTTCCCTTATTGCAACACCGATGGTCATCGGCCTCCGCTGAAAGTCATGAGGGCCGATGATGGCCATCCTTCGGCGCCTTTTCTGAAGGGGCTGCTCGTCCATATCTGAGTCTGAAGACTCTCCTCGTATTTGGTCTTCGGGACGAACAGGAGCTTTCCCTTCTCTATGTCTGTTACTCTCTTCAGACTGTAACAGACAGGGGGGAGGAAGAATGTGAGTAAAAAAAAAAAAAAAAAAAAAAATTTAAAAAAAAGAAAAAAGAAAGACAAAGTTAAGTCTGAAAGCTCACCGAGGTCTTCAGCAAAGCCTCGTCTTCTTCAGCTGCTCTAGCTGCATCTTCTGCTTCAGCAGCTCTGGAGGACCCTTCTCCCCCTTCGCAAGCTTCGAGAACCCGTGCAACCTCTTCGGCTGTACGGGCAGCTTCAGCTTCTTCGTCCAGCAGCTGAAACCAGGGGTCTCTCTTCTTCCACCAAGGCTTCTGCCTCTGATACAGAGCAACAGCCTCAATTTGGAAGTGGGAAGAGTCTAGATGAACTTCCCTATGCCTCGGCTCAGTGATAGACGGGGCCCGTTCAGTTACAACTCGTTCTCGGTTGACACCAAGACGAGCGTAGTTAATGCCAACGTTGGTCTCGTCCCGCTCTGAAAAAGGAAAGGGGAAAGGTTAGTTCAGACAGGTTGGCACATCATAAAAAAGAGAAGCGAGAGAAGAAAAAGAGATAATTAAAAAGCCTCGGCCCCAGCCGAAGAAGCTTACCATCCTTAAACTTTCGGCTGAGGCCAACAGCTGCTAGCATGTTCTCTTGGAAAACGTAATGCGTATCGGGGAGCCAAGTCTCCGGGATATGCTGCATTCGGCCACTGCCCCCCCGGTTCGGCAGCTTGCCGAAGATATGTTGCTGATCAAGGTTCGGATCCGCCCCGTTATCTGCGGGGGGACCTAGACTTCCCATTTCGGGATCAGGCTCAGCGAGGTACCGGGGGGCGCTGAAGACGCAAGGGTGGCCCGGATCTGTGGGTGCCCTAACCCAAATCCATTGACCTCTCCAGTCCTTGTCTGAAGAGTCGTTTGGCCACATGGTTAGGTATTGGGGCCGGGACTCAATCCGGTACAACCCAGAACCATGGCTTCCGTGCCCACTTTGAATATTTGGCACTAGCCGATGGAGCTTTTTGAAGCAGTGCAGGTTCGGCACATACTTGAAGAACTTGCAGACCCATAAGTATGTCATCACCCTTCGGATGCTGGTGGGAGTTAACTGACATAGAGAGATGTTGTAATGGATCAGCAAGTCTCGGACGAATACGTCCAAAGGGAACCTCAGCCCGTACTGAAGCTGTCTTGTGTACACCCCCACATACCCCGGGGGTGGACGATGGATTCTATCGGATGCCGAGGGCATTCGGCACCAATACCCATCAGCTTCAAAAATGCCGTAATGCAACTCAATTTGCTCGGCAAATCGATATTGATCGGCATTCTCCACCCACCATGGGTAGGGGCGGTTCTTTATCATGGCCGAAGCAACTTCGGCATTCTCCCATTCTGAAAACCCGGGGAGGATATCCCAAAGGACAGCGGGAACTTCATCATCCCGTCCAGAAGCGCTCGGCTCCTCCGTTCTCTGAGGAGGAGCCGAGGAAAGGGGAGTCGCCCTAATCTCTTCAGCAGTGTCAGACTCTGGCCTTTGTCCATTCCAGGTCCCAATCCTGTTCCTAGGATCGGGAATCGGCCTTGCTCTTCTTGGAGCACGGGCTCTACCTCTAACTCCTCTTGCCATTGATTATTTCGAAGAAAAAAGTCGAAAGAAAAGGGGAAGGAGTTCGAATTCGAAGAAAAATAAACTGAAATCAAAGGAATTTACCTTAATCTGAAGCAAAAGTTGCCGATTTACGAGTTCGTAGTGGCAAGTCTCAGTTTCTAAGCTTAATGCTCGGGGAATTTGCGAAGTTTTGATGCGGGTTCTTGGTTTCTCTCTCGAGAATTCTGGGTTTGTGTTGGTGAATAAGTGAGGAGAGATGACGCGCCTCTGTTTATATCTCCGGGAATGGGATACGAGGAGTCTGCATTTTAATTTCTCTTAAATACTCCACTAAGTAACCGTTAAACACATGATCTTGTGATTAAACTGCCCATTATCCGTCCAACTTCCACAATCATCCGCCTTAACCGTTTTTATCTCATTAATTACGGTTTAAATTCAAATTTTTGGATTAATTAAATCATTTACTTCCCTCCTTTTCTGAATTAAATCAAACCCGACCCGTCATCCTTCCAAATCGGGTCTGGGGGGCAAGTTGTTTGGGTCCAATTTAGTCCAATTGGGCCTAGGCATTAAATGATCCAATTAAAAGCCCAAGGTCAAGGTTCAACTCTCCAATTGTGCTAAAGTCAAAGGTCAGCCCACAAAGCAAGCCAATTGGGCTAAGGCCCAACCTCTCCATGTATGATGAGGTATAAAAGCCATCAATATTGATACATTTCATAGATTCGTTCAGAGATTCATTCATAGATTCATTCATAGATATGTTCATTGATATATTCTGATATATTCCATCAAAGCCTCAAGCAATAAACTCTCTTGCATAGTGTCCTCTTCTTACACATTGTACTGACTTTAGCATCGGAGGGGCCTTCCTCGGCAACACCCCCGAGGCTAGTTTACGTGTGTTTACTGTGCAGGAAACCTCCGGCCCAACATAACTTGGACCGAATCCAGCCTTCTCTGTTTCAGCGGACCTTCGGCAAGGTCCCATTGTTTTCACTTGAAACATATATTAAGCAAAAGCCGTTGGATAAGGTAGTTAAAGAAATGTAAAGAGAATGAGGAGAAAAACCAGAGAGAAAAGTATATTCAAAGTAGTAAATGTTTTGTACGAAATAAAATAACTGAGAGCTAAGCTATTTATACATCAGTTAGTTACAACTAACTTTCTAACATTGTAAATGAAATAATAATATCTAATACACCCCCTTCAAGCTGGATACGTTGAGAGAAGTCCAAGCTTGGAACATAAGTTCTGATGTTGATGAGAAACCAGAGGTTTTGTAAGCAAATCTGCTAGTTGATGTTTTGAAGACACATGAACAGTCTTTATGAAGCCTTCTTCAACCTGCTTTCTTACATAATGCATATCTCTCTTAAGATGCTTTGTCTTATCATGAAACATAGGATTTTTGCTAAATGTTCAGCTGAAACATTGTCACACATCAGAGAAATAGGCAGTTGAATCTGTACTTGCAAATCTTCGAATAAACCATGTAACCAAACAAGTTCACAAGTAGTAACAGTCATGCTTCTATACTCAGACTCAGCTGAAGAATGACTCATTGATCTCTGCTTCTTAGTCTTCCAAGAAACCAAATTTGAGCCAAGGAATATAGTGTAAGCACTCAGAGATCTGCTGCTAAACTGGCAACCACTCCAATCTGCATCACTATAGGCCTTTAAATTTAGATCAATATCTGATGTATACCACAATCCAGAATCCATAGAACCTTTCAAGTATCTCAATACATGCAAAGCAGCTCTAAGATGAGGAGCTCTTGGATTATGCATAAACTGACTTAAATGCTGCACAGCATAAGACAGATCTGGCCTTGTAATTCCAAGATATAATAACCTGCCAACTAATCTTCTGTAAACATCAGGTTCATCAAGAACATCACCTACATCAGTAGACAACTTCAATCCAGTAGATAAAGGTGTAACTGCAGATTCACATTCCTCCATACCAGCATCTGTAAGTATGTCCTTTATATATTTTCTCTGAGACAAAAAAGTTCCTTTGGAAGATCTAGAAATTTCAATTCCAAAAAAATATTTCAGTTGTCCCAAATCCTTGATAGTAAATGCATCATCAAGTACTTTCTTCACCCCATCTATCTGAATACTTGAAGTTCCAGTCAACAACATATCATCAACATAAACCAGTATAACCAGAAATTCACCATCTAATTTTCTGGTAAACAGAGAATAGTCTTGTGTAGATTGCATAAAACCAATACTCTTCAATAACTTGCTTAATTCTTTATTTCATTGTCTAGAAGCCTGTTTAAGACCATAAATGGACTTCTTCAACCTGCAGACCTGGCCATTCTTTGCCTTTTTATACCCAGCAGGAGGTAACATATAGACTTCTTCATCCAAAAAACCACGCAAAAATGCATTATTCACATCAAGCTGACATAAAGGCCATTTATTCACTGTGGCTACAACAATCACAACTCTGACAGTAGCTAATTTTGCAACAGGGGAGAAGGTTTGAGTAAAGTCTTGACCCTCAACTTGCTGGTATCCAATAGCCACAACTCTGCCTTTATACCTCTCAACAGTACCATCAGGATTCAATTTTGTTTTATACACCCACTTTGATCCAATAGCTGTCTTGCCTTTAGGTAACTCAGTCAAGTCCCAAGTATCATTGTCTTCAAGTGCCTGTAATTATTTATCCATTCTTGCAACCCAATTTGGGTCATTTTTAGCCTGATTATAGTATTTAGGCTCTATAATTTGACAAGAATTAACTGCAAAAGACTGAGATGACTGAGAAGACTCAGCTGTAGTATTCTTGTGAGGAATATAAGTGGTAACAAAGTCGTTAAACTTTGTAGAAGGTTTTATAGGTCTTGAAGAACATCTTGGAAGAGTATGTTGTTCAGAAACTATTTCAGAAATATTTTGTATGTGATTTGTATGGGGAAGAGAAATATTTTGAGAATAAGAAGAAGAAGAAGAAAAATCAGATGTAACAGGTATGTTATCATTCTGATCAGGAATAGGAATATGTGTTTGAGGTTGTGAAAGGGATTGTGTTTGAGGTATGTCAGATTCTGAACTGAAACTAACAATATCAAGAGGAGATGCAACAGAATTTTTATTATTATCTTCACCTTGAAAAGGAAAAATAGTTTCAAAGAATATAACATCCCTTGATACAAAAACAGTATGAGTAGTCAAATCATACAATTTAAGGCTTTTTGACCAAATGGATAACCAAGGAAAATACATTTCCTTGATCTAGAATCAAATTTGTCTCTGTTAGTACTTAGATTATAAGCATAACAAAGACAACCTATTACCCTTAACTCAGAGTAAGTAAGGGCTTTCTGAAAAAGGATTTCATAGGGAGTTTTCCACTTCAACAATTTCACAGGCATTTTATTTATCAGATGTGTAGCAGTAAGAATACAATCTCCCCAGAACCTTTTAGGAAAATTAGCATGAAATCTAATAGCCCTAGCTACTTCAAGAATATGTCTATGTTTCCTTTCTACTCTTCCATTTTGCTGAGGAACCTTAGGAACACTTTTCTGATGTATAATACCCTTAACAGCAAACAACTCCAAACGTTGTTCCTTAACCAATTCTGTTCCATTATCAGACCTCACTATTCTTACTTTCTTCTGAAATTGAGTTTCTACCATAGCCAAAAAGTCACTAACTGTCTTAGAAACTTGCATTTTGTTATGTAACAAAAATGTCCAGGTAACTATACTATGATCATCCAAAATTGTAAGAAAATATGATGCTCCATTCAAAGCAACAACTCTGAAAGGTCCCCACAAGTCAATATGTATCAACCCAAAAACATCTTCAGCTCTGCTAGTACTTACAGAAAAAGGCATTTTGTGTTGTTTTGAATGCAAACATACTCCACAATTATATTCAGTTAAAGCATCACAATTACAAACTCCAATATGCTTCATTTTAGACAAGGAAACATGCCCTAGTCTAGCATGTAACAAGTCCAAACTTATTTCCTTATTTCTGCTAACATCACTAGTATCAGTTTTATTAGGTAAAGCAACAACTAAACCATTATTTTCAACTGATAAAGTACTACTACTACCAACAAAATTGTTACCTTCACTCTCAAGAAAATTTGTACTTCTCTTGGCAAAATAATACAATCCATTCTGCCTCTTTCCTTGTCCAATCACAGCTTCACTAGAAAGGTCTTGAAATAAGCAACCACTTCTAGTGAATACTACCCTTACACCAGTCTGATCTATTAGTCTACCAATAGACATCAGATTATGCTTAAATCCTTCCACAAGCATCACATCATGCAATATCAAATTCTCATTCAAGCAGACACTACCAACTAACTTCACATACTTGAAAGAACCATCAGGTAATACTACTCTAATAGGTCTATCAAGCATTCTTTTATTCACCAGCAAATTCACATCATATACCATATGATCACATGCTCCAGAATCAATAATCCACAGAATATTATCACCTACATTATGCACAACACAACTAAGTGAACAAGATTCTGTACCTGCAAAATTGGCAAATGAAACGTTTGATTCACTAGCAACCTGCTTTCCCTTCATTGAACGCATCACTTCTTGACATATAGCAATCATCATTTGAGAATCTACAGCTCCAGAATTCACCACATTGTTGTTCAGATCAAATGGTGAATCAGCATGCTCTTGACTGACATTAGCAGCCATCCTGTTCCCACCATACTGATTAACAAGTGCTTTTGATGCCTTAACAGCATTATACCATTCAGGGTACCCAATCAACTTGAAACACTGATCAATTGTATGACCTTTTCCTTTGCAATGATCACATTTTTTATCCAGTTTCTCTTTCTTCCAATCTCTCCTTCCTGCATTATATCCACCTTGAACCATGCTGCCTTGATTATACCTTTGTTGACCTCCATTTCTCATCATTCGTTGAGCAGCCATAGCACTACTCTCTGGAATCATCTCACCATAACCACTAACCTCCTTCTGCTTCTCAATTTGTTGAGCTATAGAGAAAGCTCTATTGATAGTAGGCAAAGGATCCATCGACAGTATATTAGTGATTGTGGAGTCAAAACCACTATTAAGTCCAAGCAGAAATTGCATTAACCTATCTTCACCATCAAGATCTGCCAATTTCTGAGAAATTGACAAGTACATGAATTAAGAGCACCACAAGAGCAAACAGGAAACGCTCTTAAACTCTGCAATTCATCCCATAACTTCTTGATTTTCCCATAATAAGCAATTATGGTCATATTTTCTTGTTTCAATGCATCAATCTCCTTCTTTAATTGATAAACCAAAGGACCATTAGATTGACCAAAACGTTCTTGCAATTCACTCCACAATTCAACAGATGACTCAATATAAGAAAAATCATCAGCTATATCTGCACTCATTGAACTCAAAATCCAGCTAACAACCATATAATCTGCTCTCTTCCATTTCTGGAAATCTTTATCAGTAACATCAGGCTTCTTAACACTACCAGTAATGAAACCATCTTTGTTCTTAGCAATTAAGGCACGCTTAACACTACGACTCCATCGTATAAAATTCTGACCAGAAAATTGAACAGCTACCAAAGAAGCAGTAGGATTATCTGAATTAGAGATGAAAAGAGGATCAAGATTACCTCCAGAAGTTTGATTATTCTGAGAACTCGTCACATCATTAGAATCAGTCGCCGCCATTAAAACAACCGGAAAACTTCAACAAATCAATCGGAGAAATAAAAGGAACAAAACACCAAAACAATCGCCAAAAATTGCAATCAATAACCAGAAACAATCACTGCATGTCCAAGATATGCAAGAAAATTTCGCAATCGCAAGAAATTTTCCCAATCGAACAATCAAAATCAGCGGAAAAACAGAGACAATTGAAGAAAATCAATCGAAAATTTTGAAACCCTAATCTCGAGCGAGATTTTGCTCTGATACCATAAAGAAATGTAGAGAGAATGAGGAGAAAAACCAGAGAGAAAAGTATATTCAAAGTAGTAAATGTTTTGTACGAAATAAAATAACTGAGAGCTAAGCTATTTATACATCAGTTAGTTACAACTAACTTCCTGACATTGTAAATGAAATAATAATATCTAATAGTAGTTAAAAGTATAAAGATTAAATTAAAATTAACATTAATTACACCCGATCGACGCGTGCTTTTGTCATGCTTTCCCAAATTAATACCATTTTAGGCAATATTTCAGATGCTTATCCAACGCCTTGGGGGTGTTCGTTAGCAAGATTTTATATATTATGATCATCATAGGGAATTTTGTTAAAATGTAGTTGTAGGTTTGAAAGTAAGTGAAGAATTAGTTGAAATTTTAATAATTATTAAACAATAAAGTAGCTAAATGAATTAATTATATATGATATTGAGCTTAATTATGACTCATAAGCCATAAGCTAAAATGAGATATGAATATTGATAGTCTACCTTACTGATTACCTAAGCTACATACAATCATTGATCGATCTAATATGATATCGATTGTACATTTTTACATATATATTTATGTTATAAGTTAAAAGTTAATGATTTGAACTATTATAGAAAAAAATAATAAATTGAAAGGCAATTGACTAATTGTGTCAATTGATAATTTGAACTCATTAACATGTGATTACATAGCTTATTAATCATCTATTGCAAAATCAAATGAAAATAGTTCACACTAACATACAATAGATTTATCATCTTAGTGGATCTTATACACTAATACACTAATCCCAATAAATTTTCTCAACATTTCAAATGGGTAGAACAAAAGAAAAATAAAGAAAGGAAGCTCAAATAAGGACCATGATGACTATGGATCTAAATGTTTCATACACCGTTGTGGCCTTGTGGGCGGTGGGAATACATGTCTTTAATGTCAAATCTTATTAATCTTTCATTACAGTATGATTTGTAATTAAGTATACATATATACTGCATGTTGTAAATATTTTATTTGAGGAAAACCAAACTACATTCTGTTGGCTTTTATGGAGCTAATTAATAACAACCAGCATAATATTGGTTGTCATAACTCATAATGATATTACGCTCCTATAGTCCTTTCATGTTAACTACGAGTACTAGCTTAATACTATTGGTAATATTAACTTTTTTAAAGGCCATGTTTTTAATTGCATGCCTTTAAATCCACTTATTTCAAATTTACAAAGTTCAAAAAATTTCAAATAATATGTCTAAAAAAATTTATTATAAAGTTAAGAAATCATCAAAATATAAACACTAATTACACTGATTTACGTGTGTTTTTGTCATGAATTCCTAATTTTATACAATTTCCAAGAGTGTATTTAATGCTTATATATAGCCCTTAGGGCTACATATAGCATTACCCTAAATTCAAATAAGATCAAATAGATTAAGTTAATCATTGAATTTATATAAAGTGAAAAACAATTGAATTAAACACACTATTACAAACATTCTGGTAAAGCTATCTACTATGACAAGTGTATTCAAATTTAAAGGCATAATACATTGCATTGTACTCTTTCTATCCCAGAATAACAGACATAGTCAACTTTGCACACATATCGATGCACTCAATTTTACTTTATACAACTTTAATTCCTGCACAAGTAGTTTACTCCCTTGTCAAATGTATGTATTGGAGGTTGTGCAAAATCCATGTTTTTTTGTTAATACTAAGGAGAAGGACCCTTACTGAACCTCAACCCTTACGGTTTTTTTGGTCCGGTATTTGCAGGTTAAGACACTTTGAGAGTGAGGGGGGAAGGGTAAGGGATCCCCTACCTTCAAAGTGCCGACCAATAAAATTAAACCCCCAACCTCAAGGTTGGAAGGTACAATCCTTATCACTAACTTTTTTTTTTAATTATTTTTTAAGAGAATGATCTTGACCGAACTTCAACCCTTATGATTCTTTTTTATCCGATATTTACGAGTTAGACACTTTCCAAAATCCAAGTGGTAGTAATGAAAAACCCAAAAGTTACTTATTTTATAAGACTTTGTGGAAACTTGGTGTGACCAATAAAATAAATCTTGGACCAAAAGGTAAATGGGGTCAACGGTCAAGGCTTGAAGCTTCAATCTCTTTTAAAATACAAGTATAAACATTTAATCATTGTGACACACCTTTTAAATTAGGAAAATCCGAAGTATATATTGTACTGCGTATAGTATATTTGATAGCTTGAAAAAATTAGGGAGGTCATGCGGGCTTTTTGGGCCATTTTTGTCTTTCGGAGCTGGGCCAAAAACAACTAAAATTGCATAAAATCTCATTTCTAAGCCCGATCAAAAAAATATTAAAAATTGGGTCGGCCTAGGCCCAACCCAACCCGAAATCAGGTTGGAAAAATGTATCTAAAATTCGCCCAAATCAAATGAGAAAATACATTTTACTTAGGCCCTGCTCTTAGAACTGCTTTGCTCTGCAGATATAGTAAATCAAATATCAAATATTGTCTAGTTAAATCAAATACTGTAAGAAAAAAAGTTAATCTGCTCTACTCTGCTCATTATTGTCTAGTCAAATTAAATGAGAAAAATACAAAATATCGTAAGTAAAATGCTAGATCAGATCATATCAAAACTTAAAAATTCACACTAAAATACCTTAAATAAGGTGAAGGCAACAATGCTCACAAGATTCGATTCTACCTAACTTACAAGAAACATATGATTTGAACTGAATAATTAATATACCTAGTAAAGATCTTGAAATTATTTCACAAATAAAAAATTTGTTTATCTAAGCTAATTATAACACTAATTAGTATCATTAGTGAAGTGTAGTACTTGATAAGTTGATAACACCATAAATCCCAAGAAAGATATGGTATGGTATAAATTCTTGACAAACGGGCCTAAAACCGAGATTGGGAATCTAGAGATTACTGATATTTAAAATAATGGGCTGACAACCCGTTTACCCGATTAATATTATTCGGGTTCGTCGATTCCTTTGCGGATCCGAGATATCTGGATTCTTGTGGACTCCACACTTCCATAGTTCCATCACAGAGAAACTTACAAAATTGGCGACTTCAGCAATTCTGTGAATTACAGCGGATTTTTCCAGAACTATCCAGAATTTTCCTGGTAATTCCCACCTCTCTTTCCCTCAATTTTACTCCATTTTTTTGATGATTTGCTTCATGTTCATTGCAGTATTTTTTCGTGCAAGATATTTTGATTTGTCGGTTGTTTTGGATCTGATTGAATTGAGAATTTGATGCATTTTTCTAAATGTTGTTTGAATATTGGTGTCCTATGAGAATTGGTGAATTTTATGAACAAATTTGTTGTTGAAATTTAGTAATTGTTAGAGTAATTTTTTGATTTAAAATGAGGCAAAATGTGAGTGATAAATTACCTTTATTTCTGTCTAGTCACATACTATTTTTAGATGTTCGGGAAATGAGTACGGAACAAGTGGGACTTTAGGAGCGTTATTAAATTTTGCAAGGAAGGACCACTTCTTAGTTCTTACTATGTTACGAATAGAATTTTTAATTTTTGGGTGTCAATTATTAGTATGTATCTGGGACTCTGGGTCGATATGGCCCTCCTATGTCAAAATTTAGTCTAGCGTACCAAAGTAAGGAAATCTACCCTAAGTGCCTCTAGTGAGACTTGATCGAAGTCATAACTCATAAGGTGCAAGTCTTGGTGGTTAAATCGGCTTGGGAGGAAAAGAAGGTTATTTGGCTTTCATAACAATTTTAGTGGTCGTTTGGTTGCACTTGAGGAGTTAGACTTACCTCGTAACCTATGGATTTTCACTTCGGAGGGATGGGATAATATTGCTTGATTGAGCCTAAGAAGTTGAATTTTCCTTGAAAATGACTTAGGGTAACTATGGTCATGTCAACCAAACTATATTTATGTCCTGGATGTTAGGATTCCCATGAATTAGAATGTCATTTAAACAACACCTTAACATAAAGAGTAGTAATTAGTATGCATATTCCATACCTACTCGAGGCCAGGCATATATTGAACTCTAACAGAATATAGCTGGAAAGAGAAAAGCTGTTCGTTGTAGAGGATGGAGTAGGTTGATGCTTCGTATTGATACGTGGAGTAAGTACTAAGTAGCGATTGTAATAAGTTTCTTTCATTTATAGGTTACATGTCCTCTTTCCGTTTGGGAATTGAGGGGCTTTGTAGGTTTAAGTGATGGATTTGTGGCAATTGGACGAATTTGGCTACGATCCTGCATTACTAGGAGATTAGGATGCAGATCATAATGGAGAAAGCAATAGAAAAAATATTGTAATTTTCACTAAGACAGAATTATAGAGTTTCTCTTGCAGTCCTCGTGTCTTTGAGAAATGAAAGCTGCAAACAGGTCTATAGCTCCAGTTCCTTGTATTAGGCTGCTCATCTCTAGTATAAGAAAACCTGATTACTTGAAACACCGTCAATGCTGAAATTAACTGCCAGACAATGAGGCCAGCCACAATGTTGTTTACTTATACGGCTTTACATAGGTTTCCTGTTGAATTTTATGTTGATATTAGACCGTATGTTTCTTTTCAAATTTGCCTTATTATAGGTGATGACATTCCATGGAACACTGACAGGCCTATAGTGAAAATCAATAAATATGCCTTTATGGAAATTTTAAAAAGGCTTGAACTGATTGGAATTCAATGTTTTAAGATGAAATACAACTGTAGGAATCAGAAGCTAATCTGGTTGGCATTGTCATAAGCCTGAGGCACAATTAGACTCTGACAGTTTGTTTATGGGATAACATGATCTGTTAATGAGCATTAATAGTCGATGAGGAGTTTCCTTGGCAAAGATAATTAGGCAATTAAGTGCCTGTGACGACAGTGAGTAATATAATTGAAGGAAGCTTAGGAGTTGGAGTTAAGGAGAATAGCATGAATTTCATACCTTATTTGTTTTATGTTGGTGATGCCAAGGCCATCAAATGATTTACAGTTGGAGAACAATAAAACCACTTAAATGTTTATTATTTTTCAGTTTTCTCCTGGTTTGGTAAGAAACAGTAACAATAGACCTAATTCATATTCCTTACCAAATTAAATACTGTTAAGGGTTGGGGAGGGAAGAACTTAGGCCCAAATTCCAAAAGATTTTACCATGTACAATGACTCCCCAACCATAACTTTGAGCATATGGTAACTAAGCACCCAGTATCACAGTTGGAGGTTAAGGAGCCTTGTGAATTCATTAACTGCTTGATCTCCAGAAGGCATATATTTTTGAGGTTATAATTACCACTCCTAAGGAATGGAATATCGGTTTGTGCATCAGAACTTCAGTCTACCACTTAATCCTACTTTTACAGCCGCCCTACCTTGTTGGATGTTAGTAAGAGTGGTATGCTGTAGTGACATTGATTTCTTTTATTTTCAATTTTTATGAAGACCACTGTTATCAGGCATTTAGTTGCTTCTGCTGGTATTAATACCTGGAATTCCCTTCCATCTGATATATTCAGCACCTTAGTGCAATGTGACATTGTTGTATACGGTAGTCCTGTTATTAAAGATCTTGTATTCTCTTCTTATATTGAACAATGGCGAATGATTTGATGATAGGTCACTTACACATACCTTCAATATTATAGTCGATTTACAGAGTGATAATGTGTGACTATGAAGGATTCTTGCAGGCTGATATCTTGCTTCTAAATTACATTTCTCTTGTTTGATATATGTGTGTGTGTGTGTGTAAGTCTGATTGTCTGACTATTCTGTACCATATAATCTATAATATGGCAATGTTTTATTTATGTTTCAGGGACTCAGTGGAACTAGAGATCATAATCAAAACGGCAATACTTTATCTTTAACTTGTTGCTTCAAGCTGCACTAATTTGCTTGAGCTACTCACATTGTTACATGCAGGTTATAGCAATACATCATATGCAAATTCTACCATTACAAAACAAAACACGCTTTTGACTATCTCTTTCCCTCCCATCACACATCTCTTGTATGTTTCCCAGTCACTGAATGTTCAGTTAGTGATTTTGCCCACCCACCCCCTCCTTCCCCATAAAAGTACATTCTACTTCTAGCAAAAGAATATTTTATACGATAATCTTGCTTGAAAATTCATGCCGTTCAAATATTTTGGCATGAGTAGTAGTAAAATAAGGCCTGTGCACTCCTAGCTATTACCTGCATGGAAATCCCATGCTCTCTCTGCACTATCTAAATGGAATAACTCCACAGCGACACTTCATAACCGTCACTCTCTGTGTCATTCCAGCTAAATTCTTCATATGGATTATGAGGTGGAGGGAGTAAGAGTCCTTCAGCCATGTTTACCAGTAACCCTGGCATGTCATATAGTGCCTCGTCATCCATGTATTCAACATTTCCCTGCAAAGCCTCGCAGTTATTATTCCTTACCTCATTGTCACCTGCATAAGCTTCGATAACATTATCGTTTATGTTGCTACTCTCCCCCACATGCATTTCTGGCCCTTCCCCTGCAAATGCTTGTGCTGCTTCAGCTGCTGCCTTCTGAATATCCCTAGTGTCTGTCGATGCAGGAACACGCAAACGCCATGCTGAGTCTGCAAAGTTGAGGCATGCAGTCCTACCTTTAAGCGCCAATGCAGCTACATCATGTGCCCGTGCAGCCATCTCAGCAGTAGGATACGTGCCAAGCCATATCCGGGACTTGTTATTAGGGGGTCGCACCTCACAAACCCACCTATTCCCATTCCTCTGCCTCACACCCCTGTACACAGGGTGCCTCGTCTCCTTAAACTTTTTCCTCCCTGCCTTCTTCTTCGGGCAACTCGACGCCAACACCATCTCGTCATCAGAGTGAGAACCCCTCGGAGCGTTTGGGTCAATCCATTGCATATTTCCTCCATCCATACTGTCTCTAACCAAATATTTCGTACAACTTTTGATTGCTTGTTTTGAGCTAAATAACTTTTTGTATGCTACTGAAAAGAACAGTCTTACTGATGTTTTTTGTGTTTATAAGTGGTTGATTAGTTACATGTGTTATGTCTTTATATCAAGAAACTTAGGATTAACAAAATTGTTTAGCAGTGTTTAATAATACAAATCAAACATGGTAAGACACGTGTAATATATCTGATACGCGGAATCTAAACATTTTAGCTAGCATAGTAGTATCTTCTTTTTGCTTCTTTTTAATTATTTGTCCTTTAGTTGCTAAAAGTACAGGTGTATATACAACTAATTACCACGTGTCCCTATTGGAAAGTGAGATGATTAAATACCACGTGTCAATTCGAAATTGGTGGACAGGTGTTCGTTAAAAATAATTAACTGTTTTCTTGGATATTTCGGGTGGGTAGGCCCATGTATTATTTCAAATATTTTGAAGGAAAAAAGGGGACAGGATTACGAAACAAACATTTTTGCTTAACTTGAAGGGGGACAACGATGTCTTTTTTCAGTCTAGGTAAACTTAGATTAACACGTGTCTATGTTTAAGTTGCCACTTGGCTGTAATTAGTGACATATAATTACTTTAGTTAGTGTATAATGTTATTTTAATTATACAAATGAACTTTTTCATAGTATCTAATTACGTACTTTAATTTGGTACAATTATAAAATTGTGAAAAAGTGCTAAGATCTTTTGTATACCAGGTGTTCTAGATTAGGGGAGTGATGGAGATATTTTGGGTTGAATGGAAGTTTGAAACGTGTTGAATATTTTCATTACTTAATATGAATGATATTAAATGATAAAAGAAAAAAGTGTGGGTTGTAATAGACTAGTAGTAGTTTGATTCATTTTTGGTTTTGGTGAAGTCATGAAGAGGACATCTATCGATCTATGACATGCAAAAAGAGTAGAATACTAGAATGGGATGTTCATATTTCTAGGATGGTAAGGAAGGGAGACTAGGAAGTAGTAGTAAAGTTTCTTTGTCACTTCGTGTTTA
Source organism: Chenopodium quinoa (assembly GCF_001683475.1). NCBI lineage: Eukaryota > Viridiplantae > Streptophyta > Magnoliopsida > Caryophyllales > Amaranthaceae > Chenopodium > Chenopodium quinoa. The sequence continues at coordinate 1,576,197 of NW_018744693.1, read as the reverse complement.
TGATACATCATACACATAGTAACGGCATGTACTTTTCACTTAATAAGCTTTCATAATTTGAACTTAGTAAAGTTTCTTTGTCATTTCGTGTTTATGATACATATTAAGTTATTAATGTAATTTAATTTGGATTCTAGTCAATAGTCAGGACATGTAATCTATTTTAAAACAGGAAGTTGGAAAGACACGTGCACTCTTCTTGATTTTTCTGATTAAAAAAAACTTCAACCCAATTAAATAATCTCATGCCTTAGTTGTTCACAATTAAAAGTTAGATTGACTTTTTAGTACGGAGTATGTTTTACTTTTAAAATTCATTTTTAATAGTTTTTTTTTTCCAATATGGAGTACTTATTTAACACTATTATTAAAATATTTTTTACGGTATACCCTTATATGAAATTAAAATACTATGCAAAAATACAAATATAAAATACAATTATTATAACACATTAAACAGTCGTGAATCGCACGGGTTTATACGGGTTTAAGACTAGTTTTTACTTAAAAAGTTTTCATAATTTGAATTTAGTTATACAATTTTATTGACCGTTATGAGTTTTTTTACCTAGTTGAGTTGTGGGTACACATTTCATTGTACAATAATACTATAATTAAGAGTAATCTCATATTCTCATTGTCACTTGTAAATATGAAAGTATTATTTTTTAGGTTATACATAAATTTTATATAAATTGTTTTTATACTTACATATAAAATATTATTTTTAACTAGGGATTGGGAATGCAGATTATTGAGATTACTCGTATCAATCCAAACACAAAAGATTTTTTTTTTTTTTTCTTTTAAGAGAAGGTTATTCTTAAGTACATTTTTAAAGTCACACTTTTATGTCTCCAATTAAATTGTTACCATAATAAGTTTGTGTCAATAGTTGTAATTGGTGCAAAACAAAATGCATGTTAAAGTTATCCTTTCTATCTTACTCTGTATTTTAACTCAAATCATACAACTCGAAATACTCCCATAGCTACAAAATATAAGATCCTTACAAGTGTGTTACACAGAAAACTCACATCATAATAGTTGTATTGTAGTACATGTAATATCTCAATTCTCAATTGTAAATTTGTAATCGCACTCAAAACTAATACTTTGACAATTTTAATTAATTATCGTACCACATAAAGCTCACATAATTTCTCAATTATAAATTTGTTATCGCACTCGAAACTCATTCTTTGACAAAATTAATTTAATTTCACGAGCTGGCAAATTAATTGAAAAATAGTAGCCGTCACTGATATTAGTAGTCAACATTGCTTAAGAAGTAAGAATTGACTCAATCTATATACATGCATGCATGAGTAGTTATCAATATTATCTTCGACGAAGGTCCAATAAGTACCTGTCCTATTCATTGATTTTGAATCACCTTTTGTGAGCCACTACTTCACTTATTAAGATTATGAACTGTGCTTATCACCTTTTTTATCTTATTTTTTGTGCACTTATTATACGCGCTTATCCCACGCTCTAATTAATTTTCAGCTAAAAAAGTCTTTTCTTTTGTTTTTAAGAGAAAAAGGAGGTTTCAGAATTTGTTCATTTCTAAACTTGGGCCCAAGTTGAGCCCACAATAACCTAATTATGGAATATGCTGAATTAGCCAACATACTTAAGTGAAGTCCAGCTTATGACATTGATTTGATACTTGCTTAATGTGTTAATACAGTGTTTAACTTATTATTTCAACTTTAATTATATGTCACGTTTTTATACTTTATTTATTTTTAAATGTTAAATCTAGACTATAGTTGTGATGGGACTTATGTTATGGAGCAATATTGTGTGTGTTAAAACCGTAGTTTGTGTACCCTCCTCCAACCGTTTTCTTTTTTTAACTGTACTACATTTGGTCCATTTGGATAATTATGAACATGTGCTAATTATAGATTCTGTGTGTATATCACATATTGGAAAAATATTATGTAGAACGGACTCACGTGAGTCCGGTCATACAAACAGGAAAAAAATTTCTTAATTGTTAGAAATTAGATAATAATGGTTAGATATTAAGTTATAAATATCAGATATTAGATTAAACGTGTCAGAAATTAGATAATAATGGTCAAATATTATATTATAATTATCAGATATTAGATTAAACGTGTCAGATCTTAGATAATAATGGTCAAATATTATATTATAATTATCAGATATTAGATTAAAAGTGTCATAAATTAGATTATTATAGTCAGATATTGGTTTATATAGATCAAATATTAGACAAAATTGATCAGATATTAGACAAAATATTTCAGGGCAGTCTTGAAATCGAATTGCTTCCACAAAAAAGGACATTCTGCTTCTTGCAAGTTTAGCAGTAACCCTTTCATGATAGGTTTTGGAATTTGCGAGATCATTTTGTCTCAAATACCAAACTTGCATGAGCTAACATGGTCTTCAACTATTGCTTCAATCATGTCTTTCGCATACTCAACAATTGGTATAGGACTTTCAATTGCTAGGATTATCGCGAGTAATTGATGGTTTTACTCTTGAATTAGCTATCATTTCTCTGTTCTTTTTTTTTTTTTGTAGTAGTAGAATGTGTAATTAAGAGAGTTTTTCGCTAAAATGTGTTAGGAAAAGGAGGGAGGAGTGGAGGACTACATTAAGGAGTAGAGATGAGCCAAGAAGAGAGAAAGAGAAGTGGAGGGAAGAAAGAGAGGGTGAGCTGTCAAAGGATTTGGGAATGGCGGCGAAAGCGGGCGGTGGAATTGGCTGACTTCGGTGGTAGTGGGTGGGGGATGAATGTGTGCATTATAAACCAGACTCACGTGAGTCCGTTATACGCAAAACCTTCTCATTATACTCTCTTCGTTTTCTTAACTTAATATTTTTGAATTTAATATTTATGAAGTCTTACTATGTTCCTAATCAAGTAATGTATTTATTTGAAAACCACAGGAGTCGAAGTGTATAAAAGTATGTGTCAAAAAAAAAAAAAAAAAAAGTGTATAAAAGTAGCAAAGTTTAATTTTGGATTGTAAAAATACTAGATGTGTATCTTGAGTTTTAGTAATTATTGTAGGACTGCACTCGCCTTTATTGGAGAAGAGATTAACCACATTTAAAATTACTTTGTATGAACATGTGGTCATTTGGGTTTCCTTTCTAAACCAAAATTGAATAGATAGGGTTGTATTCTTAAATCCTAACATGGTTTTGGAGCCCAAGTATGCTGGGCCTTTCATAATTGGACAGTTATATCAAATTGGTTAAGGAACCTTAAAGTATTGGTGGGTTTGTTTATAGAGACACACTTACTTGTGAGAGAAAGTGTTGAAATCAATTGTTGTCTACTTATAAGAGCAAGATTATGAGACTCGCGTCTTATAAGGTTTAGTCAATTACGGAGTAATAATGACTTGAATACATTTAAGACATGTGTAACACTTGTTTGGTGTATTTAACTATTCAAGTAGTGGTTAATATACAATTAAGTGATAGAGTATATAACATATTCTTGGGCCTCAACCATCAGTTTAAGCTTTTGGTTGAGATGGTCCGTTGACATTTTTTTTGAAGAATACACTTCTAGTTTGGTGCGTACCAATATAAATGTAGGCTTTATTGCTACCAACTTGTAATGAGCCTAATGACACACCATTTGGCATCGACACAAGCCATGAAGCCACTGCGTTCAAAATGGAAACAAAGTCTCTCCAAGCTTAATACTTCCTTTATACATCACATTTATGTTTTTATTACTCATAAAATTTATGAAAAGGGGTAAAAGTTGTGGGCGGTTATGAGTACATTAATCCACTATAATAAAAGTGCAGAAGCCATAATAAGTACAAATACATATATTGCATAATTTATCATTGAAAGTTAATGCATGTAAAACATACCTTGAATCAGTTTGTCTTTTATGACGAGCCAACACAAATATATTTTCAAGGCTTTTTTCGTTTCCTTGTTTTGGGAGTATTAGGGTTTAACCTAATCAATTTTGCAATATGCAATTTTCCTCATGCTTAATATAACTCTCTCACTGCCCGTAGACAGAGCTAACATAACTTTGGTGAACCAAGTAAATTTGTTGGCCTGGTTACAACTTACAACTAATAACACAGCTTCTTGTATATGTTACAACATTTTTAATCAATTAATATGTGATCACACCTAATATATAGCGTCAGGACATAGCATTTGTGGAACGTGGAAGAAGTTGGTTGTGAGACAAAGAATATTAATAGGATACATATAATTGGGAATAATAATTATTAACCAGAAGTTTTTGGTGTGAGTGAGAAATTAACAAAATGATAAAAGTAATTTTTATTGTTATGACATAGACAATAAGGGCATGAAGTATAAACTTGAAAGATCTAGTGTTTGACTGTCATGATTTATTCTCGCATTTAAGAGTTGATTGTGGGTCGGGTCAAGCCACAATCTAATAAAGCTGGTCTATATAGAGTTTGTTTTTATTGGATCAAATCAATTATAATTCGACTAAACAAAATTAAACATAAAATTAAAAGTACCATTCTAGTCACATCTCAAAATTGATTCTGACTCAAACCGATTACCTCCGAAAGAGAGTGAAACATGATTGTTGGAGAAAACCACAAACCGTACAACATTTTAGTGTCTAATTGGGGCGAAATGTGGAGACCAAAGAAAGCACAACTTTAGTAAGAGTAATGAACTTTTATATGATTACTCTGACTTTGAAAGTTCCATTAAGCTTAAATTAATGATAATTAGTGGCCGAAAAAGAAAAGTTGTAAAGATGATAATCATAATTAGCTTAGGCTTTACAAAACAATTAAAGAGATACATAAAGGAAGATATCTCATATTTGGTATTCGAGTATAACTTAATTAGGAAAGGACAAAAACTTTCTACTTTACTTTTATTTGTTTTATTTTTATGTTTTAATTTATTTATGTTTGGATATGTGGCGACGAGTATGAAATGTGTACGATCAATGCATTGGTGAGAAGAATTATTTGGTGGTTCACATTTCCACTTGCCTATTTTATGAAGAGTTTAAAAATACCATTATTTTGCATCATGGTTATGTCAGCTATATGCTCTAATTAATTTCGGATATTTGGCTTAGCCTAATTAAGAGCCTGTTCATATTTACTGAATTGAGCTGAACTGAATTGAACTGATTATTAGAGCTGAACTGAATTGAACTGATTGGAGCTGAACTGAACTGAAATGAATTGAAATTAAGTAAATGTATACAGGCCCTAAGTTACCACTTCTAGGCTTGTAGCCAACCTTTTCGAGTTGAACTATGAAAGTCTAACTTTTATTTCGTACTAGGGTTTTAAGGAAATTTGACATTCTTCAACTCAAACAAGTTAATTACCACTTGTCATATTGATATTTGTAACTTCATTCCTTGTGATATAAAATATATTGACCTATCATCTCTCATCTGTAAGACAAAACCCTCTCGATCAATTACTTTTAAAAGTTCAAAGTTTAAAAACTGAACCATTTTCACATAAGAGAAAAAGATAGTGAGCCATAATCTTAAATCCAAAAGTAAATAATACATGACTACCAACATTTTAATCGACTTCATCTAGATTATTCTAGTAAAATTCATCAATTAATCATCATAAATTAATAATCATGCATCAACATGGTGACTTCAAAATATTTGTACAAAAAATAATGATACTCCCTTCGTCCCTTAATTAGATGCATACTTCTATCTATTATGTGAGGAATAAATGCTAAAAATAGGTCTTTAATAAAGGGACAGAGGGAGTATCAATTATCAAATATTTGTTAATAGAAAAGGTGTTCTCATAAACATTCGATATCGGTCATATCGCATATTTGTATCCTTCTCATCTTACCGTTCAACGACACCACACAGATCATAATATATTATTTGGTACTTAATGCCATCTATAGGGATTATATACAAATTCTTTACATAAACACCACCATTAATGCTCACGCTTCATCTTAAATTGCTAAAGTTTTTGCCAATAATATATCTAAGCATGATTTCATGCATGTTTTCTTCTTCTATTCTTGGATTTAAACCCGTCTATATCTATGATTTTAAGCATGTTTTCTTCTTCTATTCTTGGATTTAAACCCGTCTATATCTATGATTTTAAGCATGTTTTCTTCTTCTATTCTTGAATTTAAGCACGTCTATCGAATAACACACTCTGATTGTACGTAATTGTTAGGTTTGGGTCTATATCATTTGTACAAATATATAATATTGGCTTTGTTTATTATTATTATTATTATTATTATTATTATTATTATTATGTTCTTATTTCAAATCTTTAAACGAGATTTAAAAAAAAAACAATAATAAAGAGCAATGGGAGTAATAATAATAATAATATGTACGTCAAAAGAACACAAGATTATTCAAACAATAAGGAGCACAAGCAAGATCGATCTCTAGTGAAAGTATCTTTATTGATCTCTATAAGGAATATATATTAGTCATATGATGCCTTTCAGATTTGTCTAAATGTATATTTCAAAAGACTAAGGGTTTGTTCACATTTACTGAACTAATTGGGGCTGAATTGAACTGAACTGAATTAAACTGAAATGAATATTTTATGAGAGAAGAAAATTAGGAGCTGAACTGTACTGAACTGATTGAAGCTGAAGTGAACATGCCTTAACTTTTCGTAATGTAAATTTATTGAAAAGGAAAATGATAAACATAATCCTAAGGAATATATATAACAACGAAGCTAAAAAAGGAAAGATAAATATATAAATAAGCATTAACATATATAATTACATTGATTTGTACATAATTTTGTCATGATTTCCCAAAATTTATACCATTGGAAGTATATTTAATACTTAATTATATACTTCCTCTGTTCTTTTTTACTTGACATGCTTTGACTTTTTACACTATTCACCATCGCTTCTTTGACCCACTACTAGAATTCGGTTAAATTGCGACCGTTTTTCTACGACCGTTTTTCTACGGTACCGTCTTTTGCGAATTGTTCATATGTAAAAACATATTCATGTGAGATCTTGTTAATTAGATTCTTCTCAATAAGTAATATCATAATTTATAAAATCTATAATTTTTACTTATGAGGAATTAAAGTTATTGATCGTAAAGTTTTACAATAGCAAATGTGATAAATGAAACAGGTCAAGTAAAAAAGAACAAAGAAAATATGTCTTTTAAGGTGATTCAAGTGGTTAGAGCTTTCTTCCGGTTTTAGGAAATCTTGGGTTTGATTTTCACCCCTATCTTTATGGCTTTCTAAACAGCAATATATATCCTTTAGGATTACATAAAACACAAAGTATTAATATCCTATAAAAAAAATTTAAAGTTAGGGATTATATTTGACAAAGATGAATATACAAGGTTGCAACTTAGTAAAAATGGATTGGAAAAAGAGTATTATCAGACAAAATGGCCACTTTTTGGATAGCGAACGTTCAAGGAGAATAGGAGATTGTCAAATGATTTTGTCCAAACATAAAAATGTGAAAATAAGTCACCCAGACAATATAATCTGAAGGATGTAGTCCTAAATATTTGTGGGGCAATCGCACCTTGTTGTCCTGACGCTGGCCAAGGAAACATTGTCCACATAACCAATAAGAGAGCATTGACTACAACTTTAGCGTTTCTTAAACAACTTTTTTTTTTTTTTTTTTTTTTTTTTTTTCAGGTTATTTTCCACTACAGTGGAAATTTGATTCACTAATGGTATCTTTAGGTTTATGAAATATTTGTCCTCTATTTGTGAAATGGCAATAAACTTTCAAATCCCCATCTTTTAACTTAGTAAAGTAAACAGTGATAGAGAATCAAACTCATTCTTGTTTTGTGAGAACAATATAATAACAAGAAAATATCACGGAATATGTGCATCCTACATTACAAAGGGGTTTAAATAATCGGTTGATTGGGGCTTAAAATACCGAGTAAAAAATAATCACACAATTATGTACTAAATTATGAAGCTAATTAATGTATAAATCTATCTTAATTTAATTTCTTAAACTAATTAATACAAGTATTATTGAGTATACTTATTGGCTTATTGCTAATATCAAAACTGTATTATAAGGTAAGGTGCTAGGGAAAAAAATTAACCCTTTTATTCTGGATTTTGTCATTTCGCAGAAAAGGGTTCCACGAATATTGGTGTATCTATTTCAGCTAAATATAGTCAATGAATTATAACTTTCAACATTAAAGTATAAAAGTTGGGTCCAAAAGGACAAAAGGACCAAAGTAAGTTAATATGTGTCATCAATTCTAGGCACCCATCAAAAATAAATAAATAAATAAATAAATAAAAAGAAAGAGGGATTTAAATCACAAAATGATACGTATGTAGTTGAGGATTTGTAATAAATTTGGTGTATTTTACGGAGTATTAATGTTTACAATATATAGATCACAAAAATAATGATTAAAAATGAAATAATTAATAACAATTTTTTTTTTGACGGAATAACAAATTTATCATTTGACAATCAAAGAATAAAATTGAAGTCCTATAATGTACTCTCTCCGTCCCCGAAAGAACGACCCATTAGGGTTGATTACACGGATATTAAGAAAGTTAAATAAAAAAAGTAAAAGTATATTAAAAAGATAAATTTACATGGGGTTTGTAAAAAAATAGAGAGAGAAAGTAATAAAATTACATGTAAAATCAAATTTTTATATGGGGAAGTTAATTTTGCACAAATATTGTTGCAAATTGGTGGGTGTTTTAATGCAAATGGGTCATTCTTTTTGGGACTAAAATTAGGCCAAATGAGTCATTCTTTCGGGAACGGATGTAGTAGGTTTCTTTCCAATATAAACTTCCAATGTGTGGTGTTGGTGACTCGTAGATCGAGTAGTGTGACTAGTGAATATCAGAGAATGGATGACATATTTACTGGCATTACTTTGGTTTTTATTATTTTATTGTATAAAACTATACTTGTATAATATTTATTTATTATATTTATTTATTATTATTTTATTTTTATTTATTATTATTTATTATATTTATTTATTATTATTTTATTTATTATTTATTATTTATTATTTATTATTTATTATTTATATTTATTATTTATTATTTATTATTTATTATTTATTATTTATATTTATTTATTTATTTATTTATTTATTATTTATTTTATTTATTTTTTATTTTTAATTTTTTTTGTCAAGAGTAACTCTTATAATTTAAGAAAGCCCTTTTATATTTAAGAGCCATAAATTAGGACGACATGACTGACCCCTAACACAATATATAAAATCATTTTTCTACGTTGTATTTACTAATTGAAACAATAGAATTACCTATTCCACTAGGTTAGAATATAATCAAGGTTGGAAATTAGGATTATTGATGTATTTAAAAAAGAGGTTATGATCCTAACATGATGGCCTTGTATGTTTAGTAAGCAATAATATAATACATAGTTTCATTTGTTTCATTTTGACTCAAAATCTATGATGAGCTTAGTTTCATTTGTTTCATTTTGACTCAAAATCTATGATGAGCTTAGTTTCATTTGTTTCATTTTGACTCAAAATCTATGATGAGCTTAGTTTCATTTGTTTCATTTTGACTCAAAATCTCCTCTAAAATGATCAAAAGTAAGGGCTTGTTTATATTTACTTAATTTCATTTCAGTTGTAAGCAATAGAAGTAATAATAATTCAAAAGTAAGGGCTTGATCAAAAGTAAGCAATAGAAGTAATAATAGTTCATTTGTTTCATTTTCACTCAAAATCTTTTTAAAAAAACTTTTATTAAATAAATAAGTGGAAGGTATACTTAAAAAAAAAAAAAAAAAAAAAAAAAAAAAAAAAAAAAAAAAAAAACCTTTTGTCTCCCTTTAATCTGGCTCATTCCAAACTAATAAAAAAAATAAAATAGCATTTTGTCCTTTATTGGTCCATTGATTGGATATTGTTAATTTGTTTGTTTATGATCCACTTAAATTTATGGTAAATGTATGTACTATATCTGTGGATGATCCACTCAAATTTATGGTAAAAACTAAATGTACAGCAATTATTTATGATGCTCTATAAAATTAGAAGAAATTAATCAGATCAATAGGTAGCACCCTGGCAAATGCCTAGGCAAACAGGTACGTACTTCTTATTAATTTCTTGATGATCATAATCTAGCTGTGTAAACACGTATTATCTATAGATATGTGGAAAATCCGAAAATGACATTGCACCCAACCTTTTCATTAAAATCTTTATTTCGCAGAATTAGAATTTTAACTGTAGACGTGTTAATTCATTCAACAGTAGTTGGCTATTCTGTTTAATTTGTAATTATTAGTCGCAAAATATACATGGATTAATAATTTTTTGACCTCATCTAATATAGTTTAAACGTTAAATTTTATAGTACATATCAAGATATGATGTTCGACATAGACATTTAAGACGTTAGTGCGGATATATATTTATATTATCGTGTCACGACTAACAACGAACCCATAACATAATCAATATCTTTCACAAATCAATGAGGTAAAACCAACAAAATCAGGCCCCTACCTAGAGAGAATGAGCACACAATTAAAAACCCAAAAGACCCACCACCTAAAAGAAGATTAAGAAAAAATCACATAAACACTAAGAATGATTTAACAACAAGACTGTTTTCTTTGATTAGACCTAAAGTTGATGGGGGATTAATCATAATAATTATGGAGGCTTATATTAAACGTATTTTTCGCGCTTAATCCGTGTACTTTAATATTTTTCATCTACATAAAAAAAAAAAACCCTAGAATTTCAATTAAAACACCCCCTTCATTTTAGCCAGCTAATTAGCAAACTCATCACCTTCTTTATTTCAACAACCACCATGCAAAAATCAAAAATCAAAAACAAACTTTTTATAATTATTATAAACATGATCTATCTAGTAGTACTTCCGCGAATTTCCCACGTTTTGACCACTTATTTCCCAAGAATATAAATTGTAATTGTCACTGAATTAATTAGATCAAATTATTAAACCCCTTTTCTATTTTTCAACTAGAAAATAATCCAAAAAAAATCAGTCACTATTAATATAGCTAGGTGTTGTCCTAGTATATTACACTCTACATGGCTGACCAAACTGAATCATCAAACGTTAACAAACAATTCAATCAACAACTGCCACTTCTTTCAGTGTCCATTCCTCAAACCGAGTCGTATCAAAAATCCTCGCTACCACCACCACCACCATCACAAAATATGGTAGGTGCAGGGCCGTCAATGTCGACGGCCCTGCCTGCTGTATCCCCCACGGGGAAGCATCCCTTGTATAGGGGGATACGTCCCCGGGGCGGGAAATGGGTATCCGAAATTCGCGAACCAAGGAAAACAACACGGATATGGCTCGGCACATGGCCTACTGCCGAAATGGCAGCAGCTGCTTATGACGCTGCTGCCCTCGCTCTTAAAGGGAGCGAGGCGGTTTTGAATTTTCCTGATGATGTACTGAGGTACCCGGTTCCGAACTCGAACTCTCCTGCAGACATCAGGAATGCTGCGGCAACTGCCGCAGCAATGAAGCAGGAGAGAGAGAGAAAGATTGGGGATGAATTGAAGAATGTTGGAAAAAAAGGAGCAGAAGAGGAGTTCATAGATATGGAGGCATTGTTTAATATGCCGAATTTGCTTGTGGATATGGCGGGAGGAATGATGGTTAGCCCGCCTCGATTAAGCGGGACGGGTGATCACGACTACGACATGGGTGAAGATGATTGTGATGTTGGTGAATCTGGGAGCTTGTGGAATTATGATTAATTTGGTTGTAGTAAGCATGGCCTTATTGCTTGCAGTCTTTTCTGACTATTTATGAAACTTCATTAAGTGATAGAGTGGCCTTGCTAACACTTTGACTCGGCGTCTCGCGACTCGTTGGCTGACATAGTAACCACGTCTTCATCGCTTTTTTTTTTTTTTTTTTTTTTTTTTGGTAATTTTGATATGTTTGTTTCCACTCAATATGAGTGTTTCTGGTTTTTTTTTTTTTTTTTTTTTTTTTTTTTTTTTTTTCACCCATCTGATCAACTACTATATATGACTGATCATGTTGGATGTAAGTAAATGTCTACGTATAGTAATTCTAAAGTATGTGGATGTTAACTAATGTATTTGGTTATTAAACTGTCAAATGGTAGTAATGAATATTTGAGATTGAATATTATTGTCTTTTGTGTCTCTTTCTATAAAAACGTGTAATGTATTATGTGGATTTGGGTTTCGGAGAGCCTCTAGATATTCAAATCAAATATAATACTCAATCTGTTTTTAAAATATTATATACTGCAATAATTTTATAGTATATTTGCCAATATGCATGTTTAATCATAGATAAATGTATGTAGTTATGTATTTGATTTGAATATTTATAATGACACCAGACATGTGTTTGACCATAAAAATTTCTAATTGCTATAAAAAAAAAATCTAATTTTAAAATAATGTTGGCACATAAAACATTTTCATTAATCCAACAACATATATATTTTACAATATCTTAATTATTTGTATATATATAATTTGAAAAATTAAATCAGAGCTAATATTTGAATGGTGTAAAAGGTACTAATTGTAAGGAATATTAATAATATTTAACATATATATTAAGAACAATTTTTCAACAAAGTACACTAAACGCATTACACAATAACATATGATCAATTAACTCTCACACTTTTAGTCAATTCAAAAGTTGGAAATAAATGTGAATGGACGAAGGGTCTATTCACTTTAGCTTAATTTCAGTTTAGTTCAGCTCCAATCAGTTAAGTTCAGTTCAGCTTCTAATTTCCCTCTCTCGTAAAATATTTATTTCAGCTCAGTTCAGTTCAATTCAGCTCAGTTAAGTAAATGTGAACAGGTCTGAAGCATTAGTAACTAAATGTTTTCAAAATTAATGTATAAATAGTGTAACAATGAATTGAAGTCTATGGAAGAATTCATAAACAAGGAAAGTATCAAATTAGTAATTTTAAAAGTCCTTTTCTATTCTTAAATTCTTATACTAATAATAAGTAAATGTACAAGTTTCTCTTATAAACTAATAATTTTTTGTTTTTCGAGTTGTGAAAGGGTTACAGTAATATAAAATGGTGCAAAGGTTTCCTAAAATAAAAAATATGGTACAAAGATCACAAATATATCTTCTCTGGGTGGTTGGGATTTTGTAACTAATTTGTGGCTATCCACGAACGTACATTATTTATACAAATGCCGGTGATAATGGCCATTATTTCCATATTCGGATAAATAATGAAGTCATAGAAATAGATAAGGGATAGACAAAACCCCTCAATATCGGCTTTATTTTTTTTAATTATAATAATAAGATGCCTTACTTCATTATAGGATGAACACCAATTAGCATTTGACACGTTCAAGTTACATAGGAAAGGGGATAACAAAATTATGTAAAAAAGCTTAGTGTTAAAAGTTGAATCCTGATTAATTAACAATATTATTGAGTAAAAGGAAAGCTTAATCATACCTTAGTATTAAATTAATTGTCCTTCTTTAGGGGTAATTATTAGTTTCCTTCCATTTAGGGAATAGTTTGGGTTGGTCAAAAAAGGCTAGGGCTTTTAGAAATGGTAGATTTCTTTCAAAAGAGTCACCATTCAAGATATTCTCATCAAACAAATCGGCTATAGAAAACTTAATACTTGCATGGATAAGATATTTAAGTTAATGGAATAATTTAAGAGTGTTTTGTGTTCACTTTAAAATATCAGTTCAGATCCAATCAAATCTTACATATATCACTTGCTAGAATAAGGCAATATGGTTTACCCTCTAGGGTTTTGAGGGCTATGCAAGACGGGGTCACGATTTTTCCAATGTTTATCATAGAGGATGAGACGACGAGCCATGGGGTCAAAGAGGAACTCAGGATGGTGTCCAAAGATTATGAAAGTTGGGTTTCAAGGAACATTAGGAGGGTGACCCGGGGGGAGCAAATTATATATTGGCACATGTGGATCGGACGGAGATAAATACCTGCTTGGGTGGATTGCAATGGCTTGTTTAATTTATCGCCTACTACTGAAAGTTGTCAGATCACAATTTATACAGATTCAATACATCAATGGCGTGGTTATAAAGGGATGAAGAGATATGAGATTTCAGCCTTAGATGGACGATACATCGTATTTTTTGACAAGTCAAATGATTTAAATGATGCAGCATACACAAGATCCACATAGATGTAATGGATAAAGCACTTATCTTCTCTATGACAACAAATTACACCTTGTTGGCTTTTAATCATATTTTGTAGTTAGTTGGCCTTAGCACATGTCAAAAAATAATTATGTGTAGAGTTTTATTTGACAAGAAGTGTGTGCAATTATGCATGCATATAAATTACACGATCAATGCTTATATCATAGGTTAAAAATGTGAGCCTACAACATATACAATGCATATGCAATTGAAAACCAAGGCACATGTTATGTCCTCATCTATGTTGCCTTCTCATTTATTAACATACACAGTGATAATTTATTTAGAACCTACTATAATAAACCACATATTATTAGAGTTCATTTTTAATAGGGATCGCTAGAAATATCACAGTCATAAATAAATAAATATATATATATGTACACTTCGTAGTTACTATTGTTTTTTTTATTTTTGTATATTTTTTTGTAAACATAGTTATCATTGTTGGGAATAAAGAAACAAAGATCTTATTAGTTCTTACTACTAATATCACAATCAACCCAAAAAAACATTTGAGAAAAAATATAATTAAACTTATTAGATATTAATGCGCTGGAGCATTTTAAAGAAGGTATAGACAAAAAAAGTACGGAGTATTTATTTTGTTAGGGTCGAATTGTAAAACTTGAAATTTCTCACTCTTTAGAAAAATTCTATCGGATATAGACCTTAGAATTTTCTCCTTCAATGAGGTCTATCATGTTTACATACTCTAGTCAATTAGCCTTGATTCAAGTTCAGCATATACAATTCATGTAGTTTACTCTTTTTGTATTTTATTTTATTTTTTTTAATTCATAATCACGATTTTGTTTATTTGCATATAAGGCGACAAATTAAGTAGAAATTCTTTAAATGTACCAAATCTTATTTGGTATTATCATATTATTTAATGTGGACGTGAATTAATCAGACTTTAGATATAGACCAACCACTTTTATTATTCACAAATTATGAAATTAAAGATGGAATCGTTGGTCAGACTAAATAAAAATTAGAGAAAAATAAATTCGAATAGCTATGTTTTGAACACATGTAATGTTCTCAAGCCCTCATTCGTTGCACTACTTTTACTTTCTTTTTTGAGCAAAAAAGCAATACTCTGTATACATTTTGGCGTTTATTCCCCAAAAGAAATACAGTAAAAGCATTAAAAGCCATTCAAATTCATTTAGTCGATTTTTGGCAAATCTTGTTTGTCACCCTTTTAGATGATGTTGGCTCAATTTATAAAAGAGTAAGGGCATGTTCTGATTTACTGAAAACAAGTGAATTGAACTAACCTGAATTGATTGGAACTGAATTAAACTGAATTGAAATGATTAGAGCTGAACAGAACAAAACTGAATTGTATAGAGCTGAAATGAATTGTTTATGAAAGATAGAAATTGAAAAGTGAACTAAACTGATGTTGGAGCTGAACAAAACTGAAATTAAGCTAAACAGAATAGGCCCTAAGGCCCTGTCTTTTGAGCTTTGAGTTGTTCTGCTCTACTCTGCTTAAAAATAATGATTAATAATAATTAATTGTTAATAACAATATAATTAATTTCTTTTTTGAAGAAATAATATTGGCTTAATACATTTTGTAATTTTTTATCTCTCTTTATAATACTCCTCCAATGACTTGTTTGATCTATCACAAGGATTATTTCGTATATATTTTGCCAAATAACTAATTTGTTGGTAAGTCTTGTACGTGACTAGCCACACGGTGTGGCCACATTGGCTTATAAGAGTAATTTTCAATAATATGTATGAGTAACCCCATTTATTCATAAAATCGAGTAACTTCATTTTATCCATAAAAGTAACCTAAATTCATTATACGAGTAAAATCAAATAATTTAGAAATAAGTAACCTCATTTGTTCATTCGAGTAACCCCTATTCTTTTGATTTAAAAAATGAAAGCATTATTCCACTTATTTAAGAGAGTAACCCTTTTTCTCATTTAAGTAATCTACATACGTTAATGTAACCTCGTTTGCTCATCACCATGACCCATATTAGTACTTAATTAATTGCCTTATATATGTTATGTAAAGTTGCCACGCCATGTGGCTAGCCACATATAAAAATTCAATGAGACCATAAGATCAATAAAATTTATATATATATATATATATATATATATATATATATATATATATATATATATATATATATATATAAATCAAACATATTGACAAATAAATTTTGCCTCATTGAAAAAAAAACAATTAAACATTTAAACTTAATTAAGCTACATAAGTTCGGACTTAATAAGTCGAATTAATTTTAGGAATAGTTTGATCGATAATTAAAGATGAAAATTTATGAGGACAAAATCACGAAATGTGTACATGTGCCAAAATATAATTATCTATCAAACTATTATTGATCAAAATCTGTCCATCTCTGCTTAAATCTATTCTGCTCTACTTAAAAATGATATGAGTAATTAATAATAATAGTTACTATTTAAAAAAATAATAATAATATAATTATTATTATAATTATTTAATTATTATTATTATAAAAACTATTGTACTCGGTTGAAATTTGCTCTTCTCAAAATCTTAATAGAACAGGGCCTAAATAAGCTACGACGTATCATTTCGAGTTAATTAATTAGTCGTAATAGTTGTAAGTAGTTATCGAATTGGTATATAATGGATTAATGGCGTATTAGAATTGTATGGAAGATGACGTAAAAGAATTTGATGAATAGTGAATTCTGTAGGATTGTCCGCAGACCAAAAAGTAAGAGGTGACCATTTGTAAACGCCCCAATTGCAACAGACCCACCTTTTTACTTTTTAGTAATTAATAAAGTTCCACATTCCTTATTTTGGAATTCTTGCCTTAAAGTTTCATCTAAAGTCGTTAGATCTTTGTTTCGTTAAAGTATGGAGTAATAAAATATAATGTAATTAAGGTTGGTGGTAGAATAAAGAATTTTTCAAAATTTAGAGCAGTATAAGTGGGGAGGAGGAGAGAGAGATACAGAGTAAAATATTAAATATATGGAGTAGTTTTTTGTAAAAAAAAAATTGATAATAACCACCTTAAGTTTGTTTGTTTGTTTGTTTGTTTTTTTAATCTTACCACCTAGTTTTTTTTTCCAATGGTTTAAAATTCCCACCACCTTGACACATGACATTATCATCATGGGACCACACTTTCGTTTTTCTTTTCTCTTCCCTCGATTTCGCCTAGGTTATAATTTCTACAATCTAACCTACAACGAATTGAATTGATTAGTTTAATTAGGGTTTGGGTAATCAAATTGGGAATTTTGCTAAATTTGACAAATTAGGGTTTATGAAATTAAAATTGAATGAATAGCTGGACAATTAGATTGGAGGAGAGAGAATATGAAGTAATAAAAAATTATAAAAAGTAAAAATAGTTGAGAATATATATAAAGGGGAGTTTTTTCTCGAGTTTTTAGAGAGCCACATAGGATCTAATTTTTTTAGTGTGCCATGTAGGATTATAAATTTTAGTAGTAACCAATTAAATAGGAGATTATTAAAATCTTTTATAATTAAATAATTCAAATGCCACGTAAGCAAAATTGGCGAATGAGATTTTCCAATTTAAATTAATTAAATATAAAATATTATCTTTTGATATTATCAATTTTATCTAAATATATAACAAATTTTAGCACATAAATATATGTATAAAAAAAATTATTTTTAAAAATTCAAACAAACCGTGCATCGCACGAGTTTCATCTAGTATGATTTATGTTGGTCCACTAGACGAGAGAATTGAATTAAATATTGTAAGTATTTAAAAACAGTCGTAAATGGAAAGTGAAGCAAGTATTTAAAAACGGAGAGAGTATTAAAACACCGAGGGAATACTAAAATATAATATGAGGGGACTTTTCATAGGGAGGAAAATAGTAAAATATAATCAAAAGTTTTCAAAAAAAAAAAGCAGAACATGTACTCCGTAATAAAAAGCGGCCGCAAAAGAAAAGTGAAGCAAGTACTGTAATAAAATACAGATGAAAAATTGGATCTCCTAAGTGAAGCAAGTACTCCTAAGATAGCCATTATATTCTGAAGCATTTGGAAATGTCGAAATTCCCTTATCTTTAAGAGATCTACCCCTACCGTTGATACCATATTTTGTCGTGCTTTTACCCTTTTTCAGGAATGGCAATCCCATTCTCTCTTGGATAATCTATATCCTACTAGTCCTCCCGTTCACTCCTCTGCGTCTCCTCATACCCCTTCTTTTTATTTCCTGGTCCCCTCCCCCTCTGGGATTTTGTAAACTAAACTATGATGGCTCTGCTTTAGCTAACTTAGCTACGGCTGGAGTGGTCCTTCGTGACCACCTAGGTAACCACATAGCTAGTCGCACTTATAATTTGGGCTCTTATCTGGCTTTTTTTGGCTAAAGTTATTGCTCTTCGTAATGGTCTACTTTTAGCAAGACACCATAACATCTCCCATATTTTCATTGAAGGAGATAATCTAACTATTATCAATATTTTACAGGGAAAATTCAGTTGTCCCTGGAAACTGCATCTACTCATGGACGACATTAAAAAGATCCTGGAGTCTTCTCAGCTTTTGATTCTCAGCATACATATCGTGAAGGAAATCGAGCAGCAGATTATGTTGCCTCTCTAGGCTATTCTACCCCAACATATCAAGATATTGACCCCTTCATGGATAACAAGTTTTCTTATTTTTTACTTTTCGATAAATTAGGTTACAGTCTTGCGAGAAGACGTTCCTAATTTTCCTGTATCTTACCTTTAAAAAAAATGATACTAATAAATTAGTTTTCATAAATGTTTTTTAAAAAAAAGAAATAAATTTATCAATAGTACACAACTACACATAACACAAGAATAAATGTAACAATGTTTAAATTCAATCATTAAATGAACAATCTTATGGGTGTATTTCGTCACCTGATTTTCACTTATCTTATCTTTTTAGATCGAATAATCAGACGACTTATTAGATCGTATTTTAATTGTAATAATTTGAACTTGGTCAATATTTATCAGCTCTTATTGGAACTCATTTTTGTCATGATCTTTTCTTACCTAGATTTGTTTTCTTAAAATAAGGTGAGATATATAGAGATTAAAAGTTTTGTGCAAACTTTCATTATTTGATTATTGAGTAAAAGAGAGCTTGTTCAACATGTTAATTCGATTGATTTAGGTCATTAGGCACCATTAGTTTTCTTTTTATAAGCTAACAATTGTAGATTTCACCAATTTTCTCTCTCATTACACAAGATTGATTTAGGTCGTTAGGTGCTACTTGTGTAATGAGAGAGAAATTTAGTATACTAATTTTCTTTATTGTCAATTCTATTCAACCAAAATTAAGCAAAGTAAAATATAACTTGGGAGCAAACAAATAAAGATGGAGAAAGTTGCATATAGGCATGTAGCATTATAGCCTATAATTTGACGGCCTTAAACACAACTTAATTTTTAAGGAAAGGAGAGTTTTGTCATAAGATGTACTTTAAAGTCATTGGACCACCCTTATTACTATGATTATATGGAGGGGAGGAAATATTTTAAAGATTGTGATCCCCACTAGTGTAATCTAAAAGCATAACAAGGTGGTTTTCACATGTCAAATCTCTACTTTAGCAACATATTACTATGTAACAATTATGTCTTATATAGCGGGGTTCATAAGACAAACATAGTCATATTTCTAACCACTTATAAACCTTTCTAATAGTTTCATAATTAGGGTCATTCTTAAGGCTTTAAATGTAATAATAAGGTGCCACTCCAAAATTAACGAGAATTGATAAAAGTTGAACTTTAATATCATGATAGTTCAATCCAATTCATACATAAGAAATATGGATTTGGAGTGACATTTTAAAATAAAAATTAGAATGGATTGATAATTCAAAAAGTGGGTTAGTTTTGAAAAGTATAATAATAATAATAATATCCAATTCATACATAAGAAATATGGATTTGGAGTGACATTTTAAAATAAAAATTAGAATGGATTGATAATTCAAAAAGTGGGCTAGTTTTGAAAATAATAATAATAATAATAATAATAATAATAATAATAATAATAATAATAATAATAATAATAATAATAATAATAATAATAATAATAATGGCGACTTGCCACCTTACCTTTTTCTTATGGTGGTTTGGGTGTATATTCGGCGGGTGATGTTCGGCATTACGCTTTCCTTGCGTCGCGTCTCCAGTCTTCTGGTCTTCAGGCTACGCTTCTTCGCGATTCTGGTATTGTTGGTCTGGGACCGGCCTTTGATGGTGCTCTTAGTCTTTTTAACTGGACTGTGGAGACTGACCTTTTGAGTAACCCTAGTGAGATCGCTGCCCCCAGACTCATGAAAAAATTGGCAGATATATATTTCACGAAGGTCACTTCATCTGTGGATTCCACTTTCTCCTTATCTCCGCGTCAGGTTGCCTTATGGAAGTCCCAACAGGGGAATCACTCTTCGGCCTGGTTGCGAACGGTCCCGATATCGGGTTTGGGTCAGACTATGAATGGTAAGACTTACCGTTGTGTTCTTTGCTATCGATTGGGTGTTCCATTGTTCTCCGTTTCAACACCGTGTTCTACTTGCTCAAGGGTTTTTGATGGAGATATTTATGGGGATCATGCAGTATCTTGTGCTGGGATAGTAGGTATTAAACATCGGCACAACGTTGTTCGTGACACCCTTGTTGATATTTGTTTTCGGTCTGGGATTTCTGCTCGAAAGGAGGTCAACGTTGGGTTGACTGGTGAGAACGAGGGGGCGCTACGACCAGCAGATGTGTTGCTTTATTCCTGGGATAGAGGACGTGATGTATGTGTCGACTTGACGGGGTCTTCACCTTTGACACATTCGGGGTTGTCTGACTTCGTTCCTGGTCGTGTTGTGTCGGCGGCGGCTCAGCGGAAGCGGGACAAGTATGGGGCACGTTGCAGGGCTAATGACTATGGTTTTCTTCCTTTCTCCTTTTCTTCATTAGGGGAATTAGACAAGGATGCTATTGCGTTGCTGAAGCGGGTTCAGGCGTTCGTTAAGACTCAGGATATTGGTGCTCGTGCAGCTGCTCACATCTTCAGTAGGATCGGGTTCGCTATAGCTAGAGGGGTGGGAGCCCAGATTGTATCTCGGCTCCCTACCAATTTCTTGTAAATTGATTGAATTTGTAGGTTTTTTTAATTTTAATAATAATAATAATAATAATAATAATAATAATAATAATAATAATAATACTTCCATTTCGCTTCATTTTTCATTTATGGACGTTTTTAATTATTTGCTCCATTTCCTTATTTAAAAAGCATTTATAATATTTAATTAATTTATCTCAATTAGTGGACCCAACATACATCATATTTCCTCCGTTTTTTTTTATAGTTGCAACAATTTAACTTTATGCTATTCATTTGTTTCGCTTTGAGTAGCTTTGATGATTTATGCTTAAGCAAAAATATAGCCATGTAAGATCTTGTTAGATTCATCTAGATTGTACGCACTATTCTAATATCAAATGTTTATAATTTTTACACATTGGTAATTAAAGATATTAACCATTGAAATCATGTATCGACAAGCGTGAAAGAAAAGTGTTGCAAATATATATATAAAAAAATAGAGAAAGAATTTTATAAATTTCATATTATCTCGCCTTGAATTCTCCCAATTACTTTTGCTTTTTACAATTTTTTTATTCTTTCACCAACCCCACTACCTCCATATTTTATTACTTCTCCAATTTCTCCTAAAACTACGTACATGGAGAAATGGTGCAAGTAATTAAAACAAATGGAGTAAATACTATATATTATTTAAAAAAATATAGTTAAAGTATGAAGTTGTTAGTTCTAGCCACATGAAAGATTACATGTGACAGAATTAAATAGAATCTTACATGTGAGAGGGAGTGTTCGGAGGCTAAGCTAGGGGGGTGGTTGGGGCCGTGACCTCCCCCTTGGCTCAAGATAAAATTAAATTTTGCTTAAACTTATTATAAGTTGTAACGTGGAGGAATTAGTTTTTATTATATGATAGTGGACAAGATGTCAATAGTTCAAATCTTACAACTAATAATTTTTTATTTTTTATATAATTTTTATTATGATCCTCTCCCCCCCCCCTCCCCTCTTTAAATTATGGTTGTACCACTAGGAGTGTTGAAATGTAACATTCCTAAAAAAATAGAGGTAAATGTGTAATGTCCTACATTGATTAATGATAAGAGAGTTGAAACATTTTTATAATAAGGCTTAGGGGACTACTACTCCTATTGCTAAACCATATGATTTTTGTATGGAATCTCCTAGAACTTATGAAGTGGAAACGTGGTGGTAGTAGTTTAGACCTATATTAAATACACAGTTAATAAAAAAAAAGTAATAATTAAAAAAAAAAGGTAAAATGTGTCAATTATTTTGAGATGAATAAAGTACCACTCTTTAGATGATATGGCGTAACATTCTCAAAAAAATGTAGGGATGTTTAAAATTGGTTCAGACTGAAAGATGACCCATGGACCAAATTGAAGAGAATCGACCTGAACACTAATCAAGAAATTTAATTTCCCAGTCTCTCGTTTGGTCCATTCCAAAGCCCCTTAAAACTAGTCTTGAATAGTCTATTTATTTACAATTATGTATATACATTTAGTATGTTTCAAAAAACATCATTATTTCTAACTTCAAATAATGCATGGACAATTTCTAGGTTAAACTTTCGTTATTTTCATATCAAACCATTAAAGAAAAAAAAAATTATAATAAACAAATGGATTGAGTAGATCATACTTAGGTGTTGCATTGGGTAACTAAGATGGGTTTTAATTTGATTATTAGTTTATTACTATGGCTTCTTTAGTTTACACAAATTAAAATACTTGCTTCTCAATTACACATAACTTTAAATATTAATGTTTTAAATTTTATATAAGTAAAAGATGACAAAGAGTATGTGGGTAATGTAAGAGTACAAAATAATACTCCGTACTACATAGAAAAGAAAAATAAAAATAAGAGACTATAAAATTTAATTCATTTCTTACACAAGTATAACATGTAGAGTTTCACAATTTCGAACCTAAAATACTAACCGTGAAAAAAAAAAAAAATTCGCCGGATTTTGTGGCAAGGAAAAATGTAAGTAATGTTTGATTGGGCTGCACTTAAAGTGGGCCATTCAATGGGTATGCTAACTGTGGTTACCAATAAAGGCCCAATTTTTCCCATAGATAATGGGCCTTCTCAACAACTGATTTACAAAAGCACTTCTATAGTTCCTGATATTTACATAATATGTCAATTTTTTTTTTTTAAAACCAAACATAATATGTCACCTCTTCCAAATGTAATAATAAAAAAATTAAATTGTTGTACCTATATTTACTGGACAGCAATCTCATTTCATACTGCAAACATCCCTGTTCTACAATAATTGACTGTTTGACAAGCTTTGACTTTTATAATAACTTTCACCATATTATTAAACTGATACATAAAATAAAATGTTCATGTGTCTCATGTTGGTTTTATTTATTTATTTATTTTAGAGAAAGATAAGTTGGATTTATCTTAATTATCAATATCCTTAGCCAAAAAAAAAAAAAAAAAAACCTAATTGCCCAATTTTTTTTGAAAGACACCTAATCGCCCAATTTTGTGGAGGGACAGTATAAATTTCTAAGCAAATTAAAACACTAGTTATTCATGATAATCACAATTCACAATTCACAACCAAAAAGAAACCCGATCTTTAATATACTCAAAAGAAAAGATAACCAATACCCTTAGAGTTTTTTTTTTTATTTTTGTTTTTTTTTTATTTTATTATTATTATTATTTATTTATTTATTTATTTTTATCAGTTTAATCTTCTAAATATTGAGTTAGTTCATTAACATGATATTAATTTAAAGTCGGCGTAAAAATCAAAAACCACACATCTAATATATAATTGTAGAGTTAATTTTGCAACACTTCACCACAATCCTTCAAAACCCCAACTCTTAAATCTCATTCACTCTCCTGTTTTTTATTTTTATTTTTATTTTATTTGGCATCCAAACAACTTCTACCTCTCTAAAACAATAAATCTCCAAATAACTTCCACTATTATTTTTCCTAATAATACACAACTACCCAAAAAACTACCAATTTTATTATATACTATATAAAAATCAACCTTACGTATTTGAAATATAATTTTGTTATTAGGATTTTTATATATATTCCGTGCATTTTGCACGGGTACACTCTAGTCTATATTATAATTTAAGAGTCATTTTCCCAACTTTTAACCACATCACTCCAAAACCCCAATCCTACAATTTGGTGCAATATTTCTTTTTTTTTTTTTTTTTTTTTTGTGTGGAAAATAACTACCCTTTCTTTTTCATTTTCTTTTTTTTTTTGGTCAATAACTTCCACTTAAAATAAATAAATAAATCACTTTCACTTACACTATTTTACAATACAATATTTTACAATACAATATATATCTCCATATATAATTGCACATTTTTTAACAACATTCAAATACAAGCATATTTATTATGTTTTTTCATCTTATTAAAAAATTAATATATAAACTACCCACTTTACTTAATATTACAAATATACACACTAATTTTTTATAACACAATATTGGAAGGAATTTATATTATAATTGCATGTTTTATTTTTAAATTTTGTATTATCCCAACTCTTGAAAACTTCAAACTTAAAATTATAGGCATTTTTATTTATTTTTAAAAATAATATAGCCCCCTATCAGAGGCGTATCCAGAATTTAAGTTCAGGATATGCACGATAATCTAAACCTGCTTTCATTGTCTTATGTTTCGTATATACTTCATACTATCCTTAACTACTTCCTTATAATGTAGTACTAATATATTACATTTTGTCTACATTTGAATCATTTAATGAAAAACAATTATTGTCCATAAATACTCTTGGTAAAATATAAATTCACAAATAATAAGATGAGCATAAATATGCCGGGGGAGGAAAAAAAAAAGAGAGAGAGAAATTGGTCTTACCTAGAGACAAAACCCATCAATTACTCTTAACTTCTTAAGCCACATTCCCTTAACCAACCCGCTATACTAACTTATTTACTCAACTTCCCCTTCATAGTGATTTTATATAACACCCAAGGGTATGCAAGTGCATAGCCTTGGTGTTAACTACATCCGCCCCTGCTGCATAGCCTTGGTGTTAACTATATCCGCCACTACCCCCATAAGTTCACTAACTTTTAGCTGGTCACTATATAAAATTACTCGATTACTGTTATAATGGTTAACCCGCTATAAATATAGAGCTTACTTAGTTGATAATATAGAGGTTATGCTGTCAGTGTTTTAGGAGTTAGTTTGTTATTTCAAGGTTATTCAAAAAGTATAATAAGGGTTTACCATTTCAATATAATACAGGTTACTCCATTTTTCTTCTAGTAACCGTGTTGCAGTGCACAGAAAACACGCTAGCATAAGTTCTACAATTTTCCTTTAAAAAAAACCTTCGTACTTTGTATTTATTTTAATTTTGCACGGGTACACTCTAGTTACGCTAAAATTGTGGAGAATGGGGGACTATCAACTTAATATTACGCTATTTCTAAAAAAAAAAAAAAAATAAAAAAAAAACTTAATATTACGCTAATATTGACGGCACAGTCGGCACTCTTACTTCTATAGAAAGAAAAAAAAAAATGCTGCCGAAATTCAGATTCATAGTACACGAAGTCGGCTAATGAAATGTAATGAGAGGAAGTGGGGCAAAAAGGATTATTCAAACAAGGTCACCCTTTTTGTTATATCTTTTTTTTTTTTTTTTTGACACAAACCCTTTTTGTTATATCATATCACTTTCTTTTCATTTAAATTTAGGATTGTACTACTACTTTTTATTTTCATGATATCTACCAAAAAAGAAAAAATAAAGATCCTTGTAGGGTGTTTGTGGGGCTTTTTGTCTGATTTTTGAGCAATTTTTTTTTGGAACATTTTATGAAATATTTCATCTTTGATTTCAATTTAGTTTAAAAGTTTGACTAAGAGAAGAAAAAGATTATCATTGGGGTAGGCCGACATGAATTCCTTCTCAATAAGTCATATTATATGTACCACAAAATGAATTTAAAGTTTGACTAGCAAATCCTATTTATATTCTCTCAAGAATTAATTACAAGTGATCATGAGGTATGAAACTAGTTTATTGGTTGATATATTCACTAAAAAGGTACCAGTACACTATATCAAGTTGTTTTTAAGTCTTAGATGCTGATATGATAATGATGGCACTAATAATAACGAGTCCAAAACGTGGATTTGTTTGATTATTGTTGTCAAGCATTTGACATAGAGCTTTATGAATGCAAATAATTCAAATTCTTCATTTAAAATATATATATTACACCATTTGATTAGCACTCTCATCGAGGAGAATTTAATGGTAAAAATACTAATTAAAAATGTTATCCCACTCATGAGCAAAAAAAAAAAAAAAATGCCCATATGAGGAGATTATCAAATGCCCAAGGAATGGCAAAATTAAATTGCTACAATACCTATGGGCCCTACCTCTTTATCAAAAAATTAGATAGTGTTTGTGAGAGAAAATATAGGAGAGATGGTGGTGTGGTTTTTTTTTTTTTAGTCCATGAGTGGGAAAAGTTCTTAAATAAAAGGAAATTTTGTCAAAAACCACCCGTTTAAAACACTTTTTTTTGTCAAAAACCACTCGAAAAAAAAAATTGTTGTTTGAAACCACTCAATTTTAAAATTTAGTTGCCAAATGCCACATGAGTCTATTTTCCGGCATTAACCAGAACTTCGGTGTTGACCCTACCCACGTGCCTTGCACGTGACTTTAATGAACCCCTCATTTATCTCTCTCCTCTTCCTTCTCTCTCCTCTCTCTGTTATATCTTTCTCCTCTCTCTGCAAGCTAGCTCCATTGTTGTAAGACCTTCCAGCAGCCTAAATCCCCTTCCGGTAACCCCTCGAATTTTGGGCTACTCCCTCCCCTTCCCTTGACTTCCCCTTTTCGGCCAACCTCTCCCTCTCCCCCTTCCCCTGTCTTTTTGGGTGTCGCATCACCGTTCTTTGTTAGCGGCGCACCTTCTAGGTGTTCAATAGGTCGAAGATTAAAGATGTTCCTTGCCAAATTACTGGAATTACAATGCCGAAATTGTTGCAATTGGTGGCGAATTGATGTTTGTAGGCGGCGAATTGGTGAAATTTATGGTGTTGTTGATGGGCGAAGCAGGCGGTGCGGATGTTGTGTATTGCGGTTGGTGCGATGTGCGTTGGCAGGTGTGGTTGGGTTCACTACTAGAAATAGGCTAAATTGCGACGGAATGCTTACGACGGACATGTTTTTCCGTCGTTAAGGTGGATATTTTCGACGGAAAACATTTCGTCGCAATTTAGCGACGGAAAATTTCAATTACGAGGCATTTTCCCTCGTAAAATTTACGACGGAAATAAATTCCGTCGTAATATAAAACTTGCGACGGAATATTCCGTCGTAAAGTGTTTTGCGACGGAATATTCCGTCGTAAAGTGTTTTGCGACGGAATATTCCGTCGTAAGTTTTAAATTACGACGGAATTTATTTCCGTCGTAAATTTTACTGTCATTTTTTTAAAATTAAAATTGCGACCTTGACCTAAAAAAAGGGTGAAAGAATTGAATTGCAGAGAGAGAAACTGAAGCAGCGCAAGGAGAGAGAGAAAGAGAAGGAGAGAGAGAAGGAGAGAGGAGAAATTCGCGGCGGCGGTGGTTTCCCTTTACGCTGGCGACGCCTGCAGACGACGCACATCAGCCGCCGAGAGGAGAAAAAGAACGGGAAAGAAAGAGAGAGGAGAAAGAGAACGGGAAAGAGAAAGATAAGGAGGAAGGGAGGAAGGGAGAGTTGTCGAGCCCTGGTGGTTTCCGGCGAGCCGCCGCGTCTAGGTAAGTGTGTGCAATTGGTCAATTCAATTTTTTTTTTTTTTTTGCAAAAAACTACCAACGGCTAACATATAACCCCCACATCGCAGCCGCACCTCCGTCCCCCAGCCGTGACTGAACCACCTGGCCGTGGTTGTTTCCGGCGACGCCACACCTCCGCCTGACAGTAAGTTGCCTTTGCTTTCCCTTTTTTTTTCAATTTAATTTTGTTTACTTATTAACCCTTAATTATTATTTTTTTTTTAAATTTTTTTGTAGGATTTGTACAATTTTGTTGGTTTAATTGTTAAAAAGAAGTGCAGATCTAAAGGTTAGTTACATTACAAACCCTAATATAATGTATATGTGTATCTTACTTTGGTTGTTAGATAGTGTGTTGGATTATAATTAGAATGTATTCAATAACTTTTAGTTTGGTTAATTTAGTGACATTGGTGATCTCTTATAAGTAATTAATTGCTCCCTTCTCTTTAAAAAAACAATATAATGTTAGTTTGGTTTAGTTTAGTTTAACATAATGTAGTTTAGTTAAGTTTATGTTAATATAATGTGTTTTAGTTTAATTTATTTTAATATAAAGTATCTTATTGTAGTTTAGTTTTTTTTTAGAAATATGTTAGTTTAATTTAATATATAAAACGGTAGTTTGGTTTGGTTTAGTTTAATATAATATATTAGTTTACTTTGGTTTGGTTTGATTTGGTTTATATTAATAGTATGGTGTTATGATATGTTTCTCTTGTTTATTTTAATCTTGATATATTTGTTTAATATTATGTATGTTAGTTAAGTATATATATTTTTAAATAAATCTTATAATTAATTAATTGCTCCCTTGATCTTTAAAATAAACAATGTTAGTTTGGTTTAGTTTAGTTTAACATAATGTAGTTTAGTTAATATTATGTTAATATAATGTGTTGTAGTTTAATTTATTTTGATATAAAGTATCTTAATTTAGTTTAGTTTTTTTAGAAATATGTTAGTTTAATTTAATATATAAAACGGTAGTTTGGTTTGGTTTAGTTTAATATGATATATTAGTTTACTTTGGTTTGATTTGATTTGTTTCTCTTGTTTAGTTTAATCTTGATATATTTGTTTAATATTATGTATGTTAGTTAAGTATATATATTTTTTTAAAAAATCATTTGCATAATCATATGCCTAGATACCCGTTCAAGGCATACACATTAGGAGTATGTCTTGAATAGTCCCCGGTTGGGACTGTCCTTGTACGTTTATTCTCACTTAGGTGGTGAATGTATTCCTTTGTTTTAATTCTAAGGAAGATCCTTGCTTGTCATTTCTCTAAAATGTTCTCTAGGTACATATATAGGTGTTTCTAATCGCCTATATTGTGTACTCGGGGAACTGTAGGGAGATGCTGCCGGATTTTCCATAGAATTGAAATTCTGGCATACATTCACTACTGAGATTGAACGTACAAGGATGGGTTAGGTTGGAGTGATAAGGACCCTTGGAAATCATTTCTCTTCTCATTTGTATTTCCATAACAATTTGATCTATAATGAATATATATTGTGCTTTATGACTAATGTGATTAATGGCATATGTGTTAGTTGTGTAGAACTTGTAATCATGAAATGAAAAGAACGTAGCTAGATGTACGAAAGGAAGGTTGGGAATTCTATTAATCCTGAGTTCTTGAAGGGGGTAGATAAATTCCTTAAATATGTGGAAGATCATCTCGAGAGTAGCAACCCGAATGAAGTTAGGTGGAGCAGGCCAGGGTTTCCAGGCGATTGCGTAGCTTAGATTTAGTCTAGCATAGAATCACTCTAACCTAGCTTTTGTTTGGTGTAGATACCAAAATGTGGACTATCTTTTGTACTAGGACATAATTATTATATATATATGTACATAAATATAATTTCGTAGGTCGGTAATTAATTTTTTTAAAACAACAATTTTAGGACTCAATATTTAGTTTTTTTTTTGTCGATTTATCATTTAAAAAATTCAGGTTTGGAAATGCAGAAAATTACAAAAATTTGTTTTGGGCTAGAAATACAATTTGCGACGGACAATTTCGTCGTAATGTACATATTTACGACGGAAAAAATCCTCGCAAATATATACATTGCGACGGAATTTCCGTCGTAAATAATAATTTGCGACGGAATTTCCGTCGTAAATAATATTTTGCGAGGATTTTTTGCGTCGTAAATTATAAATTACGACAGAAAATTCCGTCGTAACCTAAGGTTTGCGACGGAACTATTTCCGTCGGAAGTTTGCGACGGATCTTTAGCAAAGGCCAATTCCAAGTCCGACGATATTATTTCCGTCGTAAATTCCATCGTAAAGATGTTTTACGACGGAAATTCCGTCGTAAAATGGCCATTTTCCTACAAAGGGTTTTCCGACAACCATTTACGACGGAATTCCGTCGTAAAACATCTTTACGACGGAATTTACATAGTTTACGACGAACTTTTTCCGTCGCAATTTTGCTGTTTTCTTGTAGTGGTTGCTTCAGTGGGTTGCTGCAATGTTAGGCTGTTGCTTGGAGTTGTAGGAGATGCGGGTAGCAGGGTCTATGGGTGGCGCTAGAAGTGAAAGTGGGACCTCCATGAACAATGCCTACCCCTGCTCTCATTTTTTTTTAGATTCTAATGAATTGCCGGAGTTACTGGTGGCGCCGGCGGTGGCAATAGCAGCGGTAGAGGATGACTTGTGCAAGCTCCATTGTTGTTGACTAAGGTTGTTGCTACTTAACAATGGGTCTTACTTATTTTTTACCTTAGTCAACAATAATGGAGCTTGCAAAGAGAGGAGAGAGATAGAACAGAGAGAGGAGAGAGAAGGGAGAAGGGAGGGGTTCATTAAAAGTCACGTGCAAGGCACATGGGTAGGGTCAATGCCGGAGTTTTAGGTCAACGCCGGAAAATAGATTCTTGTGGTGTTTGGCAACTAATTTTTAAAATTGGGTGGTTCTAGACAACAAAAAAAATTTCAGGTGGTTTTTGACAAATAAGTGTTTATAGCGGGTGGTTTCTGACAAAATTTCCTAAATAAGATGCCCATAAGAAAAAATTAAAAAGAGGAGTGAGAAAGTGAGTAGAGAGAGAGTGGCATTTTTATTTTTTGCCCATGAGTGAGAGTGGTCTAAGAGCTAAGTTTAAAATGAGACTAAGACCCAATTTGGATGCTTGAATCATCATTATCTAAAGATTCATATGCTTCTCGTGTCATTAGTTATATTTTCATAATTTTATAAAACTATAAATTAAACTAGTTTTTAGTTTTAATTTTAAAAAGCAAATGAAAACTTTAAATGAGATCAAGCAAAAAGTAAGGGCATGTAGAACTGAGCTGAATTGAACTGAACTTATTGGATTTGAACTGAACTGAATATTTTATGAAGGAAGGAAATTAAGAATTGAACTAAACTATACTGAATTGAACTGAAGAGAACATACCCTAAGTGAGATGTAATTTTTAATTTTTTTTTTTGGAGTTGTTACATTACAAAAATATCATGAATGATACAAAAGCATGTTGGTATTCCGTTTATGATGATCTTGGCCTTCCAGGGTACCGATTGATTTTTTTTTCTTCTCATTTTATGGTTCTCGTTAGATTTACAATATGCTATATGAATCTGAATTATTTTTATTTTTGTAATTTTTTTAATTTCAAGGGAAATGATGTATCCTAAATTTTGGCCTAATTATTCATTTGCTTGTGCAGAATTTTGATTTTACATGCTAAGGGCCTGTTCATATTTACTGAACTGAGCTGAACTGAACTGAACTGATTGGAGCTGAACTGAACTGAACTGAACTGAAAAATTAAAATGCATAAAAATATATGAAAATGTTTATGAAAATTAATGATAATATATATAGTGGATTGTGAAAAATATAAAAGTGTTTTAAAAATAACTCTATATTTTAAATTATTATATTTTAGATTATTAAATTTTTGTCTATTATATTTTAAATATATATATAAAAATAAAAAGTATTCTTCAATATTTTACTGTAGTCAATCGTTGCTTGTTGTACTTTACACAATTTTGTTCGTTTACATGAACTAGAGGTTCCATTCACGCACCAAGTTGAAGTCATGGGACCAACAGAAGATCATACTATGTACAATGATAACAGAAAAGCAGCTATGGATATTGTACGAAACCAAATAACTGATCAGATATGGGAGTCAATTCAGAGGAATATCGAGGTAATGGAGCAACTTAAAGAAGAAGAAGAAGACGAAGAACTAACCGATTATGAAAGCTAGTAACTGTTGTGTAGTACTCTCATTTTGTCAATGAGTTCAACTATAAAAAAACATGTGACCATTTTGAACGACGAATATGATTTAAAATAATAATAATAATAATAATAATAATTATTATTATTATTATTATTATTATTATTATTATTATTTTATTATTATTATTATTATTATTATTATTATTATTATTATTATTATTATTATTATTATTATTATTGTCGTTGTTGTAATATGCTAAAACATCTAAAACAAAAAAATTAACAACTGAACTGAACTGATTAGAGCTGAACTGAACTGAACTGATTGGAGCTGAACTGAACTGAACTGAACTGAACCGAAAATAAGTAAATATGAACAGGCCCTAAATTGTAAAAAAAAAACGTTTAATTTGATTGAAATTATACTACTATACCTTCGTTAATTATTTTCTACAACTTTGAGGTATTATTTGTGAGATATAAAAAATTTCAAAATTGCAGATAACAACTAACGAAGGTCGTATTTTCAATCTTAATTTTGTGTCTATTTTTATGCAAAAGGTTCTTGAAATTTCCCGATTCATTCGAAATTATTAAAAAAAAATGGTTAAGTCGTTGGTAGAGGTAAAAAAAAATTGAGAAGAGAAGTTGTAACTTTGAAAATTGAAGATGGAGTCTATTTTGTAGTCTTTTAAGGTTGAAAGAGTGATGAAAGAGCATGCAGAGAGAAAGACGGATGGTAAGGACATTAAATTTGATAGGTTAACGGATTAACCATAAATCCATAATTAGCTATGAAAGACCTTGATTAGATTTCAACCCTTATAATTTTTTAGTACAATACTAGATTAGATTCGTGCGTTGCACAATTTAATTGATTTTTATTATTATGCATAAAATAAATTTTTATCATTGCTGTAAAAAATATTGGTAAATTTTTTTTTTGCCAAAAAAAATGTATAGTGGATTAGAAAAATAAAATAAATGATGACATCACACATAGAAAATGGATGGAAATTTTTTAATGTTACAGTGACACATAAGTTAATTTGAGGGTTGATGAAATCAGCAATAATTTGTTTTTAATAATAGTTAATAGATTTATGGGTTAAATACTATAAATATAAGGGTTATATACTTACATCCTAGTATATATGATATATTCATAATGGCCCATCTTTAGTAAGGTGTCATATTAAGCTTATATATACTTTGTTTGATAGATTCAAGTCTCTTATACTAATGGGTTTTTGATCAAGTTATTATAACCATATTAAGGGCCTGTTCTCATTGACTAAACTCAGCTGAACTGAATTGAACTGAACTGAACTGAACTGAACTGAGCTGAACTGAATTGAACTGAACTGAACTGAGCTGAACTGAAACGAACTGAGCTGAACTGAAATGAATATTTTATAAGAGAACGAAATTAGGAGCTGAGCACTGAACTGAACTGAGCTGAACTGAAACGAACTGAGCTGAACTGAAATGAATATTTTATAAGAGAACGAAATTAGGAGCTGAGCACTGAACTGAGCTGAGCTGAACTGAACTGAATTTCAACGTAAGAGGACAGGCCCTAAGTCTCAATACAATTTGAATTGTATGTATTCTAAATTTCTGAAGTTGTGTCATATCATGTTCTAGTGATTTCAGTGCAATTCTTTTGTTTAATCTTCAAATGTTTCATTAAATTTTCGTGTAAAAGTTTTTTAATGTTGAAGTAAATTCATCAATTTATTAAAGGGTTAGCTTGAGTCATTCATAGCAATGTCAACCTACTCAATATTCTCTTGGAAAGCCAATTACGGGCTTATTAAACTCGTGAAGTACATTACCCTAAAATAGAAATATTAATAAAATAAAATATGTTGAGGTAAATTTTCTTTTTTTCACCCAAAATTTCCAATCTAAACTTATTTGAATTTAACCATAAAATCTATTCATCTGACTACCCAAGCCTAGTGGCTCTACTAACTAATTTTACTTGTGACATTTAGCCTAGTGCTTATGGAACCCGTGACATTTAGCTACTATAAGTTGATAATTTCAGATTAGGTCAAAGCGTCAAACAAGATAAATTCATATATACATGTTAATAGTTAAATCAAACTAGCTGAGATGAATTATACAAGATTAAAAACAATTACTTCAATTTTTATGAATAAATTTTTTTATTTTTTATTTATTTATTTATTTTTTATTTTTAAAGAATAACAATGTTTATATATAAATGCCTCCCATCCTTCCTATGCAATTACTTCAAGTTTGATTCACAAAATTCTAGGCTATTGCATGTTAAGCAATATATAAATAAGTTATGGTTGCAAATCATCGGAGAGATATTAATCGTTAATATAAAATTATGATCTTATTTAAACTTTTTATTTAATTTTATTTTATTATGAATATAACTTTTCTAAAGTTATACCTCGTATTAGATAATAAAATAATAAATATAACTTTTCTAAGCAAAGGTTATACTTCGTATTTAGAAAGGTGAAAAAATAGTGAACAAATAAGGCTAATTTTGTTCATCTTATTTTCACCTATATTTTCGAGGTCTAATAAATTGAGATAATTCTAGTTAAGTTCAGATAAATTCAATTCAGGAAAATAAGTTACGATAAGGGTTATCCAGCATAAATTGTAATTAAAAGAAATTTAAATAATGTGTAACAAATTAAAATAATAAGACAAGATAAGTTCAAATAAAATAAGTTTAGATAAGTGAAAATTTTAACTTGGTTACCGCTATTGTGTATAAATTTAGCTTATGTGATTATCAAAACTAAGTTTTCTCCAATCACGATCGATATAGTAAGTAGTGAACACTGAACAGAAAAATAATCTTAAATCACATGAACTTTTTATTATAATAAAGTGAACAAAACAAGGTTTTAATTTATCCTCTTATAATAGCTTTGATGATGTTAGGTCCTTTACATATTAAAACAGAGACA
Source organism: Chenopodium quinoa (assembly GCF_001683475.1). Classification (NCBI taxonomy): domain Eukaryota; kingdom Viridiplantae; phylum Streptophyta; class Magnoliopsida; order Caryophyllales; family Amaranthaceae; genus Chenopodium; species Chenopodium quinoa. The sequence goes on along the minus strand of NW_018744693.1, from coordinate 1,540,771 downwards.
TAAATACTTGAGAACATGTTAAAATCGTTTTAATGTAAAATTACTCAAGAATCAAGATCAACATATTACTCATACAAATTTTATGATGCTCAAATGCTCAAAAAAAAAAAAAAGGTTTGCATTGGAATGGTTGAATATCATACAAAGATATAATATATTTTTTACCAACTCATTGAGGACCTCAAGGGATTTTTTATCCACTTATTTATTTTTCAAATGAAACTTTACATATCCTAATTCATCCAAAATCTTCCTAAGTGCAGACTAATTCTAAATTAGGATATACTAGATGAAGCTGCACAATTTGTTTGAATTTTTAAAAATATTTTTATACATATATATTTATGTGCTTTAATTTGTTATATATTTAGACAAAATTCATATCAAAAGATAATATTTTATATTTAATTAATTTAAAGCGGGAAATCTCATTCTCTAATTCCGTTTACGTGTCATTTAACTTATTTAATTTTAAAAAAAAATTAATAATCTCGTATTTAATTGGGTACCACTAATATATATATATATATATATATATATATATATATATATATATATATATATATATATATATATAAACTGGTTAAAAAATTATCGTTATAACTAACTATTCAAGACTATCTGTGTGAATAATTTAAATAAATAGATATAATTTTATATAGAAATTAATAATATATTCCATTTAAAAAAAAAAAAAAAAAAAAAAAAAGATAGACCTCTATTATTGAAATTTACTCTAATTGAGGTATTGTAGGGTAACTCGGTTATCTACATAGGTAAGGAATTTGAGTCAAGTTAAAAATACTGTGTGGCTTCTTATAAATATCGTTCTAATTTTCTTGGTTCATTCATATGTTACAACGCTTTTAGCACAAAATTAAATTTATTGATTTTACGAGAAGAGATCTTACAATTCAATGGCGGGTGGAGTAGTGATCGATGGCGGTAAAGAGGGTAAAGATTATCCTGGAAAACTTACCGTTCATGTTTTTCTAACTTGCTTACTAGCTGCTGCTGGAGGTTTAATCTTTGGATATGACATCGGAATTTCAGGTATAATTTAATTTTTACTTGGGTAAATTTCTATTATTGATCTAGTGTTATGATACAAAATTCGAAAAAATTGAACGAGTTTGCTTAGATGATATTATCATATCATAGGAGAATTGCTTAAAAGACATGTAGTATGAATGTATGATGTAACATAATGATTCAAGGTCGCTCAATCTAGGTATACATTATTACTTGTTTTATAATTTAGATTTTAGACTTGCATTTTGCGTTACAAAATTCGGTAATTTTACGATATATGTATATGATAATATTCTAAATATAAATCAATCTAATACTTATGCATTATTTGTTCAATTAAAGTATGTTGAACTAGGATAACAAAAATATTAATATCATAAATATGACAATTATCGAACATAGTGTATGTTGTGATTGTATCTAATGATTTATATAGGTGGAGTGACATCGATGCCGATGTTTTTGGAGAGATTCTTCCCATCAGTGTATAGGAAGCAATTAGCAGACTCAGGAACAAACCAGTACTGCAAATTCAACAGCGCGAAATTAACAATGTTTACGTCCTCCTTATACTTGGCTGCACTAGTCGCCTCTGTCGTGGCATCCTTTGTCACACGGAAATTAGGTCGTAGGAGATCCATGTTTTTTGGAGGGCTTCTCTTTTGTGCTGGTGCTATTCTCAATGCTGCTGCTCAAAACGTCGCCATGCTTATCATTGGTCGTATTTTGCTTGGTTTTGGCATCGGCTTTGCTAATCAGGTACTCACAAATTATATTTATCGTTACGTATTATTAAGCAATTGACACTTATATATTCAAATCTAGTACTATAATAAATTCTCCATAATAAATATGCATGTATGTCGTTAATATATTATGGAATATATGTTATGTTATAGATAATTATACTAATTGAATAAACGTGATGTGTTTTATTTCGTTATTATATATACTAATTGAATAAACGTGATGTATTTTAGTTTGTTATTATATTATGGAATATATGTAATGTTATATTATGGTATAATATATGCTATGTTATAGATATGTATACTAATTGAATAAACGTGATGTATTTTATTTTGTTATTATATTATGGAATATATGCTATGTTATAGATTGAATAATGCATTTTGTTTCGTTATTATATTATAGTATAATACATGCTATGTTATCAATATGTATACTAATTGAATGTATTTTCTGTTGTTATTATATTATGGAATATATGCTAGTTTATGCTTAACAATCAACAATGTACGTTATTTTCATGTGATTTCAAAATAAAGAAAGTATATATGTAGTAACTTGATTTAATATGATGCAGTCAGTACCAGTTTTTCTATCAGAGATGGCACCTTACAAGCACCGTGGCGCGCTAAACATGATGTTCCAACTCACAATCACAATAGGAATCCTTATAGCAAATCTTCTTAACTACAGATTTGCCAAGATTGAGCACTATGGATGGAGGTTGAGTCTCGGGGGAGCTATTGTCCCCGCTTTGATCATCCTTGTAGGTTCGCTTATCCTCCCTGAAACCCCAAACTCCCTAATCGAAAGAGGCAAAGTCGAAGAGGCCAAGCAAAAGCTAATCAAAATCCGAGGGGTGGACAACGTTGACACCGAGCTGCAAGACCTAATTGCAGCTAGTGAAGCATCTAAGAAGGTGGAACACCCTTGGAGAAGCCTCTTAAACAGGCAATATAGGCCTCCTCTTACGTTTTCGATTGCTATCCCAATGTTTCAGCAACTTACTGGAATTAATGTCATCATGTTTTATGCACCTGTTTTGTTTAAAACCATTGGATTTGGAGATGATGCTTCACTTATTTCTGCTGTGATTACGGGTGGTGTTAATGTCATTGCCACTTTGGTCTCCATTTACGGGGTCGATAAGTGGGGTAGGAGATCTCTCTTCCTTCAAGGAGGCCTTCAAATGCTCGTTTTTCAGGTAAATTTCTTCAATTTAAGTACTCCCTCCACCCATAATTATCTGCAATAAAGGAATATTTTATATCTCACAAATAACCCCCTTTGTTGCACATAAAGGCGGGGAAGTATTTTATATGCAAAATTGCTAAAAAAAAGTATACTTATTTGACTATAGAATTGATAAGATCATTGGCTAGTTTTAATTTGATTTTAAAGCTTCATGCAATTTGACTTTAAAATTGGCTATTTGTATACTATATTTAAATGAGTTTTTACTGTATTGCAGATTTTAGTAACCATCTTTATTGGATGGAAATTTGGAGTGACCGGAAATGCGGTGGATCTACCAAAATGGTATGCGATAGTAGTTGTGCTATTCATATGCATTTATGTCGCCGGATTTGCATGGTCATGGGGTCCTTTAGGGTGGCTCGTCCCTAGTGAAATTTTTCCACTTGAGGTTAGATCGGCAGCTCAAAGCATCAACGTATCCGTAAATATGATTTTTACGTTTGCGATAGCTCAAGCTTTTCTGCCAATGCTATGCGCCTTGAAATTTGGCCTCTTTATATTCTTTGCATTTTTCGTCGTGGTGATGACAATATTTATTTACGTGTTACTGCCCGAGACGAAAAATGTGCCTATCGAAGAGATGGTGATCGTATGGAAAAATCACAAAATTTGGGGTAAATTTATTCCAGATAATGTAATATCACCTGAACTTAAAATTTAAATAGTATACTAGACTTTTATTTATTGGTTATTTATTAGTTTTATTGTTATTTTTCATTTAATTAATGAAACAAAATTTATATTTAAATATAGATTTGAATTTATTAGTTTGGTTGGTTTAGCCGTTTTTATTTAGAAATTCATTTTTAATTTTGAAGATATCCGGAACGAAACGTCATAAAAACAAACGTGGAAATTGAATATAATTTATAAAATTTAAATTTATTCAATTTTTTTGCTATGGACATACAATGTTCCAAGTGGCAGAACCAAATTCTATATATACCGCAAAAAGGTGATCAATTTTCTTGCTAATGTTAGATGTTCTTACTCTTTGCTTTTTTTAATTTTTCAAATAGAAACTTTAGGTAATATAACAAATCTGAGAGTATACGTGTAACTTTGTTGTATAAAATTTTATCCCAAATTTTCTTTTAAATGCGGATTTATTATTTATTCATTAGAATAATTTAAATAAAATTAAATGAGTGTCTATTGTATTGTAGATTTCAGTAACAATATTTATTGGATGGAAATTTTGGGTGACTAGAAATGCAGTGAATTTATCTAAATAGTATGCAATAGTAGTTGTACTATTCGGCCCCGTTTGGTTTAACGTAAAACATTTTCAATGGAATATTAGTTTTCATGGAAAACATATTTTCAAGGAAAAACACAATTGCAAATTAGTTTTCCATTGTTTGGTTGCATACAAGAAAAGTCCAAGAAAAATAAAAAATAAGAGTGGAAATGTAAGGATGAATGAGAGGGAAGTAAAAAAAGAGGTAAGGAGGAGAGAGGAAAATGTGGCTTTCCTTGTTTTTGGAAGGAAAATGTTTTCCATCATTAAAGATGGAATTTTCCACCCTTGAAAAATTGTTTTCCACTCCTTAACAAACCAAACAAAGAAAAATGGGAAAAAATGGAAAATTCATTTTTCGTGAAAACCTTTTACATCAAACCAAACAGGACCTTCATATGCATTTATATCGCTAGATTTGCATGTTCCTTTAAAGTGATTTGTTCCAAGTGAAATTTTCTTGTTTGAGGTTAGATCAGCTGCTCAAAGCATAACGTATCCGTAAATATGATTTTTATGTTTGCGATAATTCAAGCTTTCTGCCAATGTTATACGCCCTTAAGTTCGATCTATCTACGTGGTGATGATGATATTTATTTACGTGTTATTGCATGGTGATGATGATATTTATTTACGTGTTATTGCCCGAGACGAAGAATGTGTATATCGAAAAGATGACGATCGTATGGAAAAATCATAAAATTTGAAGTAAATTTATTCCATATAACGCAATATCACCTAACCTTAAAATTTGAGCAGTATACAGACTTTTATTTATTGTTATTTATTAGTTTTTATTGTTTTATTAATGAAACATAAATTATATTTAAATACATATTTGAATTTATTATTAACTTTATATTTAATTATTTTATCAAGATAAAAAAAATAATAAAAAAAAAATTAAATTAAAGAGTATATTTTATTTAACAATATCATTATTTTTCACTTTTTGTTGTTCATAATATTCCAAACCTTATGGTGATCTCTAAAGTGGCTAATTCCTATCAAAATCTTCCCACTAAAGTTCAATCGGTTGTTTAAAGTATCAAATTAATCTTCACCATTGTAATAGTCTAAATATTTTTGTCCTTTACGTATTGTAACAAATCTGAAAGTGTATATTGTGTAAAATTTTATTCCGGATTTATTATTTATTTATTAGAATAATTTAAATTATATAAAGGATATTTTGTGAAAAACTACCTTTTATACTTTGAATATTGCGAAAAACTACCCTAAAAACAAAATGTTGTAATAAACTACCTTATAAAGTATAAAATGTTGTAATTAACTACCGTATAATGTATAAAATGTTGTGATTGACTACCTTCCACCGGAATAACACATTTGATTTTTATTTTCCGGTGTTGACCATGTGATGTGAGGGTCACATGACTCTTTAATGACTTAATTCCCCCCTTTCTCTCAAATTTTCCCGCTTTATACCAACTCTTTTCCTTAACAATACAATTACTTATATTTTATGTTGTTTATTTGCAACCCCTTTGATAATTATATGGTTGAATTGGTGTAAAGTAGGAAAATTTGGGGAAAAGAGGGGAATTAAGTCATTAAAGGGTCACGTGACATTTTCACTTGGCATGGTCAACGTCGGGAAATAAAAGTCAAATGTGTCATTCTGGTAGAAGGTAGTCAATTACAACGTTTTATATTTTATAAGGTAGTTAATTACAACATTTTGTTTTTAGGGTAGGTTTTCGCAATATTTGGAGTTTAAAAGGTAGTTTTTCACAAAAAATCCTAAAATAAAATGAGTCTTTATTATATTTTAGTTTTAAGTAACAATCTTTATGGGATGGAAATTTGGGGCGATTGGAAATGCAGTAAATTTACTTAAATGATATGCAATGGTAGTTGTACTATTCATATGCATTTATGTTGCCGGATTTGCATGGTCATGGGGTCCGCTAGGGTGGCTTGGTCATGAAGTCCGATAGGATGGCTTGTCCCTAGTGTAATCTTCCCGCTTGAGGTTAGAACAACAGCTCAAAGTATTAACGTATTCGTAAATATGATCTTCACTTTTGCAATAACTCAAGCGTTTCTGCTAATGCTATGCGCCCTCAAGTTTGGAGTTTTAATATTTTTTGCATTTTTTGTGGTGGTGATGACAATATTCACTTACGTGTTATTGCCCAAGACCAAAAATGTAACTCGAAGAGATTAATTGTGTGGAAAAATCACAAAATTTGGGGTAAATTTTTTTTTTTTAAGATGACGTAATATCATCCGACAATAAAATTTGAGTTGTATATTTTAAGAGTTTTATCGTTATTTATTAGTTTTATTGTTATTTATTGTTTTATACAACAGAAATTATATTTAACAGAGATTTGAATTTATTCAAACTAATCTTTATTAATTAAAGATTTATTGGTTTAGCCATGTTTGTTTTACTTAGAAATTCTCTTTATATCTTACCAAATTTAAAAAACTTTATAATCAATTATTTTGTAAAGTATCTAGTATCATTTTATTAAAACTCTATTGTATGAAAAAATTGAATAAGCATATACTCCGTAGTCCGTAGTAGCTTACCTGAATAATCCCTTAACGCTCCCCCACCACCAGCAGATCGAGGGGTATATCACGTGCCGCACCATCAGTATTTAACGCTAGTCAACAATAAGGAGGAGCTAGCCACCTAATGACTGCCTCACTTCGTTCCCAAGCACTCTTTAAGTTTTCAAAATTGGATTATATTGCGCATGATTAAAGACAATGTTTTTTTATCCACTTCCAAATCCACCAAACAGTAATTGTGCAACTTATACGAATAGTTTTCCAACACATACGAAATATAATGTACGTTTTCGTGTAACATTTTTTGCCAACAATTATAATATAGGAATAGTTTATATGAATTATAATGTACGTTTTCCAAATAATTGTGTAGCTCTAAGTCATATGAAAGCCCCTTCTTTAGGATTTTAACTTCTATGCGAGGAGTTTTCCAATATACTTCCTCTGTTCTTTTTTACTTGACCTGTTTCTTTTATCACGCTTGCCAATGCAAATCTTTAACGATCAATAACTTTAATTCTTCATAAGTAAAAATTATAAAAGTTGTATATACGATAGTACTTATTGAGACGAATTAAAAAAGATAGCATATGAATATAATTTTCCTTACATATCATTCACAAAAGACGGCCAAAGGAGAGGTGGTGAATAGTGTAAAAGTCAAAGCGGGCCAAGTAAAAAAGAACGGAGGAAGTATAAGAATTATAATTTTTTGCCTTTGTTTGCCTATAGTATAGATTATAGAGCCAGATATGCCCAGATTATCAAGACTTTGAGGTAATTATTTGCTCTCATTGTAATTTAGCTACGTTAGCTTCAAGGGAAAGGGATAGGAAGTAGGAGGTAGGATGCTCATTTAGTCATTTATGATGTTATTATGACTTGTGAGTATGCACATGTAGTCAAATAGTAACAACCTATCCATTCTAGTAGCTCCGATCAAAGTTAGTCCTCCTCGAAAAATGTCAGGTTTGGGAAGATTTTTTGGTCGGAAGTTTGGGCCTGTCTTGTTTCATTTAAGTTTTGGGTGGCCCAAAATTACAACTTTAGTTAAAAAATATAGGTTTGACCTAACTTTGGCCCAAATAGCCCATTAGGTTTTTTTTTAAAAACAAAAAATAGCGGTTTTGACATGGCTTTTTGGCTTGAAGTCTTGGCCTGAAATCAGCCACTTTTTCTTTCTTTCTTTCTTTTTTTTTTTTTTTTTAAAACCAAAGCGCGACCCATGATCATCATTCATCTAACTAGTTCCAAAGTTAGATTGGAAAGTGAAAAAAAGGTAGTCATAGATTAGAAATGGTCAAGAATGGACTACTTCTAGCTATAAGAATTGCTCAAGTATAAAAGTTTTAGTTATTCATTGACTAGTAATGTCAATACATAATTTAGAATTAGCAAATATAGCTCCTATTCAACAAATTTGGTTCACTAGATGCTAAATGTTAGATAACTCATCATAAAGTCACAAGTACATACTCTTATAATGTCTAGAATGTTGTGGCCCATACACTATTTTTCACATCACTTTCTTAATTGTAATGACATTTTACTTGTTTTGCAAAGACAAAAAATTAACGTTTGTTGTACGGTATGTTTGTTTGAAATGCAACTAAGCAAAGTCTTTTATTAAGGTTCCTTTCAAATTCTTCCCATTAATTTGCTTCTTCTGGAGATTGAAATTTGAAAGTTCTTTTTCTTATTCTATTACTTCCTTCGTTCCAATAACATTGCAACAATGAGATTTTTCACTATTCATCACTCTTGTTTGACCATATAATATGATGTGTATGTTAAGCAAAATATAATAATGCGTACTCTTGTTAGATTCGTCTCATAAAATATTTTCCCAATATCAACTTTTTTATAATTTTTACTCTTATACAACTATAGATATTCAACATATAAAATGTGATTTAAAATGCGTAATTTTATCCTTATAACAATATTATTGGAACAGAGGAAATGAATTATTTCCAAGTGTAGTTGAATTTCAAAAGTTTCTCTTTCCAAGTGGATTCTAGAAAGGAAGGTGCTACTTAAGATGGGTTGTTGGTCATGTTTATGCTGAGCTTACATGTCTTGGGCCTTGCTTGAATTGATCCACGATCAATCAAACCCATTACTTTAGTGATTATAAACAGAAAACAATGGTGAGGGTGTGTCCCACATTTTTTTTTTTTTTTGACAAAAGAACATCATATTGGTTGAATTACTTGAATAGAGTATAAAGTGAGGTGAATTTTCACTTAAGTAAATTAAACATGACAATCATCTATGAAATTACGAGGATCAATGATATATTGACATAAAGATAACACATGTCATTATCATAATATTATACTGTAATATTTTATATTTTAATAATAATATAGATTCATACAACTTTATCATCTTTTATTTTGAAACATTATCAATCATTAATACGAAGTATCATATTAGAATGGTGGTTATATTGATGTTATTTATAAGTCTTCGCATTATACAAGGGTGTTACATGAAATACATTTTTATTTTAATAAATTATTCCATTCATTTCATAATATAGTTTTCGCTTCTCATATTTCACAAGAATTAAGAAATTGGATCGGATAAGTGTATAAAAGTCTATAAAAATCAATAAATGTACATTAAAGACCCATATATATTGCAATAGCAATAATGAATATAGTGGAAAATTCCAAAAAGCATTTAATATGCAGGGGCAAAAATTACCGGGATAAATGTAAAGGTAATTTGTATGAGAATTATAAAAGGGAAAATGTTATACATAGCCCTTACGGCTAATATAAGCATTAAATTTACACCTGAAAATAGTAAAAAAATTAAGAAATTACTCCGTATAAAAATATAAACACTAATTACACTGATTTACGCGTGTTTTTTGTCATAAATTCCTAATTTTATACAAATTTCAAGAGTTTATTTAATGCTTATATAAAACCCTTAGGGCTACGTATAACATTACCCATATAAAAGTAGGGGTATTTTGAATTTTGACCATTATTTTAAGTTACCTAAAAAATGAAATAAAAGAAATATATATATTATAATAAAAGACAAGCGCCTCAATGTGAGGATGACAAATGTCACTCTCTCATTGGCTTATCTTATGTATAAAATATATCTATATAATTACTGTTTACATATTCAAGCATAGTTATTTTTGTTAAACTTCAAACAATAACAACAAGTTTCTATACATGCATAAGATTTTCATGATTTCCTAACAAAAATATTGATTTAATTTTTTATAATAAATATATACGTACTTTCCAATACTACAAATAATCCATAAAATCTTTCCAATCTTTATTTATAGTTAAGTTAAAGAATAATAACTAATTTGAAGCAATATGATTAAAGTGGCATAATTAAGGAAACAAATATTTCGTATTTTGAAACGCTAATATTGTTTTTTTTAATGAAAATTAAATAAAATCGATAATATTTAGTTTGACGTCGATTATGAAATCAATACAAACATTTTAAAAAAATCAGATGTACAATAAAATATTGTGCACCTATTATAAAAGCTACCCTGTAATGAATGAAAGTTATTTATGCTTTATTGATAAAAGTTACCCAAAATAGTCTTTATTTATAGTTAAGTTAAAGAATAATAACTAATTTGAAGCAATATGATTAAAGTGGCATAATTAAGGAAATAAATATTTAGTATTTTGAAAGGCTAATATTGTTTTTTTTTTATGAAAATTAAATAAAATCTATAATATTTAGTTTGACGTCAATTATGAAATCAATACAAACATTTTAAAAAAATCAGGTACAATAAAATATTGTGCACCTATTATAAAAGCTACCCTGTAATGAATGAAAGTTATTTATTCTTTATTGATAAAAGTTACCCAAAATAGTCTACAAGTTATCCTAAATTCAATTTAAGTAATCGGATGAATACAAAAGTTTTTTTAATAAAGATACAAAATAGTGTAAAAATTACTTTTATCATTTGTTGTACTCCTTGACAAATACTGAATGCTGAGCCGAAATGTTGTCTTTGAAAAAAATACATAATCTTGAATATAAATTTAATTTTAATCGGCCTTTCATTTCTATATAATGTCTTTTACAATGACCTTTTGGTTTTTTTGCATAAAAATAAAATAATAAAAAAAAACTGAACCAATAACCAATCTAAACAAGAAGAATAAAATTTAAATTGAATTAGACATTTGACGCAAAAGGGATAGATATAAAATGTATTATAACTATTATTACTCATGTTTTAAATTGTAATATTCGTACTAACAATGCTATTACTTATGAATTTTTTTTAGAAAAACTATCATTTTGATTTAAAAATCGTGCATTGCTCATGTACTATACTAGATATACCACAATCATGTGCAATAATTTATGTTGTTTTATACATAATAATACTTTTAACTATAATAGTATGTGTATATAATATAATATTTTTTATAATATAAAAAAGTATATGTATATAATATAATATTTTATAACACGTGTCCTCCATACCAAGTGTAGTCCCAATAACCATTACACCAATTGGTTGTTGGTCTAGTGGTGATTGAGACTACACTTGGTAGGGAGGACCTGTGTGCTCCCCTGCAACAACAATCGGAAGGGGAGTGGAACCTAATAACCTAGAACTGATCCTCAAATTTGGATTAGCCCAAAGGGTGAACCGGATAGAACACCCAAAACTCAATGCATATATGACGGGAATTAACTTATCCTTTATCTATATTATACAAAACTCCAAAGTCTTTTTTTTTTTTTTTTTTTTTGCAAAATATGATAATAACATTTGTAAATTTTTGTTAATATGAAAGATATAAACCTATCAAAATGTATATATAGTTAAATTGTTTAATAACTTATATCGAATGCGTAGTTTTATTAAAATTATTTGCATGTAATCATTAAATGTGTTGGATGTTGTGTAGCTATGCAATGTCCAAAACTTTAGTTGAACGACTTTTATTTAGTGATTGTACAGTAAAAAGATATTGACTTCGATCTTGAAACCTAATATTCTAATAAATTCTAAATAGAAAAATTAAAACAAACGGAAGTGAAAATAGTAAATGGCTTTAAATATTGAAATAAACATAACCTTTTAAATCAATTTAGGGAATTCAAGAGACAATTTTAAGGCATTTAAAATTAAATGGGGGAAAATATATGTAAAAAGAACATTTTTAGATATATAAATGTCCATGCACTATTATAAGAGTTTTGTTAACCTTTTTATAATTAAGGTAGAGATAAATCTTAGTAATATATACTCCGTATATTTTATTTATATAAAATTATCAGTATCCATACCTATATACGAAGTATTTGTGTCGTATACTATATTTAATCAGCTGTTGGTTATATATATGACTATTATATAATATATAGTTTTTTGCAAAATGCTTAACTTAGGAAAATATATGTTCTGGTAGGTCAAATATAAGGTTATAATTGTGTCTATAGATTTTATGAGTGCGACGGGTGAATAAAACATGTATATATTAGATTGATTGTAGCTACTAATGCGGATGGTATGATAACAATTTTAGTTTTTTCTCAACGGGAGATATAAATAAATTAGTCCACTTCTTATATAACTATGTGGAGTATTATTCAATTATTTTTCAATTAATAAAATAACATTATAAAAAATTAAAAGAAATTCAAATAACATAAAATACTATTCAAATAACGTTCCTTTAATTTTTTTTTATTGACCATTAGTACAAGTCCTTTAATATTAAATGAATTACCTTTGTTTTTATTTTTATTTTTCCTACGGGTTTAATAATTTGATTTATAAACCGTGCATCGCACGGACACTATGCTAGTGGAACAATATTTTGGGACACGCAAAATTTCATAATACAAAACAAGAAATATATTATAGGACGGAGTATTTCCCAAATTTACTTTTAGTTGCTACAATTTGATTAAAACGGTAAGAGTATTTTAGGCGTAAATACAAGTTCATCTTCCAGATTTACAATTATTGTTTATCACATGTTATTTTCGTAAATAAATTAATGAGTACCTTTTTCAATAAAAGAGGAATCCACGGTGATGATAGCAAGATAAAGTTATTGATTTATTTACCAAAATGTCATGTGATAAACAATTTTTGTTTATCTCAATGATTAAACGGGGCTTTCCTGTTTTAGTCAAATTATTGCAACTTAAACTAAACAAATGAAGTACTGTAGATTAGATTTAAGCTGTCTATGTCCAATTGTCCATCATTTGATCAATGTAGACCATTGAGCAAATCAGGATATCGTCCAGACCGTTAATTGAATACTATATCCAAGTAACCACTCTAACGAAAATATTGTGTAAATCTACTAGTCACTACTCCGTATTTGTTACTTAATATACAAGTGGTAAATAGATTAATGAACATGGTTCGATTATAGCCATATTATGCACAAGATTCAAGGTAGGATCAAGTAAACCTTAACACTAATCATAATATAATATACTTGAGTGCACCAAAAATAATATAAAATACTTGTAGTTTTTGTACACATGCATTGTAGTACAACATACTTCCAATGAAGATCCTTTGTACTACAAACTTTGCATGGTAAAACAAATGAGTCAATGGTGGCATTTACCATGCACTATATTAGTAATATTCGGCGTAATTTTTTGACATATTGTTTGAGTTAGATAATACCCAATTTTTATTTATCGACATTCAACATAATTGCTATGATCGAGTCTAGCAATGAGCCATGTGAGGTCTAAATCACACCTTAATTGTATAACTGAGGTCCCCATATCATGGTCTGTTTTTTTAGTTTTTAGGTTAGTGTCCACACTCTATAAGCCTTTTGAAATTGAGCTAAAATGGAGGAAGATCCTCAAAGGTGATTGGCTTTAATTTCCAACTAGCTTAGAAATGTTTTACTTTCATTTATCAAATTATTTCTTTTCAATCTCTATTAAAACATAAAACATTAAACGCATCGATCTCTATCACAGTATTACTATTACTGATTGACAAAATATTAAACGCATCGATCTCTATCATCTATTTTGTTTTGGTGTGTTTTGAGAAGCATAAAGCAAGGGTAATGATATACATACATGAAATTTGCTTCTCTGTCTTGCTATCTTGGACATCACTTTCTAAAGTATTATCGATCTACTATGTTAGTTAACATCAGGTGAAAATTTATACACCTTTTGTCAATATATAATTATTACTGTAAATTACAATATCACAGTCAGTCATTTGCAATGAATTTCATCCGTAAATAAGAATTTGATTTAAATGAAATTAAAATGCCAGCCCATGTCTTTTAAATTACCATAATTTTTAATGTAAATTACAATCAATATCGGCTCCTACATAATAATGAAATTAAAATGTCAGCTCATGTCTTTTAAATTTACATCATCTTTAATGTAGATTACAATCAATATCAACTCCTACATAATAATACGTAGGAGATCTTGAGATCGATTCTCGCCCCAACCTCTGTAGCTAAAAAAAAAAAATCTAATGGTCCCAAAACTTATCTTCTAATTTTAGCAATATTTAAACATATCTATTGTCATATGAAAATACAAAAATTCCTAAAATCTCATATGAAAACAATTAAAGAAAGATGTTAACAATATCTCTTGGCTTATCCACCTGTTTCCTAGGTCTGTAAACTGACTAATTCCTCTGTTGTTGTGAAAGATGTTTTACATTAAGGTTCAGAAGACAATGGCAAATGATTAGCTGCTCATAGAATACCAACATTTTAATTTGTAAATTATTATAACCGACCAATTTTATCATCCATAAAAATATATTGTGATTTTCTTCCGATTCTATATATTGTTGTATCCAATGTACGCTATGTGGCTTCACTCTACCTAGCTTAACTTTATGCAATGTAACTATGTAAAAGGTTTTTCTTGTAAACATATATGAATTTAAAGTCTTAACTAATAAAATTATTAATTATTAATAAGTAAATATTGTAATAATTGAATATTAATAAAGTATTTATTGAGACGGTTTCAATTAATATTCATAAGATCGACTATATTTTTTCTTATTAGATCACTAATACTAGGCAAAAGCTAATGAGCGCCCCCGGGGCGTTAGATAAGATAATTAAAGTACAAATATTAGAGTAAAATTAACATTAATTACACCGAACAACGCGTGATTTTGTCATGAATTCCTAACTTAATACCATTTCAACCAATATAATTTATCCTTATTTAACGCCCTAGGGCGCTCGTTAGCAAGATTGCTGATATTAATCAAGGTAGATTAAGTGAATCCTTATTCCTACCTTATTATATACTACGAAAAGTACATGGACATTTATATCCCTTAAAATATTCTTTTACATATTTACCCCCACTGAATTCAAAAGCATTAAAGTTGTCTCTATTGAATCACCAAAATTGATTAATTATTTTTGTTTATTTCAATATTTAAAGCATCCTTTAGTCTCTCTATTTTTTTTTTATTTAGTTTTTTCTATTTGGATTATAAACACTATTTGATTTAAAATATGTAAAATTAATTTAAATATATACGGGTACAAAAATTACGAAGTATATATTGTATGATGACTTGTTTAAGTTAGTAATAAGTACTTAAAAATATCATGTAAATAGATTTAATAAAATACCATACAAAATGCATAAGGCGTAAAGGTCACCTATAATAATTCTCCTCAAAGGCTAGCCATATTAAGCGTATCGCGCGTGTAAAAATCCCTAGTAATGCAAAAAAGTTAAAACATAATTCTACTTATAAGAATATAAAGGGACTAATTTTTGTCACATACAATGCATTAGTTTATAATATTTTTAATTACGAGTAGTTGTCCTATCCAACCTGTAAAATACATATGAAATATGAATATGTTATGTACAAGTACAACTGTAGTTAATGTCAAAGGTATGCTTTTACTCCATAAAATTTCGTAACATTCATTTAAGAAAATGACATACATCCAACTAAAAAAACAGAAAACCACAGTGATGCCAAATGAACCCAATTTATAGGTTATAGTTTTGTCATAAATATTTCTAAGGAAATATAATTTTATTTTATTATTTTTTTTTTAAAAAAAAGACTAACTAAAATGAATCGAAAAGATAGGTAGGTAAAATTTAAGAAGAAAAAGTATCCCAAAATAAAAGTTTAATTTTAGTTTAGCATATATAGAGTATAGATATATATGTTTCAAAATTAAAATAAAATTATAGAGTATATATATGTTGAATAATTACTAGTATTACATATATAGGGTTGAATATCAAACCCATAGATAGGATGACCCATTAGCCCACACTTGATTCCAATATCTTTGTTGAAATACTATACACCCATATTTTAATTGGAGAGGTGGGGGTCCAATTGTCCATACATATCTTCCCTCTCATGCAAATATATTTGAGGTAAGCTTCTTATAAACTCCACCCTTACTTGACCCCTAGTTTTGGTGTACTAAAAAACCCTTGTTTAGATAGTATATATGTAGGGTGTGTTAGGCGTTAGCTTTTAAGTAGCTTTTAGGTAGTTTTTAGTGGTTTGACCAAGTCAAATCACTACTTGATAAAAAATGTGAGTGTTTGGCAAAGTAGTGGTTAGGGTCGCTTTTAGTGGTAGAGGTAGCTTTTATGAAAAGTTAGAAAGATTAGCTTTTGATTGGAGGTAGCTTTTGAGGTAGCTGTTGAAAATTTAATCTATAGTTTTAAAAATAAAATGTTGATTTTTATATGTAACAGCTAGTCAATCGCTACTTTACCGAACACTCATATCTAAATTATTTATCTTCACAACTAACAGCTTGTTGACAGCTAACAGCTAAATTCACACCTCACAGCTACCTTCACAGCTACAGCTAGCTTCACAGCTATATTTTGCCGAACATGCCCGTAATTTGTTAGTAAATTAATTGTGATGTGAGTTGGGACTAATTATATCATATTGAGTTACCTTAGTAGTTTTAGGTGTAATTTGTAAAATATGTATCAATATTATACTATATTATTGCTAGTCATTACTAAGAATTTAACAATAGTTCATTACTAGTGCAAGTAGTTTGGTGGGCATTGTTACATCTAATAATCAATGTGCTATCTTTCCTTCCTGCAACAAGATAATAAAACTCACCTAGATACATGCATGGTAAAGTACTAGAGTAGATTTTTTTGCCTGTCAAAAAAAATAAAAAAAAGTTTCCCAAATAAACCTAGCTACTACAAAACAAATTAAATGTCAATCTCAATTTTTCCAAGAGCTTTAGACACGTTAGAATAATTTAATTCATGCATATTCATTAATTTTATTTGAAAAATCAAAATCCCATGCAACGATCACACGATTTATCCTCCTCTCTTAATTAGTCTCATTTGTCAAAGTTGACCAAGATACTAATTAATCTCCCCTTTCAAATAATTCAACCACTTTACTGTGAAGATTAAAAGTTTCTTATAACAACTTACGTATATCAGCATGAAACATGACATACCATTACACAAATGTCCCATGCAACAAGAAAAGATTCACAAGAATGCTTTACCCAATAGTGGTCCTTCAACATGAAGGCTAAAATCTTTAGAAATTTCACCATTTAGGTAGGGGCAATATTGTCATTTTAATAGAACCTTCAAACTATACAAGTCAACTAGATAACGACTTCCGAGCTTTGTGTATCTTGTCTTCCCAACACTTTTCAAATCCTATGAGTTTCTTCTAGATTCAAGTACTTTGTTTTCCATGGTAAATTTTTTGGATTACCTTTGATTTCTTTGTTGGTAAAGAGAAACTTCTAATTTTTTTTGACTATGTGTTAGGAATATATTGCGTTTTGTTGAAATTTAGTGCAAAATACGATCAAAGTAATCTAGCATGGCCACCCAACAAAAAAAGGATAATAGGAAAAAAAAAATATCAAATGAGGTTTTATTAGATTTGTACTAATGTGCATTTTCTAAATACACAATATTCATATTTTGTAAATTATGGAAATAAGATATTTGGTGATAAGAAATCGCAAATTAAATGATAAAATGTTATCTTAAATTACTTTTTCTAATCTAATATGAACTTATTTTGTTCGATCTAATCAGTAATAAGTGATAACGACCAAATGTTCCACTTTATTGTGTTTTAAGTTTAAACTTAATTAAACTCATTTGGACCCATCATCTCAAGTTACAAGATTTTATTAGACCTTATTTTACTTAAATAGTGCTTGCGTAGCTATTTTTAACACTTATGAGAATTAACACGAACTTATATCGGATCTTTTACCATAATGGCTAATTTTGCAAAATTATTTACCAAAACGGCTAATTATAAATTTTAATTCCCAAAGTAGCTAATTTATTAACTAGCAAGGAATTTATCTATTTCTTATATTCCTTTAAACCAATTTGGTTCACATTATGGTTTTTTTTTATTTTGTTTTATTAAAAAATAGAAATTAGCTTTTTTTTTTAAAAAAAAATTTTGGAATTTTGTTTTTCTTTGAGAAATTCTAATGCCTTATTTTGAAATATCCCATTATTTTGAATAATGAGTAATATATTTGCAACAATTCTCAATTCTTAATAAGTTACACAAATTAAACAATCATTAAAAAAATTGATCCGGACTTCCAATCCACAAAAAATAAAAAAATAAAACTCATTTTTACATAAATATAGAAATATACTTTGTATTAAGGTCTAAAGGCCCAAAGTTTCTAATGCACTTACAGCGAGAAAAGGCCTATTAGAATAAGATAAAAGCCTAAAATTTAGAAAGCAAGTAGGAACAATCAAGTCTTGATTATATATAAATAACTAGAGTTATACAACGATTGACCATAATATCATTTTATTTGCTCCGGAAAAGACGAACAATACTTTATTTCCCTTATCGTGGTATAATCTGCGATAGTCTTAATAGACCAATACTACTTGAAATTTCAAATTTTTGTGATTGATATGATCTTGATGAAAAATTAGGGCTTTTTTAATTTTATTTTTGATCGAAATTATTAGGTTTCTCCCATTGTTGGCATACTTTGTATTTTTGTATATTGCTTAAATTTTCCAAAAAAAAAAAATTAAGAAAATTAAAATAAAACAAAAAAAAAAGTCAATAAAGTGAACCAAACCAGTTTAAAGAAAAATAAGAAAATTGATAATTTCCTTCCACGTCAATAAATTAACTAGTTTGGGAATTAGATTTAAAATTAGCCGTTTTGGTAAATACTTTTATCAAATTAGCCGTTTTGGTAAAAGATCCACTTATATCTCTAGAACATATGTTTCTAAAGAAATTGGAGATAAGGTGAACAAATAGGGCTTAGGCAATAATGTTCTCCTCACTTTATTTTCAATTCACCGTTCTTCTTATTACCTTATTTTTATCTTAAATTTGTTGGGTTAATTAATAAGTGTATACATATGAGTTTAACACTAAAATAAGTTAAGATTAATCAATCCATTCTTGTAAGTTTGGATAATATAAATTCAGAATAAATAAAGTCAAATAAGATAAAAAAAAAAAAGTATTTCAAGTATAGAGTACAATACCTAGCTAATTGTAGCTTCACATTATGATCAGTATAGCGTATTTAAAATTTTAACCCTTTTCAACTCGAATAATTTTGATTACCAATAGTTTAATGATAAGATATTGAACAAGTTTGAGCATTGATACTTGTCTATGTTCTAGACAGGGAGAAAGGGACGGTGCATATATGACTATATGAGAATGGAGGTTGCTGATTTGATGTGATGCACTAATGTACTATAGATTAAATGATTTTATTTTTAACCACGTTGGCAATGTAAACACCAAGATACTTCAATTTAAAATACAATAAAATTGATTTTTTTTAAAGGAAAAAGACAAAAAAGAACTCATATAAAACCATAGGACTCCCTCCCAATTCTTCCCATCAACTAACAAGGCCATTCTTTGTTTCCCATCAACCTCTAAAGTCATTATGTCTTCCTACACAACTAAAACTCATGAAAAAGAATCCACCAACATAATTCATGAGCCTTTGCTAGCCAACAAAACACCAATACCTTACCAACAAAAGCAACATGAACATCATCAAATCTCACAAACTCACCTTATGCTTGCTTTAAATGAAGCAAGGTTAATCACTAGATTAGCACTTCCTTTAGTCTTAACCGGCCTTCTTCTTTACTCGCGCTCCATGATTTCCATGCTCTTCCTAGGCCGAATTGGAGATCTTGCCTTAGCCGGTGGATCTCTAGCCATAGGGTTTGCCAACATAACCGGCTACTCGATTCTCTCTGGCCTTGCCATGGGAATGGAACCCATTTGTGGCCAAGCCTTTGGGGCTAAAAGATACAAGCTCCTAGGCTTAGTCATGCAAAAAACAATCCTCCTACTCCTCTTAGCATCAATACCTATTTCTTTCCTTTGGCTCAACATGAGAAAAATCTTGCTCTTTTGTCACCAAGACGAAAACATTGCTAATGAGGCTCAATCTTACATTCTTTTCACTCTTCCTGACCTCATTGCTCAATCACTCCTCCATCCAATACGAATCTACCTACGAACTCAATCCATAACACTACCCCTAACATGTTGTGCCTCTCTAGCAATCCTCCTCCACATGCCCATCAACTACTTCCTTGTTATACACCTTAACCTTGGAGCAAAAGGGGTTGCCTTAAGTGGGGTGTTAACCAATTTCAACCTAGTAGGATCACTTATCATTTACATTATTTTCTCGGGCATCTATAAAAACACTTGGTGTGCAATCACAAGCGAATGTGTTCGAGGATGGAAGACCCTCATCAACTTAGCAATCCCAAGTTGTATTTCGGTATGCTTAGAATGGTGGTGGTATGAAATCATGATTTTACTATGTGGGTTATTGTCTAATCCTCAAGCTACAGTTGCATCAATGGGAATTTTGATCCAAACTACAGCATTAATGTACATTTTCCCATCATCCCTAAGTCTAAGTGTATCAACTAGGGTGGGAAATGAATTGGGTGCAAACCAACCAAAAAGAGCAAAACTTTCAACGATTATAGGCCTCTTTTTTAGCTTAATACTTGGATTTTGTGCACTTGTTTTTACAATCATGGTAAGAAAAAAATGGGCAAGTTTTTTTACCAAAGATGTGGAAATTGTAGCACTAACTTCAATAGTTTTGCCTATAATTGGCCTTTGTGAGCTAGGAAATTGCCCACAAACTACAGGATGTGGGGTTTTAAGGGGGCTTGCTAGGCCCAAATTAGGTGCAATTGTTAACCTTGGAAGCTTTTATTTGGTGGGTATGCCTGTGGCTTTATGGTTGGGATTTAAGTTAGGATTTGGGTTCGAAGGTTTGTGGCTCGGGTTGCTAACGGCACAAGGTTCATGTGTCATTGCCATGTTTTTCGTATTGGTTCGGACGAATTGGAAGGTTCACGCCCAACGGGCTCAAGAGTTAACCTTAGATGATTGTAGTTTTGGAGCGGATAATTGTGAATTCGTGAAGTAATACATATACTAACAAAAAAAAATGCTAATGGAGCATCGAGCTAAAAAATCCGAGGTGTATTAGATAGCTTAGTTATGATATAAATCAGTCATTAGTATCATGGTATGTCACATGGAAAAAAGTTGTACCATACATTTTATTCAACATAGTATGATATTCTTAAACTAATATTATATTTATATTTATATTACGATAGAAGATATTAGGAGTAAAGTACCTAACAAATTATTCAATAGGCACGTAGGTTAGAGTCAAGAAGTAAAATTCAAGGCCTACGTCTAACGTGTATTTGGCTATTTGTGCTATACAGAGAGGGAAGTCATCAGTAATGGAACTTTGATATCTTTGTACACTTCATTGAAAATGAATACTCGTCTATACATTTTTATTGTTCCCACAATTTTCAATTATTCAAATAGGGAATTTGTTGTTGTTGTTAAATTAGTTTGTATTGTACTTCCTTCATTCTTTTGTACATGACCCGTTTTGACTTTTACACTATTTATCACCGCTCCTTTGACCGTCTTTTGTAAATATTATATGAGGAAAAACATATTCACGTAGGATCTTTTTGAATTCATCTCAATAAGTACTATCACAATATATAATTTTTATAATTTTTACTTATGTAGAATTAAAGTTAGTGATCGTTAAAGTTTTACATTGACAAGCGTAATAAAAGAGACAGGCCATATAAAAAATAACAGAGGAAGTATGTTTTTTTTACAAAATTGAAAAAAAAAATGGGAAGAAGTGTTTCCTTTCACCAAAATATTAATTACTATATACTTATTTAGATGTTGAGAACATAATTTTATTTTATTTTTTTGACAGAATAGAATTTCTTATTCAAACAAGTGATTATGTAATCGATAATTATCTCTTAGACTACAATATGTCGATCTTACAAATGTAAGACAATTTCATATTGTTGGTACGGACTACGAAGTAGTATCTAAGAAACCTTAACTTAAGAGTACTCCTACAAAAAAAACAAAAAAAACAAATACACACTCGTCTCTCCTCCTTTTCTCTAGGGTTTCTCTAAAATAAAATCTTGACCGTTTAGGTCGGAAATAGTATAATTTGTTCGGAAATTAGACTATTTTCGACTCTTTTTACTTAATTTTCTTTAGTTTTGCAATTTAAGTCTCAATAAATCTACACTAGACTCCAAAGCATGAAGCACTATAATTAACATTTAATAGATTTTACATAAACTATTGGGTGCGAGTAGTCGCACCCAATAGTTTGTGTGGCCATTCTCCATTTTACTCTGTTTTACTTTTCTTCTCTCTAAAAATCAGAAAAGTGAATCTTTCTCTCTCCTCTTTCTTCTTTCTTCCACCAATTTACTATTTATTTGGAGGAGATTTGCAATTTCGCACCACCAATTGTTGCGATTTGCAATTTGTGGTTGGAGATGGTGCTACAATTGGGTGATTTTGGGGAGGTGCAGCTCAGGAAGATCGAAGTCGAACTGATTGTTGCGATTTACAATTTGTGGTTGCAGGTGAGTGTTGTGGGGATGCGGGTTTGGTGGCCAAAAATTAAGGGGTTGGTGGTCGATTGGTTGGTGGCATGGGTTCAGTGGTTTGTGGGTGTGGTGGCTTGGGTTCGGTGGTTGAAGGAGAAGGAGTGGGAGTGGCTTGGGCTTGGTGGCTGAAGGAGACAGAAAATCTTGCGTGGACCTGGTCCACAATAATATAATTGTGAACCCAAGGTTTATACAACATAACTGACATTATATTCAACATAGTGACCCCTAATTTTAATATAGTAACCTTATTTACAACATAGTAACCTTTTTAAAAACTTGTGTGACCTTTAATGCTATAATGAACTTAAAGTACGACATTATATTGAATAGTGACCTAATTTTAACATAGTGATCTTTATTATTCATATTGACCATTGTATTAAAATTTTATTAAGAAAATTAACTTCTTATAATTTTAATAATGTCACACTAACTTTTATTTCAACATAATAACCTTTATTTCAACATAATAACCTTTATAATAATATAGTGACTTTTTTTTTTTTTATTAATAAAACAATCATATTGTCTATAATATTGATGGTTCACAATAAATTAGTGTGAACCAAGTCCATTTAAGAATTTGTATGAAGGAGAAGGAGTGGGAGTGGCTAGCTTGGGTTTGGTAGTTGAAGAAGGAGGGTGGTTGTTTGCTGTTGCTAGTGGTTTGATGGTGGCTGGGTGCTTCTTTTGTTGGTGGCGAGAGGAGGAACAAAGGAGTAGGTTGGGCGTGAGGAATGATGGAGAAGGCTGGCGACAGCCTGGCGTAAAGAACAAAGTAGAAGAAGGAGAATGACTTATAAGGCAAAAAAATTAACATATAAGCTAATAAATGTCTTATATTAGATATTAATAATAAAAAAAGAAGGGTTTTTCTACATTATAACCATGTAACTTTCCGTTTTCTACGATGTGCCCCCCTTTTTGAGAATCGACATTGTAACCCCAAAATACATTCAGTGTCTATACGGTAACCTTGCCGTTAACAAATTCCGTTAGTGGAGCCCACTCACCACTTAATGATAATTTTTTATCGATTTGCATATTGAAAATGGTTCTGTTAAAGGTTTAATTTTGGGGCTATTTTGGCCTTAAAAGGTCCAAATTGTGCTCAAATTTAGCAAAAAAAAAAAACATAAATACCTCATTTGGCGTATTTAAAAATATCTCGATTTGCGTATTTACATATTTTATACGCAAAACAAGGTATTTATGTTATTTTTTGTTAAATCTTAGCTCAATTTGGACCCTTAAAAGCCAAAATAGCCTCCAAAACCTTTAATAGAATAATTTTTAACACACAAATCGATAAAAATATAATTATTAAGTGGAGAGTAGGTCCCACTAACACTACTACAAAATTAGCCAAAGAGACCCGTCCATATTAGCCAAAGAGACTGCCTTAGAGGCGGACTCTAGCTCAGCGGTCTCTTTGGCAAAGCGACTGCTTTATATAGGCGGTCTTAAAATTGAGAAAACTAAGACCGCTTATCTAAGATAGAGAGTCTCTTTTTTTAGAAAATTGAGACCGCCTATTTAATATAGGTAGTCTCTTTTTTGTGAAAGTTGAGACTGCCTATTTAACTTAACAGGTCTCTTATGTCGCATTTAAAATAAAAAAAATAGCATATTTAATTTGATTTATGCGATATTTAAATCAATAACACTAAAAGAGAATAACAATGCCACATTAATGTTTAACAATGATACAAAGAAATTTAACGAACTTTAATTAAATTCCACTAAAATTATAATACATCAAATCTTGTAATCTATGCGTAAAATTATGTCAAACATGTCTCTTAAGTACTCCAATTTCTTCCTCTCTCCTTTGTTTCAAGATCTTGTGTGAAAACTAGCATATCTGTCAAAGATAAAAGCACACAATAAGCAATCATAATAATTGAGAATAACCACAAAATTAAACATTCATTTAGAAAACTTAACTGAAAAAATAAACTAATAAAATAAAAAGATTAACTCATTGATAAAAAACAAAAAACAAAAAAAAAAACCTCCCCTGCCATTGAACAACCCCCTCCCCTAATCCCCCTGCCATCAGCCCCGCCGGCGACCCCGTTCGATCTAACCCCAGCAGTTCAAACCCATATCTCTTCAATTTCAATCTTCATCTTCTTCCCTCAAGACAACAATCCAAACAGAAATTTATTTACTTGTTCACCATATCACAACAACTTAGAAATTAAGAAGCCTAACATTCACTGAAATCCACAAAATCAATTATTCGAAAATAAACACAAACAAAACAATCCAAAAATCGAAAAAAAAAAATTGATCAAACATTCAAATCCTCAGATCCGGCGATAAAAATTCAATTTTCATACTCCATTCTAACATATAACAACCAAAACCATACAACACATTATCAACCAGACTCAATAATCAAATCAAAATTCTAGCAACGAAATTACAAGTTAAAATTCTTAGTAATCAAATCATAACAAATAGTTCAATATTCAATCGACCTTAGAAGAACCCTAAATCAAACAAAATCATCGATTTAACACTAGATTGTAAAATTGGAATTCGACGATTAAAAAACCAAAACAAAAAAATAGAAATAAAATATAAAAAATCAAACCTTAGAAGCTGCTTCAATGGAGGAGAGAAAGCTGAAAAGCCGCTTCAATGGAGAATTTCAGAGCATACTAGATTCAAGAACACAATTAAGAGAAAACGTACGTTTTTTTCCCCTGTATTTTCTGTGTGTATTGCCTTAATCGCTCTTTTGAGATCTTGAATTTGACGATCTGGGAAAGTTGAAGGTGAAGGAAATTCGTTTAAAGGAAAGGGAGGAGAGAGAAGGAGAGGAAAAGGAAGATGAAGGAGATGGAGATTGAAAGTTGGAGGCGGAATTAGCATAGTGAAGTGTTAGCTTAGGGTTCCATTCATTTACTACCTCCGTTACATATTAGTTGCAACTTTGGAATATTTTATCTCTCACAAATAATACCCAAAGTTGCAACTAATATGTAACGGAGGTATTAATTTTTTTTGAGTAAGGGAGATCGGTTAACTCACATACTGGTCTCTCCGGTTTTTTATTTCAAAAAAAAAATAATTAAAAAAAAAACTAAGAGAGACCGGTTATGTTGCATAGAGGTCTCTCCCTTTTCAATTTTAAAATAAAAATAGTTACGAGAGACCGGTTAAGTTACATATAGATCTACCCCTGTTATATTTAAAAAAAAAAAACTATGAGAGACCTGTTATCTACAATAAATGGTCTCCGTTAAATTTTTATCTCATAACACAATATCAAAGAGACCGGTTATTTGTAACATTGGGTCTCTTAAAACAAAGAGACCGGTTATTTGATTAACGGGTCTCTTATTTCGGGTCTTTTTGAGCATTTTTGTAGTAGTGTAACGAAATTTGTTACGGCGGGATAACGACAAGGTTACCGTACTGAAAGTAAATATATTTTGGGGTTACAATGTAGATTTCTAAAAAATGGGGGCACACCGTAGAAAACGGAAAGTTAAAGGGTTATAATGTAGAAAAACCCTAAAAAAAATATGTACCAGCTAATAAAAAGAACCTATTAGAGTATCAGCCAACAAACATATATATTTGCCAATAAAAGGTACTTATCAGCTAAGAGATGGAACATATCAGCCAACAAATGAAGTATATCAGCCAACCGAATAATAAAATCAGCAAACAAAAGTAACATGTAAGCCAACAAAAGAAATATATTAGCCAACAAAAGATGCATATCAGCCAACAAGAGGAGTATATATATTAGTCAACAAAAGGTACTTATCAGCCAATAAAAGGAACATATCAGCCAACAAAAGGATTAAATCAACAAACAAAAGCAACAGGTAAGCCAACAAAATGATACATATAAGCCACAATTAAAATATATATATCAGCCAACAAAATAGATATACTCCGAATTTTTTTTGAAAGACAACAATATAGATATATAAGCCAACTAAAGAAACATATAATAAGCCAAATGATGTCTGATATCAATCAAACTTATCAAAATTTTTTAAAAAATATATATCAGTCAACAAAAAGAATATATTAGCCAACACAAATAAAGCATATCAGCGAACACATAAAACATATCAACCATCAAATAAATACATATCAAGCCAAGCCAGCCGCTCAGAATTTCGTATTTCTTTTATTACATATCAACCATCAATAGGTTCTCTAGATTTTAATAAAAGTATACTTTGCTTTTTTAAAATTGTTGGAATCTATTTGAACGAGAGAGTATGAGTAGTGTCTTACCTTTAAATCTTTAATTAGCCCCATAATTAATAGATTACTTACCTTCTTTACAAAACATTATTAAATTAGCTATAATGTTTTTAATTGGATATCATGCTTAATAAATTATGAAAAATAATATAACTTTCAGACTTCAAAGATACTAATTACATTAGCTTATATAATCATTCATTGATATTATTTAATTATATATAAATTATTAAAAATATTAGATGAAACTATTGACAAATTTTATAATCTATTAATCATTACTAAAACAAAACGTGCTGATGTCATTAATTCCTTAAAGTGTCATACGTGTCGAATTGTCATTACAAAATTTCCCTCCAAATTTACTTATGATGTCATCAATTTATTTATTTTTATAATTTTTTTTACCCTTTTCTTTTACTTGCTAGATTTTAGGATTAATTAGGTTTAAAACTAAAAATATCATCAATATTGTTGTATATTCATTACTAATTTATCTAACCATCAGACAATTTTATATAAATATAATAATACAATAATAAATAATAAACATTTTTTTTAAAAAAAAAAAACTATGTTGTTTTTTTAATATTTATATACCAATATATTTATTTATTTTAATTTTTTATTATTTATTACTCTGTATTATTATTTTTTAAAGCAAGCCAAGTTATTTTAAAATTTTATCAACAACAAAAATATAAAAAAAATATGGAAAAAATACTTATCACCAGCGTGCAACGTACGGGAATTATACTAGTACATTTATAATACAAAATACATAAAATATAACAGTAAATGGACAAATTTCCTGATTTTTGCGTCTTTTTTTCATAATTAATGATAATATTGATTTTAAAATTGTATACCTCTGTTTTAATTATTATCTCATATCAAACAATTTAACTTCATTTTAATTAGTATCTCAATGTAATAAAAAAATAAAAAAAATAAAAAGTTAATTATTATAATTTGTGATTCAAAATCTAATTCTCTCTTATTGTGTCATACCACCCTTATAAGCACTGGATCTACGTCCTATTATTACACAAGTTAACTCATCCCTATTATTTTCGTTATAACAAACTTTAACTTTTACACAATCAGTATTTAATTTTCTTATATTACAATAAATGGTAACCACTTTAAGTGATCAGTATTAATAGCCTTTTCATATTTAGTAGTTCTTAACTGGTTGCTTAATTCTGAGGGTGAGCAGAAATTCCGGGTACCCGGTATTGGAATTGGAATCGGTAAGGAACCAGCATGTCCGAAATCAAAATTGGACCCGGTGGTTCCAATTCCGGGTAATACATTAAGGAACCGGTTGTAACCGGTTCCAATTCCAATTCTCAACATTTTGGACCCGGAACCGGTTGGGTACCCAGTTACCCAATAATTATTAAACTAAACGTATTTAAAGAACAAACTTATGTTAGAATGTATTTAGATATTAACATTAAAAAAAATATTATAATAATACTAAACATAGAAAAAATAGCTTTATGCATATGTAAATATTATTATTAAACGCTAAAAATGAAAATGGATCAAAATATTGTATTAAAATTTAACAATTGTGTACATTAGTGGGTATCCGGAACCGAAACCGGTACCCGGTGGTTCCAATACCAATTCCTAAATTTTAGGATCCTGTTGAAGTGATTCCAATTTCAATTCCAATTCTAGATTTTAGGAGCCAGTATCAACCAATTTCAAGTCCGATTTCTAAAATTTTGATCGGATACTCGATTTGCTCATCCCTACTTAATTCTATAACCCGAACTCGAACTCTAAACCAATGAGGGAAGAAAATCTTGTGCGCTGCTTCTTCTCTACTTGCTATATGCTCGAGTTTGTGTTTTTTCACATAAATCTTTACTTCTACAAACTAGCTAAATGATAGTTTGCAAATCAATTTTGTTTGATACCTTTCAAGTTATAATTAACATTACCCAATTTTTTATGTTACTATATATCTGAAATAATTAGGCGTGGTTTAGTGGTATAAGGAATTTCTTATATATATATATATATATATATATATATATATATATATATATATATATATATATATATATATATATATAATGGTTAGTTTCTCTTCTATTTCATTAATCAAAAGTCTAATTTTAACTCAATTGCATAGGGGTCTCCTTAATAATTGAGATGGCTCTAACACTAGTTTTATGGAACCTTTTGTGAGACACAACAACAAAAATTAATTTTTTGGAATCATATAATATAAAATATAAACGATTACTCAAGAACACAAACATTTTTCATTTCAAAATTGTATAGCTGGGGATGGAAGTTAATTGAAGCACCATTATTTAGAGGAAGATTACTTGCATTTACTCAACTTGTTCGTAAATATGAGTCTCGGTGTCAATTTATAAGTCAATCCCCTAAGCTTAAAAACATCCTAAATGTAGAATGTTCTAATCTTCTTACTAAAAGTGTTCTAGACAATATGAGTAACTCTGAAGAACAGTCTACACACATTCCATAATCATGTACATGAATATTTTAGGGTACACTTAGCTAGAATAATAGAAAATAGAGGTGATATTTAAAAAAAAAGAAAAAAAATTATCGGGGTTGTGAATAAAATGTAGAAATACTTTTTTTTTTTTTTTTTTTTTTTTTGAAAAGAAAGATTGGCTATATCATTATGGCCTAATTGTATTTGTACCTAGCATTAGATTAAAATTGTCATCCCCAGCAAATTCCAAGCCATTAGTCATTGGAAACTAGGAAAAAACCAAAGAAAATGAAAATAAGTTGCTAGCCATTTTTCATGTTTTAAGGCTTTATTATGGCTAAGCTCATAAATTGTGTTGGGCCTTAAAAGTTTAAAGACTTGCCAGTTATGCTTTGTCATGTAGCTTAAGGCCCATTACTGATAAGTCCTTTTGCAGTTTTGCGTCAATTCTTTTTTAGGCCACAGACGAAATATCGAACGCTTCTGTTTCATTTCAACTTTATTCTATTAGTTATCAAATTCTTATAAAGTTTAAATAAAGAGTCAAATATGAAGAGTCTCATGAAATGTTTATATACAGGATATCATTCTAAAGTCTCATGAAATGTTATTTTGCATTACAAGCTTAATGATACATGGAATTAACTTGTTACAATTTTTGTTCATTCCCATGGGATTTATCATAATTTCTCCATGATGAATTTTTTTTTTTTTTGAAGAAAACAAGAGTAAAAAATCAAATGTATACTATATACTAAAATAATCATCAAATAGGACATTTGATAAAATTTTGTGGAAAATTTTAACTTTAAAATGCTATTTATTAATTTTATTCTATGAAAAAAACTAGAATTCTTTAGTGTTTTTTCTGTGTGCCTGGTCACATCGTATGACTAGGGTTATTTATATAGGGGGAACTCATCCGGTCAAAGATTATTCATTTTTAGGGTTACTCAGTCGGTTAGCGCGTTTTCCGTGTTAGCGTAACCCCTGACCAACCGAGTAACCCTTGATCGACCAAGTAACCCCTGCCCAACTGAGTAACCCCTGAATAAGTATCCTTGGCTAAACGATGTAGTCAGTCATATATAAAAATTTGTGAAATTTTTTTAATATATTTTTTTAATATATACAATCTAACACATAATTTTAAAGGTAGATATTATAAATAAATTCGAATTTCAAAAAAAAATTATATAAGTCATTTAATTACAATTAACTTTAATTTATTTCAATTGACTATCATTACAATTAAAATCTTATTATTGTGTTTCCGTGCAATGCACAAGGCCG
This sequence comes from Chenopodium quinoa, assembly GCF_001683475.1. Taxonomy (NCBI): domain Eukaryota; kingdom Viridiplantae; phylum Streptophyta; class Magnoliopsida; order Caryophyllales; family Amaranthaceae; genus Chenopodium; species Chenopodium quinoa. The sequence continues at coordinate 1,509,896 of NW_018744693.1, read as the reverse complement.
AAACTAATTATACAATAATTAGAACTAGCTATCAATTGAAACGGATGGATTATTAACTTTATTTCATTCTTTTAAAAGAGATAAAAGAATATAATCATTAGCAAGTGCGATTTTTATAAGCACACGGATCGTGACCAATCTCTTTAATTAAACTGTCAAATCAAATGTGTAGGCCAAATTTAAATTAAGTAATATACATTTTTTTTAATTTTTTTGTTTTTACAAAAAGTTATATTAAATTTAGGTCATACTATCTTGTAAAAAAAAAAAAAAAGTTAGGTCATACTAAATAACTTTAAATTTAGGTGAATTTGTTTTTGGTTAGATAGTTCTACCTCCACTCAAGTCAAATTGTTATAAATCTATCGCATCACTTATTATTACGACCCTTTCTCTAAAAAAGAGACGGTAAATGAACATATAGTCCCTTCATCTATAGTTGAGCATATACTTGTAATTGGTTAATAAAATTAGAAGTTATGACATTTTTTTTATCTATATATACTTGGACACTTTAGATAAATTATAATTTAGATATTTAAGGAAAACACATTTGACAATACAATCTCTATTCAACTTATATTACAAACAACTTTAACACTTGCAAACAAAGAAACTAAAGTGCATCCATAAAATATAGTAATGGTCGAAATGGCATATTGGACGCGCGCCCCTTTGGGCTTTGGCCCCTCCTTATATCGATCTTCTTCTTCAAGTCATTTCTCCTATTCAATTACAAACAACTCTACTCACTTACAAACAAACAATTACTAGTGCATCACAATAATTTGCCTTAAACAACAACCCACATATCAACCAAATTTTCAAAATCATCCCTAAAATAGCCAAACACCCATCCCTTCCTAACCCCACTTCCCTAATCATGCACATTTTTAGCTTAAATTATTATTTCAAAGTTTACAAGATTATAAAATCATACAAGTATTGATTAAACAATTTAAGACCCTAGAAAATTAAAATTGAATCACTCATTTTAACAATCGATCTATTTCAATATTGTTGAAGTTGTCGTTGACACATACACACATTGGTGAAACAAATATTGAATGAAGCTAACAAAAAAAATTTGTCATATTCATACAATAAATTTATCATTTGCCTTGGCTATATTATTGTTTTTATTTCCCCTTTGAATTTTCCATATTATCATAATTTTTGTATTGACACTTCACAAATTGGTCCCATACCACGATCGTTGTTCCTTATAAGCTACCTAAGACTCCTAGTTGTGGGTCTTTATATTTCAATGAATGTGACATCAAATGAAGCCAAAGAGAAGTAATAACTACTCCACTTTCTATGTATGCTAAGCAGGAGAAATAAGGTCGTAAGGTCTAGAGTGTGTGGAATTTTCTGACCACGAAAACAAAAAGTATTATATATACTACCTTCGTTTCTGAAAGTTCGACCCACTTACTATTCATGTAGTCGAAATAAAATAAGTTTGACCATACTTTATGACTTAATTATACAATAAAAATAAATTAACATGTGGGCTCTTATTAGATTCATGTTATTATAAATTTTTTAAATATCAATTTTTTGTAATTTTTATTCATACATATTCATGATCAAGATAATGTCCATTGAAGACCGCGCAAATGCAAAGTGAGTCGAACTTTCGGGAACGGAGGGAGTACTAGCCTATGTATTTAATAATAATAATAAAAATACTTGGTTTTTTTTTTAATATAACGGATTGTAATATTTTATTAAAATAAGTTACAATATACTCATGTCTTAAGGAAAGGTCGAAGTAAGAAAAATGTAAATAATACGGAGTATAAGAATAGTAAGGGTATAGAGGGGAAATGGTTTTGGCACACCTTTAATAAATTTTGGCAAACTCCTATGTGAGAGCACAATTTTCTATGATCTTCTCACATAGGGGTGTGCCAAAATCAATTTCCGTATAGAGGTGGTCTGGTGGGTGTATGAAAGAGCAGAATGTTCGGAAAAACAGGAAAATTATAAATAAAATAAATAATATACTCCGTAGTATAGTAATATGTGTTTGCAAAAAATAAAATAAAATAAAATAAGTGCATAAAATAAAACACGTCAAAGTGAAGATTAAAGGTCGTAATGAATACGTCGTATATCAATAAGCTTAAAAAAACAGATGGAGTACATAAATTCTACATGTCTTGTGCTTCTCATCCCAACTCACAATCCCAACTTAGTTGGCATGTTAGGGTAATTGTCCTAATTATTGAAACCAACATGACCTTTATTTTTGCATTATTTTCAAACAAATAATCCCAAGTGCAAAAGACCCTTTCTTTTTTTCTTTTTTTTTTTTTTTTTTTTTTGGGCAAGGTCAATGATATAAATTCTAATTGGACAGCAATAAGACTAGGAAACCATGAAATTAAAAGGAGTACAATACATATCACAAAATAATGTCTCCTCATCATTATTAGTAATGCTCATATGAGGGTGACATTTTCTTTGGATCATTCAAAGTTATTATTTTTATTGAATTTTGGAGATAGATATGAATTTATTAGCTATTTTTATTTCCAACATATACTCACTATTAGTTTGCCTAAGATTGATAGGCACATGAAATTTAATCCAACATTGATAATTATTATAAGCCAACCCTTAATCCACTAATTGCTAATTCAAGCTAAGCCCTCGTGACATTGGCTTAATTTATGAATAATTTTGTCCACCAAGTTGTTTTCCATGAGCAAGAATATGATTACATGTATAATGGTCATCGAACTACTAACCTAGAATCTAACTTGTATAATAAGGGGTTTAATAATAATTATTGAGCATGGTTTATTGTTTGAATTAAAGATACTACCTCCACCTTTTATTATATGCACCAAAATGATATTATTTGTGAGACATAAAATATTCATTTTTTACACATAATAAAAAAAATATTGGTAGTATAATACATACTTAATCATCTAAGTCAATTATTGTCTCGTATCCAAACGATAAAACATAATTATCAATTTTCATATCAAAAACTCAGTTAAATACTTTTTTGTGCCTGAAAAATAATTTTAATACAGTACATTGATATTGTTTCATGAAATGTACATGTCATTGATTTAGTAATGATTTTTGTGACCTATAGCCACATTATATCATTATTGCCACCTTTTTTAGGATAAAGATCTATAATGCATTCTTTTTTTAATTGATGGAATTATAGGAATAGGCCAGTAGTGTTGTAAAAATTTGTATCACAAGTTCAAAATCTCACATTCAAGAACCAATAAAAATAAAACCTTATGAATATGAGCTGGACAGTTGAGATAGACATAAAACAATGGAGACAATCTTAACAGCCTCCTGTCAACTAAATAATAATATTGCAGAACATTTAATACAACACAAAATGACAATATTCTTGGACAATGATATTCAACTGATTTCAGTAATTGTGGAAATTCTATTTCTACTTGTATTATACTACCTACGCGCGTTTCATATTTTTGCAACGATTTAACATAAAGTGTCAGTATAAAGTGTCTAATCGTTGTAAAAAAAAATAATAAAACGGAGGTATTATTTCTGTAGTATTCCCTTTATTGGATTTCACTCAAAAATCTTATTCTTTAATTAAAAGTATCCTTTAAAATTTACCTATATTTTTCACTTTAACTAGCTAAACTCATACTTCGTATTTTATTAACCCCTTTTATATAAAGCTTCTTAAATATGAACGAAGTATTTGACAAGAGCACACATTACATTAACAATAAATATCTTAGAAAATTGGTTATGTAATTATATATTATGCTCATATCAATTTCTCTTTGTAATTAATTATTTTAATATAACATTATTTTTGCAGCTATCTCTATATAAAAACGCTGCGATTATTTAGGAACAAAGAAATAAATGCAAAAACCTCCCTATTTTGAAGGAAGGATAGATTGAGTGAATGATATGTGAAGTGGAAAGTAAAACCTATGCAACTCCATCCAATCTAAGTATATGCATATTCTGACAAAACACAGTGAGATTTATAGTATGATGAGATTTATAGTATGATTTCTCCAAGGCTCGTGGCTTTGCTAATATGGTCCCCAAATCCAATCTGGCATTCATTAAGCACATGGCACTCAAGGTATTTATGATGTGCCTAACCCCCAGCATAAACAACTGTGCCTTCAACCTTTGCTTTTGCTTTCAACTTTCTTTTTCTTTTTTCTTTTTTTTTTTTTTTTTTAATTTTTAATTTTTTTATTTTTTCACACTATATGAATATGATCCATTATGTATGTGTAACTTATTTGGAGCACCTAGATGCTATACTTGCCCACATGGTGTGCATCTTTCAATATGATCCATGTGTACCCTTATTTTAATGTGTGTTATATATTCATCCATAAAAATATTGATGTTTCATTATCTATGCACATTATATCTTCTTTATGTAAGTAAGTAGATAAGTACTAGCTAGCTTTGTAATCATAAACTCTTGAAAGGAAGATGGGGTGAATGTTTCTCATGGACCCTAGGATGGACCTAAGTAGTGTATGGTACATATAGAATTATGTAATTATATGTGTTAGATATAAATACTTGGTTTAGGCATGTGTGTGGCCTGGTTAATTTTGGGATGGATTAACTATGTAGGTTGGTGGTAGAACGAGTAAGATGGGTGTTAATCGGATATGAATAATATCCACTTAATTGGGTGATGGCGCATATATGATCGATGATTAAATTTTAAAACCCTGAGTGCATATAGAGGGATCAAAATTGACATCCACCTTGACCTACAGACGAGTTTATTAATAAAGACGAAATAGGCCGATTTACTGGTTTTTTTACTTATATATAATAAATTATTTTACCATATTTTAGAGACTAACTTATATAATAAGGCTATATATAATGTTCTCTTTACTAGAAATAAGATTACCTAATTTAAATTTATAAGGTTTGGATTGGTTAAATTTGATCTTTGTTAACTTAGCTTGGTCTGAAATGATTTTATCGCTCTTCTGGTTTGATTGAATTTTGACTGTTTTAATATATGAGAAAAACTTTATTAATCGCATACGGTATAAAATCAACGATTCAAATTATATGTTTCTTGAGATCACAAGTTGTTAATGGACCACGTGTTGGGGTAATTTTACCCTAAACACACGTCTTATATATACTTAAAACGAATCATCTTTGCGTCATCAACACTATCAACTAAGTAATATTGGAATATGTCTAAGACTATTTTTGACATAATAGATACGCAATGTGGATGTGGCCGAAGAAGGATCCTCTGAAATTATACTACGTAGTAAGTTCCTATTTACCACTGTTTTGGGAGGCAAGTCAAGCCACAGATTTCTCGGCTTCTCGCATAACTATGATTATAACTATCACTCCATGTTCTATTGCTTTAATTCTTGTAATTGAATTTGTTTTACTTAATTATTCTAAAGGATGAATTAGATATGTCTTATTATATTGCATGGACCGACAATCTAGTTTTTATTTCCTCGTAAAAAAGATGATACTCTTAAATGAACTTATAATATAAATGGATATGTATACAGGTAAATTTGTTGGAACAGATGCTATACTAATAACAGATTTATTAATTAAACAAAAGTAGGTAATTTCAATATAGTGTTTAATTGGCTACTAACTAAAATTACACCACATTTATCCAACAAATCCTCTCTTAATCATTGGATTCCTAGGGCATTAAACTATTCTATAGCACGCACTATTTTTAAGATAATCAGACATTTAGACAAAGGAAACTATATAAGTTAGTCAATCCAATGGCTAACAAAGCATTATGTACATATTCTTCCAACATTTGTAGTGGAGAATATTTTTTTTGATTGGATTAGTTGAATAAACATTTTAATTAAACTTCTTAATATGCAGGCTTAATAAATATCATACCATCCACCACACATCATGGCATCCAAAGTCAGCCATTCCATTATCATGATTGGTTGGATTAATACTTTTAATTACTATTACTAATAGATATAGCTAGCTAATCTAGCTAGCTTTAACCATGATTATTACATAGCTATTCATGCAACCTTCCAAGAAACATATGGTATTTATTTTTTCATAATGTTTTTTTTGTCTTCTTTATGACAATACTCTTAATCCTGTCGTTATAAATCATAATTTACCCCCTCCATTAGTAGTAATTGAGTATCTTTTGAAATAATACATGCGATTTACCAATATATAAAAAAAAAATTACAAGTAATTGATTTATGTATTTGTAAAAAAATTTATGGTAATTACTTTAACCATTTAGGGCCTGTTCTCGATCTCTTCCGTTGAAATTCAGTTCAATTCAGTTCAGCTCAGCTCAGCGCAGTTCAGTTCAGTTCAGCTCTTAATTTACGTCTAATGATATTGCTAATGATATAAAGCCAAATTTCATTCTTTTAAGCTCTTATTACAACGACGACAACAACAACAACAACAACAACAACAACAACAATAATAATAATCAATAAGTAATAAATAGTAATAATAATAATCATCAATAAATAATAATAATAATAATAATAATAATAATAATAACAATAATAATTGAAATAATAATACTAATAATAATAATAATCAATAAATAATAATAATAATAATAACAATAACAATAATAATAATAATAATAATAATAATAATACTAATCAATAAATAATAATAATAATAATAATAATAATCAATAATTAATAATAATAATAATAACAATATTAATAATATGTACATTTGTATATACACATATGTATAGTAATAAATAATCAATAAATAATCAAAGATCACTAATCCGTAGTTAAAAATCACTAATTAATAAGTTCAGTTCAGTTCAGTTCAGTTCAGCTGAGTTCAGTCAATCGAAACAGGCCCTTAAACCGTTGCATTTGCATACATGATTTTGTATCGTGTGTAATCTTTGATGATTATGTATTTTTCTTTAAATTAGAGACTTTCGATATGTGCATGTTGTAATGTTTAGAAAAAAAACTACATGATAAATCACATCTTCATACCAAATTCTCAATTGTAAATTATTTATAAACTACATATTACATATTAGCATGTATTAAACAAAGGGTTTTGGGGGGAACTATATATTGATTGAAAGTTTGAAACTTTTATTGGATATTTGGATCTAATGTTATGTGAGAACAATGCATATGAAGGGAAAGCTAAGAAGGCTCGGATTTCAAAGTCTAGATTGTAGTAAAATTGAAACATTATACAAGTGAAATTATTTAGAATGAGAAAATGAATTAATTAGTTTCATGATTTATAGTTGTGCATTGGAAAACTTTTTTTTCTTAAAATGATGAATTTCTTAAATCAAATAAAGAAAGTATAATCTAAGAGAAAAGAGAAGAAAAAAAAAAGTGTAGAGATAAAAATATTACTCGTGCAAGATGCCAAGATAAACATACCATACAATAATTAGCTTATTAAAGGAATTAAAGTGAGTTCCTCTAGTAAAATCATGAATTGAAATATTTTGAAACTTTGTCCTAATCCCTTTGAAAAGACCATTTATCCATTTGTCTTTAAACCCCAAAAAAGACATACAAACATCCCCAAGGAAAGTCCCATTCAACATAATTATAAAGATTTTATACATAATTGAGAGCAAATCACTCTATAATATTAGTCAATCAATCAAAATAAGTAAAGCTTATGGACCAACAAAATATAATCTTAAGAAAAAAAACCACTCTAATTTTCAGGACATCACTAACTTTAAATGATTAAAGTAATTACCATAAAATAATCGTAATAAGACTAACAATATGTGGCCAATTTTATCTTATTTTTGCCGAATTGAAATTAGTTTTACTAAAGTGAAATTATTTTTGTTGAATGAGCTTAAATTATCTTAATGAACTGAAATTAATTTTACTGAACTTAAATATTTTTACTAAATTGAAATTATTTTTAATGAACATTATTTTTTTAAGGGTCAATGTTTAGTAATAATAAAAAAATAAAAATAAATAAATAAAAAACTAAAACTATGTGGATCCATGTAAAAGTAAAAATTCACATAAACATATGAAAATCTTTAATTTTTTGTTGTATGAATTCTGATTGTTACAATGAGGAAAATGAAAAATATGAATTAAAAGTTTGATTAAAAAATGGTCGGAGAAAGACATAGAAATTGAGGGATAAGATGATATTAAATTTTAAATTTGGGACATGTTCTGTTTACCTTATTTTCACTTATATCAAGTCTAATAAGTTAAGACAAGTTTAGTTCAGAAAAAAAAAAAAAAAGTCTAGTTTTGGAAAAATAAGTTATGATAAGGATTATCCAAGCCCAATTTATAATTAAAATTAGTTCATTTAAGTTAAGATAAATTCAATTTAGTTCAGATAAGTTAATTTACGTTCAAATACGTAAAAATTAAGTGAATAGAACACACCCTTGGTTTTGTATTTGCTTAGTTTTCCATAGTTTTGAAGGGAAAACAATAGATAGAAATTAATTTAGACAAAAATGAATTAGCTAAAACTCATAATTATTTGCTCAAGTTTAAATTACTTACCACTCAATATTTTCCATTGTAACATTAAGCACAAAAGATTCATCTAAGCTTATTTTTAATCGAAAATTAAATGGATTTTTTTTTTCAATGCTTTGAACTCCTTTCTTAGGTTTATTTTCATTATCTCATTTCACTTTTTGCAGTTTTGCACAAATATAATGCACACTAAAATATCTTCAAATATTATAACAAATTAATACTCCTATAACGTTGAAATGTATGGATAAATATCCATACAAGGAAAATGCATTTAAATCATTTAAGTATAAGATTCAAAATAAACGTTAAAAATATGGAGGGAGTCCAAGTATTGGGATGCTATTAACTTTTTTTTTTTTTTTTTTTTTTTGAATGGGTATAGGGATGTTATTCGTAAGTGCATTTGATTGGCAAAAAAGGTTTTTAGGCATGAAAAACACTTACATAAACTACGGAGTAATTGGAGTCGCTATCCAATTGCAACTTATTCCAAATTTCCAACACATTCTTTTTCACTTGTAAGTAACGGAATATAACTTCTTTTTTGCAAGAGTTACACAGTTCTTTTGCTATACCATATTACCATTTGCAACTTATTAGTTTTTGGACTTTTTTCACATGAAAAATATTATACTTATGAACTTATTACTCATAGAAGTTATACTCTGTAGTCCGTATTTAGTTGTGAATTGAAAATTATCATAACCAAAGTTATCAACACTTGGCCCTTATTTGAATATATTCGAGTCTATTTGGTTCATCATTTACAGTTTTGTGGAGTTATTATTGGTGTTTTTTTTATAAAAAAAGTAATGCCATGTGTTGTTTCCATTTGTTATCCTCTTTTTTTTTAGCACTTATTAAACAACTTAAGAAAACAAGACAAAAGCTAAAGAAGAAGAATATTAACCTCAAAATTATATTCCTTATATCCCCACAAATGAATTGAGAAAAAGAAAGAAAGGAATTGATAAATTATACTATATGGTACTACAGGTAAAAACCTATGGCTAGAAACAACCAAGATGGCAATTCCATTACCTAGCAATCAAAACACCTTATTAACTACGCACTATACTAGCTATTTATATTTGTTATACACATTACATTGGCGTTCTTCTAAGAAGCACAACATTTGACTTTTCACGATCAATAAACTTAACAGTACCATAATCCATTATTATAGTGTATACAAACTATCAAGATTTTATCAAGTCTCAATATATCTCAATATTTCTCCCACTTTGATGTCAACATGAGTCCATTGGAAAAATTCCTTTGCTCTCTTTGTTGTTGCATTATTAAGGGCCTTTGTTGCTGTTGTGAGACAACTAACCCAACTTGACTATCACCATATCGAGTCGTTGCCATTGCATTTTGAGCCTTCAATCGATCGAGAATTTCGATATATTTTTGAATCCTAACCACCTTCATAAACAAAATAAATCGTCGAAATTAATTACTTTATTAACATATAATTACTAACAATAATTATGTTATTAATGACTTCTAATATTTTTTTAACAAAAAATTAAAATAAATAAATTAATACCTGTGTTTTCCTTTTCAACTTTACTTCTCCATCAGCTACAATACCATCCAATTTTATCATTTGAGACATCAACAATTCAATCAAAGTCAACAATTCTTTCTCAGCAACTCTCCCACCTTTACAAATTACTGATTCCTTTGCTGTTACCTGCGTCAAATTAATACATAATTAAGCAAACAACATAAATAAATCATCACTTTAAAAAAAAAAAAAAAATGAGAGAAAAATTTACCTGGCAAATAAGCTGATCAACTTCAATGGCAACCTCTGCTACAGATTTCATAGCCCTTTCCATATTCGAATTTCGACGCGATTCGAGAAATCTTTTCTCTTGGCTAATGATATCTTGTACAAGAACAATCTTTGATCCATCTTTAACACCAGAAACATCAAGGAATGATTTTGATTCTCTTTCCTTGTCTTTGAAGATTAGTTTCTGATCTTGTGGTTGTAACCCTGTTACTTCTGCTAACATTTTCTTCAATTCTCCTGTAAAATCACAAATTCATACTCATTAAAATTCCATTATATAAAAGGAAAGGGAATTATATTTTTACAAAAAATAAATGAAACTTACCAAAAGTAGCATGAGAATTAATGTGAATTTCATGGTAATAAGAACCATATTTCACTAAAACTTTGATTGTTGGAATTGGAATAGAATAATTTCTATTGCAATCCAAATTCCTCTTTTGAACTAACATTCCTCCTGGCCTCATTTCCCATTCTAAACCTCCCATTTTTCCAACATTATTATTGTTGTAATTATTGTTATTATTGCAGTTTGTTTTCTTCATCATTTTGATAAAATATATACAGATAAATAGAAAAAACAGAGATACTCTGTTTTAATAGAATGTTTGTTTTCCTTGGAAAAAAAATTAAATAAATATTTTCCAAGAAATCAAATTTCTCAAAATTTGAAAATTAATGAAAAAATTAACAGAAAATTGAGAAACAAAAAATGGGTTTATGCTAAATTTTTGTTGAAAAGCATTAAGGTTATGCTCTGTTCATGAATTTGGAGGAGAGAGAAAGTTGGGAAGAAAAAGGTTTTTAGAGAGAGAAAGAGAGAGGAGAAGGGAATTGATCATGTAAAGGCAGCAAAGTGGTGCTTATATGTATATATAAATCATAAAATAAATTTAGGGAAATTATTTTTAAAGCATTAATTTAAAATAATGGGAATATTAGTCACATGATTGGACAAAAGCAAAACTTAGGAAATATTTTAGAGTAAATATAAAATGTGGGTACTAAAGTTTGCCCAAAGTTGCAAATTGGGTACTCAACTTTGCTTTGTTGCAAGTTGGGTACTAAACTTGGGTATTGCCTGAATTTTGACCTTTAACAACAGGTTAATAGGTTACCAAACATTAATAACATACAAAAAATTAAAAAAAAAAAATTAAACTTCAATTGAATTAATTAACCAAAAAAAATCATCTTTCCCCAATTTTCTCTCTCCTGTTCAACTTTTTTTAGCTCAACTTTCTTTCTCTCCGACCTTAAAGAAACTAATTCAAGGTGAGTTTCGTCGAATTTGTGGAGTTTTCATAGTGGATTCCGTTGAATTTGTGGGGGGTTTCGTGAGTGCGTTTCGTGGCTTGGGTTTTGTGAGGTTGGTTGGAATTATGAGGACGTTTTTGCGAGGGTGTTAGCCTAGGTTTCGTGAGGGTGGTGGCCTGGGTTCGTGAAGGTGGTTGGATTTTTTAGGGCTTTCGTGGGGGTGGTTGAATTTGTGGGTTTTTCGTGAGGGTGGTCGGATCTGTGGGCGTGGGTTTCATGGAGGTGAAAATTTCGTGGGGGTGTGGATGCAGTGGTGTTGTGGTGGTAGTCAAAGAAAAAAAATTGTTGATTTTTTCTACATTTTTTTTGTTGTTTAGTTGATTTTTTCTACATAAATGGCAATTCAAAATCTCCCATATACTAAAAACATTAACCAAAAGTAAAATACTTTTCACTTCAATTCATTATCCCAGACAACCTACCTACTAAAATTTAAAACCTCAGTAACCATTTAAATCAATTTTGCATCTTCAATGGTTAAAATATAGAAACAAAGAAATTTACCTCCACTAAAAATTGTGCCAGTTGTAATCTGATCATCAGCATTCGCGAAATTAAATAAAAAAAAACTTCGAATTGCACCAATAATTATGTGCAAATATCAAAAGTAGAAATATTACTGCATAATTGAAAAATAAATGGAGGTTTGTTAATCGAGGAAGAGAGAAAAGGAGGAGAGAGAGAAAGAGGTTGAGTTATTTTAGTTTTTTTCATTTAATAGAATGCAATATGGTAACCTGGTAGTGTAGGTTACTTGCCAGAAAAGAAGATTCAGGCAGGTCATAGTACCCAATTTGCCAATATTGAAAGTTGAGTACCCAATTTGCAACAAAGGTCAAAGTTAAGTACCCGACTTTTATATTAACTAATATATTTTATATTATTGGAGGTTATAAATGAAGAAAAAGGGAAGAGTACTTGGTCCGTGAATATATGCTATAGTAAATTATTGTTGGGAATTATATAATCATGCTTTATTTTTCTCTCTCTATTGCAATGATAGAGGTTAGAGGATGAGTAAGCCAATCCATTTAATGGGAATTTATTCTTGTGTAAAGTAACCTTACCTTATGAACATTATTTGATGATTTTCTTCCTTTTAAGTACTTTTATTATTTTAACTTAGCAAGATTTCAAGATAAACTTCCTAACATTCATTGGATGTTGAATGTGTTTATTAGTGTTTACTAATTTGTCCCCTATACGATGATCAAATGCAATTAGAGATTATTTATAAATTATAAGACGTACTCAAGTAATCTTTCGTTTCAATGTGAACTCTTCTAAGTACAAGTATCATTAAGAAGTTAATATAACATCAATTGTTGAATGGTGTAGTGATTAGAACTTTAAAATGTATAAATTCAAGTTCATGAGATCAAATCTTTGTACTAGTACTTTTTTTTTTTTGGGTATGTGTAGGGCATGGAATAAATTTAGGAAAACTATTCATAAAGTAATATGCAATTATTTAATTTGTAACGTAAGTATTAAATACAATGTATTAGTAACATAAAAGACAGAAATTATGACTAATAGTATGAGGTCATGCTTACATAGACAGATTGCGTGGTAGCTAATACGGATTATAATTTTAACAACCTAAAACATAAGGTTGACAAACCATTTTTGCTTTCCGAACTACCATAAGGTTAGTGATACTAAGTAAAAGATATAGTGAAAAAAGTAGTTTATTTTTTAAACTTGTGGCTTTAAAAATATTATGATTAGGTTAGGGTGGAGCGTGGGAAGCATTGAAGCAACCATATAGCGGAGATGGAGGGAAGAACTATAGTTGGTAACAAGCATTGGACCGTGTGGGGTTGTGCATAGATTAGTTTGAAGACAATTATCCCTTTTCCATATATCACACCATACTATATCTATATAATATAATGGTATAAAATTTAGTCTACCCATCAAAATCAAAGTGATTTATTTATAGTATAGTTTTCAAAATTCAAACGAAGAATCTCCAAAACATTGAACCAAAGCAACATTTCCGATGTCTAAGAAGATTCAAGGAAATTGTACGAGTATACAATGTTTTAAAAGAGCAAGTTAAGTAGTTAACCCTAAAAACAAAAAAGAAAGATTTGCACGAGGCAGGTGATTTAAGGAAATGTCGGAAAGCATTGTACTTTTATTCTAAGGGAGGTGTTCAGAGTTGACCCAACAAAAACATTAGTCTAATACTCAATCTAGTGTATTGCGTATATTTCAAATCTTTTCTGGTACCGTTCTATTGTAGATGTCTAATATACGAAATTGGTTTGGTAGTGTATTGGTTGCTACTGCCAAAAGTTTTTGTGTCAGAATGTAGGAGAGTTAGATTTTAGTCTTTTTACTATTATGGAATCAATTGATTCTATTGAGTTGTAACAAACATATTTCTTTTACTTCCGAGTACCAAATAATAAATAGAGGTTTTTAAGTGCGGCAAGCCACATGGTGCGGCAGAGATTACTTGTAGGGTGTTATTTGTATTCTAGGTTTACTTGTATGAGTTACTTGTATTTTGGAGTTACTTGTATGTGTTACTTGTATTATGAGGTTTACTTGTAAGGTGTTACTTGTGTTATGAAGTTACTTGTATCGTGGGGTTACTTGTAGGTGTTACTTGTATTCTGGGTAACTCCTATTCTGAGTAACTCCTACAAGTAACTCCAAACCAAAACTCTATACCAAACCAGTAACTCCCTATAAATAACCCCTGACCAAAACCAGTAACACCAATACACGTAAACCCAGAATACAAGTAACACCTACAAGTAACCCATGACAAAACCAGTAACACCCTACAAGTAACCCCTGACCAAAACCAGTAACATCTATACAAATAACCCCAGAATACAAGTAACACCTACAAGTAAGTACCCCTGACAAAACCAGTAACACCTTACAAGTAACCCCTGGCCAAAACCATAACACCCATACAAGTAACCCCAGAATATAACCCTGACAAAACCAGTAATAACACCCTACAAGTAACTTTGTAAATAATAAAAGGGTACATTAAATTAAAGTTGATTTGTGCTGATAAATAGATATTGTGTTTGATTTACAACGACAATACAAGTATATAAATTATAGATATATGAGAAATATAAGTAGAGGAGATGAACAGTCAAATATCTGTCTCTACAAAACAAGGAATAATTGTTTTTATTAGCTTTCATATAGGATTGAGGAAGATATACAATGAAAAGATAAAACTCCCGCCCCCGTGGAAAATTTGTTACAAATAAATGGGCTTGACTTCTTCTCACATGTGTATCTTGTTTTCCATCTAATGGTACCCTACTTCATCCCCTTTAAAAAATCCCCTAAATTATTCTATAAGAAATACCATTGAAAGCGTCATGACTCATGAGCATATATATCCAAAATATTAGGAAACAAAGTCTAGAGAAAAACAAAACTGATGCAAATTAAAGGAAAGTTCGGGAAAATATCCGAAGAAGTTTTAAGTTTTGTGTTATTGTAAAATATTCGTAACTTTCTCATTTTTTCCATTATAAATGAACACATAACTAGTCATTTAAAAGGTATAAAAACAAGCTATCGTATTAAGATCTCACATAATAATAATGTATTTTCTTATCTAACACTATCAACTAAGACCAAAACTCTAAAACATAAAAAATCTTTATGAACCGAAGTAAAACATCAAGATGGTTAAATGAAAAGAGAAAGTAGTCACTAAAAGCCCAGTATTACCCCAAACAACTCCCATACATTCATCCAATTTCAAGGACACCAATAATACTCATCCATAAATCCATGATGTAATGCTTACTCTCCTACATTTCAACTATTTTATATCTATGAATGAAATTGTTGATTTCATCCACAATTATGTTCCCATAAACGTGTTACGTGTATGTCTACGTTCAATCAGTTTCATTTAAGATAAAAATAAATCTAGTAAATTATTCATTTTGGAGTTTTGGACATAACCTAAACATCATATAGATGTTTTCATATAACTAAAGATGATTTAAAGATTTTCTATATTATGTCATGATGGAAAATGCCAAAGTAATCAACAACCAAATATTATGTAAGGCGACAGCTTTAAATATTTATATGATAGATTAATTTTATTTTTATGCACTTCATTAATTCATTTGATCTCAAATTTGACTCTTCTATCTCCATTTAATAAATCTTCAATATATGATAAGCAAATTTTATAATAACAAATTCAAGATTCCAAAGCTACTCTCACGGTTATTAAGTTTACATTACATCATATGAAAATATACGAGTATACCTCTTGTCAAAAAAAAAATAATAATCAATAAGATTAAGTTGATGGGATGTGCAAACAAACCTTAGTGTGTATATATATATATATATATATATATATATATATATATATATATATATATATATATATATATATATATATATATATATATTGATAAACAACCTTTGACATATTATGCAAGACATATTGATGGATATTTATAATTTCTAATTGATAATAAATAATTTTTTTTAAGCTTAATTTCAGTCCAATTCCATTCAGTTCTTAATTTCCTTCTCTTATAGACTATTCAGTTCAAGTTTAGTAATTGAGTACATACCTTTAGTTAAGGTTCCCTATAGTTTTCTCCTTAATTGGGAGGGTTTTTCTTGATTGGTTCCCTTTATGGTTTCTCCTTTGGGAAGGCTAAGGTTTTTTTTTTTTGAATGTTTTCCTTCTCTTCTCCCTTTTCTCTCCATTTGTGCAATCTTTTTTCCTCCCGGTTTCAGTTGTGAATCTTTGTAGGGGCTTCCATCGATGTGCTTTTACTAGTGGTAAACCCAAAAAACTTTTTAATTGCTTTCAATGAACAGATCTTATCCTTGAGATGATGATTTTTCTCTATGTTTACTTTATTTTTGTATGACGAGAATTGAAGGTTTAGGGTTTTATAATTTCCCAAAGAATCCAAAGGACGGACCACATGAGTATTTTTAATCAAACGACTACGCATCAGCGGATTTCAAGCCGAGTCAGTGCTAATTCACAGGCTGTGTTGCTTCAGATGAAGTTTTTTATTAAGACAATTGTTGATCGAATCCACGATTTATTTAGCTTTAAGGTAATATGTACTTGTGCTGAAATTCTTGATTTCTTAGAAATTTTATATAAGTGGCGTTTGATTATATTTTATTAATGAAATTCCTTTTCTACTTGTAAAAAAAATGATTAGTACTAGTTTTTCTACAAAACATGATTCAATAGATTGGTAAAAAAAAAAAGAAAAAGAATTGAAGGTGAAATAATGAAGATCATAGTCGTGTATGTACATAGTACAGTATTTTGAAAATTTATATTTTTGTAAATTAATGCCATACGCATATTGCATATACAATCAAATCGTAAATGTTTGGTACAACACAATTTTGTTTCGCAACTCTTGCAACATTTGACATTTAATTTAGCACTATTCACCAATTAACTTTAAGTAGTGTACTCTTTTAATAAATTCATAGTGAGTCCATATCAATTTGACTTGTTGTGCCTATTATATACTTCGTACAAACAAAAGACTTTTAGGTTGAATGAGTCCAATAAAAGAAGCTAAGGAAAGTAAAAAACTAAAAATAAGGGGTGTTTAATACTCTCCTTGTTATAACTTTTATTTTCAATAGACCTTTAAAGCATGTTTAATACTCTCCTTGTTAAACCAATTTAATAAGAAGAGTATGACACCATATACTAATTTTTTTGTTGGGGATAGACCTTAATTAGTATCATGAGAATCCCTTGATATTTTTAAAGCTCGAACATATTTAATATCTCTAAAAGAAACTCCCACCTTTCTTTTTTATTTGTATTCCTTGATAATGCAGGTAATTTAAGAGAGTTTATTTGCTCTAATATTAGGGGCTGTTTGGTCGGTAGAGGGAAAAGGGAAACACAATAGGAAAGGGAATGAGAGAGAGAGGAAAGCAACTCCCCCATTTATAATGTGTTGTTTGTTTTATTAAAAAAGAATGGGAATCAAATACTTGGTATGGCACCAGCATTCTCCACACCACCATTGTTCTCCACCACCACCATTGCTATTTCTCAAGTCTCCAACACCGACACCCACTGCCCGACTCCGACTCCGACACCTCGCCGTACCCATGCCATCCTTCTCCTCTCTCTTTTTTTCAAATTTTTTTTCATAGATCTGGTAGTTTGTTTTGTTTTTAAGGTGTTAAGGGTTGTTTATTTGGGTGTTTGAGGTTGTTTATGGGGTAGTTTGAGTTGTTTATGAAGATGGTTAGGGTTTTTGTAGTAAGTGGATTCATGGTCCTCCTCTATTGTTATAATTTGTTCTCTCTCTTCCTTTAATTGGGTTTAGTTTTTGACCAACAGCTGTATTTATTCTTTGATTTACATGATGTGGTTGGTTTTTGTCATTATAACAACTATATAACAAGCAGCCTTCACATCTCACTCTTTCCTAATTATGGGGACATTTAGATCGACATACCAACGAGCTATCTAAACTAATTAGTCTCTTATTAGTCTTAGTATAATGAGTATAGCTGAATCATTACTTAGTTCTTAATACTAAGCGCATATTTGGTTTTTGAATTTAAGGCTAGGGCCTAGGGATGCCATTCATGCCAACCCTTTAAAGAGACAAGGTAAAAGAACGATATACGATATATATACCTTGTAGTACGGTATTTTTTAAATTAAGTGCACGCAATCATCAAGTTGTTAATTCTATATATAGATCAATAGATTGTCTAATCGTCTTTACATAACACCCTTAAAAGCTATCCAACTCAACTTGAGTTTACCGGTTTAGTGCTAATATTTATGTAATTACATATATATACATCGCATATGATGCTTAATGGAAAATTAATTTGTCACAAAGGCTTTTGTAGTTTTGTTAGTATAACTTAGTAATGGTATTGACTATTGACGTAAATTTACATAACACGTGGTGTTAAATGAATAAGGACTAGTTCATCTTCATACTTTTGTTAGTAAAACTTTTATCATCCATTTTAGTGCACATTTTAAAAGAAATGTAACTCAAAGTATGATGAATAATCTACATTTAAACACGAAAATTTAAAGAGCACTATAAAATGAAGGAAGTAATATAATTGTGATAAAGATAAAACAAAGTCTAGAATAACAAAAAAAAAAAAAAAGACAAAGAAAATAGTAGCTCTCCCAATGAAAAACGTGAGATAAGGAGCAGCCATTTATATTCGAATACAGATAAGGAAGTCACATGCCGGGTAATGGGAGAAATGCGACATGGCAGGCAATTACGCATTGTTTGGGTTATCATTCTTTCTATTCATCGGGCCACGATGGGCCACTCTAGCCCACTTCTTTTCTTGGCCATTACCTACCCAACATTCATTATCTATTATTACGTTTGAATGCACAAGTTTAACAAATAATGTCCTAATCTATAAAATTAAGAATGATACATGTCATCTTCCCGTTAAAAATTTCCCTATAAAAGTAGTTTTTTGGTTTTTTTTTTTTTTTGGAAACAAAGCTTCTTAGGAGTATTTAATACTTACTCTTCGATAATATTTCACTTCCTATTTGGTATGTATATTGCATTTATACACCTTCAACAAAGATATTATTCTTTTACTAGGTTAAGCCCCGTGCCATGCACGGTAATTTTTTATACTTAATACTTATCATTAGTTTAACACTATTATTTAATTATAAAAAATTATACCTAATTGTAAAATAGGATGAAAGTTCTGTAATTACAAAAAAAGAAAAAAAATTAAAAAATTTATCACACTACAGAAAACAGAGAGAATAATATATGCACGACTAATAAAAATAACTATGAATTACATTACAAATTTATAGATAGCAAACTATTATTGCATATTATTGTATAAAAAATAATATCTTTGTTTGAATGTGTACAAATAGAATATACTTATCAAATAGGAAATGAAATATTATTGCATAGTTTGTATTAAAAACTTCTCCAAGAAGGTTTGGCCAAAAAAATTAAAAAAATTAAGAAAAAAACTTTTGGAGGGAAAATTTTTAACCAGGAGATGACATGTGTCATTCCTGGTTTCATCTTTAGTATAAAGTTATAGATACAATATACTATGTAATAATAGTTTCCTATGTATAACTTTGTGATCCATAGTTTTTTTTTTTGGTGTTTAGAAAGTCACAAGGGCGGGGGTGAGAATCGATCTCAGGATCTCCTGAAATCAAAAGGAAAGCTCTAACTACTTGATCTATCCCTCACTCTCATAGTTATTATTAGTCATGCATATATAATTCCCTATATTTTCTTTATTGTGATATAATTTTAATCTTTGTATTACAGAATTTTCATAATATTTTGCAATTAGATATAAATTTTATAGTTAAATAATAATTACAAATATTGAAAATTATCTTGCATGGCACGAGAGTTAATATAATGAATGTATAATATATAAAAGTTAAAAGAGTTAATGTAATGAATATATTAAGACGATTCGTACACGACAAAATTTTAACATAAAAGCTAGTCAAATTAGAATTTGTTGTCTAATGTCAAAAGTCAAGACATGTCACTTACAAATATGAAAAAGGTATTTTTATTTTATTTTATATAGAAGCTACAACAATTTAATCTCAATAACACTCTTACTTAATTATATTTGTGAATGGACAGAGAAGTATAGTTAAACCTATACATAAACAATGTCAGAAGTCAAAATGGTAGAACTAATATATTGGGGTCCTATTTTAATTATATGTATCTAATTTTATTACTATAAAGGTAATTTTTTTTTTTAAAAAGGTAACCACTCTAACAATTAATAAATATCCATTCCTACGAACTTTCTGCCACTGGGAAATTCTCCTTTTTTTTTTTTTTGGGGTGTAAACAATGACCATCTTAGCTTCCAAGCCGTTGTATGGTCGAAAAAATATAGCCGGTCTTTGAATAGGGAAATATACTTCATACAATTGACGTGACAACTTTTGGTCGGCTTTTCTTTTCTCTCATCCCTCAATCGAGTTTTTTACTTGAATAATGTAGCCATGTAGGAGTTATCACTTTGAAAATTTGAATAAAAAATTTACGTTTGGCTAGCTCGCTATTTTAGAAAGGAAAAAAATTATATAGTCCAACTATATATACTGTAGTATAAATAATATTTTGCACGAAGTAAATATAATATAGAGTTGCATATATCATTACTTAAAACAATAATAAGCACATAAAATACATAAAATTATCGAAAAATTTGTGCATATGGAAGTATCTCATTTCTCATATACCAAGTCAAAACAACACTATGATAATCTCAAAACTAAATTAATTACTTACATTATGCATGAGTCTTTCATAAAAATATATTTTTTTTTTCTCATAAGATGATGTAGAGATAAAAATAGGATTTTTTTTTAAAAAAAATAATTAAATAAAAAAAATTGAAGAAAGCATTTTACTGAGTGTAAAGGACAAAAAGATTTTTTTTTTTTAAAATGGATGATGTGGTACTGGAACCTTCCATTTTTCAAAGATAGCCTACTCTATTCATTAATGCTGACCAGCAAGACAAATGTGAAAAACATAGAATTGATTGCATTAAATTTGATTACAATAAAATTTTGGGCTTCTATTTGGGACCCTGGCCCGGCTGCCCTGGCTCAGATACGGGTCTGCACTCCATCATAGGGAGATGAGCAAATATCTACACTAGTGTAGATTTATTGAAACGTAAAATGCAAAAACTAAAGAAAATTAAGGAAAAAGGGTTGAAAATAGTCTAATTTTCGAAGAAATCTATTTCCAGCCTAAATGACCAAGATTTAGGAGAAACCCTAGAAAAGAGGATAGAAGAGAAGAGGAGAGGCGAGAATTTGGGTTTTAAACAAATTTATTGTGAAACTTGTTTACAATAAGTTTACTAAATTTTTAAATGTGCCGTAAGTAATTGCTATCATAATATCAATCATCAAACATAATAATACAATGTACATTTTGGAACATAGAAAGGTTAAACATAATAATAATTGCGATATTTTTGTCAAAATAATATATTTTTTTTATTTTCAGGAAATTTTTTGTCAAAATAATAGATAGTAATAACAATAATAATAGTTGCAATATTGAATCAATAGCCTTGTATATTGCCAAAAAAAAAAAATTTAAAAAATGATTATTTCTTTAAAAGAAAAAATAAAAATAAATTAAAAACAACTTTTAACTAGAGGTGAACATTGGGCGGGCCATGCCGAATTCAGATTGGGCTTGGGCATTAAGAAAACCCATCGAATTGGGCCGATTCGGGCAAAAATTCTTGCTCAAATCCGCAAATTTTTAATGGACCTAGCGGACTTTTCGGGCCATCTTGAGCCAGGAAAAAACAACTAAAAAGTGTAAAAATACATGTTCAAGGCCCGCCCCAAAAAAAATTATTTTTGGGCTAAGCCCGGCCCAAATTTAATTTTGGGTTGAGCCCAACCCAATTTCAGTGTGTAATTTTATTCCAATAGCCTGCCCAAAATGGATCAGGCCTACTCTACTTTAAATCTATTAAAAAATTAATAATGATGCTATTCATTTCTATTTACACGAGAATATTTTTTATGAGAGTGTGACACGTGTGTACAACAGTTGCATCAACAATGGCTTGTTTTAGTTATAACTACATGCACTAGATTATGAAATAAAGTTAGTGATTAACCTGGTTACGTTATATTATTAGGATATAAAATATGAATTTTTGAAAATAAAAAAGTAAGGAATTTATTTTTTGACAAGATAAAAGTAAATAATAAAACACCTAAAAATATAGAAAAGTTGACATAAAATATAAGTAGTTTCTAAATTTAAAGTACAATTAAATTTCTTTTCTTTTCTTTTCTTTTCTTTTGGAAAACCCCCCTTTACTTTTATTTTTATTAACGTGTATAAGATTGTCTTATATTATGTGTAACACCGATTATAAACATCTTAACTACGAAGTATTTACCAAATTTAATTAAGATTTATTTTTATTTTTATCTTTTTTTTTTATTTTTTTTTTTGGTACTTGTTTTCATAAACTAACTTTTTCTTGTGTTTAGATTTAGGGCCTGTTTACATTTACTTAATTTCAGTTCAGTTCAATTTAGCTCCTAATTTCCCTCTCTCATAAAATATTCAATTCAGCTCAGTTCAGTTCAGCTCCAATCAGTTCAATTCATCTCATTTCCAATCAGTTTAGTTCAGTTCAGTTCAGTTCACTTCAGTAAATGTGAATAGGTTCATCGTCATATAGTTATTTTTTATTTAATTAATTAATTTTATTTCCATAAGATCGTCTTATCTAAGTAAGTTTTTGTGTAAACATCCATATAGAAAAGAGACTACAACATAAGAGAATAATTAT
The DNA here is from genome assembly GCF_001683475.1 of Chenopodium quinoa. Classification (NCBI taxonomy): domain Eukaryota; kingdom Viridiplantae; phylum Streptophyta; class Magnoliopsida; order Caryophyllales; family Amaranthaceae; genus Chenopodium; species Chenopodium quinoa. The sequence continues at coordinate 1,486,868 of NW_018744693.1, read as the reverse complement.
ACAAAAATTCTAAAATTAAGTCGTATTTAATATCACGATCATATTACAATATCGATCAAATCATGATAATCATCTCAATTATCCCTCGAATAAACATGAAAACTGTTGACCCTTATGAGGTTTAGATGATGATGTTAAGAATTGAGCAAACTTCCATCTAATAAGGATTTTCTAGTGTTGTGTTGTTTGCAGGTTTAGTAAGCTCTGGGAGTTGAAGTATGAACGGAAACAAAGGAACTTTAGAAGATCCATGGGAACAAGTAAAGATAGCTAGAAGAAGAGTTCCAGAAATGGAACTTCCCGAAGTTTCTTAATAAGAACTTCACAACGGGTTGTAACGACCGTATTCTGGTGTAATGCTGGGCCAAACCTCAACGACCAAGGATCAGTGCAAAGCTCGAGATATCAACTAAAAAAGATGGACTTCATAACTTATAGTTGTAAAAAAGATAAGTTTTTTTTATAGGTTGATGTAAGCATGTAATTGGTTGTTATGCATGGAACTTATTAGAAATCAGTAGAGCTTGGCAAGCTCATCAATTCGTAAAAGATAATTACAATTTTATGAAAAAGTATTTATTTGGATTTATCTTCTAAAATCTGGTTTAGCTTGGTTTTATTTTTTTCATAAAATTCTATCTTTTAACTAAAACGAATTGATAAAATTGGTTTTCAAATAAAGAAAAATTAAATCTGTTTTGATTTCGGTTTTAAAGTGATAAGATTAGATTTTTGTCTAAGATTATCATATTTGCGAAAACACTACTTTGTGAACTGAGAAGCTTCTATAAATATAAAAGTAATTCAATGAAACAAAATGAGAGTTTTCAGCGTGAAAACCACTTAGTGCTTAAGAGTAAGTTTGCTAAAGATTTAAGCTTTATCATTTGATTTCGGGTTTCATGTGTAGCTTTCCATTTACGTGTTAGAGTGAGTCTTTGTGTTGTAATTGCTTTTGGGGTGAGATTGTGAATTCTCTACAAATTCACGTTAGAGTGTATGAGTTTGAATTCTCTAAAATTCAAGTGGTAGCTGTGAGTGCACAGTGAGTGAAAGGAACCTGAGAGGTGTCTTTGGTCACCTAGGAAGTGTCCTGGGTTAAAGGGGAAAAGGTACCTAGGAAGTGTCTTAGGTTTGATAGGAGGTGTCCTATCAATCAAGTGGCAAGTGTGAGTGGTGGAACTTGCAAAGCAAAGGTCTGTGTAATTGGTTGTACTAGGAGAGTTGCCTATTATAGTGGAATTTGTTTATAAGTCCCAATAGAGCCGAGGTTTTACATCCAGCTAGGCACTAGATGGTTTCCTCGTAAAACTTGTTGTGTTCTTTAAGTTCCTTTTATGTTTTGTTTTTAATTTCCGCATAAGTTTCACGATTGGAACCTACTACTATTCACCCCCCCATATCATAGTAGTTCATTTAAACTAACAATAATAAATCATGATAATCATCTCAACTTTCCCTCGAATAAACATGATAACAAATCGGGCATTTCCAGTCACCGGTCGGCAACCACTTTTCAATGCAATATAATGAGAGTGGAAGGCGTGCTTGCATGTTGGGAGACTTCGTAATAACTCTCTATCCTCAAAATCGGAAATACATATTGGACAATTAGGATTTACAAATAACTTTTGTCTATCATCTGTTAGGTATATATGTAATGGAAATAAATGTCCTATCAAATAATTTACGTGGGAGATAAACTCCCGTGTAATACATTAACCACCGAAGAAAAATAACTATTAAAATTGCAACAACTACAAATACACAGAACAAAATTATTGACTGTAAATCCTCTTGTTCAATTGTATATCCCTCGCAAAGGGGCACCCGGGCAACATATAAATTGTCGCTATAAGCCACCAGAATATGTAATATAAAGTAGCGTAATTGTAATTACAATTTTGCTGGATAACGATATCATTAAGAGCTGAAATCGCCTATTTAGGGGTTGATTATGGAAAATGGTAGCAATCCCTTGAATTAATCAGTTTTAGGGGTAATAATTAAAAACTTTTTTTTAGGGGTAGTAATTTACAAAGCCTCTGTTTTTAAGGTAGTAATTAACAAAATTTTCATATAGTCCCAACCGATTAATAACCTTTTATTAGAGGTTACAAAGACACGTAACAATATGTGTTGGTCGAAATAAAAACTTTAAAAAAATTGGGAAAAAAACACACCCATCCTCCACGCTATCCATCCAAATTCCACCCACGCCTTACCCCCTGCCACCGATGACCTGACCCCTATCCATTGGTCGCCGGGGCCAGCCATACTCCTTTCCCTATCCATTGTAATGTTCCACTAGACCACTACACGTAACCCCTCCTTTCCTTTCGAAAATTAAAACCCCTTATAACTCCTCCCTGACTGTCGGCTAAGATTTCTGTGGTGGGGGGAGGCCACGTTTGGCTGTGTACTTTCGGTGGTTACAACGGAGTTATAAGGGGTTTTAATTTTTGAGAGGAGGGGTTACGATTGTCTCAGGGTGGCAAGGGCCAATCAGTCGTTTTTGGGGGTTTAGGAGGAGGTCATCGGTTTCCAATGGGGTTAGTGGGTGTGATAGGATTTCACATTGGAGCAATCACTTACTGATGACACGTGACCTTTAATTTTTTTTTTATTTATTTATTTTTTGTTTAAAAAAGAACCATTTCAGTACGTTACCGGTCATTGGGACTACTAGTGTTATACCTCTCATGTGATTGCTTTAAAAGGATTTGATATATACTACCTGTATCAACAAGGCACGTCTTTCTTTTAAAAAGCTCACATGTTTAGATACTTTCCAGTTAAGCGTGCTTAGCTGAGAGTAGTCTTGAGATGGGTGACCTCTTGGCTTGGGAAGTTTTCCCAAAGTGCGTATGAGTAAACACAAAATGTGCCGGATGGATAGTACTCCGTATTTAGATATGGTAACAATTAAGATAAAAAGTACAGTAACACAAAAGAATTGATGATTGAATTGCAATAACCACCCTTTAGTATTAGAGCTATCAAAAGCTGACCCGACCCGAACCCGATTATTAACCGACCCGAGTTGACCTGACCCATACCGACCCAATTACCAGAATTGACAGCTCTATTTAGTACTACTACTTAAATATGGTAACAATTATAATTAAATGTAGTATTTAATGTATTGATTTTTCTTTACCAACATTAATTGTATTTAATGCTATATATATATATATATATATATATATATATATATATATATATATATATATATATATATATATATATATATATATATATATTATATTAATCAATATTTTCCATATCTGTAATGATTTGTTTGGATAGAATATCTCTTGTAAAATTTAATGATAGGCCAGGTGTCAAAAATTAAATAATTTTTTTCAATTATTTAGCCTTCTCTTATGAGTATAAATTTCGTGACAGACATGGCTTGCATAATGTCATATTCTTAAGAGTTGCATTCGATTGAAGTTAAATTAAAGGTTTGGATGTATAATATAACAATAATAATTTTACGTAAAATAGTGTTTTAGTTTATTGATTGATTTTATGAAAACTTAATTTGCAGAGCAATGGATGTGAAAATTCTAGCATGCTCGGTAGCTTTGTTGTTAATTCTAATTGACCATGGAGCAAAAGGTCATCATTTGACTAGAGAAGAGCTTGATTATGAGAAACAATTTGAGCTCCTCCAGAAATCAAGTGTTAAAACAATCAAGGTATGTTGTTTATTTTAATTAGTTCTTGTAGGATATATGATATATTACGAATCACATCCTCAATTTGGTGATTTTTAAATGATTTAATATTTGTTACAAATTGTTCTGACTGACTGTTGATTACTGGCTTACTGCACAATTTTATTATTGGATGATTTTGTTAACAATTATTTTCTATCCACTGTTATATGACAAATCCCGTTTAAATTTCCATATATAAACCTCACATCTGATGTTTTCAATCTAATTACGTTAATTACATTTGACCTATTATCCCATTTAAAACAACTAAAAGACCAGAAGCAAGTTTTGTTAATCTAGACCCTGAATCAAAGCTACACAAAAATTTTAAATCTTAAAAAAACTGTAAATTGTAAAAAAGATGAAGAGGTTTGTGATTAAAAGTTTTCAAATTACATTCCTATTTATTAGGGGTGTCAATCAGGTAAACGATACGGCTTTGAGTTTGATTTATCGATTTTCAGTTATAAAGGGTTGAAACAATTAGCGGGTTGATTTGGGTCAGTTTTAAAAGTTGTTGAGTCGGTTCGGGTTGGGTTTTTTTTTGGTTTTTATTTGGGTCGGGTGCTTATCAGTTCGAGTTGAACACAGTCGGTTTGAAAATGACATTTGCAAGTTTTGGGTCAAAAACATATAAGCTCCTTATCGAATCGAGTTGTAATCACTTTGGGTCATAATTGGTTTGGGTGAAACTTGGTCAGTTTGAAAACGAGTTTTGCAAGTTCAAAGTGATTCGAGACAAAATAAATTGGGTCTTATTCAGGTTGGGTTGGAATCAAATTGGGTCTTAATCTATTTGTATTGAGCCCCTAGGTCTGTTTGAAAATCGGGTTTTGGTTAAAAACAAATTTGATAAAATCAACACGGGTTATAATTGATTTAGTTTGAAGTAAGCGAGTCAGTTTGAAAACGGGTTATGGATCAAAACATATCGAGTGAAATCGGGTCGGGATATTATCAGTTCAGGTCATAGCCGATTTCAATTGAACTAGGTCGATTTGAATATGAGTTAACCAGTATAAAACAAGTTTTGGTTCAAATCATATAGAGTTAAAATTAGATAATTATTGAGTATGATTAAGTAGATAATGAGAAGGAATGGGTCAAGAAATAATTGATTAAGTCTTACAGAAGTTACTTTTATCGAGTAGCGAGTTGAAACGAGTCATATCAAAATCGAGACGAGTTTTAAACAAGAGAAAAATTAAGAGTCGTGTCTTAAATAGATATAATTAATCGTGTTTCAAGTAGGAATGGATGTGTTCAAAATCGAGTCACGACTCAGGTAAGTTGGGTGATCAAGTAAGAAATTAGAACGAGTCGGGTTGTAATTGATCTAATCATAAACACGTCACACTACTAGAAAATAGGCAAATAACGACGGAAATTTTTCGTCGGTACTGGTTGTCGGAAAACTTTTTGTAGGAAAATGGGCCTTTTCCGATGGAATTTCCATCGGAACCACTATATCGACGGAATTCAGTTCGCCGAAAGTTAATTTTACCTATTCATTTGCCATATGAGGGCAAGTTATGTGGTCCTGTTCAATATAGATGGATGTATCCCTTCGAAAGGTAAATCAAAGTCCCCTTCACCTCCTCTTTCATACAAAACCTTCATAGTCATGACCTATTTACACAATTATTTATACTAGTTTAATTGCAGGTTCCTTAATCACTTGAAACGTAAAATTGGGAACAAGGCTCGAGTTGAAAGTTCCATATGTAATGCTTATCTCACCGAAAAGATAGCAAACTTTTGCTCAAATTACTTTCAGGCGTCAGTTGACACAAAAACTCGGGGTCTCGGTCGAAATGTAAATGTAGACCTGGAATCCACAGTGGACAACGCTGACTTACCAGAGTTGTTCTCGGTGGATACCGGTCGTGTCTCAACTGAGGGTAAAACTCGGTATTTAGATGAAAAAGAACTTGAGTGTGCTCATTTGTTCGTTTTATGAAACTGCGGCATTCTTGGTGAATATGAAAGGTATACGTGTTAAGGAATGAATTTTATTCATAGTTCTGAAGAATTAAAATTGTTGAATTACTAATTTCTCTTGTATCATTGACCTAATAGGAAGTTTGAGGACTACGTTCTTAGTTCCCGACCGTTTTTGCATAGAGAAGAAGTTATGGAGAAATGTGACACCGAATTCTCTGATTGGTTTCACCATAAGGTGATAGAAATGTTCTAGGTCTTTAAATATGTTTTTTAGATCTTGCAATTCACTTTAATTAATTATTGAATTGTGACGTAAATAGGTGGTTAAAGAGAAACCAAATTCAGATGTCCTGCAAGCATTGTGCATGCGTCCTTTCAAGCGTGTTCGAACTTGGAGGCAGATTTTTGTTGGTGAATTTAATTTCCATACACATTCCCATGACAAACACAAGTCTACGATGAATTATGGTGTGTGTGTTTCTAGTGAGGACGGTGGAGAGTACCTTGGCATTCTAGACGATATAATTGAACTTGTCTACACTGATCCAAAAAAGAGCACAAGACTATTTTGTTTAAGTGTAGTTGGATGGATTGTGGTAGGGGTATGAACATACATGAACAATACAAGCTAGTCAAAGTGAATCATACTAAGAATTACCCCAAGTATGATCCCTTCGCATTATCTTATCAAGTGAGCCAAGTGTACTACACATCCTACCCAAGCCTAAAAAGGGATCGAGTTCAATGGTGGGCTGTGTTTAAAACACAAGCAAGGTTAGTGGTTGATGCTCCAGTGGACCTTGATTTTATGCAGGCACCGTCCCCACAAGTCCATGCAACGCTTTGTCCACCGAATGACATTCCTGACTATGACCTAGTTGAGGATGACGACGAAGATGATGATGGCGGCTTAATAATCTCAAGCAATGAAGATGATGAATCAAGCGTCGACTCTAGTGATAGTGACGAGGATGATGAGATCGATGTGGTTTTAGATGATAGTAGTGATGATACCAGTAGTGATAGTAGCGATGAAAGTCACGACTAGGAGATCGAATTAGCTTGTTATTGTAAAATGAAAAGTTAAATTTGCTTGTAGTTGTGTAATTGTCGGTTGAATTTGATTGTCATTGTAAAATCAATTAAAGAGTTTGTCGTTTTATTGTTAATCTTGTTATATCTCATTATACTTGTAATTTTTATAATGTTAATAATATCATGGAATGTGATTAACATCTTTTTCAGGTGGAAATGGTGGGAGGGAAAAAAGGAGAAACATCAAAGAAAAATAAGGAAAAGGAGAAAAGGAAAGTTCTCATTTATGAGGACGACGAGGAAATGGTGGACGCGGAGGACGCGGAAGAGGTGACAATGAGGATCCTCAAACACAAATGCAGATACAATATCATGAGCAACAACTTCAGGGGAAACAAGCCTCACAGTCTTCTAAGTTGGTGGTATTAGACCCTGGAACTTGATGGTATGTATGTAGTTGTAATTTCATTCCCTTTCTACCCATATTTCCTATCACTGACCTATGTATTACTCTAACATGAACTATTTATTTATTATTTGTTCATGATGCACATTAAAATAGGTTTGACGATAAAACTGCGAGAAACGTCGTCTCTAGCACCCTAACAGGCCACTATCGATCTGCTTGGAGGAATTACGGAGAGGTTGATCAGGGGACGAAGGATTATCGGTGGAACTTGTTTTGCGTATGACATTTTATACTTATAACTATGTATTACTAAATTTATTGATGGAGTTGTGTTTGATAATTTTAAATGTTTGTCATATGCAGAAACAATGCACATGGGCACCTGAGTTAAACGACCATGTGAAGCGAACCTTCGAAGTCAAGTTCGCAGATCAGATGAGGGACATGTTTCACGCAGTCGCACACAGGATGAACGGTAAGAAGCTGAAATGGATGATCGAGGAAGTCCACAAGGATATGATGGACGTTTTGGCCAATAATGATACGTACTAGAAGAGGTCCAAACAAAACAAGAAGAACAGAAGAGGCGGATCGATAGACAATGTGGTTGAGCCAACCCATTACCAGGGTTCAATTTAATTTGTACAGCATGCTAAAAGGATGGTGAGTTTGTTTTTTAGGCAATTGAAAAAGATAACAATTATGATTACATTGAAATGATAAGCCTAATTTGGTTCGGTGCATGTACGTTCAAAGGCAGCGAAAACAACAACCACTTACCAACTACACATGATCTTTTCATGAAGACACACTTCAAGGAGATCCCTGGGAAAGGAAAGGTGCCAGCAAATGTCAAAGTCAAGAACATTGCGGTAACAACTTTAATATAAATTAGTATTTAAACTTATTAATTCGGCTTGAAATGGCTTCATTTTAAGGATATGGACCCTTAAACTTAGTAAATTTACTTTTTTTACGTGATTTAAAGTCATAATCTCTTATAACTATGTAAATATGTAATGGTTTAAGAAATAATGAGTCCAAAAGTTAAGAAATAAAGAAAATAGGCATGTAAGAAGGCATTATGGCTTGAAATGGCTTCATTTTGGGAATATGGACCCTTAATCTTAGTAAATTTGCTTATTTTATGTGATTTCAAGTCATAAACTCTTATAACTATGTAAATATAGTATGGTTTGAAAAATAATGAGTTAAAAAGTTGAGAAGTAAAGAAAATAGGCATGTAAGAATCCATTTTGGGTTAAATTGGCTTCATTTTGAGGATATGGACCCTTAAACTTAGAAATTTGCTTCTTTTATGTGATTTCAAGTCCTAAACTCTTATAAATATGTAAATATGTGATGGTTTGAGAAAGAATGAGTCCAAAATTTAAGAAATATAGAAAATAGGCATGTAAGAACCCATTTTGGCTTGAAATGGCTTCATTTTGAGGATATGGACCCTTAAACTTAGAAATTTGCTTCTTTTATGTGATTTCAAGTCATAAACTCTAATAACTATGTAAATATGTGATGGTTTGAGAAGTAATGAGTCCAAAAGTTAAGAAATAAAGAAAATAGGCATGTAAGAAGGCATTATGGTTTGAAATGGCTTCATTTTGAGAATATAAACCCTTAATCTTAGTAAATTTGCTTCTTTTATGTGATTTCAAGTCATAAATCTTATAAATATGTAAATATGGTATGTTTTGATAAAGGATGAGTCCAAAAGTTAAGAAATATAGAAAATAGGCATGTAAGAACCCATTTTGGCTTGAAATGACTTCATTTTAAGGATATGGAACTATAAACTTTAAAATTTGCTTCTTGTATGTGATTTCAAGTTAGAAACTCTTATAACTATGTAAATATGTGATTGTTTGAGAAAGAATGAGTCCAAAAGTTAAGAAATATAGAAAATAGGCATGTAAGAACCCATTTTGGCTTGAAATGGCTTCGTTTTGAGGATGTGGACCCTTAAACTTAGAAATTTGCTTCTTTTATGTGATTTCAAGTCATAAACTCTTATAAATATGTAAATATGTGATGTTTTGATAAAGAATGAGTCCAAAAGTTAGGAAATATAGAAAATAGGCATGTAAGAACCCATTTTGGTTTGAAATGGCTTCATTTTGAGGATATGGACCCTTAAACTTAGAAATTTGCTTCTTTTATGTGATATCAAGTCATAAAATCTTATAAATATGTAAATATGTGATGGTTTGAGACATAATGAGTCCAAAAGTTATGAAATATAGAAAATAGGCATGTAAGAACCCATTTTGGCTTGAAATGACTTCATTTTGAGGATATGGACCCTTAAACAAAGAAATTTGCTTGTTTTATGTGATTTCAAGTCATAAACTCTTATAACTATGTAAATATATGATTTTTTGAGAAATAATGAGTCAAAAAGTTAAGAAATAAAAAAAATAGGCATGTAAGAAGGTATTATGGCTTGAAATGGCTTCATTTTGAGGATATGGACCCTTAAGCTTAGAAATTTGCTTCTTTTATGTGATTTCATGTCATAACTCTTATAACTATGTAAATATAGGATGGTTTGAGAAAGAATGAGTCCAAAAGTTAAAAATAAAGAAAATAGGCATGTAAGAAGGAATTATGGCTTGAAATGGCTTCATTTTGAGGATGTGGACCCTTAAACTTAGAAATTTGCTTCTTTTATGTGATTTCAAGTCATAAAATATTATAACTATGTAAATAAGGGATGGTTTGAGAAAGAATGTGTCCAAAAGTTAAGAAACATAGAATATAGGCATGTAAGAACCCATTTTGGCTTGAAATGACTTCATTTTGAGGATATGGAACTATAAACTTTAAAATTTGATTCTTTTACGTGATTTCAAATCATAAACTCTTATAAATATGTAAATTTTTGAGGGTTTGAGAAAAAAAGAGTCCAAAAGTTAAGAAATAAATAAAATAGGCATGTAAGAAGGCATTTTGATTTGAAATGGCTTCATTTTGAGGATATGGACCCTTAAACTTAGAATTTTGTTTCTTTTATGTGATTTTAAGTCATAAACTCTTATAAATATGTAAATATGGGATGGTTTGATAAAGAATGAGTCCAAAAGTTAAGAAATGTAGAAAATAGGCATGTAAGAACCCATTTTGACTTGAAATGATTTCATTTTGAGGATATGGACCCATAAACTTAGAAATTTGCTTCTTGTATGTGATTTCAAGTTATAAAATCTTATAAATATGTAAATATGTGATGGTTTGAGAATTAATGAGTCCAAAAGTTAAGAAATATAGAAAATAGGCATGTAAGAACCCATTTTGGCTTGAAATGGCTTCATTTTGAGGATGTGGACCCTTAAACTTAGAAATTTGCTTCTTTTATGTGATTTCAAGTCATAAAATCTTATAAATATGTAAATATGTGATGGTTTGATAAAGAATGAGTCCAAAAGTTAGGAAATATAGAAAATAGGCATGTAAGTACCCATTTTGGCTTGAAATGGCTTCATTTTGAGGATATGGACCCTTAAACTTAGAAATTTGCTTATTTTATATGTTTTCAAGTCATAAAATCTTGTAACTATGTAAATATGTGATGGTTTGAGAAAGAATGAGTCCAAAAGCTAAGAAATATAGAAAATAGGCATGTAAGAACCCGTTTTGGTTTGAAATAGCTTCATTTTGAGGATATGGACCCTTAAACTTATAAATTTGCTTTTTTTATGTGATATCAAGTCATAAACTCTTATAAATATGTAAATATGTAAATATGTGATGGTTTGAGAAAGAATGAGTCCAAAAGTTAAGAAATATAGAAAATAGGTATATAAGAACCCATTTTGGCTTGAAATGGCTTCATTTTGAGTATATGGACCCTTAAACATAGAAATTTGCTTCTTTTATGTGATTTCAAGTCATAAAATCTTATAACTTTGTAAATATGTGATGTTTTGAGAAAGAATGAGTCCAAAAGTTAAGAAATAAAGAAAATAGGCATGTAAGAAGGCATTATGGCTTGAAATGGCTTCATTTTGAGGATATGGACCCTTAAACTTAGAAATTTGCTTCTTTTATGTGATTTCAAGTCATAAATTATTATAACTATGTAAATATGGGATGGTTTGAGAAAGAATGAGTCCAAAAGTTAAGAAATATAGAAAATAGGCATGTAAGAACCCATTTTGACTTGAAATGACTTCATTTTGAGGATATGGACCCATAAACTTAGAAATTTTCTTCTTTTACGTGATTTCAAGTCATCACTTATATGTTTATTTGCTTTACTTGTAACTTATGTTGTTGGTTAATTGTTTAAACTATATATTATTGTATAATGTCTTTCTTGTAGGAGAACTACAAGAAGAATGTTGAAGAAGCCACCACTCAAGGGATTAAAAAGAGTCCTAACAAGTTATATTGGGAGAGTGTGGGTGGTCGCAACAAGAAGAGTCGAGTGAGGGGAGTTGGCCAAAGTGCAGAGCTGTACTATGGCAACCGGACGGGTCGAGGTTCTAGGTCTTCACAACAGTACACACCGTCCGTTGTTTCTCAGATGCAGGAGCAGATGGACCATAGGGTGGAGGCTCTTCGTAGTGAGATCCGCAATGAACTCCAGAGTGAAATACAGAGTGAACTTCGGAGTGAAATGGAAGTTGAGATGCAAGCTCAAATTCAAGCTGAAGTGGCCCAAATGGAGAGGAGAGCCGAGGAGAGGTGGAATGACTTCATGAGACGATTCGGCAACAGCGACACATGTTCCACCATTCAGCCTCAGCGTCGAGACCCTAGGGATGACCCGGGTAGTGGAGGAGCAAGCCAGGGTAACCCTGCATTTTTTTAGCCTAGCTTAGGTTTATGTAGTACGAACAAGTAGTTAATTAGAATTTATGTAACGTTTGATTATTTTCCCGCTTTTGTAGAATTACTATATATTATGTAGCTTTTGGATAGGTTTAACTTAAGCATAGCTTTTGTGGAAATATATATATTTATATTTCCGAAATTGGATTATGATTTTAATTTTCACAGGTATTAGGTGCAGGAATATAGGTTATTAATGCTGAACAACTAGAATTTTGGCTTTGTGAATTACATTCTGCGACGGAAATAATTAATATTAAGTTTGTCGGAATTGATTTGCGACGGAAAAAGGAAGAACAATCTGTCGCTGGAAGAATCACTAACGACGGAAAATTCCCTCTCAAAAGTTTTGAAAGTTTGCGAGGGAATTTAATTCCGTCGGTGTATTGCGAGGGACTTTTCCGTCGCAAATAATCTTTTTGCAAGGGATTAATCCGTCGCAAACCTCCGACACCGTCGCAGATTCTCAACTTTTGCGAGGGAATTTTCCGTCGTTAGTGATTCTTCAGCGACGGAATTTTTTGTCGTAAAACTGCGACAGATTATACCTGAAAGTCAGATTTTGTTTCGACGGAAGATATTTCGTCGGTAATTCAGTCGTAAAACTGCGACGGATTATACCTGAAAGTCAGATTTTGTTTCGACGGAAGATATTCCGTCGTAAAAGGTCTTTCCGACGGAATTTTCCTCGGAAATTCTATTTTTTCCTACGAAAGATCGTTACGACGGAATTCCGTCGGAAATGCTGTTTGCGACGGAAATTGGCCTTTTTGCAAGGGAAATTTTTCGTCGGTAATTGACCTTTTTCTTGTAGTGGTACTAGAGCTGTCAAAAGCTGATCCAACTCGAAAAACCGACCCATATCCGATTATTAAACGACCCGAGTTGACCTGACCCACACTTACCCGACCCATTTACCTGAATTGACAGCTCTATTTAGTACTACTTAGATATGGTAACAATTATAATAAAATGTAGTATTTAATGTATTGATTTTTCTTTAACATTAATTGTATTTAATGCTATATATTTTATATTAATCAATATTTTCCATATCTGTAATGATTTGTTTGGATAGAATATCTCTTATAAAATTTAATGATAGACTAGGTGTCAAAAATTAATAATTTTTTCAATTATTTAGCCTTCTCTTATGAGTATAAATTTCGTGACAGACATGGCTTGCATAATGTCATATTCTTAAGAGTTGCATTCGATTGAAGTTAAATTAAAGGTTTGGATGTATAATATAACAATAATATTTTTACGTAAAATAGTGTTTTAGTTTATTGATTGATTTTATGAAAACTTAATTTGCAGAGCAATGGATGTGAAAAGTCTAGCATGGATGTGAAAACTTATTTTCTATCCACTGTTATATGACAAATCCCGTTTAAATTTCCATATATAAGCCTCACATCCGATGTTTTCAATCTAATTAAGTTAATTACATTTGACCTATTATCCCATTTAAAACAACTAAAAGACCAGAAGCAAGTGTTGTTAATCTAGAACCTGAATCAAAGCTACACCAAAATTTTAAATCTTAAAAAAACTGTAAATTGTAAAAAAGATGAAGAGGTTTGTGATTAAAAGTTTTCAAATTAAATTCCTATTTATTAGGGGTGTTAATCAGGTAAACGATACGGTTTTGAGTTTGATTTATCGATTTTCAGTTATAAAGGGTTGAAACAATTAGTGGGTTGATTTGGGTCAGTTTTAAAAGTTGTTGAGTCGGTTCGGGTTGGGTTTTTTTTTGGTTTTTATTTGGGTTGGGTGCTTATCAGTTCGAGTTGAACACAATCAGTTTGAAAATGACATTTGCAAGTTTTGGGTCAAAAACATATAAGGTCCTTATCGAATCGAGTTGTAATCACTTTGGGTCATAATTGGTTTGGGTGAAACTTGGTCAGTTTGAAAACGGGTTTTGCAAGTTCAAAGTGATTCGAGACAAAATAAATTGGGTCTTATTCAGGTTGGGTTGGAATCAAATTGGGTCGTAATCTATTTGTATTGAGCCCCTGGGTCTGTTTGAAAATCGGGTTTTGGTTAAAAACAAATTTGATAAAATCAACACGGGTTATAATTGATTTAGTTTGAAGTAAGCGAGTCAGTTTGAAAACGGGTTATGGATAAAAAAAGATCGAGTGAAATCGGGTCGGGATATTATCAGTTCAGGTCATAGCCAATTTCAATTGAACTAGGTCGATTTGAATATGAGTTAACCAGTATAAAACAAGTTTTGGTTCAAATCATATAGAATTAAAATTAGATAATTATTGAGTATGGTTAAGTAGATAATGAGAAGGAATGGGTCAAGAAATAATTGATTAAGTCTTACAGAAGTTACTTTTATCGAGTAGTGAGTTGAAACGGGTCATATCAAAATCGAGACGAGTTTTAAACAAGAGAAAAATTAAGAGTCAGTGTCTTAAATAGATATAATTAATTGTGTTTCAAGTAGGAATGGATGTGTTCAAAATCGAGTCACGACTCAGGTAAGTTGGGTGATCAAGTAAGAAATTAGAACGAGTCGGGTTGTAATTGATCTAATCATAAACACGTCACACTACTAGAAAACAGGCAAATAACGATGGAAATTTTTCGTCGAAACTGGTTGTCAGAAAACTTTTTGTAGGAAAATGGGCCTTTTCCGACGGAATTTCCATCGGAACCACTATTCCGACGGAATTCAGTTCGCCGAAAGTTATTTTCAGGCTCGAAATAGTCCGTCAGAAATGTATAACGGACTGTATTCCGCCGAAAATTTCCAATGGAAATTTCGTCGAAAAATGCTTTAAAAAAAACAAAAAAAAAAAATGCCTACCCCCACCAGCAGCCAGCACCCCACGACACCAGCCACCACCCCAGCCCACCTAACCCGTACCTTCACCCACTACCCAACACACCAAAACCTCCACCAGAACCCACCTAACCAAACCAGATCCCCCTAACCCTACACCCACAATACCATCCACCACCCAACCCACCTAAGCCGTACTACCACCAATACCAAACCAGAACCCACAAACCAAACCAGACCCCCTAACCCTAAACCACTACTAGAAAACAGACCACCATCAGCAAAACGACCACCACCACGAACGTCATCCACCATCGAACACAAAACCAGACCTACCTAACCCAAACAACCACCACCACCAAAAATCCCCACAACCCCTAACTTAAACGACCCACCACAACCGAAAATCCCCACAACCCAGATCCACCCATAATCCAAACCCTAACCCGGATCCACCGACTCAAACACTTACCAAAGCATCCAATAATTCTGACCACAAAAAGTCACAGTAAGTCGGCAGGGCTTTGGTTATAAACTCACGGTTAATAAAAGTCATAAAACAAGCTGTGTTGATTGAATAGTGGGTTAAATGAGATAGAAAAAATGGGGGATGTAGAAGGAGATAGAGAAAATTGGGGAAACAAGTTACAGGTTGTAAACGGTTCGGTCAAAATAGGTTACGAGTTGTAAATGTTTTAGTCACAACGAATTATTAGCTGTAAATGGCTCGGACATAATAGGTTAAGTTGTTAACGGGTTGGTGATATTATAAACGATTTGATCATAACACGTTACGTGTTATAAATGGTTAAATTGTAATGGGTACGAGTTTAAAATAGTTCGGTCATAACAAGTTACTGGTTGTAAACAATCTAATCACAACGAGGTACAGTCCAGGTTGCAATGGGTTTTTATCGAATTTAAACAGTTTCAGTTTAAAATGGGTCGGGTTACTATCGGGTTTGGACTCAATAAATTCCGGTTGTTCAATTCTCTGTTTTGGATTGTAATGGTTCGACTTGACAATGGGTACGTGTCATTAATTGTTTTCAAAAATTGAGTTCTATTCAGTTTGAGTTTTAAAAATATTGGGTGGAAATTTAGTTTTTCAAAAAACAAATTATTAGGTTATTACAAAATCCAGTTTGATTTTTCGTTTTTAGAAAACAAATTATTAGCATTTCGATTACTTTTTTGAACAGTTTGAAACAGTTAAGTTCAAAATTTTAGATTGGTTTTTACAACTCTATTATTTATATATTGATATTATATATATTAGATTGACTCTTTATACATGTAATATGTTTGCAAATTTCCGAATTTCAAAATGCATGTAAAGTCTAACCCTTCTGTATAAAAATTAGGACTCCAATATGCTTAAGAAAATAAGGGTATGTTTAATTGACTGGACTGAGTTGAACTGAACTAAACTGAACTTATTAGAGCTAAACTTAACTAAAATGAATATTTTATAAGAGAAGAAAATTTGGAGCTGAACTGAACTGATTAGAGCTGAGCTGAGCTGAACTGAACTGAAAATAATCATATGAGAACAAGCCCTAAATTTCAGCAAGTCTTTCATCTTTTTAAATACAATATCCGATCCTCTACATTTGCACGATTAAAAATCCTGATATCATTTCTTTTTCGTTGGCACATAAGAAGTATATACATTAGTTAGGATGGAATAACTTACTAGAAGATATTCTTAAATTGTAAATAGTGGATGAAGTTGTTGTTTACAAATTTTAAATTTTAAGGTGGTTGTTAAAAAAATGAAAACATAAAAGGTAAAAAAGCATTTTTATTACATACAATTCACGAGTTAATTAAACTAACTATTTTGATTTGATTGCAGAATGAGTATGGAGACATATATGACTGTAGATTTTTATAAGCAACCTGCTTTTGATCATCCACTATTGGCAAACCACTCGTTCCATCCCGAGGTTCAAGTGAATTCATTCGAATCGGCAAAATATATATATATATATATATATATATATATATATATATATATATATATGGTAAAAGTGGTAAAGGTCAGCCATAAGCAAAAGCTAACGAACACCCTATAGACGTTGAATAAGCTAATTTAAAAAGAGAAATATTATACTACTTTATAAACGTCAATTATACAAATCATCGCGCAATTTTGACATGCATTTTCAAATATTTTAATGGCTTATCAAACGTCTTGGGGGCCTTTGTTAACAAGATCCATAGAATAAATCACAGTGAGTAGAATAAAATAACTTACTAAAATTAAAAATAAATAGAACAAAAAAGAACGAATATATATGGAGTAGTGTTAATCAACGCAGATTGTCTTTGTAGACAATTACATATTTGAATGTAATCTTTATACTTCGTATATACTTTAATTAAGTTGTCAATTAAGGGA
This sequence comes from Chenopodium quinoa, assembly GCF_001683475.1. Lineage (NCBI taxonomy): Eukaryota > Viridiplantae > Streptophyta > Magnoliopsida > Caryophyllales > Amaranthaceae > Chenopodium > Chenopodium quinoa. The sequence goes on along the minus strand of NW_018744693.1, from coordinate 1,469,700 downwards.
TTATAATTTATACTTGGTTTGTTTAATGTGTAATGACAAAGGATCCGAAAGATGGAAATTGGTGGCTTACATTTGGGGATGAAAACATTGTACAAGGATTTTGGCCTAAAGAGATATTCACTGGATTGTCAATGTTAGCAACTAAAGTCTCATTTGGTGGAGAAGCTTATGGCCCTGCGGATCAACCTTTACCACCTATGGGAAATGGCTACCTTGGTATCGCAGACCTTGAATATGCTGCTTATTGTCGTTCAATTGTAGTGTTGGATGAAAATTTGAAGGCAGATAATGACCCTCATGAGATTGAAACTTATACAGACGATTCACATTATCGTGTCATTGATTGTGGATGGACTAATAGATTTGGACGCATCATGTTCTATGGTGGTACTATTCCACAATAATCAAAATGGAATAGACTTGAGACAATTATCAAATAGAATATTATAGCAGATTGTTTTGAAGGTCTAATTCAAATTTATCTATATTAACAAGAAACAAAAGGTGAAGTTAATAACAAAATCAAACAGAAAATTATATTGTTTTGAAGATCTAATTCAAATTTTGCAAAAATAGTATTATAAACCCACCAAAAAAAATCACAAACAAAAAGGAAGTAGAAAAAAATTAAACCATATAATCTATCTATAAATATAACTTAAGTAGCAAATGTTGACATCATATGCAACTTTACAAGAAAAAAATTCCGCCTAAATAAATTATGTTGTAATTATATTTTTCTTTGGTTTCAAATTTCAAATTCATTTCACATCCTCTCGATTTATCTATACTCTTTAATTTATTTATTTTCCTTCTATTACCAACTATTTGTATCTAATGCATCTTAATCTTATGATTCATTATATATACACTCTATGTTTCTTATATGAGGTAATTAAGTAATAAGAATACATAAATATATACTCTATATTTCAAAGATATTTTTAATGTCATGCATTGCAAAAATTAAAATAAAATCCAAAAAATGAAAAGGAATTATATAATGAACTTTACAAAAATTAGGACCAAGAGATACAGATGAAAACTATCATTTTATTTTTGATTCACCCCTTGAATACAATCAGTAAATTACAATTCCCTTCTCATGGTAGTTTAATTTTTTAAAAATGTATCTTTTTCCAATTTCTAGTCAAATGATTCAATTGAAGTTGAAAATTTTCAACAACGATCAATTCACTATATAATTTCAATGGGCATTAATCTATTTGTATATAACTCTTCCTCCATCACTCGTCAAATTCTCTTTTGTCCATTAATTTTTCATTAATATGTTTGAATGATTTCAAAATTGGAGAATAAAGTCACATTGATTGGTTGGCTTGAACCACTGCTGAAGAGGAGATGATCCTAATTTGTAAGTTCATTTTTAATTCATAAGTCATAGGAGTGTCCAATTACGTAATTTTATTATATTTGTTTAATTTTCCTATACCAAATTATCGATCCTTAGTGGCTGTGAGATGAGGGTTGTGGGGTGGTGATTTTGCGGTTAAGAACTTATATATAAAAATTGCTACTTTTAAAATATTATTAATCACTTAATCTTCTTAAATATGTAACCGGGAAAATCAAATAAAATTGCATACCCAACTTTTTATAATAATACTTGTATTATTTATTTTGTTAATTAGGGCCCATTTTATATCTTTGCCCCGGGCCACCAAAATCTCAGATACGGGGCTGTTTACACTTCAATTGAAACCAAAAAAAAAAAAAGAACAAGATATGTGTCCTTTACATTTCCGATTTTAAAATAGTAGTGTAGATTGTGGTGCTATCATTTCTATTTAGGTAAGTATATTATTTTACAAGAGAGTGACTCGTGTTTACAGTGGTGGCATCAGGAATGGCCTATATAATTAGCACAAAATTTTAAAAAAGTCGGGTGTACAATAAATTGTATATCCATTATAAAGATAACATAAAATGATTATAATTTACCCCTGAAATGAATAAAAGTTACCCCAATATGCGTAAAAGTAACCCAATTCAAATAAAAATTATCTACGCTTTATTAGTAAAGAATCACATTTTAATTGACTAAAAATCAATTATTAGTGATTGAATGTAATTAAATTACCTCTATAAAACTTTTCTTGTTATCTATTTATATAAAAATTGTATTATGTTTAAAGTTACCCAAAGAAAAGGCAAAAAGTTACCCTAAAATTAGCTAAAAGTTACCCTTATACTGCTCGATGTACACTAATATTAGTGTAAACCGGATGTATACAAAAGTTTTTGTATAATTAGCTATTGCTACATTCACTAGATCGATTATAAAATAGAAATAGTGATTAATCTAGTTACGTTATATTTTTAAGACTTAAGATATGAATTGTTGAAAATATAAAAGTGAAGAATAAAACACTAAAAATAGAGAAAAATTGCCTTACAATAATATACTAGTAATACCTAAATTTAAAGTATGATGAAATTTCAAATGTTTCATTTTTGTGATATCGACAACAAAATAATAATTCAATAATAAATGATGAAAAAATTCCAATGCATAGATTTGATTTTATACATTTACAATTTTTAGATCTATTTCGCAACAATTATATCAACATTTTTTATTATTAGGTTTTAATAATATTCTTACATATATTTATGTGTATCTAATAATTTTTTTTTACATTTTGCTTATGTGTATTTTTTTTAATGTTCTTATTAAAATATTTATTAGGAAAAACGAGTTTATGTAAAGCTTTGGAATAATATTTTTGTTGAGCATACGAAACAGAAAAATCAACTTAACTTTGTTTTTTTAAAAAAATATTCTTATTCATTAGTCAAGTATGCAAAACTTGAATTTGTTAAATTGAAATAAACTATGAAAATATTATCTCATTCTTCGGGTGGTTAAATAAAATCATTTGGATCGATCAAAAGATTTTTTTGTTAATTCTCTTAAAGAAAATTAATTTTTTTAATTATTTTTTAAAATATTCTACTTCTAATATAAAAGATAATAAGAAATTACAAAATAATATACAAAATGAAATACAAAAAAACCGTGCATCGCACGGGCTTATATCTAGTTTACCTTTAAAGTAAGTCAAATCCGAAATTTAAAACTAAGAATATACCTTTAATCACGCTTAATTACGAAAATATTGAACATCCCTAAAGCATAATACTTGATTTGTCTTCCTACCATGTCGAATAAATCGAATCCTTAGTCTCTTGGCTCATTGTATTGTTTTGCTTCTTTACTCTAAGTGAGAAATAGAGTGGAATTAAAAGGATTGTGGGGTTCTCAAACAAAAAAAAAAAAAAAAAAAAAAAAAAAAAAAAAAAGGAAGGGAATGTTTAGTTTTTCTATTTACCGGTATAAGCCAACTCAAACTGTAAAAATGCAATTAAAATTTACAACAGTTAAAATGCCAAATACTTCTATTAATATTAAATCTCAATTCAACCAAACAAAACTTTAATTAAAATAATAATCAAAATTCTATTAACATTTAGATAATCCTATATCAATCACTAAAATTACAAAATACTCCTTATTGATTAACAATAGTTTTTGAATTTGCTTGATTAAAGGAGATTTCTGAGTAATAATAGGATGATTTACGAAAGTATGGTTATTTTAAAACTTATTTACACTTTTTGCGTCGGAATGAAACTTAATTACGAAATTACTGTCCACGTAGGCTCGGATAAGTTTTTATTTTATTTTTTTATTTTTCAAAGTAAAACCGCTACCTCAAGTAGCGGTTTATGTACTAAAACCGCTACTTGAGGTAGCGGTTTGTCATTAGTACTCTAAGTAAGAGACATTTAATCAATCTGTACTCTAAGTAAAGAGACATTTAATCAATCTATGAAGGGTAAAACCACTACCTCAAGTAGCGGTTTTGGACTACAACCGCTACTTAAGGTAGCGGTTTGTCTCTAAAGAAAAAAATTACCCCAAATGTATCTCCAAGCCTACGTGGATTATATTTTTGTAAATAAGTTTCATTCCAATGAAAAACCATAAATAAGTTTCTTAAAAGCTATATTTTTTTAAATCATCCGTAATAATAATATTAATAATAATAATAATAAACTGAGTTTAAGAAGTGACACATGGATAGCCTAAATTTCTCTTAAATTTTCCTGTTTTAAAATATTATATTGACGTGTAAGATTGTCTTATATTATGTATAACACCGATTTTAAACATCTTAACTACGAAGTATCTACCAAATTTTTATTAATATTGATTGTGTTTTTTTTTTTTTTTTTGCTACTATTTCACTTTAAGAGATTATGTACTGAGTTTCATAAACTAACTTTTTTTCTTGTGTTTAGATATAGTAATTGTTTATGTAACTAATTGATTGTATTTCCATAAGATGGTCTTATATAAGTAAGTTTTTTTGTATACATCCATATAGAAAAGAGACTACAACAAAATTAAGAGAACAATTAAACAAAAAGTCTAAAATTTAATCATATTTAATATCACAATCATATTACAGTTTCAAATGATGATAATAATCTCAACTATCCCTGGAATAAACATGATAACAAATCGGGCATTTCCAGACACCGGTCGACAACCACTGTTCAATGCAATGAGAGTGGAAGGCGTGCTTGCATGTTGGGAGAATTCGTAGTAACTCTCCATCTTCAAAATCGGAAATGCATATTGGGCAATCGGTGTTTTCAAATACCTCTTGCCTATCATCCGTTAGATATATATGTGATGGAAATGTCCTATCAAATAATTTACGTGGGAGATAAACTCCCTTGTAATACATTAACCATCGAAGAAAAATAACTATTAAAATTGCAACAACTACAAATATACAAAACAAAATTATTGACTGTAAATCCGCTTGTTCAATTGTATATCCCTCGCAAAGGGGCACCCGGGCAACAAAAATGGTCGCTATAAGCCACCTGAATATATAAATGTAATTGAAATTAGCATAAAGAGTATTATACCCCAAATTTAAGTTTAATTTCATAAGGTTCCTTTTCAATTTATTGTTGTTAAATAAACATATTTTTATTCTATTTTATTCTCTTACATATTAAAATTCAAGCAAATAACCCCTTAATGAAAATTTATACTTAAAATTGATTTGGATGGTCTAGATTAATTACCAACTTACGGATTACAATTCAATGGTTAGACCTTTATTAGTTAAAGTTAATATAGTCGACCGTAGACAAATACAGTCTATATTCCTAGAATAGCTAGAATTTTGATAATGTAAAAATATACTAAGAATCATAAGCCTCGAAAAAGTTAAACAAATTTTCAATAAACAAATTCTAATTAAAATTCCATAACACTTGAATAGTCCAACTAAAAAAAAACCCTCTATTATTTGTAAGTAGTACAGAGTACAAAATAAGATAAAATGATTTTTATCGATTGAATAAAACCAAGCTATAGTTTTGATACAATATAATGTCGAACTAAAATTAGGGTTATGTAAATAAAAGAAAAGAAAGAAACAAAAATTAGGATTAGTCCTTACTCCGTATAACGGTATAAACCATTAAACTTGAATTACATGACTCCCGATTTCCCACCTTAATTATTATAAACATGAACATAACAATCCTCACAAATTAATTTAAAACTTCGTATATTGTGCAATTATAGCATAATAATATGAACACTTTTAACCTATATATACTCTTCGATTAGTTGACACTTTGTCCTTTAATTAATTGATTAGGTGCTTAGTGTATTTTCTGCCAAAAAAAAATAATGTATTGCAGCAATAATAGCATACTACCAAGAATTGATTAATTGACACTTTGTCCTTTAATTAATTGATTGCTTAGTGTACTTCATTGTATCAAACTTTTTTTTTTTGAGAGAGAATTAGTGTATCAAACTTAATTAACAATAATGCAATGTTATCTGTAGATTGTAAAATATAATTTACCATGTTATTTGTATTCGTGAGAATAAACTGAAACATCTTAGAGCGCCTGAACTTCTCCTTGTAGTAGCAACACGCGGATGCTGGGATGGAGGAAACCCTTGACGTTGGTGAGTAGGAGATTGTGCTGATGGCTTTGATGCCATGGTTAATTCAACAGTATTTTATTGCCTTTGATGGAGATAAAAAAAATTTTACAATCAATATATGAGTTATTTCTTTATTTAATGATATAAATTATGTTTGAATTTTGCAACAATGGTATGTTATTTATACTTGTACACAGGTTAGTAGGCGAATTCTCTAAGAAACAAACTCGATCTGCGTACGTGCAAGTAAGGGCCTATTCTAGCTAGCTAGTGTCTTCTACATGTAAGTCACTTACTAATAATAATTGCCAATAATGTACATATTATCATGCTGTAATCAATATTAATTTCTAAAATAGTAAATTAATTAAAACTGATTTCATAAAATGCATGTTTACAATAGGATACACTGCAAGTGTATTTGCAATATGATGCACTAAAAAACAATCAGTTCAGGATATCTATAAGTGCTGCATATTCGATCATATTATGCACTACTACTCATATGGTCCTACGTACTTCATACTAAATTTGGGAGTTGCAAATGTTTAAGATTGTCCACTAATGTATAGCATGTAAAACTGTAAATTTGCCAGAAAAGATAGAATATTTCAGCAATTTCAAGTAGATATTTTTAAGATTTTTAACCACAAACATCATATAAAATCAAAAATGACATTAAAACGAATCAATTGGCCAATGATAAACTTCAACTACTAATATATAGCAATCATTCTCAATCTCATAATCAATAATTTTAAATGTTACGTGTGTAAATTATACTCCCTCTGTTCATAAATAATTAACACGCTGACTTTTTTTTTTACTGTTTATATACTAACTTGACCATCGTGTTTTTAGTAACTTTAAAAAAAACAAATAATATCATGAAATACATACTATTAAATAAATATTTATATAAAGTTATAATATCAACTTTTTTACGTATTAGTTGTGGGAGCACGCGCTACCCGTGTGCCCTCCAATTTCGTAAAAAGTATTCAGTAAAGACGCTTTTAATACATGTTTATTAAGAATTAATTAATAAATTTATGATAATTAAGAGTTAAACTCGTTTAATGATTATCTACAAGGTTGTTTTCTAATTAACACGTAGATTATCGTATTAATCTACAAAAGAGCTCCACGACTTTTAAATAGTAGATTAAATTTAATTTTCAGTTTATTTTCAGTTCAGTTCAGCTCCAATAAGTTCAGTTCAGTTCTTAATTTTCTTCTCTGATAAAATATTTAGTTCAGTTTAGTTCTTAATTTTCTTCTCTGATAAAATATTTAGTTCAATTCAATTCAGCTTCAATAAGTTCAATTCATTTTAGCTCAGTAAATCAGAATATGCCCTAAATATGTATTTGTAAATGTTCTACTCTTAATGTGTAAACAATAAATGACGTGTCTTTTTTTTTTGTTTTTTGTGTTCCAGCTGGTTCAGTCCCTAAATATGCCATCTTCCTCCCGATTATGACCACCACCTCCCCCCACTCCAGTCAACTACCCTCCCCCCCCCCCCAGCCAACGGCCAGCACCCACCTCTTCCACACCGGCCCACCCGACCCGACCTCCATCCTTGTTCTTTGAGGGGAATTCTTTCATTCACTTGTTCTTCAGCAAAATTCATTTGTCCAATTTATGGATGTTAATTTTACTCATTTCCTCTTTCTTAGCTTTCAATTTCGTCACATTAATTATTTTCCCCTTTTCTTTTGATTAAATGGTTGAAATTACGATTAATATGACAGTTAACTACTAAAACTCATAGCAATAAATTGTCTCAATCTAAAGAGGGCTCAAAAAGAGTTGCGAGTATATAGGTAGTGAAATTGCAATTTATATAATATCACAGGCAAGGTGTATAGATATCAAAAAACTCTGAATAAACAGAGAAGTACCCCATCTTTTATTGTAAAAATCTAAGGAACCCCATGAAAATACCTTATCACTGGATCAATCCTCATTGCTAGACCACGAAATATCTAATTTCAACAAAATCAAACACTGAAATATCTAAAAATAGCAGCCGAAGCAGTAAAACTTAACTTAACATGTATAAAATGAATAGAGATAAGCATTATCAAGACAGCAACCCAAAACAACACACATGCATTTGGTTAACTTCTTGTAATCTTAAAAATCAACTAAGAACTCCAAACCTAACTTTTCATTCTTCGTTTAATTTTTTTTATTATTTAAAGAATAAGGGTGGGTGGTCACTGGTCGGGTGTTTGTTTGGGGTGATAACCGTAAAATACGTGATGAGGGCAGTGGCGGACCTGGCCTTGTGCCTGGTGGGTCAAGTGACTCACCAGGGCCCAAAAAAAAATCTAAGATTTAAAAAAAAAAAAAAAAAAAAAATTGGTTTCTGGGAAATGGGGTTTCATGGAGTAGATAAAGCTCAAAAGTTGCTTAAATGGAGGAGAGAGAAAATATCGGGCAAGCTCACGAGCTACTTCAATGGAAGAGAGACATTGGAGCTGCTTCAATGGAAGAGAGAGAAAATGTCGGGAAAGGGAAACAGAATAGGAGAGAGAAAATTAGGGTAAGTGTGAGAATTTGAAAAGACGATATGTGAGATGGAATTTGAAAGTTTGAGAGGAAGAGATTTCAGGGATGGCCATGGGAGCTAGGTGATACGAAGGAGATAGAAGATAGGTGGATTTATTTGATATATTGTTTTCTTTTTCCTTCTTTTCATATACATCATTATTACTTTATTAGAATACTGTGCTAGGTGATGCTCTAAAATTGATATACCCTGAAATGAAATGATATTAAATAGACTTGCTTATCTGCAAAAGCAAGAGTACTTCTCCTGATTTCAAAATGTGTCAGTCTCTCAATTTTTAGATCGCTTTCCAAACTATTGAGCCAATCTGAATATCGTTCATTATGCACTACTTTCTGCATTTTCCAAAACATAATCTTGTTTTTTTTTCAAGTATTAGCATGCTTCTTTTCTTTCTTTGGCTCTTAAAAAAATGAAGCAAATATCCTTAACAGTTTGTGTATTCCTCGTGTAGTTTCAATGGCCACAGTTTGTGTTAGGGTCTTCGATTCTTGCTGTGATGTTGATATAATTGAGCTGGACTTAATTTTGTAAGGGCTTGGATTTGCATGAATTTGACCCAAATACAAATCCTAATGACTGTATTATCCAAACAGGCCCAAATGGGAATTTCAAATGAAATCCGCATATCCAAACAGGCCATAAGAAAATTCCCAGAAATTTCATTTGGGAAATAATTTCCCGTGAAATACAACTTCTTATGGAAAATTATTTCCCTTATCAACCAAACGAGTTATTACTTCATACTGCTGTTTTGTGTCCTCTTGTTGCCTTCGATTCTAGCCCTGCTTGCTTAATGCTTATCAACAACACTTCTGTTTTGTGTCCTCTTGTTGAAGATCATATGCATTTCGCCCTATTTCTTACATTGTTGTTGTTTTTGCGAGTGTTTTGACCTAAGTTTCGTATATTTAGTTGGTTGCATATACTTAATATTTAGTTCTTTAATGTTATTTAGCTTCTGAGAAAGAGGGTACAAGAACAGAGGATATATGGTTTCTGGGTTTTTGAATGTATTTTTTAGTACTATTATTTGGTTGTTTGGTAAAAAAAAATTTTTTACATATTTGGTTATCGATTGTGACTCACTAGTCGGAAATTCCTGGGTCCGCCACTGGATGAGGGGCTGGGTGTGATTTTTTTTTAATTTAGTTTTTTTTTTTTTTTTTTTGGAATTTTTTTTTTCTAACCAATTAATTATTTAACTTGTAACAAGTGTCATTTTAAAACCCTTTCAAAAAAAAAAAAAAAAACCAAGTCACCGGTCAATGAAATAGAAGAAAGAAAACAACTCCTGCATTAAATTTGTATTATTCCAAAATAATTCATTTCTAAAAAAAATCAGGCAAAGTTGAGATTAGTAAAACAATACCTTAAATAAAAACGAAGGTATTATTGTTAAAACACCATATGAAATGTCTTATATAAATAAAAACTTGAGAATTATATATTCTACTACTACCCTGTTCTTTAGAGTTGCTCTGCTCTACTCTGCTGAGTCGTGCTCTGCTTTGCTATGCTATTCTGAAATCTACTCTGCTCTGCTCTCCTTAAAAATAATACTTAATATTGAATTATTATAATAATAATTAATATTTTAATGATAATAGATATTTAATATTTAATGATAATAATTAATATTGAATGATTATATTGATAATAAATATTTAATATTTATTAAGTATTTAATGATAATGATAATAAATAATTAATGTTTGCTATCGTTCTGGGATTTCAGCAAGGAAAGAGGTTGATATTGGGTTGTCTCGAGGGAACGACGAGGCCCTCAGACCTCCTGATGTGTTACTTTATTCTTGGGATCGTGGTCGCGATGTCTGTGTAGATTTGACAGGATCTTCTCCTTTGACACAGTCAGGGCTATCTGACTTTATTCCTGGACGGGTTGGGCTGATGCAGCTCAGCGGAAACGGGTTAAGTATGAGGCTCGTTGTCAAGCGATTGGATATGGGTTCATTCCCTTCTCCTTTTCTTCGTTTGGTGAATTAGAGAAGGAGGTTGTTGCGTTGCTTAAGCGAATTCAGAGGTTCTCGACGACGCAAGACATTGGAGCACGTGCTGCAGCTTATATTTTTACTAGGGTAGGCTTTGCTATAGCTAGAGGAGTAGGGGCCTAAATTGTATCTCGGCTTCCCACTAATTTATTGTAGGTTGTATGAATTTTTGTTTTTGAGATATAATAATAATAATAACAACAACAACAACAATAATAATAATAATAATAATAATAATAATAATAATAATAATAATAATAATAATAATATGGCTTTGGGGTTGGGTGGTAATGTTCGGGAGTGTTCTGCAGCTTTGGGACTTTGTTGCAACATGTTTAACTCGCTTACAAGAAGCAAAACATGGCTTGTTCATGACGGTATGTTGGACAATTTTTGAAGGGGAAGAATAATGTGATTCGAATCGTTCAATGGAATATGTGAAAAAGCTAGTGAGTGATCGAGCTGAAGTGTGAAGAAGTCAGCAACGTGGGGGGTGAGAGGAGTATGAGGCAGCGCTGGAAGGCCCCAAGTTCAGGTTGGGTGAAGATCAATGTTAACGTTGATGGGGGAGTTTGTGAGGGGTGGGGGTGTTGTGCAGGAGCTGTTATTCGGAATGAAAAGGGGGAAGCTCTCATTGTTGTTGCTTGGATGATGGAGGATCGATGGTTTCCTGTTGTTGTGGAAGCCAAAGCCATTATTTTGGGGTCAAGTTGGCTATAGAACCGGGGTTCAAAAGGGTGATAGTGGAGGCTGATTACCTCAGCTTTATGATGCAGTTTCATCACAAAATAAGGGAAGTAGTAGTATTCAGCTGATTTTGAATGATATTCATCATTATAGTAGTTATCTTGAGGACTTTTTGTGAAAAACTACCTTTTAAATTTCAGATTTTGCGAAAAATTACCCTAAAAACAAAATGTCGTAATTAACTATCTTTTTTTTTTGAAACAAATCAATTCATTAATAAAAAGTCATCCGACATCTACAAATGAAATCTACATTAACAAATACATAAAATTGAATCAAATTAGGGTTTCCTTCATCATAGCTACAATCGTTGAAAAAATATTGCACTGTGGTACATCTCTCACACACATCGCTGGAATATACAGCCTTTTCGGAGAGACGGTCTAACGATTTGTTATAGCCGTAAGGATGATTTCATCTAATTCGCTTGAACGCATTTGAAAACTTGACAACCGTTGCGATCCCGAACAAATCTTTACCAAAGAACTGACAATAGGGCAAAAGATGATTACCTTGTTGATAAACCCTAACACACAAACAAACCCTAAACATAAACAAACAACTAAACTAACAAAAACTAACGACTCCACCATAGGGAGACACTCCACCATAGGGAGACGGACGTATCTACACTTACTCGTGTAGATTTATTGAAATTTAAATTGCAAAATTAAAGAAAATTTAGGGAAAAGGATCGAAAATAGTCTAATTTACGAAGAAATTAGACTATTTTCAGCCTAAACGGCCAAGATTTTGGAGAAACCCTAGAGAAGAGGAGGAGAGAAGAAGGGAGGCGAGGAGAGGAATATTCAAGAATGCAACATGATAGACTTATAACTATCTTATAAAGTATAAAATGTTGTAATTGACTACCTTCCACCGGAATGACACATTTGACTTTTATTTCCCAACGTTGACAATGTCACGTGAGGATCACGTGACCCTTAAATGACTTAATTCCCCCCTTTTCCCCCAAATTTTCCTGTTGTACACCAATTTAGCCCATACAATTATCAAAGGGGTTGCAAATAAGCAATATAAAATATTATTAATCGTATTGTTAAGATAAAGAGTTGGTGCAAAGTGGGAAAATTTGAGGGAAAGTGGGGGAACTAAGTCATTAAAGGCTCATGTGACTCTCAAGTGACATGGTCAACGTCGGGAAATAAAAGTCAAATGTGTTTTCCGGTGGGAGGTAGTCAATTACAACATTTTATACTTTATACGGTAGTTAATTACACCATTTTGTTTTTAGGGTAGTTTTTCGCAAAATCCAGAGTTTAAAAGGTAGTTTTTCACAAAAAATCCTTATCTTGATCAAGTTAGTTGAAGTTTTGTGCGTAGGGAGGGAAATAAAATTGCCCATGAGATTTCTCATTCTTTACCATGGGTGGCTTGTAGTCGTATATGGCTGACAGACCTCCCATCTACTATTATATCCCTCTTGAATGTTGATTTGATTATTAATGAAAGTTAGTTGCTCCTTAGGAGATTTTCCTAAAAAAAAAAGTTATAATAATAATAATAATAATAATAAATTATTATTATTATTATTATTATTTTATCCCTCTTGAATGCTGATTTGATTAATAATAATTATTATTATTAATAATACAGAGTACTATTAATAATTGATTTTTTATAATAAAAATTAATATTTAAAGATAATAACTAATATTTAAAGATAATAATTGTTGTCCTCCTATTACTTTTGAGGACCGTGGTTCTGATGTTGGTCTATCTATATATGTTGTTGGTGGATTTTCAAAACGCCTTCAATCTAGTTGATCATTCGATCATGTTACGTGAAGTACGTCGACGTTGTCCATGCATTTTGCGATGGGTTGAATTATGCTATTCTAATCTAGCCTGATTATATTATGGGGACTAAACCTTATGGTCATCTCAAGGGTACGGTGCGGTAGGGTGATTCTCTTGGTCCTTTGCATTTTGCTTTGGTTTTACAACCCCTGGTGTGTAAAATCAGAAAGACTTTTGATGCATGTTTTCAGGCTTGGTATTTTGCCGGATGACGGCACTATTATTGGTGACACGTTGGTGGTGGGGATGGTTTTACAGTTGATTATGGAGGAAGGGTCTCGTTATGGGTTACGTCTTAATATGGAAAAAACTGAATTTTTCTGGCCGACATAAGACCCTCGAAGCAAGCATGAGGGCATGTACCGGAGTTTCTAAACTCTACTTTGCATTGCGTACTTGCACTACTAAAATTTGGTGAAATTGCAACCTATTTTCTACGACCGTCAAAAAAAGGTCTGATGAGTCTCATTTATATCGGATTTATTAGCACGTTTATGCTAGTTTTATAGTTGCTTTTTGAGTTTTGTATCGTTTTTAAGGTTGCAAATGCGTAATTTGTTTATTTTGTGCTATATTACGCTTTTTTGTGTTTTTCTTAATGTTTCAGATGATTTGATAGTCATTTGGACGCTTTCGAAGTGTTTGGAGTTGATTCGGATGATATTTGGATGGAAGTCAATGAATTGAGCTTATTAATCAAAGATCTCATGTTCTTAGATGTTGAATCTGAGGATTTTATGCATGAGAAATGAAAATAGCATCCACAAGGGTCATTATGCACTTTACGGAAATGAATTTGAGTTAGAATCAAAGGAAAACGAAGGTTTGCAAAGTATCAAAAATGACCTTTGGTCACTATTTTGATCATATCTTGAGTTCTATAGATCATATTTAAGTGATTCAAGTCTCATTGGAAACTATACTTGAAGAGCTTTCCAATGATAGGTTGCACACCTCAAGAATAATTCTAGAACGGAAGTTATAGGAGTTTGAATCCAAGCGATGCAATCAGCCACCCGCGGGATGTTGCTGCGCCCATGTCCCGCGACCACTCGACACCAGCCGCAGCTACTGCCAGCCTGCGGCCACCAGCCTGCGCCCACAGGTCTGGTCGAGCAGCCTTGAAGTCTCGAGTAGCTTTTTCATTCAACATCGTCACAAGTCTTCGGGCCACGTCATCTTCTATCATCCAATAATAATTCAACTTATGTAATCTTTATTTTCTTATTTCTTTTCTTTATTTATTTTTTGATTAGAATTTAGGAAGTTTATAAATACTTCAAGGGATTATTATTTTTCCCTTAGGCCGTTTTTACGTTCGTTATCTTAGCCCTAGTTTTCTCATGGGCAACTCCATGGATTCTCCATGGATTGTTCCTGAGTTTACTATTTTTATTCATTAAGGTATTTTATTCTCTCATTTAATTAAGGTCACAAAAATTGAAATTTGCGACTGATTTTTAAACGGCCGCAATATTGCGACCGTTTAGTTAGGGGTCGTAGAATTGCGACCATTTTTGGCCATATAAGTGATCGCAATTATGTGTAAAATTAATTCAAAATTAAAATAATTTTTTTACGACCGCTAAAACGGTCGTAAATTGCGACCGTTAAAGAAACGGTCGTAAATTGCGACCGGTAAAGAAACGGTCGTAAATTTGCGACCACTTTTACCGGTCGCAAAAGGGTTTTTATTAATAAAAAAATATGGTATAAAAAGATACCCCAAACTCCCAAAACCCTATCTCACTCACGCCGCTCACGGCTCACCCCTCACCCCTCTTTCTTTTCTCTCTCCTTTCTCTTTCCACTATTTCCTACGTTCCTCCATAACCTTTTCTTTACTCCTTCTATTTCCTTTCTCCTTCTTTCCTCTTTTATTCCTCTTTCCTTCCTCCTTCTTCTCTTTCCTTTCTCTTTCGTCTTTGTTCGCATGATCTCATGCCCCTCCATTTTAGGTCTCTTTTTTTTTCATTCTTTCTGGATCTAAAATTTTGGTGTTCAGATTTTCTTCAACAAACAAATCATGGTGTTCGGATTTTCATCATCAAAACGACTTATGATTTTCATGGTCAAATTCGACCATAAAAAATTCCAGATCTAGAGTTTTTATAGTCGAACTTTACCATATAAACCCAAAGAGGAAGAAATATTGGGAAAGGTACGTTGTTTTTTTTTTGAAATTTTTGTCTGTTTTTGTTTAATTTCTATTTTTGTGGTTTTGTTCCGTTATTTATTCGATTTTTGTTATTTTTGTTTGAGTTTTTATTCGATTTTTGTTGATTTGGATTTGATTTTGATTTTTTTATTGATTTTGTTCAAATTTTCGTGAATGTTGTTCATATTTTGTTCAAAGTTCGTTGAATTTAGGTTTCATTTTGGTTGATTTTGGGATTGATTTGATGTTTGTTTTTTTGGGTTGTTTTGATTTTGGTTATTTTTTGGTTTGATTTTTGTGGTTCGTTAAATTCCAATGTTATTTTTTTTTGTTTGATTTTTGTTAGTTTGGATTTTATTTTCGTTGTGGTTGGGTGATTTATTGGAGTGAAGGTGGCATATATGAGGTGAATGGTGGTGTATTCAGGGTGGCTAGTGGTGTTTTAGGGTGTGTAAAGGTGGTTTGAGTAGGTAGTTGTGCCATGGTGGTGTATTCGGTGGTGGCTATTGGTGTTTTAGGGTGGGTAAAGGTGGTTTGAGTTGGTAGTGGTGTCGTGGTGGTGTATTCGGTGGTGGCTATTGGTGTTTTAGGGTGGGTAAACGTGGTTTGAGTAGATAGTGGTGGTGGGGCTGGCTTTCAAGTGCAGGAGGTGGGTTTTTAAAAAAAAAATTTAACGAAAGCTTATGGCGGTAGCTAATTTCCAAATTTGCGATCGCCACTAAAACCGGTCGCAATTATAAATATTTTCGACCTCTTACCATATGATTGTTGAAAATAATAAAAACGGTCATAAAAAATCTGCGACCGCCAAACGGTCCTAATAATATTTTTTTTGCGACCAATTGAATAACGACCACCACGTTACGACCGTTGACGATCATAATTATTTTCAGCAACCGTTTTTGGTATTTTCAACGATTGTCAGGCGCAATCGCAATTTGGCCGAATTTTAGTAGTGTTGTCCTCCTAGTACTTTTGAGGCGGCTCAGCGCACTTTCGATGAGGCTCTTCGATCTTCCATGGAGCATATTGTTACTGCTTCAGGGCGTGGGTTTAGCGACTGACAGTGGCGGCTTGCCACCTTACCATTTGCGTTTGGAGGGCTTGGTGTTTATTCTGCAGGTCATGTTCGTCACTATGCTTTTCTTGCTTCTCGGTTGCAGTTTGTTGGGTTGCAGACACAACTTCTACGGTATGCTGGTGTTGTCGGTCTTGGACGAGCCTTTGAGGATGCGCTGGGTCTGTTTATTGGAACTGTAGAGTCTGACATTTTGAGTAATCCTAGTGAGGTCGCTACCCCTAAACTCATGAAGAAATTAGCAGATATATATTTTACAAAGGTTACCGCTTCAGCAGAATATGCTTATTCTTTAACTCCTCGACAATCAGCATTATGGAAATCACATCAAGGAGATCACACCTTTGCTTGGCTTAGGGCGGTCCCAATTTTGGGGTTAGGTCAAACGATGAACGTCAAGACTTATCGCTGTGTGTTGTGCTACCGGTTGGGTATTCCATTGTTCTCTATCACGACGCCATGCTCTGCTTGTTCAAGGGTTTTTACTGGGGATATTTTTCGTGATCACGCGGTATCCTATGCTGGTATTGTGGGCATTAACATCGGCATAATGTTGTTCGGGATACCCTTGTAGATGTTTGTTATCAGTCAGGGATTTCAGCTAGAAAATGAGGTGGACATTGGGTTATCTGGAGGGAACAACGGGGCTCTCAGACCTGCAGATGTGTTACTTTATCCATGGGATCGTGGTCGCGATGTCTGTGTTGACTTGATAGGGTCTTCTCCTTTGACACAGTATGGGCTTTCTGACTTTGTTCCTGGACGGGTAGTGACTAATGCGGCCCATCGAAAGCGGGTCAACACTACAAGAAAAATATTTTTTCGTAGCGATTATTTCGTAGCAATTGTACATTCGCTACAATATGCAAGTGTGTTTGTGAAATAATTAAGGAAGTCGTATCATTTTACAATTGCCATGATTTTCCCATATAAAATCGATACGGTCCTGTAGAAAAAACGATACATAAAACATAATAATACATATCCACACTATTTTTACACATTTATATAATTTTGAGAAATCGTATTATTTACAATCGCCACTAAATCCTAAAAATCGATACGAAAAGCCTTTTCAACACTAGATATATAAATATTGTTTGACAAAGAATACGTAAAATATGTCATAGCTTATTGGTGAAACATTTAATATAAGATTTTGAGGTTGCATGTTCAAATCTTGTAAAATCATACGCATGTTTTTTTTTTTTTTTGAAGAAAATGAGTTAAACATTTATAGCGATTGTACACTACTACAAAAATAGGAATACAGTTTGCCTAAAACAAGCAATATAGAACGCTTCAGAGGCGCTCTTCTGGTGGGGTGCCTTATAAAGTCTACAGAACGCCTCCTTGAGTCGTTCTATATCTAACAGTATATAGATCACCTCTCTAAGATAGGCGCTTCATATTCTAGGTATAAATTAAATAAAAAACTAGGAAAAAAGAGCGGTCATCTGAAGTTAGGCGCTCTATAATTATTAAAATAGAGAATGCCTAACATAGATAGGCGCTCTCTTTTCCTTTTGTTTAAAAAAAAATAATATTATTATTACTATTAATATTATTAATAGTAATAATAATAATTCAACATCAGTTTTTTGAAGATAGAACTACGAAGAACAATATTAGTACAATACAATGAATTTACCCACTACTCCCACCCAGATTCACAACCCACGGCCATCAACGACCACCCACGACAACTTACAAAATCAACATAAAAAAAAAATAAATTATACCGTATAATTAAACATGTAGTTATAATCCAAACTTACAAATAAACAATTATCTCAACACTATAAATTAAATGTATTATATTAAAAATTACAATTGAATCGAAATTATACTAACTAGAATGAATTTGAAATTTTAACTTAAATTTAAAAAAAAAAAAAAAAAAAAAAAAAAAAAAAAAAACAGATCTACAAATGAAAAACCTTGTACAATTAATATAATGCTCATGGGCTTGAGGTGGTGGCTCGATGATGACTTGCGGCCTTGCGACATAACCACTGCATCGGGTGGACGTGCGACGGGTTGTGCCTCGACGGTGGAGATTAGGTGGCTCGGTGGTGAGTTGGTGACATGGTCTTGCGAAACAGGTCGGCGGTAACACGGGCTTACGAAGTGGCTCGGTGATGACATGGCCTGGGCTTGCAAATTGACTTGGCTCGACATTGGAGTTTTAAAAAAGAGAAAGACAGAAACACTGATACATGGAAGAAGATAGAGAAGGAGATGAACAAAGAACAGATAAAGGGATATGAAGCTAAGGGGAAGAGGAGAGAGAGAATAGAGAAGATATGGAGAATAAGGGCGGCTCGCATTCAGTAGTTATAATATTTAGGGTTATGTATGGGTGAGCTTTTATATGGGCTTCAATTGAGTTTTTTTTTTTTTTTTTAATAATTTTAATACTTATAGAACGCCTAAGTTAGAAGAGCGATCTATATAATATGGTTTAAATTTGGATATATCAAATAGAACAGTTAACTTAGACAGGCGATCTGTAAGTTTCAACATATATAACGCTTATCATACATAGGAGTTCTGTATAATTCTAGAGATCGCCCATGTAACTTGACCGTTGTGTATTGTGTGTTGCTTATTCCACATTTTGTGGTAGTGGTAATCGCTACAATAATCACCACGATTGGATGTAGTTTTTCGTATCGATTATTATTGAGGTCAATCCCAGCGATATTGAAAACCACTACTAAAGGCTAAGGCAACGGGAGATATTGTATCGAATGACCATTCGTTGGGAAAGCTTTTTGTTGCAATTACAATCGATACTAAAGGTTAAAATAATCGCTACGAAAAGGTTATTTTCTTGTAGTGCAAGTATGAATCCAGTTGTCAAGCAATTGGATATGGCTTCCTTCCTTTCTCTTTCTCTTTCTCTTTCTCTTCTCTTATGGAGTTAGAAAAAGAGGTTGTTGCATTGCTGAAGCGGATCTAGAAGTTCTCGAAGACTCTAGATATTGGGGCGCATGCTGCAGCTCATATCTTTACTAAGATCGGCTTTTCTATAGCTAGAGGAGTGGGGACCCAGATTGTATCTCGGCTTCCCACTAATTTTTTATAGGTTGTATAACTTTGTATGTTTTTAGATATAATAATAATAATAATAATAATAATAATAATAATAATAATAATAATAATAATAATAATAATAATAATAATAATCTTCGGCCTGGTTGCGGATGGTCCCGATATCGGGTTTGGTTCAGACTACGAATGGTAAGACTTACCGTAGTGTTCTTTGCTACAGGTTGGGTGTTCCTTTGTTTTCCATTTCAACACCGTGTTCTGCTTGCTCAAGGGTTTTTTATGGGGATATTTATGGGGATCATGCAGTGTCTTGTGCTGGGGTGGTGGGCATTAAACATCGGCACAACGTTGTTCGTGACACCCTTGTTGATATTTGTTTTCGGTCTGGGATTTCCGCTCGAAAGGAGATTAACGTTGGGTTGACTGGAGGGAATGACGGGGATCTTCGTTCAGCAGATGTATTGCTTTATTCCTGGAATAAAGGCCTTGATGTATGTGTTAACTTGACGGGGTCTTCACCTTTGACACAATCAGGGTTGTCTAACTTCGTTCCTGGTCGTGTTGTGTCTGTTGTGGAAGCGGGACAAGTATGGGGCACATTGCAGGGCTATTGGCTATGATTTTCTTCCTTTCTCCTTTTCTTCGTTGGGGGAATTAGAAAAGGATGATGTTGCGTTGTTGAAGCGGGTTTAGGCGTTCGCTAAGACTCAAGATATTGGTGCTCGTCCAGCTACTCACATCTTCAGCAGGATCGGGTTCGCTATAGATAGAGGGGTGGGGGCCTAGATTATATCTAGGCTCCCCATCAATTTCTTGTAAATTGATTAACTTTGTAGGTTTTTTTAATTAAAAAATAATAATAAGGTCTTTTAATTAAATAATAATAATAATAATAAATAATAATAATAATAATAATAATAATAATAATAATAATGAAATTTACTCTGCTATACTCTGTTCGACTTTAATCTACTCTGCTCTACTGAAATCTTCTCTACTCTGTTGACTCCTGTTGTGCTCTGCCACAAGCTCAAAAGAACAGGGTCTATCTCATTTTTAAAAAGTTGAACTTAGTTATCATTCATATGGTTACGTATTTTATTCACATACTCAACTTAAGTTGAAATTTGTGATTTATAATTGACTAGTTATTAGCACAGACGATACCCTAAGGATATTACTATAAATTTGTAAGGCTAATCAAGTGTTAATTTAGAAATTTATAAAGATAGTGTTCAACTATATATCACTACTACATTTATGGGCCTATTGCACCAAAAATTGTTACAAGATGGTTTAAATTTGTTACAATAGACTTATTGTAACACTATATTCCTTGTTACATTCTATGTCGTTTAACAGTAGATCTGTTGCACTAACACTACCTGATCAATTGTAACAATGTATGTAATCGATCTATTGTAACTTGTCAAACCTCTATAAAATGGTGTTACATTTGCTTTATTCTAGGTACAATAGAATGCCAAGGTAACGGATATTCTCCTAAATTCAATTTGCCTCTAGTAGTCCCATTGGCCGGTAACTTACTGAAAGGGTTCTTTTATATATTTGGGATTATTAGATAACAAATCTTAGTTGAAATTAATTATTAGAAGTAAATCTGCAATAATTGGGACTATTAAAGTGTATGTTTTTTTAAAATAAATATTTAAACAATTGAAGTTATTCATTGACATTACCTCAAAAAAAAAAAAGTTATTCATCAACATACGTGAAATTAAGAAAATAAAAAGTACTCCCTCTGTCCCTTATTACATTTTTGCTTTCCATTTTGGGTGTTTCAAAATTATATTCTTACTTTCCCTTTTTAGTAAGTAAATTTTTGCCAAATATCCCCAATTTATCCCTAAATAGTTGTGATGTGGCATTACTTTTATTATTTTTCTATTTTGCAATTAATGGCAGAGAAACCATAATTCTGGCACTCACCTTTTTAAACATTATGAACCCATGTGCAACACTATACTGAAATATGATTGGTCCTTTTATTTTTCACCAAAAAATGTGATTGATCCTATTCATTAAAGAGGATTGATGACATGTGTTTTATTTTATATCATTCTATATTTGTTTTATTCAAAGACAACAATAAATATTTTGTAATTCCCACATTATTTTTCAATCATGGGTTTTAAGGTTACTCAAAATTCCTTAATTCCCGTATAATTTTAGAAATAGAAATGTAAATAAGGGACGAAGGGAGTACAGTAAAAAAAGTGAAATCCCTAAAAAAAACAGGTTCCATGATTGAATTGCAATAACCATCCTTTAATACTTTATTTTATTTTTTTATTTTTTTGAGGAAAATCCTTTAATACTACTTAGATATGGTAACAAATATCATAAAAATTAGTATTTAATGTATTGATTTTTCATTAACAACATTAATTGTATTTAATGCTATATATATATTATTGATCACTATTTTCCATATTTGTAATGATTTGTTTGGATAGAATATCTCTTGTGAATTTAATGATAGGCCAGGTGTCAAAAATTAAATAATTTCTCAATTATTTAGCTTTCTCTTACGAGTATTTATTTAATATTTCGTGACACACATATTCTTAAGAGTTGCATTCGATTGAAGTCAAATTAAAGGTTTAGATGTTTAATACGAGTATAATAATGTTATTATTATTGAAAATAGTTTTTTAGTTTATTGATTAATTTTATGAAAACTTAATTTGCAGAGCAATGGATGTGAAACTAGTATGCTTGGTAGCTTTGTTGTTACTTCTAATTAACCATAGAGCAAAAGGTCATCGTTTGACTAGAGAAGAACTTGATTATGAGAAACAATTTGAGCTCCTCCAGAAACCAAGTGTTAAAACAATTAAGGTATGTTATTTAAGTTAATTTGTTCTTGTAGGATATATTATGAATCATTTCCTCAATTTGGTAAATATATATGTTAAAACGATTTTTAAGTGTAAATTTAATGTTTATACATAGCCCTAAGGGTTATGTACAGCATTTTTATTTTTTAAATAATTTTATATTTATTACAAATTGTTTTGATTTTTGGTTACTGCACAACTTTATTACTACTAGGTGGTTCTGTCAAAAAAACAATAAGGCTCACATCCCTTGATTTTAATCTAATTAACTTAATTACATTTGGACTATTACCCTATTAAAAACAACTTAAAGGCCTAAGCAAGTTTTGTTAATCTAGACCCTGAAGTTACACCCAAATCTATATCTATATCTATACTTATATATTAAAAAGCGTTCCTAAAAATGTCAATGTGTCACTTGTATCTCATTCTTACACCAGCATAATGCCACGTCATCATTCACTATACCACGTGTACTTCTAGCATATTTTTGTTTCATGTCATGGTTAACTAAAAATGCATACAATAAGGTTTGAACACCTTATTGAATGAAGACCAACTTATTAACATCCAAGATATAAGCTAATGTTGTTCTATCTGTGCACATAAATATATATACATATTGTAAATAAAAGCAAAAATTATTCAAACTATTTATTATTGTTATTGTAATATTATAATTTTCGACAATAAAAAAAATTCTTTCAAGCTCTTTAATAATAATAATGATAAAAATACTCAAAGTATCACCTGGAGCAACGCCCGGGTCGAACACTAGTTTTAATCTTAAAATGTTGTAAATAATTTAGGATTGAAGATTAAGAGGTTTGTGATTAAAAGTTTTCAAATTATTAATTACATTCCCATTTATTTATTACGGGTGTCAATCAGGTTAACGATTTGGTTTCTAGTTTGGTTTATAACAGACCAATTTATGACGACTTAAAATAAAATAGTGGGTCAGTTAAAAAATTATCGGGTTGAATTTTTTTTTTTTTTTTTTTTTTTTTTTTTTTTTTGCGATTTTGGTTCGAGTCGGATCCTAATAAGTTTGGGTTGAACTTAGTTAGTTTGAAAACAAGTTTTTCCAGTTTAAAGTCGGTTTAAGGTCAAAATAGATAAGGTCCTTATCGGGTCGAGTTGTAATCGCTTCGGGTCATAATTGGTTCGGGTTGAACTTGGTCAGTTTGAAAACGAGCTGAGTTTTGCAAGTTTGAAGCAGGTTTAGAGTCAAAATATATTGGGTCTTAACCCGGTTGGGTTGTAATCGATTTAGGTACTATTCTATTTGGGTTGAACTAAGCCAGTTTGAACATGGTTCAGTTAAAAACAAATTGACCAGGGTAAAATCGATTCGGGTTATAATCGATTTAATTAGCTAGGTTGAAGTAATTTAATTTGAAAACGGCTTACGATTCAAAACAGATTAAGTGAAAAACGGGCCGAGTGATCATTATCAGTTCATAATCTGTTTTTGTTGAACTAGGTCGATTTGAAAATGAGTTTATCCCATGTAAAGCAAGTTTCAGTTTAAATCAAATCGAGTTAAACTAAGATAATTACTGAATATGGTTAATCAGATAATGAGAAGGAAAGGGTCAAGAAATAATTGAGTTAAGTCTTAACGAAGTTTGTTTTATCGGGTTTCAAAAAAAAAAGTTAGTTTTATCGAGTAGTGGGTTGAAACAGGTTAGGTTAAAATTGTGACAGATTTTAAACAAGAGCAAAATCAGGTTTTAAATAACAAATTTGAACGAGTTATGATGCAATTGGTTTAATCATAAACATGCACGTCAGGTTAATTGGGTAGCAAGTAAGAAGAGCTTTGGTTATAAACTCACAATTAATTAATAAGGGTCATAAAACAAGTTGGGTTTATTAAATAGTAGGTTAAAAGAGATAGAAAAAACGTGGGATGTAGAAGGAGATAGAAAAAATTGGGGAAGCAAGTTACACGGGTTGTAAACGGTTCGATCATAATAAGTTATGGGTTGTAAACGGTTTGATCATAAGAAGTTATGAGTTGTTAATGTTTTGGCCATAACGAGTTATAGGTTGTGAATGGCTCAGACATAACGGGTTAAGGGGTTTACGGTTTGGTCATAATGGGTAATGGGTTGTAAATGATTTGATCATAATAGGTTACATGTTATAAACAGTTTGGCCATAACAGGGTACGAGTTTAAAACGGTTCGGTCATAATAGGTTACAGATTGTAAATGGTACAACCATCACAATGAACTACAGGTTGCAATGGGTTTTTGTTGAATTAAACAATTTCGGTTTAAAATGAGTCGTTTACTATCGGGTTAAGATGTAATTAATTCGGGTTGTTTTAGGTTTAAAATTGTAACGATTCAGGTACAAGTCGTTAAATATTTTCAAAAATCCGATTCTAATTTAGGTTTTCGCTCACCTCTAGACATCAATTCTTTTTGGTTGGCACATATATACATTAGTTAGGAATAATCTGCTAGAAGATATTCTCAAATTGTGAATAGTGGATGAAGTAGTTGTTTACAACTTTTAAATTTTAATGCATTTTTTCAAAAAAAAAAATGAAAATTAAAAAGGTTAAAAAGAATTTTTATTATATACAATTCATAAGTGATAAAACTAACTATTTTCATTTAATCGCAGAATGAGTATGGAGACATATATGACTGTGTAGATTTTTATACGCAACCTGCTTTTGATCATCCGCTATTGGCAAATCACTCGTTCCATCCCAAGGTTCAAGTGAATTCATTCGAATTGGCAATATATATATCGAATTAACATACAAGTATTTCATTACACTTATCTAATAAATGCTTATTTTAATTTTAGATGAAGCCATCTACTCTCGCATTTGAAGAAGAGTCAAAAATTTCTCAAGATAGAGAGGTACTTACCAATATGAATTCAAGAGGTGAAGGGTGCCCAACAGGAACAATTCCTATTAAAAGAGTGAGCAAGGACGATTTTATCAAAATGAAACGATTTACAGATTATTATACTTCACGAACCAAAAGTAATAGTTTGGAAAATAATGTAAGTGTTATTTTTTCTTTTTTTTTTTTAATACAATAAAAAAATAAAAAATAAAAAAAATCACCATTAACAATAATATAGTTACTTGTAACATGGTAGAATAAGTCTTGTATAAGGTAAAATTTTGTTAATTTCATTGAAATTTGAAAGACGATGAATTGAAGGATAAAAAAATATTTTTTGATAATTTAAACCAATTATGGGTAACTTTTGATTCGTGATGATTTGATTGTAGTTTAATGTGTATTTTCTAATGGTGAATACATTTTATAAAATCTAATATGCAATGTTTAATTGAATACATCATTATGAGTATTTTTAAAAGGAAAACTTTATGTAAATTAATATGTTGTCCTTGATGAATGCAAGCTTGTTTTAAATATTTTTTGTTTATACTCAGTTTGCAGTTGTTCAAACTCCTATTCCAAATGCAAAGTATTATTATGGAGCAAAAGTTGTACTTAGCGTTCATAACTTTAACGTAAGCGCTTCTCAATATTCTTCGGCTGGAGTGATACTTAATAATGGAGAAGAAACCATACAATTTGGATGGACAGTAAGTCATCGACCAAGTTATTTTCTTACTTTTTAATCATATAGAAGTACTTTTTATTTGAGCTGAGGGATATATTGCTTAATATTTCACTTGCCTTATTTGTTATTTTTCAGATGTTATTATTTGTCTTGTTTGTTTTCCATTATGTAAATTTTGTGTGTCCAATTACAATTTGGATGGACAGTAAGTCATCAACCAAATTATTTTCATACTTTTAATTATATATACGCAGCATTCCCTCCATCCCTTATTTCCAAGCTTGTTTCTCTTTTTTTTTTCACGGAAATTTAGAATCTTAGTAATTCAATTAAACCCATGATTAGAATGTACAAATATGAATGTGGTGTTAGAGAAATAGAGAAAAAGAAAAGGTAATTGGTACATTCTTGTTTGGCATCATTTTTGGTTTTCAGTTTCCTGTTTTTTTTTTAAAACCAAAAACCAAAAACAGGAAACAAGAAAAAGGTGTTTCTACTTTTCTGTTGTCAGTTTTCAAAATTATTATAATTTTAATATGTTTAAATAATTTTTGATTCATTATGGGACATATATCCTATACTTTTAAAAACAAAAAACCAAAAAATAGAAAACCACATCAATGTTAAACGAACCCTAAACAGATGGAGAGAGACAGTGTCGGAAAATGATGTCACAAGTACAAAAAAAATTAAATAGAAGAAAAAATGATGACAACTCATAATTTTTTTTTTTTTAAAAAGCATGTAATTTTGGTTTCCCCAAAATAAAATACATACATGTAACTAATTAAAGAAAGGAGGGAGTATTTTTATTTTATTTTTTTTTTAAAAAAAAAGAAGGGAGGGAGAACTTTATATTTGAGGGAATATATGCTTAGTAGACTTCACTTGCTTTATTTTTTATTTTTCGGATGTTATTATTATTAGTCTAATTTGTTTTCGGGTGTTATAGTTTTCAATTTTAATTGTATTTTATTTTTTAGAAAATTTTAATTGTATTTTTTATATTTCAATATAATAAAAATATGTTACTATATGTTCATTTTATTTGATTCATTTTACTATGTCAATTTTTTTTTATTTTTTTTGGAAACATACTATGTCAATTTTTAAATATTTGCTTTTATAATTTTATTCAATACACAAGTAAAAAAAAATTATGGACAAAGATGTGTCTTGTAAGAAAATACACGGGATGGATAATTAAAATTTGACGATAAATTTACATATGCACACATCCTAATTAACTTCTGCATTTACGAATTTAATTTTTTTTCTCTATGTATCAATAGAAATTTGAAACTATTTATTATTCTACTAACTTTTTTGTGTTCGCTTTGCTATAATATATATTATGATAAAATAATCAAGATAATTTATGAGCGCATCGATCATTACTACTAAATTAAACGAGAAATTTTTGTGTAAGACCGTCTCAATTATCATCGATTCTAAAATCATATTTGTTTGATTAGTCATTGCAAGCATGTAACCCTATGATGTTTAAAAAAATCTTTTTTAAATTAAATATTTATAAAGTGAATTAATGAAAGTTTAATGTATGTAATTATACATCTAATGATATTAATTTACAATTGAAAATAAAATTATAAAAATTAACTGATAAGTAGGCAATAATCAGGACGTGAGGATAAGACAAAATAGAAGTTAGATGCTTGTAATTGATATTTCTTTGTACTTTTTTTTTAGAGAAAAAAAAAAAAAAAAAAACATACATTTCTTTGTATTGTATCGTCTTTCCACAAAGTGTTTAGAGCATCTCCAATGGCAAGCTATAATGTTTTGTAGCTTGCTTTTCTATATTAATTTTTAAGCTACAAACACTTTTTAGCAACAAAGTGTTCCAATGGTAAGCTACAACACTTTTTAGTTTGTAAAAAATAAATTTTTAATAAATAAATAAATAATTATCACATATTATAATATAAGTGGAGTTTATTTGTCTCTTTTTCAATCAAGCATGTAGCTTGTTTGGGCTACAATTGCTAGCATGGTGCTCAATTTTTTGTTCTCCAATGGTAAGCATGTAGCTAGAAATTTTATTTATATTGCAAGCAAGTCCTTACAATTAAACCATTGAAGATGCTCTTATGCTGTTTAATTTCTTAAATAATTGTTTATTTTGTTATCTTCTACTTGATAAACATACATTTTTTCGTATGAATATAGATTAATCCGACAATAAACAACGACGGCCGCACTCGACTTTTCCAATATCTTAATGTAAGTATATGAATATATAATTATTATCTTTTTCTATCTAATTATTATTCCCTCCTTCAATTTTAATTCTTTATGCTTTGAATTTTATGGTCAACTTTTATAACTTTGAGTGTAAAAAATCACAATTATAAACATCAAAACTATATCATATGAGATTGCTTGTTAGATTTAGCTTGAAATGTATTTTCTATACATGAATGTCTCATAATTGAATTTAATTGAATATATACCTAGTCAAAGATGAACATTACAAACTGAAAAAATTCAAAGTGTAAAGAATTAAAAATGACGAAGGCAGTATATTTTTGTACAAATAATACTTACTGCTAAAAGGCTAACTTAACCAATAATTAAAACATAGCAAAAGATCGGCTACACCTGCCTTTTATATTTCTATCACACCCCTTCACATAAGAGTCATTTGGGCTTGAAATATGGATGCAATATCGACTTCTTCATACACAATACAATACTAAGTATACCACATGATGAAAAGAACAGTGGATGAGATTTAAACTCGTGACCTTTTTATCATGTTGGTTCTTAATACTATGTTCAAAGCTAAAGCTTTTGGTTAAAACCCATAATTGATTTTTATTTTTTTATAAAATTCTATAGCTCTAAGTGGTATAACATTATAATAAGAGAACCATATCTTAAACACAAGTAAACATGTTTATAACTGCCTTTTGAAGCATTATGAACCATACCTCTCTAATCACTAACACGCATATATGCGTGCAAATTATAAATTCCAAATAGTGTTATTGAATATAATTATTAAGTATATGTAACCTGATGATGCACTATACATTTGTACTCAAAATAGCATGATTTAACATATAATTTCCTTTGTTATATTTTACAGGCTGGTGATTCTCAAGTACATTGTTTCAATATGTTATGTCCCGGATTTGTTAATGTTAATAAAGACGTACCTATTGATGACGTGCTTGAACCAATATCAAAAAGAGGAGGTCCAATATATATTCTAAGGTTCAGTATATTTAAGGTAAATAATACTGGATACATGCATTAAGAATCCATTAAATATTCTCTTTATTGTTGCTTTTTAAATACTCTCTCATTCAAGTTAGTGTAAACATGCAACTTAAGAAATTCTTGTTGAAAAATGTCAGTGGGGTGTAAGATAAAGTATCATAGTATTATAAAATAGTATAGTGCACCCGAGTGCACCATGCGCATGGTGCATCCGGAAAGAACATTAGGCTTATTTTAAAGAACATGAGAAAAAAAAAAAAAAAGTGTTTGAAAAAGAACATGCTAGTATTTAAAAAAGAACATGCATAATAGTGTTCAACAAAAGAACATGTTTGTGTTTGACAAAGAACATGGCCTCCGAAAAGAACACTAGGCATATTTCAAAGAACATGGAATAAAAAAAAAAACATGTTAGTGTTTGAAAAAGAACAAGCTAGTGTTTGAAAAATTAACCTTGCATGTACAAAATTTATACTTACATTGTACTTGAATCCATCATTTGTTCAAGTTTGAAGGTTGAATTGTTGAACTAAGTTCAATTTTTTTCTTGGGTTTCACTTTGAAGATGAACAATTTTGCTATTTTGAATTTTTATTTTTTTTTTTGAAAAATAGAAAAAGATAGAGAGAAAAGTTCTAGAAAGAGAAAATGAGTACTTTGGAAATGATTTTTACCCAAACAGTAGAAGAAGTACCAGTATTACGAGATTAACAGCAAAGTGAGACCAATTTGAGACCTTCATTAAAATTCTTAGATGAAAACGATGGTGTACAGGAGAGAGAAAATTGGCAGCAAGAAAGAGAGTGATAGGAAGGGAAAGAGGAGTGAGAAATTGCAGGAGAAGAGAGTAATGGATTTGCAGTTGCAAGAAAATAAAAACATGTTCATTTTTTACTCATGTTCTTTTAAATATACTAAATGTTCTTTCAGGTGCACCATGCGCATGGTGCACCCACCACAAATTAATTTTAAATGCTGAATAAGTCAAAGTGAAAGAACAAAATAACCAACTAAAATTAAAAATGAATAGAACCAAAAAAGGATGAATATATGGAGTAGTGTTAGTCGATGCAAATTGTCTTATTACATAATTTGAATGCAATCTTTATACTTTGATTAAGTTGTTACTTAAGGGATTATAATTTATACTTGGTATGTCTAATGTGTAATTACAAAGGATCCGAAAGATGGAAATTGGTGGCTTACATTGGGGAAGGAAAACACTTTACAAGGATTTTGGCCTAAAGAGATATTCACTGGATTGTCAATGTTAGCAACTAAAGTCTCATTTGGTGGAGAAGCTTATGGCCCTGTGGATCAACCTTTACCACCTATGGGAAACGGCTACCTTGGTATCGCAGACCCTAAATATGCTGCTTTTTGTAATTCAATTGTAGTGTTGGATGAAAATTTAAAGGAAGATAATGACCCTCATGAGATTGAAACTTATACAGACGATTCACATTATCGTGTCATTGATTATGGATGGACTAATAGATTTGGACGCATCATGTTCTATGGTGGTACTATTCCACAATAATGATGTACATAGTATTAGTACTTTTATCAATAACTATTAATAAATTTCTTTAACTTTTCAAGTAATTAAATCAAGTGTTTGTTAAGATTAAGGGTGCGTGATTAAAATGTGGTTTGGACTTTTTTTTTTTTTTTTTGAAGAAAAGCGGGAAGTGCATTAATTCATAGTGAGATTGTCCAAAAGTACATACGGGGATATTTCGTTAGGCACAAAATTATCCCAAAATTGTTCACTACTTATAGGCACTATCCTAGCAAGGTGATGGACAACAAAATTCTCATCCCGCTTGACATGAGACCAAGAAATGGAAGAAAAGCAAGAGCTAACCGAAGTAATATCCTCAAGAATATTATCAACTGTTGAGAAAGAAAAGGAGTTCTTCCAAAGCTTTGAAATCATCACAAGGGAGTCAGATTCAAGTATGACATCAAGCAGTCCATAGTCCCGAGCTTTCTTGATTCCATACAATGCTACTTGCTCTAGGCTACCAGGGGATCCCACTGTGCCGTGGTCCTTTGTACAGCTGCAAACATCACCTGTCCCAAGTGGTTACAAGCAACCACCCCTAAACCAACCCACCCCTCTTTTGAAATAGACGCATCGACATTAATTTTTGCAACAGCAGGAGGGGGAGGAACCCATACATTGCTACATGTTTGATTTAAGTTGGGGGCAGAACCACCATATATTCGCTGAGTGTACTCATCAAAATCGACCACCAGTCTGCTATGGCGCTGAAGAAGGACATCATCTAGCTCCCAAACATTCTCAAAGACCCCTTTATTACGTCTGAACCAAATGAACCAAGCCAAAAAGAGACTCCTTTGATAGATGTCACTCGGAAGATTTTTAGCCCAACCAAGGACTATTTCACCAAAGAAATCAGCCCTCCCAATATTGAGAGCCTCGCCACAACCGCTTCTTAGCCATAGTTGACGTACTGCAGGGCAAGAAACCACAGCATGGATAATAGTTTCACACTCGGTACCACAGCAGGGACAATTAGCATCCTCAATAAGATGGCACCGTTCAAGGATGCCCCTCGTAGGCAAGGTGTTCGAGCAACATCTCCACAAAAAATGGCGAACTTTCGGAGAGGTGTTTAATTTGTCTTCCAAATCTCGACCCAGTATTGCTCAAAGTTATCTAGTTGGCACGACTTACCCAATAGATAGGCAGTCTTAACTTCATACCGACCATCCCTAGACCAAGCCCATGTGAGGGAGTCTGTTGGGCACCTTTCACTGATTGGGATCGCGTATATTGCATTTCTAGCTGTCACGCTCATTGAAGATCCTATCTACTTTCCCAACATCCCAACACCCATTCTCATCCAATAGCTCATCCACTGTGATGCACTCCTCTACCCCTCTTTCGGAAGTGACAAACCGACTCACATCATCAATCAACTAAGGGTCATCCCATATACAAATGTTACGCCCATTTCCAACTCTCCATAACATCCCTTCCTTGATAAGGGCCTTTGAACTCCACAGACTTTGCCAGGAATAGCTAGAGATCGGCCCAAGGGCTGCGTCGAAAATAGAGGAATAAGGGTAATATTTTGCTTTAAAAACACGACTCACGAGAAGATTTTCATTTGAAGCAAGCCTCCACAGTTGTTTACCAAGGAGAGCGTCATTGAACATCCCCAAGTCTCTAAAACCCATACCCCCAAGCCATTTTGGTTGACAGAGCGACGACTCCCAACTTTTCCAATGTATTTTCCTCCCTCGGTCATTCGACCCCCCACCAAAACCGAGCCATCATGCTATGAATTTCCTGAATTAAATTCATCGTAAATTTATATACTCCCATAAGATACGTTGGGATAGCTTGGATAAAAGATTTGAGCAACACCTCCTTTCCGACTCTAGAGAGAAGCTTCTCCTTCCATATTTGAACTTTCTTCCAGATTCGATCCTTCACAAATGCAAAAACCGCTTTCTTCAATCTCCCAATGACAGTTGGTAAACCAAGGTACTTCACATGATAATCGACCATCTCCATACCTAGAATAGAGCTAAAGGTAACCCGTGATGATAAAGGAACTCCTTTACTAAAAGATACCTCCGACTTCTCCAAATTAATTTTTTGCCCGGAAGTTGCTTCATATTTGTTGAGAATATCAACAATTATCGAACATTCCTGCGGAGTAGCTCTAGTAAACAAAAGACTATCATCTGCAAAGAAAAGATGATTAATCTCCAGACCATTTCTGCTTGCCCGAATTCCATGG
The DNA here is from genome assembly GCF_001683475.1 of Chenopodium quinoa. Classification (NCBI taxonomy): domain Eukaryota; kingdom Viridiplantae; phylum Streptophyta; class Magnoliopsida; order Caryophyllales; family Amaranthaceae; genus Chenopodium; species Chenopodium quinoa. The sequence goes on along the minus strand of NW_018744693.1, from coordinate 1,436,783 downwards.
ATCAACTTTTTCTCCGACGCCAACTGTAACATTCTGGAAAGTACATCAGCTACTAAAATAAATAGATAGGGAGAAATGGGATCACATTGTCTAAGCCCTCTAGATGGAGATAAAGAATCCAAAGGAGCCCCACTCAGAAAATAGTAGCTGACTGTCGAGACGAAGGCCATTATAGTATCCACCCAAGCTCCAGCAAATCCCAATTTTGTCAACAATCTCCTCAAGAACTCCCATTCCACTCGGCCATATGCCTTACTCATATCAAGTTTCATAGCAATCGAACCCCTTCGACTATTCGATCTCTTCTTCATAGTATGAAACAACTCTAATGCAATTAGAGCATTATCAGTAATTAATCGTTTAGGAACAAAAGCACTCTGATTTTCCGTCACCATACTCTGGAGAAGAGGTTTCAACCTGTTTGCTACTACCTTCGATGCAAGTTTATAGAGCACATTACATAGGAAGATCGGTCTCAACTGAGAAATGCATGTCGGATCTTTCACTTTTGGAATGAGGGCCACATTAGTGCGGTTTAATTCACAAAGAGAAACTCTACCAGAAATAATATTGTTCACAAAAATAGACACATCATCACCAACAATATGCCAATATTTCTGATAAAAAATAGCATGTAAACCATCTGGCCCCGGGGCCTTGCAAAGACCCATTTGGGATAAAGCAGCAAAATTTCAGCTTTTGGATAGGGCCGACATAAGGATGAATTCATACCTTCAGTCACCATGTGTGGCACACTCGAAAGGACTTCCTCCATCAATACATCATCAATTTCGTTGCTGGTAAACAGTGAACCATAGAAGCCGAGGATTATGTTTTCCACTTCCTTCGTACTAGAATGCCACACACCATTAGCATCTTTTAGGCCTTTATATAATTTTTACTCTTTCTTTGGCCCGCTTTGTGATGAAAATATTTTGTGTTACGATCGCCATCTTTAATTTCTGAAACTCGTGATCTGAGAAACCAATATGCTTCATTTTTATCATGGAGATCATCCAAAGCAGCCTCCAACCTGTTACATTCGTCAAGTCTTGCCTTGGAATTCGCATTTTGTTGAGCAAGCTTGAGAGCATCTTCAGCTTCTTCTATTTTTTCCCCCAGGTTGTCGAAGGAATCTTTGCTCCAAAGAGTCAAATCTTTTGCCACGGCCAGAAATTTACTCGGCATATCCAAATGTCTAGACCCATCCCAAGAGTTTCTAATGGCTTCCTCAATCCCATCTGCTAACATTCAGCAAGTTTCAAAGCGAAACTTCTTTTTTCTTTTTTTCTTCCTTTACACTCCTTAGCCTCGGTATCAAGAAGTATGGCCACATGATCCGACTTAAACTTTGTCAAATGAGTAACATGAGCCTGAGGAAACCACGCACACCATCTCACACAAGCCACGAACCTCTCCAGCCGCTCTCTAACAACCTCACCTGGCGGAGTCCCACGCTCCCAAGTCACCCATGAACCATCATAACCAAGGTCTCTAAGGCTGCAATCATCAAGGACCTCTCGAAAAGCATCCATGGCCCGCTGCTCTCTCAATGCACCACCCGTCTTCTCATGATTCCCGAGGATCTCATTAAATTCACCCCCAAAAACAGTAGGAAAAGGGGATGCCAAATATAGCTCACGAACTAGGGACCAAGTGTTGCTCTTTAAAGCCTTATCCGCCCAACCGTAGACACCAATAAACCTCCAAGACCGACCACCCATCTCTTTAATGTCTCCACAGATGTGATGGTCCAAAAAAGACACTAACGAGAAGTCTAACCCATCTCTCCAATAGACACAAAAACCACCCGACTTACCCACACTATCCACACCAATAGCCATGGGAAAATCAAATTTTATTTTTTAATTTTCTGATTTTTTCATGCTTATCATAGTTTCTGATAAAAATATAACATCAGGGCAAAGACTACGACTCCAATGACGGAGAGCACGAATTGCACAGGAGTTTCCCGCCCCCCTGCAATTCCAACACAAAATCTTCATTGTTTTTCGGGGGATTGGGCTGCTCCAATTCCCCCTACTTGAATTATCCTGTCTCCAACAAGGTTAACAATTTCTGATTTGCATTTTTTATTGTGTTGGGTTGGTGACCCAACTGGTACACTACCTATCACTTCCTCCAAACTTCACTTTTTTGCGGAGTTCAGCTCAGACCTTCCCTCTCTTTCAAGCATACTTTCCTCACCAGCAATATCTGTATCCCTCCTTCTCCCAATCTTCCTGCTTCTTGAGTTCACTGTCCATGTCAGTGATGTCATCACTAGCAATGTCAAGAATTGGTTATTGCACACCTTCCCCCTGCTGCCCCTTACTATTTTCACCAATTTCTACACCCTCCTTTTCAACAGGCTCCTCTCCACCAACACTCTTAATTCTCAAAACAGTCTTTGAAGTCAACTCATCCACTACCTTAGTGAGGGTAACTTCCCTGGCACGGGAAGAAGAAAAGGCTAGCCTTCGAGCAACTCCCGGGGGTCCTAACTTCACAGCATTAGTGTCATAATAATTCGGAATACGGGATCTTTTAGCAAAGAACAATCCTTCCTGCAGTTTTTTCTTCTTAGCAATCTCAGCATCGGTTTTACGCAGAACTTTCCTTGGTGAAGCTCGGAGCCAAGGGCCATATTGATACACAATTTCATCGTTTGGATCATTAAATTCATCCTTAAAAGGACAACCACTTTCAGTATGTTCCATCCGCCCATAGAAATAGCAAAAATCAACTATAGAGAGAGAGAGAGAGAGAGAGAGAGAGAGCCGCCCATAGAAATAGCAAAAATCAACTATAGAGAGAGAGAGAGAGAGAGGGAGGGAGGGAGGGAGGGAGGGAGGGAGGGAGGGAGGGAGAGAGAGAGAGAGAGAGAGAGAGAGAGAGAGAGAGAGAGAGAGAGAGAGAGAGGGGCTCATGTAAGAACTCTCCTCTAAATAAGAACTCAATAGGCTCAAGTAAGAACCCTCCTCCAAATAAGAACTCAATTTTATATAAGAACCAATTTCAGTCCTTTATTAGTTTTGTTATAACCATCTAAAATGATCCTTAGTAATGACATTTCCGTAATTTTTAGAAGTTCGTATTTAGAACATAGAAAAAAATATTTAGAACATAAGCAGAAAAAATTTTGAACATAAGAAAAATAATTTAGAAGATAGAAAAAATTTAGAATATAAGCAACCAAAAAAGTTAGAACATAGGAAAAATAATTTAGAACATAAGTTGAAAAAATAATTTATAGTGTAGGTAAAAATTAATAACATAAGTTGAAAAAATAATTTAGAACATGGGAAAAACATTTAGAACATAAGCTGGAAAAATAATTTAGAACATAGGAACAAATTTAGAATATAATCAAAAAACAATTTAGAACATTGAAAATAATTTGGAACATACATAGAAAAAATTTAGAATATAGCAAAAACTTTAAAACATAAGCTGAAAAAATAATTTAAAACATAGGAAAAAACTTATAACTAACATAAGCTGAAAACAATTATTTTTAACATTGGAAAAAATTTGGAACATAAGTAGAAAAATTTAAGAATATCAGAAAAACTTTAGAACATAAGCAAAAAAAAAAAGTTTAGAACATAGAAAAAAAAGTTTAGAACATAAGGTGTTCTTACATAGGAAAGAGTTTTTATATAAGGAAGGGTTCTTATCGGATCTCACACACACACACACTACTTTAAATAATAGGTGTATTACGTGTGTAAACCATAAAAATTCAAACCTAAAATAATGAGCTGAGTCTAGTTAATTCCTATTTTCAAGTATTGGTGGAGGGGTACATGTGTCTTTTCATGTACTAGACTGCTAATTGAGGGATAAATAAGTAATTTTCTAAATGCAAGTTGCAATCAGTTTTTGGATAGATCACCAAAATTACTGAATAAATGAGCACGCTTTTTCAATATAGTTATAAAAATTCCACCAGATTAACAAAAATTCATTTATCAAGCAGATAAATTGAACTTGCATTTGTAGTAAAATAATTTCATTGATGATATGTAGGATTATAAATATTTTAGATCTCTTGATTTCTCTCACCAAAGGTTTATGGTTTGTTTATTTGTTTATAGTATAACAGTATAAGGCCTTGTCATATGAGCCTTGTTAACTTCTAAAAACGACCTCTTAAGTGTCGTAAATTAGTAAACAAAATAATTACTATCAAATATTCTACGAAATCTTAAAGATAGATGTCTTATATATATATTTTTTGATATTGTCTCCTTATTTACATATATCTGATACCTAAAAATTTGTCTAATAAATGCCCCCTCGAAACCTGTTGTGGATATTTGATGTCGAAAGCAAATTTGACATGTCCCATTAAATCTACAAGTTTTGTAACTTGAAGAGCGTAAATCATCCCATCAAGCGTGTCAATTTGTAAACCATAAAATTCAAGCACACAATATACAATAAAGACGCAAAAAATATATGCGGAAATAATAATTTTATTTATAATTTGTATGTTACAACCCTCATAGATCTCTTGATTTCTATTTTCAAAGGGCTTTTAAATTAAAAGTAAAACTAAGTCTTTTATGTGTGGTAATTTTAAAATTACAACAACTTGATGTCCACATATTGGTGGTAATTTAAATTAAAATAAATTCGGTGATAATTTCAAAAGTGAATTATTTGTAGGTGGTAAAATGCAAATTTTGCTTAAAAAAAGTCACTCTCGCTTAACAGAGCTTTGCGCTCCCTAAACCAATTTCTCCACAGCTGACTCCTTAAACTCACTTTCGCTTTCTCTTTCCTCCATTGTAGCATATTTTTGAGTTCTCCATTCTATGGTAAGATGTTATTTTTCATCATCGAATATCAATTCCTCAATATTCTACTAATCGTTTTTATTAATTCAATTTAGGGTTCTTCGTGAATAGATTGTCGAATTATCAGTTACACTTAATTGATATAATTACTAAAACATGATAACCGGTATTATCGTTTCTATTCATATCTTAAACTAGAAGAATTTAATTTGGTTGCTAATTTGTTGCTAAACCCTTTAATTTTAGGACGGAACTATGAAAGCGGAGTTATTCCTTGCTTCGAATAAAATTAAATTTGAAGAAAACGAGGATTCCTCGAGTGAAGAAGATGTTAGTTTGTTGAATTACTTGGTTTGATATACATTTGAGATTTAAGTGTGCATAGTTGAGTTTTTGTGTTAATTTTTGATGGAGTTTTAGTCAATTTAGGAGGAAGCTGAACATAGCCGATTTTGACAATTTGGAGGCCCGGGGCAAAATAATTTTTATTAAAATCAATTATTTTATAATTATTAAATAGTTATATAATTTGTTAATTCGTAAATAATTTTAAATAATTCTATTTATTTTATTGCATTATTTGGACATTTTCACTATTCACACTTTTCTTTTGACCTTGTTGGTGATTTATATTATAATTAAATATTATATTCTTATAATTTTATAATTTTTCAGAAATTTTACCAAATGCCCCTGAGTTATTTTTTTATTCACCATATACCCATGCAAATTTTCAAATTCACCGTATACACTTGAGTTTCACAAAAATGTAACCAAATGTCCTTAATGACTAACGACGGTTAATTCCGTTAGTCATTAAGGTTAATTATGCCACGTGGCATGCTGCAATTGGTTCTCGATAAATTAGTTAATTAATTTAATTAATATAAAAAAAAACAAAAACAAAAAATAAACCCCACCCCCTCCCCTACCAAACTAACCCCCTGCCAGCGGCCGTCGGCGCCGGTGGTCCCTCCTTCCCTAGCCGGAACCGGCGCCGGTGGTCCCTATTTGCCGGCGAGGTCAACCCCCTTACCCCACGACACCCGAAATCCTCCCCCAAAACCCCTCCCCATCCCTCGAAAAACCCCCTCTCCTTCGCGGCCGGCGTCCAAAATCCCCTCCCTGGCGCTGGCAAACCTTTTTTGCCCCACCCCCCGCCATCCCAATTAGAGGTTGGGTTGGTGGTGGGGCGTTGGGGTGGGGTGGGTCTTGGGTGGTGGCTTTTTTTTAAAAAAAGTTTTTTTAATAATTAATTAACTAATATTACAATAACCAATTAGAAGCTGCCAAATGGCATATTAGTCATTAATAACTAACGGTGTTAACCACCGTTAGTCTTTAAGGAATTAGGTGACATTTTTCTTAAACTCAAAAGTATTTGATGAATTTAAAAGTTTTGATAGGTATTTGGTGAATAAAAAATTACTTAGGGGCATTTGGTGAAATTTCTGTTTACTTAAATAAATAACTAGTAATCATCAATGAATAATAACTAATCAATAATCCATAAGTATATATTTCAATAACTATATATATTTAATGATACTGCATACTGAAAAAATTCGTTCTTGGTTTGATAATGCACCATTTTGTTTTTTTTTTTTTTTTTGCCTTTTTTTTGTCATTTTCATATGGAAAATATTAGTGTAAAATAGAAATGCATATACCTATGATAAGTAAAATAAAAGTCTAACATAATACAATAAAATAAATAAAAAAATAAGTACAATAAGTCAAACTTTAGGTGATCTTCCAATATTAATTCAACGTTAATAAATTAAAAAATAAGTAACATTGATGTCTATATTCCATAAAATATTTTAAGTACTAGATTTTACTTGTGTTCAATCAAACAAGTCATCATTTGACTATATTATAATGAACTCTCATTTAAATAAGAATTATCTTAATTAAAAATTAAAATATAGCTTAATATTAACTTATACAAAAAATTAATTTTAATTATAATAAATAATTTTTTAAAAGACTAAGGTGTCGGGTTTGGTGTGGAGGGCTAGGTGGTCATAGGTTCGTGCCGACTAGAGTGGGTGAGAGTTGTGTGGGTTCGATGAATCAGCTATGTTGGGGCCAGGTGAGAGTTCGCCGCATAAGTGTGGTATAAGAGTAAGGGTTGGGCTTTGGTTGGGAGTTGACCACATAAGTGGGGTTCGAGAGTTAGAGTTAAGGTTTGGGTGGGTGTTCGCTGGATTGGTTGGGACACTAGGGTGTAAAGTTAAAATGTATCAAATTAAAGGAATCGATGTAGTATTAGAGCAACTCCAATAGTAAGCTAATTAGCAAATTAGCTTTTTTAGGCTACATAAGATTATAAAGCTAATTTCTTTTGTAGCTAGTTTGTGCCTTGGCTATTAGCTTGTAGTGTTTACTAGAGAGAAGAAGAATTTTTCATGCATGCGTCAAGATTGCAATTTAGCCCAAACAATTTGGAGTAAGTGCAATTATTCTGTGTTTTGTCTCACTCTCTTTGTAGTATGAGTGACTGGTGGGAGCACTGTTTTGGTAATTTTGGGTAGAAAATAGTGAGTTTAATTACCATGTGTTAGGCTATGTGGGGCACAAGGAACAAATGAATGACTGAGGGTGAAAATTCGAATGTTGAACAAATTGTTGCCTATGCTTTGAAGATTAATACGAAGGGGCGTGAGATAGGAAAGTTGAATAACAAGGGGAATTGATGGGTGGAAAGAGTGTCTTTGTGGGCGTGTCTCCTTCGGCATCTGATGTGGTTAAAATTATTGTTGATGCTGAGTTTTGGGGGAGATGGGGCTGGGTGTAGTTTGCAGGTATAGTGAGGGGGTGATGCTTTGGGGAGCTACGGTGTAGTGGAGTGAAAAATGAGAGACTAAGTTTGCAGAGGTGAAAGCGGTATTTTAGGGCATGAAGATTGCGAGACACAAGGGTATGAGTTGCATTGAGATCGAGAGTGATAATATGGTGGTGATTGAGGCAATGAAGAAGTGTTTGTATGACCCTAGTTCCTATCATCTTATTATATAGGATATTCTAGATTTTTTTTTCTTCTAATTTTACTAGTGTTTCATGGTTTGTTGTAAAGCGAGGGGGTAATATCATCTAATTATATAGGATATTAAAGCTGCCACTTCCAAAGTTATTCGCTAACAATTTCCGTTTTACACAGAACACTAACCAACTCATACAATTAACTAAGTGAATTCTACACTTGCTAGTCTGCAACTGCATTTATAATAAAATGTAGGTGACCGTCAACTGATGTTAAAACCGCAAAGTTAACACTACCTATACAATTGCATAGTTCACACTTCACACGACACTATTAATTTGCCATAATGGCCATGACAAAACAGTCATCCTAACTACATTTCTTTGAGGAAAACTCATAAAAACACATGATAAATTGTGATTGACTTATGTTACCATACTTTCCTTTCGTTTATTGTAAAGTCAATTTAATTAATGTAATTTTAGTCGTTTTCAAATTTTTTTTTTTTTAAAAAAAAAACTTACAAACAATTTATACAATTTTTTTTTTATTTTTTTTATTTTTAAATTTAAGACAAATTATACAAGCTTTGGTGTGTGATGATAATCCCATCCTTATAAAAAGTACAAGATTATTCTTATGAATAAAGTTATGCCTGTTATACCATTCAAAATGTGTATTTACATACATACCTTCATTAATATGTACAAGTTTTTTTGTTAATGAATAGTGTTTGGACAATTATACCATTTAAAATGTTTATTTACTTATTTACCCTCACTATGATTATTATCTCTTTATTTTTAACTCTTAAGATTAATGTGTGGACATTGATACCCCTAAATATATTTTATTTTATTATGTTGTCAATTATTAAATTTGTGATATAAGGTTAAATAGAAAGAGATTCCGAGTATGACTAGCTATGGCACGCGCGTTAGCTACCTAGTATTTGGGAAAAGGAAGTGTAAATTTTAAAATAGCACTCCATATTCCGTACTTTTTAAAACATGTTTACTCTAAACCCTTAAAAAATCTGCGTTATCCCATAATTGGACGATCATATAAAGACTCAACCCATTTATTTATTATTATTAGACGGATCTATCCGTTTAATAACTGACGGGTCATAAGGGATCCATAGAATTGGTCTCTCTGAGATTAGTGAGATATCCAGCGCACTCAACGTTCTCCATTGAAGCGCAGTTGGCGTGAATCTAATTCTTGTATCCCCCATTGAAGCAACTTCTGAGGTAAGTTGTTTGTATTTGTTATCATCATATCAAATATCTCTGAAATTATGAGATCGATAATTGAATCAAAAATCCCTATAATTATGAATCAAATTTGGTTGCTAATGTATTGCACAAAACTTTAATGTTAGGATTTAACTATGAAATCAGAGCTGCCCTGCCTGAGGGACGGGCCTGAAGCTGAAATAGAGAATGAACTTGCTGATGTGCCTTTTGGAGAGTTGCAGAGGGCCCTTTCCGATGGTACCCTTTGTTTGCACAGAAAACGCGAAACCGAGAACAAGGCTAAGCGAGCTAACAAAAACATGTATGGGTTTCTTGCTTATTGTTATACTTTGTGCAATTGATATGGAGTATGTATTTTAGTGCTATTGTTTGCAGATTGGAATTGAGTATTTGTATTGGGTTTTTTGAATGTAGGCCAATGGAAGTGAGTAGCAAAAAGCCGGTTAGTAGATTCAGAGAAGTGATTCAAGTGCCTAAGAAGGTCAGCTTCATAACACCACACCTGTGTTTAACATATTAGTCTATTATGATTAGTTGTTCATTATTTTGATGATCCTTTTTAGGGTGTTCGGGATATTATCATAGCATTGTTCCTTATATGAAAGTCTCACCATATGTCTACAATTGGGATTTCTACAATTAAATTTTTACTGTGGGATTAACCATGAAGTTGCCAATTTATGATCTTGTTTATCTAAAATTAGTGCCTGGCCATCTGTGTCTAGTTTTCCTTTGGCAATTAGATGTGTTTGAACTCTGAAACAGAGGAAATCATCTGAAGCGAGCTCTTTGTTATTCTAATATATGAAGATTCATCTTTATTCAGTGCTTGCTTAGGCTTTAAATTATACTTCAGTATGCACTTCACCTTTCTATAAGTATTACTGATATCTTCTGTGCATAAGACAGTTACTGTGTACCAGAACAATTAGTGAGACTTACCATTTTTCATGTTTTCTGAGGGTGTTCGACATTTTGACAAATTAGATTTCCTGTTTCTTGGGATGAGAGGTAAAACTCAGATGTGTTGAATGAAACATGACCAATATCTAAGCTTCTGCGAGAACTTTTTATGATGTGAATTGCAAGAGTGATAAGTTAGGGGATTCTGGTTTATCATTCTTTATATCTATGTTACTCTAACTTGGCTAAAAGTGTCAAGACACAGGTATGTATCCAAGTGTGTTAGACTCGGCCATTTTCTGAATTTTTTTTCCTAATGGAAGTTTCCAAAGTCACACCAATGTTGAGTGTCTAGTAGATATGGCTACTTTAGGGCAAATGAAGCATAGGCTGATGTTATTCCTTTGGAATTATATTATCCCTTTGAATGTTTATGTAAGTAAGCTTTATGTCATATTATCACTATGCTAATTCACTCCTATAATGTGATCAACAGGTAGTACGTGATCCACGATTTGAATCTCTTTGTGGCAATCTTGATGAAGAGGGGTAAGGCTCCTGATTGAAAATTATCTGCCATTCATTGTTTTTCTTTCTTGTTTTAGATATTTTTTAATTATTTCATTCATTTTTTTATTTTTGTAATAAATTATCAGTGAATATGTTCATGTTATAGTCTAGTCTGTGCCAGAATTTCACGAATGCTGATCTTTGAGAATAATTAATTCCGACATTGATATTAATTTTTTTCATTCAATTCTTGTTTTTTATAATTGCGGATAGCGGAATGCATCTTAGAGATAGGTGATGTAATTTGTGTATCGGGCTATCGGCCTCACAAAATTATATGATATGAAGTAAAATTAAAAAAAATATGATGATCTAACTATGATCTGGCACGCATTTGATGAAAGTTGCATTGTTACATCATTCAAATACTAACATTAACTTTGTGTACAATGCAGGTTCAAGAAGAGATATAATTTCATCTATGAAGAGAACCTTCCCGCTGAAAAGCAAGTACGTTTATTTGGCTATCTGGTGCTGTGTCTTATTTGAGTTGTTTCAAACAAGCTTTTGTCTTTTGAGCCATCATCATAATATTTTCATCTTCTCACAGGAATTAAAGAAACTGCTGGAGTCATCTAAAGACCCTGAAAAAATTACAGAATTAAAAAGTCGCATTGCCTTGATTGTAAGTATATTTGCCTCAAAAGTTTTTGTTTTATGAGCAGCTTTTGTGATGTCAGTTTCATTATTCTTTTTGCTTGGAGCTAATACCTTTAATCCTTATGGAGTTACGATTGTCATTTCATTTAATTTTTGATTTGTGGGTTTTCATAGGACAAACATATGAAGTCTGACTCTACAAAACTCAGGAGAAACCAAATTCTTTCTGAACACAAAAAGAAGGCAAGGGAAGCAGCAAAGCAAGGAAAGCGTCCCTATTTTGCAAAGAAATGTAATCCTTTCCATCTCCTTTTCCATTTTCTCTTCTCAAATAGGGTCTTTTTTAAAAATAATCTTTATTCTTTGTTCAATCTTGAAGATTTCTCTCCAATCAAACCCAGTGCTGCTTTCCTTGATATTTTTTGCTTTCTTTAATTCTTTTGGGATTTTAAACGAATTGAAAGTATGGGATCTTGTACAATTTAGGCTTCCTCTTTAAAAAGGATGTGACTTTGAACTGGGTGAATGGAGGTTTAAGCGAGGTATATGTAGGGAAGTGATGAGAATTGGAAAGAGGGAGAGAAGGGAAAGAAGAGGAGAGAATTAAGTAACGACAGCGAAGCTTTTTAAGAGAATTCGGATTTTTCAGGAGAGGAGAGATCGAGGATGATGAAAATGATAGTGGTTAGTATGGTCATGTGATACAAGGGTATTTTTTTGAAAAGAGGGGAAAATAATAAAATAATGAATCCCCCATCTCCAATGTATTCTGAGGTCTCCGGAGTCAATTATGATTAATGACACACACCTTGGCTTTAGTTGATATTGTGGCTAGGACTAATGTGGTGCTCTTCAGAGTGTTTATTACACCCTTAAACTCGTCCATAATTGGTACTATCTTGGCAAATTTTGCCCATAATTTATTTAACCAGTGATCCTTTAGCTCAGGTTTGTGAGCTATGTATTACTCATCCTTTTAACCTGTTTTTGCCATGAGCTAATTTGGAGCACTATGCTTGCACATGCTCATTTGATTTTCTTGTTGCAGCTGATATCCGAGATCGGATTAACATGGAGAAGTTCAAAGATCTGAAGGTATGTGCTTACCTCTTGCTTATTTATTATTGATGGATGATTAAGAAATTACGTGTATTTATTACTAGTTGATCAATTGTCTATAATCAGGAAAAAGGTAAGCTGGATTCTTTTATGGAAAAGAAGAGGAGGAGAAACGCTGCAAAGGACCATAAGTTCATGCCTTACAGGAAGTCTAACAATAATGAGTAACAACACAGCTCTCTTCCGATTCTTGACAAGCAGCCTCTCCTTCATTTTCCATCTCATGGTGCATACAACCTAGTTCTATTTAATCCGTGCACTTTGACTATGTCCGACTTGTTAGAAGTACCTGACACAGACAAGGAAATCATTCCCATAATGCTCTGTTATATTTTAAGGATGAGGTGACTGGGATACATGCTGAGCAAGGGTATGAAAAGGTAACTGGAGAGTTAATGACTTATCTGTAGTGTTCCTCAGCTCTATATTTTTGGACTTCACTGTCAGTCTAGCATCTTTTTCATGTACTAATATGACAAATGCATTTTAGCTTTTCTGTCATTTCATCATTTGTACCTCTGGAAATGTATCGCACTTGTTTCAAGTTGATGAAAATGCTGTGCAACTATGAATTTTATTTAAAAGTATGGTTCTATTTTCTAAGTCTTGTAACTATAGAGTAGAAGTTTTGAAGTCCATTCTAAAGATAGGTTCATCTCCTGCAGTCACTTGGGTAATTTTGGTTGATGGGTCATTCATTGATTCTACAGAATCCCAACCAAACCATTAAAACGGAGCCCAAAGCTACCCAAGGTAGACTGATAGGCTTATCGCGTACCTAACAAAAATAACCTAACTATTCCTTCTAACTGTGTAGTAGGGCAAGTAAGGATCGAATCCCAAGAGACTATGGTTCATTCAATTAATCAGACTCAATTAATCACTAAGCACGTCACCAATCAATAATGGATGATAATAATCAACTAATATATTAAATAACACAATTAACTAGAGGAAATATTAATCAATAAACTAAAGCATCCAAGATCAAGCATTACCACGATTATGATTGATAAACTAATAAATCTACCCCCAATATATAAATCAATTGACAAGAAGAAAAGCAATCCCTAATAATAATACCAAAGGTCTCTTCCAAGTTATCAATGGCTTCCCAAATTAACTATCAAGCCTACTTCCGTGGAATCAAGCAAATAAGGGACATTAAACACCATGCCTAGATTCCTAATTATTCAATCATCTACTTCCGTGATGATCTTCAAACCCTTAATTGGAATAACCTAATCCCGTTAATACCCAACTTCCGTTGCAATAAGAACAAAGGGATGATAACAATACTAATTATTCCTAATCTAGTATTGGCATAAACACAATCAATTAAGCATGTCAATTGGGATTATTATTGGGGAATTTAAAGTTTTAATTCATGCATCAATCATAATTGGGCTACCCTAGATCTTGGAATAGAAAATCTACTCACACATATTGAAAGAAACAATAACAATCATGAATATGGAAAACATAATTGAAAAGCAATTATAATTGAAAGAGAATGAAGTAGAAGTGAATACCAAGGATTCTTCAATTGAAAGGAATTAAATTGTTGAAAAACAATGCTCAAATCTAATGGAAAGAATTAAAATTGCTTCAAAGTAATAAACTAGAACTCTAGAGAGAGAAAGAGGAATAATGGAAAACTTAAAACTTCTTTCTAATGAAGATTACAAGGGGTATTTATACCCTTAATGACCTAAAAATAAGAAAATAATAATACGGAGTGTCGTATAACTGTGCCCGGTCCAACCGGGCAAGCACCTCCCGATCGGGCGGTGAGAGTACGGAGTTGCTTTCCTTCGTAGCACTTCTTCCACCACGTGCCCGGTCCAACCGGGCGGACCTTGCCCGATCGGGCGCGTGGGGCGGTCTTCATAAATTGCTTTCTACCTTCGAAAATACCAAAAATCATCTAACTCCTATGTGCCCGGTCCAACCGGGCGGACCATGCCCGATCGGGCACGTAGAGGCTGCAGCAAATAGTTTGTATTTAACTCATCTTAAATCAGTCATAACTTCATATCCGGAGCTCTGTTTGAGGCGTGTAATATATCGTTGGAAAGGTCTTCAAGTCTACTTTCCAATGCAATTTGAATCACTCCATTATCATTTGTATATCAAAAGTTATGAGCATAATAGTGAACAGGTGTCATATTTGTCAAGTATTTCATCAACGTTTTGCTTCATTTTCACTCAAGTTCGTCTCGAACACATGATTTGATATTCTTAAGCAATATGTTTTCATACTCCATGATTATTATACTCAATATTAGCCAACCATACTCCATTTGCATATAAATCACCTGAAATTCATCAAAACACACAAACGAAGAGTAGTAGAGCACAACTTAAGCAAATAATGCAAATATGCACCAAAGATCTCTAATTTTGTAATAAAATGAGCTTAGATACCCACCTAAAACATGTGCAAAATAGGACTTATCAAATTCCCCCAAGCTAAACTCTTGCTTGTCCTCAAGCAAGACAATTAACAATAATCAACAACAATCAACAACCAAACAACATGCTTCACCCCATAATGCAAAATCAAACAAGGATTCAAAATCGAAATCAAACGAGCATGCATCCTAATCAACCAATCAAATTACTCAAACCGTCGATCCACCTAATTAATCGTCAAATGAGACCAACCATTTATAATTCAAGAATCGAAGACTAGAGTATCTCACATCGGTGGTCACTCAACACACTTTTTATGTGGCGAGCTAAAAATGAGCTCGATCTCTCACCATCCCCACCAACAATGCAATCCCCCCATCTCACAACACTCGCGTGTTTAGAGGGTTATAATAACGCTCAACCTAGTCAATGTCGACTTGAAATGCAACATATACTCCAGCATTTTGACAAAAGACTCAATTCACATGAACGCAATGCTATGCACGAAGATCGGAAGGACTTTGTGAAGCTTGTAACGTAGGTCGGGAATAAGAATGGGTAGGACAATAATTTGGGGAATGAGAGCTATAATAGTCTAACCGGGGGAACTATCAAATGCGATGAGTCACACCTCGATTCATCAACTTCGATCAATGAAACACAAACCCAATTACAATGAAAACACAACCATCATCTCATCCACCTACATTCTCAACTCTTCAACCTTCTTTTACTTGTTTGCTTCATTTCTTTATTTTTTTTTTTATCTTTTTATTTTTTTTTTTTCAATCCAACAATTTTTCATTTGAAACTTTTTCCAAATATTTTTCTTTCTTTTCTTTATTTCTCTCTTTCTTTTTCAAGAAATGTTACTTTTTTTTTTCAAGTAATTCAATCAAACCTCCTTTTCTCACTTTTTCTCTTCTTCTTCCTTTTCTTTTCAATATTTTCGCATCAATTGCAACTTGAAACAGAATCACGCAAAAATACCGCATAAAATAGCTCCCCCAAGCTAGACTTGGGAAAAGTAATCAAATTGGGGCCAAGGGGTAATTTTTGTGGAGTTAATGAAAAATATAGTCAAGCTACAACATGGGTAAGCAAGAAGGGAACTGATGTTCTAATTTTGTCTGGAGGCTACCTAATGAACATGGCCTTCGTCATTTCAATGTGCACGTGCAATGCATTACGACACACTACTAAGAGTCTAAAGTCAAAACTAAGATCAATGCTACACCAGGAACTAAACACACACAAGAATGAATATATAAGGCTCAAGCCTCACGGTTAACACAGTCAAGCTCCTGAATCATACATAGTTAAATAACCTTGACTCCTACTAGGGATCAACAAATTCAAGGTCAAATCATGATCTTTTAGTCCACTATGCAAGTCTTTCAATCGAAAATAAATCAAAACCTTTTGGCATAAAGGATAGGGGCACAGGGAAGTAGTTCAATGGCCGTTGGCCGTTCATTATCATGATTCTTTTATTTTTCATTTCTTTTTCCAGAAGAAAGCATTAAACCTTACTGCTAGTGAAAACACACTAAAGTAGAAAGAGAGAGTGAAAGATGTACCTTGTGTACACAAGAACTTCCCCCCAAGCTAAATCAGACAATGTCCTCATTGTCTTAAAGGGAAACTTGTAGTCAAACCTCATCTTCATCATCACCCAAAATAATGTCACCAAAGCCTCGAGGATTGCAATGCATCTCTTTGGAACAAAATTGAGCAAAAACGAAACAAAGTGTTAGTGGGAAAAAGAATAAAATTGAGTCATGTGCACTGTTTTGATCATAACTTTTGATGTATAAAATATAATGCAGTGATTCTAATTGCATTGGAAAGTATACTTAAAGATCTTTCCAACGATAGGTCACATAAAAAAAATCCGATAATTAACCAGAAAGTTATGGCCTGTCGAAATTGAGCAGTTTTGCTGATCCATACGCGCGCCCGATCGGGCGAGCTCTTCCTGATCGAACTCGAACGCAGTCCAGCGAATTCTTCTCCTTTTAAATCAGCCTTTTAGATCAAAATCTGCACCAAGAGAACTCCCACAAGCATAAGATGTACTCTCCTTACCTCTCTAAGAATCAAAGAAAAATGAAAACACACAAAAATTAGAAAAGACTAAAATAAAAATAATGAAATACGGGTTGCCTCCCGCAAAGCGCTAGTTTATCAAGGTCTTAAGCTTGACCATTCTCCTTCCATCAGAAGAATTTAACGCCTTGAGTAACTTATCATACGCTCCTGCAAACATTTCATTAAGCACTATATAGGGCTCAATTGCAAGCACAGTAATCCTTACATAGAAAAGATTAGGAGCACACAAAGATAACTCAAGGTAAAAAGAAAAATCAAAAGAAAAAGATGAAGATACACCACAACCTTCTGCTTCCTCCGCTAAAAATTTAGAATTAATAGAACGAACATGGAGGTAGTCTTGTTCTTTATCATCACCCAATAACGTCTCTATTATTTTACGCTCACGAATAAGTTCATTAGCAAAAGAAAAAAAAATTTCAACCATTGGTTCTACAACCAATGACTTTTCAACCAATGGTTCTACAACTAATGATTCTTCTTCTATTGGAACCAATGATACCTCAACCACTGATTCTATAACCAATGACTCTTTAACCATCGGTTTTTCAACAAATGATTCTTCCTCCGACGTATTATACAAATTATGATAATATTCATCATGAATCCTCCAATAAATTTCATTTAGAACAAACCGTTTTTTAGAATAATCATATATGAATGGAAAGATTCTAAAATCATCCGGAGCTCGAACAAAATACTCACTATAAGGGCAATCAGGGTTTTCATGATAAAGATAATAACAAGAACAATGGCCAGATGCAAGACGTGACAATAAATCATCCATCTCCAAGGCATGTATATCATCAACTCATAAGAGAAAAAGAAGTTAATAATATCCAAAGCAACAAACCAAAATCTTAGCAAAAACGAATCACAAATAATTAGATGAAAACCGTTAGTCCCCGGCAACGGCGCCAAAGTTTGATAGGCTTATCGCGTACCTAACAAAAATAACCTAACTATTCCTTCTAACTGTGTAGTAGGGCAAGTAAGGATCGAATCCCAAGAGACTATGGTTCATTCAATTAATCAGACTCAATTAATCACTAAGCACGTCACCAATCAATAATGGATGATAATAATCAACTAATATATTAAATAACACAATTAACTAGAGGAAATATTAATCAATAAACTAAAGCATCCAAGATCAAGCATTACCACGATTATGATTGATAAACTAATAAATCTACCCCCAATATATAAATCAATTGACAAGAAGAAAAGCAATCCCTAATAATAATACCAAAGGTCTCTTCCAAGTTATCAATGGCTTCCCAAATTAACTATCAAGCCTACTTCCGTGGAATCAAGCGAATAAGGGACATTAAACACCATGCCTAGATTCCTAATTATTCAATCATCTACTTCCGTGATAGTCTTCAAACCCTTAATTGGAATAACCTAATCCCGTTAATACCCAACTTCCGTTGCAATAAGAACAAAGGGATGATAACAATACTAATTATTCCTAATCTAGTATTGGCATAAACACAATCAATTAAGCATGTCAATTGGGATTATTATTGGGGAATTTAAAGTTTTAATTCATGCATCAATCATAATTGGGCTACCCTAGATCTTGGAATAGAAAATCTACTCACACATATTGAAAGAAACAATAACAATCATGAATATGGAAAACATAATTGAAAAGCAATTATAATTGAAAGAGAATGAAGTAGAAGTGAATACCAAGGATTCTTCAATTCAAAGGAATTAAATTGTTGAAAAACAATGCTCAAATCTAATGGAAAGAATTAAAATTGCTTCAAAGTAATAAACTAGAACTCTAGAGAGAGAAAGAGGAATAATGGAAAACTTAAAAAACTTCCTTCTAATGAAGATTACAAGGGGTATTTATACCCTTAATGACCTAAAAATAAGAAAATAATAATACGGAGTGTCGCATAACTGTGCCCGGTCCAACCGGGCAAGCACCTCCCGATCGGGCGGTGAGAGTACGGAGTTGCTTTCCTTCGTAGCACTTCTTCCACCACGTGCCCGGTCCAACCGGGCGGACCTTGCCCGATCGGGCGCGTGGGGCGGTCTTCATAAATTGCTTTCTACCTTCGAAAATACCAAAAATCATCTAACTCCTATGTGCCCGGTCCAACCGGGCGGACCATGCCCGATCGGGCACGTAGAGGCTGCAGCAAATAGTTTGTATTTAACTCATCTTAAATCAGTCATAACTTCATATCCGGAGCTCTGTTTGAGGCGTGTAATATATCGTTGAAAAGGTCTTCAAGACTTAAAACCTTGCTTATCATACATGCTCATACTTGGCGTGTAATCCTCAAAAGCCAAAGTAGGATTTATTTCAGTATGCCGGTGGGGAGAAACGACCTACATTGGGAGATCAGCATGTTTACCGGCACCAAACTGATGATGACTTGATTTTTGTATGCTTGTTCTATCCTATGGATACCTTAACCTGAAGCCTTAAACCCTCAAAAGTCAATACCCCCTTTCAAGTGTTATTCAAGGCAATTCAATTTCGATTAAAGCCCTAGGCGATTAATTTTTTAGCAATCGCTAGACATATCACAGCTCAATTAATAACAGGTTCAAATCTATACATAGTACAGTTTAGAGGTGATTAAAGGGCAGAGTGTGCCAAGGGTAAAAAAATTCAATTTGCTTGGTTAGGTTGGACCAGGTTGGGGCTGAAAATACTTGCCTAAGGACCTACAAAATGCGCAAATTCTTAGATGCACACTCATGCACCTAGAAATAGGTGTAACAACAACACAATATGAACATTAGTTTTTGAGAAAGTGAACATTAGCTTTCTTCTCCTCTATTTTTCTCCTTCGTTTTTTATTTTCTCTTTCCTCTGTTTTTTTTTTATTTTCCCCTTTTTTACACTATTTTTTATTGAATTTGTTTCTTACAACATGAAAGTAGTTATTAAGTATGAATTTTTGTGTGAATTTCGATTTTGTGCTTTAATTTCGATTGATTAAGGTTTATATGAATCTTTGAATTCAAAATTTTATACTCTTTTTTGCTCCTTCTTTAATTCCTTTTTCCTCTATTTTTTTCTTCTATTTTCTTGTTTTTTCAATTTAACAATTGAATCTATTCCTTACAATATGGAATTGGTTGTTTATCTGATTTTTTGAATTCAAATGAATTGAATGTTTTTAGCTTCAATCAATTTCATCTGATTTTCTGCATTTTTTTTTTATCAATGAACATAATCATGCAAAATATGAACATATGCATAGGTTCCCTTAAATGTGAACATTAGTTTTTTAGAAAGTGAACATAGGCATAAAACATATGAACATATGCATTTCATAAAGTAAACATAACAATTCAAAATATGAACGTAAGCATTGGTTTCCATAAAAGTGATATAACCATTTAAAAGGTGAACATATGCGTAAAAAATATGAACTGTGCATAAACAGACTTAATGAGGATACTTATGAACAACATAAATTTACTATGAATATTTACATTATGAACATATAAAATATTATTATGAATATAAGGCATTTAATTATGAATATAAAAAATTGAAGAAATAAAAAATAATATGATTATGAAACATATGTATCATAAGTATTAAAAAATATGAACATATGCATTCAAAATAAAAACATATGCATTGGTTCATTTTTGAATACGTATGAACATAATTAAGCATTACAGAAGGTGAACATATACATAAAAAAAATATGAACATATAAATTTAGAAAGTGAATATAAGCATTTCATAAAGTTTACAAAAGGATTCAAAATATGAACATAAGAATTCAAAATATGAACATATGAATTTTGAAATGTGAGCATAAGGTATCCGTTTGATTTTACTAAATTTTTTGACAATTCCAATAAAAAATTTCGAACAATAGAGAGTATCGAATAATATTAAAAAAAAACTAAGTGATAATCATATAAATTCAAACAAAATTAAGTGAAATTTACATAAAATTGCCTTTTTTTTTTTTAGGGATGATCCTTTTGATTTTGCATCTCTTATCTAATGTCCATTGATGTTTTTGCAGTTTTTTAGTGAGAGAAAATGAAATAGAGGACAGAAAAAGTGAAAAAGAGAGAGAAAATCATATAAGAAAAAAGAGTTTTGAGTTTGGAGGTGACGTTATATTTATTGGGTGAGGGTGGGTGTATTGGGTGTGGGTGGGTGTATTGCAGTTTCTGTGTTTTTTAGTTTTAGGGCTTTTTTTTAATTGAGTTGTGTGTAATTGGGCTTCTAGGTTGCTTGTTACACTTATCGGTGCACAAGGGTGCACCTTAGACTAATTGTACAAAATGGATCGGGACAGATGATTTTTTCGGGCTGGGTCAAAAAAATAACTAAAAATTACCGATGCATGTCCAAAACCTTTAGGAAAATTGTTTCAAGTCGAGTTGACTTCGGGTTGAAAATATCTGCCCAAAGTCTGGCCTATATTGGGTCTGGTCGGGCCAACCTAACATGATCAACTCTAGCACAAATTGTGGCAGTACATTTAATAAATTAATTATATCTTAAAAATTAAATCTTCTCCCTTTTAACTGTTTTGCGTTTAGTTAAATTGTTTATTAATTGAGAGTGAGGGATAGCTCAAGTGGTTAGAGCTTTTCTTCCAATTTTAAAAGGGATTGATTCTCACCCCCGCCTTTGTGGCTCTCTAAACACCAAAAAAAATTGTTAATTAATTGCGATAAAATTACAATGTATACATATTCAATTCAATTACAGTTGCGATAAAATTACAATGTATACATATTCAATTCAATTACAGCTCTTTGTACGATTACAGGTTACTAGTTAGTGGTAGAGCTATGCACATATTTTGATATTAATAATTACGGTTATTTCACCAAATGCCACTGAGCACTTTAAAAATTCACCAAATGCCATCGGACTTTTCAGAATTCACCAAATGTCACTCAGTTTTTAAAAAATTCGCCAAGTGCCATTAATGACCAACTGTCGTTAGCTCTGTTTGTCATTAGGGGTTAATCATGACACATGTGCATGATATAATTGGTCCATTTATCTTAATTAATAAAAATTTAAAAAAACAAAAAATTTAAAAAAAACAAAAAAACAAAAAAAAAATTTAAAAAAAAAAAACCAATTTTTTTTTTTTTTTTAAAAAAAAACCCCAAAATTTTCCCAGCCACCCCCACCATCGCCAAACCCTAGCCCCTCCCCCTATCTCGCCGGAAAACGGCCAGCCACACCCTTAACCACCAAAATACGACCGCACGACCCTTTAACACCCCACTTGACCCACCACCGACCCCCAAAACCACCCACACAAGCTGCCTTGACCCCAAAAACCAATAGCAAGCACGAGCTTTGATGAAAAACATGACCACCGCGCAAAACCACTCCTATCCTCCACCCTTGAAACGACGAAATCAGCCATAGAAATCGACCATTCTGGATTTCCATGGTCGATTTCGGCCGTTTGAGGGTGAAGGGTTTCCATAGTCGGGTTCTATTTTGGGTTTCCATGGTCGATTTCGGTGGCTATGGTGACGCGTCGTACGTGTTGGTGCGTGAGGTGGTTGCGAGGGCTGGGGTTTTGGTGGGGTCAAAGGGTTCAAGAGGGAGGTTAGGGGATTCCGGCGGATTTCGACAGGAGGTTAGGGGGTTCCGGCGGTTGGCTCTGGGCTGTTGATTGGCTTTGGCTGGTGGTTATGGTAGTGGGGTTGGGTTGGGTTAAGATTTAGAGTTTTTTGTTTTGTTGTTTTTTTTTTAATTTTTTAATTTTATTTTTATTTATTTTTTTAAACCAATAGCTAACTGACACGTGTCCACATGTGTCATGATTAAGCCCTAGTGATTAACGGAGTTAACTCTGTTAGACAATAATGGCACTTTGTGAATTTTTTAAAAAACTCGGTGGCATTTCGTGAATTTTGAAAACCTTAATTGGTGGCATTTGGTGAATTATTAAATTGCTCAGTAGCATTTGGTGAAATAGCCGTAATAATTAGCTATGTAAGGAAGTCAATATACTACCTCTGTTAAATGTTATGTGCAACTTTGAAATATTTTATATCTCATAAATAATACCCCAAATTGCACATAACATTTATCGGAGGTAGTATATTGGTTAGCAATTGCTTCAAAATACTTTTACAACATACTGCGTAGTTTTTTTGTTTTTTTTTTTTTTTAAGTTTGTGGAGTATATTAGAATTTTTTTTTTGTTTTTTTTTTTTTTGAAATATGGAGTATATTAGAATGTCGTCACAATTGTTTTAAGGGAATATAAACTAAATTTGTTTTTTTTCATAATATAATGAAAATTTCCCAAAAAATAAAATAAGGTTTAGGAGGGAAATAAGTAGGGTTGTGCACAGTGCGGTTTGGATCTCAAACCGCACCAAACCGCAATATTGCGGTTTGTGATTTTTTCAAACTGCACCAAACCGCAATTCTATACAAATCGCACCAAACCGCACCGCAAAATACGGTTTGGTGCGGTGCGGTTTGCGGTTTTTTCATAATTTTTTTACCTCACAAATAATGATTATTTGCTAATCTTTTGTTATGAAATTTTTACTTGGAAATTGTATAACTATGCAAATAATTCAATAAAGAAGTAGTGCTTTACTTCAATGTTAATAGTGACCCAGTAACATGCCAAGGCAAACATGGAGCAAAATCATTAAGTAAACCACAACCACTCCATTACAACTCCAAAGCACAAGAGACGGAGAGTAATAAGAAAGGAAAACTTTGGTTTTCTTAATAATGACCCACACAATTCAGTACATATAAATACAATATAAGAGTCTTCTTTCCATATAAGAGTCTTTACATTAAATTGCGGTTTGCGGTGCAGTTTGGTTTGAAATTTTTTTGAAACCGCACCAAACCGTAAAACCGCGGTTTGGTCAAATTTGAAAACCGCACCGTAATTTCTAAACCGCACCAAACCGCAAAATTGCGGTTTGGTTTGCGGTTTGGTGCGGTCTAGACCGTACTCTGCACAACCCTAGAAATAAGGGTCCATTTAGTTCCTTGTTCTCGATTTGTTTCTCGTTAGTTTAAGGGTTCAGAGAGAGAGAATGTGTTATGATGAGAACCAAATCGAGAACAAGGAACTTATTTGGACCTTTAAACTAATTTTTCATCCTAAACTTTTTTTTTATATATATAATATTTTTTTATATTATAACTATATTATATTTTATACAATTTTTTTCAACATATGTCCCAGCTATTTGTTTATTCACAATATACCCATAAAATTTTTCAAATTTGCCATACACTCCCGAATTAACAAAAAAATGTTACCAAATGCTCAAATGACTAACGGACATCAACTCTATAAGTCATTGCTTAATTGTGCCACGTGACATCATGTTTGTTCCTTTTAAAATATATTAAATTAATTATTAATTTTTTTTTACAAAAATTAAAAATAAAATTACAAATCACCCATAATGTACCCAACCACCATCCCAACTCACCACCTCCGCCCAAGCCCAACCCCCTCGATCAGCGATCAGAGCCCTCTCCCTGGCGCCACAGTGCTTCTCTCTCCCCCTATCCCCTTCCGTCAAACCTCATTCCCCTAAGCCACCACCTCGATTTTTTCTCTACTTTGGCTAGAACCCAACCCCCCTTTCTCTGGCGCCGACACGGCGACACCGACCTAGATAACCCATCCCAACCCACCTCCCCTGCAGTTTGTGTGGCATGTCGTCTCCCCTAATCGTCGCCCCCTCCCCATTCTCCTCAAACCACCTCGAAACCCTAAAACCAAAATCTAAAGGTTTTGATTATGGGGGTTTTTTGGTTTCGGGGTGGTGGCTTGGGGGCAAATTGGCTTTGCCGGCAGGGGTTTGGGCGCCGACATGAGGAAGGTGTTTTCCAAATTAAGGAGGGGCTTATAGTAGGGGAAGGTTGTTATGGGAAGATGAGAGGCCATGGTGACGTGAGGTACGGGGAGGGAACAGTGGCGATTCCAGTATAGGTTCAGCTGTACCCATACTGGATTTGGAGAAAAACTGATTAGTTTTAAAAATTAATAAAACTAGTGAATTAGTTAAATAAAATAAAACGCAAGAATACTTGTTATCCGTTGCAGCAGTGCAGCGGTAGGAGCATTGTTTACTTAACTCGCAGGTCGCGAGTTAGAATCCTGCCAAGCTTCTTTTTTTGGTTATTTTTTTCTGGGAGGGAATGGCGCCGCTGGTGCTTAAGGGGGCGTTGGTCGCCAGTAGGTGGTAGGGGCAGGGGCTGGATGACGTGGTGGTGGGTGGAGGGTCGCGGCTGGGTTTGAGTTTCTTTTTTCTTAATTTGTTCCTTTTTTTTAATATTAAAATATTACTATTTTCATTTCTATATGATAGTCTCATATGGAATCAATCACATAAAATAAGAAAAAAAGAATGATTGGAATCTGATCTAACATTACAGTGCAAAAACAGTTCATAATTAGTTTTGTCTTATTCAAAATTTTTTGATTTTTTTTATGGAAATCATTAGCTATAATTGCATAGTTCAAAGAATGGATTTCCTTAATTAGAGTCATGTCATCAATCAACAATCAATTAATTTACCAATCAAAATTTAATATGTATAAAGTAGGAAATAAAAACTCAGTTAAAAATGGAATATAATCAATATGAGACTAACATTCTGAAATGGAAAGAGTGATAAAAATGAACCCATTAGAATATGTCACGTGGCACAATAAACCCTTAATGACTAACGGAATTGACGTCCGTTAGTCATTTGGGCATGTGGCAATATTTTTGTTCAACTCAACTGTATGTGGTGAATTTGAAATTTTTCATTGATACGGTAAATAAACAAATTACCCAGAGGTATATGATGAAAAAATTGTATATTACTCCCTCCGTCCCCGATTGATAGTCACTTTTGCCATTTTTTGGTGACTCAAAATGTAAGTCACATTTGCTTTTTTCAAGTACCATTAATATTATTTTTTTACCAAAATTCTCTAACATTTGCAAAAATATTTGTGCAAATTTTAACTTTCCCATGTAAATTTTACTTTCCCATGTACTTTAATTACTTTCTTTCTCAACTTTTTTGCATACCCAATGTAAATTTACATTTTCAATGTACTTTCTTTAATTCTCCTTAATTCCCGTGATTTTTCTCCCAAAGTGACTATCAATCGGGGACGGAGGGAGTATAACTATGAATATAGTAAGGTGATGTCATATACGTATAGTAATGTGATGTGTTGCGATTTGACTATAATGATGTCATATGAATATAATGTTATGAGACTTGACTAAAATGATGTCATATAAGTATAATGATGTGGTGTAACTTGCTTGACTATTATAATGTCATAAATATAATAATGTCATATAAGTATAATGAAGTGATGGATGTGAATTAACTATAGATCCGTTCACTTCAGCTTAATTTCATTTCAGTTCAATTCAGTTCTGCTCTAATCAGTTCAATACAGTTCAACTCAGCTTCTAATTTCCTTCTCTCATAGAATATTCATTTCAGCTCAGTTCAGTTCAGTAAATGTGAACAGACCCTATAATGATGTCATATAAATATAATTCGATGTGACTCGACTAAAATGATATCATATATCTATATACGTATAATGTAGAGTTGTTCATGGACAATCCGACCCGCTAAAATTTGGGCTTAGACACTTTTATTAAAAACAAATAAATTAATGGACAGGCTAAGCCCGACCCGTTTGTTGAAATGGGCGAGCATGGACAATGGTAACTATATTTCGAGCTGGCCCTTCTAGCCCGTTTTGTAAATCAATAAATGTATTTTCTTAAAAATATATATATAATTAAGTACAAAGTATATACAATACTACAAAGTACGAGTAGTAGGTACTAGAGATCTAGAAGAGTCTTTATATATTTGATTGTCAATTATCTCTTTCCACAACATAAACAAGAGTACCCCTAAATCTAACATCTTCATCTTCTCATTACTTCATAGTCCATAATCTCCATATCATACATACTATTTATATTTTAAGATTTTAAACCATCAATAATTATAGGTAAGAAATAAATCCACCGAAAATAACAAAGGTCAATAGGTCGTTAGCCTGTGGGAAAGCCCGACCCGTTTAAGATGGCAAGCCCACTGAAAAAGGCTTGGACTTGCATATTAAACCCGTTGGGAAAAATTATAGGAATTGGCCCTCTCCGTATCTGGCCCAAGCCCGCAAATGAGCAAGCTCTAGTATAATGACGAGATTTTTTTTTTTTACACATAATGACGAGATGTTACTTGAATATATATATATATATACTCCTTCTGTCCCCGAAAGAACGACCCATTTGGGTTGATTACGCGGGTATTAAGAAAGTTAGATGAAAAAGAAGTAAAAGTATATTAAAAATATAAATTTACATGGGGTTTGTAAAAAAATAGAGAGAGAAAGTAATAAACTTACATGGAAAATCAAATTTTTATATGGGGAAGCTAATTTTGCACATATATTGTTGCAAAATGGTGGGTGTTTTAATGCAAATAGGTCATTCTTTTTTGGATTAAAATTAGGCCAAATAGGTCGTTCTTTCGGAGACGAAGGGAGTATATATATATATATATATATATATATATATATATATATATATATATATATATATATATATATATATATATATATACTCTTGACTAATTAGTTCGTACCATTATCCCAAAATCCTAAATAATGGTTTAGGACCATATGTGAGTCATTGAGCTCATCATGGCTCATTGAAGGCATGGTGTAACCATAGTGCATTAGTGCATCATTGTCCTTTTTCATTAATATATTCGGATTGTCCCTATTATGAGATCTATTAACCATTTATAAGTCCTTAAAACATGTTGGCAACTTCCTACTTTATCTCTTTGTATGTCACTTTTTATCAAAATCAAATCTAATCTCATGTGCCATATAGAACTACTTGTTATGTAGGTTATAATCCCTGCAGTCTTTAATCTAGTATATTCTGGTTTGTTAAACTAAATTACCCCTTAGCCTATTTGCCTTCTAATGTCTAATCCAATTTTATATTATATGTTCCCACTAAATGTAGCGTTAATGTCGGTATATAATAAGCTTGGATTCTATTTTTTTCTACCTTCAATAAACTGGTGTGGGGGCCGGGCTAGGGGTTTACAGCAACAGCACTACGTGCCATGAACTTTGGCCTAATTGCGATTTTTTTTTTTTTTTGATATTTTCACCTTTAATTAATGTATTATGCCAATTTTATATGCTTTAAAACAAATACAGCGTAAGAGTTCCAATTTTATCAGCGTTACATTCCGAAATTAATGATAACTAGCATTTTGGCTTGTATGATACACATAGAGGCGGACCTTTTGTGAGGCTCATAGGGGCATGGCCCCTAAAACATTTTTGTGAAAAAATTTTGAGTTGACCATTTTTTTCTAAACTTAAACTAGCTATCAAAGAGGAGAAGAATAGAAGATATGTGACAACACTAAGTTTTAATAAGGACATAAAAAATTATTTTGTATTTTATAAATCAATTTGAATGTGCATATTTAAAATATAAATTTCTTAGAGTTTTAATTGATGATTTCTAATTATTAAAAGGCCTACAGTCTACAAGTCTTACTTTGGCAAGCTAGATAATGATATTGTGACATTGTGTTTCTCATTTTTTATAGTATGACAAATGTTAATTACATAACTCTACTCCATAAGATTTACACTCATGAACTAAGATCGAACTATAACCATTAACATGAAATTTCATTATAAACAAATTGACATTAACTTGATAGGTGCTCCCTCTGTTTTTTTATTTGCATCACTTGGGATTGCACGGAGTTTTAGGATAGTATTATACTATTGTGAGTGGGTAAATAAATTATTATTGTGAAAGTAATATGGGAACCATGAAAGAAAAAATATTTGAGATGAGATAAATATTTTTTATTATTTAAGTGGAGACCATGAAGAGAGAGAAATGATAAAATAATTTTAATGAGATTTGAAATAAGAGAGAAATGATAAAATATAGTATAAAGTTTCCAAATATAAAAGTGATGCATTTAAAAAAAACACCCATAAAAGGGAATTAATGCAAATAAAAAAACGAAGGGAGTAGTTAAAAACACTCATTGAATTAATATAAGTGATATATAAAGACAATTAACTTTCTAATAACATAATTAACTTTTTTTTTTATTAAATTCATGTCATTGGGTGTCCGTAGTGTCCATTCTCAAATTAATTTAAAAATGCGGACAATTTTATGTCAATAATTTAAGTTGAGTCATGTTCTATATCAATTAGTGTAATTTTGTCATTTGTTTAATTCTTGTTATGGATTTTATATAGTTACATACTTATATTAATACTATATAAATTTGGCCCCTGATAGAAAGAGTTTCAAGATCCGCCACTGGATACACAGGTTATTAGTAGGGCTGTACACAATTTGGTCTGAACCGTAACCAAACCAAACCAAACCGCATTTTAGGGTTTGGTTTGGTTTACGGTTTGAAAAAATACGGTTTGGTTTCGATTTTTTGGGAAATACGGTTTGCGGTTTGGTTTGTTTTTCAAAAATTATAAACCAAACCAAACCGTAAACCAGTAAACCGCATTTTAATATTTATGTAATTTTTAAATAAATTAAAATAGTTATTATATATTATAAAAAAAATGAAAAATCATTAGAAGACTATACGGTCAGTATACTACTATACTCTATACTCAATCTCAAATATCAATACTTAAAATTCAATAGGTCATATAACTATAATGTAGTATGATGTAGTATGAATTATTTTTTTGGACAAATGTATTATGTTTTTTTCCACTGTTAATTTGTTATGTATTATTTTTATTATGTGTTATTGTGTTAGCACTTAGCACTTGATTAGTTGGTTGTTATTTTTATTAAAAATTTGTAGTAGAATTTAATCCCTTTAGGCTAATTATTTGAACTTTATTATAAATTTATTAATATTTGACAATTTTTAGGAAAAAATATCATCTAATCATAAACCGCAAACCAAACCGCATTATTACGGTTTGGTTTGGTTTGGTTTGGTTTCAATACTAATATGTTTTGGTTTGGTTTGGAAAATTGACCAAACCGTATTTTGCGGTTTGGTTTGGTTTAGACTCAAACCACACCAAACCAGACCATGTTCACCCCTAGTTATTAGTTTACTCCCTCCGTTTTTAAATACTTGCTCCACTTTCCTTTTCCGTGTTTTTAAATACTTGCTCCATTTCCTTATTTGGAAAGCTTTTACAATACTTAATTAATTTCTCTCACCAAGTGGATCCAACAATATTAACTAATTTTGGGTTTTTACAATTTTTTATTCTTCCACCAACCCCACCACCTCTATATTTTATTACTTTATTTAATTTCTCCTAACACTCCGCGCATGGAGAAATGGAGCAAGTATTTAAAAACGGAGAGAGTATTACTTGAATTATTTCTATACGTAGGTATCAATAACTATATACTAAAAGACACACTAGCAATGACACATGTCATTTTCTGGTGTGTCCTTAGTATTTTTATTAAAAAAAAAATATTTAATAAAAAATTTATTTAAGGTTAATTTATAAATTACCACCCAAAAATGTAACTATTTTCAAACTAACCACCCGTTTAATTTTTTATTTTAAGTTATCACTCCTTAAATTAAATAAATGCTCAGATTACTAGTCATTTCAAAAATCGGTGGATTTTCCGTCTGTAAGCCCCACCTAATACTTATTTTGACTCTTTTGACTGATTTTTTCCCCGATTTTTCTCTTTAAAAACTCTCTCTATACTTTGAACAAGCTTCAATGAAATTAAATAAACAATGAAAAATATAGGTGAAAAATGAATGTGCATAATTTTTTAATTAAATGTACATAATATTTGTACTAAATTTGCATTTTACATAGGCGAAATATGAACCGTTGGATTAATTTGGACGTTCAAGATTCTTTCTCAATTTTCTCATTATAAGATCCTTCTTATTGGATCACATGAAGATTTTTCTACAATATCTTACTAATATATAAAGTATTTTCATATATATGTTTATGGCTAAAATTAGGCAGAAAGACTTGTGTGGACCTGGTCCACAATAATATTATTGCGGATCCGAGATTTATACACACGCAACTGACATTATATAGAACATAGTGACCCTTATTTTTAACATGGTAACCTTATTTTTAACATAATATCCTTTATTAAAACTTGTATAATGTTTATTTGACATTATTGTGAACTTGAATTCGACGTTATGACCCTAATTTTATTATAGTGACTTTTTTTCATATTGATCGGTATATAAAATATTTCATTAAAAAAATTAATCACTTATAGCCTATATATTACCAAAATGACTTTTATTTCAATATAGTGGCCTTTTTTTTATTAATAAAACAACAATGGTTTCTGAAGTCCACAATAAATTAGTGTAAACCATGTTTATTTAAGAAATTATGTCAATTATTATGAAATAGAAGGATTATAAAAATAAGACTAATGATAATCAATCATGGAAGACCAATTTGGATTCTTAAATCCAACTAGCCTTCTGTCCCGTGCAATGCACGGTTTGTTTAAAAGTATACAATATAAATAATTATTTTTTAATATATGTATATTGGAAAATGAATAATTTATAGAGTAGAAGAAGAGATGGAAATTAAATGTAATTATAGAAGAAATAAATTGGGAGAAAGTGAACAAAACAACATTCATACATGTATTGAATTTATTTATTTTATTTATTTATTTATTTTAATATGAGAAAAGGGATTAAAAAAAGAAAGACTAAATGAGGAGACGTGTGGAATTGGGAAAAAATAAAATTTACATGTGGCAATATAGGGATAATGGTTTGTGTTTTTAAATACTAAAGTATAGATATAGATATAGATATCTAAATTTTAAAATAAATAGAGAGAAATTCTTTCTATACACGCATTTAATAAGTGTGGGGCCTACAATGGTGGCACGAATTTTGGTCCAAATGCAACAGAATGAGCGATGAGACTTTTTTTTTGGACAAAAACTAGTCATAAGTCATATATAGGGATGTCAGCGGGGCGGATTAAGTAGGAGACCCGTCCCATTCCCGTCCCACTGGGGCGGGGATGGGTCTTGGTTTGATGGGTGGTGGGGCGGGGATGGGGATAAAAATCATACCCGCCATGGGTGATGGGGCGGGGTTGGATTTTACATTGTACCCGCCTCATCCCTGCCCCACTTCGTACCCGCCTTATTCCCACCTGACACCCACATCTATATATTTTATAAAACAAAATTATATACTTTTATACTATTTTATATATAAAAAAATATGTAAAATAAAATAGTAGATATAATAATTTGTAATACACTAATTTTATAACTAAAAAAAGTGTGTAATAATAATAATAATTTTATTTGTTGTAATTTATACGTAGTATTAAATATGTTGGATTGTGTATTGGGAGGTGGGTCTTAGGCAGGGATTAGGCGGGTCCTAGGCGGGAATTAAGTGGGTATGGATATCCAAGTGGGGGTGGGCGGGGATGGTGTTGGAACTGTTCCCGCGCGGGGCGGGGATGGGGATGGGGACGGGAAGGCCAACATCGCCCCGACCGCCTCATTGACATCCCTGGTCATATACGTACGACTGACAATCTCTGACCCGATTCGAAATTACTGAGAGAAACATGAACCCTACCCGAACAACCCGCGTTCGACCTAAATTTCATATTTCATAATAGTATAAAGTTTTACACTATTTTTGATAGTTTTTAAGCATAATCCGAAATCGACTCAAAATCTGACCCGAACCGACCTGCTGACCCAAATCGCCACCCCTACATATACTCATGTAATTATAAACTATAGGGGGGCTTTTGATTTGGATAATGGAACAAAATGGAAAGGAAACAAATAAGCGGGAAGAAAGGAATTATTTTATTATTATCTTTTTATTTGTTTGGTCTGACCATAGAAAGGAATATGATAAACTTTACTTCCTTGTTAATGTTTGAGGAGAGTAAGGGTATTTGTTCCCCTAAAATTTATAAAGGTAACAAATGAGAGGTAACCAAGGGTAATGGTAATTGCTGTAACCAAATATTTGGTAATAGTATCGGATTAATCGAATCTGTTTCCAGTCCAAAAAAGACAATAACCAAACATGCTCTAAAATAGTTTTGGAAAGATAGAAGTATGTGGTTATCAGAACTTGAAAAACTATAAAAAATGTGATCTTGTTAGATTCGGTAAAGTTAATGGTAATTAATCTCGAAAAATCAATTCAAATGTTTGCATCTGTGCGAGTGGGCCTGGGCAACCCGAATAAAGAGGAGGAGAGTTTGGTTCACAAACAAGACTTAGTAGCTTCCATACTGAAGCCAATTGGCAATAATACGGGGTATCCTTATACCTTATAAAGTGAAACCATCTATCCTCTTTTTTCAATGTAGGACACTCATAAGTGGACAATAATGAAGTACATATAAGTTTTCTTAATATGCACCTAATAATATGATTTGTTGTGTGTTTGGTTTTTTTTTATCCTTCTTTTTTTCTTGTGAGGTGGGGAGAGGTTGGGGCTTTGGGGTGGCTACTTTAGTGACACAAAATTTTAACCCAAATGTTTAAAACAAAATGACACTAACTTGACATTTTTTTTATCCAAAGTACTAGTATTCAAAATTTACAACTTCAGATAGATAGTAGCAAGATGGTCAACGAGACTTGAAATGGCTGAAAATGTACAGTTATTTTATTTACTGTGTATGTAAAGTTAATGGTATATTAATAATCCCAGAAAAATCAATTTGAAATCTTGTATACTCCGTACTATGCATCAATTCTCAACACCCACATTAAAATTTGGTTTTGTGGCAAACTTTGAACCAAATGTATAAAACTGATACCACTTGACATTTTGCCAAAAAGCTACTCATAGTAGCAACTTTAGATAGATACAGAGTAGTAGCTTTTCACCCAAAAAAAAAAAAAAAAAAAAAAAAAAAAAAAAAAAATTAAATCTCGGGAAAGTGAAATAATGTGACTTTGTTACGGAGTAATTTTTTTTTAAATAATTAACATCTCTAAAGTGATCGGTTTAACAATTAATATCTCTAATAAGGGGACGTTTGGTTCACAAACTGATATGGGGTTGAAATCAGGAATGAAACCATAATGGTATGGGTTTGGAACTTAGTTCTTAATATAATGTGTTTGGTATGATTATAAAATGCAATGTTTTTCTTTTATTTAATGCCTAAATGTATGGAAATGAGTCAAACCCACCTCCCTCCCAAGGTTTCTAAACCCCATACCTTGGGGGTTTGAGGTATGAGTTTGAAACTCATAAAATCATAAAACAAACATAAAGTATGAGTTTAAACCATTCTAAACCCATACTCTATACCTTAATTATGTGAGCCAAACACCCCCTAAAAGGATTTGCTAATATAATATACACTAAGGGCATGTTTCGATTTACTGAACTGAACTGAATAGAGATGAACTGAACTGAATTGAGCTTAAAGGAATTGTTTATGAGAGAAGGAAATTAGGAAATGGACTGAAATGAACTGATTGAAGTTGAGCTAAACTGAACTGAAATTAATCTGAATAGAACTGAGCTGAAATTAAGCTGAACAGAACATGCGCTTAAGACAATTGAAACAAGATCCACAAAGCAATATTTTTTTCACATCTATAAATTAGATTAGCTAGTGATATTAAGGTTTGTGAATAAAACAAAGGAAAAATTGAAAGGGATATTATGACCTTTGCCCGGTCTGCAATAAATAAAACCACCTTTCGATAATCTCCCAATAAAACAACCTTTGCACATGAACTTCTAAAAATTATAACAAACAGGCATCTTGTTTGATAGGTTAAGGAGGAACACGTGTTACCTTATAATTGATTAGTTTTTTTTAATTTCAATTTTAACATATTTCTTCTTTAGAAAATAATTAATTTATAAAAATTTAAGTCTCTAACCACCTCCCTCCACAGCCTACCACCACCCTCCACCTCTTCCCCTCCCACCCCTAATTCCGGCATCTCACTCCATTCCCCTCTAAATTCTGTTCACCGCACCACCTTACCCACCCAAATTCGGCAGACCCACATTCTCCTCCAAAATCCAACCACCGCACCCTCTTCCCCTCTAAAGTTCGACCACCCCACCCCTTCCACTCCAAAGTCTGACAGGTGGATTTGCGGGATATGCTGAAGCCGAAGGTGGTTGTGGTGAGGAGAGAGGAGAGAGAAAGTGAGGTAGGAGTTTGAGTGCATGCTGGTAGAGGTGGGATAGTTGGGCTTTGCGGCAGAAGGTGGTGAGGGATGAGTAGGGAGTGTAGCGGAGGGAGGAGAGAGAATGTGGCAACAGTGGTGGTTAATGGCAATGGAGGATTTCGTTTGCGATTTCCCATCGGCGGTGTCGCGGTGGTTGCCGTCAGTGATTCATGGGGATTGGTGGAGGGGTTCACGGGATAGGGGTTGTGGCTGTGGGGGGATTTGTGTTTAAATTAAAATATTTATTTTTATTATAATAATTTATTTAAAAAATAAGAAAATTGTAAAAGAAAAAAAAAAAAAAAAAAGCAACTCACCAATTACAAAGAGATATGTGTCATACTAGTTCATTAAACAGGTTACCAATTGGTTTCGCCACATTTTTAGAAGATCATATGCAAAGGTCGTTTTATTGGGGATTGTCAAAAGGTTGTTTCATTTATGGTAGATCAAGCAAAGGTCATAATATTCCTGTCAATTTTTTCTAAAACAAAATTCAAAACAAGAAATATGTATGGAAGAAATACAATTTTTAAAAGCACACATATACTAGTGGCACGAACTTTGGCCCAAATGCAAATAACTGAAACCTTTCAAGTTTCAACCAACTTCACATTTGTCACAAAAACTAATCATACTACATGACTTTGGATGAATGAGGGTGAGGGATATCTCAACTAGTTAAATCTTCCTTGTCGATTTCAGAAGATCTCATGATCAATTCTCATCTCCGCCCTTTGAAAAAAAAATGACTTTAGATGAATAATAGCATGATGATCTCCACAAATTTAAATACGCTTAAAACGTGAACGCATTTATGAAGAGTCATTTAAGATATAATATTACCAAAATTCATACAGTTCAAAACGGTTTTTTCCTAAGATCAGGATGTTCCTCGTTACAAACCCAACAACTTTGACTTCTTAAAGAAAAAGCCAAAACCTTGTCCGTTTGATTTGGTTGCAAAAAAAAAAATTATACTTCCTCCGTTTCATATAAGAACTTTTTTTTTTCTTTTTTTTTATGCAAGCTAGGGATCTTATAAGAAGCTTATTTCCCATTTTTCACGGGAAAGTGCAAATATGCTTGCGGGGTTAGAGAGAGATAAAGAGAAAGAAAAAAATGGTTGAAAATTATTAAAGATATAGAGAGAGCGAAAGTGTTGGAAATTGATGTCAAAAGTACAAAAAGAATAAGAAATAGTATGACACATCATAAAAAAAGGGTATTATTGTCAAAAGTACTTTTTTTTTTTGACACAAGTCAAAAGTACTACTTCCTCCGTTCTTTTTTTATTGCACCATGAGAGATTTTACACTTCCAAATGCATTACTTTAACTATTAATATCTTCAATTTTACTTTTGTAAAAATTATAAAAATTTGATATTTGAAAAGTAAATTTCGAGACGAATCTAACTAGATTCCACATGACTATGTTTTTCCTAATGGATAAATCACAAATGATGGTCAAAGAAATTAAGTGAATAGTGTAAAAGTCCTTATGGTGCAATAAAAGAAAAACAGAGGAAGTATCTATAAATAGTAATAGGCTTCGAATTTTAAATACCCAAAAAAGGAAAACATGCTTCTAATTATGAAATGGAGGAAGTATCCCATTTTGTTGCTGAAAATTTGAATTAATTGTCAATTACATGATCTCTAATACATATCTTTGACCATTAATGTATCCAGTCATTTATCTGTTTATGTAACTTGCAAAATATTGACAAGTACATTTGTCAATGCACAACATTAGCTATTAAAATATTTAAAACTATATAACAAAATACGAGTATT
The DNA here is from genome assembly GCF_001683475.1 of Chenopodium quinoa. Classification (NCBI taxonomy): domain Eukaryota; kingdom Viridiplantae; phylum Streptophyta; class Magnoliopsida; order Caryophyllales; family Amaranthaceae; genus Chenopodium; species Chenopodium quinoa. The sequence goes on along the minus strand of NW_018744693.1, from coordinate 1,399,949 downwards.
AAAATGTTACGAGTAACACTTAAAAAAAAATGTAAATATACAATAAGTAAACCGAACATTTTATATAGTAACATTTGCTTTCAATATGCTCCCTCCATCCTAAATTACATTCCTACTTCTAGCATTTATTCTTCACATAATAGAGAGAAGTATGAATGTAATTTAGAGACTGAGGGAGTATAGCTATAAAGAATGGTAAAAGTAAGGAGTGTAAATAATGCAAAAAAGTCAAATATTTGACTCACTTTTTATATGACGAACTATTTCGTATTTAAAATGAAATTAGACCACCAATAATTTAATCTACCATAACGATCCACTGTGACTCACTGACTTACCTTTTTCAATTTAAAAAACCGCTCTCACCTCCTCCTCCTCCTCCTCCTCCACCATTAGTAATTCCACTTGTTTAATTCGTATCAATAAGATATCTTCTCATTAACTCCACTCTACACGTTTTTCTTAAACGTTGTATTACAAGCACGGTAAATTATTACAAAATGAAAGGAGTATACAAGAAAAAAATATATATATAATAATGACAAAACAAATGGGATTATTCCACGTGTTAAGTGATGTAAGATTATATATCAAATTTAATTATTTTTCCCCCAAAAAAAAAGTGTGCCCGGGAACTATAAAAGAAAACATCTCTCGCTCCCTCCCTCGGTCATTATACTCCTACTACTACAAGGAAATCTCTTCTTCTTTCTCTCTCTACTTTCTCTCTCTATTTTTCTGCAACTTCTTCTCTTTTTACAGATATATAGGATTTCAAGTCTGCTGTTTTCGTCGCTTTTCTTCCTTATTTTTGGGTGAGAATTCTTTTTCTTCTACCCTTTCAGTCGACTCTCTATTTTTTCTACTTGAATTTAACTGGTTTTTTTTTTTTTTTTTTTTTTTTTTTTTCTGTTGATTTTGTTCATTTTTTTGGCATTGATTTTTTATATTTTTTTCTTTAAAATTATTTGATCAAATCCCACATTTTCAATCATCAACGAGAGAAATTTTGATTATTTTAGGTTTGGTTACCTTTTGATTTCGGTTATTCCTGTTTTCATTTTAAAAATATTCGATTGTTTTGTGTTAATGTTGCACTAGAAATTAGAGCATGGATTTTGGAGTTTTATTTTGTAAATTTTGCATTAGGAATTATGATTTTTAGGCTTTCCGACTGATTGAGGGTTTTTTTATAGTGAAAAAAATTGGTGTGGAAGGGGAAATTTTCTTTTGCTCATTAATGTTTTTCTTTTAGTTTGTTTGGACATAAATTTTGCATTTTACCCTTTTTTTTTTTTAATTTTTTTATGTTCTGTATGTGTAAGAAATGATTTTTATTTAAACATTTTTTTGTAAAAGACTAATGTAACATACCGAAGTTCAACAAGGTATGGATACAAGTACATAACACATGTAACATGTATAATACGAGTATGTAACAACTATAATGTTGGTTGCTAAATTTTTTATTTGTTTGATTAAAATGTTTTTATCACATTGTATGACAAGAGACCTATCATAACGTTTTAATGGGTGTGGGATTTGTGTGCTTTGCGTCAAGGTCATTTGGTGCGTAGATATAAGTTAGTTGCTTGGAGTCTATGTTAAATGTATATTCATTATTATGATTATACAGATTAATTACTTGTAATAATTAACTATTTTATGTGCGAGTTTTTTGAGTCAATTGGGGCTGGGGCACATAAATAAAGGCATAGAGAATAGAGATTAGTATTAGAAGTGTGCTTGTAATAACACTTTAAAATTTGTATGTTTATTCAACGGGAGTAAAAAAAATTCCCATGCATGCCAAATCTTTAAATTCTTGGAAGAGTGCTTGTAACACTCTAAATTTCACCCTCCTGTTTTCTTTCTCGTACTTCCTTGAATTGCACTCTAGTAAATGTAATGCAAGGAGTTGAGTTTGGTATAAGGTTATGAACATTTATTAGAAATTGTACTTTATTTTATTGGTATTTGACAACTGATTGCATGTGTTTTTTTAAGAGATACTTCCTTTGTCAATATATGTTCTTCTCATTCATCTTGCCGTTCAAGGCTATGAAATTTTATGGTGCCATCTATTTATATTTATTGAGTTAAATGATCATCTCCGTTTGAAGTCTTATTAGATTTTTTTCAAGGGGCTTAAAATGTGTAATGGTAGATTAAGATATTAAAAGAATAAATATTAGAAATACAGGAAGTTTTTAAAAAAATTCAACCAAATGTGTCCCATTAGTTTTCATTTTGGTGATAATAAAATACATTAACCATAAACAATGAGAAAAATAGTATTTTAAGAATTGAATATATGTGCAAGTTTCTTTATTCCTTCATCATATATAACCCTTGTATATCTAGATAAGAAAGATATTGTTGCTACATATAAGAGTAGTATAATTTATGTGTATTACCTCATAAGTTTGTTTGTTACCCCCAATTTTTTTTAATGTATCCTAACTACTCTATTTTGTGCATCTATCTTATGTTTTTCCTCCTTTGGATTTAGCCTTGTATGTTGGCAATTTAGATAGCAATTTGGTATAAAAATAAAGAATCTGCATGTCATATGTTAAAGTTACTAGTGCACTACTAGTAAGTAGTAATGATTATTACTCCGTATCTGTTATTGAAGGTTTGTGATCGAAATCATGTTATGGCTTGCTTTCAATTTAACTAATTTTACATCTCATATGATTTTACTCTGATCATTGAGTGCACCCATAGACTAGAGCAAAGTTTCTTGCATTATTATCGTTTTAACAGTGTAGTTTTGAATCTGCTGTCTCATCTTAGATAATTTTGGAGCAAATGAATTTTAGCTACCAGCATCAGAACCAGATGTCTGATGAAGAAGAGTTTGCGCAAATGCTAAGTTCTTGTATCTCATATGGCGATGGTTACCTCTCATCACCGAATGGAAGCTCCCCTAATACGTGGGGTACTTCAATCAACATTTCCCATTCGGTTGCTCATCATCAAGGTTCGCAATTTGTTCATGGAGAAAGCTCATCAGGAGCCAGAATTAAAGATACCTCGTCGATTGCTGATGCTAATTCTCCATTTTCTGGGGTTCCATATATGCCAGGCAATGGCGGTAACAACATCAATATTTTTACAAACTGTGGAATAGTTTCGTGTACTGTTAGAGAGAATTTCCCAGCTCAACAGCAGACCTTCCAACCAGGCCAAATTTACCCAAAAAGGAATGGAAGACAAGGCGACCAGCTTCCAAGTCCAACTTATTCTCCGCAGATGATGATGCAAACAAATCAAGCATCTATTACTCCTTTCATGAAGTATAAGAAGCCCCGGATAGAGATGACACAGGAGAACTACATGCATTCTTTTTCTGTTCCGCAGCAATCACCTACTCAAGTCCCTATGCAGTTTAGAAGTTACGATCCTGTGACAGGTAGTTGGTTGCATCAGCAAAATGTGGTACCAAACCAACAGCAGAAACAGTCCCCTTTATCGGTTCCCTCCACACAAAGGCATCCGATGCAGAGTCAGCCTCCACAGCAGCTGACCGGAGATGTCCTGAAACAATTGACTACTACTGCTGCTGTGAGTGGAAGCATATGTTTACGCCAGCTGGTGTTTTTCATTCATGATCGACAGAATAGGCCACCTGTGAGTTGTTTAGCCTTGATAAAAAGTTTTGTTCTGTATTTCTAAACTAGAAGCTTGCATTTTTGTCTAAAATCTTACATGAGTGTTTCAATTAATATGAAACTTTGTTTTTCTTGATTCGAGGTACTGATTTTTTTTTTTTTTTTCCCGTTTGTACCTTGTAGGACAATAACATTGGATTTTGGAGGGAATTTGTGAAGCAGTATTACTCTCCTATGGCTAAGAAAAGACTCTGCTTGTCCATGACTTCCATGATTAATAGAGACCGTCACCAGAAAGTTTGGATGTGTGATTTATGTGGATCAAATGCTGCCAATGCAGGGAAAGGATTTGGTAAGCATTCTGCTGTTTGTATTCTTGACAAACTTTAGTTACGCAGTATACTAAATATTTACTATGTATTATACCTGCAGATTTTCATGCATATCTTTTACTTGTAATATCATAATCTTTGCAGAGACATCTTATGAACTTCTTCCAAGAATGAGCCAGGTTTACTTCAAAAACTGCGTTGAAGATGAACTTTTATACTTGAATTCACCTGTTGAAACAATACTTCCATCGGGATCAATGATGTTGACGTTTAATAAAGCGGTACAACAGAGCATTTATAAGAATATTCATGTTGCTCACCAAGGACAACTTCGCATTGTATTTACTCCAGAGTTGAAGGTCAGTAACTTTTGCGCTTTTCTGCTTACAATTTCATCTTTGCATGAGCTATAAGGGATTTTCTGTCTAGTGCACTATGCTCACTCTTTCTGCCATCGTGATAGATAATATCTTGGGAGTTCTGTGTACGATCTCATGAGGAGCTTGTTTCGCGAAATTTCCTTGCAGCCCAGGTACTAACACTCACTTTTATGCTTCCTGGTTCAAATTAAGTGGTAATCTGTCCTATAATATCATGTAGCACATTAGCCTCAAGTTCTTCTGAGGCTCTAAGCCTCTAACATTTGCTAATAATGCATCAATATCAAATACTTCATAGTGTTTTCCTATCCTGCTTTCAATGTCATACAAATTTAGTATATCAGGATTCCTCTATATTCATTACTGTCCCATCAGGCCGTTACACTTAGTGCTTTTGTTTTTAATCTTCTTGGTTGTGGAGGTTCTCATTGAATTATAATTATGATATGAGTAGGATATAATCCTGTCAAAAATTATAATATAATTTAGAATCATGTCAGTAATTATTTAGCTTTCATGGACTTTAATTGAAAAATAAAGCTTACAAACTTACTCTGACCTTTATATGTTAATGTGGGATATATGTGCTATTTATATATTTAGTTTGTGCTCATGCCATAAGTACATCAAAATAACAATATGTTTACAAGCTTCTTTTGGGCTTTTTCTTCAATAGTAGGTTGCATATGAAGAAACAGTTTTGGTTTGTCTAAAAGCTTTGAAAAACTGAAAGCATACCCCTCTTAGCATTGTGCAATTATTGAACTTTAATACCATAACTTCCTGCATCTGTACATTTTTTCTATCGAAAATCAAAGACTAATCCATGAAGGCACTATACTTAATACAAGATTGACTTGAGTTGCTCTTCATTTACATATTTATGTGATGTAACATATATTTATAACTTTATAAGATATCTTACCGTTGCAGGTTAATGAATTTGTTGAGGTTGCTAAACAATGCAAAAGAAACGAAGGGTTTAATGAAAGGAATGGATTTCAAGCACAGGATCAAGTAACATATAGCAATAGGTAAAACATATGACCCCTGGCTCTGAGTGATTCCTTAATCCTCCTCCCCCCTCTTTCTCTTGTCCCCAGGAACTGGATGGCTGCTACTATTACTTATCTAATCTCGTTGTTATTAATTTTAACTATTCCATCATGTAGTTAAGAATGGAAAAGATTGTTTACTCCATTTTCTGGCTTGCATATCTTGTTCAATGAGGGAACAGGGATTTATTAATATTTAAGAATTAGAAGTGAAGTTATCGGTCTAAGAATATTGAGTTAGGAGGTGGTGTAGTAGGTTTTTTCTTTAGACGAGTATTAAATTTCTTCATTAATGGTCTTTCACTCTTTGTTCTTGGTAGGCTAATGGCTGCAGGGAAACACCTAGCAGCAAACTTGGAACTACCTAATATTAATGAAGCAGGCTTTTCCAAAGTATATGTTCGACACATGCAGGTATGTTAGCTTTCAGAAAATTGCAACATTCCAGTTTTCCAAATTTTAATATTGGTATATTCATGTAACACTCGCTGATTATGGCTTTCAGATGTCTGACGTTATTGATTCTATGAAAGATCTGTTTGGTATGTGCGCTGACAGCCAATCCAACAATTTCAGTCCAATAGGTAAACCCTTGCTTGCAGTTGCCATTATAGTTTTGTTTAGTTTATGTCCTGCGACTCCTGCCTGCAAAGATTTACTATCATAGCCTGTAGTGTTTAATACGAAGTATAAGAAATTTTTTAATGTATTATTAATTATGCTGTAAAATGAACTTGAGGAAATGTCAAGGACTTGGTTTGTGGTGATAAAGTCAATTGCACTGCTTGAATATAGCTATGATGCGTCTCTACTCTGTCAAAATACTGCTCTGAATGATCGTCATTTTTTTACTACCTCTGCTGCTACTAGGCTTGGTAATTGTTGCATTTGTGACTGTACGAATTGGTTTTCTGATCATGCAGAGGCTCTGCAAAGTCTTCATCGAGATTCAATACTTAAGAAGCATATGGAAAGCATAGCACAGATGCCGCAAACACCAAGTGTTGGTGTCAACATGGTGTCAAATATTACAAATCATACACCAAATACTAGCAAACAGGCCATGGTGATTCCCCGAATCTATCAGTATAATCAAAGCCCCAACATCAGACCATTATCTTACTCTGTGCCATACAAGCCCTTATACTCTTTGCCAGGTAGTCCTACCTCTCATCAGCAAGGCCCAACCGTTATGCACCAAATAAACGACCTTCTAGCTCGTGCATATACTAATGGAACCCTAGCGAAAGGAGGAACACAAAGCAGGGTTGTGTATGCCCCAAAAATTGAAACTCAGGCTGCAGAATCTGCTGAGCTAAGAAAGGCTAATGCAATGCAGACAAAGGTGAACACATCTGTTATATTGGGTGGTATGGCGGACAAGGGTAAAGGGTTCAACTACTCATCTGGCAGCAACTCATCTGCTAGGATCTTCGCTGATAGCTGCCTGGTAAAGAAAGAACCATGGTCTGACGATGACACCACCTCAAATGTTGGTCACCATCAGGTTGAGAAAAAATGATCGTCATTGATGATTCAATCTGTAATCTGCTGTTTCTGTGTAGATTTAACAATTGAGCAATGTGAGTTATGTTAAACTCTAATAAAGTTATGTTTGCCATTATTCTCTAGAAACTTCGTAGCACATCTCATTAGACTTGGCTGTTAGCTCCTTAGGGATGTGTTGTTAGTAATAGACTTGTTTATGTAATTTGTTATGTTTGTCCCTTTTTTTTCATATATAAAATTTATGAACTAATTAGTTACATACCATGTTTTCGCATGTATTAAATCTACCTTTACTAATAACTAAGCTAGAACAACTTGAATTCTAGAGGAAGATGATACAAGCAACAAAAGAAATAATTTGTTGCCTAAGAGATCATCAATATTTAGTGGACTAATCAATAACTAAATTGAAAGAAATTATAACTCAAATCTCCATTGTACTCTACATAGTAGCTAGTAACTGACTGTCTATATCATCTACAATTAGCTGACATTCTGTTAGGATTTGCAATCCCAACCCAAAAGTCCAACACGGTTAGTAGGACTGGAAGGCATGTTTTGAGTTTCAAGTTCGGGTTTTTAGTTTCTTAATATCACTTCTATTCTAGATGTAGGATATATTTTAGAATACATAAGATTTAGGACCTGTTCTGATTGATTGAGCAGAACTGAAGTGAACTAAACTGATTTTTATGAGAGAAAGAAATTAAAAACTGAACTGGATTGAAAATAAGCTGAAAAGAACCCTTAACTTGTAAAAGGGTAGTATGTACTCTAGATGATGAATTAGGAATTTTCAACTTTTGCATGCACAATAACAGAGAGAAATATTATTATATAAATTTTATATTAGTACAGAGCTCTCAAAAGGTTTAAGACGATCCTACAAGAAGCCAACTCGTATTGCTTCAATAGAGGCATCATTAGTTCATTACCCAACAATAACGAACTGATCATGTGTTATTGGACCGTGTTAGACTTGAGGCCTTGAGGGGAGCATAATAGAGTTTAGCTTACATAAAACTTGAATAAATCCATACTAAGATTCATGTATACACAATAATAAGGAGAGATTATTTATTGACACTCTTAGGTTTCTAGATTACATAGTTCTTGAGAGCTACGAGTTGTAATTAAAAGGATGTTATTTGCTGTATTTTTTTGGTGTTCTACCTGTTTACCCATTGGACTAATTTGGATTCGGAGATGAAATAACTGGTTTTCTCGAACCGTTCAAGCTACTACTCCGTATGTTAATATGATGTTCGTTCTAATTTTTCTAGTGACAGGTCGTCTAGCTACTGGAGAGAACTTTCCCCTTAAAAGCATCAACACTCGTGGTATAATTTTATACCACGGTGTAAAAACTCATCAAAAACTTGCAATTTTCACTACATTGGTGGTATAAAAGTATACTATTTGATGGTATATACCATCTCATGGTAAACATTTGCTTCGATCCCCGTAAAACATGAACCAACCAGGTCACGCCATGTGGCCTGGGTATCATGTATCTTTTATTTTATTTTTTTTCTAATTGCATTTTAAGAAAAAATTATAAAGTTAAAAATTATGAAAAAATTACCATTGTTCATAATTTTTGAAGATTTACACATAGACACCCATATTGATATAGTTTTATATATTTTTTCGAATTCGCTTTTACTACGTAAATTGCTTATTTTATTTAATTAACTTTACAAACATTAATTAGTTATTTCCAATAATAAAATGAAATATAATTATAATTAAATTAAGTGTATTATTAATAAAAATAGGAGAGAGAAAATGTGGTGGTAAACTTTTTTTATACCATGGGTGGGTTAATTTTTGGAGAAAGTATATTGTATTGTGATATAGATGATGTGGAGGAGTGAGAAAATGGTATAGAGAGAGAGGGATGGTATAAATTTTTATACCATGAGTGATGATGGTCTAATTAAGACCACAAAAATAATTAATTTCAATAAAAGAAAAAGGGTGAATGACTTCATATCCACCCTTTATGAGAAATGGGTGGTGAATAACTATTGAAAAGGCACCGGCTTAACCGTCATCCCACAATTAAAACATAGATTTTGTTTTAAATAACCAGCATATAGATTGTCTACGTAAAGCCCCACTATGCCACTACCCCATAAAAGTGAACTATCATAAAAATTTCAACATTACAAATTAATGCAATGTTTTTCGTTAACAATGTCGACTCATGTTACCATGTACTCATATTCTGACCTAACCACAATTTAAACTCGAGTCCCATTTTGTTTTCCATGCTTTTCTTTTTGGATGCGGCAAAATTATATTTTGATTTACATCGTATGTGAGCTCTTTTTAATTAATCCTGTCTTTACGTCCTAAAATACCGTGATAAAGCTCTTTAATGACAAAGTTGACCACTTATCCTAGTGTTATCCAAAATTTATATGAATTTCCTTAATTTTTCGTAAAAAAATTAAAAAAATATATATTTAAAAAGCAAGATGAGATGGAAGAAAAAATTGTAGAAACATTAAGCACAAGTCAATAATAATAACATCAATCATAAAGAATATTTAAAGTTGATAATCAATCTTAAGACTATTATAATTGTGAATTTCCTGCTTAAGTAGATAGGTGACTTGGCTTAGATTAATCCAAATTTGTATTATCACCTAATTATATTTGCTTGAAAATTAATCATGGGAACTAATAAGCTAATCAAGTCACCTCAATCAATGTGATAATCCAACCAATAGGAAAAACCATATTTCTTTATTATCAACCAATTAATAAATAGTAAAACAATGTCATTCTCTTATTATCCACTTGATGACCTAATAATATCACCAAATATAACCCGCTTTTGGATAACGACACTAATTTCCATTGATAAATTATCCTACACAATTATGTAAAAGAAAAGGCATTAATTTGAAAATTGATTACTGCCACTGGTTTAATAATTAAGATTAAGCAATAATTAGCAAAGTGATTTAGAATATTCCTAAGAGAAAACTATGGCTAAGCTCCAACACATAGAATTTGTACTTGAAAGACAGAGGACCACAAGTGGTGGCTACTTTTTATTTGTGGCAAAGCATCTACTGTCTAAATACTTGTCAATGATCTTTTATTTTTGTTTTGTGGTGCTACCACAATGTTGCTTATTTTGCTCCTTCATACCACACCAACAAGCAACATGTGATTCATTTTATTCGTTCATAGACCAATAAATGAAAACATATTGTATCATAGATGATTCATTGTCATTCATTAGTTGCAATTAAAAGGATAGGTCAACTCCATAGATGACTAGTAGAGCTGGTCATTAGGTAGGGAAGCCTAATGATAATATGGTCAGGGTCAGGCTTAAAAGGCCTTTTAATGGAAGGCCCTTATTGGGTAGGGTCAAAGAGCAAAATGTTTTTTCAATTTAATTGATACAGAAAAAAGATCATGTAAAAATAATTACGTAGATAAATTTGTAATCATATATACTTAATGGCTTTATCTGATATTTAGTTTAATTGATATTTTATAGGCCCGCCGACCTACTATTGACCCGGGACTCGCATTGGCCAGAGTGCCAGACCCGATGTTAACCCTATAAAATATGACCCTCTTTGACTCGACCCACACCGACTCTGACCGACCCACCCCATAACCAAGTCTAATGACCAGGTATGTCAGTGTTCATAGTAACGCTAATCAACTCCATATCACGCAATGGTCTAGATATGTCAATGTCTATAGTAACGCTAAGCAACTTTGTTAATTGTCAAAATATGTCAATTTCTATAGTAATGCTACTACTTGATAATCAGTAATGCTAATCAACTTCAAAGAAGACCGAGTATGCCAATGTTAATATTAATGCTAAATTGCTAATCAAATCCGTGGAGCGCATATTTACCTAACTACATCAATATCTATAATAACGCTAATCTACTTCATTTAGGTGACCAATTGGTATATATCAAGTTGTCAACGTCTACATAACCCTTTACATATAGTCGGATGGTATGAATGCTAATCAACTGCGTTTACTATCAGTTCAATTCCTAATTTCCTTCTATCATAAAATATTCATTTTTCAATTCAATTCAACTCTAATAATTTCAGTTCAATTTAACTCATTTCACTCAATGAGAACAGACCCATACTACTACTCGTATTAAATTGGTCGGGGATATGTCATTGTAAAACAACTCCATTCAATAAAGCTTCCAAGAAAAACAAAGATACTCAGTGTAGGAAAAACAAACAACAAATAGTTGCTAGCTTAATTCGAGGCTTCAAGCGAAGCATCAATTGTCCTCATATACCGTCTAAAGTCTTAAAAAAACTATTGTTACTACACAGAATAGAAGAGGTGGAAATGACTATTGTTTGTCTATTTCCACCATAAACTATGATTACTACAGTCTACAGCCGACGATCATAACACATAACAGAGCCTGAAGACCAAAAATAACTCATGCCACTCTGCTACTATCTATCGCTCACTCTCTCACATACACTCTATTCCCCTATATATATATCTACATCTCATCTAATATAGAGATTCCTAAAACTAGGACGACGACTAAGCCCTTCAAAAACGCTTCAGCCTCTCCTTGAATGTACTAGGGTATATCATTACAGAGTCTACACAAATACCGCCTTTGGTGTGGGTGCAATCTATCTGCATCATTGAGAACTTCACTTGGGTCAGACCTTCTGATTTCTTGACCACAAAGTCCCCAGCATGGTAGTGAAGCCACTGCCCTGGACCATCCAGGAAACATTGGGAGACACTCCGCTGCCCTTCAGAAGTCGAGAGCTGGAATCGCACAGGCTTGACATCCCACCCATGGATCTGCTCAGTATTACACAGTTGACGCCCAAACTTCTTGTAGGGTCGGCCCAGTTGCAACTTGAAGAATACACTGTAAGTTCCTTCAGGGAACGGAAACTCCACCTCCCCATTGATCTCAAACCACCAGATCTGTTGAAGATAAGCCACTGAAGAGAACCTGATATCATACAAGAGGGAAACTCAAATCAATAAATAGTTGCAAGACTAAAAGTCAAATAAACAAATAAGAAACCACAATAAATTAATCTAACTATACTTTAAACAGGTGAAAGGGAGGTGCCAATAAAGCCTAAATTTGTCATAAAAAAACCCAAGATTTGTCAAAAAATTTAACCAGTGGTAGGGAGTGACAAAAGCTTGATATGTGATCCTAGAGTTACTAGTTGCACGTAAAAAAAATTAAGCTTGATTTTTAAGGTAACAGTCAATTTCGAATTCTATATTCACTCGGTTATTAATCCTACACAGGATACCAAGGGAACCAACCTCTAGACAGCAAGAGGCCATGGAGAGCTGCATCCATGTGTTATGTGGATGTTGCAACATCTAGACAACCCAACAAGCACTATAAATACATAATAAGGAGCTCAAAAGAACGAAAGATAAATAAGCCACATATATATACAGTTCCAAATATCTTCATAGGACAGTGAACAATCAAAGAGCATGAAAGATAAATAAGTCATCATACATTACATGGTTCCAATTATCTTCATAGGGCAATGAACATTCCAAGAGCAAGCAAGATATATAAGACACATATAGTATGCTTCAATATATCTTCATAATAAGACAATAAACAACCAAACACATATCCTGAGGTATAAATACCATAAAAATGAATAAACAGCAAAGAATAAAACCTAAATCAAAATGATCTCTAGATCTCTAAACTCAATCATCGAACATTTGAGACCTAAAGCGAAATAATAACCTTGTATTGAAATTGTGAAAGATTCCACCTTCATAAGACTAATAGCGTTTTCCTTGTGTGATTCAGCAGGACTCGATTATCAGGAAATACAACCTAGATAAACACATTCACAATACTAATCCACCCAAAAAATCAACATGATCCATAAAAAACCACCCACTCCATTGATTCACAAAAAAAAAATCCAATGCCATATCAAAGGCCTAACCAAAGAAAACACAAAAGGCTTCCAATTTCATCCAATACTTTCACTAAACCATTATTTCAACATCATGACAAGGAAAACCAACAACCATCACTCCATATCAAATTGTCAATACAACATCCAGATCCCAATACCAATACACAAAATCCAACTAACAAATTAAATTTTGAACTGGTTTCGAAAGAATCATCCAATAGCAGAAAAAAGAGCAGCAAATATCTTGGGACAATTTCACAATTACAATTAATGATATCAAATCATATCAAAGTTGTGTTTAGCACAAAATACCAATCCAAATCATTGACAAAACCCCAACAAACATCAATTTAAATCACATCCGAAGTATATGAAAAACACAAATTGCAAAAATTTCTCACCTAGATTCCTGGGTAGCAATGTGGCTCCAATATCTTCGATCATCAATACCGTTTATAGATAAACCCTTAGCAGATATCGCCATACAAATTCCTCCTGTACTCTTATCAAGCCACACCATCTGCACAAATCAACAAAATTAGAACCCCAAAAATTCCCAAATGAAATCCCAAAAATTCCCACTAAAAAGAAATAAAACCAACCTTTTTGCTATCATCCATGAAATTAGCTCGAGATAAGCTGGCATAAATCTCCTTTTTACAAGAATAAACAGGAAGTTTATCACTATCATCATCTTCTTCGAAGATTTTCTCAACAATCTGGTGATAATTAGTAGGTAATTTCGATTCCCAAACAAAATCAGCAGATGAAGCACCACGAAAAGCCTTGTTCAATTTCGCCAAACTGCAAATATCATTTGGGTCTAAATTCATCAACACAGTTGCAACACAGCTTTCTGGTAAATCCCCTAAACCCGTTTTCTTCTGCTGGGTTGACCCATTTGCAGATTCCTTCCTAAGAGCAGAACCCATTCAGAAAAACCGATAATTGGGTCGATTTTATCCGCCAAATGAACTTCTGGGTGATAAAATTTCTCGATCCTAAACTAATTTTAACTTCTAGGTCAAAAATCAAAAAGTTTCAGAAAAAATAATTTTAGGTCGAATTTAATTTTCCCGATGTATTATTTTCTGGGGTTTCGAATCAACTTTCTGGGATGAATTCATTCAGTGAATTGAAATCTGGTATGAATCAAATTTTGATTTTGGTGAATCTTCAAATAGTAGGTGGTTTTAGAGAGGGAAAGAAGGGATTTTTAGAGAGAGAAAGAGGAAGAACACAAAGGGAGGGAGAAGAGTAGCACCGTTGAGGCTGCTGTAAATAGACGCGTAAAAGAGTGACGGAAAAATTAATTTCTTTGGTGTTTAAATAAAGAAAATAATAATATGAGAGGTTAAATGGTTAATAGAGAAATTGATTTTGATTATTCTTTTAGAAAACGATGGGTTTATTATTGAAAATGGATTATGGTAAAGGACATTGAAAGGTAACAAAATGTGTCATTTATAATGTTTTAATTGACAACTGTAAAGTTTTTTATTTTTTGGATTTTTTCCTATTTGTGTCGCTTCCTAATGTGGACATGACTAGATTTTTTTTCTTTCATATCTACTCGTATTTTTCCTAATTTCCATTTTATTTGGTTTAATTTGATTCTTGTTTCCTTTTACTAGGATGGATAAAGATATTCCTAGTCTTTTCCATGTAAAAATTATTTCAAATTTTATTTATTACCTTATCCAAGATCCTTATAAAAATCCTGTCAAAAAAAATATAAAAAATCCCATATAAAAAATTGGTTTAATTGAGATATCTTGATTATTATTCTATTAATTTGGAAAATTTCCAAGTTTCCATAACCCAATATTAAAAAGTTTGTTGTTATTTGGTTTAATCCAAAATTTCAAAATATGTCTTATTGTGTTTTTTATGATCAAATATGGCCTACATGTAAATAAGATAAAAGATCTCTCTTGAATAATTGACACATTAGTATTTTTTCACGATTCATATATTAACTTTGACCATAGTTTTTTCTAAGATAATTAAAATATGTTGTTAGATAGATATTAACAAATGTGTGTTCTCTTTGCCTTGTTGGACCTGAATTTATTAGACTTTATTGAACTTATTAGACCTGATTAACTTATTAGAACTTATTCAACCTTATTGAAATTTATTGGATCTTATTATTAGACTTGATTAGAACTTATTGGAACTTTAAACTTATAAGACCTTTATAAACTTATTGGAGCTTATTAAACTTATTAAACCTTGTTGTAACTTATCTGAATTGATATGAGTTTTTTAGACATAAAACCTATTCCCTCCGTCCTCGGAAAAACGACTCATTTGGCCTAATTTTAGTCCCAAAAAGAATGACCCATTAGCATTAAAATATCCACCAATTTGCAACAATATTTGTTCAAAATTAGCTTCCCCATATAAAATTTTGTTTTTCCAAATATTTTTATTACTATCTCTCTCTACTTTTTTGTAAGCCCCATGTAAATTTATCTTTCCAATATATTTTTACTTCTTTTTATTTAACTTTATTAATACCCGCAAAATCAACCCAAAAGGGTCGTTCTTTCGGGGACGAAGGGAGTAATTTTACAAGGTGAAGAGAACAAGCCCATATATATATATATAGAGAGAGAGAAGAAGCACGTAGTTTCATAATATAACCTTTTATTTTATTTTCATTGACTAATTACATAAAGATAGGTCAAACTGGTGCAAAGGAAGTGTGCAAAGTTTCACGCCTTCATGGTGACAATTATTCTGGGATAGAGGAAGTATGGAGATTTGTAGTCTAGTAAGTGATAATATTAAACATTTTATAACACCAATTGAACAATTGATTATCTAATTAATATGTATTCGATAGAATTTAGAAGATCAAATTCACTACTTGTATTACAATAGGAAAATCATTATTTTAGGTAGAAAGGTACACATTCACAAAGTTACAACTTCTATTCCATCTTATGTATAATCTATTTATATTATTATCAAAACTCATAAGGACAACGTGATAACGCCATATGTCACCCTTCTTTCAATATGATTTGGTGTCACGTGTTATTTGCTCGAAAAACTCTTCATATGTATAACCTCTTATTATATTTACGTTCACTCCATAATTTTTTTCAACATTAACCCTTCTAAACGAATTTTGATCAAACTTATAAATTTATGATGATCCGAGGTATGGTCTGGTCAATAACTAGTTGCTAGTGTAAAGATTCTAGATGGAAAAAACAAAAAAGAAACGGAGGGAGTACTTTACAATAACTTTTGAGTGTGTACTATATCCTGAAAGAAATCAATTTGGAGTTCCTGCAGATTAAATGTACATAAAGCTTAGAACGACATCCTCTCCAAACTGAATGTGATAGAAAATGCATTTAATTAAGTTTTTAAGAAAATACTCTTATAAGGTTTCAAATTTTCCGTGACATCCCGTTTTTTTTAGTTGACACATTTTGACTTTAGCACTATTTACACTCCTCACTTTGACCGTATTTTGTGATTTATACGCAACGAAAAATATAATTATGTGGATCTTATTAGATTCGTCGCAGGATATATTTTCAAAATATCAACTTTTTATAATTTCTGTTTTTCGATAATTAATTAAAGATATCAACGATTATTGAAGTTGTTCATTGGCAAATGTGACTAGAGAAACGTGTTAACTAAAAAGAAACGGAGGAAGTACATTTTAACGGGTATGTTTGATAAGGGCCAAAAGCCCATGCATATAAGTTATATATTCTCGCAATTTTTTCTCTAATCTCGAGACCAGCCAGCCCATATATAGATGGCTGGTCTCGCACTACAAAAATGAACAATTGCTATAAACAAAATTATCATTTACTAGAAAAAAATGAACATTTAATTATGTGAAGAAATTTCTGGAAATCGAGTTTTTCTCTTATAGCGATCTCGTAATCACGAGGAGATTGTCGGTGCGACGGCGATGGCGGCAGATTATTGCGATTCTATTTGCTATCGTGATAATGCAGCTGGTGCGAGTATTAAAGCTTCTACTTCTTCTTCAATGGCAGAAGACACGGAGAATTCGAAGAAAATCTCTAATGGAGAAGCTGGTGATAACAGAATTGTTGATGGCGGTGAGAATAATGATAGTAAAAGGAATATAATAATTCTGAGAATGTTAATGGTGAAGGTAAAGCTAAGGTGAAGGTGCAATACATAAAAATGAACATTTATAATATAAGAATAAAATAAAGAGACTTTGAAATTGAAAAAAAAAAATTGCACATTTAATGAACATTATTATAGTATAGAAATAATGAACATTTACTTTATAAGAATGAACATTATATGACATGAAAATGCACATTTATTTTATACGAATCAACATCATACGACATGAAAATGAACATTTAATTAATGAGAAATACAAAATTAATGTAAAATAAGTTAGTAAAAAACTGTTCATTTTTATTAGGGTAAATGTTTATTTTTGATTGAGGGACCAGCCAACTCTACTTGATCTCGAGACTAGGTATTAACAACTAATATATTCTCTGTCCTATATTATATTATTTGTTTCATTTCATACGAATTTTAATATTCACATTTGATCATCATCAGTATCTTTAATTAATATTGACAAAATTTTTGATGAGTTGATTTTTATTAATACCAAACTACACATTGAGATGAATCTAATGAAATGGCATTACAATTCGACTTAACAAATAAAATATGCATTATATTATGAGGCAAGAAAATAGTAAATAATGATAAGATGATTGCATGTAAATTTTCATATACACAACCCTTTATCTACCCCTTTTCTTTAAATTTGACTAATTAAACTAAGGCCCTATTCTCATCAGATTATTTTCAGTTCAGCTCTAATAAATTCAGTTCAGTTCAGTTCATCTCCTAATTTCCTTCTTTCATAAAATATCTTTCACTTTAGTTCAGCTCCTAATTTTCTTTTCTCATAAAATATCTTTCAGTTCAGTTCAGCTCTAATAAGTTAAGTTCAGTTCAACTCCTAATTTTTTTCTCTCATAAAATATCTTTCAGTTCAGTTCAATTAAGCTTTAATAAATTCAGTTCAATTCAATTTATTTCAGTGTCAATGAGAACTAAGTCTTAAAATCCATTCTTATACACAACCCTTATCTACTAAAATCCATTCTTATAAACTAAACTCCCTATCCCTATAGTATAGTAAAAGAGTAGAGTAAAATTAGAAAGGCAAGCAAAGAGGGTTCGTACTTATCAAGTACAAATAACACAACTCTAGTATTTTTCTAGAAAGTGCCAAGAGTCACATGGTATGTCGTAATCTGAGCTCAATGTTAGCATAATTCTGCAAGAAAATGGACATGACAAGAAATTAAGGTGACTATTTTTAGATGTCGACAAAATAATTCCAGCTGCACGTGATAACTACAGTCGTGGATTTCATGTTGTTTACGAATACCAAGTCTTCACCATTCATTCATTGCCATTACATTTTCTATCCTTTCGGTTATGGGCTAATGTTATGGCGCCTACCCTTATTGACCTTTTAACCCTTTGTACCCAACTATATATATAACCAATCTTGAATTTCACGAGTATTATATTATCTTGTCCAAGATAATCAAGCTTATTTCAATTATATATATATGTAGCTTTGCTTATAATATATATCATAGCATAGGTTTGCCACACTAGATTAACATACTTGGAATCTAAGAAATACTATATAATAAGAATTTGTTAATCCTTAAAACAAGAAGGGGAATTGTAAATTATAATGTAATCACAGCAGTGGCGGATCCAGGATTTTCAATTCGGGGGGACAAAATGCTTAACTTACAAAAAGCTTAACAAAAAATAAAAACAAAAAAAACTCAAACACACAAATTGGTTAATACTTAGTATTAAAATTTCAAAATAAAAAACATACTTAGTCATACAATTCAAAATGATGAAAAAAATTACATTTCTTGAACCAATGAACACTAAAGCGACGTAAACCAGACACTTGTCTTTGAGGAAAGTCATGAGTTTTGGTTGGCAAGGTTTTTTAAAAATATAACCCCTCTTAACTGCATTTCGTTCATTTGCAGGGTAATCCATTATGTTTATTCTTTTTCCCGGATCATGAGGAAGAAGTTCAACATCGTATACCAATTTTTTCTCCAATGGTACATTACAAGTACTTGAACCACCCATTTCCATATCATCTTCTTGACTTTGAGGGGAGCTTAATGAGGGGGAGTTATTGGACTCATTTTCATGGAGTTTCTTTCTTTTAAACATGAATTGTCGAAGATCGGGTTGTTTTCTAGTAGCCTTGGATTTGTTTGAATTAGGTGAATCATTTGACATTTCCTAATTAAATTGAAAAATATATATCAATTTCCACAATTCACATCATTGCATAGAATGCATACTAATAAAACGGTAAAACCTAAGATTAAAATTGCAATTAAAATTAAAATTCAACAAAGATTGCAATTAAAATTAACAATAATTAAACAAAAATCTAGAAATTAGGGTTAACAATTGTCAATTGGGGATTTCAAATTGGGAATTTCGAATTAGGGTTAGCAAATAGCAAGACATACCATCAGTGACGGACGGCCGAGGCTCGACGGTCAGAAGGTGGTTGCCTAGTTGCACGCAGGCGGCGCCGATGCACGCAGCTAGTAAAGAGGCTGCCGATTTGCGAAGACCGAAGTGGTGCTGTGGTGACTTGGTGAACTGGTGAGTGGTGAGGAACTGAGAGCAGCGACGCAGCAGGGCGGTGGTTGCCTGGTTGGTGGAGCAGTGACGCACGCCTCGACGGTCGATCTCAGTGGAGGCAATGGCGAATTGGAGGAGTTAAGACTGAGTGTTGTTGGCTGTTCTTCGTTCTGTAGCAGTGTCACGTTTTGCTTTTTTTTGGTTTTTTTTCGCTTTTTTTTTTAAAATTTTTTTTAAAAATGGGGGGACAGCTGTCCCCCATGTCACTTAATTGGGTCCGCCACTGAATCACAGTATAATAAAATAACACTAGTGGAGTACATTGTTAGAATTTGTAAAATTTAAAAAGATGGGGGAGAGGGGGAGGATTGATATATGATAGCATCATAAATGGTTAAAAATGTATCTCATATTTTAAAGTAGAAGATTGTTGATTTGATGACATTCAAATCAAAATAATACTTTAATATACGGAGTATAATTTTTAACAAAAGCTTATTGCTATCACTTGCACTCAATAAATTGTATTGTCAGTATATGGGCGAATTAAAAGAGGATGATTAATTAAACCGTCTATTATTATTATTATTATTACTCATATTATTATTAAATGTACTACATAAATACTTTGTATAGATTGTACGACACTAAGGGCCTATTCTAATTTACTGAAATGAGCTGAACTGAATTGTTTATGAGAAAAGGAAATTAGAAATTAAAGTAAATTGAACTGAAATTAAGCTAAAAAGAGCAGGTCCTATAACAAACTAGATAGCTCAATTTATACACTCATAAAATGCTTGCTTGTTGATTATTTACCTTGTGATAATTTTCTACATTAGTAATTATTATTATTCGTTAAAAGGAAAACACTATGCAATTGTTACTCGCACGGAGTAGTAGCTAGTTTTATAATTCAAATTGAATTTGCCCAAAAAAAAAAAAAAAAACAGTATTCTGGTTGTTGACTGCTATCAATAATTGTTATCAAGTATGCTTCTCTGAAGCCATGAAGGGGTGCTAGCAATAATATCTATTTTGAGCCCAACAAATAACACAAGCTTGTTTTGTGCATATCGTCTTATGATACGAGCCATAAACTTTCTTGATGTTGACTCTTCTCTAACTTGATTTGATTGTGTATGTTCCTATTTCTTAAATTGATAGCTGCTTTTTCTTAATCATAATCAATAAGCTAAGATACTCTAATAATTTGAGTTGGTATATGCCAGTTTTAGTAGCACACAGTACAACTTCAAGCTGCCTAAATTCAATGTATACATACTTAGGCACGTATTATTAATTTATTAGCATTACATTGTTAGTTGCATTTTTATATACTAAACTATGTACTAGGTAATTCCCTAGTATGTACTGTAGATCTCATTGCTTGTGGTATGCCTAATTGCCTTGGTATTGTGTGATGAGTACGTACATGCAATCGTAATTAATCTTTATATTTACTAGGTTTGAAGCACGTTCTTTGCACATGTAATTATCTTCGTCTTTTATTATTTGCTCACGGTCTCATTAATAAAATAATTAAAAAGAAAAGTTAAGCTATTAATATCTTTAATCGTGCACTATTAAAAACAAAAAAAAAGTTGAAATTAAGAAATAGCTTTGTTAAACAAATTTAGCAAAATCCATAGTATCAAAATTGTCAAAGTTGATAGTTTTATAAGTCCAAAAAGGGAATATTGATTGTACATTTGGAAAAAGGAATGGAAGAAAAACACACATGATAATTAAATGTAGTATACTGCATACATATACCAATAATAATACACATACATGTATGAATTTTGAATGTTTTGCATTACATGAGTTAAGTAAACAATTTTAAAACCCACTATTTTTAATTTAATTTGATAAAAAATTGTGAATTTTTTTGTTAATAACAAGTCAAACATATATGTGATGTGTTTTGTGAATTTTGCGTTTCCAACGAATACAAAAATTGCCTAACATAATTATTATGAGAGCTAGTTTAGTTCCCGTGCTATGCACGATTTTAAACACACATTGTGTGATTTGCTTATAATATGGAGAAAATTTTCTACTTTGTTAATTTTTTGTATATAAGGACATATGGTAAGTAATTTCTACTTTAGCATATTACTTGTAAAATATACGTAATACAAAAAAAATCACAATGGACACTTTTAAACATTCAAATATAAACATAAAAAAAAAAAAAAAAAAAAAAAAAACTCGGTAGGGACAAAAGATAAAATACTAGTATATGAAAGGTTTATTAGATAAAAAAAATACAAAGGTAAAAGTAAAAAAAAAAAATGACATCATCATAGCAAATTGGTCGGAAAAAAAAATATTTTAGAGTGACATGTGCACAATTTGAAAAAGAGATGATATTCGCAATGTTTTATTTTAGTATTAGTTAATAGATTTGAATATATTTAACTCTCGATCTTAAACTACTCGTAGGTTATTAGTAGTTTTTTTAACACAAGATTATCAAGCAAGTATGTTTAATTACTATCACACCTTTTCAATGGGCTTGGTTGCCTTGGTACTTTGGTAGTTGGTATGGGTTCCTCCATTAATTAATTCTATTTTGAGACCTTATAACAAAAGAAAAGTTGAATAATTTTGCCTTTTGTTAAGTTCTTCGTCCAAGGTTATCTTTAAGACTTAAGATCTTCTTTTATATTAGTGGGGGTGATCTAATTTAGAATTGCCATGTTGCCATTTACAAAAAGGAAAAAAAATATATTTAAAAAAAAAAAAAAAAAAAAAAAGGGAAAAAAAATGATATAGGGTAGCAAAAAAAAATAGCGGCACCTTAAACGCAAACGTGGGAGTGAGTCAGCAAATAACATGGGCATCACTAACATTAAAAAAATAGAACCCCACTTGTGACACCTGTCAAATCTTAATTAGCAATGCGCCTATTAATCACCACCTATGATTGTATATTAGATAAGAGCTGACGTGGATTTTAATAAAGGTTACATCCAATGTGACATTTGGATCGTTGCATAAAGTATATATGCTCCCCCTTACACACTAATCCAGATTAATGGGTTAGACACTTTAAAAATAGAAGAACTATATAAAAGATAAGGATATCCCAATTCTTAAAGTATCCGATCCCGGCCCTTAATATAGGTTGAACTCGAACCTCCAAACTCAAAACTCAATCTCAAAGTTAAAAGATCATTACCTGACCTCACTACTAGATACGGAGTATATTTTTTTGTGACTAGGTTTTGTAATAAAGAAAATAAAATCTTCTTGTTAACTCTTGTTCCTTGTTATTTATTTATTTTTTTATTATTACTTTTGTGAATTGTTGTTCCTTATTACTTTGTCCTTTTAGAATTTCTCAATTTGAGAAAATTATAGAATTATAATTATTGTTACTAATATAAGAAAAATCATTATCATATCATGTAAGAACTTGACCTAAAATTTCTAATTTTAGCTTTAATTTCTAATATTAGCTTTAATATTAGCTTAAATTTTGAAGTTATTAATAATGTGTAGGTAATTGCAATCTTGTACATATTGATGCTCAAATATACCTTTTTAGGACTTGAACCGAACTGAACTCTTTATGAGAGAAGGAAATTAGGAACTGATTTGAATTGAACTTAACTGAACTAAAATTAAGCAACAAGTCCTTAGTTTATTTCTACTTGCAATTCATCATATGGAAGAGATTTGAGAGGCTAATTAAACACAAATTTTTTAAAATAAACTTCACCACATTTATAAGAGAGAGTTAAGTTTTTTTTTTTTTTTTTTTTTTGAAGAATAAGAGAGAGTTAAGTGTTTTTTGAAAGTAAGAGAGAATTAAGTTGATACGATATAAATTATTTTAATCAATTTATCCAATTACTTTCAAAAAAATAAATTGTATATTTCTCAAGTTGTGTAATCGTAAAGTGAGTTGTAAGTAAAACAAAACAGAGAGTGTATGATTAAAATTGTGCTAAAAACACCTAAAAGACAAATGAGACAACAATAAAAGCAACAAAGGAAATATAAAAATCAAATATTTTGAATATTTATCAAAAACAATTTAAAGGGTACTCAATTATTATACTTTTTTTTTTTTTTTTTTATGTGTACGAATCATAAAATATGATCAAATTTCTAAAGGTTGCAAACTGTAAGAGGCGGTGAGGTAAAATTATACACCGTACTTATAGTCTTATATAAAATATATGTTGACCATTTGTATATTAGAGTTGTTGACTACGGAATACTCCGTATAAAATGTTATTGGTATGTATGGGATCTTTTATGGGGGCAAGGAAGGTTCTAGAGTAAAAAAAAAAAAAAAAAAAGATCGAGATGGAAATCTTGGTCTTTTGGGTGTTGTTTGTAGTGTTTGACCGACTTGTATGATTTTTGATAAGTGGTTGGATGGTCTTGGTCATATTCCCAAATGCCCTCTCTAATTGTGTGAACACACCAAAATTTGTGTTGGATACACGTATACTTTTTTGGTACCAACGCATATTCATGCCCCCCTATTATTATATACTTCTTACTTTAGAGTGTGTTCATCACCTTAATTTATTTATTCATATTTAACCCCTTTTTTTAGCAAAAATATTTCATTAATTAAAAGTCATACGACATCTACAATAGAGATTCGACGTTAACAAATACATAAGATATTGAATCAAATAGAATTTTCCTTCATAAAAACTACGATCGTCGAGTAGATCTTGCACTGCGGAGCATCTCCCGTTTATATCGCTGAAAATTACAGTCTTGTTGGAGAGACAATCTAACGATTCTTTGTAGCTGTGAGGATGTTTTCCTTCTGATTCATCTGTTCGTATTCGAAAACTCGATAACTTTTTCACCAACAAAATAATTTCACGACAATCCATTAGATCTGTTACCATGGATTCAAAATTAATAAATTTCTCCCTCAAAAAGAAGAGATAAACCTTGTCTTTCGAAGGAGGTCGAAAAACCCTTGGCTTTCGAAGGAGATCAGAATCCTTTCTTTCGAGGGAGAAAAGTTCCTCCCAAAAGGAGGAAGCATTATTATAAACCTAAAAAAAAACAATAAA
The DNA here is from genome assembly GCF_001683475.1 of Chenopodium quinoa. Lineage (NCBI taxonomy): Eukaryota > Viridiplantae > Streptophyta > Magnoliopsida > Caryophyllales > Amaranthaceae > Chenopodium > Chenopodium quinoa. Next base: position 1,375,357 of record NW_018744693.1, on the reverse strand, counting down.
GAAACAAGATTGGGGCTTTCCGAAGTCCCTTCAAAATTCAACAATGGAGGCTAGAGTTTTGGAGAGAAAAAAAGGAGAGAGAAGCATATTTAACCACTTAGGGTTCGTTTGGCATTGCTGTGGTTTCTTGTTTTTTAGTTTTTTGTTTTCCAAAATCATTTGATATACGTAATATAATGAATAAAAAATTAGTCAAATTTATTAAGATCGTGATAATTTTGAAAACTGACAACTAAAAAGAGGAAACACCTTTTTCTTATTTCCTGTTTTTGGTTTTTTGTTTTCAAAAAAATCTGAAAACTGAAAACAAAAAACGATGCCAAACAAGCCCTTAATTAATCAATCAATGTGGAGAATCATAAAAGGATTAATGATGTTTAAGTTTAGTTCTCTATTTTGCATTACTCTTCCTATCACAAACCTTTTTATTTTTCCTCAAAACAAAAATGACTTTAACTAATTTGACTAATTGAGTTTATATATTTTTACATGATGATTTTAGCGTTAACTTGATTTCAAAACCTCAATTTAACATGTTATGCATGGTTGTGATTAGTGTATAATCCAAAAGATGATGTTGTACAAGTAAAACTTTATTTTTATGTCATTTATGAGAATTATGACTGTACTTGTCCTACATCATAAAAAAAGGAGAGAATATAGAGTTTTTTTTATTTTATATTTTTTAGGGAAAAAAAAAAAATTACTCCGTAATTTATTAATCACTAATTGATTTTACTATGATTACTCCTTTGAGCTTATAAGTGTAAATCTCCTCTTCATGAACACGATGATTACACTAAAGTACTAAACTCTTATTCCATATTTCGCTTTTTTTTATTTAATTTTTTTTAAAGAAGGAAAAAAGAAAGAAAAATTAACTTAGATGGAAATAATTCAGATTGGTAATTGAAATTATCCCACCATATTTTTGGTAAAAAGCTAGCTAATTCAAAGCATCCTTTCGATATCAAGTATGATTGTATGAGGGCCTTGCATTGTCTCATTATTACAAATACAAATTAATATGCATGATTTACGTGTGTTTCCTCTACATGATTGAAGTGGACTTTTCATTTATTTAAAGATAATTTATTCAATTGATAATTTGTTAGAGACATCATAGTTTGATAGAACGATATGATGTTGTGAAAAGTATGGTGATATAATTATGTATGAAAAAGTCTAATGTTGATTTTTCCTCCACTATTATGATAATCTTCTTTTTTTTTTTTTTTTTTTTTTTTTTTATATAAAAGAACTATTATGATAATCTAGATCCTGATATCCAGGGAATTTTCCTTTTTCGTAGGAAGATCAAGGTTGGACATCGTCTCACACTCTCACTAGAGATTAAAGAAAGTCATCCTTTTGTTAAATTGACCAAATATTCAGATTTTAAAGGTATATTTTTAGCTGACACTAGAAGTATAATTTTCTTAACATCAATAATCGGTCTTTTGATCTTATATTAAACAACTATACCAAGCGTTTTTGTTCAATTTAATTATTAAAAATATTAATGATCTAAGCTGTAAATCGACAAGAGTTAAAGTTGACATGTTGCATTTATAATAAAAGCACAAAAAACAAGTAAAACTAAAAGATGGGATTCACAGTTTCTTAACACTTCTGTTTAAGGGCCCAAAGAAAGGCCCAATGTCATTCAACAGAAAGTACCTGTGAACCAGAGCAATAAACCTGTTCCAGAGATGCAAATTCTTGCTTTATTCATGTAATTGTGTTAGAGATATGGGATAATCAATATTATCTCCCATTGTTTTCCAAAATAGTATATCTAGCTTATTTCCTTGGGAATCAAGCATGATGTTTTCTTAAAGCAAGCTGAAATTTTTGAATATAATTGAAAATAACCAAAAGCCTTACATCTTCAGCATGGAGACAAAAGGCTTCAACATTGCTAATGCACTTGACTGTATAGTATGAAGGTGGAAGATCTTGGGTTGATGAATTTGGTTGTGAAGCCCATGTTAGCAGATCATCCCTAAGAAGTCACCTGCTTATTAGTCCCTTTCAAATTCAATGTACTTTAGAGCCACGATACATAATTACAGGCTCATTGTTGCTGATTTTATTTTTTTTAGTTTCAATCATTTGTATGCTTCTATCTGCTGCGCATAAATCATGAGTAGAGAAAGCAACATGATTAAACTGTATTTGCTTCTCATTCTTTCTTATTTGTTCAACTCTAAGAGAAGATGTGGTTTCATGCTGTTGTTACCCTCTTGAGTAATAAACATTTTGTGACCCTCAAGGTGTACTTGTATAGTGTACTAAATGTGTCCTTCGATTAATGAAGAAACACACTTTGAGAAAATGAATGGTAGTACAGTGGCTCTATTCTTCTCAACTTATTTTACATTTATCTATAGCATTGTCTCAAATTACATGACAAAAAAATCAACTGTGCATCAGGATATTTCTCATCTGTTTCTGTGAGTTGTAAATTAATTTGTAAGGCCAATCTTCAAGACACTATTTTTAAAATCAAGGCTTACAGTAATTTGGTGTTTTTGGATCTGCTTCTGAGGTCCAATAGCCAATCTGCTTTACCAGTAACGATTTTGTGGTTGATTTGAGTAACACCAGTAATGATGGACAAAACTGTAACACCACCTAAAGTCCACCAAGTACATGCTTCTGAAATTTGTGCATACGTGACCATTAGAACAATAAATAAGAATCCATATTAGGTTTTTTATACTTGGATTTACACATCTCTTTAACGAATTAGGTTAGTTATTATTGACATTATTTGTAAAAGGGATTATTTTTGCCAATCTGCTTTACTGTCAAATTTAAGAAAGCTAGGTTGATAGCTTTTCCTTAACATAAAGATTAGACAGTTTGTAAAATCTAATAATGAAAATATTGGCAGTAGCATGCTTCTATGCCATACATGCAAATTTACTATTGAAATTATTATGATACTAAAAGCCAGGAAAACACAATAATGAAACAACCTCAAAATGAATGATTTGTATTCCATATGATCCTGGATAACAAATGAATAGACACTTTCCTGAATAACGACTACAAAGAATTATCATTACACAAAAGAATTGTAGAATAAACATGAAAAATCTGTACTGCTTCATACAGTCTAGTTAGAAATATGTATGTAAGAAATCTAACTGAAATCTGTATTGAAAGTGATCCACAAAAAGAATTTTCATGGTCAATCTGAGCAATACCAGCATAAATGGCAAAAACAGCAACACCACCACCACATATGCTTCTGTAATTCGTGCTGATATGACCATCAGAACAAGAAATAAGAATTCTCAATTAGGATTTACTCATCTCTTGCTACTTGCTAGCTTTCTGCTCAAAGATAACTGTGATCATAATTATAACTTTGCCAGTGTGCTTTACTGTCAAATAAAAGAAAACTAGGTTGCAAGCTTATACTGTCTGCAAAATCTAACAATTAAAAGACTGTGGCAGTAACAAATCTCTGTTATTTACAACATATATAAACATACTATTGAATTACTACTAAAAAGTCAGGAAAACACAATGATGAAACAACCTCGAAATGAATGATTTTTATTCCATATGATCCTGAATAACAAATGAATAAACATATTCCTGAATAACAGCTACAAAGAATTTTTTTTTTTTGACAAAAGAATTGAAGAATAGACATGAAAAAACTGTGCTTCAATACAGTCTAGCTAGAAATATGTATGACCTATATAAGAAATCAAACTGAAATCTGTATCGAAAAAATGGCTAACTGTATCCTGTAGAACTATGATCCACAAAAAGAATTTTATCTGCATGAAAGAATCAAAGAATTCCTCTACACCTACAAAGAATTCGACTTCCTATACTTCGAGCAAAATCCATCAGCAACCAGAATCAAATTGGCTGGGAAAAGCTGGAAGAACTCCCTGCAGCAGCATCAACAGAACCCCACAAAGAGACGGTATACAAAGGCTGATCCATCCATCTCAATGTAATGCCTTCATCCCCTTGCTGTTCCACATTGTACCTTTCATTCGAGTACATCTTCAGCAACATCTGGCTTTGAAACACCTCTCTTTCGTCCCTCCTGATACCCCGGAAACCCTCTTGCTCCATTCTCCTTTTCCAATTCCCGAACTTCTCATTCCTTTCAATCCTGTCACTCCCTTCACAAGCAACAATGTTCCTAATTTCGCGCCCAAACATCTCCTCAATCTTCACCCTTGCAGGGCTATCAAAAGGAAGACTAGAATCAATTGAATCAAAGATGGCCGAGTAGTATCTTAGTGAATTACAAACCCGCATCTCCAAAGTGGGCTCGTTGTGCTCAGCTTCTTGCTCAGCCATAACCAAAGCTATAGGGTTAGTGCTTCGGATTATACCCATGAAGTCCCTAAATGCACCATTATTAGCATCATATAGGGTCTTGTGAAGCTGTAATATGCAATTCGCCGCCACACTTTCTCCTTCCTTGACATGGAGCATCCATAGCCTTACATCCTCCAAACGATCAACAACCGGATGAAACTCAAAAGGCAGATTAAATGCCTCAGCAAAGCTAGCCAACCTTTCTCCTGTCTCGACTAATTCCTGCTTTGACTCCCCTATCCCAGTGATCCTAACATGACTAGGAGGGTTACGCCTCGTGGCTAAGCTTTGGAAAAAGCCAGGCCATTGCAGCCCTTGCTTGACATCAAAGTCTATGACATGCACCTTATCCTTCCCTTCAAAGGCTCTCAGCAGCATCTCATTAGCAGTGAAGTGAATGAACTTTGGAATAGGACTAATCTGATTCAACAGCCTGAATGCAGCTGCACCGGACTCATCATCGAATCGATCAAGCTCCCTAGGGACACTTATGTGAAACATTCGCGGCCATAACCTTGTCACCCTTAAGGCTAAAGCCTCAGTAAAGTAAGCTGTAAGACGGCTGATGGTAGACCGGCCCCTAGGAGAAGCCTGCTCACCCAACTTAGCAATAAAATGATTAATTGCAGGAACATTCCTTGATGCAATACCTTCCACACAACTCATAAGAAAGCTGACAAGCTCGAACCCTTGCTGCTCGGTGTGATCATCGTCGTTGTGAGTCCTAACCGCCCTAGAACCATCACCAGGGTTAGGATTCACAGACCCATTTCCATACTCATGCTCAGAAACATTCTCATTGAGCCTAAGCCCCAAACTGTGACTCTCAGAAGATGAACTTGACCCTGATGTTGTTGTTGTAACAGGTCCATGACTTGGCTCACCATACTCAGTGATCTCAGTAACACCAGACCCAATCCAAGGGTTATGCGACAGTGGTGGCAATGGCGGCGGCGAAACCACATCAGTAGGAGCACCAAAACACACCCTCCTTTCTTCTTCCCCTGAACAAGAAATTGAAAAAGGCAATTGAGGGTAATTAACCGCTCCAAAACCAGGTTGTTGCATCCAAAAACCCTCAGATTCTCCAAAATCAAATCTTCCCTTCTTTCTTCTAGACCCTTCTTCTTCATCTTCATCATCATCTTCTTCAAAAGAGCCTTGATCACTGAATCTCCTCTTCAAGTTCTTCCCCTTTTCACCCCAAAACTCTGCCTTGATCTCCCTCCTTCCCTCGGGCGAAGGCGGTACCTTGATTGTCTGCTTCAATCCCTTTGTTTCGATCGGCTTCTCGACTGATAACCCTCGAATCGACTGCGGCGGACGAGTGACTGACACTTCTTTTCTTGAAAAATTGCAGGGTAAATCCAATCTCTGTGTGCTCATTGAAGGTAATGGATAATGACAAGCTGATGCTTCACTCCTTAATCTATGCCTTGGTGACAATAATGTTGATGAACACCCAGCCAACATTCTTCTCAACTAAAACCCACCTTTTCCTTCTTCTTCTTCCCTATTTTCCTCTGTTTTTTTTTCTTCTTCCTCTGTTTTTCTATCACACACTCTGTTTTCTGATGTATGCTCTGTTCTAAAATCTCAAAACATGCACACACTATGCACTATTGTAGTATAATAACCGTTATGTTTGTTTGTGCGCTATGTGAATTTTGTAGGTGAGTGTGTGCAAATTCTATGAACAAAATCCGGAATCCGATGAGGCGAAAAATCGAGTGAAATGTGATTTGTGAATTGTGATGTGTTTTTTCTCTACAAAGAATTGGGTTATAATGTGATTTTATATGAGTAGTTTATGTGCAATTAAGAATGAATCAATGAATTTTGAACTAACTACATATAATGATGTAAATCAAAAGCTATAACATATGAACAAAAATCAATAATGAATGAATCTAATTAAATTGAATCAAAAATCAAAGAAAGAAATAAATCATCGGATTCCAATAATATTATGAATGAAAAATGCTCATTTGAAAAGTCTTAGAATTGCAAATTGAATTGAATAAAATACAAGAGAAGTAAAGAAACATACTTGATCATCAAAATTGAGGCAGAATTTCTGAAGAACAGAGGAAGAACAACAACAACCCAATTCAGCGAATTCCATAGCAAGCAGCAAGAAATCAAAAACCCCACCAAAATTCACTTAAGAAACAACATTTCCCAACCTAAGATGAACAAAAACACAACCTTAATTAACCCAAAAAAACCATAAAACTTAAGCAAACTCTGTTTTTATATAATGAAATGAAACAATAAAAAAGAATAAAGATACCAACTTTATGAATGTTTCTCTCACTACTTCCATAGCTGTCCCTATCAAAGCTACTTTGTTGACCGGAAATTGGGGTGCTTTTTAAGTACTGAGAACTGGAAAATGATGGGAAATAGTGTGAATTTGGAGTGTTATTGAACGTTGGATTGGAATCGGACGGTTGAGATTAAGTTAAAAGATGGTATGTTACCGTTGGAGAGATGTCGGTGAAATATGACCGTTGAAGAGAAAGAGGGAAGAAGAAGAGTTGAGGAGTTGGTTTGACTTTTATGGGAGTTTGTTGATGATATAAATTTCCACGTGGATTGCACGTGCTTGTCTCACTATGATTACCCGCCCGTGTAGTTTATGACCGTTGTATTTTCCTTTGTTTGTTCTTTCTTTCTTTCTGTTCTAGGAAATTGTTTTTTATTTTTTGGAGGTATTTGTGTTATTATTGTGGGGTTTTTTCTTTTTTAAGAAATACTTTGGTGGTTAGTGAGCTTCAAGCAAGAGGATATAATCATAATTTAGTGGATTAATAATAAAAGTTTTTAAAAAATAATAAAAGTTTTTAAAAAATAATAAAGTTTTAAAAATGTGTTTACATATTCAGAATAAAAAAAAAATGCTTATTTATAATCAAATAGAGTAATGGTCAATTTTTTATGATTAAAACAGATTTTTGGTGTATATAGTTGTGCGAGTAGCTGTTAGCTATGATAATGAAACTTAAATGTGAAACATCGGTTATACACTTATACTCCAACTAATTGTTAGCAATAAAGATAGAAAATTGACAATTTAACTTTTATCAATAGGTTTGTAACCTTGTACAAGGATTATTTAACACACTAGAATTCTGCCACTCTAGGTGTTTTAAACCTTAATATTAGCAATTCGAAAATTCAAACTATATTTTGTGATCATTAATAGAAATATACAATTAAAATTAGATATTATATTGTGTAAAAAAATAAAAAAATAAATAAACAATATTGTTAAAAACATAAGCCATACAATACCATGCAATTATAATTGTCACTTTATATGGAGGGGCGAGGGGGTACTATTAGTATTATTATTATTACTCCTTTTTATTTACTCGTATTTTTTATGGTAGGAAAAAGTATCTTACTAACGAGCTCCCTGTTGGACAAGGAATAATTATATTGGTTGAAATGGTATTAAGTTATGAATGCATGACAAAATCACGCGTCGTTCGGTGTAATTAATGTTAATTTTACTCTAATATTTCTACTTTAATTCTCTTATCTAGCGTCTCGAGGGTGCTCATTAGCTTTTGCCTAGTAACAATTACAATTTACAATTGCCGATGTATAATAGGGTGGAACAACTTGAATCTATAGTCCACTTGTCAACAATTGTACCATAAAAGTTAAAATTATTAAACATCAATTAAAATATTGTGCCATTGTGTGTAGGTGTAGGTTGTGGTGTAATTGCCCTAATTGGTGTTAATTACTACAAGTCTACAAGTCAACAAACGTATACTTGATGTTATTATTGCCAAATTTCCCTAGATTTTAAAATTTTATGATAGTTAATATCTATCTTTAATTTTTAACGAATAAACTAGTTTTTGGGCGATGCCCCAGGTTATTACATGAAACTAATTGATCATTAATATACATTGTAATTTATGATTTAATTTTCTTGTAATAAAAGTTGTTATTCATATTGCCATTTACTACTTATTAATATTTTGTATTAAAAAATTACATAAAGAATCACATAGCTTGGTGATAAGACATTTAGTTCTTGAATTAGAAGTTGCGAGTTAAAATGTAGTGGAGATTTTTTTTTTTTTTTTTTTTATAATTATTATGAGTGCATGACATATAATGAAAATCAATGGAAGAGAGAGCCACGTGGCGTTATGAGTACTTGAATGGATGACGTGGCGTAGGGAGGGGAGCTTTCGTGACACGTGAACGTTGTTAGAAACATCTTTTAATATATTAGTATAGATAATATCCTATCTAACTTGTATGGTGAATAGGGTAATGATATAACAATTTAGTATATTTTCTAAACTGGTATCAATTTAGGAACGAATAACAAAATCACATATTTTTTTTTTTTTGAAAAAAGTCCTAAAAGGACACTAAATTTCATTAATGTAAGCCATACGGCATCTACAATTGACAATGAACGATAATGAAAACGAATTTAACAAAATCAAACAAGAATTAATCGGGGAAGGGCTAAGAATCCAAATACATAAATATAACAATTCGGCATATTCTCGATTCGTTGTCTCATACAACTTTTTGAGTGGATCCGTCATCGCTTCGCAATTTTGTGAGAAAGTAAATTCTTGTGTTGATTCCGTAACCCGAATCCGAGCCACAATCAATAGTAGCCCCGCACAACCGGAGATCAAATTAAGTACAAATAAAACCTTGTCTTTCGAAGGAGATCGAAAAAACCTTGTCTTTCAAAGGAGATCAAATTAAGCACAAACAAAATCACATTTTAATCGCTCCTTTATATTAATTCTACTTTTAATTACTTTTATATAGCCTTTAGGGTATTATATATCATTAAAAAGAAATGTAGCAATAGGAGTTGCATATTGCATAAAATAAATAAATAAATAAATAAATAAGCCATTTTGGGATACTTCGTAACAATTTGTATACTATAATGAAATTCCATATTCGGATACTTTGTAACAATTTGCATAGGCATCAAAAACCAAATTAATAATTTCATAAAACCAAGCAAATAAAAGCACACAACCAATTGCCCATGAACATGATTTTCCATTTCCAACTCCTTTAAACACATGGGAGTTACTTGTACTAGAAAAGCTAGTCAAAAGCCCAAACATGTATAAACTTCCATGTGCATGTAAATTATATATATAATTCTAATAATTACTGAATGGGATTAGACATTAATTTCTACAAATTTGGAGTGTCTCAAATCAACTCCAAAAACAAAGCTTCTTGTTTGCTTGTCAAGCCAAGATCGTTTAAGGTCACGTTGCACTCTCCACTGCTGAATGCTTGGCGAGGGTAAGGCCTTACCTGTCAATGCCACCACATAGCATGTTTGATATGAGATATACTAAAAGATGACGATTGATATAATGATCTATGGTGTGCAGTAAAGCAAGCCCTTCAAGAAGTCAATACACAAGTGCAACATTTTAGAAGGTGTGATTAATCTATATCTATCTATACTTAGTATTTAAAAACACAAACCGTCATCCCCATCAAGCCACATGTTAATTTTATTTTTCACCAATGCCACATGTCACCTCATTTAACCTTTCTTTTTTTTAATCCCCTTTCTCATATTAAAAAAAATACACTTTAATTAAATACATGTATGAATGTTGTTTGCATGGTTCACTTTCCCAACTTAATATCTTCTACAATTACATTCAATTTTCACCCCTTCTTCTCCTTTATAAGCAATTTATTTCCTAATAAATATATATTATAAAACAAAAATTTGTATTGTATATCTATAAATTAAACAACCTGTGCATTGCACGGGCCAGAAGACTAGTTCTACTAGAAAAACCATGTTGATTTAACAGAGATGCATAAATTGAGTTTTCAGCCTTCAAATAATTGGTTGAACTTCAATCCAAAGAAGTATCAGTTGTGTAACTGCTAAAAATTGTATAATTTGACATCTAAGCGGTTGAGAAATAGAAGATTACCAATCGATAAGAGCCAGGTTTGACTGCTTTCCCAATATCAACGAAGTCAAAAAGTGACTGCAGGAGCAATGATCAGTTAGCTATCAACTTGAGTATCAGTGTGAATCATATCTAAACAGAAGGAACTATTTACAGAATATACCTGCAATTTATCAGACTTAAGAAACCGGCGGCCACGTCGACTGCCATCAGGCATTCTAATAAGAAGAGTTACAGCATTCTCATTATTCGATGATGGTTCCTCAGGAAGGGAGGCTTCTTTTGCAGCCAATTGCCTCTCAAGCTCCTGGCAGAGAAAAACTTCTTAAGAATCGGAAAATTATGATATAGACAAGTATAGCTCAGAAATGAACCATAGATGATTCGCAATATGCTAACCTTCAACATATATCAATACCGTCACCTAATTTTCACCATCACCAAGAATTGTTGAGAAAACCCATGGTTAAAAAGAAAATAAAAAAAAGCACAAACGGCGACTACAAATTTACAATCAAAAGCAAAAGCAAATCAATAATATTACATACTCCCAATTACCCACTTTCCATACTACGCAAACCTGTTCCTTGTACTCTCTATGAAAACTGAGAAGGATATTCTTTTCTATCTTTCTTATGAGGGGGTCCACGAAGTTTGCCCTCTTTGTGGTAACAATGACCACACTCTAAAATCTTGCCCAAACAAACCTGCTCCTTGTCTTGATCTCATCGTAGCTCAGTTAGAGGCTAGTAACCTCGATCAAGGGGGTGACCAGCCCTCTCTTCCTGAATCCAATTAAATTCATGTTAAACCTTAACGTAGAGCGAGGCCCCGTTTATTCAATAGAGGTGGCAGGGGTAGGCGAGGCACCTCCTTTGGAACTAGACCTAGAGTGAAAAATTCCTTTTTCTCTTACAAAGCTGGTATATTACCATCTCATTCTCCTTTACCCTAGATTAATTACCCACTTTCCATTTTGAGGTATATTTTTTGTACTCACTTCTAATTTATCCTATTTTAGGCACACATATTACCATCTCATTCTCCTTTACCCTAGAATAATTACACTTGTCCACTCAATCCTCACCCTCTCCTAGAAAGAAGAGTCCACAGTAAATGGGTACATCATATATTACACATAGTATAAGATGAAAAGGAATTAAGAAAGCTAGAGATTAGAAATGAATACAAGTGAGAAAGCCAAAATAACACTCAAAGTGTACAAGTTCCATAAATTGAAATTCATGGATTTTACACACACAAATACACAATAGCAACCAATGAAAAGCTTTAGCCATTCAGATTGGGTAGCATGATAAATTTGGCTAACAAAGGACAATAGGAATTAATTTGAGTGAAATTAGTTTCACAATGACCATTTTTTTAATACAAACTCAACAGAAATGAAACACGAGAACTAGCAAATTCCTAGTATGTAGCCTGTTGATGTCAACCTAAACCTGACATCAATAGGTGCTTGGCGAAAAAAATACAAGGTTCCAAGACACCCTTCTTCTAAAATTTTTTTTAAAAAATAAAAATAAATAAGACCAATCATTATATGAGGATTACCTGGTCAAGATAAAAGCAACTCATATACAGAGTACATAGATACTCTTAAGTCAGTGTGCCGTTGATTTTGACCTTTCAGAATATGCATAAAGGACCTTTCAGTTTTTGAAACTCACAATTACAGCCCCAAAATTGATTTCAGTATAGAAGATGATTTACAAACTAATGCAAGGTTGTGTCATTCGAAAATTCATTATTTTTTAATTGTGGCTTGACCTGATCCGCTAACCCCAACAGCAAAGACAAGTATCTCACACAAATTTGATTATTAATGCCGAAGCAAAATGATCTATGTATAAAGGGATGATCTATGTATAAAGGGATAGCCAAGAAGAGCTCAATATCAAATCGTCATTTACCATTAAGTAGGGACAAAAAATATCAGACTACAAAACAAAGGCTGTAACAAATAAAACCATGCATTGAGAGAGTAACAATGTTGTTTAAGACACACAAGAAGTTGTAACGTTACCTGTTCCTCCTCTAATTTTCTACGCGATTCTTCCTCCTTTAGCCTCTGCTCTTCCAATGCAGCTTCCCTAGCTGCTTTTTCTTCCTCTACAGCCTTCATTTCCCTTTCCCTATCAGCTTCCAAAGCAGCAAGGTACTCATCATCCTGCATGGATCGAATTGGAAAAAAAAAAAATATTTAGTAAAAATAATAATAATAATAATAAAAACTTTTTAAAAAACACACTTAATTTGAAAACTCCTCATACCTGCTGTTCCCGAATTGCACGCTGCGCAACAAGACCCGGTGAGGGAGGACGAGGCATTCTCCATGATGTACCAAAGCCAGGGTGCATCAGATGATTTGGAGCATAAGGTGCACGAAATCCACCCTCAGGGATTCCACCAAACATGGCAGCCTCCAACATAACTGCTTCATCATGCTCTACAGAGGAGATACCTCCCCACTACAAGAACAATAATTAATTATTAAAATACAGCCATTGTTAACCTCCACTCTCAGCCCTTTTTACTGCTTTCATAATTTTACAAAAAATAATGAGCCACTTAGATATCTACTGTTTCCATTTTTTCAAGAAACATTGCATTCATTAACATGCAGAAAAACCACATTGAACTGTGTTAAGGGATATTATTACCTCATCTGAAGGAAAAGCAGTTCCATTGGGATGAGTCTCACTAGCAACATTTGTTTGTGGAGGATCCAGAACAGGACTAACATCTGATTCAGCAACTTCCCCTTGGGCCGTTGAAGCGGAAGACCTACGCCTTGACCTATTCCGGACCAGTGGTTGTTCATCCATATCATCGGCTTCATCTTGGATGGATGAGCTCCCTGCTTCTTTCTTATGGTGAATTGAAGAAGGCTTGTCAGAAGAACTAACATCTTGCCTTTGAGATTGAGAAGAAAAAGGACAAAGATAGGGTCAAATATTGTGAAGAACAAATTGCATACATAATTATTGCTTTCTTGCAAGTATGGAGAGGGGTAAATGATACGAGGTGCACACTCTTATCACTTATAGGCAACACAGCTCTATATAATACTAAAGAAATATGCTTAAAAAAGAAAGTCAAAATGTTAGCAATAGAAAGAGGCGCAATATACTCAGTCCAAGACAGGATAAAGATGATCTGGCTCCATTGCATCTGGTTCAGAAGGTTCATGTTTTTCTGCTTCTAAGCCTGCAAGAAGGGGCTCCCAATCCAAAACCCACTCCACCTAGGGTGAGAGAAGTGCAATGGAAAGATTGTAGAAAAAAACCACAACCAAAGCCCAGAAGAACTGGAGAAGATGGGATACAAATCCCAGTAAAATTAACCCTGGTTACTGGGCAGGTTGGGGCAGGTTCGGGTAGTAGCAGGGCGTGTCATTGGCAGGTCAATGAAAAATTTACGTGGGTTGGGTCATGGTCATATTCATGGCCATGAGGGTTAGAATTAGGTCAGGCGTCAGGGCCAGGTGTAAAAGTAAAGTCGGTCAAAATGGGATAAAATTAGAAAGAAAGAAGGAAAAAAAAAAAAAAAAAAACCCAGCCAATTTACAATCTTAGATATATTCTTCACTCATTCATCCCTTTATGTGAGAGATCCAATTTCTTCTACTGTGTTTATCATTCTCTTCACTCCCCCATTACCAGTAATTGTTTTGATTTGAATTTTTTTTTTTCACATTATATTGGATAGCATTGTTCTTGCATTGTGTGTTTTGTCACTTTTTCATCAAAAATCTCTCATTAAAACCAGAAAATTATAAAAATTACTAATCAAAATCACTCAATTGAATAACAAAAGAGTATATGGGTGATTTGAAATTTCAATCCAACCTAACGGAGGAGAGAGATATACAGAAATTACATTATAATTTTCGCCCATAACCATATTCAATTATTCAACCCTAACTTTTTCTCTCGAGTAACTTTTTCTCTCGAGATTTACCAATGGCTGAGAGAAATATCGACTATTTACATAATTTATGATCATAGAAGTTGAATTTAAGTCGATTTACCATGTAGATCAAGAAGAGGTTGGATAAGAGGATGAATATCAAACTTGAAGAACGACGAAGAAGAGAGAAGTGGTATGATTGAAAGTCAATAGAGAGATTAAAAAAAAAAAAAAAAAAAGCCTTCCTGATATTATTTAAGACCTTATATTTTTTAAAAAAAATTATGGGGGTTTAAGTGGTGAGTTGGTGACCCTATAAAAGCCTTGCACATTAAAGATGTTAAGGGTCAAAACCCTTTAATTTTTAGCCATGCTCTTCTAGCAATGGACAGCCCTGTCCTGCCATCCAATAACCAGGCTTAGTACATATATCCATTGAATTTGCTTTAATTTCCAACAAGTAGTAGAAGGTATAAAATATAGAATGATAGAGTACCACTAAAGCATATTATATACATTGATACAACATAAACATCACTCTATTCATCAAATTACTTCTCTTTGAAGTTAAAGACTACTAGATGATCCATCAAATGGAGCTAAGGATAATATTTATCCGAGCTAACCATAAGGCAAATCAAACAGTCAAAGCCTTGGTCAAAACTTGACTCAGTGTGAATTTTACTTGAATTCCTTGTGACCAGATCAATAACAGTTTTAGATTATAAAAATTTTGGATGGGAAAACTTTAAACATAATCAGTGTTAATGATCCTATTTTAACATTGTTTAACATAACGTAGCAACAGATTTCTCAATAATTAATAAAGCTAGGTAATAATAGTTTAAATTTTTTTGTAGAATTAATGGTGAGTAAGCAAGTACTAAGGTTCAACACTTCAACTTGAGCTCAAGTCAAACCCCTTTCCCAGCTTGCTCAATTATCACCGTATATGCCCCTAATCCATTGCAATGAATTTAAACTTATCAATAGACTTGGCTGTCCTCCATAAACTCAGTTAAGGAAGTGAGACTTCAAGTTCAACTCCAATTCAGATTGGGTTACTTTAGTTTGAAGCTATTGATAATTAGATTGTTATAATCATAAATAAAAAAATAAATAAATAAAAGCGTAAGCCGTTAGGTATTAATGTCTGTGTCTATTCTTAGGTTAAATCCGGTAGATTCCTTTTTCCTAGGCTATTATCAAGTTGCCCTGTCTCCAACAAGATTTAGATCAAGTTCAGATTATTCAGATCAGATAAACAGGAATTCTTTATCCAGACGTGCTTATCAATCAGTAACCAAGAAAACCATAACTATTACACCTACTAAAATATACCTTCTATTTGATTCTTCTATTTTCCCTAGCTCTTCCACCTCCAGAGGCTCATTAGCAGTTGAACCAGAAGCTCCAGCCTTGAGACTCGTCTCTCTTTGAAGAACTTCCTGTTCTGCTGTCTAAATTGACATTAACAAGGCAGTATAACCAAATGTCAGGAGCTGTAAATAAATTTACAAAAGAAAATCAGTCAAACATCATAGACCACTAACCTTTAAAGATAAAGATACGGCGTGTTCAAGCTCGACATCATCTCGTTGAGGAGGCACTTGCTGCCGGCTAACATTATCCAACCCCTTTAACATAGAAGAAGGAATTATTATTTACAGAAACCAAAAAAAATATATAAAGGCTGTTAAACAGCATAAATTAATAGAAATTCCAAAGTTATAAGAGGAAAACAGGGCCAACTTGAGTAGTTTGGAGTTCAGTATCTCTCTTGGAAGCCTCGATGGCAGCTCGAATCATTTCTTCTTCGATATCATTCGTCGCATAATCTCGTGAATCATCAAATTGAGGTGCACTAGGTCTAGAGCTATTCCAACCACCTCCTAAATTCCCAGGGATTATATCATCATCTTCATCCTCAACAATGACAGTTCCATGTGTTTGAGGTCCCTCTGCATCAATAGAGTCTGTGACATCCTCAATCCTTGGACCATGACCAGAAGGAGCAGCTAAATTTTCACCCCCATCCTTGACTTCTATGGGAATTTCTCTAACTTCTCTTGGCTGAGAGACAAATGGGGCACGTCCCATGATCTCAGAACTGGTATCGAAAAGGTTTCTAGTTTCAAATAGGCTCCTCCCAAAGGCTGGATCAAGTATGGAAAAGGGATTGGTTCCTCTGGCAGCAGAAAGTAGTGATGCAGGTCCATGAGGCTCTGTTACTGGGGGATCATCTATATCCATGAGATCATTTGGTGTGGTAGTACCAGTAATAGAGGCTTCCTGCATACTAGATTTTGAAGAGCAAGTTACAATTACATATACATTCATTAGGTAGAAAAAAAGAAGCCAGAGGTGCTACAAGTAACTATATTAAAATAAAACAGGAAGCTCTACAAGTGAGATAACCAGTAGTAAACGCTAAAGATGGTCATGGAAAGCACAGTAATGTAGCAAGAACTTACACATTTCTATCCCCCTCGCTAAAATGTGCATTAACAGCTTCATTGAGATTGCCACCGAACTCCTACACATATACAAGAATATATTACAAAAAATAACATACGGAGTAGAAGAGAACACAGCTGCACAAACATTTACAAGTATGTGTAATTCTTCTTATCTCCAAAAGATACGCTACATAAACAACAGCAACTGCATAACAAAAATTTCAAGCAAGGAATACGTAGAAAAGAGCAGCTCAAGCATTAACATAGACAGAATTGTGAATAACAGGTATACGGATGGTTTAATAACAACCTTAAACAAGCATTATATTATGAAACAGAGAGTAAACTTCCTCAGTATATCTTAATGATTCTCTCCACACTTCGCGATGTCGTCTATAATATCTAACATATACACCATTCGTCCAAAACAATTATCACTCAAGACAATGTACACCCCTTTCTCTCTATCAGCATAAACGTGATCATTTGTGCCTTTGTGGAGCACCATTTGAACCTAGCATAACTTGCTCAGAACATATTTAGCACAAATCTTCAACTAGTCCAGTCACACCTAATAAGATAAAAGCCTCCGGCTGATCCTCTATTGAGCCAAGTACATTATCACACACATGATCACAACTAATAAATCAAGCCAAACTCATCTTCTAATGTTTCATTGGAACTCGGTTGATTAAGCAATTGATTGAACTTATTCTTCAACATCAAACTCAAGAGAAAGATTGAAAAAACAACAGTACAGCATCTCTTCAACCACTCTTCACAGGTAATAAAGTATGCCATAGTAGGAAAATGGCAACATGCCCACTAATAGGACTGTACTTCTCAGTTACTCTTAAACACTCTTTAAATTCCAGCAACCACCAAACAGTAGTTAGCACAGAGCACAATCAGACGACTAATCCATGACACCGAGCAAAAGTACTCGTATTTATTTAATAAAAAATACATAGAAGCACAATTAAACCCACAAAGCGTATAATAATCAGTATAATGGCATTATGAAGTGAATTACTAACTAAACCACACACACTGAAACAAACGGAAAAAAGTAGAAACGCCAAGATCCTTATAGAAACTGCCAATGGATATTAAAATGGCCTCCAACTCCACTTGATCAATAGCACTAAACTTAAATTATCATCAATCAATCAATTAAACCAAACTCCACAACAATCAATCAAGTCAATTGCAGACAATCATCCATCAATGCCATCCAAATTCAGCTCAAGTCCATAATATGAATCTAGTACATTAGTACAATACATATAATTCCCATCAAACTAACTACAATAATTGATCAGAATACTGTTCTTAGATTGTTCAATCCCATAAAAAAAATACCCAAAATTTCATTAAAAAGGAAGCAAAACAACAAAATAAAGCAAACCCTAATCAGCCCAACTCTGAAATCTTACAAAAATCAAAACCCAAATTCGACAATTTAAAGTTTAATCAATACCTGAAGCCTTTGCGTAGCAACAGCCTCAGGTGCACCGGTGATGCTCATAAAAGTATCAATTGCTTCACGATTAACAGTCGCCATTGTAGTAGAGTTTGAAGAAACAATTTCAATGGCGATGAGAGAGAGGGAGATTCTTCAAAAGGGTACAATTCAAAGGGAGTTTTGTATGATAATTTGTTTTTTTTTTTTAAAAAAAAGGAGAATTTTCCAAATATTTGGGGGTTGTTTATATATTGAGGGATTACAGTTAGCGGTGGAGAAGAAGGTGAAATGAAGGGTA
Source organism: Chenopodium quinoa (assembly GCF_001683475.1). Classification (NCBI taxonomy): domain Eukaryota; kingdom Viridiplantae; phylum Streptophyta; class Magnoliopsida; order Caryophyllales; family Amaranthaceae; genus Chenopodium; species Chenopodium quinoa. The sequence continues at coordinate 1,356,895 of NW_018744693.1, read as the reverse complement.
ATTGATTTTGGTTTTGTTTGACAAAGAAATCTCTCAATTGTTCTACACTTGGAAGTTGGAATAGATTATAGAATTAAAGAATGCCTTGCAAAACAAGTAGACTAGAGTAGTAAAACATGACAAGCAAAGTACCCTAGGGAAAAAATCAGCTCACCTTCGTTGCTTTTAGAATTTTAGGTCATGTAAAAACTTATTGTATTGTGGATGTGTTGATGAACCTAGCTAGCTCGTAAGCCCTGTTTGATTCACCTTAATTTTGTTGAAACTTTTAGAATTTTAGGTCATGTAAAAACTTATTGTATTGTGGAAGTGTTGATGAACCTAGCTAGCTCGTAGGCCCTGTTTGATTCACCTTAATTTTGTTGAAACTTTTAGAATTTTAGGTCATGTAAAAACTTATTGTATTGTGGAAGTGTTGATGAACCTAGCTAGCTCTTAGGCCCTGTTTGATTCACCTTAATTTTGTTGAATTGAAATTATTTTTACTGAACTGAACTTTTTTTTACTGATTTTATATTATAATTCTTCTTTAAGAAAACTGAATTTTACTGAACTGAACTTATTTTTACTGAACTGAAATTATTTTTACTGAACTGAAATTAATTTTAGGCCCTGTTCTCTTCACCTTAAAATAATAATATTGAGTAAAAATAATTTCAGTTCAGTAAAAATAAGGCCCTGTTCTTTTCACCTTAAAAAAAATAATATTAAGTAAAAATAATTTCAGTTCAGTAAAAATAAGTTCAGTTCAGTAAAATTAATTTCAGTTCAGTAAAAATAATTTCAGTTCAGTAAAATTCAGTTTTCTTAAAGAAGAATTATAATAGAAAATCAGTAAATATAATTCAGTTCAGTAAAATTAAGTTCAGTTCAGTAAAAATAAGTTCAGTTCAGTAAAAATAATTTCAGTTCAGCAAAATTAAGGTGAATCAAACAGGGCCTAAGTTCAGTTCAGTAAAATTAATTTCAGTTCAGTAAAAATAAGTTCAGTTCAGTAAAATTCAGTTTTCTTAAAGAAGAATTATAATAGAATATCAGTAGAAATAATTTCAGTCCAGTAAAAATAATTTAAGTTCGGTAAAAATAATTTCAGTTCAGTAAAATTAAGTTCAGTTCAGTAAAAATAAGTTCAGTTCAGTAAAAATAATTTCAGTTCAGCAAAATTAAGGTGAATCAAACAGGGTCTTACTGAACTGAACTTATTTTTACTGAATTGAAATTATTTTTACTTAATATTATTTTTGTAAGGTGAAGAGAACAGGGCCTTAAACTAGTACGGAGTAGTATTCAAAATTTCTAAATTGGCTCAAAAAATTTAGCCCGTAAACTATTCAAAATTTCTAAATCGGCTCAAAATTTTTACTCCTTATTAGATTGAGCTCAACTTTTAAAGTTCGGAATATTATTTAAGTGCAAAATTTGAAGGGAGGGAAAGGAATCCTCACCCTCAAAGTGTCTCTAGTGAGGATTAAATACCAATCTCAAGGTTAAAAGGTGCAATTTTTTCCACGATACCAAACTTAACTTAGGCCCTGTTCTCTTCACCTTAAAAAAAATAATATTAAGTAAAAATAATTTCAGTTCAGTAAAATTAATTTCAGTTCAGTAAAAATAATTTCAGTTCAGTAAAAATAAGTTCAATTCAGTAAAATTCAGTTTTCTTAAAGAAGAATTATAATAGAAAATCAGTAAAAATAATTTCAGTTCAGTAAAAATAATTTAAGTTCAGTAAAAATAATTTCAATTCAGTAAAATTAAGTTCAGTTCAGTAAAAATAAGTTCAGTTCAGCAAAATTAAGGTGAATCAAACAGGGCCTTAGTATTTAACTTAAAATAATACTTGTAGTATATATGTGTACAAGGATGATAATAAAATTTTGGTACATTGTAATCGTGTTGAGCTACTTAGGCACCCATGATTTATCCTTTGCAATGTGGTTCAAATAGTTAAAAGCTAAGAGTGCGTTCTTCCTTATTTTTATTTATCTAAACTTATAAGCCCTTATTAGAACTTATTTTAGTTATAAATTGGACTTTTGTAGCCTTGATTAAGTGATTAACCCTTATCACAACTTATCTGAATTTATTTTTCCTAAAATAAGTGGAAATATAAATATATAATGAACATAACAAGGCCTAAGACAAATGTGAAGAACTTGGGTAAGATAGTTGACTTTACATGAGCTATTTCGATTCTACCTTAACAAGGCTATTTATGACAAAATGCCCTCGATTCAATCTTAGTTACAGGTGTTTATGTACATTTTGTGGAAGACTATTTTACTGATGCAAAGAAAGTGTTTCAATTCCCTAATTTTCGTAGTACAATCAACAAATTAGGTTATTAGCTAGTCTCCGCATACGCTTCACTGGATAAAAGGTGAATGTCGATGCTTGCATTTATGAGGGAGGTGGTCATGGCCCTCATGGGTTGGATTTGTTTCAAACAATGAAAATGGTAGCAAGTGTTAGTCGAAGAAAAGAGCATTGTGATAGCGCTATGGCTTAATGTTTTGAAAGAAAACACATTGTCCCACATTGGTGGGATAAAGATGGTTTAACTTGTTTTATATTTTGGATGAAATGAGTTTATCCCACGTTAGTGGAGATAAAAGTTTTACTTGGTTTAAATATGTGTGGTTAAACATAGATGTTTGAAATACTATCCTTTATGTTGTGGGTTGGAATGGAGCATCCCCACACGTGCACCGCCGAGGCTAACCGATTTGTGGCATGTGTGCGGTATGGTGTGCTTATTTGTTTTTTTTTTTGAGTTTGAGTCGGAATTATGGGAGGAGATAGATATAAAATTAATTTCAAAAAAAAAATATTGCCATAAAAAATGATCAAAACCATCAACATTTCAATGAATGGACCATCATGCCCTTAAAACTTCAACTTTATTCCCTCTTGCCACCAATCACTAACACCTCGAGATCACCACCCCGACTGGCGACCCACCACATTCCCCTCAACGACGACCCACAACTTTCCCTCGCCGATGGAAAGGTGGCGTTTTTTTCGACAACTACACCCATCGACGTTTTTTTTTTGGTAATAAATGAAACTCGTTAAAAAAACGAGGGAGTAATAATTTATTGGTCAAAATTGTATCGCGATAAATGTACATGTCAAATTGTTGCATTAAAAAAGAAAAAAGAAAAAAACAGAGTAGCCGGACTGCCGGAGACGAACTGATCACTACTCCGTGCTATTCAAGATCCATTTTCAACTAAAGAAGGACTCGAGAGAAAGACAACGATAATCGGACGAAATGGGCGAAGACGAAAACAACGCAAAATCATCGACAACAAAAACGGAGGTAAAGAGATTCTGGGAATGGGCAATTGCAGCAATCATCTTCAGATTCATACTCATCTTTGTCTTCCCAGATAACCTCGCTCAGTTAGCTTCTCGCCCTGAAGTCTCCACCCCTGTTACTTCCCTTCGTCGCCGTAATCTCTCTTTTCTCTCTTATCTCTGAAATCCCACTTAGTTTGCATATTTAATTGTTCACCCTTTTTGTTATTTTGATTGATTTTTTGACAGTTGCTGAGGGTTATTGGTTGAAGAAGCAGGCATCAATTTCACCTTATGCTGGTTTGTTTTCAGAAAAAAGATCCCAATTTTGATTTTGTTTGATCAATTTATATTGATTTTGAAATGGGGTTTTCCTAATTTGTTCAATTTTTATGTGGGGATTTTGCAGGATCTATGTATCATGGTTCTCCGTTGTTGCTTTCTGTGCTTGGTCCTTTAACTGTTCAAAAGTAAAGTATTCATGACTTTCTTTTGTATTGGTGATTGAGAGTATTAGCTTCATTAGATTGTAGCTAACTTGATGATGTTTTGTTGCAATGTGAGCAGAATTAACGGGCTATCGAGCCACATTTTGTGCAGGTAAATCTTTCCTTCAACCTCCTCTGATAGTGGATTACAGTATGCTCGGTATTATTATTATTGTTTGCCATTAAAGTTCCATGCTTTCGATCAGTAGATTTCCGTGTTAGTATTTTTATGTTGATTTTAGCTAGTGAGCTTTGATAATATTTGACCTGCAATTAATTACTGAACACTGAAAATTTGTTTTTATGTCATTTCTGTTGTTAACTTGTGCTTATTTATGATTGATACTTTGCCAGTCCTTTGTCCAAAAATTATTGCCACATTACCCTTACCATTTTGTGTTTCTACTAAAAAAAAAAAAACTTTAACAACATTCGTGTCTGTATCATCCTCTTCATTCATTCCAAATGACTATGAGAAATTCAACTGTGATTTATTAATTATGAACAATTTCTGACTCTTCCAAAATAGTAATATGACAATCACTTCTTAATGAAGAACCTAATGAAGAAATAAGTAGTTATTATGCATCGTAGAGACTTGCTCTGAATAACTTTTGGGAGCGTGATGTTCTGTCAGGTCATGCAAATTATTTGCAAGGCACATTTTTTGCCTATTCTTTATTTTCATTTTTGCCTCTTTCTTCCCTGGTATATCCTTGGATTTGGGGATTCAAAGTTATTGTCATTGGTTTGTTTGCTATCTACTTACTGGGAATTTGTTGGATCAATGTGCTCTTGAATTTTGAGCTAATGCTTTTACATAAAGTACTGGCTATTTTGGATTCTTTCAATCAGCCAAGAATCCAACTTAGAAAAAGATTTTCCGTGGTCAATATCAACACTTGGATATAGTTTGCTTTTTGTGATTGCAGATTTTATTGCTGCATTGCTTCTCCGAGCAACTGGCAAGAAGCTTCAATCAGCATATAGTCAGAGTTTGAAAGCTCTAAGCCTTGATAAAATATTGGGAACCTCAGGTAATTTTCAATGTAAAAAAGGATTAGTCTCAAGTGTCTTGATAAAATATATTTATATGAATTTTGTATTTATAATCTTGAATGTGGGTTTGTAGGGCAGTGCACTAAGTCTTTTAATTATGATATGCTTAATTAATTTCAAGGTGTTTGATTGCTGAGATCTTGTTATATACTTGTACCAATAAGATAATTTTCGGGTCATTCTACTTATAAATTTGAGAACATATGGATTCATCATTACAATTTAAGAATTGAATTAAAGATTGGTGGAATGTAATTTCTGTTTAGAGGTGGAGTAGTTTTAAATGATTCGAAAGTTAAGGATCAGTTGGATTTTGAAAATTTGAAGATGTTCGGTGGTATTGTGGTGAGGAAGAGAGGTTATTTTGGGTTGATGCCGACATTGGTTAGGCCAAAAGTGATGGCCTCTAATTAGTGAGTTAAAGCTTTGAAGAGAAAATATAAAAAGAGAATTAGAAGATATATTGCTATAAAGAATTAAAGTAGGTGTTTTATAATGATAAGGGGCAAAACTGTAAAAGAGAGGAACAAACAGTTCAAATTTGTTTATCAAGGTTGCTTATGAGAGAAGGAGAAGATATATTAAAGAGGTTGAAGTTGAGTGGGTGGGGAATATGTTAGGGATCAAGATTTTATTGTTGAGGAGATTTCTTCTATCAATGAGTCCCTTATTAAGGAAGAGGTGATTGATCATTCTTTTGTTAATGGGCTTGAATTAGGATCATATTCCTATAATGATAAAGTTGGGATGTTTTTGATGAGCTCAAGAAGAGTGTCTTTAATATGAAGCTTGATAAGCTAGGATGTTGTTAGAAATGGTTTATTTGAGCCCTTTGAGGTGTGCTATGAGTTTTGTAAGACTGGAGTAGTATGTAAGATTATAATCAATACCTTTGTTACTCTTATAATAAAATAGTTATTAAGTTTGAAGGTTTCGTGTCTACTCACTGGTGTTTACAAAATGTTTTGGCTAAGGTTGTTTGTCGAGCTCAACGATTAAGTGTGATCTTACCTAGCATGATTTCTTGTAACCAATGTACTTTTGTTGTGGGCAATGAAATTTTTGGTTCAACATAGGTAACTTAACTAATGAAGTGATTGACGATTGTCATAAAGGTGGGCAATCACTTGTTTTCATTTAGCTTGTGATAAGGTTTCTTGAAAATTTTGGATTAATGATACAAGGTTTTGGTCTTAGGTGGAAAGGACGGCTTCAAGGGTGTCTTTCTTGTGTGAGTTATTCATTTTTAGTACTTCCTTGGTTCACATGGGTATTAACTTTCCCATGGAAAGTTTCAATTCAATTCACATGAATTAACTTTCCTTGTGAACTTCTTAGTAAATAACATATGCTAGGTCTACTGTCTACATTTTGGCATTTGCACTTCATGGGAATATTAACTTACTATAGGGAGGGTAGGTAAGCCAATTTCCATGTTTCATGGGAATTCGACCTCTTAAAAAAGTTCCACTTCTTCCATTTTGCTCATTTATGCCAAACACAACTTGTCATGTATACAATTCATATTAAGTCTTACTCCCCCTTTTATTTCTTGCAAACGAATAAGAGCATGTTGAATGTGAGGCCTAAAAGGTGGTTTGGTTTGACATGGTGTTTCTCTTTCATCTATCTTTATGTATTTTTTTATGGTGGTATATATAAAGTAGGATGCCTTGAGGCAGAAGAGTTAGGTATCTTAAAAGGTTTTCTTGGGAAGGCGTAAGGTTGTGGATGATTTTGTCTTTTTTCTTCTTGATGCAATTTATAATCATTATCCCCATCTTAGGCTAACTTTACTTCAACTTGTTTTGTTTGAAATTATATTATTTGAACTTATCTTAACTTATTCAATTAAGAGATTCTTTCTTTCAAAATAAAATTAAGAGATCTTATTTTCAATACAGTAGAGCTTATATGTGAGTGTGTCTAAACTTATTTTCAGTGTAGTGGAACTTAAACTATCTAAACTTATTTGAACTTTCTTTGTCTGAAATAAGACAATAATATTTAGTAAGTTGAAACAGACAAACCCTTTGTACTTTTGTTTTGAAGCAAATTTCCAAAGCTGTGAAAGTATTAGTTTGGAATGCTATTGCGGGAAAACACAATTCTTCTAAATGGATAGTCTATGAACTTGACATTGTATGAAGCTCTTTTTCCTCATGTGTTTTTGGTATGTCTTGCTAGCGAGGAGACAAGGAATAATTTGCATTTTCCCATAGCGTTGTTACTTTGGCATAGATTGTTTGGTATCGCTGGGATTCATTGGATTGCTCATTTTAGCTTATGTGCAGATTCATTATATGAATATTGTTTGGAGGAAACAGGAAAGGGTATAAGATTCTATTGTAGGTTGCTCTCTCTCTCTTTTTGGGCTATTTTGTGGGACAATGCTTTATTGATATTTAGTGAAATTGTAATTTTTCTTTTCCCGTGCCTTGATTTTTGGTGGACATTTGGAGTTCTGACCCTCTATTGTTTCATCAAATTCTCTATAAAATGAAGTTTATCTTTTAAATAACAAAAATTAATAAAAGATTGTGCTTGGGAAATACAAAGAATTTCTTCATTCAAAATTTTTCTGAAATATCTGGAAAAATGGAGAAAACAAAGATATGGACAGAATTTGAATTAAATATCTGAAGCATTGTTACACTGTTACCAAAAGAGGAGGGAGAAAGCAAATATAAAAAACTGGTAGAGGCATAAATTGTGGAGTTGCAAAATTGGAATAAAAACTACAGAGAAAGAGCAAGAAAAATTGAAACTTTTCGTCTGTTTTTACTGTCAATCAAAAGTCTACAATCAGGGGAGTAAGAAGTAGGATGTAAGTCATGGGCTTTCTTTAATCTGTGGAAAATTACAGGGTTTTACTTTCACATGGGTTTTGAAATTCTCTCAATTTGGGTCTTTCTTATTTGTCATAGAATTCACAGAATTGGGCTACATCTAATTTTCCCAAGCATTTATTAACATTCTGAGTTCAAAGAAGTGGTTAATCAGAGTACAGCTTTGTAGAAGCAATCTCATTAGCAAATTCATGAAGCATTTTATTTTTATGGCCCATGGGGAGAAAGTGGGGCTTCAGAGCAAGCGGTTATATGAGTTAGTTCTAGTTGCCACCTCAGCTAGAAGAGCATGCAAATTCGATCTACCAAATTTTCTTTGTGGACATTTTTTTATCTTCTTTGAATCCTTAGGAGCTAAGTGCTTGTCGAGCTGTGATGCTAGTAAAAGTGGAAATTTCCCATTCAGCTTCAAGAGATAGACAAAAAAGAGAGGATGTGGTTGTGGCGGTGGCTATAAACACTGGTAGTGTTGGTTATTACTGGTGGTGACAGACCTTGCTGTGGAGTCATGATGAAGTTTAAAGGACAAGGTAGTAGAAGTAGATGAAGGCATGGATGGTTAATGGGCTGATCTTTGTATTACTATACGTATAACATATCTTATGAATTTATGCATTCGAACAACCTAGTCTAACCTGAACTTTATTGAGCCTGGACATGATGTGCAATGCCATTAACTGAGGTTGAGTCATTAAGCTTGTCTTATCTCATCTTAGTTTTTTCTTGCACAAGCTCACTAAGTGATGCCTTGACATATATGAAATCGAAGAGTATGGTAAATGCAGTGCAGTCAATGCCACTTTTAAGCTCATTAGAGAATAAGGTTAAAGAGTATGCAAGTAATCTGCAACCATGTTATTCCCTATCTCAAGTGGTGTGCTAAAAAGTAAAAACATCTGGGCAGCTTGTCTATGTTGCATGGATTCTCCTATTCTTAAAGCCTTAAGGGTGTATATAAACTAGATACTTGAGTGGTTTAAAAAAAAAAAAAAAACCTAGATACTTGGGTCTGTCATTTGATGAGATGTTCTTCCCTGATTAAATTGATTCGTACCCCTGATTAAATTGATATTGTTCTGTGATCAAGAGGGCAAAAGGTTGCAGCTTCCTGCAACAGTTTGTTTTCAGGAAAAGCTTCTCTATGATGGTGTTGTTGCATTTCCTATGGTTTAATTGTGGGCAAGTGGGGGATTCCACTCCAACACAAACATGCATGTATCAATTAGTATTAGGGTTATCTGAGTTATAACGACTAGAGTTTGACCAAGCATTTCTCTCTTCCCTATGCTCTGTGCCATTGGATCTTTGAAGTGGAGATTGTTGTATTTGTTATATATTAAGTTTTTAGTCGGAAAGGATAGACTAATGACCTCATTATTTGTATATCTTATTGTAAATCGTAATAAAAAAAATCTGTATTCTATTCCTTGTCTAACTGTAAGAACTAAGAAGTCCTTTAGACGTAATAAGATGGTCAAGACAATGGAGTCTACCTCATCCCCTTAAACTAAAGTGGGATTATCCTAGCCAAATCGGGGGTTTTGGTTCTTTTTCCATTTGGAATCGGTTGTGTCCTTGTAGGCAAGGAGGGATCAAACCCCCAACTTTTCTCTTTTGTTTACATGTAAATTATCATTCTGTGATCTGTCTTTACTTTACCATACCTCAGTGAGCAGTGAACTAACTAAATGTAAAATTGTTTATCCTTTCAGAAATTTATGCTTCTGGGGATATTTCAGCTCTATTTTACCTATGGAATCCTTTGACGATTCTTACATGTGTGGGATCTTCGACATCTCCCATTGAGAACTTGCTCGTGATTTTGTCTATTTATGGAGCATGTATGCGTAAGACACCAACCATTTTATCCTATACAAGCTGTTTGTCTTTTTTCTTATGTATGCAGTAGATTGCTATATTGATTATTGGCCCTGAAGCCCCACCGATTTGTAATGTTGCATATGTGATTTGATAATATTGCCTTATTTGTAAACCTACTCATATGTTAATTGTTGTAATCTCGTGGTTCACTGTCATCCTTGCAGTTCAGACTATTGACATCTACATTATTTAGACTTGGGTGCACAAGTATTTATATGTGCTTTTGGTGCCAAATGAAATATTTGAGTGTTCACGCAAATTTAGTAGTGTCAAGAATTTTATTTAATTGACCATTGAATTTAATCTTTTTTTTGCCTGGCTCTATATCCTACATCTCTATCGTCTATCCTTGTTTCATCTTACTTGTATTTTCTTTACATGAGACAATTGTAGATTATCTTTTATAGACATTAAAATCTTCAAATTTCCTTTTTTTTTTTTTTTTTTTTTTTTTTGTATCTCTTTCTTGGTGGTTCCATTAGTGTTGAACATGTTGAAAAAATTGATGCAGGATTAATACCTCTGGCTGCCGTTGGATGGGTATTGGCAACTCATATATCACTATATCCAGCAGTTCTTGTTATACCGGTATTATCTTTTTCTTTGACCTTGACTCCTCGGCTATCTCAATGTTAGAAGTAAACATGATTCACTTCTTTGGGGATCATTTATTTAAAATTTCAAGTGAGCATATATGTATTCTAGGTGATCCTCTTGCTAGGCTACGGTCCAGATGCTCCTCCGAAGAAATTGTTCTTGCAGAAGATTTCCAGACACAGTGCAAATAATTCTGGTGATAGTAGCTTGCAGCATGTCAAACTAAAATCCGGTTCAGCATTACCTTCTTTTACATGGAAGCCAGTAATTTTGTTCCTGTTATGGGCGTCAGCTTGGTCAGTATATATTCTCGTTTTGTGTGGAATCTCTGTCGGACTGAATGGTGGTTTACAAGAGATGTTTAAAAGGTATCTAAAAGTAAATGAGTTTTCTATCATAAGAGTGCAAGAAACCATTTATATTCAGTTATAAGAATGAGGCTATGAGATCCTCTTTGTATTTGTATGGGGAAGCATGTATACATGTGTCAGTGTGTCACCCATCTGCCATAGGCTGGAACTGTTATAGAGAGGCATTAGGGCAATGGTATTCTATGCTATTGTACTCTTTACTAGGAGTCTCATTTAGATTATGTTTTTCTTCTTCTTTTCCCTTCTAATATGATGACCGATTCCCTTGATAAATCTGCTTTCTATTCAATTATTCCCTTTCAAACTATTAGTCTACTTACATTTGGGACACAGAAATCCTTGCAACTGTAAGGATGAGGCTAAAAGATCCTCTCTGTAATTTTAGGGGAAAGCCTTATATATATATATATGTTCCTCATCCTGCCCTAGGCAGAAACCGTTACTGAGGCATTGGAGCAATGGTATTATGTTTGCGATTGTAGTTTGCCTTTAAGATTTGAAGAATATTTTTACTATAGGACAGCAATTAGACTGACATTACTATATGGGTCAGAATATTGGGTATTTAGGAAGCATAATATTCAGGTGTGTGTTGAGATAGATGCGTGGGAAACACTTTGAAGGATAGAATTAGCCATTAGGAATGAGATTCCTAGAAAAGTTGGAGTTACAGATATTGAGGATAAAATAAGAGAAAGTTGGCTTCCATGTGAGATATCAACTAGAGGGTGCACTGTTTAGGAAGATGGAAACTTCAAACGAAGCCATGAATGGCCAATCAGTCAATCAATCAACCAATCAAGGCCATGGGTTCTTAAATAAAAGGAGTTAAGAATGACAGATATACAGTGGGATTAGAGCATGTAGCACTAGATCGAAGCATATGGAGAAAGAGGGTTCTTCATGGTTGACCATGATTGTTGAATTTTTTTGCTTCATGTAGTCGACCTAAAGATCACATTGGGCCAGGCCAGACTGAGGCATGGCACAACTTAGCACAAAATAAAATGCACAACATGGGCACAGTATAGGCGCGTTACTGTGTACCAGGCCATGGGCCAGAGTGGGCTGCCTTTATTTGGAATAAACACAATTAGGCACGACAGAGCACGTTAATAAGGGAAATTTGACTTAGGTACGCAAGCATGGCATGGTGGCACATGGGCCAACCTTTTGGGATAGGACTTTGGTTTTGTTTTCAAATCTGCCTCTTCCAACTATTAAGTAGACTGAAGCAAACATGAGAGACAATGTTGAATATTGATTCTCCCTTGAAAATAAAAAACCAATAAATGCTGCATATTGTTTTAGTTGATTGATTATGTGATGATTTATTATTTATGATCCTTGCTTTCATACATTTCGACTAAGCTGAATATTCTTAGAATTTTTTTTGCATAGTTACTTTTGCAAACAAATTCTTTTTAGAAATGACTTCTTATTGTGACAAGTTTACCTCAAGATCACTACTATTAGCTGGGTTTTGGTCTAAACGCGAAGTATCAGTAAGACCTCTCTAGTGTCATGCTTGAGCAACATGTGCCCTTTTAAAATCTACAGTGGTCACTTACCACTCTTGCCTCCAACTTAGGTGTGATATGTATGCTTTTAAATCACTTTATATTTGGTATATGTAAAATTGGTAGAATGGATGTCTAACGGTCCTTTATTAGTCTATGTTTTAAAGCCTATTACTATTAATTTTCCCCACTAATCTTAATCTTTGTGCAAATCTGACTGGGACAAACTCTGTCGTACAGTGGGAAGAATGTTACTGTTACTTATTTTCTTGAACTATAATTTGATGCAATGTGTTTTATAAAAAGGGTTATAGCCACATGGTGGTTTGACTTGTTTGAGTATTTCTGCAGGACCTATGGGTTTATTCTGACAGTGGAAGATTTGTCTCCAAATATAGGTGTTTTATGGTGAGTGACAGTTGGGGAGATACAGGGGTAGTGCTCAGCTGATTTTTAAGTCTTGTTGTGACAATGCTAATCTGATTGATATGCTAACTGCAGGTACTTCTTTGCAGAGGTTTTTGATTTTTTCAGAAACTTTTTCCTGCTAGTGATCCACATGAACATTCTCTTCATGATATTGCCATTGGCCATACGGATGAAACATCGGCCTTGTTTCTTGGCTTTTGTCTATGTTGCAATCTATTCAATGCTGAAGACTTATCCATCAGTAAGTAACCCATCTTTAATTATCTTTTGGTGTTTTACTCAAGTAACCCATCTTTAATTGACAACCTTTAAATTGTTAAATCTTTAAAGTTTGTTCAGGGGTGGCAAAAGATGTCTGTCATGTGCTTATAGTTGAACTTTTGGAATGATATGTATAATCAAAGTCAAAACTTGCATGCTGTGATATCAGATATAGCTTTCGTGATCATCTTGTCTTGGATATCTGTTTAGAATTTCTGTTTGCGAGTTTAGGTTCAACCTTAAGTAGATGATGCATTTGCAGAAAGGATAGAGGGGTGTATTCCTGCAGGTTTGCAGAATAGCTGTATAGAAATGCGGCTGACGAGCCTGACCTTATAATTGCAATGTGTTGGAAGAGTATTTTCGTTTTGCTAGGTTTGATGTGCTTAGATAGAGACCATTCAAGGTTCTGCAATTACAATTTCAGCTGAATAAAGAATTTTTATCCATTAATAGTTTCAGTGCTTACAGCAAGTCTTTGATTCCCAATGCCCTTATAATAGTTTGAGTGCTGAAAGGTTTCATGAATGCTTTTTGAGCTGGGTGATAGCCAGTAAGCTAATTTGGCTGACCAGTAAAAGTTTTAAAAAAAATAAATTCTTTTGTACCATAACTCTGGAATGAAGTTGGTTTGTTAAACCTGTCCAAAATGGATTATACGTAGTACTATATAGTATATTTTGTTCACTTGACCTTGAAGAAAGTCATTGAGAATTTGATGGAGAAGAAATGGTAAACACAAGCTTGGTCTGTCTAGCCTTGTTGAAAACAACACCTAGAATGACACATCAATCCCAATTTAAATGTCATTACATGAGAACTACTAATTTATTTTAAAAAAAAAAAAAAAAAAAACAGTTATTTGTTCAGACATGTTATTAGTTCTACTATCATACTATGTGTACCTAATGTTTCCTACACCGGTTTATTTCTTGTTTGATATTGTTCAGGTTGCAGATTCCGCTCTGTATATTGGTTTGTTTGGCTTGTTTATCAATCAATTAGCAGGCAAGTCCATAAATCTGTCAATTATTCTTCTCTAAATATAAGTGGACGTGAATTAGTAAATTGTTTCATTTTTTTGCAGAGATGCATTTCTCTTTTGTCCTCTTCTGTGGGTATGTTGGTGTTAATCTCTTGAGTCCTGTTATGCACAATCTTTGGATATGGAGGGTACGCTTTTTTTTTTTTTTTTTTTTTTTTTTTTTTTTTTTTTAACTTACCTCTCATGCTATCCACTACCTTAGTGTGAGAGTCGTTTAGTAATTACTGGATCGTTCTGACAGGGAACTGGGAATGCAAACTTCTACTATGCAACTGCCATAGCTTATGCTGCTCTCCAGGTTTGCTTTCTTGATTATGACAACTCTGCTTATAAATTTTAGAATTTTCTATGCCCCCCCCCTCCTCTCTCCCCCCATTTTAATTGAATTCTTGGAGCGCAATGTTTCTGATAAGGGAAGATGCCCCTGCGGCTTATGTCTACTGTACAACATTGAGTAAGTTTAGTTTTTTTTTTTTATCAAACTATCTTTTCTTGAATATGTGAATGAATTACAACATATTGAGGCTTTAATGCCCTTCTTATTTCTAAATCATACCCAAAGTAATATTCTTTTTTCCAGAGTTAGATGTGGCCCCTCATTCCTTAGGAAGTGAGAGGTTAAGCGAGAGAGGGTGGGTGGCCCCTTATACACTGATTTCATTTCGGCCTTCTCCCCTGTCTTCGTACCTGACTGGTAGTTTTGTTATCATTATCAACTTAGACTTGAAATTGACAATACAATTAACAACGGAAAATTAAATGCAAGCCTGTGTTATAAATCGACCATGTCCTACGTAGTGTGCCTTGAAGTATGTACTCATAAAATTATGCTTCTAGTTGTCATTATATTAAACATTTTGATTGCGTGTTTAAATGGAAAGTGGGTTCAAGTGCATACTAGGTGGTTTTAACTGTTTACTTGTTTTTTCTGCGTGCATTGTCTTAATGTTATATTAGTGTTATGACCTATGGGAACAGTCACTTTCTCTTTTAGCCAAGTGCCTCTATGATTTTTATTTTTTTTTTCTTATTTACACCCATTTGTCCAGACTCCTGATGATAAAAACCTAGCTAAGCTGATTATTCATTTATTCCTGAAAAAATTCTAAATATCTTGTTTTGTTGTTTCAGATTGTATTGGTGGTTGATAGTGCAAGCGCAATGCTTAACCATGACAGATGGTTGGGAAAGTTGATTACTACCGAAAGTTGAGTTGCCAATTCATCCGGCTGTCTTTCCAACTCGACCAAATGTTTGGTTGATTATGGCAGTGCTTTAAAGGCCGATGCTGTACAGAGCTCAAAAGTAATGTTGAACATCTTTAACCATCAGGCTAAGGTTCCAAAGCATCTGTCTTTCTGAAAATTTCGAAGGTATTCCACTTTGGTAGTTGCATACTTGGCCATCCTAGGGACTTCAGAGAAATCTTTGTTGTAACATTGAGAAATTCAGCGATTTTTTGGCATTAGAGCAGTAGTTTTCCGCACTGATTAGCTGGTATAGAAAAATAATTTTATCTTATTCTGATTTACTCTAGATTTTTTTTGCTTTCATATAGGTTTGCTTCTGAGTTTGTAATATTTTGATTCGATGAACACTACTTTTGAATAGATTACACTTTTTCCATCTTAAAATAAATGTCATACTGCTTAATAGTGTGGATGCTGGAAATGGCTCTGACCGAGGACCTTGCCAATAAGTTTCTTTGTGTGCAGCGATATGGTGTGTAACACAAGCAGCAGGTGCAATAAGGCACACTTCTTGAACTGTAATATCTTGACTAACAATCAAACCATCCGCATCAAGTTTTGCTGTTGTGGAATTGAATACATTGTGAATTGATTCTCCCACCCCACTTCAAAATATGATGCAAATAACCCAACTGATGAACTAAGGGAGCTTTTAAACCTATAACATTTCATATTATCGTCAGCAAAATAAACGGACTGCATGATCTTATATTCGACCATCGGACGGTCTGACCATGCTACAAGCTTGTTAGCTTGGCCAAGGTTTGGCCGTGACAAGCTTAATTGCTACTTCCTACTGGAGTTCAAGTGTGTCCATACTATACGCAAGGCTTGCCATCTTAGCAAGATCTAGCTGCAAAAGAATCAAATTTAGTTTAGTCTAATCAAGCTACGATTGGTAAGGATTATAATAGTTGGAGATAGCTTGTGCTCTGAACAAGCTTTTTTTAATTTCTTGTTCATGCTTGCCTTGTTTGAGTAGTTCACAAACGTGAGCAGTGTGCATTGCATTTCAAATTTAAGCCAAAGCTTTAACAAGCTTAAATCAAAATTTTTGAACACGTAAGTGGGCCTCAAGAATAGAGGTGTCAATTCAGGTGTTTGGGTCGAGTTTAGTGAGGTAAGGTCTAGCAAAATTATTGTGTCCATATAATTTGAAATCTAAATTAGGTTTTGTTTGGATTGAATTCAGATCGACTTAAGAAAAGTTATCGAACCATGGAAAACCTTAGGTAAAACATGATTTTAGGGAAATTCTTTAAATTTTGATTAAATTAAAGAGCCTTGAGTTGCCTTTACAAAAATCTTATACTTTTCATGCATCCGTTTAATCTAATTAAAAATTTTCGTTATCTTTATAAAACTTATGGTCAAAATTTCTTGTGTTCATTGTACAATACAATTTTTAAGTTTCAATTTCCCATAAAGATATGCAATTGTGTTTAGACTCCTTATAAAATGCAAGGTTTATTTTTTTTAAAAAAAAAAAAGTTTGAGTAAGCTTTTATAATTGAATATAAATAAACTTATACATGAACTTAAAGAGTTATTCATGAAAATTAACAAGGCAAGCATGAATTTGTTTTCGCTTGGTCCATTTACTTAACGAGTTTAACATTTTTGTTCAATCTTTTTATTAACTTAACAGACAATTCAAGCTTCAAAAGAAATTCAACAAAACATGTAAACAAGTCCTTCATAAACGTACCAGCTCATTTACTTAAAATTTTATGTAGTGTCTCTAACTTCTTTCAATAAGTCATATACTCATAAGTAGACTTATATCAAGTGTCCTTTCTGTGAGCTAAATGACATTAAATTAGTAGGAATCTTATGATAACTCTAATCTTACTTACTAATATCTTAATTAGTACACATTCACAAAAAAATAATAAATCTATATCTTAGATTAACCGCTTAGACTTTAGCCATCATTTTTCCGCCTCTTTCCATACTTCATGTCGTATGTCTTCAATGTAGGAAACATAGCATTACATTGTTATTTTATTCTAGGATAATTAATTCACCAATGTTAATTAATAAACTAGCTGTATTACGCTTAGAGGTCATTACTTTTCACATTATTATAATAGTTAGTCCACCTGTAAAAATGTGAGTGGTTGATTAATTGGCTTAATTATTCGTGTTAATAGTATGTTTGAGGCTTTAAGCAGAAGCTATCAGATCGAAGTGCATGTTTCCTAGGCGTCGTGATTCATGTTATACTATATTTTAGGTCATGCATGACCTAACACAACAAGGGGTCTTCGGTTGATTAACTGACTTAATTAAGGTTAAATTTTTTTATTAAATTTTTATAATTATAAAAATTTTCTTTGGGGTACTTGTGTTTTTATTTGATAAATTAAGTGAATAGGGTATTTTGTACGTTATAATTAATGTCATCTTCGTGTTGAACTGTTGAATGTTTATTTAATCTTCTCCTACCTCTTGTTAAATTTTATGGGTAACATCAGAAAGGGCTGATGTTTGGGTTAATTTTCTTGCATTTTAAATTATAACTTATGGAGAAGCAAGTCATTAGATTGGTGTTTTTAATTTTAAGCCTCAAAATGATCATATACGTAGTAGATTACATGTGATATCTAACCAAAATGAACAAACCGTGGAAATTATTAAGAGATTTAAGACACTTAAAAATTAAGGGTATATGTCAAAACTTTTATAATAATATGCCTAAAGCTGCTTTCATCGAGTTAAATAGTTAATGTTATAAAGTGATGGATACATTGATATAACCTAATTAATCAATATTCCATACAATGGTTTAAAAAAAGAGTGATGAACATGATTGAGATTTCTATAGAACATTTTAGTAAGATCATATCAAATGATTGATCAAGTAATTTCAATTAATTTAAGGCCTATTCTGGTCACCTTATTTATTTTCACTTATTTTAGATCTAATAATATAAGTTCAGATAGGTTCAGTTAAGTTCAGACAAGATAGGTTTAGAAAAAATAAATTCTGATAAGAGTTATTCAAATACAAATTATAACTAAATACACATAAATAAGTTCAGATTTACTGAACAAAATACTAAATCAGAGTCTAATAGTTCAAATAACTAGTTAAGTACAAAATACAAAACAGGTGAATAGAACACACCTTTAGGGCATGTTCCGATTTGCTGAACTGAACTAAACTAAGCTAAAATGAATTGTTTATGAAAGAAGGAAATTAGGAACTGAAATGAACTGAAATGAAATGATTGGAGTTCAACTGAACTGGACTGAACTGAAATTAAGCTAAACATAATAGGTTGTTAATCAATTAAATTACGGAAATAATATTGATTCATACTTGTGATCAAATTGCATGTAAAAAGAAGATGAAGAAATGGAAGGTAATCGATCAAGTAAGTTGATGCAAATTGAGTAGAATCCAGCAGTCCCATGTGAAGAGCGGAGTTGCAGAACACCTGATTGCTGGCAATGATCAGCACCCATTTGTAGTATTTAAGACACTGATTAACTTATTTTAATCACTCTTTTAATTTACTCATTTCGTTGAAAAAACACAAACGCGTTGAAACTTTAAATTGTTAAGACTGACCAATAGTAACGACTTTTTAGTGAGATTACTCATTAAAATAAGAAAAATTTGTAAATTACCACCCCAAAAAAGTATCAATTTCTAAATAACCACCCATTTAAAATTTTATTTTAAATTATCACCCACTAAAATTATTTTTTATGCAGATTATCACCTTTTTTTCAAAATCCGGTGGAATTCAGATGAGTGGGGCCCTCCTAACGGCTAGTTTCTCCTTCCCAAATGAATTTCCCCCCGATTTTCCCCTATATAACATTTCTCCTACCCTAATTTGCGATTTGTACTTCAAAAATTCCTCAAATTTCACTCCCTTGTAATTGCTGTAGCATTTTGAAGAAACCTCAGAGGTGAATTTGCATCAGGTAACCTATGACATTCTTTAAATTTAGGGTTCTTATTGTGCTTAAATTGGGGAAGACTTGCTGATTAGTTGATTAGGGTTTACTTTCTTCGCAAATTAGGATTCTTTTCCTATTAAATTGGGGGAAACTGAGTGTTTAGTTATTTAGGGTTCATGTTCTTTGCCCAATTTAGGTTTTTTGTCATTGAATTGCTGTTAGTACTGGGTAAGTTGTGTTTGCAATTTGTACACTCAATTAAGTACTGTTAGTATTGGTTGAAGCATGTTTTAAGCTTTTATGTTTATTTGTTGTTGGAATTATTGTGGCAGAAATGGAAGAGAATAAGGTGATTCTCATATTTAAGTATTTGAGTAGCTTATAATAGTGAAATCGACAAAAAATAAAAAAATTTAGGAGGGAAATAATGACTGTGGGCCCCACACACCTGAAATCAACCGGAAATTTTAAAAAGGTGGTAATCTGCGTAATTAATTATTTTAGTGGGTGGTAATTTAAGATAAAATTTTTAATGGGTGGTTATTTAGAAAATGGAACTATTTTTGGGTGGTAATTTGCAAATTTTCCTTAAAATAAACAGAGTGGTAATAGATTAAAATCGTATACTGAGGATAAACCCAAATATTAAGTAAAAATCGATCTTGCTAACGAGCGCCCCGGGGCGTTAGATAAGGATAAATTATATTGGTTGAAATGGTATTAAGTTAGGAATTCATGACAAAATCACACGTCGTTCGGTGTAATTAATGTTAATTTTACTCTAATATTTGCACTTTAATTCTTTTATCTAACGCCCCGGAAACGCTCATTAGCTTTTGCCTAAATAAAAATCCATGGTACAATGAAAAAGATTTAAAACAAAAATGTGGTTGTCAATCAGCTTAATTATTTAGGAGTACTTCACATGTTTTAGATTTGTTTTGACATTTAGTACAAAAATTATTACTTAATATTTGACACTTCCCTTTTACCAACCCTTTTGCTGTTAATCCTAGTCTCCTTTGTGGTTTGCTCATCAACAACAAAAATTACTCCGTCCTTCTCTCAAGTGCTCTACTAGTTCTTGCAACGACTCTGAAGTATGATCCAAGCCAAGTGAATTTGGTTTCAAGCAACCGAAATCCTTCAAACAAGAAGTTTTTAAGTTTTTGTTATTGCTTATGTTGGTTTGTAAGAGCTAGTTTAGCTCATCATTTAAGTGTTTTGATGTAGTTTGTATTAGTTTGATTTTGCTTTTGTCAAAAAAAAAAATTAAAAAAAAAATTAAAAAATAAATAAAAAATAAATTAATAAATAAATAAATACAGTAAGTTGATGAAGAAGTAATTGGTACTATTCATACCAATGTTTATTTTAGTTTACACAAATGCACACTCCTCTTTGTCAAAAAAAAAAAAAAAAAAAAAATCCTCTTAGTCATCTTTAGTATTTTTTATTTAATCTACTAGCTACCTCCGGTCCAAATTACTCGCAACTTTGAAATATTTTATATCTCACAAATAATACCCTAAAATTGCGAGTAATTTAAATCGGAAGTAGTATATTAAACATATTGATGATCAAATATGTGCGTTAGCAAAACTAGCTCTTGAACTTTTTACGAACCAAATATAATCTCATTAAATAATTAGAAACTACAAAGGTAGTTAACACAACTGTATGTCCAACCACACAGATCATATTAATGGATAATTTGTCATTTTGCCCTCATTTTAAGCCTTCCAAAATTCAGCTTTGACCTTTTTTTATATATAATTTTAAATTTGCAATGCACGTATGTCCCTTAAATAACTCAGACTAACTACGGTTGTCTCTATAAACCACTATTCCGTACTTAATCTTTACGCTTTTTCAATTAATTAAGAATTAAACAACTTTAAAACAAAGGCTGAGAATTGTAACCTTAATTCTTTAATTGATTTATCTTGAGGAGTGTTTGTTGCCACGTTCATGCATCTCTAACCTCTTCTTTTCTTCTAGGAATTTAGTGAACAACTATTTTTAAAAAAAATCATTACTCTCTCTTCCTTGCAATTTTAGATGAGTAATTCCTAATTCTTGTCACATTTAAGTATTTAACCAAGAATATAGCATCATATCATTAAAGAAAAAAAATCTTCTTAGTTTGAATTTTTCTGTGAGACAATCAAACATTTAGAGATGGAAGATTTTTTTTTTTTTTTCAATTGCTTAATTTAAGGCATCACATGTTCAAAAACCTAATTATTTAAGCTAAGAGTATTACCTTTTTCACAAAATGATATGCATAATAATTGTTAAGTAATGGTTAATAAGTTTAGATAGGTTAAAATTATATTTATTTAAGAAAAATAAGTTAATATATATGTTCTAATACGGGTTGATAAGGCATAAGGATTATTCAAGTTCAATTTAAATTAAACTATTCTAATAAGGTTTTATAAGTTTCAGATAAATTGATCAGATAAGTTTAAATAAGATAAGTAAAATACAAGTACTAGAAATTGGGTGAGTAAAATGCACCTTAGATAGATATGAGTCTAATGAGATATGTGCATTGATTGTGCACTAAAATCTTTTAGAGCTAAAAATTTTATAACATACTTGATCAACTTAAACTTAAAGAACCCTATCAACTTTTTATTTTAATTTCTATGTTCATGAGCAGGGTAAAGTTGGTGCAAAAACTTACGTATGAGGTATGACCATGTTATATGATATACGTCAAGTTTTTCTGGTGTTATCATGTTGAATATTTCATTAATAAAATAAGGGACATTATTGAATCAATTGATTATAATGGATTTTATGGATAAGCTGTGTTTTAACAGCTATTAAGACAAACCAATCATCAAATTTTAAATCAAACAAAGAAACCAAGTTTATCAATGAGTTTTTTTTTTTTTTTTGGTTGAGATTATACTATTAGGTCTAGTAATAGTTCTCCGATCTCAAGCAATTGACTTTTTAAAGTGTTGTTGATGTTTAATAATGTGGCTATAGGACTATACTCCATTTGCACTAACAAAATAGAGCCTGGGTACATAACAGTGAAAAACCATTACCAAGATGACCCAATTCTTTCAATACTTACTCCCAAAGAAAACTTAGGGCCAGTTCACTTCTACTTAATTTCAGTTCAGTTCAGTTCAGTTTCTAATTTCCTTCTCTCATAAAATATTCATTTCAGCTCTATTCAGTTCAGTTCAGTTTAATTTAGTTCAGCTCAGTTCAATAAATGTGAACAAGCCCTTAGATTGATCTCTCAATTCTTAATGCGAAGTTTCATACATGTATACTACTTCTACTCTATATATATTATTAAATTCCGGACAAAGAAGTATTATATACAGAATTAGTACACAATTAGTATTTAAAAAGTTGATATACATTTTGAACCACTTTGAAGTTTGATGAATTGACTTTTGGTTCATTATATACTTACATACTCCGTAGGATACAAAGGAAAAAAAAAAGTAAACACTATATAATTATATTACTCCATAGAGTTTGAATAAAACCAAACCCTAGCAACTATCGATCTTTGACTTTACTTAATAGCACCAAAACTACAAATAAATACTACCTCTGTTAATTGTTATGTACAACTTTAAAAGATTATTTATGAAATATAAAATATTTCAAAGTTTCACGTAACATTTAACGGATGTAGTAATTGGAATTTTATAAGACTCTAATATACTTGTATCTTTGCTCTTGTCAAAAAAAAAAAAAAAAAAAAAAATTGCATCTTTCCCCACCCCTTGCCAATTTGTAAGATCATAACCCTCAATGTTGTGGAGTCCCCATGAATGAAGAAAAACTCAAATATTAATCATGTGTAAATCCTTATAATAATGTTTAAATTTAGAGCTTGATTTTACAAATTAAAATTGCAATAGGTCATTGTCATTGTTAGTATTTGTAGTCTATCCTCTACCCTTAATTTAATAAATATTTGTGTAAGATCCATCATATTATCATAAGACCGTTTTTGTGAGTCATTGCAATTATATGATCATATCTAATTAATTAAATTCTCTTTAGTTTTCATAGTCCAACTCACATATAAGGAGGTCTTATGAGCATAGTAGATTAGTAGTTATTCCTCATATTACTAATTTATTTTAGGATATAAAACCTCCACTAATAGTCATAGTCTCCTTCTCATTATTGATGAGTGTAGCTCAAACCCAATCATCTATGAAATTTAAAACTAAAAAAGGACATAATTGTACGAATTTCAATTCATGAACGTGACACTTAAAAAGTTGATTGTACGCATTTCCATTGATGAATGTGACACTTAGCTAGAAAGTTGATCAAGTCTAATTGCCTCAAGTTGCACTTAGAGAAGTAGTGAGGTTACCAATGTGGTGGCAAACACATGGTACACTTGCACGAAAAAATTGTACTCTTATTTTGATGATAATTATTTCGTCTATTGCGCATTCAATAACCAATAATACACGTATAATGTATGGATTTGTTCCTTTAATATTTTTTAAAAAATTAAGTTTTATTGGCAATGAACAAACACAATACATTTAGCTAGAAATATGATATACAGAATACGAAGTAGATGTTATGGGGTACTATGTATTGAACAATTTATGATAAAATAGTACACCAAACAACCTCACCTTAGTTAACAATAAAATTCGCTAAAGTGGTCAGATTATATAAATTAATTGGAGTTTTATAGAAATAAGGGTTAGAAAAAAAAAAAAAACTCATCTTGAGGGGAATTTCTAATGCGAGACAATTAAATTTGATTGAGAAGATTCTACTATAAAATTTATACGTAGAAAACGTGGTATATCAATTTTAAAACATAAGAGTTTTTTTTTATTATTTATATAGTTTCGCAACATGTATATAAAGTAGCTAGATTTGCAAGACAATATAATTATTACTCAAAATTATATAGTAAATAATAGAGTAAAGACCAAATACGATCCCTAAACTTTGGTATAAGTTTGATTTAGGCCCCTCAACTTTCAAAAGTTTGATTTTGGTCCCTCCACCACCAATGACTCATTAATTGTGGTGGCTATAAGAATGAGTCAGCAAAGTTTAGGGACCTTAAATGCTGACTGGACCAAAGTTTAGGGACTTCCAATGCTGACTGTACTAAAGTTTAGGGACTTTGGAATTTTTTAATGATTTTCGTGCTGATTATACAATTCATGTCACATATAAGAATTTCCAAATTAGAGGATGGCATTACCTTCAGCAGTTGATACTTTCGCAAGCTTGAACTCTTTTTGCTCCCTTGTTTCGCCAAATTCCCAACCCGACATCAGCAACAATGGCGTAACACAATTTTGTGATGAAAAGTACTCTTGTGGGCTTCTAATTTCTAAAGGAATAAATGGAGCCTTCTGATTATATCACCTAAGTTAATACCCATTTTGGGAAAAAATGGACTGCCAAGGTCCCTAAACTTTCACCAATATTAATAAAAAATGCCACGTCATATGAGCAAGGTCCCTAAACTTTGAGGAAGTACTAATACAGGTTTGATATGTATTTGCAAATACATATAAAACTTTAAAATATTAAAAAGTATTGTAAGCACATGGGGATGAGAGAAAGGATGAGAGAGATTGACAAGTGAGACCAATTTTTAAATGTACCACTAAAAGTTTATATAATATGATTGACTATGCAGTGATATTATTTCTATACGTAATTAGTACCACTAAATGAATATACAGTACCATTGAATGAATATATAGTACCACTGAATGTTCAATGATACTATTTGGTCATCTAGTGATACTATTAATCACTCAGTGGTACACTTAAATTCAACACATGGGGGTGAGAAAAAGGAGGAGAGAGATGGGTAAATTTCATGCGAAATGTCTCAAATGCCCCTTGATATGTATATGCAAGTACCTATCAAACCTCCATTTGGAAGACCTCCTAAACTTTTCCCTTCATTTGACAACTCAACAATTTTGTCCCTAAACTTTGTCTAGTCATCAATTATTTTGCCGGAATAAGTCTTCAGTGGTGGTGGAGGGACCAAAATCAGACTTTTGAAAGTTGAGGGACCTAAATCAAACTTATATCAAAGTTAAGGGACCGTATTTTTACTTTACTCGTAAATAATAAGATGACATATTTTTAATAAATGGCTAGAAAATGAGTAATTCTTGCGATTATAATTAATACTATAGTTACATGCTTGAAGAATCTCGCAATATTCAAATCTTAGGAGACTTCATGCATGCATTTTGTCTATCAAGTGTATACAAATTATATAAAGAACAACCATAGTTTACTGTCGTATAGTTAATGAGCTATGCAATGACCTAATGCGGTATGAATGATTATTATCACTTGCTACACAAATGTCTAAATGTTTCTATATATACTTCGTATCTATTAACTTGGCTAAGTCGGCTGATATTTTAATGTTGATGAATTTGTTAAATGTTTTCAATTTTTGATAAACAAGAATAATGAATAACGCTGAGTTCAAATATAAAACATGAATAATGAATAATAATGCGAGTTCAAATATAAAACAAGAATAATGAATAATGCCGAGCTCAAATATAAAATTTTCAAACCGTGCTTAGCCAAACTTTTGTCCCGTCCTTACTAGCTATTTCTTACAATGTTGTCTAAACCTTACTTGGAGGAGGGGTGCTTATGATGCGAGTTGAGTTCGAGTTTGGGATAACTCAACTTGAGTCGTTAACATATCAAGTCGAGCTTAATCGAGTTGAGTTTTGACCGAGTCGAGTTTTGACCAAATTTGACCGAGTCGAACTTTGACAGAGCCAATTGCAAGTAGCTTACAATTTAATTTCGTCTTAGTACGTAGATCTCTCTATTTAGTGTAACATCTCTCCATTCTCTTTAATTTTGTCATTTAAGAAATATACATATGATGATACGAGTACATAAAAAATATTTTATTTATTAATTATTAATGTAAAAAAATTCATTTCAAAATATTTTAATTTTTAATGAATATAATATTATATAAAGAAATTCGAGCTTCTTACAAGCTTTCGAGTTTAGTAAGGAGCTAGGAGTTACTCGACTCAACTCATTAACATTTCGAATCAATCTCGAGTCCGAGTCAAGTTTTGACCTAGTTGAACTCGAGTAGCTCACGAGTTGTCTCGTCTCATAAGCACCTCTAACTTTGAGACTTGGGATGAAGAGAATATTACACAATATTTTGGAAAATATTCCCTTGATTCCCAAAAGTTCAACTTGCTTACCGGAAATTAACATGAAAAAAAAAATTAAGTAAGATAAATAAGCAAAAAAGATGGGCAGTATAAGAAATAATGTGGGCTAGGGTATTAAATTAGGGGTAAGATAGAAAAGGAGTTTTCCAAAAAAAAAAAAAAAAAAAAAAAAAGTAAAAGCGAGTCAAACTTTATGAAACGACTTAAAATTATACTATAGAACGTTTGAAAGCTGATAGAGCATCAACAATACATAAAATAAGGCAAAAAAAAAAAAAAAGTAGAAGCATAAAATAAAAACACCTCAAAATAGAAAATACACAAAGGAAAGGTTATCGAGTCACACAAAGGAAGGGGTATCAAGTGTGATAGAGTATATAAATTGAACCATCAACTTAAACTTTTGGTTACGTTAATCCTCTAATATGGTATTAAGAGCCAACATGACATAAATATACATTTCGAGTTAGGTATGAAGGAACTCATTTTATATCTATACTTCAATTTCTAAAAAAATCTTATGTGAAGGAGCGTGATAGATTATATAAATCAATTATGGGTTTCAACCAATATGTTTGCTCATAATAATACTGACCAACTTTTTTTTTTGGTGTTTAGAGAACCACAAGGACAGGTGATGAGAATCAATCCTAAGATTTCTTGAAATCGGAAGCGGAGCTTTAACCACTTGAGGTACCAATCAACTAACAAACTAATCTAGTTTACGTCAAACTATCCACATTCATAGTTTAGTAGAGAGTTGGTGGTAAGGATAATTAAAAGTCAAAATGTCTATATAAAGGCAATTTGCCAAAATGGTCCAAGGTATATCTATTAATAAAATTAATATTACTAAATAAAAGTACGTGTCACATTTAATCCATATTCGTTAGATCCATAACTGGTCCTGCTCATATTCAGTAAAGAGATACCAAACACATACGGTAACATACATCAGTAACATGGGTCATATTTAATGTGAATGAATAATAATGGTAGATGCTAACATAAACTAACTTAACGAGAGAATTATATTTTCATACTTTATATTATAACTAATTTAGTAATGTTTTGACTAAATATCTGTAGTTAGTATGTAATACTGAATCAGTAGTCAGCAAACCTTGCTCTCTAAGAATCACAGAAACCCACAATTACTGGCTAGCACATGTCAATGAGTTGTAGGCCTAATTTGGATTTTATTCTAATAGGTATATATGTAGCAAGCTACTATGCTTAACATATACACCAATCTTTAGCAAAATGTATGAAAACAACATTGTTAATTAATGTATCACGTCTTTAGATTAAAAATTACATAACCTAATTTATCTTGTCCTTCTTAACCATAAGATAGATATACTTCGTAACAGATATGTATCAGAGAAGAAAACAAATAGATCCTATTATCCGTGTGATTAGTTTCGTGAACGATACAATAATAATAAATTTTAGAAAGCTACAACATCAAATTCCTAGCATCCCGAACAATGGCGCCCATAGATCCAATCAACGAGTTAAGGGTGAATGTGGGTACTAAACTTTGCCAAAAGTTGCAAATAAGGGACTCATCTTTCACATATTGCAAAATGGGTACTCAACTTTGGTAGAGTACTTACCGGAGGGAATATTCCGATAAGTTTACTTCTATTAACAGGTTACTACCAGACCCACATAAATTCCCTTGAGTAGAATCATTGCATTGCCGAACGTTCTCGAATTCTCCTCAAAGCTTCACCCAAATCTCTCGACCCACAAACAAATGGGACCCCAAAATTGTGTTTGTTGATGAAATGATCTTCATCTGCAATCGATAAAAGCTCGTTTTCATCGATGTAATCGAATGCAATTGATTCAAGAATCTGGGCTTCGACAAAATGCCCGACCCGAGATTTAGCGATGACGGGAATCGAAACGGTGCGTTTAATCTCTTTGATGATTGATGGGTCTGCCATTCTTCCGATACCCTTTTGATCTCCGACGACAGCAATCGCCTGCACTTTCAGCGATTTTAGCTTGCCGAGGATCAGAGACTTCGACGATTGCGCCGCCACGTAGCATCTGGGTTAACCCGGATTTGATCGAAAAAAGGATTTGGGTTTTTGTTGATGCCGGTGGCCTGGTGACAATGGTTCCGTCGTAAAACACTACAACGCCGTTGTCCGCCATTGATGAGCTCTAAGTGTTTGATGAAATGCCTGTTAGAAAAAAAAAAAAAAAAAAACAGAGATTGCTGATGGTTGATGTGTTGATGTTGATGGGGTATAAGGGATTTTTCGAGATTTAATAAAAAAAATAGGGAAATTGAATATAGAGGAACACTGATTTGAAGTGCTTATTTTGCTACTTAATTGTACTATGACAATTATTGAAATCAGACTCAGACTTCAAGTAAACAAAAAAAGGAAAAAAAAAAATTTATGTAATTAAAGCTCTCTGTTACCGGCTACAACAGGTTAAACAGGTAGAGTACATAGTTTAGTACTCTAACTGCAACAACTGATACTTGAGTCCCTTATTTGCAACTTTTGGCAAAGTTTAGTACTCACATTCACCCTTAACTCTCCAATCAACTACTTGATTAGTTTTACGGAAAGCTATGACATCAAACTCCTAGTATCCTAAACAAAGGCGTCGATCTTCCAAGGTAAAAAAAAAGCCCGCAACTTAAATGTAATAGCTATATATATAAAGAGCAGCAAAAGGAAGATCATCAAGAAAGGCAATACAAACTTACAAATAAATTATCAAAGACTGATAAGAATGATAGCTTTGCACCTCATAAGCGATTATGTTATACACAAATTCAATGATAATTTGTTTTTAATACAACTTCCATTTCATATTATTTGCAACAATTTGACATAAAATAGAGAGAAAAATGTCTAATCGTTGTAAATAATATGAAACGGAAGTAGTGGTTTTTTATATATTCATTCAAATTCAGTTACTCCGTATAACTTATTTCCCTCTTTCATTTTTCATAATATTTCACCCCAACCCCACATAAAGGTACTCATATAGTCATATGCATATATTTAACTAAACTGCAAAGTCTTTAGACCCTATCTCCTTTCTTAATACATGAGTAAACAAAAAATGTAACTTAGAGAACGGAGGGAGTGCATATATAGAATATTCGTATCGTCTTTAAGACCTGTGAAGGTAAACGTACAAAGGTATATATATAAGTGCTAGATCATGCACACAGGCAGTTCACGCCCAAGTGTCCCAAACTTAAATTTTCTTCCATAAATGTCCTCCTATCTATCTGGTCAGGTTACCCCCAATTTTTTCTGTCAATCAAAAAATGCCCCTACACATGAAATTCAATCTGCATTTTATGCATATTATATAATCCCTGTAAAATATCAGACTACATAATAACAATAAAGAATTAGAGAAAGCATAAATAGTCCATCCTTATATGTAGAATCCTCTTTTGCAATTTCACCTGCATAAATATAATCCAATTCTTTACTGTGAATACTAGCTAAAAAATGGGTAAATCCAGAGTTTACGAAGATGTTCATAGTGTGTAACCCAGCTAGAATATAGCCTAATTAACTATTACATGAAAATTTAGGCTATTTGCAAGTAATTTAAATTTAAAAATGCAAAAAAACCAACAGTATCTAAGTCAGTTGCTTGCATATCTTAGAAGGGTATTTTAGATCATAACATTGACATTCTATAAACATATTGACAAGAACATAACAATCCAAGATAAGATCTCATCCTCAAGGAAACTATCATAGATAATTCTAGCAACTAGCATTGGTGATGGGAAAAAATCATATCAAATGCAGAAACCAACAGTTAAATATATCTGATAATCTTTGGTAAGATCCAGTTGCATCACACCTCTGTTTACACTTTTAACATTGTCAACACAACGAAAAAGTCCTCGACTTGTGATTCGGCCAGAGCTCCTAAAGAAAGGGCATAATTCAGCCTCGTGCTTCTTATCATGTTTTATGCCGTCATAAATGTAATGCACACATATAATACCAATCATAGGGGTATAAGCACGTAGCGCAAGGAGACTTAAAAGAGAGAGGGGGGGAGAGGAAGTATCCAGTAGGCTTCATCGTCATGCTAGGCTTTAAAGAGAGTATTTTAAAGAAACCGTTGACAGCTTTTTAAAACTCAAGTTATTCTTCTAATCTTTATTTAAATCAATCTCCAACTACTTCTTACAAGTAACAACTATTACTATCATACTGCTTTTCAGAAAATTCCGCAATAGCATAGAAAATGATTACTAATTATATATACTAGTATTATTTTCCTCCAACTAGTTTGCAAGTCATCTTCTCTACCTATTTAAGTAACTTGAGTTAGTAATGCTAAGATGCATGCATGCCAGCACTTTCTGCTGTTCTTTGTCTTTCAATAACACCTTCCTCTATTTCATTTTTACGATAACTTCTGATTAACTCTGTAATCCCGAACATTATCTCATATAATCCCATATTCACCCTTAATCATCCATACATTAATCTAACAATCAAATGTTTCCGCTTGTTGTAAGCCTCATAGCAATCGCCATCATAAGTTTGACACATTGGCTGTTCAGATGGTGGAATCCAAAATGCAATGGGACACTTCCGCCAGGTTCAATGGGCTGGCCACTTATCGGTGAAACTCTTCAGTTCTTTGCCCCAAATACTACCTTCGACATTTCTCCCTTTGTCAAACAACGGATGAAAAGGTAAATACTCCCTCTATCCCATAATGATTTTCACACTTTCTCGATGTAAATGGCT
Organism: Chenopodium quinoa; assembly: GCF_001683475.1. Classification (NCBI taxonomy): domain Eukaryota; kingdom Viridiplantae; phylum Streptophyta; class Magnoliopsida; order Caryophyllales; family Amaranthaceae; genus Chenopodium; species Chenopodium quinoa. The sequence goes on along the minus strand of NW_018744693.1, from coordinate 1,325,944 downwards.
TAAATATTTTTTTTCACATCTCTTTTTCGTGCAAAAAAACACACATTGATTTCACATAATGCACTTTAAGGGCACATCTCACAGTTGATGTTTTTTTTTCCTCTTACCTATATGTATAATCAATGCCCCACTACCCCTTTTTAAATTCATCAACTTTGACATGTTGCTCCCTGCTCTTATTCAATATTTGTGTCAAACCCTGTTGTTGTAAGACACAATAAACAAGGGGCATGTTAATTTTTCAGTTCTGCTAATCTCTAATTCAACAGTGCATTTACTTTGGAATTTTCAGATTTGGGCCAGTATTCAAAACCAGTTTAGTTGGAAGACCGATTATAGTCTCAGCTGATCCAGAGCTTAGCCATATAATCTTTCAACAAGAAGGCCAAACATTTCAGAGCTGGTATCCAGACACATTTACAGAAATTTTTGGGAAAGAAAATGTCGGGTCCTTACACGGGTTCATGTACAAGTATCTTAAAAACATGGTATTAAGTCTTTTCGGTCCTGAAAGCCTAAAGAAGATGCTACCTGAAGTTGAAGATACAGTGCTTAGACAGCTAAATCAGTGGTCTGAACTGGATACAGTGGAGATTAAAGATGCAACAGCTAGCGTAAGCTATCTGAATTGCTATTGGTGGTCACAATATAATACGATACAACTTAGATTTCTAAGTACTGATTTTTATTCTACTTCCGTGCAGATGATTTTCAATCTCACAGCCAAAAAGCTAATCAGCCATGACGCGGAAAACTCTCCAGAAAATCTAAGGGAGAGTTTTGTTGCTTTCATTAAGGGACTAATCTCCTTCCCTTTAAACATTCCCGGTACAGCATACCACAAATGCTTACAGGTAAACATCAAAGACCCCTCAACTAAACAAGTCTTTATTGTGTCATAGAAAATTGTAGTGATGAAATACAAAACTTTTACACACTGAGCGTACAATAGCTTAGTTACTCCAAATCACATACGAGTAGAAGTTAACCTCACATAGTGGTGACTTTTATGTGATTTGGAGTGAGTTGGCCCTTTTTTTACAACTGCACCAGTTGTATACAAAACCTGTTGATTATAAATAATAACAGTTTTAAGTTTGAGCAATCGTTGTAACAAACCCCGGAACTTCCAATTCTTAAGATACTACTGTTGTGGCCACAGGGAAGAAATAAGGCAATGAAGATGCTGAAAAAAATGCTACAGGAGAGAAGAATGATGCCTAGAAAACAGAACACAGACTTTTTTGATTATGTCCTCATTGAACTGGCAAAGGAGGGAACACCACTAACAGAAGGAATTGCTTTGGACCTAATGTTTGTGCTTCTCTTTGCTAGCTTTGAGACAACCTCCCTGGCTCTAACTGTTGCCTTGAAATATCTCTCAGATTACCCTCTGGTCCTACAAACACTGACGGTAATATTCATCGAGTCGAAAACTGACTAAATTTTTCTGTTCCCTCCCAATTACATCTTCTATTTCGATGGAACCCAACTCACACAATGACAAATTGACAGGAAGAGCACGAAGCGATTCTAAAGAGGCGTGAAAATCCAGATTCTCACCTTAAATGGAGTGAATACAAGTCAATGACATTCACTTTTCAGGTTAGTTAAAAAAGCTTACCATCACAACAAGTTCACTGACAATCCATCCCAAAATAGAACTAACTAGTTTATAATGCAGTTTATCAATGAAACAGTTAGGATGGCAAATATAGTTCCAGGAATTTTCAGAAAAGCACTAAGAGATGTCAGCTACAAGGGTATGCATAATCTAAATCTTTATATCAATGTTTATGTTACTCGATCGAGTATACATACCTTAACATAGAATTTTATCAATGCAGGCTATACCATTCCAGCTGGTTGGGGTGTCATGGTCTGTCCTCCAGCTGTACACTTGAACCCTGCCAGATATGAAAATCCCCTTGACTTCAATCCGTGGAGATGGGAGGTATGCAGCATATACTTTCGTATTCCTGCCAATCATATGGGAAAAAAAATGATACTGTATAACTTTGGTTCTGTATACATACAAAATATAAACATGAAATTTAATTGTTTGTAGGGAGGAGAAATAAACGGTGCATCCAAACATTTCATGGCTTTCGGGGGAGGTATGAGATTTTGTGTCGGGACAGACTTTACCAAGGTGCAAATGGCAGTATTTCTACACTGCTTAGTTACAAAATACAGGTACAGGCTCCCACCATTTTAAATATTTAAATGAATATTATAAGAGAATAAAATATTTAACTTATATTCTTCAACAAATGGAATCTCAGGTGGAATCCAGTGAAAGGAGGGAACATCGTTCGGACCCCTGGCTTACAGTTTCCAGATGGCTTTCACATTCAGTTGGCTAAGAAACAGAATCTATCAAATGATTCTCCTTCATAAATATAGCATTACAAGTGATTTCAGGCCACGATAATAAGAGACCAATACTAACAAAAAAGGAATGGAGAACAAATATTTACAGTTTCTCCACCAAAAAAAGAGCAACCGTGAACAGTTTTCTTGTAATAGTTACAGTTTTTGTATACATTGTCTATTTTTTTACCCTTCATCTTTTCAACATCTGTGAAAGAACATATGTTTGAAAAAGAAGGGGTTTAGGTTTCCGATACTTATAAAAATCATTGTTAAAATTCATATCACCTTTCATGTTGCAAGTGTATAAAACATCTATAAAGACAATCACAAATTTTCCCAGTGTTATGACTGCCAATTATATCGATTGAATTACTAGATTACCTCATCTATAAAGCCGTTAAAGGAAACACCAAATCTTAAACAGATGGTTGAACCCCAAGATCGGTTCATACTTCATATACTCTATCAATTATCAAGGGAAATTGAAGTTGGTTCCTTAAAAAACCCTTATAACCATGTAGCCAATTATAGTGACATACATACATTGTATTACTTGTACTCGTAATACATAAGTTCGATGAGGAAGAGGTGACCATAAAAGACTAATTCAGCATTTAAAGTATTCGTTTGGTAGACAAAAATACATGGAAAGTTAGATTTTCTAGGAAGTAGATGCATCTACACATGTTTAGTTATCAAGTTCAAAGGAATTAAAACTTCATTACCTACAAAAAGGGCGAATTCACTAACCAAGTCTCCTAAGTACATGAATCTTAAAAATGAAATTCCCATAACAATTTTATAGAACTTTTTATATACACCCAATGCACCTAAGATAGGTGCAAGTGCAACCATGGGTGATATTTTTTTTTTTTTTGAAAACCGCAACCATGGGTGATATTTTTTCACATTTATTACAGTATTTTTTTTTCTCATTTTAAAATTTAAAATGAGCAATAAATATTAAATGAATAGAAAACATGTCCACCTTACAGTCGGATGTATATAAAAAATTTCACAGTTTTATGTGCATAGTAACGGAAGCAATACTTAGCACATCTAACCAAACAACCACAAAGAGCGGAGTATCAATTTTTTTTTTTTTTTTTTTTAAAAAAAAAAGAAAAGAAAAGAAAGAAAGTTATAAGGCTAAGTATAAGCATTTAATATCTTTACTTATTTAGTGTTGTATAAATTTAGGAATGCACAATAAAATCACGCCCAAATAAGTGTAAATGAGTTATTAATGTTACTGATATTTTCATTTGTTTTTCTAATTTTAGCTCCTTATATGCACCCCTAAAAGTTATGTATAGCATTTTTCATAAATTAATTAATTAACATGAATTAGTAATACTTTCTCGGTTACGAATTACTCACAACAAAGGGTATTATTTGTAAGATATAAAATATTCATTTGTTACGAGTAATATGTAACAGAGGGAGTAAAATGTTAACCCTACAATATAGAAATAAGAAATGCGTCCATCATGTCTAATCGAAATTTTAATAATTGCGGCATTCTACAATTGTTTATAACTCATAGATTTTAGCATTAAAATACTCCCGTACTCCATTCTTTTTTCTTCTAGAAGATTCAAATTAGATTAACAAAAAAAAAAAATTGAATAAGTAATTCACATAGATGGCATCAAATTTTTGTTAGAGCATATATATAATTGTTCTTTTTCTATGATATAAAGGATATTTCAGAGATGACAGCTATTGAGATCGATGAGGGAAGGCAGAGTCGCCGTTGTTATATCAGCCACCGCACCAACCGTCGACAGCTTTTCGATTAGAATTTTGGATCTCCCACTCCTCCTAAGTCCTAACCCACATTTGAGGCGAATATAGAAAAGTTGAAATAGTAGAAAAATGATTTTAAAAGTTACAAGATAAGTTACTTTTTGATGAGTAACTAATTAATGCTACCAGTACTAAGGAGCTGTTCACAATTACTAAAATAAACTGAATTGAACCGATTAGAGTTGAACTGAAATTAAGTGAATATTTTATAAGATAGGAGCTGAATTGAAATGAACTGATTGGAGTTGAACTAAACTGAAATAAATGTGATAGGGCAGTAATAGTAGTATAATTTAAGGGAAAATTTGTAAATAACTACCTAAAAAAAAATACTACCTCAAAAAGAGGGCATTTGTGAATTACTACCCTAAAAAAAAAATTAAAAAAAAAATAAGTTGTTGATTACTACCTTTAAAATTGATTAATTGTATCGATAACAACCTTTTTCTCTTTTCCGATTACTTAAGCTTACTAATTACATTATTTTCCAGTCAAATTATAATTAGTGACTTTTAATCCTAATTAATTAAATAAACCCCAAATTACTACCTATCCACCTCCACACCACCGTTGCTCCACTTCCGACAGCCCATTTACCCCGTTCCCACCACCAAAAATTCCCCCCTTCCCTAGCCCCACCGCCGAAAATCCACCCTTCTCGTAACACTTGAAAATCGTCTTATTCCCATCCATAACCCCCGATTGCTGCTCCCTTCTTTCCCCAAACCTTGAAATTAAACAGCCCCCCCTCCCTTGCATAGCCCCCGATAACAGTCGATTCCCCTTCCTCAGCCCCTATAATTTCCCTCCACCCTTTCCTTAGCCGCGAAAACCTCCCCCATCCCTAACCTCAAAACCTCATTTCCCCGCGTTCATGGTGTTCGGCGGTGAAGGGGGATGAACTCATGGTGTTCACCCGGGGAGGGAGGTGGGTTTATGGTGGCGTGGTCCACGATGAGGGAGGGGAGTCGCCGCTAGGAGAGGAGGGGGTTCAGTTTGTGGTAGGTGATGGCCGGATCAATTTTTATATTAGGATTAAAATGATTAAATTAGGATTAAGATGACAAATGACGTTATTAATGAGTTGATTAGCCGGAAAATCCACTTAGGTAGTAATCAGTACAATTTATCACAATTACGGGTAGTAATTTACAATTTTTTTAGGGGTAGTAATTCACAAATGCCCCCTTTTTAAAGTAGTAATTAACAATTTTTTCTAATTTAAGCTAAGTTCACTTCACCCTAAAAATAATAAAAATCAGTAAAAATTGATTTTAGTTTCGTGATAAGCCTAGTTCATTAAAAATAATTTGATTTCATTAAAATTGGTAACTTTAAAAAGAAATACATAATAGAGAGTCAATAAAAATAATTTCTTTGTTAGTAAAAATAAGGTGAACTGAACAAGGTTTTACATTGAGTATTATTTTGTCATAAATTTAAAAACTAACAGTAACTAAGATGTACATTATCTTTAATTGCAAGTTTGTAATATTATTTTTTTTAAGGTAAGTGAACATAGTTTTATACTAGTCGCTACAAGTTTAGATTATGTTATAAATGTGATGTGCATTCTCTTTAATTGCTAGTTTTCATATATAGCTAAGTCTTACCTGGTAATGTGGTTTGGCCTATGGGGGTAAGGTAAATTGAAATCAAGTTATGTTATCTCATATGAAATACAAGTATAAATTTCAATAATTAATGAAAAATAATAAAAATAGAAAGCTTAAGGCCCTGTTTTTTAAAATATAATAAAATTAAAAAAAAAAGTTGAAATTAATTTTATTAGTTGATTTGACAAGCTGATGTTTTTAGCTAATTTGATTGTTTGATTGTATAATGCAAATATGCAAGTAATAATCCTTGTACTACTACCCTTTATAGGCACCACTAATACCCATTAATGGGCTTATTGGGTAGACAATGTGAGCTTAAAACCCAAACTCAAAACCACAAAAAATAGTAAGTAGAAATCCAATTAAAGAAGTTTGGAGGCAAACCTCAACTTTCCAGAAGCAATCAACGGTAACGAATCAATCATATTCCTCTTCTATAAACCATTAAAATAAGAAGAAAAAAAATAATCCCACCACAATATTTAATTCAGTGTATCCCCCATCTATTTCATGTCTTACAAGTCCAATTTCTTACACTCTTGTCTTTTCAACTAACTTACGTGAATCAGCTAACCAAAATGACATAAATTTTGTGTATAAGCTACAACAAACTTGTAAAATTAAAACTTAACGAAGATAATTACTAATTGCATGTCTTTGTTATAGTGACTTTGAAACAGATAGAACAAAATTGTGTGGATTAGCTCTCTTTTTTGTGATTTTGGAAGTGAGTCACTACTAGTATCATATTGACTTTATGGATGAGCGCTGATAAAATGAAAAACAAACAAAAACACAAAAAAGATTTCAAAATTTTTAGTTTAGCCGTTCAAATCCAAACTATATACCCTCATTGTCATGGCCTCATATGCTCCTTAGATCATGAGATCATTATATTGCCCACCATAATTTAAGAGCATACATAACTGTTGAGCCCATGAGAAACCCACATGTGAGTGAAAATATTGTCCCACATTGAAAGAATATAAAAGTGAAGAGAAATATTGGGATGTGTATCCCACATTGAAGAAAAGAGAAAGTCGTGTCCACTTTATAAAGCTAAAGGGCTACTCCCCTCATTGTCATATGGTTTTGAGGTGGAACCTCCTTGGTCGTATAAAGTGGACAGTTGTGACGGCTATGGCCCAAACCCGTTTATCATGGTATCAGAGCCCAGGTTTGTTGGGTCATTTATAACTGGGCATTTGTCAAGCCACTGGTTAAAGGGCCTCTATTGAATGTTCATTCCCAAAGAGGATTTATATTGTACCTTTTGGTGTGCTCTAAGTTATAAGGACATCACAAGTGAGGGGGCTCCAAAGCCTTGTTTGTGAACCAAATTCTCCTCCTCCTTGTTCGGGTTGCCCAGGCCCATTTCATATTGTTTCGAAATTTATCAATAACACTTTTTCTCCATTATTTATATTTATATCGAAATTGATACACAAATTAGCTATATGATATGTGTAGTTCCTTAAATCATACCGACTTTATAGGGCTTAGCTTTATTAACATGAAATTTAGGGTAATCAAATGCTTAATCAGAATTATCATCTCACCAATGCTTAATTTGATGTTAACTTTTGATATGTTCCTCATAATTAGATGTGCTACTTTTAAAAGTTAATGTATATTTACTTACTTTTTTCCAAAACAGTCATGTTTAGTGTGAATTCCCACCAAACTTATTTATTACATGAGTTTTATTAAAATTTGAGGCAGCTCTAATTTAAGGAGTTATCTAGGGTTTATATAAGATAATCCGTAATCTGGTCTGAATTTAATTAGGTTTAATCTTAAGTTTTTTTATCTAGCCTGATTTGGTGTATTAATCTGACTAGATTTTTAGTTCTTTACACTAATTTTATAAGAAAAAAACATTATCATCTCATCAGCATGTGCTTTTCAAATGTCTTATTTTCATAATTTTTTTAATACACAATTAAAAATATATTAAGCAATAAGTAAATGAGAATTTGTCAAAAAAAAAAAAGTATTACCTCTGTTTCGTAATAATTGTAATATTTTTTTATTATGTGCAACAAAGGGGTATTATTTGTAGGACATAAAATATTCCTTTGTTGCACATAATAAGAAATAGAGGTAGTAATTTTTATTTGCTACCTACCCCACTTACACTACTCATTGTTTTACTGTAATATTTTTTTTTTGTGCTACTGACATTTAAATATATCGCCCCCACTAAATATATCAAAACTTTGGACGGAAAATACCATTCTCTTTATTTTTAAGGAGCCTAACTTGCTAGTCCAGGCTAGCCAATCGGGATTTCGACCCATTAGGATTCTTCTCCTTAATTACAAAATAAAAATGGATAATAATTACTACCTTTAGTAGAGAAAACAAATGTCTAATCGTTATGAAACAGAGGTCGTATAACACACGTCATCCTGTGAATTACCTTTCCAATGCCGGTTTGGACATTACGTGGAGAGCGACTAAGCGGTGCGCCCTCAAACCGTCATACACCCTCCAATCCACTCTATAATATGATACTCACATTTTTGTTGGGCAACGTACTCATACTTAATTGTAGCTAACCAGCCAAATAAAACTTTCACCCCACATATAAAACCATTCAAATAAAAAACTATATATTATACATGATTATTCATCAATCCCCACGTAATACAAAGTTGCTTAAATAACAACAACAATCGATACTCTAGAAAACCCATTTGCATCAATGAAGACCATCTCTGATAATACTAACGGAAGAGGGAGAGAGGGCAAGAAGAAGAGGTCCGAGGCGAACGAGCCAGCAGACGCGCCGGGTTGGTGTCGGGTTATCGTAAAGAGGTTGTCGAAACTCGAAGTGAATCAAGCGAGATTGAAGGATCAATTTTACGAGTTAGCTCAAGAGTTGAGGTATTCTTCGTCAAAAAAGAAGAAGAATGATTTAAGAAGAGAGGATCGAGCGGAGTGGATTTGGGGTCCTACGTTTACCGGGAACTTTGATAATGCTTATGGTCGTGTGTTACAGTCGTTGGGTCATGCTTTACTTGTTAGCTCTATTTCGTCCGGGAATATCATTTTCTGGTTAGTACGTATTATTTACAAACTCTACTTTGATTTTCGCTGTTTATAATATAGCATTTGTTTGGTCCGTTTTGTTGGGGTAGCTAGGGGTAATTAGGGGTTTAACGGTTTGATTAATTTTTAAAACGGGTTAATGATTATGAAAGTACGAATTAATTATTACGTCTAAAGTCAAATTAGTGTACAAAATTTGATATCGTAATAAAGAGAAAATGATATTTGAGCAAATATGAGTATGAGGGAATAAGAGGTGGGAGGATTACCAAGTCCAATTTATGCCTTAGGTCCAATTTCTTTTTGGATATTATTGTAAATTAAAGTCGGTATTGGATAATGTTTTATGGCTATATATAGATTCTATTCACACACATCATATCAAAGGAAACATTATTTCGTAAAGTAAGTAATACTCCTAGTTCTATATATATACTACCTCCGTTTCGCATTATCTGCAACAATTTTTATTTAGGGAAGCTTCATATTATGTGCAACAAAAAAAAAAGTTTCCTCTTTTAGTAAAATTGTTTGTGTTAAATTACCACCATACCCTTACTAAACTACACTTAACATTAATAAACAACATATTAATTCTTTAACCCAAATTAATTTATCCATAATTAAAACCCTAACCCACATTCTCTCTCCTCCCTCACAACCATATCCACCACCACCATCACCATTTTTTCTCTCTCCTCCCTGTAAACCACCACCAGCACCAACCTTCATCTCTCTTCACTCTCTTCTCGCACAACCAACGCACCACCACCACCACCCAGATCCACCACACCACCGACCATTCCACCGCACCACCACCTACCACAACATCTCTTCTCTCTGTTCTCTCTCTTCTATCTTCTCTATTATCCACCGCACCACCGAATATTTTACCTCGCAAGTTCGCCGCCGGCGGCTCTTTTCCCCTTATCAAAGTCGTCGCCGCCGCCTCTTTTCCCCTTTTCAAAATCGAAATTGGATGGTGGTAAGTTGTGGTTTCAGATCTAAATTAGTAGTGGTCGAGTTGGTTGGTTTGGTGGGTTCATTGGCTGGTCGGGTTTGTTAGGTTGTGGTGCGAGTTGATTGGTGGCTGGTCAGGTTGGTTGGGTGGTTTTGTTGGGTTGTGGTGCGACGATGCGAGTTGATTGGTGGCTAGTCGGGACGTCGGGTTGGTTGGGTGGATTTTGGGTGGTGGTGCGATTGGTTGGGTGGGTTTTTGGGTGGTGGTGCAAGCTAATTGGTGGTGGCGTGAGTTGGTCGGGTGGGTTTTGGGTGGTGGTGTTTCAGATCTTAGTGGTGGTGAGAGGGTGAGTTACAAGGTGGTGTTTACTCTCTCTCATCCAATTAATCACATGTTCTTTTTTTTACTAATTTTTGCTTAAGAAATTTTGTCTTGGGGAATGTGAAAGGGAGTTTGTTCAGATAATGCGAAACGGAGGTAGTATATACTATTGAAAGCAAGGGCAATGCTTGTAGAATATGCTGAATAAGTTATGAAAACCTAGTATTTTTGTTGGAAGTTGAAAATAGGAACCTTGGCGTGCAGCAAAAAGGTGAAAATTGTTAAAGTATTCTGTAGTTGTATACTTCATACTCCCGGCCTAAATGGTAATCCTAACCCGATCTGATAACATAATCCAAACCCGATCCGAATCGAATCCGAATAATTCAAATTCGACCCGATATGAACCAAATTTCATATTTTATAATAATACGGAGTATTAAATTTTACATAACTTTTGATAGTTTTTAAACATAACTCAAAATTGACCGAAATCTAACCCGAACTCGACTTGCTGACCCGAATTATCACCCCTAATCGTGATATTCTTATATACAATTTGTAAAGACATATTTAATCTCCTTCGTTCCTCGATGATTGTCCTATTTATTTTAGATGTCTATTTCATTATATATATATATATATATATATATATATATATATATATATTGACAATGTGTATAATTTTATTCAATTCTTAATACAGCAAATTATATTACGAGACATCTTTTTTAGAGGCGGATGATGTGTATGACAACACAAATCCAATACTCTAGTAGTCTAGTGTACTACGTATATTTTTTGTCGGTTTGGTTGAGAATTTGAGACAAGTAAACTTTTATAATTTGTACTCCGTAGTATCTCACCATCTATTTCTAATAATATAAGTAAAATTTTATAATAAAAATGAATAATATATTATCCTTTGAATTTTACTTTTTCTTTGTTTTTAAAAAATAATATATAATTATGGAAACATAATTTAATAAATTGAGAGAACGAGGACTATGTCATAAAAATAACAGTTTTTTGGTTCAAAAGGCAATGGTAGTTGAAAGTTGTCCAACAATGTATGTTGTATGACTGTATGAGACAATGTTGGGTGTGATTTTCCAAATAAAAATACCTTAAAAATGTACTCTCTCATTTCCCTTATTTTTGCCCCATAGATACATATTCACTTTATTAGTTTTTGGTTGTATGAATTTGACGGGGGAGAATAATAGGGAGAATAATAGTGGATCGTTCAAGCCAAAATATTGTGTGTGAGAGAAAAATAGTGGTCACTATAGCTATTTATGGTATGGAATAAAAACTAAAAATACGAGACATCCCATATAGAAAAGTGGAGTTGAAATTAAAGGACGGAGGAAGTATTAAGAATTGAATAGTTTTAGCGTTGAATGGTACAACACACTAATCAAGCTAAAACAAACAAAAGCCTTCAAGATAATTTCCCAAAATTTTAATAAAATTCTAAACTCACACATCAAACACAATTCACGTAACACTACAATATGATCTTTAAAGTAACAACGTGAGACATTTTCACATCTTTTGACTAAATCATACTATAATAAAATTAAAGTTTAACAACACTGTTCCTAAAAATTTATGGGCTCCTTACATAACAAATTTTTTTTTACACGCAATAGTTTTAAATATACTACTCCGTACAATCAAAATAGCTTATATTATTTGAATAGTAAGTCTCTATACTCAATACTTGAGTGATAACTTTGAATAATATTTCGGTAATTGAATAAATATGAAATGGTGTAAGTGAAAAGATTAATATTTTGGAGCAAATACTCATAGAAACCGGAAAATTAGAAGGAGTGAAGAGGTTATATTACATTGTTATCTCCACCTAATTAACATCTAAGTAATTTAATGTTAATTGCTAACTAAATGCAGTAATTATCTTTTTAAAAAGTAGTTTTTTTTTACGAGTAAAATTCTACTGTTTTTTTAAAAAAAAAAATTTAGGCCCCTTTTTGACGTGAGCCCTAAGCAGTCGCACTCAGGCCTATCCTTCCAGGCCAGCACAGGAGTTTAATCCATAGCATGAAAAGTGAATTATTAAAAATACTCCATACAAACTATATCTCTCCCGGCTCCCCTATTAATAAGAGAGAGATCACATGTAATTATGGGAGCCTTTGGTATTCTCGCACAATCTTTATTGGGTAAATACAAGTAAAGAAGAACAAATTAATCTTAATCACAAAATTAAGTTTTAAAATGAAAAAGGTGAGGTGAAAAAGTCTTGACTCTTCAAGACCAAGAAAAGGTGTCTTGATAAGTGAATAAAATAGTAAGAGTAGTAGGGCACAAAAGCGTTTAGTTAGGAGTAGTAAGATTCAAATTAAATAAAAGGAAAAAAAAGTGAATGATGCATTTTAATTAAGGGCCGGCAACCGTGTACTTTAGGGGACACCGAAGTTGATATGTGAGTAGCCTCACAGCCACTTATGGTTGGTGTTTGTTTGATAACTTAAGCTTGAGAGCTGGATTCCAATCTCGTACTCCGTGGGTGTTGTGACTTGTATTTGGCCCGCAATTACTATGCTCAAATGACCCTAATCTAATCTACTCCATTCGTTTCTTTTTGTTCATTTGGTTTTAAATACTCCGTACTCATGAAATCAATTAGGGCATGATGATGCGGTGACGCCATGATGCCCCATAACTAGTCATGTTCGGAGACCAATTTGAATTTGGTCTTATGTTACATATTTAGGACTTGTTCTCTTCAGAATATTTTCATTTCAGTTCAACTCCAATAAGTTCAATTTAATTCAGTTCTTAATTTTCTTCTCTCATAAAATATTCAGTTCAGCTCAGTTCCAATAAGTTTAGTTTATTTCAGCAGTCAATCTGAACCAAGCCCTTAGTTGTTGGCAAGATTAATAATGAAGAATATTAAAACAAATATTTTTATGGATATAAATGTCTACCCACATTCTTAATAGACAATTAACAATAAAGAGGGTAAATAAGTAAATAAACATATAAAAGAATATAATTGTTCAAACACTATTAATAAGAGTTATTTAAAAAATTTTAAAGTTAGAGATTGTGATACTACCGTCAAGAAAACCGAATTTTCTCCGTGTAGACAACGCAATACGCACGACATGAGCCCAATCATGGAAATTATCAAGCTTTAGGCGTTGAGAGGTGATGTAATCCCCGGGCTGATCTTGCGGACCAAGGTAGAAAGGTGAATTGAGTTCTATTTTTGGAGGCAAAGGTGGTGGTGTCTCATCACCGGCGGCCATTGTGGGAAAAAAAAAATCAAACCTGCTCTGATACCATGTAGAATTGTCTAAACTCACGGCTTAACTTTCATTAATCGGGGCAAAACATATATATACAACTCATATTCCTAGTGTTACCTTAATTAGGTTACTAGAAATAAGGAAACAATATAAAAGATAGAAACAAATATATCTACCCAAAATATATCCTCAATAGAGATTCATGTGGCTTCTTTTTTTTTTTTTTTTTTTTTTTTTTTTAATAAATATGTGAGAAAAATATTGAACATATGCATAAACTACAAAGCCTAAAACATGATTAACAAAAAGAAACTAAGAGAATATTTTTTGAAAGGCAAACTAAGAGAATATTAGATCATGTCAATTTCTTCTTTTGTTGAAGATCTTAATGGTAGCTTTATATACTCGATTTTTTTGTCAATATGAATATAATTAAATGTCTAAATTAATAAAGTTACATTAATTGAATATAAAAAGATTTCATGTAGAGAAATGAATTAATGATGACACCCAAAAAGACTTTCACTAAAGTTGTATTTATACCTCTTACATAATATCTACTTTAGAAGTAGAACAAAAAACTCTCATTGTAATTTTTTTTTGGTAAGGAGAAAGATCTTGACCAAACTTCTACCCTCACGATTTTTTTAGCCCGATATTTATGCGTCAGACACTTTGAGAATGAAGGATCCCCACTCTTAAAGTACTTCAAATGGAGATTGAACCTTCAACGTCAAAGTTAAAAGGTATTCCATATAATCTTTCTCACTAGACAACAAAGTCCTATAAAAGTTAAAAGTAGAAATACAATAATAATATTCCCAAACTTGCTGCCTTTAAGGTTAAATCTACTCCATATGAATCCATCCGGCCATCCCCATCCCAATTGCTTGTTTGCTTTTAGGTATTGCATGCCACACGTCAATCTCTAATTGGCTCCCTACTCAAAAAATTTATTTTAGTACAACTTGATGTACTTGTAAAATTTAACAACATTAAATTTGTACGTCTCACTTAATTTTCTCAACTCATCCAACAAGCAATTTGATTCATTAAACACAATTATTAATAAAAATAAAATTATTTATTCATAAAAAAAATAAGTCCCCATTTTTTTGCAACTTGCATAGAAGAGAGAGAAACAAAAAAAGAAAGGTCATTATGCCCAGAAATTTCCCTGCATTTTCACAACCACCATCACCGGTTAAAAATATTCCGGCGAAGAGAGAGAAAATATGGGCTCCGACGAGTCAAATCCGGCTTTACTCCGAATTCTTGTCAACAAATGTGCCGAGTTAGAAGCATGTCAATCCAATCTCAGATCAAAGCTTCACCAAGTCGTTAAACACGATACCAATAGCTATTCAAATATTAAGACTGATAATATTCCGGGGAGTAAACACGGTGTGACGTCATTTTCCGGTGGGATGACGTTTCCTGGTAACTTCAGGGATAGTAATCCGTATAATCACGTGCTTCAGTCGATTAATCATGCTGTTCACGTGACTTCGCCTACTTCAGGGGAGATCGTTTTCTGGTATTTTCATTGACTTTTTTTTTTTTTTTTTTTTTGTTTTTGTTTTTTTTTTAAGGTTTAATTTGTTTTATGGTTTGGATAATGGTAATATAACAGTAGGATTGGAGTGTGAATGTTTGAATTGTTTTTGGTGTTTCTAAATTTGGGTATTGTTTGAAATTAGGTAATTTCTATATATAGAGTATTATATTAGTGATTTGTTGTTTCTATTTTTGTGTTGTATTCTTGTAATAGTATGTTGAAATGATATTATAAAGGATTAATTTCAGATTTTCAGGGCTACAAATAAATTTATATTGTAGTCAACGACTTTGATGTTGTATTTGAGTGTTTCAGCTTGGCAATGACTATACATCTTTGGTGTAGCTGATTAATGTTATGCTTCTATTGGTGTCGAAAACTAACTAAGATCGATTTTTCGAGTTTTCCGATTGTACTATCACTGAGATATGATTTTAGAACACAAGGATGAGGATTGCTAGTTACTAATTGAAGGAAGTACTGTATTAGATTTGAGATTTGACATAGTATATGATTTTATAACATAAGGATTTGGACAATTTTTTTGATGTTAAGGAGTATTAGTTACTAGTTGAAGGAACAATTTTTATGAATTTGTGTCATATAGACCTGCAATAATGTGTAACAGGAACCGTGCTGCAGAGAAGCTTTATGGATGGAAGGACTATGAAGCAACAGGGAGACGTTATTCGGAGCTTATTATAGAAGTAGAGTATGTTCCATACATTGAGAAAATCAGGGAAAAGTTGCGCTTTGGCCATTCATGGTCAGGTCAGTTCCCTTTTAAGAAGAGGTCCGGTGAAGTTTTTATGGCGCTAGTGACTGAGAGCCCGTTATATGAGGATGGGGAGCTTGTTGGTGTTGTTACTGTTTCAAGTGATGCAGCTGTTTTTAATAGCATTAGATCAAACCAGCCTACTGTACCACGGGGTAACGTGAAAAAGATTCAGTGGCAACAAAGACCACAGATTGCATCAGTGCCACAGATGGCTTCTTCTATCACGGATCTGGTGCTTATATGTTACTACAACATACCCCTTTTCTTCATTCCTTGTTTTCTCTTGTTCCAGTTGCTGAAAGAGTGATGATGTGACTAATTAGGCCTCGAAGGTCCTTGGGCGTATGCGTGGAGATGACACTTCCAGAGAAGGAGAGGGATTTGTTTCGGAAGCTGAAGATATTAATCTAGATAAGAAGGAAGCTGATGTATGTGTACTTATCTTGTCAATATCCGACGTGTATAATGATGATGCTGATATGTATATTTACATTTTGTGCTAAGCTTTTAGGGGTGATTCTTGCTTGCAGATAGCTAAGAATACAGACGAAGGTAAAAGCTCTCATGAAGAGGAATCTGTGATGGCTCAACCTGCAAAAATGGTACAACACTGCCCCCTCCCCCCCCCCCCCCTTTTTATACTTATTTTAGGCGTTAGAGTATTAGTCTGATAGTGTTTTGCCAACATATTGGCGTTACAACTTTAGAAACTTATTCCTGGTTCATGTGTGGATAATTTCAGTGTATGTGGAAATGTCGGCTACATCACTTCTACAAGTCTAATCAATTATGCAAGCATTACAAATATCTAGGGGGTGCACACTGCACAGTCTGAACCCTTGTGTTTATGATTGTGCACAGCACCCTTGGTCTTTATTTTTCAATAAGCCATTACTTATGCTTTGACTGTAACCTCTGTTATGTTCGGCTTTGATAAAAGTTCTTTGTGGTATCAAAACCATATGTTCTTTATTTCCTAATAAGTTTCCTAAGTGATGATATTTTTTTCAGGGGAGTAGTGTTACAGCTTGAGTAAGCTGTTTGGTTTAATTTGACTTGTAGCAATGATATGGGTAATATAATGGATTTTGTGTGTTGTGTTTAAATGGGCTTACATTTTCTACAAGTCAAATTAATCTTAACTGCAAGTTAGTATTTCATCAGGATACTATAAGTCTTCTAATTAGTAGCCTATGCTGAATTGATGCAGGCAGCTAAACTTTTGGCGAGATTCAGAAAGAACAGTGGCAACAATGCTGAAACAAGTGATAAAATCCCTGTACCAAACAGCCTATTGAAAAAAACTGATGATGAATCATGTTCTACCAAAGGCTCAAAATATATTACGTCAGATAATTCTACTTATGATGTCAGACTTTTCCCTTTTCCTGGTAATGGACATGTGAATGAAAATATGAAGTTCTATGATGGGGAAAGGGCTACTTCACTTTGAGTATGCCATGAATATTCTAAATAGCCTAATCAACCAACTTTGTTGTGCCAACATTAGGTTTGCATGATAAAGATGCCGACCCTCAATTGGAAAAGCCTAAAGCTACAGAAGTAGAAGATGCTGCTTCACGTCAAGCAGGAGCCAAAAGTTCTTCAGGCTCAGGGGATAACATGTCTGGAAGTCCTGGTAGCTCTTCAAGCAAAGGTGACAGTGAGTCAAGTCGTTCAATGGTTGATTCTGATATTCTATGGGAGGACCTTCAGTTGGGTGAGGAGATTGGTCAAGGTAACTAGATGTCTAGATCATACGGAGTATTATTTATTTCCACATCTCATCCGTTTGTTTTGATGGTAGAGTAGTTGTTTAAAATCTTTCACTGAAGTGTCATCATTTATAGACCTTTGTGTAATTTTATTAGTAATCACTTCCGGCTCCATTGTACAGGCTCATATGCTGTTGTATATCACGGACTTTGGAATGGATCGGTAAGTTTAATTTAGAAATTAGAATGTCAAACTAATGTGTAGTGTAAAAAATAAGGGTACTTCCAGTATAAAAACTGATTTTTCTTACACAAGTCATGCAGGATGTTGCTATCAAAGTTTTCTTTGGGAAAGATTACAATGAAGGGACTCTACTAGATTACAAAAAAGAGGTGAGGGTGTTTGTATTTCAATTACTCCTGAATCATTAGTTGAACCTCGAAATGAGCTCACATGCAATATCCTATTGTATGACACTGCAGATTAGTATAATGAGAAAATTGAGGCATCCAAATGTCTTGCTCTTCATGGGAGCATGTTATTCACAGGAACGACTTGCTATTGTAACCGAGTTTCTTCCAAGGTAATACTGAAATGTTAAAGCATGCAGATATTTTTTGGACCTTTCTTTCCTGTCTATTTAAGATACAGCTTTGTAATCGATTAAAGCAATGATATTGCCTGGGTGAGAGAATGTTGAAATGTGTAAAATGTTAATACAAGTTTTTTAATTTTGAGTTGTAACTCCCATGATATTACTTTCAAAATAATTTTTTTACTTAAATGATGCAAGAAATGTGTTACTTATATTCAAATTTGTTTATATTATAGGGGAAGTCTTTTTAAGATACTTCACAGGAGCAATCAGGTTTTGGATCTCAAGCGGCGTTTGAGAATGGCCCTTGATGTCGTATGAATCTCCTCAGATTAAACATTAGATTTTTGTTGCTCCACATTAGATTTTTGTTGCTCTTTCTTGTTTTGCTGCTTGAAAAGTATGGCTCAAACACTTTATATGGCTGCAGGCTAGGGGCATGAATTATTTGCATCGCAGAAATCCTCCTATAGTTCATCGGGACTTGAAGTCTTCAAACTTGCTGGTTGACAAGAACTGGAACGTGAAGGTATCTATTGAGCATCAAAGCAACTTATCTCTTCTTCCTTCCATTGTAGTGTAGCATTTAAGTGTCAACGTCACTCACGCTAAAGCTCTTGTTTTAGGTTGGTGACTTTGGGCTATCGAAATTGAAGCACGCAACCTTCCTAACAGCGAAGTCTGGAGGAGGAACTGTAAGATATTCGTCAAGTCAAAGTTCAGCTCTATGTCCAGTTGTCCACTATGAACACTGACTGTATAATAGGATTTGGTGGTTTTATTTAGTTTAATTATTTCTGTGTATGGTTAGCTCACTGTCTTATTTGTTTGTATACTGATTCGCCTATAATTGTCATGCAGCCTCAGTGGATGGCGCCAGAAATACTCCGGAATGACCCCTCTGATGAAAAGTAAATTCTTGATTACTGAAAACTCTTGTTTTTGTTCATTATGGATACGCTTGTTGAAATGCACTACCATAAGTCCTTCATGCCATTTAACAACTCACCATATATAATTACTTCCTTAAATCACAGAAATTATATTTACATGATTTAGCTACCCTTTTTGAGTTGTTCCCAGGGATGGTCTAACTTTAGACACAGTCTCCAGCAATCCATTGTAAACTTTTCCAGTATGCTACACTCACATAAAACGAGTCTCCTTCAAATCCTTAACCTTCTGCCTCCCTCTCCAATTTAGGTCCCTTATTTGGGTGTTGTTTTATAACTTTGATCTTTTTGTGATTTGGAAAAAGATAATTTTGATGTCTTGTAGATAGTGCAACAAAAAAATACTGTGGTTTTTCTCTACCCTTGTTAAATTCTGGCCAAACACGTATCTGTATCTCTCTATATTCTATACTGAAGTTTTTCTTCATGCTTACTTTTGACAGGTCCGATGTGTTCAGTTTTGGTGTCATCCTATGGGAACTGGTAACTGTGAAAATCCCTTGGGATAGTCTAAATGCTTTGCAGGTTCTTGCTCTCTTCTTTCATTCCATATGCTTCTGTCTAGAAGAAGCTATATATACGCAGATCATTATAAAAAACCTTAAACTATTATTTTGTTGACCATCTGTTTTCATTTGGAAAGGTTGTTGGTGTAGTAGGATTCATGGATAGAAGGTTAGACTTACCGGAAGGCCTTGATCCTCACATTGCATCCATCATAAAGGAATGCTGGCTAAGGTAAATCTTTGTACTCTTTTCAGGTGTTTTGCTTTATTGATTAAGACACTATTAAGACACAAATTTCAGATCAAATCATTCTTGATCCATTAATTAAGTTCTAATTTTTTTAAAAAAAGTATAAATTATGATTTATAACTGTCTACGACAAACTCCATTGCATCCATCATAAAGGAATGCTGGCTAAGGTAAATCTTTTTACTCTTTTCAGGTGTTTTGCTTTATTGATTAAGACACTATTAAGACACAAATTTCAGATCAAATCATTCTTGATCCATTAATTAAGTTCTAATTATTAAAAAAAAAGTATAAATTATGATTTATAACTGTCTACGACAAACTCTAGTAGATCACAATAAATCAGTTGTTTTTGATAAAATCTCAGTTTATCTGTATTAGTTGGTATTATTATTAACATCTGTGCAAGATTGCAAGTAGCAAAAGACAATATTATGCAATGCTAGTGCTATTATTACGCAATAATCAATGAGCAGCAAGCCAGAACTGCGTCCTTCATTCGAAAACATCATACAGAAAATGACCAGAATAGTTCAAATTACTCCGTCTTCAGCAACCACTCCTGTTCGAAAAAGTTTATCATTACCACCATAGAATTACACACATCACAATGCAAGAGCAATACAACAACGGAGTTCAGGACTGTACTTGTCTACTGCATCGAAATCTGCCATAGTGTGTATATCTTGTTTATGGCTGTTGTTGAGCTACAATTTGGTTGATGGGAGTGGTAATGTATGTAGTGGTAAATTGTGCTTAAGATACCACATTACTGCTGTAAGTTACTTTTGCAAATACTGTAAACCACTCGCTACCAACTAAATGTGCCATATATAGCAGAAATAGTCCTAGGTTTGGCGGGCGTTTGTTGAGAAGGTTATAGCAGATTTCTTAGGGGATTATAATTTCTGTTGCTCCCCTTCTTTTTCCTCAATTTTTTGATGATTTTTTTTGGGGACTATGGTTTCTAGTCCTTGTTACAATGTATAATTAGTTGATTGTTTGGTTAAATTATTAACCCTTATAATCATTGATTAGGAAGCATTTCTTCTTGTTTTTCTTTCTTGTCATTCCTTGTAGAAGCGATTTTTTTTACTCGTAACTATTTCAGTCCATTGTGGATGTATGCATAGGCCGGGGAGCAATTGTATGTTATGCCCCATTGTCGCGGGATCGATCCAAAAATAAGCTAAAAAATCTTTTTGAGCAGGCAGTTTATGTTAAACAGCTGCTCAAACAACTTTTATGAAGCATTGTTAAACATCACAATTAATTGTCAAACAAGTCATTAGCCGAGGATAGCTTCTTAAAATTTCCTCTTGCTTACTTATGGAATAGCTAACACATTAGTAGTGAATCATGTAACTTTGTGTATGTGTTTTCATTTATTCTTAGTTAATCTTACTTGTGCTGGTCTAATCATTCCTTTTTCATGCCATTGCTTTCATAGTTTTCCATGATAAATATTAGTGTGATTAATTGATGAATTAGAAAATGTATTATTAATCCAATATGTCCCTTCTCATCATTAGAAATTGTGAGTATTAAATACAAAAAGAGGAGGATAAACTAAAAAAAAATAAATAAATAAATTATAGAAACACAAGGTCAAACGTCGGCAGGACGGCAGGTAGATGGATTTTATAGTTGAAATTGTAAGGGTGGGTGAAGTTAGGAGGATCAAGGGTGCTAACATTGCTAAGTGTAAGTATGATTGTTACACATTTGTCTCATATTTTGAAGATTCTAGTCTCTTTATTATGAATATCTTTCAAAGTAATATTTTATGTAGGCACAAGCTAATAAATGCTTTGAGGCGTTGATAAGATAACGAAAAAAAATTAAAATAAAACAAACATTAATTATACTGATAGGCAGTAGTTTTGTCACACACTCTCAAATTATAAGCTTAAGAAATATTTTAAATTATTATCTAACATCTCGAGAGCAGCGTTAGCAAGATGCTTTAATGTTATGCATAGAAAGTCAGCAATAGTAATACTCGTAGTATGCATTTTGCATAACAACTTTTTGATGCAACAGGTCACACCGGGTGATAAGGATTGGGATTACCCGAGTTATTTTGTTAGGAGTAACCCGAGTTATTCATTCAGGGTTACTCGATTAGGGGTTACTTGAGGGGTTCGGACAAGAGTTACTCGAGGGGTTCACTCGGTCAAGGGTTACTAGGTCAGGGGTTACTCGGGTTACTCGGTCAGGGGTTGCTAGGGTTACTCGATCATAAGCTACTCGGCCAGGGGTTACCCGAGTTACTTAGCCAGGGGTTATTTAAGGAGTTCAGTTAAGGTTACTCGAGTAATTCAGTCAGGGGTTACTTGGTCAAGGTTACTTGATGGTTCAGTCAGGGGTTACTTGAGAGGTTACTTAGTGAGGGATTATTAGATCAGGAGTAACTCAAATAACGTCTGACCGAGTAATTCAAGTAATTCCCAATCGAGTAATTGAATAACCCCGACAATTCGAGTAACCCTAGATCGAGAAAATCGAGTAACATCGACAACTCGAATAACCAAGTAAATCGAGTAACCCTTGTCTCACGTTACAGCAAGACGCATACAAAAGTTGTGTTTGCCTAATTGTATACCACCGCATGTCCGCATTATTAATTAAGTTTATTATTGGTATCACTTTAAAGGGTCCAATGTGATTTCTTTGAAAGAAAGCGATTGGACGGGTGTTCAACGGGCTGGGCCTAAACACGATTAACTATTAAGGGTCATTTCAATTAAATACCCCTTATCTTCATCTACATTGAAATTTCAATTGACAAGTCTAATCTTATTTTTTTATGAAATTTCCTTAACTTTAATAATTGTTTGAAGTTGTTAGATTTTGAAAAATACGGAGTACTATGCTTTAATTGTTTTCAAGAGTCAACATAATTTTCACTGATATAGTTCTTTGATTAGCTTAGAAAGCTCTAGTTGACAAATTTAGTGAGACAAGTGCATTCAATGTTTTTTGACATTTTCTTGTTGGATGGAGCCATGAACGTTGTATCAATATGAGAAAATTTGAACTAGAGCTTTCTAAATTGCTTATGTAAATTTCGTGATTACATAAATTATTAAAGTTGTTAATTTTGTATCATGTTAAATTCTACGGCACCTCATTTCTAGAAAATATTGATTTAGAAGCCCACGAGTTGTGTTTAGTTGACAAATCTTGGCCTCCTTTACTTTAGTATTTGACTTGGTCATGCCATGTCTTGCTACTCCGTTTAACTTTAGCTTAAATATGAACCAACGTGAGTTGGCTAGGCCTGACCCATGAGTTATATGCGTCTCATGTCATGCTGAAGTTCCAAAAGGTGTTATACGGTTATGCTTACACTGTGTTGTACCATACTTTTTGTGATGGTTCGTGTTGTGCTTTGAGTGAACTCGTTAGATTGCCATCTTTACCCTTGTGTTCATGTTGGTTCATGCCAAAAATAGGTAATTCACCCTATAGACGCAAGCAATTCCATTTTGTAGACACACAATAGTAACATTCATTTTCAATTCATTTGTACCCTTCCACAACTCTACAAGTATTGTTAAACAGTACAAGTAACATAATTTATTTTGAAAAATCACGAAGTACAAAATACCACCTCCGGTTCATATTATATGCAACTTTGGTGTATTACTTGTTATATAAAATAATCCAAAGTTGCATATTATACGAACCGGAGGTAGAGATTACAAATTTATTATTTTTAGACTAATGTTTCTCCTCATTACACTAATCTACATTTATATCTTCCTCTATATCTCTCCTCTCCGTCATTATGCATTTATGCAATATGAATAAGAAGTGTCTTTCCAAATTACTCATATTATTTGTAGTGTTTGTACTCCATTGTTCTATCTTTAACAAAAAAAATGAACTTTTCCTAGGCTCCTATACTCCTAGCTAAAAAGAGTAGGATGTTTTGTAAGAAGAATCAATGATGCCTAGTACAGATTCTCAAAACATCATTAGTCTTGTCTTGTTAAAGTGTATATCAATATCAATTCAGTAAAAAGTGCATTAAAACAATACAAAGAGAATCACGGAATTGTTGAAGAACTTGCCAATTTTATATTTTTTCTCTGTTTTAACACTGTTTAATGAGCAGAAAGCAGATATGCTTAAGTTTGGTTCAATGATCTTTATAGGAAAAAGAGTAAAAAGAATGTGACTATCACATATATTGGTCCTAAATTTTTGTCATTTTTTTATATTCTGAATTTAGGGGTTTGGCATGGCCCTAACTATATAGGTCTGGTGCTACTATTGCTACAATACTACTCCAGAGTACTCAAGTTTGGATATCTCTATAGTCTTAGATTAGGACATTTTGCTTTTGTAATCTTTTGGAAAAGTACTCATATAATATAATGTTGATTATTTTTGTTAAATGAAAAAGATTAATGTGAAAAATAAATCAAAACATGCACTGATTTACGTGGTTTATTAATAAAGTGTTAGCTACATCTACTTATACTTCGTATAATGAGACAAAGTTTTGTTGATATTGGGGATTATACATACTCTGTATTACTTAATGAGATAGGTTAATAAAGAGTTTGTAGAATTTTTATAAATTTCAGCTTGCCTTCTCATATTAATTCATCATTCGAATATATAACACAAGAGCCCCCAAAAAAGATAAAACTCTAACTCTAGAAGACCTCTAACTTTTGATAAATCTAGAATTAGAAAACACTATAATAATTTTTTTACTACCAAAAAGATATCCCTAGAATCTAAAAATCCTGAAGCAAATACAAAATAACCTCCATAGTAGGTTCAAAATAAATAAATAAAAAATTATATCTCTCATAGTGAGACTCCGATAATGGGTTGTTATTAAGGGGTAAATAGACTTATGACATATTCTAACAAATTGGGTATCGCATGTTTAATTAAGAGCACTCTTAAGTAGTCTTAACTATGTTAATAGATATGTGATCATATAGATTAGTGGTGATGAAAAACATTCCTCATGAGATCACATCTATGGTGAAGTAAGTGGTGAACCATTCCTCGTGAAGAAATAAATTTCCTCGTTGAGTGAACAAGAAAAGGTAGTAGGGCCTGTTAAGTTAAGATTAATTTCAGTTCAGTTCAGTTCATAACTAATTTCCTTCTCTCATAAACAAATCATTTCAACGTATTCAGTTTAGTTCAATTCAATTAAGTTATGTTGTTTTCAGTAAATCGAAACAGGCCCTTAGTGTGCAGGTGGGACTACTTAAAAAAAAAGGTAGCAAGGGACATATAGTTTTTTGGCTTCATGAAAATTGAAACGAGTGTTTGAGTTCGTGAAGCCAATAAATGAAAAAAATCACTAGGTGTTGGAAAAATACTTGATTATTGATAATCACAAAATATAGTTTTGTCGTGGTCTGGAGTCCACTGTCTTAGAAGCAAAATAATCCACTACCGGTAGAGGTATCTTGGTGACAAATGCCCCCCCAAGGTTTACACAACTTCCTCCATAATTTTGTGTACCTGAACTCACATCATGGAATTGCTACAAGAATGGTTCAAACCTCTAAGGCTGGGTTTGTATTTTTGTGTTTATGGTTCATGAATAAATGAATTGCTAAATGATAATAAGAAGATTCGTATTTATAAATATTGAAAAAAGAAGCTCAAAATAGCTACCCTGAAAGGTTAGCTTGGGGTTCATTATCTTTGATTTGCATTACTAGAATTATTACTCCAACAATAGGGTGGGTAAACAAGTATTATCAGGGTGTCATGTTTCCTTCTTGAAACAACTCCATCTAATGTGAAATAGGATCCATATTCTACAACTTCTCTAGCCGATTAGCCCAAACAGTTGAAACAACTAATTAGAAGGAAAAAAAAGGATAATGTTGTAGTAGTATAACTACAACTTATCATTCATATTAAAGGATGTTCCATTTACTATGAAAATGGAGAGGGAATTGACTAATACTTCTTTCTCATATTGTTTTGGCTAATTGGCTTAATATATACTTGTACAAAGTACGTTTTATTTCCCCACATAAATGAATAGATATGTTTTATTTCCCTACATAATGAATAGATTTGCCCTATTAACCTATTCATCTTTAGATGTTGATTCTTCCAACCCTAATTTAGCTCCCACACCACCACTACACTTACATTTCACCACAAGTCTAATGACCTGTTCTATTCAGCTTAATTTCAATTCAGTTCAGTTCCTAATTTTTTTTCTACATAAACAATTCAATTCATCTCAGTTAATTTAATAAATCAAAACATACCCTAAATCCTGGTCACCATCACCAATCACCAATCCCCATCTCTACTATTCCTACCTATTGCCTTCCGTCAACTACATAGACCATGAATCCACCACTATTTACCCGTCCACATTATAATTGTACAACAATCATATTTATTAAATTTGGATAGATTAGTTAATACAAAAAGTATAATAAAACAAACTTTAAGAATTACCGACAATTCTCTACTAATCAAGATTTGACTTGAAGAGACCAAAGGAAAACGCTACGAGTAGCATAGTTACACATGTGAAGAAAAGTAAAATCAAATTAAAAACCCTAATTAGATGATTAGTCCTCCAAAAAGAAGATTAACAACTCCATTAATAATAGAATGAATAAGACGGTCCACGTGGGAAGTAAGAAAGAGACATAGAATCGTCACTTTCACATACTCCCACTTTACAAGATTATTATTAAAACTCTAATTTACTCCCAATTATTCATTTCAAAGTACACTCCATTTCATTTATATATCTCCATTCCTCTTCATTTTCTCTCTCTTCAATTCAAATGCCCCTCTTATGGGCAAAGCTTCAAGATGGTTCCGGGCCTTGTTGGGCTTAAAACAACCCGACCCGAACCCAACCCCGAAGAAACAACCCAAAGACAAGCGCAGGTGGAGCTTCGTCAAATCGTACCGTGACAAATCCACCACTAAAACCCCTCCTCCCTTGTCACGCCCTTCCGATACTACGACTGCAGTCAGCGGAGACGATGACGCGAATAAACACGCAATTGCCGTAGCAGCAGCCACTGCAGCCGTAGCGGAAGCCGCTGTTGCTGCCGCACAAGCCGCTGCTGCGGTTGTCCGGCTCACCAACAGCGGCTTGTGTAATAGTAATAATAATAATAGTAATAATTGGAATGACAAAGGTGGTGCATTATCGGCGAAAGGTAGCAGAGAGCAATGGAGTTCTGCTGCTGTCATCATCCAGTCCCACTTTCGCGGTTATTTGGTTAGTTTTTTTTTTTTTAATTATTTTTTTTAATGTTTCTGTTTTAAGTAAAACGGTGTCGTACGGTGTGGTTGTTTGTTTGAGAGTGAGTGAGCTGGGTTGGAGTGTCGTGATGTGTTTTCGTGGGTATGAGTAAGTGGTTTTCGACGCTACCAAACGCGGGAAATTGGTAACCCACGTTCCCCCACTTAGAAGAGTGTGAGAGTGTAGACTCTAGCTTAGAGTAATGGGATTCGGAAAGGTAGGGATATTAGCATGTGCAATTTTAAGAGCTTTTGTTTTTGTGGGAATTCATTATTAAGTGTCTATTTAGTCATTTTGTGCTACTTTTCTCAACTTCTCTATCCGTTTTTAAGTGTCTTCTTTGTACGAAAATGGTGATGTAGACGAGATTTGATATTAGTACAAAGAGCTTTGTAGGCAAGGTTCGATATTAGGGGTTATGGTAAAGTCGCAAGTCTTGCAAGGTGCAGTGATATAGACGAGGTTTGATCTGAGGTGTTAGGGTGTTTTCTTTATATGGTGTTATATAGACAAAATTCGATATTAGGGGTGGATCATACTCCATAAAAATCAAGTCTTGATTTGTGTGATTGGTTTATTGGGTTTAATGTTTGGTTCATGTACTGAATTATTATTAAAACTTGGGAAGAACACAAATAATCGGGATTAGGGAATAACTAATAGGGATTTAGGAGAATTAATTAATTATACATAGTATTATATGTTCGGTATGCTCTTTCCAATTATAGGGGATATATTGGTAAATGGTAATTATCTATGTATGAACAATTGGACATTAATAATATATTGTGGTACAAGGATTATTTAATGGAACTCCTATAGTAGGTGTATGAACATAGGAAGAAATAGGAGTATATTGTAAGTTGGTGGTTTAATGGTTGATAATGCCAATACACGAATTTGGCAAAAATACAGCTCATGAGTTGTTTCTTGTTACGAGTACCCTCAACCAAGTACCCAGCAATTGCTGTTGTACGTGCTTTCGTTGTACCTATACGGATTTTGTCGCCCCCCATTTTGTGTTTTACTCGTCCTCTGCATTTAAACTAGTAATGTAACAATTAAATTCGGACAAAGATAGTTTCATTTTTGTTTTAATGTTCATTTGGTCAATCATCTTCCCATCATTAACCACATGTAAATTTACATCTACAATTTATGGATCAAGTTTATGGATTAAAGAGGTCAAAATTGGCAAGAATTAGATGCAAAATGAGACATATAGTCTTATTGGTCAACTCCCATTGAACACTTGTTTGTCTCAATGTCATCTGGTTTTTGGTTGTGGGGTTTAAGCTGGACATTTTGGACTTGCCGACCCTCGAAAACCACATGATTGCTGATTAATATATGCTAGTTGATGATAACAATGCATTTTTTAATGGGTGTGTTGTGATCTTAAATAATTTTGGACCGACAATGAATGATGCACACGCAGTTTATGTGTAATCTATATTGTAAGGTTGTGTAATGTACGTGTATAATTGAGCTATAATACTTTGGTTAATGGTTTAAACTTGTAGAGGTATTATGATAATGAGCAAGTGATTTAGATTAGATTTGGAAGACTCGAGCTTATTAACAAGTCTATTACCTTCGTATTTTAAGAAACTTTTTTTATCTTCCTTATTCAACTAATAATCCCTCCTTTTCTCTATCGCTTGGCTTTTTATTACTCCGTAATAGTGTAATATACTCATCACTAGTAGATGTACGATTGTTGTTTGTATTACTCCATTGATATAAAAAGTGATAGAGAGATTTTATCCAATGGAGCTTATTCTTGTTTCTTCCTTAAACTTTAGTGGTAACTACTGTCTATTGGTAATGCCCAAAGGACAAATAGGGACTTTGACAAAACGTGCATGCATACATACATTGGTTCATCTTACTTTTCTTCTTGATTTTAAAACATGGAGTTGGTAAACTGTCCTTTTGGCTTTTGTTTTCCCTTTTGTTCTAGCTCTTGAGTTTTGTGGGGATATTGTGGCCTCTCCCCAAAGTCCCCACATTTTTTTTTTTGTGAAAAATGGGCAAGAAAGCCTCTAAATCTCTATTTCCAATGGTGAAAAGTAATCAGTTTAGCTCTAATAAATTCAGTTCAGCTTGGTTCAGTCAACGAGAACAGACCCTTAGTACGGATTACAAAGCTGTCTTTAAATAAAATTCTCATTTTCCACTATTTTGTTTTATTGTATGTACCTTAACTTTTAAATTGATTTATATTGTGTGATTAACAAATGTTATCTTATACACTTTTAATTAATCAAATCCAATCCCATCTTTTTTCCTCGTTCTTTATTCACCTTTAATCAATTAACCCGTCTTTTTTTCTTTTTGTCATTCACCTTTTGAAAAACATGTACAACGCCCAAGTGAGATTTCAATTTAGGGTACGGTCAAAGTGAGTAAATATTGTTCTAACATTCAAAATTTAGGGTGTTGACCCTTTGAGATTATGGGATCTAACTCTGGTACTAAAGAACAAATTCAGAGTAAAGTATTTGCATGAATACTGTTTATGTTTGGATTATAGTCAGAAGTGTGTTTATTTAGGCACCTGCAAATCTGAACTCTGTATTAGTCGAATTGTCTGTCTTTCTTGAATATTTTGTCCTTTCCCTTAATTTCAGGGAAACTGTGCACAAAAAAGCTTCTCTTTTGGCTCTTTGTTGCCTTTTTTTTTAATAAAAAAATCATGTTATTTTGTGCATTACTCTTTGGCGCCAAAAACTTTGTACATGTAACTAATTGATTGAATTGAAATGAAATGGCTGTAATGTTTTTAGTTGGTTCAGAAAATATTGAATGCATTAATCAACTTGTTATGTTAATCATACATGCAGGCCAGGAGAGCATTGCGAGCATTGAAAGGGTTGGTAAAACTACAGGCTCTTGTCAGGGGACACATTATGAGACGAAAAACAACCGAAACAATGCGTTGCATGCAAGCCATGCTACGGGCTCAAGCGCGGGCCAGATCGGTCCGCGCTTATATCCCTGAATCTCCTTTCTCATCTACCAAATCTTGCCCAATTCTTCTTCACCCAGTAAGCATTATTCTTTATAAAGTTGAATTTGTAGGAAGCTTCTTTGAGTTTTTTTTTCTTAGGAATGTTGACAAAAATATGACCAATTTGCATTATTTTTCTACTTTTATTCTGCTTTAGTCAATGGTGACAGTATGGATTTAGTTCTTTATAATCTTTTGGAAAACAATAAGTTGTTTAGTAGGTAGAAAAGTGAAGGGGTAGTTGGAGTTGAAATTTTATGATTGAGCTAGAAAGACTTGGTCAATCATTTTTTTGGTAGCTGCTTTTGTTTACAATTTGGTTCTGCAAGCTTAGTTTGACCATTTTATCAGCTTGTTAGCCAGATTTCATTATGGGAAATCTTAAATCTGATGTATGCAAAATCTGATTTTAGCATTAGTCCGTTTTGTTAGCTTTAGCTTTGACAATCTCAAAAAGCCTCGATCTTTCGTGATTATTCAATGTAGGTCTTTTCGCCTAAAGTTAGTTGGCCGATATTAATTCTGATAGATGGTTAATCGTCTTCATTATTGATCTTAAAGATGCATGACATAGCCCAAGTAGTATCAAAATCTAATAATTGTTAACCATGAAACTAGGGAAGTACATTGGAATTCTTCCTGCTTCTTGATGAAATTGTAGTCCAAACTTGATTGTGTTGTTGATCTCATGTGTATGAATTGTGTTGTTGGTCTCATGTGTATGAATTGTGTTGTTGATCTCATGTGTATGAATTGTGTCTTACAGGGACCCCCAACGCCTGATAAACATGAGCAAGTTGTTCGAGTGAAAAGCATAAAGCAGGATCATTCACCAAACATTAAGGTATATATACTCTAAATAGCGTATTACGATTTACGAATTACTCCTCCTGTCCCAATTTGCTTGCCCCATAAACTTTATTGAGATGTCCCTTAAAGATTGTCCCTTTTTCTAATATAGTTACACGCCTCCACCACTAACCCACTTGAATACACTCATAAAAGTAAAAAGACAAATAAACCCTCATCTACTTGCAATTTTTTGGTTCAATCTTTAATAAAGTACGTTTTGATTATGGGGCAAACAAATAGAGATAGAGAGAGTATAGTTTTGTGTGTCTAGTGAACCACAGTGCCAAAGAATCAAGGGTAAGCTTCGGAGAAATTAAAAGTCTTGGCTATGATTTAGTTTAATTAGCCTCAGCCTTCAATCTTTTCTGCTCTAATAGTTAAGCAACATGCATTGACTTCAATTCTCTTTTCTTGCCTCAGAGGAATAGTTCAAAGTCAAGCAGCCGAATGAACTCCATGAACCAGGATAAAATAAACTTGGGCTCATCCTGGTCAGACCCTCGAATGGAGGACTCAATGTGGGATTCACGAGCTACAGCCTCCTCAAGAACATGCCTAACAGATGATGATCGAGTAGATAAAATCCTCGAGATAGACACTGGGAAACCCCATCACACCTTTAGAAGGAGAAGCCTCTTCGAGTCCTCTCACTCAGGCTTATTAACTTCAGAGCTTCTAAGCCACAGCCAGACTACCTCAAAGGACTCGACAACTCAACACACAGTCCAAAGCCCCACTTCATGTGAAGTAGTTCAATCCCTAAAACCTCTTTTACTTCCACAAGACTTCATCGAAGAAAAGAACTCGTATTGCACAGCAGAAAACAGCCCACAATACTGCTCAGCTGCCTCTCAGGGAGGCAACAGTTCAAGGACATTCACCCCTACTAAGAGCGACGGTTGTTTTAGTGGGTACTCGGACTGTCCTAGCTACATGGCTTACACTGAATCAGCTAAGGCAAAAATGAGATCCCTTAGCGCTCCAAAGCAAAGGCCTCATTACGAAAGAACAAGTTCGACTAAAAGGTACTCAATTCACGGCCTTGGCGAGCACCACCCTAGATCAAATGCACAAAGGGCTTCTGCTATGCATGCTAGTTTCACAAGCAAGGCTTACCCTGGATCAGGCCGATTGGATAGGCTCGGCATGCCAGTCAGGGACAGTACAGTAGTTTACTACAGTGGGTATCTCAATTAGAACAGAAAGTTTGTTTTGTTTAAATCTCTAATTAGTCTAACTTGTTGCAATTTGTTAGGATTAGTGTTTGTTATCTCTTTTATTAATCAAGTGTTATACTACTCATATGGCTAACCCAAAAGAAGGAAGCTAATGCTTCACATTCAGTATTGTTGAACCTAGATTGTCATTATTATTGTTATTAACTAATGTTATCTTATTAAATGTTTTATAAAAATAAGTACAATAGCTAAATGACCAAGATATGAGTGTGGTCCATAGAAATGTATATGAATGAAGGAACATTATAAATCCCAAGATGAAGTTGGTTGAGATTGTGTATAGTTGAAGTGTTACAAATAATAATAATGTGGGATTTCAATAAGGTTAGTTGTCGGTGGTGGTGGTAATCATTATTGGCAACACAGTGCCGGTCAGGGTACGGTCACATTAACCCATGTAGCCAAGCTGTATACAACCCCATCTTAATTTAATGCTTGTGATTTTATGGTAATGTTTGTTTCTTACTTGGTATGGTTGCTTAACAAGTACTACTTCACCCACATGAACATTGCTATTTAGAGAGGAAAGCAGATTTTGGTAAATTTACTTTTAGGATCCTTCCTCTATCTCTCGTTTTTCGTCGTACATGTCTTCAATAATCACGCCTATTTAATTGTGATGAAAAAGTAATAATAATTTAGAAAACTATACGATTGGGAATATAAGATAGGAAGTTGGATTACTTTTGTAGGCCTTGCTCATTTTCCTCAACACATCACATACCGTTTTTTTTCTTCTGTAATGGGTCACCCTATTAATTATTATTTATTTGGTGCAAACCCTATTAATTATAATGATTGTATTATTCTAATATTGTTGTTATAAGCCGGTCTTAATAATAAGAAATTGACATTTATGCAACATATGATGAGATGATGAGTTTAATCAGCAATTCAGCACAAATATACAAGTATATATTATAAAGTTGTGCGTTGCATTAATTTAATCATCATTGGGTATTTTTAAAAAATTATTAAGAAATGATGGCAAACAATGAGGTCCTAAAATTCCAAATTTCCCAACATCAACTGATGACGACTTCCACTACCCCAGCTACATCTTTGCTACCTAATACC
This sequence comes from Chenopodium quinoa, assembly GCF_001683475.1. Taxonomy (NCBI): domain Eukaryota; kingdom Viridiplantae; phylum Streptophyta; class Magnoliopsida; order Caryophyllales; family Amaranthaceae; genus Chenopodium; species Chenopodium quinoa. Next base: position 1,292,711 of record NW_018744693.1, on the reverse strand, counting down.
TTCCTGTTTTCATCGAATCATTTAAGTATATTCATCAATTTTATACCATGTAAATTACATTAACAAATTGTATTTTTTTTGTTTTTTTGTTTTAATGATTGATATTGTACAAGAGAAAGCCACACACATCATTTTCTTCTTCAGACTGGCGGAAAGGACATCATTTTCTTTATTAGGATTGATTGGTTAAGAATTTTAATGCTGTTTATCACCTGTTATTGTCGTCTAGAGCTCACTAAAACCTAAACATAGATAGCATCTTAAATTATGCTCTATTACAAGATTTTGATCCAAACAGAAATTGACCTAGCCCATTCAAATTTGATGTTATTGTGAATCATTTTTATTGTTATTGATTTTAAGCTAATTAACCGTAAGATTAGAGACATTGGATAGCTCATCACGTGAATATGACTCAATCAGCATTGACGTGAAAGACTTCGCTCTCCTATGCTTGGAAGGAAATACTGAATTGAAATTGTGTATTGTAGTATCAGCGTGAATAACTGCACATACCCATCCTATTTAAGAGTCTTAACACTTATTCTATGGAGAGAAGCCATAGCCCATCCAACGTATTGCAAAGTCGAAACGAAAAAAAAAAAAAAATGAAAGGAATTAAAAAAAAAATGTTACACTGTTGCTGATTCACAACATATAAGAGAACAATTACACACACCTTTCCATTTAATAAATCATTCTATTAACACACTGCTTAAGAAGAGGAAAAAAAAACAGGTATACGTATCACTATCTACTACTCCATGTACAATGATAACCGATATCCATCTATAAAAACCAAAACCAAAAGCGGATAAAGAAGAAAAAAACTTGAAACTAACGTGGAAGCGAACATATATTAACGCATAGAAAAGAAGAGGATCAGAAAATCTGACATTTTCTTCTCAGTTTCCACACTTCCATTTTGAAGTTGGCACACAGCTCAGGTAACGGCACCATTTGCAATGGTCATTTCCATTCTTTCCTTGGAAGAGCATTACCAATCCAACAGTAAATCTGTGACAAACAACACGTACGATGATTATTTGATCAATCTACCAACAACGTGAAACAGAACATACAGCGTACCATCAAATGAGAAGATGATTGAAAACAGTTAAACAAGGACCAGAGTGGTGCTTTAGGTTTGGATAAGGGTCAATAAACATTAGATATGAGCAGTGAACACATATGTCTGTATGATGTTGTATGATCTCTCACAGAGTCAAAAGAGAGGGGAAAAGGGGGGGGGTGAATCATAAAGTATGCCTGTAAGATGTATGATCTCAAAGAAAAAAAACTTCTAGAATAAATTCCAGCTGAGTTTCATCATAGAAAAAAAGTCTTACCCAGCTATAAGCAGCGCTGCAGCAATAAAGAACAACACTAATTGATACGCCATGTATTTGGATTTTACACGTGCATGTTCTGGCATTTCGTGACGCTCCAGCCACCCAAATCGAGGACGTAAGAGTAACACAAACCCAAATAGGAATCCTGATATAAATCCTCCAATGTGTGCAAAGTTGTCAACGTGAGGAAGGATTCCGACTGCCAAGTTGATTGCGATCATGATAATAAGCGTGAACAACGCAGCAGCCTACAAAAATGCAAAGAAACTCAGAGACTTATAAACTTGAGGTGTACTTCAACATATTTAAGGTATTCTGCAGTTATTGGTGTTTATAACATACTTTTATGTTAATAGCTCAAAATCAAAAACAAAAACAAAAATTAGTTGATACTACTTCCTCTGTTCTTTTTTACTTGACCTGTTTCTTTCATCATGCTTGCCAATGCAAAACTTTAACAATCAATACCTTAAATTCTCCATAAGTAAAAATTATAAAAGTTATATATTATGATAGTACTTATTGAGACGAATCCAAAAAGATCATACATAAATATATTTTTCCTTACATATAATTCACAAAAGACGGTCAAAGGAGGAGAAGTGAATAGTGTAAAAGTCAAAGCGGGTCAAGTAATTAAGAACGGAGGAAGTATAGGGTTTACTATTGAAGCGCTAGTAATCATCTACGCTCCCAGACTGGATCAACTAGGTATTGAATAAGCGCACAAATATAAACCACTTTTTCAATTTGTCAGTCAGATCATAGCAACGGAGAATTTGTTACCTTGTTTGCATAAATTGTCCAATTAGTAAAGAGCTCAGAAAGCATTGCCCCAAGTAGTCCAAACAAAGCACCAGAGGCTCCAACAGAAATTTGTTGTTGGAGAAAGAGTGAAGACATTACAGATCCACCAATACCAGTACACAGGTATAATATTCCAATTCGCACTGCCACGGGTAAAATAAAAAACAACTTGAGTGCCCAACAATGTATTTACTTTTACATTTAGTCAGCCACACATAGAGAATATAAAATTTGTTTTATGATTATAGAAGAGAGACCATACCAAATCCAAATTGTTGTTCAAGGCGGATACCAATGAAAACCAAACTCAACATATTCACAAGAAGATGGATTACACCAGCATGCAACCAGATACATGTAATGAGTCTCCAGCCTTCATGCTGATGTACCACCTTATCCCATTTAAGAGCCCCCAGTTTCACTAATCTGCAGGAGTCAATTACACACCAATCAAAAAAGGACATGCTTAGGGTAACAAAAAATTGGTTTTGTGTTGAGTGTTGACTAGTCTGACAATACTGCTATGCTATGGGATTCCAAGAAATGGGGGATAAATAAAAGAGAAATTTTCATACAACGCAATAAAAGTTCACAAACTTTCTAAAATCAATGCTAAAGCCAACATACACTAGAATTCTAATATTAAGCACAAAATACTCGTACACAACAGCTATCTCATAATGTCATTCTAAGTCATATTCAGTACAACCCATAGTGAGATCCTATTTAGTTAACTAATGCACATCAAAACAATCATCTTTACAGTTACCTAACACCTATAATGCCAGAGTATTGTTTAAAGTTTTTTTTGCTAATTATAGCCATTAGGGCTATGAATAAAAGGACTGATAAGTATAAGGGCTAGTAAGTATCCCAAAATGATATTTAGTTGAGAATTTATGACAACAGCTAAGTCTGGGACTTCGTTTATATACTAGTTTTTGATTAAAACTTCTCACTCATAGCCCTTGAGACTATGCCATCATTTTTATTGTTTCAAAATAGATATTAATGTTATACACCTTTATAGTAGTACTAATCAAATTATGATTATCAAGGAGTTGAAAGAGTATGGAAATTGATTTTAACCTTCAAGCGAACTTATTAGTTCATGCTACAGTCACTTGACAGTTCAAATTAGTTAAGCTGTTTCACAAACACACACTTCCTCCGTTGGATAGTAAAATTTTCCATAGTCCAGCCAAGCACAATGACATAATGGCATGCATACAAGGAAGAAATATTCCCAAAAAAAAAACGTCCATAGATATGTAAACAATATAAAACTTATGTAATGCTCACCATTCACTAAGTACATGCAACAATATCAGCCAAAAAAGCAAGCAAGACATATTCAAAATGGTTTTTTATTTGCAAATAAACCCGGTCATCATATAAGAAGTCAAAAACAAATTAAAGCAGATTTTTTTGCTTTTAAATATGGAAAGAAAGCATAAAATTGAGGAACAATCCCATGATTGAATCAATAAAGATTGTTTGAAGGTGACAGCCACATAGTCTCATACCATGAATTACTATGAATTGAATCATACTCCTGAACACCCAATCAAACAAAAGTTCATTGACATATTGAGAGAAATATTCCCAATAAAAATTGATTTTGACTGACGAATTCAAGCAATCCCAGATGCCTAGGTTAAAATTAAGAATCAGTATTTCTGCGTTCCACAAGTCCACATTCTCAAAACTCACTCAGACAGCAGTTGCAAATATAGTAAATTTAGCAATAAAAATCAAGCAAAAACAACTACTTTGGGATTACTAACCACACCAATCACTAAAAAATCTAAAACCCCAAATCAATTAATCAGACACCCACATTTAATTTACAAAGATTGAGCATAATAAGAAACCCCACAATAATTCTTCAAAAATCCATACTAAATATTCTAAATTCAAGCTAAAAACTGACCACTTTAATAACATTATTTATCATTAACTTACACTAAATGAGCTGAAAATAAGAACAAAATCATAATAAAAGCACCAAAGATAGCTAAAATTCATCATAAACCTACACTTAATCAGCTTGAAAGAAGAACAAAATTACAATAAAAGCCAAAAATCAAGTTAAACTCAGAATAAATCAGCTAAAAGAAGGCAATATCACAAGAAAACAACATCAAAAACCCAAATAAAAACAACTAAAATCAACCCAAAAAAAAGGGGTAGAAAATTACGTGTTAGAAGAAGGGCCGAGAAGAGGATTCTCATTAAGAGGTTGAAAGGAGAAGCGACCCAGAAATCGAGCAACACAAGTATTAAACCCAAAATTATTTTTAGGGCAATTGTTGACGAACATAACAATTATAAACATGGCAACATTTGCAACAACAATCATGGGTACCAACCAAGATGTCCATTGTCTTGCAGAAGATTCAATGTGATACCCAGATGCTGCAACTGGGTAATTCGACTGATTTGCGTAATTAACATTATTCACGTTTACATTTCTGTTCTTCTCCGGATCTCTACTACCCATGTTTAATCAATTGATTGTTTTTCTCTCTCTGAGTTTTAATGGTGGATTGAAGAAGAATTGAGAGTGGTTGATATATGAGGAAGAAGATGAAGTGGGTGTTGGTGATTGGGTGGGTATTGATTGAATTGAATTGAATTTTATGCGAGTCGGTGAAGTTACTCTTACAGGGGAGAATGGGAGATATTGGGAGAGAAGAGAGGAGAGAGAAAGTGAGATTATTTGAAGAGGTTGTGTTGTGATTGACTTGAAATTGATCAAATCCCAGCTAATTTGTCCTGTGTTTCTACGAATTTTGTAACATTATTTTATCTATCTAACCATGTCTTAATCGCGTTTTATGTAAAGGATAATGACCTATATGGTGAAGTGGGATGATAGGGAGAAGGAATGAAGGATCCTATCTTTACTCGGGTGTAAAATTACACTCGGATGTTGTATCATATTTTTAATGTTTTTTTTACTATATATATCTATTTATTGTTATTGTCGTAGTGATTGAGCAGTATTGGAATTCAGGATGTATATGAGTAATTTTTGTTGATTTAATTATAAATTTGTCACTTGGTTTGCAAATCAATAAAAATGACATGTTGATATTATACGGAGTATTTTATGGAGTATGAATAATTTTATTGATTTAAACAAAATGTCAATTAGTTTTGTAATAATGCTACTAGCAAGTTTATTATGTTAGTGATCACTTAGGAAAGAGAATGCGATGGGTGTACATAGTACACTAGCCTAGCTAAATGTTGTACTCGTAGTAAATACAATTAGAAAAATTCGGAAGCAAGAGCAAACTTTAGTAATAAAAAATATTTACCTTGTATGAAATGTGACTTGATTATAAGTGAAGAGAAGAAAAAAAATGTGTATGTTAATTTGAAGCAAACAGATTGAAAATGTTAGTTGAAAATCACTTATGTCGAGAATTTCAAGCTTTTTTTTTCAAGCTCAATAGCCTCAATTCCAATGATTTATAATAATTCTTTTGTTTTTTGTTAATCAAAATGCAATGGGGATCAATGAAAATATTCCAAAAAAAGAACAATATTAATAGGAATAGCAATATTAATCCTATTTCATTCAAAAAAAAAAAAAAAAGAAAAGCAATATTAATCCTATTAATATTGAAGGTGACAACTCATATCATATCATCAATAATAAATTAATAATGTCTTTTAATGTTTATTGCCCATTGAAAATTCATTTCCTCTTGGACAATACTCATCTATACGTAGAAGATATTGAATCCATGCCACTCTTGGGGGAGATGGAGGGACAGTTTGTCTCTCCACTCCATGATCCTGGTTATTTTTTATTTGACTACTATCCCAACATATGTCAAAAACTCAAAATATAATTGTTTATAAAATAATGAAAATTCATTATAATGACGGTAATAATGATTCTACATATAAGGGCTCTTAAGGCCTTAGACTTCCCTTTTTATTTTTATTCTACATACATATATACATACATATACACGCATATTATATAGTTAATACTTAAAAGAGTAGACAAAATTTATTATTTACGGGTAAGACATTACGATATGACTCTCATTTGACCAAGCAAATTAACCTCATTGGAGTAATAAAGGAGTAGTAAGCACATGAACCGTCAATGTTTTATTACTATTATTACTATTATTATTATTATTATTATTATTATTATTATTATTATTATTATTAAAATTAAAAAAACCTACAAATTCAATCAATTTACAAGAAATTGGTAGGGAGCCGATATACAATCTGGGCTCCCACCCCTCTAGCTATAGCGAACCCGATCCTACTGAAGATGTGAGCAGCTGCACGAGCACCAATATCCTGAGTCTTAGCGAACGCCTGAACCCGCTTCAGCAACGCAATAGCATCATTGTCTAATTCCCCTAATGAAGAAAAGGAGAAAGGAAGAAAACCATAACCATTAGCCCTGCAACGTGCCCCATACTTGTCCCGCTTCCGCTGAGCCGCCGCCGACACAACACGACCAGGAACGAAGTCAGACAACCCCGAATGTGTCAAAGGTGAAGACCCCGTCAAGTCGACACATACATCACGTCCTCTATCCCAGGAATAAAGCAACACATCTGCTGGTCGTAGCGCCCCCTCGTTCCCACCAGTCAACCCAACGTTGACCTCCTTTTGAGCAGAAATCCCAGACCGAAAACAAATATCAACAAGGGTGTCACGAACAACGTTGTGCCGATGTTTAATACCTACTATCCCAGCACAAGATACTGCATGATCCCCATAAATATCTCCATCAAAAACCCTTGAGCAAGTAGAACACGGTGTTGAAACGGAGAACAATGGAACACCCAATCGATAGCAAAGAACACAACGGTAAGTCTTACCATTCATAGTCTGACCCAAACCCGATATCGGGACCGTTCGCAACCAGGCCGAAGAGTGATTCCCCTGTTGGGACTTCCATAAGGCAACCTGACGCGGAGATAAGGAGAAAGTGGAATCCACAGATGAAGTGACCTTCGTGAAATATATATCTGCCAATTTTTTCATGAGTCTGGGGGCAGCGATCTCACTAGGGTTATTGAAAAGGTCAGTCTCCACAGTCCTGTTAAAAAGACTAAGAGCACCATCAAAGGCCGGTCCCGGACCAACAATACCAGAATCGCGAAGAAGCGTAGCCTGAAGACCAGAAGACTGGAGACGCGACGCAAGGAAAGCGTAATGCCGAACATCACCCGCCGAATATACACCCAAACCACCATAAGAAAAAGGTAAGGTGGCAAGTCTCCATTGCCAATCACCAAAACCAGGCCCCGAAGCAGTTACAATACGCTCTAAAGAAGCTCGAAGGGCCACGTCAAATGAAACCTGCGCTGTTTCAAAAAGACGAGGAGGACAAGTGCGCATAGCAAAGTAGAGTTTTGAAACCCCAGTACACGCACGAAGAAGTAACAACTCGCATTGGGGATAATCGAGCTTAGCAACAGCATCCATTAGCACAATGGTCTTCGACACTCTCTGCGAAACAAGCTCACCACAGAAAGAGGAATCAGCACTGACAGGACCACCCAGCAACTTAACACCATGCAAAGGACGACCAATATTTGGAGGAAAGACACCGACGAGACGGCTACGAGGGTCCTCCAAGGGCCAGAATACTTCCGTTTTCTCAACGTTGACATGGAGTCCGAGACGAGGTCCCTCCGCCAAAATCAACTCCAAAACTTTCCCTACCACTAAGGTATCACCAATAATAGTACCGTCATCTAAATACCAAGCTTGCAAACATAAGTCAAAAGAATCCCTGATTTGGCACACTAATGGGTGAAGAACCAAAGCAAAAAGCAAAGGACCTAAAGGATCACCTTGTTTCACCCCCTGACATGACCATAAGATATGCTCCCCGTAGAACAACCTGGCTGGAGTAGAGTAGCAGAATTCAACCCAACGAGAGAGAGAAGGACAATGGAGACGAACCTCACGCAACAAAGCCGACCGGTCTACCAAATTAAAGGCATTCTGGAAATCCACTAACAACATGGAGAGACCAACATCACCACCACGCGCCTCAACCAAACGATTAACTGCATGAAGAATAGCCTCACCACCCGCCGGCACCCCAACACCAAACTGAAGACCTCCTAGATAACTTCCTAGACGCGGACCAATCAAAGCAGCACCAACCTTTGAAACCAGACGCCTCCAAACAGTACCCACAGCAATAGGCCGAATACCACCACCAGGCTTGACAAGTGGCGTAAGAGGAGCACTAGCAATGTATTCTCCCAACACAGCAGGACATTTCCCAGCGAGAAAAAGATTAACCACTTGCGTAATAGATTCCACCAACTCATCCGAAATAGCAACTGCAGCACCACTCAAACAATCCATAAGGTGTTGAGCACGCAAGCCGTCTCTACCGCATGACGTACCTCGCGGAAAACCCCTAATCTGATCCAAAACAACAGCAGGAGTAGCAATAAGGTGCTGATCAACGGGAATATCCGGGAAGATAGGAGCCGGAAAGGAAGGGTGCTTAGCTTGTAAATCTGCAAGAGTAGCGTCATTGTAAGGGGCAAGACCAGAAGACGAAAGAACCCTAACCGCAGCAGTGTAATGTCCGTCAGAAATCTTTCTCTTACACTGCTTAATATTACACTCAGACAAATCATGGTCCTCATCAGCATCCAACAAAGGTGGAGACACATCAGCCAACGTGTCACGCACAAGCTGCACAGAACCACCAGGCTCACACCAAGAACGAATAGCAGAGGTGATACCCTCTTCCTGTCGCTGACGCCTGACACCCGAAGAACACTCGCGACTACTCCTTGGGGAAAAGGTTTTAAGGACACAGAGAGGCAACACAAGCAATTGAACCCAACAAGAGATGTCATCAGGCTTGCCAATCACCTTATCAAGGGCCCCTTTGAGAACCCGAGAAAAACCCAAGCGACACTTAGGAGGGATAGATTTCACTGAACGAAATCGCTTAGATAGCAAACTATCAAGAAGAGCAACATCAAAAGCAAAATGAGGCTCAAGAGGCCCTCCAGGAGATCCCATCGAAGGAACCTGCGGTTTAGGAAAACCGAAAAGAACAAACCGAACAACACCATCTCCCAAGTCAGGAGGGGCCACAAAATCATCAGAACCATGACCATGCCGACACTTCATACGAAGAGAATGCGTCTTGAAACACTCCCCACAAAGCCAAATGCCCATACGACGGAAGGTCGTCTCGGCCTCCAAGAAAATAGCCAAATCCGAAGTAAGAGAGTGTCGGGTCAAATCCCGCGCATCTTCACAACAATGACGGTCACGAAGATGAGTGATCAAAGAGGTTTTAGTGAGCCCATTACCCCTGCCATCTTGACACCCCCGGAAAATACGCCGGAAAATGATGTGGAACCCTACCCAACCCTGCCCTAATCGCCTAAAACGAGAGAATTATTATTTTTATTATTATTATTATTATTATTTTATTATTATTATTATTATTAATTTATTATTATTATTATTATTATTATTATTATTATTATTTCTTTTCCATGCACGCAGCACGCTCTTATATCTACCTTGATTGTTCCCTAGCATCAACTAGGGTTTTGATGAACTTAAATATTTTTCACCTCCATTGCACACCCTAGCTTTAATCCTAATCCTAATAACCTTGGTCAAAAATTAAATTTACAATACAACCTATTAGGTTCCTTTAATCCTTTTGTAATGGATTAAGTTTAAACTAACTTTGAGAAATTCATTCCCTCAACTTAAACTACATTGATTATAGATAGTACTTTATGTTCCTTTTTTTTCTTCTAAAAATAATAAAATTGAGCAACATCTTCCCACTATAATTAGTTAAAGCGTGTGGAAAATGCACAAAGACGTTGAAATGAGACAAACTTCTTTTCTAGCAAAATCCACCAAAACTAAGAATTAGATAATTTAGAGGGTCCACATTACATAATTATTTATAGCAATAGATGTTAAAAAGGCAATGGAATGATATACATATAGTTGTTGAAACTTTTAAAAGTTTGAAAATTACTTCTCATCAACTTGTTGTGCTAACTAGCTATTTGTAGAGGTAGGGGAAGTAAGTAGCAGATGAAGCAACCTTTTTACCCATATCTTTAGGATGCGTATCAACTAATTAGGTAAGAGTACAACTCTAGAAATCATCTTTTCTTTTCTTTTCTTTTTTTAATACTTCATGATTGTAAATAAAAATTCTAGTTCTTAACCGCAATAATATTGGGGAAAGTTTTTTCTTTATTTACAGGTGCTTATTATGAGTTTATGATTTTTTGTTCTCATGAGAATAAAGCCCTTTGCCCAAATTGATGTTTGATATGGATATAAACTTTTATTTAAACAAGGATAAAGCCTAAATAATTAAAAGGTAATTGTTTACTTGCAACTTTAAGAGTGGAAGGACCATTTTAGGACCCTTTAAAAAAAATGGTTTTGCATGTCCATCACATACTCAATAATTATCTAATTTGACTTGACTCGAATTGCTTATACACAAATGAAATGATCCATATTTATTCTCTACTTATATACCATCATACTCTCTTCAAATATAAAGAGTAACCTCGCTTATTATTAACAAATAAATTATGCACGACTGAGTTTAGTGTATAATTAAAATTACAAAAAATAATTTACTAAATCATCACAATTATATCAAACTTTTTCATCTTTTAAGATAATAGTAATAATTATACATTACTTATGGAAGATTCTAAATGTTTCCATTTCTTGGTACAACATTTTATTTTACGTAGTAATAACCAATTGATCTAGCTAGTAATAAGTCTAGGTCTAGGTCTAGGTCATAGTCAAACTGTTTAGAAATAAAAATTGATAAAAATGTAACAAGTTGACAATAAAAAATAATGCAAGTAATCAAGAATAGGTATAGTGCATTCAGTTGGCGCCCGCGTTTTCACGTGTGGTACCCGGCAATCAACGTTTACGGACAACGCGTATATCTTACTTTAAAGCCTCAAATAACAGTAGACAGTAATCTCAGACAAGAACAAAGATTGGAAGTCTCCTATATTTTCGAAAAGGGTACACATAGACATAGTCTATGTATACCCCACATAGACAAATGTTTTTATTGGCTGGTGAGCTTGGCCTACTTAGTCCCACTCCAATAGTTTTGAAAATTTCATTTTGAAAAATTTTGAAAAGAAAATTTTGAAATTCAAATTCTAAATTTGAAAATAATTGTACTTTTGGGATGAATATTTGCGAGTAGAGACTTAGGATGGCCGACGACGGTGGCTTAAGGGTGAGGATCGAAGACGGTGGGTTTAAGGCGAGGGTCAACGACGGTGGCTTGCTTTAAGGCGATGTTCAACGATGGTGGGTTTAAGCTGAATAAGGTGGTTTCAAGGAGAACGACGGTGTGTTTAAGGTGAGGGTGGACGATGGTGACTTAAAGACAACGGTGGACGACTGTGGCTATAAGGTCAGTAAGGTGGTTGAGAGTAAAAGAAGGGACGAAGGTTCGATGTAATGAAAAATTGATGTGGTTTAGAGTATGAATTGATGTTCGGCGAAATCATACACTGATGTGGTACATAAGATGGTGTAGAACAACGGAGGGTGAAATAAAAGGTGCCGGTGAGCAAGCGAAAGAGACGACGGCGACCAAGTGTATTGTTGTAGTATTGAAATTGTTTAGAAAAATTATGTAATGCATCATTTGTGTTATTTTAGTATAAATATATATTGTTTTAGGAGTATATGTAATATATTTGTATAAAAAAGAAGAATGTTTCATTTTAAAAATTCATATCAAATTCTTAGTTATAGTTATGGATATAAATGACAAAAAATGTTATGATGTATATTGGTCAATTTTGTTAATTTAATTGTTAGACTAGTTGTATAATATGTGATTTTGAACTTGAGAATGAAAAGAGTTTGTGAATGTAGATTACAATTAGTGAATTTAGAAAAGTTAATTATTGTAGATCTGTTAGATGATGAATTGTGTTTTAGTATAGAATTAAAACATTTGAGAAGAAATGGTGGGTATGTGATCGTTGTTGAATTGGTGATATGAGTTGATGGTAGACATATAAATAGAGGAAGTGTTACCATTATGGTGGTTTCAAAATAGGTGTGATTATTGTTGGGTCACTAAATTATTATGAAAAATTGAATAGTGTAATGTAAATTAAAATTTGGACATGTATATTTGGTGAAAAGTTATATAGTACCTACAAGAGTACAAGGTGTGGAATGAATTGAATTGATTTGTGGGTTATTAGGCCTAATTAAAAACTTAGGGTGTGTTCTATTCACCTCATTTTGTCTATTCTGAATTTCTCTTAACTTATCTGAAGTTACATGAACTTATCTGAACTTATTAGACGTTATTCAAAGTTATTTTAGATGTAATTTTACTTTAGCAACTCTTATCTAAACTTATTAAACTTGTACCGACTAATGTGAACTTGTTACACCTAAAATAAGTGAAAATAAGGTATACTAAACATACCCGTAACTGAATTTATCCAAACTTGTTACACCTGAAATACGTGGAAAAGAAGGTGAACAAAATAGGTCTTAAGCTTAGATAAGTTCTCTAAAGTTTAGATATGATAGTTTATTATTTTAGGAAAAACGAGTTTTGATAAGGGTTATCCATCCTTTTTACTAGACTCTATTAAACTCAGTAGAGGAAGCCGGTGCGATGTATGGTTTGTTTGAGTTCTTTTTATCATTCATTTTTGTTTATGTGCTAAAATTTGTTACATATTAAGATAAAATTCCTAATATGAAAAGATAATATTATATATTTAATTAGTTTATACTTAAAAATCTCATTTGTCAATTTCCCTTAACTTAAAGAAATAAATAATCTCTTATTTGTTTGGCTACAACAAAAATTTATAATCCTACATGGCGCACTAAGAAAATAAAATCCTACGTAGAGGTGTTAATTCGGTTAACCGGATAGAGTTTGGTTCGGGTCTACTCGAGTCGGGTATGTTCGTATCGGATATATTTGGGTCAAAATTATTCTTTTAACTCGGATCGGGTCGGGCCGGATCAAATTAGGATCATGGTAAATCGATTCCGGGTCAGATATGAGTCTGATCAACTCTAAATCGGTTCACTTTCGGTTCGGATTCAAAAGGGCTTTTACCGGGTTATTTCGTGTCGATTGGATTTGTGTTAGGTTGATTTCGGTTCGGATGATTTCAATTCGGTCAAGTTCGGTTTGATTAAGATAAGGTTGATCTGTAACCTTGATTCATGATTAGTGATCAATTTCAATTCAATTCCTTTTTGTGCTTGGCTGGATTTTGGTCGAGTTGACCAAATTCATATCCGAATAAGGTTCCTTTTAAACTAGAGTTATTATTGAGTTTTTACCTTATTATTGGGTTTATATGAAGTCGTATCATATAAGTGAAACGATAAAAAATATAATGAGCTAGTGATATATTGACAAATGATAGTTACATATAGTGATATATAGTATACATATAAGAATGTCATATTTTTAAGGTTATTATAAATCTTGAATTGTACAATCTTCAATTTCATCTTTTAGATGAGACAAATGTAAAGCTTAGAAAGTAATTTTATACAATTGGTATGTACATGAAGTAAACTTGTTACTCTGGAATATTTTTTTTGTAGTAAAATAAGTTAACTTATTAGTAATTAATTAATATAGTAGTATAAGAACTAAAATAAAAAGTCGATAATTAATTGTGATCGGGTTTTTCGGATTGGGTAAAAATAAAATTGAGTTAAAATCGGGTCGTGTTTATCAGTTCGGGTCAAAACAGATCGGATTTGATCAGTTATTTTTCGGGTCAACTTCGGATCGAGTTGTACTCGGGTCGGGTTAAATCGGTTCGATTTAAGTTCAGGTCGGGTCAAATCGGATTCTGTTGTGTTCAGTTTAGATCAAATCAGTACCGGGTTAAGTTCAGATCAGGTCAAGTTCGGATTCGGGTCGAGTTCGGTTTGGTTACTGATCGGGTTTGGGTGTTGATTTTATCGGATCAAATCGGATCGGTTACAGTTTGAAATCGATAATTATTTTTGGGTCGGTTCGGTTTTGACACCTCTAATCCTATGTCGTGGGTCTCTAAAATGAAATCCTACATTAGATTGGAATTTATAACACCTAATTTAGCTTTATTGGACCTTATTAAAGACCTTTTAGAAGTTATGAGACATTATATAACTTATTGGAATTTGTTAGGTGTTATTTATGTTATCATAACCTATTGGACTATATTGAAGTTATACCACTTTATTTATACTTGTTAGAGCTTATTAAAGTTATTGAAATTTATTAGACGTGAAAAAACTTATGTAATTATAGTTAATTTAATTTTCATGTTTAGTTAACAAATATCTTCCAAATTATTTTATTTGATATATATTATACCTCTCATATTAGGTAATTCTTAATTTTCAAAAATGATTACATACAAAATCAACAATATAATATAAAAACAGACACCAGAAATGACACGTGTCAATTCCTAGTGTGGTATTTTCCGTCCAAAAAAACCCTTCTCTTTTTTGCTAACATTTTTTTTGAAAAATTTGGTACTCCATATAATATAACTATCATAGTATTATTTGAAATATTTTATACGAACTTTTTGTACTAACTCCGTTTTTACATACTTGTTCTACTTTCCTTTTGCGGCCGTTTTTAAATACTTGCTCCATTTTCTTATCTGGAAAGCTTTTATAATATGTAATTCATTTTTCTCAACTAGTAAGACCCAATTTTATTACTTTTAAATTATCTCTCCTTCAATTTACCTTCCACTAACCCCACTTGCATCTTCCCATCTTTTAAACGAGCATCAACAAACACTTTGCACCCTATGACGTTTGACCCTTTGCTTTGTTTATACCCCCCATTTTACATTTAAATATTAATCGTTGCATCATATGGTACATTGTCTCATACTTCCCTACCCCTGTTTGAGTAACACCTTCGTCCTTGTACTCATCCACTAGTTTGCTAGTTTCAGTGAAGAACATGAAACCCTTTTTGAAAGCACAGTCGTGGCAAAACTGGGCATACTCTTCTCCTGATACAAAGGTCATTCCAACTTCTGGGTCATTTGCTATTCCCCGATCCTCTTCTTCACAGTACTCAAACACCTCGTTTAGATCAATGTTTCTTTCTGAATTGCCCTCCACATTTGCCATTACACTACAACCCAACCCTGCACAACACAGCTAAACTCATAAATAATTTCCCACCACAATTAAATAATATACATGTAATAATACATAATCATACCACTATAATTATATTCATACTAAAAAAAATAATTTCATACAAAGATTGTTTAAAATCAATTTTATAAACTCACGATAAAGGTACATTATACATTATTAACTACAAATCAATAACTTCCATATTTTTTCATAATTTAAACCATGGATTGGAATTAAATAGCAAAACTATAATCATATCTATCTTCTTCAACCCAATTATATTTCCTTATAAACAACTTTTTCATCAAATATAACATATTACCTTATTACTCACTATAACTATGTCAAATCAAGAGAAAAACTTTCAATTAAAAATACTTACTGTCAATGCCCCCAATAAAGTTTTGAGCTTCTTACTTCAGCTTCGATTCAACAAATGACTTGAACTTCATTCGCCAATACCGTAGAAATTGTTTCTAAAATTATATTAACATACCTTGGTGGACTAAGTAATCGTACGCTGAGAAAGGAGAATACCCACTTCTGGTCGAATAATTGAAATTTTTGAGTAATACTTTTAGCAAAATGGCGCCATCTAAAACTATATTAACATACCTTGCTCGACTAAGTAATCGTACGCTGAGAAAGGAGAATACCCTCTTCTGGTCGAATAATCGAAATTTTTGATTATTATTTTTTAGCAAAATGGCGCCATAATTTCATCCTTACCGCTGCTCTCTTCTTAGGCGGGAATCTCACTCATTTTTACCGCTCAACTATCCCGCTCAACTTTCTTTCTTTCTTTTTTTACAAAATTGACGTGTCACCATTTCATTGGTTGTCTATGTGGGGCTACACATAGACTTTGTCTATGTGTATCACCTCCCCTATATTTTGGATACCATTTTGTTTTTGGCGGCTTATTTAACTCTATTTCTTAACACTAAAGATATCAAGAGCTTTCCTTTTCTTCTTGAATCTTGACTATGATTATTGAGGAGCATAAAAAACTTACAAGTATATTAACCTCACTCACTTCATTGAATAAAAAGAATAACTCGCTGGATAGAAAAAAAAAAGATGAGGAGTTTACCTTTATTACGATACTAGACATGGAGTGCAATACTCTTCATTTCAACCAATTAAAACTTAAAATGATTTTGAAACAAAGGGAGTGTTGTTTTTGCTTTGCTTTCCTAAGATTGAGATAATATATGTATTGCCTATTATTTCTGATATGCTTTGAAAGCAAATCAGAAATAATAGGAAATACATATGATATCTCAATCGTAGGAAAGCAAAGCAGAAACAATACTCCTTTTGTTTCAATACAATACTCTCTTTCATCATTATTTGTCATCAAATACTCTCGAATTTTCATTTACATATTCATCATATATTCTTAATGACTACAAGATAGATAAAGTTTGATATTAAATATTATGCCATGAAACCACCCCAAATCCTTTCCCTTACCCCCGAAACCACCACCCTCACTTCCCCAACCCTTAAAACCACCCCATATCTCCAAAACCATATCCGTAAGGTTGGTTTTGGGGGTGGGGAAAGGAGATCTAGGGTGGTTTCGTAGATAAATAATTTGTTTCCGGGGTAGGGGAAGGGATTTGGGGTGGTTTCCCCTAAAGCCTGGCTGAAAAACGGAAATACAATCCGCTATTAACCAAAAAGTATGTGGTGTTTTTTTTTTTTTTTAAGAAAACTAGAAGGTATATTGGGAGTATTTGAAAAAGTCCAAAAATGTGGTGTAAGTAAACAAAAAACTCGAGGTTATATGATGAAAAAATCGTATCATATATATTAGCATTTACTATTTCTTCTTGCTTTCCTAAAATTAAGATATCAAATCACTCATATATATTACCTACTATTCTAATTTGCTTTCCTAAAATTAAGAAATCATATGACATATCACTCATAATGTTAGTCCCATATGGAATTAATCACATAAAATAAGAAAACAAATATATTTGGAATCTAACATTAAAGTACAACATATTTCATAATTAGTTTACCTTATTTAACTTTTTTTATTTTTTATTAGAAAAGCACAAGTCATAATTGCATAATTTAAGGTAAAAATTTTCTTACTTAGAGGCATATCATTAATCTACAATCAATTAATTCCAAAAAAAAATCAAGATATAAATGAAAATATGAAATATATTCAATATAGGTAAATCTTTTTGAAACGCCCAAAATAGTATATGGGACTAACATTATGAAACGGAGTACCAATTATTCTAATATGCTTTCCTATTATTAAGATATCATATTTATTTCTGTAAAAAAAAAAAAAAAGAAGATATCATATTTATTACCTACAATTTCTGCTCTATATGCTTTTTAAGAAGAAGATATCAATATACGAAGTATGTACCTATTTTCTGATACGTTTTTCTATGATATTAAGATACTACCATATTTATTACGGAGTACACTTATTATTTCTGATCCTTATTTATATAGACTTTATTTAACAAAATTGATAAAATATGGTTTTATTTAGATTCGAACTCTCAACCTCAAACAAATAAATGCTACACACTTACCATCTCACCAACTTTTATTAGTGTTTTAAAATTCACATATTTAACATTATATATTCATTTTAAATTAGAGGTTATTTAATTTATTTATTTTTTACAAGATTAGAAAATAAATACATATGAAGAAAAAAAAAAAAAAACCGTAACATTTGAGACAACGCCCAAATCACACATTAGCTATACAACAGTTGAACATAATTATCAAATTAAAGAAGTACTTCTTATAATAAATTATTCTTTCATTTTTTAAGAACATTACTCTCTTAAATAAGTGAAAGAATTCAAAAAATAAAAGAATAATTTCACTTATTTAAGAACATAATTATCAAATTTATCGCCCGAGATACACACTAGTTTTGATTGGACTCTTTCATCCATCTTAGAAGATGGTTTAGGTACAACTCGATTGCTAGCAACTTGTTCATATTCCACATGACAAAGTCAAGGCCTTTTATTAAGTCGCATGTATTTTGGGTTAGACCGTCAAACCATGCTCAATTGCTTATGCATATGACAAATTGACAATGGATAACCAACAATAACGTCATTGCATGTTACTATGGTATTTAGTCCGAAGTCTTGGATTTATGTGTTGAGAGAATAATTTATATACTACGTACGTAGTATTATGAATAGTCCGCTCTCTCGCATGAAAGAAAAAGAACGAAGATTCGGGACATGATTTATTTGAGATTTATATGTATCTAGGACTATTTACTCATTTAGTCATTTTTTTTTTTTACTTGACAAAGCATTTAGTCATTTTGTGTGCTAAGAATAGAAGTATTTTACATGATAACTGAGTAAATGTAGTGGGTTACTCGTTTTATTATCCAATTTGTTATTTCGGGATATGATATACTACATCCGTTAACTATTATTTGCAACAAAAAATATTTTGTGATAATACCCATTTGTTGCAAATAGTTAACGGAGGTAGTATTTGAGATTTATATGTGTAATTGTGTATCTAAGGATCTGTTCTCATCAAATTATTTTCAATTCAGCTCTAATAAGTTCAGTTCAGTTCAGTTTTTAATTTCTTTCTCTCATAAAATATTCAGTTTAATTCAGTTTAGTTCAATTTAGCTCTATTCAGTTCAGTCAATGATAATTAGCCCTAAATGCTAAGAATAAGGGTAGTCTATTGGTCATTTTTTATGTTTGATGCGAATAATGTGACATAGTTACTGATGGTGGAGTGTGGGACTGTGGAGCATGAAATTGCAAGTGTTGGTTGGCATTTGACGTAGAATTAGGTATCAAATTAAGCAATCAGGTGGTGCAACGAGTACTTGGTAATTGTTATAAAATAGCGAGAAAGAGAGAATAGTAGAATATAAGTGGAAGATGTAGATGTTAATCTTAGTTCATTTCTTCATTAGGCAATGCCTATATATATACACTTGAGGAAATAGTAACTCTCCAAAAGCAATGAAGAGTCATCATAATGAAGAGTTACAAAGGGAAACAATAAAGCTAAAAGGAGTTACAAGAGGTTACTTAGGAAAGTAATAATGCTTAGGAGGTTACAATGGTTTACATAATGGACATACATTATTATATTTCATAACACTCCCCCTTGGATGTCCATTATTGAAGATTGTGCCTCGTTAAAACCTTACTAGGAAAAACCCTGTGGGATAAAAACCTAGTGAAGGAAAAAGAGTACATCATTTTTCATAATACGCTTGAGATGCTACCTCGTTAAAAACCTTACTAGGAAAACCCAGTGGGACAAAACCATAGTTAAGGGAAAAAGAGTGTAGCGCGTATTTTCTCCCCCTGAATTTCACATCACTTCATATCTTCAATGCAATAAGTCAAATATTGACACAACTTCTTCTGTGTAGCAGCAAAATCTTCACGAACAGTTGATATTCCAAAATTTAACTTGAATTTCAAATCTTCACTTGAATTGTTCAATTGTTTTTATTGCATCTAACTTATGAGAATAACACACGTATAATAATGTATAATAATGTAATGATGTAAGAGCCAATGTTTTTCTTGAAATGTCGTATATGTATATCTTGATAATAACTTCATTTTAGATAAAACACATTTTCTCATATAAACATAGGTTACGGTTCTTATCTATATATGTATATATATATGTGTGTATTTGATTTGTACCTTCCTCTGGAGGTCATTAGTAGTTAAAAGTTTATCAATATTTGATATTTATGAATATTTGATGATACACTATCCTCTTAAATCATATCTATATCATTCATATCATCGTCAAATTGGAATCGATAATGTAAAGCATCGATCTCATTGCATCGCCGTTGGTTCTTCGAGACCAAGATGTAATTATACAAATAAGTATGTCATTGCACTTATGTACAGTTGTACACATTTTATATTGAATATTAAATTGGTCTTGCAAATTCAGAAATAATAAGACTTTTCACGCCAATTTAGCTATGCTCAAACTTCAGGCTGAGATGTTATCTAATTAGTCAAAAATAATTTTTAAGAGTTTTATTCTTTACAAAATCTCATCAATATTTCAAAGTAAAATTTGAAAGATAGATATATAAATATATGTATAATTTCTTCGAGAACTCTTCTTAATAGCATATGCATGGTTCATAACATGCTATAAGAACATCATTATCCCAATGGATTTTGAATCTTCTTTTTATAAACTATTATAAAGCTTGCAAATTATTCATACTATAACTGGCGTGTATATTCATTTATATCAAAATTCATAATTAGAAAAACAATAATAAATAATGTGTTAATGCAATATGAAATGTCAAGCTATATAAATAAAGCAAAATTATATAATGATATGTATGAATATATGACAAATGATGTATATATCCTTCCTAAACATGCATAAGAATGTAAGACTAAAAAAAAATGCAAAACATTGTACAATGTGAATTTTAGAATCCATATATTGTTGGACTTCAGGTCCATGAGCTCATTCTCATAATCATAATTATGTCGACATAAAAATGGACGTATAATTCAGATCCCCCTTCACAAGTCCATTAGTAAGTGCATATGCGAAAGTATATCGGTTCCATCGTATACCGGTATCATAAAAATTCTTTTATGTACTATTCACAAGTTTATAAGTGATTACATCCAAATGCTTCTTCCATATACTTTGCTCATAATTTAGGCCATGCATATCATGTAATCCAGATATCTATTTCACTTGTAGAGTATCCCTTACAATATTATTTCATCAATGTCTTATGCTCTTCAAAATTATCAACTGCACTATCTTTCCATGTATCATATCTAAATTAATATTGGAACCGATCATATAATCTACACTTCAGGTGTAAATATTTAAGTAAACGTTGGCAAGATTTATACAAATCAAATAATAGAGTTATGTACAACATATCCTGATAACGTATAAATAAAAGTTGGCATGTAATAATCTTTTCAAATTACCAATTATGGGGATCAAGTAATAATTTCAAATTTTGCCAACTTATTCTAGTTTTTCTCCCCTCTAAGTTGGTAAAATATATCATATATAGGGGCATTAAATATTTGTGACCCACTTATAATATACTTTCACATGCAACAAATTTTATCCTTTAGGAGAACCATAGACAACAAATTTTATCTCTTCCGGAGAATAATGTAACTTTCAAGTACATTTCTTTTTTAATTTTTTCTTTAGGAGATCATTTCAATATAATCAATGGGCCGGGGAAGCCATAAATTGTGCAGTTATTTCTTTTTGTTATTTTATTTCTTATGTACTGACATGCGATAGCCCCGATCAAGAGATTAAATAATAAAACACTTGTATATAATACCACCATATGGTGGTCTTTAGTTTCTTTTAATTTTTACACATACAAGCTAAGTTATTTTGTCAAGCTTCAAAACACTTAACGCTTGACTACATATAGGATATTGTGATGAACTTCTGGTCACCTAGTTATTACTTGTTTGCATATACCTCGTTCAAATCCAATATTTATCTCTTGATTTTATTTTTCAAATCCAACTATCAAAAATCACATGATACATATATTGTTCAATCAAATTGTTACGTCTTGCCTTTCAATTCATATTATACATGAGACATGAGATATACAAAGTCGGCACATTATTTCTACACTTCAAATAAAACTTCAACTTCATATCAGGTATATTAAACCCCGATGACCTAATTATCCAATAATTTTCCCAAATCTAATATCTCATTATTCTAACATTGTGATCACTTTATACAATTGTTCATGCATGACCATGTATATGATGTGATATAAGAATGTCAACAAGGGTTTTTCAACAAGACATATACAATCAACTAATTATACTTTATTCGATGGTTCTAGAATATCAATGAACAACCTTGACACATATCAAATTTATTGATCAAACATATTTTACTCTTCAGGAGCATCCTATATATAATCTTGACATCATATACCAATCATTACTTGATTCATATAACTATTCTTAACTATGTCTTATTAATATAAACAATGACATTTGTTCATATCCATCTTCAGGATGGTGTCATGGTAAATAAACCATTAATATAACACAATATTGGTCATGTGCAAGGATTACTTAAAATAAGGTAATCTCACCCTAAACCTTACATATTAGGAGCGAAAATTCAACAACCTTTTAAAATGTCTTGCACCATTTAGATCTTTTAGTATCTTGACAATATCATGTATCAAGCAAAGTATTCATATACACAAATTATAAAATTTATTATAATAAGGTTTATACATAAATATGTGTGCTTAGATTTAATAATTCAAATAATTGAAACTCTTACATGTTCCTGGTGTTCGTCAATTGTATCAATCATTGAATCATTACAATTGCTTATAAGCATGTATAACAAATAGATTAATCAAGTTAATTTGCTATATGAGTCATATACGGACTCTCGTAGTCAATTTATTAAAATCATAAATAATCTATAATTATCAATTAGATAACCTTTGATCACATTTGAATTGCTCATGACTTTCAAATGAAATGCTCATACAACCATGCTTGGTTGTTATCATTTCTAATAAATAATCTCACAATCTCTTCTGGGAATGAGTATATATATATATATAATTGGTTGTAATTATGAACAAACATTTATATTTCACTATTTTGTTCATTTAACAATAGATACCATATCAGTTCTTAAAATTATTTCATTAATGTTATATCTACAAGATATAGCAATTCATTTCATGAAAGCAATGTATATTATCGTCAATAAATTTTAGAAACTATGTTAACATTCATAATCATTACTTTCTTGTACTACTCCATAAGAAAATCGCATAATATTTTCTCTGTAATAATTGCATAATGCAATAGCACTTTTTGGTACTTCATTATACACTATGACTCAATGAAACAATCTTCTACCCAACGAAAATTAGAGGTATGTATATGGTATATATAATCATGAAATCATCTTGACATAACAGAGGTAGGATCTTAACAAAGTTCAATTGTAGCACAATATATATATGACATAAAAACCAAACTAATACAAAATATATATGCTTCAACAAGTAGGAGTAACTTATAAAAAAAAAATTATGCAACTCATTTTATATAATCTTACTGCTGTACGAAGTACATGGTTATATAGCAATCTAATATAATAAGTACTCTACTTTTACTCAAGAGTCACGCTTTCTAGGAATAATATAGAAAACATATATATCTTCCGGTTACCTCAATAAACCATAATATATATATATATATTCTTATATGTGCCAAAACCAAATTAAACAAGAAAGCTTATAATTAACTAGAAATATATCATAATCTGCAGTTAAAATATAACTTACCGCAAATATGAACGGAAAAAAAACTTAAAAACCGAAACATATGACATCTTAATTAGATAAACAATAAACATAAAATTGTAGGAGTGAGATAACTTACCCAAAAATAAATAATTGCAATAAATTAAGACTTAAAATATAGTAAACATATGCCACTTTGACGTTCAAAGGATATGTACAGATAACAAGTCAAGCAAATTCAATTGTAAATCAAAGGCAATCTTTTTCTAACGCTTTTATTAACATAATCTACCTTAGGAATATATAGTGCAAGCTTTAAATATCCTTATCTTATGAATTCACTGTCTTGAAACTATTGATCATGGTGCAAACACAATATTGATGAATAAGATTAGACTATGGACTCTCATAGTAATCTTTAATAAACTATTTCATAATGAGAGTACAGGATAAAGAAAACCTCAATGAAAAGAAAATTACAATTACATAGTACATACAATAATTTTACAAATCAAACTAAAAATAATGGTAAGAACTAAATAAACAAATCAAACTAAAAATAATGGTAAGATCCAAATAAACCATGTGATAAAGTGTAATTGAAGAAAAGGATGCACCCAATAACATTATTCGTGCCACTCATCATAGATTTATTTACCCACCATCAATTTTATACAATAATATATAATTTGCTAATAGAACTGACATACATACCTCGATTGATTTGTTGAGATCGTCATCATCAATTGATTTAATACGGTTGCTATCATAATTTTTCTTTTAAATCGTATTTGTAGAGTAATGGTGCTGATAACGTGTTATAAAATAGCGAGAAAGAAAGAATAGTAGAATACAAGTGGAAGATGTAGATGTTAATCTTAGTTCATTTCTTCATTAGGCAATGCCTATATATATACACTTGAGGAAATAGTAACTCTCCAAAAGCAATGAAGAGTCATAATAATGAAGAGTTACAAAGGGAAACAATAAAGCTAAAAGGAGTTGCAAGAGGTTACTTAGAAAAGTAATAATGCCTAGGAGGTTACAATGATTTACATAATGGACATACATTATTATATTTCATAACAGTAATATACTAGTACGTATTTAATATGTTTTCGTTTTTATGCGAGCTTCTCGTTATCTGTTGCTTTTCTAATGTACTTGTGCTTTTGGTTTTTGTCTAATACGAAATACAAAGTATAATTTGAACTTACTCAAAAAAAAAAAAAAAAAAAAAAAAAAAAAACAAAAACAAGGTGGAGCAACGAGGAATTTTTCACCAAGGATGTTATTGTTTTTGTTTGGGTTTTGGTTATATCATCATCTTCAAACTTTAACGGTCCGTTTGGTAGGCGGTAATAAATTGTGGTAATGGGAATGAATTTAAGTGTAATTTACCATTAAAAACAACTTATAATCTCCATTGGGAACTCATTCCTATCCCCCAAAGCATGTGTTTTCGTTATATATTTCCATTACTCTTTATTATCTGATAGATGGTATTAGGTGGGAATGAAAATTTAGAATAGACAATTTAAGGGTCATTCTGAGTGAACATGGGAATGAATATGGAATTCCTCTCCATATTTACATATATATAAATTCATTTCATTCTCATTACCATAATTTATAAAACAAGGCGTAAGGGTTTTAATTTTCCCATTGCCGATGCTCAATAACAAATTGTGACCATCTTTTATGCTCCAACAATTGGTGTGATCGCCAGTTGGTGAATTCTTATTGTATGTGGTAGTCAATAGTTGGAGATATGTCACTGGCAATGATCAATGATGATGCATTGATGCATGGTTGGGGTACAAGTAAATGAATATGTTTGTGCATAGTAAAGCCATATAAACTTAGACGCTCTAATATGAACTAGAAACTTTAGGGGGTGTTTGGTTAGTGTATATTTTGGATTGGAAACGGATTCAATTAAACCAATAACGTTACCTTGTGTTTGGTTTGAAGGCATGGTAACAATTACCGTTACCTAAGGGTAATGATTACCCCTTATTTGTTACCTCTCAAAAACTTGGGGTAACAAATACCCTTGCCCTCCTCTTAACAAATACCCTTTCTATGTTTAATCCAAACAAATGAATAGGCAATAGCTAAATGATTCCCTTCCTCTCTCTTATTTGTTTCCTTTCCACTCCGTTTCCACTTTTCGAACCAAGCGCCCCCTTAATCTTAATGCACTTCAATACTCCAAAGAAGTAGCGTAAACTCATAAAGTTGCAAGTACATACTCGCGAGATAAACTCTGAAGAAGTGTATTTGGAACTTCTGTTTATTGTATCTAAACTAAGAATCCTGCATTTTTTTAGGCGTACCCATGCCTAATCTTTATGGTGACATTATGTGTTAATTTATGGTGACATTATTGTTTAAAATCCAGCAAGATCATTACTTTCTTCTCGTTCATCTTCATGGAGATCAGCTTAGGGTCTGTTCTCATTGACTGAACTCAACTGAATTGAACTGAGCTGAACTGAAATGAATATTTTATAAGAGAAGGAAATTAGGAGCTGAGCTGAATTGAACTGAATTGAATTGAATTTCAACGTAACTAAACATAATTGATTCGAGTCCAAAATTAAGTTATTGATGTTGCTGCAACCGATCAGGTATTGCTAGAAAGGTACAGCTAATCTCTGCATACTGTGTACAATTGTACAAAGCTTTAAACTTCTGCAACTCTGTTGTTCCGGGATTTCCAGCAACTTAAATGAGCTAAACTTGCTGTTGCTCAATCAAAGCGTAGACCCTGGCAAATCTAGCCTGGAGTAATATTATGCTCAGTTTTTCTGTCACAAAAAAAAAAAAAAAAAAAAAAAAAAAAAAAAAAAAAAAGAAAAAAAAAGGTAGCTCACTGCTCTGCTTTCAAGTTCCAGATTGTCGCAGGGTTACAGCACCTAAAGTTCAACGATCAAAATGGGCAAATTCAGAATGCTGTTCTAATTAAAACTGCAGGGGGTAAGTATCAGTTTTGCAGAAGGTTGCAAAGGCAAATTTTGAAATACTATGAACAGGTTCTTCATGGATGGTATCATTACCCCTGAATTCTCAACCCAAGTGCTACAATAGATCTTTTAGAGAAGCGTATAGTTGGCCTAGCTCGAGCTCTATCCGCAAAACCTTGTTTCGGATTTAGTTCCAAAACCAACCCTATTGAAGTCAAAAACTCCTACAATACCAGATCATCAAACTCATATAACAAGGCTTTCGCTGCATATAATAAAATCTCGAGTAACAAAATTGAGTACACAAAATTCATTTCACTCAACACCCTCTAGGATTAGAATTTTTACTACTAAAATACAAAAGGTTGACATGCAAAAAAAATTCCTCCCTTCAACAATGTCCTATGGTAGTATATGAAGAGTTTATCGCTTCCCACCTCCACCACCAATCTTTGGGCCCCTTGGAGCTGCTCCCTTGGAAGCACCTTTACCCTGGGTTTTCTGTGCCTTGGACACTTCCTGTTTCTTAGCTCTCTTTTCATCCTTGGTCTTCTTGATTCTTTCCTTGATCTCACTACAATATCATAAACATGTCATTCAAAATTCATAAAACTACCAGTAATTATTGGAAAATTCAGATGAAAAGTCCCATTAGAGATATAGAAACCATGTTTGCCACTATAACATACAGGTGCAAACTAAATTAGCAAGTGAACTCACCGCAGAGCAGCCTCCCTTGCAGCATCTCTAACTTCAGGCTTTTCGGTTCTTTTCTTCAGAATAACTTCCAATGTAGCACCAACAATAGACCTTGAATAAGGCTTCTTTGTGGCCCTTCTCCTCTTCTTCACAGCTTCAGCAGAGATATCCTGTACATATAGGAGAAAGACCAACACAAAAACCAATATTTTAAGCACTTCACGATCAAAATCAACCAGAAGGGACTCCCCATTACACAATTACAGAGTAGATAAGATCACAAATAGGAATATGGAAAGAGAGAGAGGAGGTTTATCACCTTCTTATGTTGTTTCCGATAAACGGCAGTCCAGCAGAGCTTTGCAGGCTTCAGACGGTTGTGGAAGTACCTTTTACATTTTGAATTGACAAAAAGGAATACCTTCAAGAAAGATTTACCAAAGATTGGTTAGCTTTAATTAATCCTCGTGAATATGAAGTCAGCAGCAAAACACACAAAGTTACAAAGTGAAACTTCAACAATTATCAGAATAGCTTACCTGAGAATCTGAACGAACAAACCTGATACCCCTTCCAGGGTATATCTTTGCACCACTAAAGCGGCAAAGTTCCGTCCTGGAGTTCACAGTTTGAGCAAGATCAGGTTAATCCAAAGCAAAGTAAACAGCTATATACATGGAAGGGTAAGGCAGATTTTAAAAAAGGATGATGTTATTCAAAAAGAAAAATAAAATCATAAACAGATGCACAATCACAATGTTGTCAAGAATTCAATCAGCGTATAATGCCCTTAGAATCACAATAGATAACAACCTCAAAAACATAAAACTTCATAATGAAGTGTATCAGTCTAGCCCAATGCAAGTTTGAGATAGAGAGCTAGGTCAATAAGCGTGGTTAATTCGTTCAATAGTCAATTCAAACAAAAGCTCAATTATCCACAACCCATTCACAAACCCCAAATAGTTGTCAGTATGACTCAACTCCAATTCTTTCTCCAAACCAAACAAGAACAATGAATTGATACCAATGTATACATAATACATCGAATAAACAAATTCAGAGCCATTAATTCCGAACTGTTTGATCCTCTCTTTACCCAATATCCCAAGCTCCAATCCCTTGTGTTTCAAACATTTTAGTCCAAATAAACCCTGCCAAGCAGTTTAACTTCCCAACAAATCACCTGTTTCAACTTGCTGAACAACAAAATAGGCTTAATCTAGCCACAAGTCCCATAACTTTCATATAAATGTTTAACCCAAGGGTATCGATATAAACAATCCATAGGCTATCATATCTCATACTAAAGCCACTGATCGTACCAATCTAATGCAAATGGAATCACTTAAAATCACGGTAGACAACGACCTCTACAAAAACATAAAACTTCATATGAAAGTGCATTAGTCTAGCCCAACATAAGTTTGAGATCAATAATTAGGTCAATAACTTAACAAGTGTTGCAATTTCATCCTCGAGTCAGCTCAAACAAAAACTCAATAATCCACAACGCATTCACATTTTACTCAAACCACAACCAAAGACTTAAAACACCAACTTCTCCAAACCATGAAATAACTCGATAATATGAATAAACAACCTCAGAATCATCAGTTCACAAATGCTAAAGTCCTCTCTTTATACTATCTCTTTTTCAAACACTCACTCCAGATAGATCCTGCCTGGCACTCCCAGCACTCACTTCCCCACAGTGCACAAACCCGGACTCCCTCAACTACAAAATAGGCTCAGCATTGCCACAATATTCAATTATAAGTTCACTCTGGGTATGCACAATCCAGTCATCCACAAGCTATCGTTTTACAAGACGCCAAATTTACTCATTGATCCTAGTAATCTAAGGCATATAGAATAACCCAAATCCTCAAATCTCATGAATTTTCAAATAACCCAAAAACACTAAATAAAACCACTCTTAAAACCCTAAACCCTTCAACATTCTCCCAATCATAATTTACATACAACCCAAAATACAAGGTCAAATAAGCCATTAAAACAAACTGGTTAATCTTTTGAAAAATCCCATTTCGAACCCAATAAGATGCTACATCTATAACCCATAAAATTGATATTCACAATGCCGCATTAGATTTTGCAAAAACAATCAGAAAATATGATTAATATCAGATTTCACTTAAAAATTGCAAAATTACAATGAAGAAAAAGTGAAGAGAAAGAAAATTACTTGAGAACCATGACGACTGGCTGGCGGGGCTTACAGTGATCGTCTTACAGTTGTGCTTTGCCCTGAATCGCCAAACCAGAGAGAGAAGCGACGAAACCCTAGCTTTATTTTTTGTGTTTGTGATTTCTTGTTTTAGTGTTACTTTGCTCAATCAAGTACCACCTACCAATTGGGCTCTTTTCACTTGTTTTGGGCCTTTACCTTAACTAAGATTAATGTAAAATTGTAAATGTTTTTTTTTTTTTTTTTTTAAGTGGATTGCTAAACACCGCCAACAAAAATGATTACCACCGCCAATATTTGGTGTGAATGGACAATCATACCCTTACTATTTCACCATCCCTTCATCCTTCCAGCAACCCACAGCCCCTTCCAACCGGCGATCACAACCCCTTTTGACCGACGACCCACCACACCCCCCTCTATGACAACCTACCTCCTTCCCTGGTCGGCGTGAAGGTGGTGGTTTTTTTTTAGGCAACCGGAGCCCAAAATCGGTTACCACGCACGGTAACCGATTTTGGGCTCCGGTTACCGTGCACCTTAATCGATTCTATGGTAACCGGAGCCCAAAACCGGTTACCATTTATTTTGGGCTCTGGTTACCATGCACGGTAACCGGTTTTGGGCTCCGGTTACCATGCACGGTAACCGATTTTGGGCTCCGTTTACCATACATGGTAATTGATTTTGGGCTTTGGTTACCGCGATTGCCTGAAAATCTGAAATTTAAAAAAAAAAAAAAAAAAAAGGAGGGAAGGTGGTGGGTCGCTAGTGCGGTGGTGATCGTCACCGGTTAGTGTGGTGGGGGTGGTGGTGGTGTTAGTCGTCAATTAGGGTGGTGGTGTCAAGGTGTTAGTGATTGATGGCAAGAGGGAAGATAGTAGTGAAGTACTAAGGACATGATTGTCCATTCACACTAAATGTTGGCGGTTTTGATAATTTTGGATGGCGGTATTTAACTCCCCCCTTTTTGTAACTTTAAAATAATTTTATGTGAAAAAGGTTAAAAATAAAAATGTCTAAATAATGAACCATAATGATGATGTAAGTGAAGAAAGTAATCAACTGAGTTGAAGTGAACTGATTGGAGTTGAACTAAACTTAACTGAATTGAATAGAGCTGAAATGAATATTTTATGAGAGAAGGAAATTAGGAGCTAAACTGAATTAAACTAAACTGAACTGGACTGATTGGAGCTGAACTGAACTGAAATTAAGCTGAAGTGAACAAGCCCTAAGTAATGAATAAAAAATAGAGGAATTGTCTACTAAGAGAGTGGCAAAATGATGATGTTAAGTGAAGAACAAAAAATAGATGCCTTTAATGTAAGACATATATATGTATTTGTTATGGTCATTTGACCATATTAACTCGATTTTAGAATTTTGAAATGAGAAAACACTCTTAGATGCCTTTAATAGTTTAATGTAAGACATATTTTGTACTCCCTCTGCCACTGTCTAATCTTTACATTTGGAATCATTTGTGAGAGAGAAATGATTAAAGCATAAAAATTAAAAAGTGGCACGGAGAGTAGAAAATACTCATACATATAGGTTTTAACAGTGGAAATTATTAACATAAAGTAGGTATCATTGTCTTCTATAGTCTCAAAAACGATTATCTATACATAAAGTGATAAATCTCTTTATTTTTACTCATTCTTTTTTAAAGTAATTTTCTTATGGTAAAAATTTTCAATCATTGATCTCATTTAATGCGTTTTTGGTATCAAAGTTTTGTATTGTTGGTGTCAAATTTTCTTATATAAAGTGCATAAGATAGATTATAAACCAAGACCTCCATAGATTATTTTTGTTTGTGCAAGCTTTTATTTATGTTTTTTTTCTTTTTCCTTTTCATTATTTGTGTGCTTACTTTCATCAACCTTGAGAAATTGAATCGCAAACTCTCCAGAAATTGATGCCTAGGCTAGTGCAATTATTTAAACTAGCACAGCACATCAGTACTTACAATACTAGAGTGGAGTGTAAAATATCTTATAGTCTTAAACACGGTTGAAATCTTCCAATTGCTTTAGAAGACACATTCAGAGAAATTCAAAGAAGGCACAAGACATTAGCCACAAAATATATAAATCAACCCATGTTTACATCACCAAAGAGCAAAAAATTTC
Organism: Chenopodium quinoa; assembly: GCF_001683475.1. Taxonomy (NCBI): domain Eukaryota; kingdom Viridiplantae; phylum Streptophyta; class Magnoliopsida; order Caryophyllales; family Amaranthaceae; genus Chenopodium; species Chenopodium quinoa. Next base: position 1,260,987 of record NW_018744693.1, on the reverse strand, counting down.
CCTGCTTCAATTCCATGACCAGTGAGAAATCGTCATTAGCTACAAGCAAAAGTAGATCAGCTAACTGGTTTTCAGCCTTCTTTGAGAAAAAGCATGCCTGGATAAACTTAAATTTGTATGTATTCCTAGATAACCCAGGCTCTGGGCCTAGATACAAGCAAGGAATGCAATTTTCTTACAGCAATTCAACTCCTACGCAAAATAACAGCTGAATCTACAGAGGAGAAACTTTTTGCACAATCCGAAGTCACTGAAAAATGGAAACAGGTGGAGGCGAACCATGCTTCAACCATCTAACAGAGTAATCAGGCTGCTTTGGCTGTCTCCCTGACAAGTGATAGCTTAGCCAGAAGTCCGCATAGCTGAAGATAGGAGCCAACTCCATCGCAAATTCTCATATGGGTAAACCCAGTTTCCTGTACACATGAAATAGAAATCAGGACTTGCACCAGAAGTGGGGAATGTGAAGGTCAACAACAAGTCCTACAAGCATATACTCATACCTTCATGAATTCCAACTTCAAATACTCGGCCATGTCATAGTTTTTAACAACACGGAAAAGTGTAGTGATTATGTCAGTAGGGGAGTAACCCATATCATAGAGGCCTTTCATACCAGAACAAGCATCATCAAACTTTCCTTCAAGCACATTTCGGATCATGTTCTTAACGTGCAAAGGATGAGGCTGATCACAAACCTGTCACACAAAAGATAGTACACAATCAGATAACAATAACCAATTTGCTGACATAAGCTAAAAACCACAGTTTTCAGAAGCAACCTTGAAGACATTTTCCTGGTTGACAAATCGGAATCCACTGAAGGTAGCCTGCAAGTTATTCAGAGCTTGCCGCATATCACCATCAGCAGTGAAAATTATAGCTTCAAGACCTTCTGGAACATATGGAACCTTTATCGCCAATACACACAAAAGCCTTCAGCAATAGAAATTGAGCAAACCAACATGCAATGCACGGAAAATTGAATAGGGGAGGAGGGACGGGACTGATGTAACAAGAACAAACCTAGCCACTCTTTAGCATTCATACTTTAAAGTAACAAAATGCAGTCACAGACTAATTAATAAAGACTAAAAAGTAATGACTATTATGAAGTACGAAATCTAGATGAGCCTCAGCGATGACTATCAGACAGTCAGACTATCGCAACTCATAAAGTCATAAGCCAATAATTTATTCCCCAATAACAAGACCAAGCGGAAGCAAATCTACATAAAAACTAACACCCAACAATCCAGCTTCAGCTAAAGTAAGTTGACAGAAGGAGACTACCTGTTCAGCCTCAATGATTATCATGAGACGACCAAGAATTTCTTGATCTGACAACCTTGTAAACCGGACCAATGCACATCTACTCTGAATTGGCTCAATGATTTTTGAAGATGTATTACATGCAAGCGCAAAGCGAGTAGTGTTTGAGTATATTTCCATTGTCCTTCTCAAAGCTTGTTGAGCTCCAGATGTCATGCTGTTTCAACCCAATATAGCCCAAAAATTCAAAAAAGGAACACATAGTCATAAAAGGAGTGTCAGAAATCAAAAATGATGAACATAGCACATATTAGAATATCTCAGTACAGTTTTACCTGTCAGCTTCATCCAATATAACTATCTTGTGTCGCCCAGGAGGGAGGGTAACTTTCTTCTGCGCAAACATTTTAATTTTGTTCCTGACAACATCAATTCCCCTGACAAAAAGAAAAAAATGCAGTAAGTATCTAAGAGACCTTGTGAGCAGTACAACGTCTTTCGGGAGGAAGAAAGAGAGGGGGGGGGGGGGGTAGGAATACCTATCATCTGAAGCATTCAACTCCAGAACTCCTTCCTTGCAGTTTGGTCCTAAAAGTTCATGTGCAAGAGCGAGTATGCTTGTTGTTTTTCCTGTACCCGGAGGACCCTAAACAACCAAATGGTGTCTCATCAGTATGCGACATAGAGCATATAAAAGCCTAAGTAACTCCATCACCATAATAATTAAAGGTGGACATGCAGTCATTCAGTCCATTCCATATTAGCCAAAATCTATTTGCATAACCCCATCTTCCCATGGCTAAAACGAATACAGATTCCACAAAATGTACTGCTTGGGAATGATTATACAATTTACAAGATACCATATCAATAGTGGTAATGCTCGTAAAAAAATAAACCCTTCGATATCCCAGCACAGGACATGACAGGAAAAGGGGGAAGAAAGGATCAAACTTGAAGCTTCCCTCTTTCCTTGAGTAAATTCAGTAAATGGTTTATCTATCCTAATTCTGCCTTTTATGAATCTAAACCATTGGATAACACATCAAAAACAGCAATTTGCACTATTTTGCAGTAAAACTGCACACAACAATCAACATTTTCACAACAAACATTCCAAGAATGTATTACAAATGACTTTATTCAATTACATTAATTGCAAAATTGTTCACTACAATACCAATTAGGGTTTCCATCAAAACACGGAAATTCAATACAAACACAGATTATAGCACTGGAAAAAACCAAACCCAGTTATCTAGTACTAAATTTGCATAATAAAGCTCCAATTCGAGAAATTCCCCAACAAAAAACCCAGATATAAAAATGGCGGGAAAACAAAAATTGCAAAACCCATCAAAATACCAGTGACATCCAACAAAATTAACTAATTTCAGGCATGAAAATTGTAAAATTTTGTCTAATTTATCCAGATTGAAAGAGGAGTTAAAGAGGGGAAGAAAGAAAGTACGGCCAAGATGAGGTTGGGCATGTTGCCATCGCGAGCAATGACTTGGAGGCGAGAGACAGCATCCTCGTTGCCGACAATGTCGGAAACTTTGCTGGGTCGGTACTTCTCCACCCATGGTACCTCGTACCCGCTATTCGATGAAGAAGACGCCATTGCTAAGTGCTATTCCCCACTAACAAAGCTCAACCCAGTTTCTTCACTATTGAGTGATTTATGAGTAAGGGTTTGATTAGGGCGAAAATAATACGGAGTAGTCACTACTCAGTAGTCACTACATAGAGAAGGCCCGCCCTCAAGGAGAAAGTCAAGTTTATTTTTTGGTGGAAAGAAAGTCAAAAGTTTATACTCCGTAAGTTCGTAACCGAATACCAAAGTTTATAAGGGGTAAATGTGTAAAGTAGTACTATGTACTCGTATATTCTAGTATGTAGTGAAGGGTATAATTGTAACTGACCATGTACAATTCTACTAATGAAAATAAATATAAATGGTGTTAGATTAACATGCGTAATTAGCTGTCATATTCTTAGGTCATCAAAAATGAGCTTATTTGACCAAATTAGAGGTTTGACTACATAAATCATCAAATTTGGTTGTTTGGCAAAAGAGCTTTTTAAATGAGCTTATTGAGACAAATAAGCTAATTTGTAAAAAGCTAAAAAATAGAGCTTTTTAGATTAGCTTATTGAGTAATGGATGTCAAAAGACTATTTTATGCTAAAAGTTACTCTAATTCACATTCTTGCCCTCCCAATTTCTTAACCTAGTAAAAAAAAAATGAATGTCCTAAATTGTCATTTCATACGTTCAACTAACAAACAACTGCAAATAATAAACTAATTTTACCAAACAACTCTACATAAAAAGCTCTTATAAATCAGTTAGTCAAAACAGCTAATGCAACCAGCTAGTCAAACACAGCTAATGCAATCAGCTCTTACCAATCAGCTAACCGCTAATTACCAATCAAGACCTTAATATTCTCTATTCATAATAATACTAGATCAACTAGAGTTGTCTAAGGGGTAATACAGGCAATAATTTTAGTTAGTCGTGCTTATTATCTTAGTACCTCAACTTTTATTATTGCGAAAGCTACGGCTTTCCACTCTTCATAACAATCTTTTATTATTCGCACTATAATTTGATTGTACAATGAAAGCCCCTAAATTTTTTGTTATTATTTTTGCCCTCATTTAATGATTTTTGGCACTTTATAAGGTAGATTGCACCACCCAACTTACTATTTTACTCTATTCAACTCACTATCTTATAACTATGTGTCAATCAAACCAATACACTTAAGGTATAGATGTATGAAATTATTTAATTTTAGGCTCAATTCTCCTTACCTTATTGCCACTTTTTATGTCTATAATAAGTTCAAATTAGTTTATATAAGAAAAGATAAGGAATAGTAAATTTAGATACGATAAAATGAGAGCTAATAAGTTCAAATAAGAGAAGTTTATAATAAGAGCGAGATCCAGTTGATATCGGTGGTAAACACCTTCATTTATCTCAATGGCATTTATGTTAATAATACAAAACTTCAAAAGATGGGACCCCTTTGTTCATGAAAATTATGACTCGCGGCATTTACCTCAGACTTCCTTATTCCTCCTACTTATCACCATTATTGGAACAAATTGCCATCTCCCCTTCTTCCTATAAACCACCACCGGCAGTCCGGTAACAACCATCATCTCTTTCCCCTTTGATCCACAACTAAAAATCAACCACCATCTTGTTCTTCCCGCAATCTACCCACCTTCATCTTTCTTCTTCCCGCAACCAACCCACCTTCATCTTTCTTCTTCTTACGCCGACGCCGACACCAACACCAACACCTAGGGCTGTGCAGAGTACGGTCTAGACCGCACCAAACCGCAAACCAAACCGCAATTTTGCGGTTTGGTGCGGTTTGCGGTTTGGAAATTACAGTGCGGTTTTCAAATTTGACCAAACCGCGGTTTTGCGGTTTGGTGCAGTTTCAAAAAAAATTCAAACCAAACCGCACCGCAAACCGCAATTTAATGCAAGGACTCTTATATGGAAAGAAGACTCTTATATTGTATTTATATGTATTGAATTGTGTGGGTCATTATTAAGAAAAACCAAAGTTTTCCTTTCTTATTACTCTCTGTTTCTTGTGGTTTGGAGTTGTAATGGAGTTGTTGTGGTTTACTTAATGATTTTGCTCCATGTTTGCCTTGGCATGTTACTGGGTCACTATTAACATTGAAGTAAAGCACTACTTCTTTATTAAATTATTTGCATAGTTGTACAGTTTTCAAGTAAAAATTTCATAACAAAAGATTAGCAAATAATCATTATTTGTGAGGTAAAAAAATTATGGAAATACCGCAAACCACATCGCACCAAACCGTATTTTGCAGTGCGGTTTGTATAGAATTGCGGTTTGGTGCGGTTTGAAAAAATCACAAACCGCAATTTTGCGGTTTGGTGCGGTTTGAGATCCAAACCGCACCGTGCACAGCCCTACCAACACCGATATATTAATGGCGGCGAAGCCAAATAGAGAATTCGGGGCATAATTAACCTTAAAGGGTAATTTATATTTTCTTCCTCCATTGAAATTCCATCGTTGAAGTCTTGACGAGTACATACATTTTCAAACTCCATTAATGGGCAAGAAGCTTGAAACTGTTTGTGGTTGCTTTTTTGAGATAAAAAACTTAACGGACGTTTGTTATCTCTGTCATATTACTTTTCCTTACCAACTAGCAGTGTGTAAGAACTTTTGTTCAAAAGCAATTTTTAATGTCTGGGCACGTACATCGATGAACTTTTATTACCATTTTGCCACGAGATCAACAATACTCATTTATCACGAATATTAACTTGGATTTTCTCTTTTAATATATAAGACAAAAGATAAGTGACATTCAATTGAGAACATTACCTTCTTTTGTATGATAGGATTTAAAATAACTAATTGTACATGAAATTGGTTTTCAAATATCATTATGTATAAACCTTATTTTGTTTGAAATATTAGCAAGTAAAGTAAATCAAACCGAAGAAGACTTTATATGACATGATCGTTTGTTAAATTGTACTCCGTATAGACGTACGTTATGGAGTGTGTACCGGAAAAAAGCGGCGCTTTCTAGTGCCCAAGAATCTAAGATTAACAAGCAAACCACAATAATGCATTAATGCATTGCAAATTTGCAATAAAGTTCCAAATCACATAAATCACATTACACTTAACTTTCCCATCATCGTCATCTACATTGAATGCAACCCTATCCCCCGAACAATAGACCCCACCACACCAACCACCCAGCCCAAAACTCCATCACTCGAACACTAAAACCCAAAAACCCTTTATTTCAAAATTTAAAATAAAATAAAAAAAGATTTTAAGTGTCCCAGAAAATTCCACACTCCATCAAACGACACCGTTTCACACCTCCAAATGTCAAGCCTCGATGCGACGCCGTTCTGTCACCGGTAACCCCCGACCTACCGGCGACGATGAGAGCGCAGGGGCTCCGCCACGCAGCGCGGATGATACGACGCGCTAGCAGCGGACGAAGGTCGATGAGAGCTCCATCAATGGCGGTAAGAGAAACGGCGGCGCAGGAGATTGAAGAGAGACAAATTGATTGGGCGTACTCTTCCCCTGTTGTTGCGCTTGACGCTGCTTGGAATTCCGCCTTTGTGTTAGCTGCTTCTGCTGCGCTTTTTCTCACTTGGTCGGATTCTCTTCGTCTTCCTCTTAGGGTTTGGATTGCTGGTTATGCTCTTCAGTGTCTTCTCCATGTTTTCTGTGTTTGTGTTGAGTTTCGCCGGCGTCGGAGGGTTCGGAATGCTGTTGAGCACGGCCGTGATGATTACTTTGAGGAATCCAGGTGATTATTTCTTAATTATGATTGTATTATCTGTTTGGAATTGAGGAAACATTTGATTATTATATTATGTCTTTTGGAGGTATGTGGTTGAGATTACCATTTGATGATGATCATATTTTTTTTAATGTGCAATAACTTTAGTTGTGAAATAAACTATAAACTGAGTAATGTGTGGATGATATTCATAACATATCAAGATTTTGTGCCTATATATTTAGTAATAATGAGTCTATGATGGTATGTGTTGATTATAATGTATGTGATTATACAAAGAGTAAGTTTGGAACATACTTCTTTAATTCCTTTGACACATCTCATTTTTCATGTTTGCCAACACACAATTTAAGTGCTAATATTTCTAATCATCAATATGTAAAAATTATGAAATGTTGATGGTGTGAAAATATATCTTGAGACGGGTTGCAAATATGAAATGTTTTAACTTCCAAAAGTATCAAAGTGTTGCAATTTTAGTAAGATGGGGAAAGTATGATGCAAATTGTATTATCTGTATCATATTGGCCAAATTTTTTTAAAAGAGAAGTTAAGTAAGGCGATGTTATTTTTAATCATTTCAGGTATATTTTTGTATTTTTTTTCTTGACTTTCTTACAAAATAATCCCTTGATTTGCATTAAATGTATATCCAAGATCAATTAGATGGAGCTCAGGTTAGTTTTTTTTTTGGGAGATTTTTTCCATTTGATGTAGGAGATCCACAAAGGACAATGATGTAAAACATATTTGGTTTTAATTCTTAGGTTTTGTCTTAAGCAATTAAGCTAGGTGGCATCCGCTTGTATGCATGTATGTTAAGGGTTGTGAGATATGAATACTAGAAATTGTTCTAATTATATATTATGGCATAAGAGGAGATGCTTCTTCTTTGAGAGTTAAGATTGTCTTTAGACCCTTGTAAAGCATCGCGAAAGAAATCTATGAGAGGAATGAATGTAGTGGAGATGTGTGCTAGCTGCCAAGTTATACTATGCGGGAAGATACACTAAAGAAAGGCTCTCTTTTAATTAATTAATTAATTTTTTTTTAAAAAACATTTATCGATCTTTAATTTACTGCAATTATTTTACCGATTGACTATATTTTCTTGATTAAAACTGATTTTTGTTAAACAAATTAATTCTTTCATTTATTTCAAACTGAATTATACTAATCAAAACTTTTATTTTTAAGCCCACCAGAACTTATTTTAACTGAATATATATTACTTGAGAAAGAAGGTCCAAAACATGTGGACAAAGGTGTAAGGGATGTCCTAGCTCTAAATTTATGTGGATGTTTCGGCTTTGTACAATGGTGGAAGATGGATTTATGTATGTTGCCTGCCCGCAGGGATTCTGTGACTTCATTTAGACTTTTTTCTCACTGTTGTTACTCCATGGACGTTTATTCTTAGATTTTGATCCTGTCAAATTGTATCTTCAATGGTGGTGATACATTTTTGAACAGAAAGAATACATTGACATTTAGCCAATAAACCTGGGGCAGTAGTAAATTGACTAAATTCTGCTCTATTGTTTTTGATTTTCTTTTCCTTTATTATTTTCATACTTATAGAGGAAGATCTATTACACAACTGGACTTTAAGAGTTATTTACTCATTTTCTCCAATTATAGTCATCGTACTATTCTTTATAGTTGATTTATTTTAATTTATTTTGGTAAGTGAGAGATTGGGTTGTATTGGATTACTAAGCACTTTAAAAAAATGCACTTTGCTTGTGGTTTCTTTTGCAGTACCAAGATAAAGCATTTGGAATCTGCAAATACACTGTTTTCATTTATGTGGTGGATACTTGGATTTTATTGGATATGTGTGGGTGGCCAAGCCTTGCAGCAAGACTCCCCCACGCTTTACTGGTATGCTCTGGTTCAGATTCATTCTTTTGTTAGAGTTTGGAAATGAGGTGTTAAGTAATACGGAGTTTAATATTTACTTTCACCTTGTGATGGAGCTTGCAGGCTTTGCATAGCATTCTTGGTTCTCGATCTGTTTTTTGTCATCTTCTGCGTGGCCCTGGCGTCTGTTATAGCTGCTGCAGTTTGTTGTTGCCTTCCATGTATTATTGCTATCTTATATGTTTTGGCAGATCGGGTAACTCTCTATCATGCTTTTTTCTTGTTCCTCACTTTAGTTTTTACTTTACAAATGGCCTGCTTATTCCTTGATGTTAACACAAACTCCAATTCTTCTATTAGACTGTCTCATGGAAGTTTGCGTGAGACATGCTCTTCGCAAAATAATTACTGGCATTATTAATTTTCTGCTTGATAAGGGGTGATATTGTGCATGTTTCGGGTGTATTGAAAGTTTTGGTACCTTTTCTTGATATTTATTGTTGTGTTAGTTGCTTATTTAGGGATGGAGGAAGAAGATATTTATGGTCATTATGGATGACCACACGGAATAATCAAATTTGGTTCATGTAGCCGACCCCACTTATGGGATTAAGGCTTTGGTTGATTGATTGATTGTTAGTTGCTTATTTCACACGACTCACAGAAATCTTCCCCCAAGACAGGTGAATGAAAGACACTTCTAAAGAGCTTGATAGATTATCATTTTTAGCCAGAGCACCCTCAAAAGTTGCCATAGAGGCAAGCTGCCAAATTCAAGTGTTTGATTTATTAGTAATTTACATTTCTGTGGCCTGTAAATATAGCTTTACTTCTTTAGGTGATCTTATTTGGTGATTGGATTGAGGGAAAGTATTCAAGGAGTATAGCAGGTCTCGGAGGTTGCACATGAGTAGAGGTCACTTGGTGCTTGAACATAGTGATTTCAACCTCATTTTGGGGTAGTTTATGATTAAAGGGTAGGGTTGTACCCTTATTTGTTGGTGATCGACTCCTACTATCTCCTATATTGATTCTCTTCATGCCAAGCATACTTTTTGATAACTAATGTGTTTTCATGACTATAATGTGACAAAACTTTTATCTAGCTTGTAGCTTGATTTTGTATCTTTCTCTCATCAAGTAAGTCTCTAAGTTTTTAATGGAGCATTGGAGCTCCGTCAGGATTATAACTGCCTCATTCTCAGTCTTAATTTGAGTGCTTTACTCTTATTTTCATATTTGGCCTCCTGTTTTTGTGACCCTGCAAGTACATATGGGAGTATACTCTGGTTACTTGGGCTGTTCATGCTTGGCACTACCTCAAAATCCTTAGGTATTCCCATCCTGGTTGACCTGTCACAATGTCCACAATAGCTACTTTCCAAGGATGAAGTGTCCCACGTTAAGCTGTTTTTTGTTACAAAGTAGCAGAAGCGTAGAGTGTTTCTTCTTGCCTTTGATTTTTATTTTCATAAATGGCTGCACAGTAATTTTATCTTTGCTTCTTGGCATTCTTGTTGCAAATTGTCCTAAACTAGGTCTAGGACTCTAGGCTGTCAATGGGAGGATATGTAATAAGAGATAGGCTTGACTCTTGCTTGCAAAGTGTCTGGGACACTGTTGGGTATCAGTGCTGCTGTTTATTAAATTTGGCAAGCTGAAAGTGATGTATTTTGCAGAAAAGGGAGTTTTAGTGATTGGGAGTTGATTGCTCCTTGTGTGTTTGCTTTTCTTTTATATATTATTAAGAGCTTCGGCTTGTAGGATAATGGATTAAGAGAGGGTGTAGAGCTCAACACGGGAGATTGAGTTCCTTGTGAGGCTATGATTTGTTGTTAATTGTTTGAATATCATGTATGCTTTGCTATTGTTCACTTTATTCAACATCCCCTTTCATCGATTATTATTAGGGTGAATTATTGAAATCTATCCATGGTGAAAAAACTTGGTGTATTTGTTTGCCAATGATTTGCAGTGGTGGATGGATAATATCAAAGTTGGTGTTAATGCCAAATTGGAGCAATGGAGACAAAAGTTAGAAACTTTGGGGTTTAGACTAAGTTATAGCTCGGCTGCATGTAATGTAGTTTTAGCATTACGAGGAATTCAAATGGGGACTAGTAACATTGGATGTTAGGGATGTGCCATGAGTGAGTGTTTCAATTACCTTGGGCCGATTTTTTTTGTAGAAATTAATTAAGATGTAACATGTAACCCACGTGATTAAGTCTGATTGGCTCAAATAGAGGTATTGCATGACTGAAGCATACTTTTGAAGTTAAAGGAATTTTTTTATCAGCCGTCTATTAGACGAATGTTCTTATATGGGCCAGAATGTTTAGGAAGGATCATATGAGGAAGATGAGATCATGAGAATAGTAGAGATGGGTAGGTTGAGATGGATAAGTTGGAACACCTTAAAGGATAGAATTAGAAATGAAGATATTAGGAGGTAAGTTGGAGTTGTGGATATCAAAGATAATATAAGGCAGGGAAGACCAAAGATATCTTGGATGGAAGGAGTTAAGGACATGTAGAAGCTGAATTTGCAATTGCATATTGCTCGGGTAGAAGGGAAGGGAAGGAATGGATCATGGTTGGCAAGTATTGGAGACAAATTTTGGTTTAATGTAACTGATGCAATATTTTGGATTTAGGCTTTGACTAGGTTAAGTCCCGTGCCATGCACGGTAATAATTAAACTTTATAACAAAAATTATAAAGAATGATGTTAATTTAACAATAATTTACCAAAAAAAATATTTGTAACAAAATAATAGTCTTTAATTAAGGATATTGATGGTTAAAGTTGTGTCTCGACAAATGTGCAAATTCAACTATAACATATAAAAAAAGGAGGAGTATTGTATAATATAATAATTTTGTTTGATTGTTCTTATAAAAGTTATGCATAATTTTAAGATCTATACAAAGTATGCTACCAAAATATTTTTTTTCTATTTTTAATTAAAATAAATTTTAAGTTAGAGGAAAAAAATTGATAATATTATAATAATCTTGGATAATGATATACGAAGTATTTCAGTATCTTAATTTTAATCTATGTTAATATACTTGTAATTAAAAGATTCCTAGTATATAAAATATATGTTAAAAAATAATAATAAAAAAATTAATTGAGTATGATTGGATTAAATGTGTTGTCAAAATGGAAATAAGTATTATTGTAGGTTAAAAATTGGAAGTCATTCAAATTTGGCAAAAAAAATAAAGAAATAAAAAAAAAGCGGGAAATTTTTTAATGACATCATGACAAGTGTCACTTTAGGTTCGCTTTTAGTATATGTTAATTGATTGTTGTTATTGTATAATTTGAGGATGGACCTTAGAGCATGGACAATGGTGACTTGATAAGGGCCCTGGTTTCTCTCTTCTTAGGACTTTGGGATCTTATTGCAATGGTGACTTTTAGTCCACAGAATTTCCTAGGCCGACTCCACAAAACGGTTGGGTTAAGACAAGAATCAATCGGAATCAATGCGTGTCACTATGCAGGTTCCACTAATGTATTAGTGTCCAAATTGATGCATTTGTAGTTGTACCCGAATGCAAATTTTTTTGTGGTTATTGTCTCAGACGGGGGGTAACAAATATTGATGTTAGATTGTGGATCCAACGAGTGCACAATTTTAGGACACTCTATAATCAGGTCGAATGTGAAACAAACCTAAAACATAGGCCTGCTGAGCAAGTAATTGACACGCTTTTCTAGGTCAAAAAAGCCCTTGAACAATAGAACTATCAAGCCTTAAGTATGGCTTACTCACTAAAATAATAAACGGAAATTAAGAGTAACACCTACTAGAACATGGAAACTCCCACTGTGTGTGTAAAACTTATATCATGTAATAAGGTAAATATACTGCCCTTTGTTATTCGTAAAGCGTAATAGAATATAGAAGTAGGACTTGCTTTCTTAAATACCTACAGTAATAAACTACAACTAGTAACTGTGAACTAATGTTTTTATCTAAAATGCTTGTTTGCCAACTTTTAGTTCATTGTTATTACATTAACTAAGTTTGGGTGAGAGTAGTACTAAGATGGGTGACCTGGGTAATCCGCGTATTGCACCCCTTTTTTGCAAAACCTTATTTCCAAAACAACATGTTGTAAAAGCCTACTAGGATGGTAAGTGAGTGATGCTTTATCAACTGTCTGAGTGTCTGATCACCTTTAAAGCTTTTTGCCTCTTGCATCACTAATATAGAAATTTATGCCTCACAAATTAGCATTTGAAGCCAATATTTCATTCGTGTCATTACAAATTCACTGGATATTATTAAATTTCACTCATTTTCAGGACTAATCTTATCTGCAGTGACTGCCAAGAATACCCTGGTTGAAATTCTTAACCTATTCCCTGTATTCCTGTACTAGAGATTTTTTACACACTGGTCCTATGTCATCTGGGACAAGCTATGGGCTGATATAACTCATATAAGATGTTAAAGTTTCAATTGAGTACTTAAAAATTTGAGGTCGCTTGTTTTCTACAAACGTGCTGCCTTTGTTTTTTGTTTTTTGTTTTGTTTTGTTTTTTGTTTTGTTTTTTTTGTTTTTTTTTTGTTTTTTTTTGTTTTTTTTTGTTTTTTTCCTCTTTGAAATCATCTATATAGTTCCGTTTCTGCCTCTGAGTAGCTACTATGTCGTGCCCACTCAGAAGTCCAAGTTTATATACTTGCAAGATGTAACCTTTGTTGCCTTCGAGCTTTTAATAGTTCTCAACTCTCAATTGTGTGATGATGCTGAGTACCAAAATCTAAAGCCTATGCCAAATTGCCAATTGTATTCTGTAGCCTAAACTAGATGTCATGTTTCACACAATAGCGTCGACCATTTAATTTAAAGCAAGAATCTGCTAGGTTTCTTCTTATGTCCTATTTGAGGTAATAACAGACAGCTAATCATAAAATGATAGGCCAAATGCTTAAAGTTGCTTTGAATATCTTTACTTAATTAGTGGATATTTTTTAGTCGTGATGTAATGGTTTTTGCTGTTGCTAATCATAAGATGATAGGCCAAATTCATGAACTAGAACTTTCTGCTATTGCTGCTGCTGAAATTTATTGCTGTTACTAGTTCACTTGGCATGTTTTTCTTTTCTGTATATTCCCAATGGTGATAAATTTGCTGCGGTTTGAAGCAGGCGGGAGCATCCAAAGAAGATATTGATCTCTTAAAAAAATATACATTCCACAGGGATGATAGCAAGAATAAAAATGATGAGGAAACAGAAGAACCAAGTGGAGGGATAATGAAGGAGTGTGGAACAGAATGTCCTATTGAACGTACTCTTAATGCAGAAGATGCTGTATGTTTTATTATTTACATACCATTCTATGTCATCTTACTTTCTATGTTATGTACTTGACATTCCTAGAATTTTTGTATGCTTATTTCCTAATTGCACACCAAAGGGTAAGTTTAACTTGTGATGAGAGTAATGCACCAACGCAAGAGTCTTCCTTAAGCCCTTTTAGTAACTGCCACTGTAGGAACCATGCTGCTCCCAGGATTCATGTTAAATCTCTGCTACAATCTTAAGTTCTTAACCAATCCTATGCTGCAGAGTGAAAGCTAAGTTTGTCAGTGCAAAGTTATAAAGATGGGGCTTGTGTTAGTGTGTGTATGAACGTGTAAACTTAATAAGATATTAGTGTCACTTGCCTTTTTGTTTTTTAAGATAAGATAATTTTGAATCAAAGTTTCTTTGTCTGTTAGCTTTTTTTTAGTGACGCTTGCCTTTTTGTTTTTAAAGATAAGATAATTAGTCTAATGCCGAGAGGATTTTTCCTTCTATTTTTGGGTCGTTTTGGAATTAAATTTAACTGTCATCAAAATTATCTGGTGAGTTTTGGAAGGATATGTCTCTGGTTTAAGAGTAATTAAGTAGTTGTTCTGCCATTCCAGAGAAGTCCGGTGTTACAGTCCATACAGAAAATAGAGTGATAGAGAGGTCATGGGGAGGTGTTTGAAATGAATATTCAAGTAATTTGAGGGCGCACATATGATTGGGGAAGGAACCTTAGGGAAGGGTGTTTGTTTCTTAATGACACCTAGAGTGACAGTTTCTGAACAATATACGGATTACAGTTTGGCTGTCGAATTAAGTTATTTTTGTTCTGGTTTTGGATATGGTTTTGGGTGTCAATGAAGACTATCTTCCTTGGCATATGTTTTCTAATTGCATTGCTTTTTAGGATGGTTGGGGTAGGTCCACCGTGAACTATAGGTTCAAACTTTGGACTTACTGCAGAGTCAGAAGGTAGAAGGTTATATCTGGAACTGCAACTGTAATGGCAACTTGATGAATGGGGAATTGCCTAAAGTTCTCATTAAAACTTTAATCGAAGGTCTAAAGAAATGGCGGTGGTATTAGGTATGGTGAAAAATTCTAGGTTGCTAGCTAGTTAAGAATAAAGCGCAAATGAAGTAGAGCAGAGGTGTGGATACCTTTCATAAAGTGCATCCCTGCTAGGGATCACAAAATTACAAAATTAGGTGCTTTGGAATCTGGAATTAGTGAAAGTGGCAGTCATTGGAGACATGAAGCACAAAGTTAGGTTTGCATAAGATGGACACATTAGGAAATGATACCCCGATCTTTAGTGATTAGGTCTCAGGGTAGCAAGATCAGTTGGTTAAATAAAAAGAAGAAGAGGACCTGAGACTTGGGGATAGGTGACCAAACACAACTTCACTCATAAAGCCTCGAAGGCTATAGAGTATGTACAGTTTGGTAGAGCTGTTTCAGCTCCTTCATTGCCTTTTCAGTCGTATTTTTCTATTTCCTTCTGTTATCTCTTGATTTGTTTCCTTAATTTATTACCAGTTCATTGTTTACGTCAACCCTATTGCTAGAACACATTTACTCATTTTCCGTTGTTATTATTGCTCTCTGTGGCTGTCTTAGTCATTATTCTAATCTGTTGGTGTAATCTTTTGGAAAGAATGTCTTTTTGTGGCCTTGTGGGAGTAACCTATCCCGTATTCTGCTAAGGTGATTGTCTTCTTTGGAAGTCATCAAACTTCTTTACTTATTTTTTTTTTTTTTTTTTTATTTTTTTTTGAGAAGAGAAGGGCTGTTATTGTTCTTGTTATTTGTTACAATTATAGGCATTCCTTCAATGGATTTTAACAATCTCCTGTTCATATATGAAATTTTAAATAAACCTATTGATTTAATGCAACTAAAATCTATGTCAGGAATGTTGCATTTGTTTATCTGCATATGAAGATGGCATTGAGCTTAGAGAGCTTCCTTGTGGTCACCATTTCCACAGCTCTTGTGTGGAGAAGTGGCTACATATCAACTCTACCTGCCCGCTTTGCAAGTATGATATATCGAAGCGTTACAGTCCAGATGGAGAAGTTTAGACTTTTTAGGAGTGAAGATTTTGTTGTGCAATTCATAGCAATAGGTAAAAATGTTGCATGTGTAAATAAATTTAAGTTCATATCTTCATATCTGCTTTTTTTTAATTTTTTTTTTTATTTTTTTTTTTATTTTTTTATTTTATAGATAGAATAAGCCTTGAGACTGTAATCTCCCTACAATTCTACAAATATACCAATTATATATACCAATTATATGTTCTTTAAGGGTTTTAATGTTGTAAATGAATTTTTTCATGGTTGCTATACATGTAATGAGGAAATCCAAGTTACTCAACATGAGTAGCAAAATATGCTATTCAAAGGGGTACTATTGTAATTTCTATACTACCATTCAACTTTCTCTCTCCTCACTCCTCTTCTACTTCAAGTCTTCACCACCACAACCACCATCACAACCATGGTGTTGCACCCCGACCTCACATCTTCACCACCACAACCAACAACACAACCACCATCTCTTTGCCGAACACATTACAACAGCCACCACCATCAGCACTTCTTTGCCCATCTTTGAAATTAATCTCAATTGAGGGAGCTTCAATAGAGGACATGGTCACCCTTCCCTTTGGGGTTGACCATGTCCTTAATTTCACCCTTCATTTATAGGGTTTTCGCTTTGTTCCAATGTGAGTTGAGATTAGGGGAGGTGGGTGGAGATCGGGGAAGATGGAGATGGGTGGAGATTGGGGAAGCATTTGTTTTGTTCAGTCGCGGTGTTGTGGGCTTGAGAAAGGACGAAGAAGAGGAGGTCAATGTGGGAAGATGTAGATCAGAGGTCGACGGGGAAGAAGACCGGCTGTGATGATGGTGGTGGTTGTGATGGTGGTGGAAGCAAGGAGGATGAAGGATGAGTCTGCAACAAAAATAATAAAATGTTGTCAAATTTACAATTATTTACAATTTGTGTCATTTGAGTAACAAATGTTGTTACTCAAAATGAGTAACTGGGGCTAGCTCGTAATGAGATTGCTTCAATACCCATATGAGCAACTTATCTTTACTTATGTTATATCTTTGTTAAAATTTATCATTAATGTTATAGTTGATTTAACATAAAAAATTTAGATTTACCATTGATAATAAAATTTTAAAATGTTTATAACTTAGAAAATTAAAAAGTTGGAGATCACCAAAGAGAATTTCCCATACTCATATATTATCAATTATATAAGTCAAGGGAGAAGGTTGTGATGTACCTTAGAATATCAATTATACCCTTTGTAGCTCAATTGGGCTGGATGGAAAGATAAATAAATGATGATTACAATCATAATTGAAATGGTACGTATCATTAACAAATCAATCACATTTGACAAGTTAAAATATGACACTAAAGTTTTGAATAAGTAGGGTAGTTCCTACACGGTAATTTACAGTAGCCATTATTAAACTATCATTTTGATTAGTTATTTATAAACAAAAAAATCTAAAAATATAGTTGACATATTTTTATTATCAAAATTAAGGATTAAGATATATTAGATATAAAATGATGAAAATTATGTTAAAAATTTTAGTTATATAAAATTTTGTGATTAGTGAATGATTTTGTTCATTTATTATTATTATTATTATTATTATTATTATTATTATTATTATTATTATTATTATTATTATTATTATTATTGTTGTTGTTGTTGTTGTTGTTGTTGTTATCATCTCAAAAACAAAAAGTCATACAACCTACAATAAATTAGTGGGAAGCCGAGATATTATTATTATTATTATTTTTTTTTATTTTTTTTTATTATTTTTTCCTGAATTGAACTGAACTTATTAAAGCTCAACTGAACTGAACTGAACTGTATTTTTTATAAGAGAAGGAAATTAGGAGCTAAACTGAACTGATTAGAGCTGAACTGAACTGAATTGAACTTAACTTAACTGAACTTATTATAGCTGAACTGAAATGAACTGCAAATAATCGTATGAAAACAGGCACTAAGGATTTACAATTTAATTTTTAAATAAATGTGAATGATTAGCTACTACATCTGTTTCATATAATTTGTTATTTTTGTCAAAAATATATGCTACACATTATTTGCAACAAATGTTTTCTTTCGTTTTTAAGGTTGTCATTTCTGTCTATCTCTTTCCTCATCACATGCATCCATAATACTATCTTTTTATTTTACACTCACAACCGCATTTTGTCTAGAAGTTCGTGCACTCTCTAAAGTTACAAATAATATGAAACGGAGGTACTCCACAGTATATTTTTATTTTTTTTGTTTTGTTTTTTTTGAAAAATTATAGCTATAATTATAAATATCACAAAATCATAAAAATACTTTGTATAGTACAAGTATTATTACTTCCTCCGTTTTCTTTTAGATGCAACACATCCTTAATAAACTTTAAAATAAGATGAGTGGTTGTTAGGAGTGTAATTTAATGGGTCATGTGCTTTAAATAAGGGAAATAGTATAGTTTTTTTTTTTTTTTTTCTAAAGTAACTTTCCTTTTATGACATTTTTTTTAGGGAAGTGTTGCAAGTAAAAGAAAACAGAAGTATTATTTTTCTCAAAAGCAGCACCCATTTTGTGAAACTTTCTCAAAAAAAATGATTTGGTGTTTTCGTCAAAGTCCCATCAAAGTAAAAAAGAGAGGCACATAAAAAGAAAGAAATCAAAACACAACCAAAGCCAAAAAAGTAACGGACAACATAACATAATAAAGCCTTCTGTTTTTGTTTCAATGCTTTTGTAACAACAACAGAACTCGTCAAAAGCGTGTCGCACGCCTTCTTCACTCCCCTGGCTAAGCTCCACCACCAAGTCACGGCTGAGTTCCTCTTCTCTGAAACATTCTGTTGATAATTTGAGAAAATGGAGGAAAATTCATCAATAATGTTAGAGCGTTATCGGCGTGATCGTCAGAAACTGCTTGAATTCATAATTTCATCATCAAATTTAATCAAACAAGTTCGTACTTCTTCTGGTCCCACACTTTCTCTTTCCGACATCAACCTTGATACTCTCAGTGCTGATTATGTTCTCAATTGCATCAACTCTGGTTTGTCTTTTATTCGTTTTTTTTTAATTTTTAATTTTTGCATTTTTTGTTGTTGTTGAATTTAAGCGTTAATTGGTCTTTTTTTTTTATTTTTAATTTGGTTTTGTAGGTGGAGTTTTGGATGTTGCTGAAGCGACAAATAGTTATTATCATGAGTTAGAGTACCCGACAATGGTAAATGATTTTAATTTTAATTTTGAACCATTTGATTGTTGTATAATGAATGACATGGAAAATGATGTTATAGTTTTGATTTATGATAGTGAAAATTGTTAATTAGACAATTTGTTTGTGTTATTTTTTGCTGGATGTTTTTGATTGTGATTGTTTTTTCATTGTTTGTCTGTGCACCATTTATATGGTCAGATACTGATATGAAAGGTACAAGGGATTGTATTTACTAGTCTGGACTTTTCGTTGTTTATGGTATGCTGAACCGCGATTGTACAAGGGATTGTTTTACTGAAAGATACGTCGTCTGTATTGTAGATAGTTGTTGTTGATGTTAGTTGCAATTTGTAAGTGCACAACTTTATACCTAACCTATTACAAGGCAATGGCACACTTTTCTCTGACATTGTCGTAAGACTCAGAACCCTAGTGGTAGCACAAGTAGAATGCTGTCTATTCCTACCTTAACCCCGAAACAACCATACGAGTAGGCCACGATCTGGTCTATTGGTAATGAAAGACTACTAGGTTAGTACTTAGTAGGAATTAGGATGGCAAGTGAGAGATATAACATAATCAATTGATTGATAAGCATAATCAATTTCTCAGACTTCTGACTTCTGAGCTCCCGCATCAGTGCTCTTTAACCTAATTTATTAAAGAGAAGGGTACTTATGAACTATGAAGTATGACAGAATTAAAAATATATTGTAGCAGAAGTTTAATAAAACCTCAAAAAGTACTCATACAGAAGACTGAAACAATTGAGGTATACAAGCAGTGAGTTCCTTTAAGTAACAGCAGAGCAGAAAATGGGTAAGATTAATCAGGTATAGAAGATCCCCTAGCTCAGTTAGCACAGGCATAGGCATAACTGATACGAAAACAATAATGGGGTAGATGAATATCCTAAGAGAGCCAAAGAACTGATACCAAAAGATTCGATAATGAGATGATCATAAGGGAATAGACTCCATCCATGGTTCAGTGGCCATTAGAGATAATCTCTCGGCTCTGGCAAACTTCTAAGTGACTTGGTTGGAAGAAAAATACGTTAAGACTTAAGATACCGCAACATGCATGACTTACATACTTCACTTTGACCATGATTGGTTATTTATTTGTAAAAATATACATAGTCAATTTGGATCTTGTTAGGTTTGTCTCAATATATAGTTTCAATATATGAACTTCTATAATTTTTTTGTAATTTTACTAATTGACAATTAACAATATAAGGGTAAAAGTTGTGTCTTGACTAACATGCACAGTAAAAATGGAACAGAGAATAAAACACTGGAAGTATTAGATATTATTCTATGGGATACAGAATATAAGTACTCAAAATTGGTTGTTTTGAGAGAAATTTCTCATTTTTACTAGAAGGGGACAAAATTTAAATCTATTGGTCATTGGAATGTTGGTTTTTAAAGTGCCCGACTGATATACTCTTGTTATGCTCTTTAAGATTGTTTCTTTCATCTAGGTGAATCTTCAAAATTGGTGCTTTCAATGTAAATTTTGCCCCCAAACTCACAATGATTAACTTATAGATGTTTCTGTTGAATAAATTCCCAGCAGATCTATTCTCAGTCAGGGAATTCTTTTTATACCCTCACAAAATCCCAGCTATCTATATCACCTCCTAAACGTCGGCCTCCTCCAGCTGGGGCTAGTGAGAAAAGTAATGTCGCACCAAAGTCATCAATCCAAGCAGGACGAATATCTAATTACAAGGCTGCTTCAAGAAAAGACGAAAATGGGTTCAAGGTTGGAAATGTAATGACTAGACCCTCAAAGTCTTCTGAGAGTGGTGTTGTTCCTCTTTTAGGATTACCTCACTTACAAACAGGTGTGGTGCTGTCATACATTTATATTGTTCCTTAATATTTGCCTATATAAGGCTCAAATTTGCAAAATGATAACTCATTAAAGCATTCTATTTTCATAAATTATATTGGATTTGATAATGTATTGTTTGGGTTAATCTGATTATACATTATGAATATTGGCTCCTTTCCTTTAGAATTTTAAGTCTTGGATTTCTGTTTTTTAGACAACTCATATTTAGTTCTAGGGTTTCTGAAGGATTGTCTGAGGATGATTTGCGGGAATCAGCTTATGGAGTACTGGTGGCATCCTTAGCCTTTTCTAGGTATACATTTCCCCTTGCTTTTGTGTAAAACTTTTATTTGCTGTATTATCAACGAAGCTGGTTCTTTCGTATACAACCTTTGCCTTAATTTAGTAGTAATGACATTAATACTGTTGTTTACATGTTTTAGGATTGAAGTTATATGTGAACAAGATCGAAAAAAGGAAAAGTCTTCTAAATTTCTAGCAGGTTTGAAAGGAAAAAAGAGTAGAGAGGTGGTTTTGCAAGCTCAGTATCAAGATAGAAATTTGGAACTACTTAATACCATACGCACTCAAATGGAGGCAAGTTTCTCTACATCTTTTCTTTTGACTTATTAGCTTTTGTAGCTTGTACTTGAATTCTTAATTTTTATGAGTTTTCATCAATTGTGTTGAATTAATTGTTCTCATGTATATAACACATATAAATCATCCACAATTCTTCTTTAACAAAGACTTAAAGATATGGAAAATTAAGTTGTGAGTGTGTGTTAGGCTAAGCCGATTAGACAGAATTAGTGGTTTAGGTCTTACCCTGGGATTCGTGAGAGAGAGGGAAGAAAAGTAATGAGGAAGTAGCTAGTTCAAAGTCATAAAGTATTTAAGGGTGGGTCAATTTTTTCTTTTTCACTAGGTTAATTTAGCAGTTGGTGCTGCATAATTAATTTTAAAGGGTACTCCATTCGTTATTTCTGGCTCTCTATAATAACTGTAGACAAAAAGATCAAGTAGAAGAGGAGGGAGAGACCATCTATGTATGGTACTTTTACTTTTTGGAGGAGATAGAAAGACTGAGGAGTAAGTGACGTGCTAAGACATTTAAAAGATTAGATGTAAATGAAAAGTGGGTTGAAAATAAAGAACGGGAGTAGTTGTTTTAAAAAGTGCCATCTATAGGGTTAGTTTCAACATTTATCTCTTTATTTATATTGTGAATGTATTCATTTATTTATCACAATGCACATGTATTGATCAAGTAGAAAAATTGTGCTCTTAGTGTAGATGATTTATTTGTAATTTTGCTTTAATTCATTCAATTTTGATATTTCCCTTTTTAATTTTTCTTGATAGAATATCGAGTATTTTATGCTTGATAAATGCAGTATCTTTGATAGTGTTGGTGACTTTGATGTGTAGTCTGTGTATTCATATTCTTTGTGTTCTTTTGACAAAACTCAGTGCCTAGACTTTGATCTGTTCTTCATTAATTACAGCATGTAATATGTTTCTCATTCTGTTTTCCTGTATAGTATGTCAAGTATGGTACAAATTAGGTAAGTAATTTTAATAATAATAAAACCCTTTGCTGTTATCCATCTCTGATTGATGAAAGATTTACTAGGTTTCTGAAGCAATGGATTTATGCATCAGGCAATGCTTGACGCGATGCGCTTCAAGGTCATCATCTTCACAATTTGATGTTCTGCAAATTGTACTGGGCCTTATTAAGAGCATTACAAGATCAAATTTTTCAAATGAAAAATCTTATGTTCAATGGAAAAATAGACAGGTAAAGGGTATAAGAAGTGTATGCTTGCAACTCCTCTGGTTTTAAAGATTTATGTTAGTTGGCATTCTATTTGTTAACATGGCTATATAGTGAATAATGAATTATGTTTTGATACTGAGAATAAACTGATATTGAGAAAGAAATCATATCTGGTTTGGTAGGGATATGATTTATGTTAGTTGGCATTCTATTTGTTAACATGGCTATATAGGGATGCCCTTGTACTGTTTTGGACCATTTACAAATCCAGCATATGAACTTGGAAGTTGAAAGGGGCATAAAGTATAGAGTTAGGTTGCCTGTTTGCTATTAAGTAGGTGCTTTGGGTGGAAAGGAACCAGGAGCTTTCGAGGTTGGGAGCCTCCTTTTAGTTATCTGGTTTCTTTTTTGGATTGATTTGGTGTATTTAGCTTGTCATTTGACTCCTGTTCATGGAGCATTTCTTGGCGTATACAATTACTGATGTATTGCAAGATAGGAGCTCTTTTTTCTGGTGGACTTCTGGTCCACTTCTTTGTAATTCTTCATTATCTTCTTTCGTAATGTTATTTCTCTTATCCGAAACAAGGGGAAAAAAAAGAAAGAAAGTTACGCTTTGAATGTTAACTTACGTGAATGCTGTAAACCTAGACTTTGTTGGTTATAGTTTCTCTTATTTCAAATGAGCATGAAGAACCAAAAATTACTATCCACGTTCTTGCATGGTTTGATGAGGAATTGTCTTTGTTGGTCCATGTTAAGCTTTGTTGCCGTTTGCTGTATGCATTGAGAATTTGAGAGTTGGTGGCAAATGCTCCTCTTATTTTTCGGTAGGATTTATTATAATAAACTTTAACTGCTAGAATTTTAAGGACGGCCTTTTTAAGCCTTAGGCTCCACCCAAACATCCTGCCTACCTGACATTTTTAATTGATAAATTAGAAATTTAGAATACTTGGTTAGATTATATTTTAAATAAGTTTAGGATTGCAACTTCCTGAGCAACTCTTTTGTCACAGGCAAATATCATGGAAGAACTCTGTTGCCTTGGTCATTTGACGGAGGAATATACTACCATAAAATATTCTATTGGAAAGATAAGAAATGCAAGGGTATGGATTGTGATCAGTTATCTATCGTTCTTTGGTTGATTTCAGGCTTTCAGCATTTTTCATATCTAAGTAGTTAATGGGAGTAATTTGTCTTATTTAGGAATGGGATATGATGTCACCCAGTGAACGAGCTGAGATTCTACATTCTATCAGTAATTCTGCTTCGAAAATCTTCCATAAGCCAGGATATGGAGATGAAAGATGCGACTTGCCTGGCGGTCACCACTTGAAAGTCCGGCTTTATGAGAAACTGCTTTCTTCAGTGTTTGACATTCTTGAAGAAGGACAAATTTTAGCGGTATCTGCTCACATTTTAATTTCTGGCTTTTTCTTATAGAGTTGTCTGTTAAGTATTACAATGAGAAGTAAAGTCCCTGTGATAAACATATACAGGAGGCGAATGAAATTCTGAAACTCATCAAACTGACCTGGTCTACTCTTGGGATCACTCAGATTATTCATGACGCATTGTATAGTTGGGTTCTTTTTAAGCAGGTATTTAACTATCGTTTTTGCTTCGATTTTTTTATTGTGTTTGATGTATTCTGAGCTGTTCAGAATTCTCAGACTTCTTAATGGCAATCTAGAACCTAAGTCATAGATGTTTCTTAAAGTCCATCTCATTTATTTGTATTGTAAAATTCTCTTGTAATGTAAATAACCGATTCTAGAATGGGAAGTAGAGTGGGTGAGGCAATGGTTAATCTTGGAGAAAATCTCCAGGGGAGCCAAAGAATTCTTGTAAGAACAATTTTAGTTGTTTTAACCTGGTAACTTTTGCATTTTATTCCTTATCGCTGTAGAATTCTGCTTGATAATATACTCCATATTCTGGTAAGTTTTCTTATACATCCTTTAAAGAACTGTATTGACATTGCTTACACACTAAGCACAGCATGTCCTGAGAGAACTTTTTTCGTCTGCCTATTAAAAAACTTCATTGAGTTTGTTCTACCCCTCGATATGAAATAAATTTATTTTTCTTAACCTTTTATCTTATGTAGTATGTTCAAACAGATAAGGAAGATCTGCTAGAGTACACAACTATCCAAATACAGAATGTCCAAGCTGCTGAATCTCTGTATGAAGAAGGGGAATGTTTGTTATGTACGATTGAATGGCGAGATAGTGTTGTTCGACTAAATTTGGTTCCAGCTATATTGCTCTCCATGCATATTTGGTGTGAGGGGAAACTACAAGACTATCATAGGCATTTTAGTCAGGTTAGTTATTTGGTATCAGTGTAATTCCAGTATAGTTTTGGAGTCATACTAGATGAATATGTGTTGTATTTATACGCTAACCCGGTATTGTGCCCTTGAATGCTAATTTGTTTGTTTTTTACTGTTAAAAATTACGGACTTCTTCTATGTCATAGCCACTGTTGCCTATATATGATTTCTGTTTTATGTTTGGTGCTTTGACCTGAGTAATTTAACATGTATTGGTGCCATCACCTTTCAAATCTTTTTTTTTTAATCCTAACATTAAGCTAACTTTGCAGAAACCATCCAAGTTTAAGAGGATATTGACCTTTGCAATGGCAACTGCAGTCGTTGTTCTTAATGAATTTGGCAAGGTTAGTTATGGATCAATTGTTGTTAATTTTTTATTTATTTTAAAACGTGTCGGAATTCTTAAGTTCTTCTTGCTTAAAATTTTTATGCTTCTTCTCTTCATAGATCTATTTGATATGCAGCTGTCTGTAATTGCCTTTTTTCCCCCAAGAAATATTAACACCAGCGATTTTAATACTGGTTTTTAAGAGCATTATGTTTGATACAATAAATCTCTGATTTAATTATTTTTCTAAATGTCGTTTAAAGAAAATTTTCATGCTAGAAACAAGTTTATAATGCAATTATCCATGATAAGTCTTCTCATACTATTTAGCTGGTATTATATTCTGAAATCACCGTTTTAATTACACGTCTTCTTCTCCTTTATTTCACTATGCAGTTGACTAAAACAGATGGTTCCACAAAAGATGCATCCAGACAAATAAAGATGTATGTGGAGAGCTCTGTTCAAGCAGCATACATGCTAGTGAGTCTGAATTGAATTATCTATTTGAGTCAATTTATTGTTCTTGGCTAACTTTTTTAAAAAACTTATTTTTAAAATAGGTTCTTGATGGCTTGGATCTCAAATCAGATATAGAGAGGATGCATCCGTTGGCATTACTTGCAAATGCTGTAAAATTGGTTGCTGAGAAAGAATTTTCTGTTTTTAGCCCTGTATTACATTTGTGGTGTCCTGAAGCTGGGATGATTTCAGCCACACTATTACATCAACACTTTTGGGAAAGATTGGTATTTAATGTTATTATAATTTATAATTAATAGTTATACCAATTCATAGTATTAGTTTATCTTTTTTGTATATTTTTATGTTATCTGACTGGTTCGCCCCCCCCCCCCCCCTCTCCGATAAATAGAGACCATTTATTCAGG
Organism: Chenopodium quinoa; assembly: GCF_001683475.1. Lineage (NCBI taxonomy): Eukaryota > Viridiplantae > Streptophyta > Magnoliopsida > Caryophyllales > Amaranthaceae > Chenopodium > Chenopodium quinoa. The sequence continues at coordinate 1,234,704 of NW_018744693.1, read as the reverse complement.
GCATATCGAGTCTCTCTCAAGATGTCAAGTTGGTTCTTTCTGCTGCTCATATGCTGGATCGGGAGCTGACTCAACTCTATTCTTTCAGCTTTAATGGGAATAGCTTACATCAGCCTTTCAAAGTTGATTTGGATCATTTTCAGGTGAGGGTACTTGTGTAATCTTTGGTACAGGAATCCCATAGATTGCTGTTATAATGCATATAGAATCTATGCTCCGGTGATCCTTTCCCTTCCCTTCTCAACCAATTGTTTATTTCATCTTGAATTCCTCTAAGGCTAAGCGCATTCTAGTTATATCATATATGGAGTACCTTATATCTGTTTTGAGTATTGGAGCTAGCCATCTAATTGCATTCCATTATAGATACTTCTGTATCCTGTGGGTTTTCTGGTTGGCAGTAAACATTGACTCTTTTTAGATGCCAATTTCTTGTACGTCTGCAAAACTGAAAGAGATGGGCATAATAGGAATTAAATAGGACCTGTTCTTTAAGTTATTGATTGCTTAAAATTATTGGAGGAAAAGTATAAGTATCTTATAAATTTCATTTAATTTGGCAGATTGGAGATGTCTCTGCTTCACTTATTCTTGATTGGTCAATATCTCAACATGCATATATACTGGACTGGATTGCCCGTGTCTTTGATCTTGAGGTTCGTATCTAACTTATATGTGTAATTTCAATGAGATACTATTGAAATGGGTGTAATGTAGTTATGCATCATGTGTACCTTTTTCTTTTTTCATTACCCTTGCTTTTATTTGTGCAATGTTTCTTTCTGAGTCTTTGAGAAGCAACCTCTCAACTATTTTACCTGGTCTATGAAAAAAGTGCGCACTATTGGACCTCCATTGGATTTGCCAACAGGGGTGGATGTTATTGCTCATTGCTGTATCATTATGGAAATCTATAAGCCAATAATTGTGGTAGGATTTGAAAAAAATAGTAATAATAATTCTAGATAAGATATCTTATTGCTGAATATATTATGTTTCATCTGTTACTATGATTTTGTAAAACCATGAAAGATGTTCTATCTATAGATCTATTTTGACTGATGTGATTAGGTTGTGTTTATTATGTGAGCTGCATCTTTTGAAGTGCAAGAACTAGAGGTTTTTTCCTCAAGTAAATTGACTTTTTGATTTTTGCAGTTGTGGGAACCTTTGACATCTCAAAAGAAACATGCAGGATCTGTTGTTGAAGTATTTAGGATGATTGAGGAGGTAAATCTGTCTGGATATTTTTTATTTGATTACTTTTGTGAAATCTTGTTTAAGCTTCACAATGAAGCAAATATAGAATTTAGGAAGAAGACCTGTGAATATATCAACAAGGCCTTCCACGATTTCGGGGCCACAATTCATCTGTTAATTGATGTTGTCCAGTGTATACTAGCTCAGTAGTTTTAACATATTGAACAACAAGCCAGAGCTTATAAAAGCTATACTGCTGCAAAATTAGATTCCCTTAGACTTGAATTTTTAGGAACTGCTCCCTCCATTCCCTAAAGTTCCACTCAGTTGTTTTACGTTCTTGTTTCTATGGAAAAGTGAGAGGGTGTAAGGCCCTGTTTGGTTGGGTGTAAAATGTTTTCAATGGAAAATGATTTTCCATGAAAAACCTTTTTCATTAGAAAATGTAATTTCCTACACATTTTCCTTTGTTTGGTTATATGTAAAACAATTTTCCAATTTAAACAAAATAAAACTAATATTAAGTGAGGCAATTTATCAAACACTTTGTGGGCATGATAAAAACATGTAATTATATGAATAAAAATAAAATTTGCAGCAAGTAGATTACATCTAATAAAAAATTCCAATTTATAATCATCTTTAGAAAATTTAATCACATCAAAAAAAATAATTCGAATTGATGTATTTAATAATTTTTGTGCAAAATACCCTAAAATAATCAAAATATGGGCAAAAAATACAACGTAACCAGATTTTAAACCAAATTAAACCCTAGAGTAATAATCAAGTCAAGAAGAGAGAAAGAGAGAAAGAGAATTGCCAAGTTACAGCAAGAGATCGAGTGAGGAGATCTACTTGAGTTTGCAGTTTAAGAAGAAGGGGAAAGATAGAAGGAGAGTGGAAAACATGGCTTCCCTTCTAATTTGGGGGAAAACTATTTCTTGTATAAAGGAAAATAGTTTTCAGCCCAAAATTTTCTTTTCATATTTGGTCCAAACCAAACAATGTAAAATAAGGAAAACTATTTTCCTGGAAAAGGTTTTCAACCCAACCAAACAGGGCCTAAGAAAAAGATGGATCAAGACAAGAGAGATGGAGTTAAAGTTGAGTGGTTTTTTTTTTGTTTTTTATTTTATTTATTTATTTATTTATTTATTTATTTATTTATTTATTTGTGTGTAAATAGTGTAGGGGTAAGGTGGACTAGGTGGTAATATGGAGTTGAATAAAATATTATTAATTAAAAGTGAGCTAAAATATGCTTCCTCCGTTTTCTTTTACTTGCAACACAACTTTAAGGCACGCACTTTAAGGAGGTGAATAGAGAAGGTAAAGAAAATCAACATAATTTTAACACCGAGATTAGGGAAGGGTTGGATATTATATGTGTAAATTTCTTTGATTAATTTGTCCATTTACATTATCTAATCTCTTCCTAACTGTGCGTGTCATGAGACTGTGTTACAAGTAAGAGAAAACAAAGGAAGTATGAAACAACCCAAAATGGAAAGTGAGTCAAACTTTCAAGTGTGTTGAGAGTAATAACTAAGAAGTTTATTAACATAAAAAGTAGGGTGGATTCAAGATATCTCAAAAAAGCTTCCTAGTGACTAACCAGACAAGGTTTCCAATTTGTTTTTGTATCAGTGTGCCTGTGTAAATTTCTAGTCCCCTTGTCTTTGTATGTTCTGTTTTATGGTTTATAATCTCGTCCCTATGTTACTAAATCTTTGTTTTTGATATTTTCAGACGGTGGATCAGTTCTTTGGGTTGAATCTTCCTGTGAATATCACACATTTACAAGCTTTACTTTCTCTAATCATCCACAGCTTGGATTCTTATTTGTCCAAAATGGATTGCCAATTAGGTAATACTTGCAGAAAAATATGCCTGTTAGGCTGCAATTGCTAACTTGTAGACAATGCTTTTGCAGTTTGTTTTTTCCTTTTTATTTAGTGCTTTATAATGTGCTCTTTAAATCGGGGGGGTTTTTTTGTTGTATGATAAAAACACGCTGGAACTTTTTCTTTTTTACTTCTGGTTGAAGGATCTGAAGTGATGCCAAACATGATATGTTGCACTTGATTTAGGTCATAACTGATAAGTCATGCCTTTGAGAAAATTTGGACACTATCCAGAAGTTTTAATAGAAGGCACTTGCATCCTTCAAGGTTAATCTTTAACAGTTTAACATTTGGCTGTTAAATTCTCTGATTGTATCGATGAAATGGTGGAGAGAAATATTAGGAAGTAGAGTACGATATAATACAACTCTGCCGTAGGTTCCCCGCAGCCTGGATAAAGGAGAAGGGTTACGGTTGGTCAGTGACAGCCGGTGTAAAACTTTGTCACATTGCTTGACATGAGCTACAATAATTGAGAGTAGTACTAGGATGGGTGACCTCCTGTTAAATCCTCATATTGGTTCATGTAACCGACCCCGCTTATGGGATTAAGGCGTTTAAGCAACAGAAGAAGAAGAGAGTACAATATAATGCAAGTATTGAAATATACTCCCTCCGTTTTTAAATATTTGCTCCATTTCCTTATCTGGAAAGTTTTTACAATATTTAATTCATTTCTCTCAACTAATGGACCTAACATAAATCATATTTTGCTAATTTCATATTCTCTTTCCTCTAATTCTTTCAACTACTTTTGCTTTTTACAATTTTTTATTCTTCCACCTACCCCACTACCTCTATATATTTTTTTCCTCCAATTTCTCCTAAAATTCCGTGCATGGAAAAATGGAGCAACTATTTAAAAACGGAGGGAGTACAATTAGATTTATGTAAGATTCAATATGTTTTAAGGGAAATTAGGTTAAAGCTTGATCTCTTAAACACAGGGACCTTATGTTTTAATAGAGGAAAATGGTTTTAAGTTTTTGTTTATATCTCTGATTGTATTGTTGACCATCGTTCTTTCTAATTGTTTTTTTTTTTTTTCGCTGACTTTGTTCATTCTTATTTCATCTGTCTTGTTTTGCTTGATGATTTCCATTTTATTAGCTGATTCTTCTCTCTTCCATCATTGAGATTTGGCTGTGATATTATGCAGTTGAGAAGAGCCACCTTTATCCATCAACTCCATCACTGACACGGTATGAGGAATCTTTGGTTACTATCCCTAGAAAAAAGATGGTTGAGCTCAAGATCTTGGATGATAATACTATTACTACCCTGAATCAGTTGACCTTACCCAAGCTCTGTATCAGACTGAATACTCTTCAAGTGAGTTTCATCCTACTTCCCAATTCCCATCCTCTCCCTCATTCCCCCCCCCCCCCACCACCCCCACCCCTCCTCCCTCCTCCAGTTATAATAATAATAATAATAATAATAATAATAATAATAATAATAATAATAATAATAATAATAATAATAATAATAATAATAATAATAATAATAATAATAATAATAATAATAATAATAAAATAATAATAATAATAATAATAATAATAATAATAATAATAATAATAATAATAATAATCTAAGAGAGTGTCACAAAAGTTCGTTTTATACTTTTGAGTCTGGTATCACTTTTTATGTGCTATTTTTTGCTTATTATGTTTTGGTATTTTACAATGATCAACAACGGTTGAATGTATCAATATAAACTTGCGTGATATTTGATACTAGATCTCTGGTAAACGTTTAGCTCCACTTATTGGATTATTTCTCATATTTCTATTCAATTCAACTATAGAAAGCTGGTTATATTGTTGTCTCAGTTTCTATTCAATTTAGTGAGTGAAGAGGTATTTGACTGTAGAGTTGTAGACTTTCCTCAACTTCACCGCAATTTATAACGTAGGAGAAACTAAGCAATTAGCAATATGAATGGAGAATATCTGCTTGTAGTTGTGTTACATTTTTTACTCTTGTTTATATTCTAGATATTCACACTGAAATTTGGAGGGGATTATGGCTCTGTTCTATGATCCGAAAAAGCTTTGATTTAGTTCTTTATCATGTTAGCTGTTGAATAGTTTGTTTTTGAGTTGTTTGCTTGGTTCATCACTGACTTTTCTACTGTTAATACTGTTCATTTTCATCTTTGTTACTTGAATTCCTGTTTCCTTCAGGACTTACACTTCTGTTATCAATTTTTATACAACATTGCCTTTATTAAATTGTTTTCCATATTCGTGTACAGTATATCAGAAATCAAATTGTTATATTGGAAGATGGCATGAGGAAGTCATGGGGACTTGTCAGACCAGCTGTGAAGCGAAGTTGGTGTAAGCGCTTGGACATCTCTTGTTATTCTCTTATTGATACTTTTTGCTCTAATAATACATGTCTAAGTCTTTTAATTTGGAGCCACTCTGCCTGGTGAACAGAGGGGGGGGGGTGGATGAAGGTGAGGACGGGGGTGGGTTTGGGCTGTCTTATATATATGAAATTCAGGTTTTGACTTTTTGAATAACATGGTGCTCACTTGTATTGTGCCAACTGTCTCTAGAGGCTTAAGGCTGACTGGCTGAGTGCTATATCGGTGAAATCCAAAGAACATAAAACATATTTAATCTTTATTATTGTTGTTTCACACTTGAAGAGACTTCTAGAAAATAAAGACTATGCTCAGATTAAATGGTGGGATAAGAAGTACAATGGTTTAAGGGTCATATATTTAGAGGAGAAGACTGGGACTGAAATTTGTTATATAGCTGGCTTGCTGGATATTATAATGTAGTAGTTGATGGACCCACATCGTTTTTATTTTTTAGTTGATTGACTAATAAAACCCTTGTAGCTTATGCTATTTTCATATTATGGAACTTTCTATGTGTATTGCGCAGTTAACATTGTAGAAGAAGAAACTCCTGAAATCTTGGAGAGAACTATGAGTGAAGAATCAATTGATGAATTATTTGCAACGACATTTGATGGTATTAGAACCAGTATCACAGATTCTATTGCCAAACATATTGACTTCACAGGTGAGATATAAACTCTTAAAGTTATGTCTTAAATGGTAATAAACTTTCATAGTTGTATGATTTTTGTAATGGTTTTTTGACGAGGTGCCCTTATCGTTTTAAGCCTATATACTATATACCTAGCGGTTTGCAAATAAAATTACCCAGTGCCCTAATGAGCAATGGATGTTGACTTCTGTTATCTAATATCACCTAACCAGTTAACGCCGTAACGCTTTATTAGCTTAACCTCCATGTTAACAATATACCATAACTTTCACTTGACCCTGAATTGTCAATATTTACATCACTTCTGTCACATCATGATTGAGAACTTCTGCTTCCACCCCTTAGTATATAACTTTATATAATCTATCATTCATTCATTCAAAACACCACTGAATTACTATATTTTTTTTTATTTAGAACTGTCTTTCTGTATTACTTGTCACTAAACCTTGAAAAAATATAATGGAAATGGAGTTATACTTTTAAAGATGATTGAAACTTAATAAACTATTAAAAGGAAATAAAGTCCTACTTTGAAATAGTATGCGCATTGCCTGTTATTCATACTTTTTTTTTTGGGGGGGGGGGGGGGTGGGGTGGGGTTACATTGCCTTTTGTAATTTAAGTGACTGATGCTTTTGTATGTTGCAAAAGAGCTTTATGATTATTTTGTATATAATCCTACAATAATCTTTCTTCATATTACATTTCGTAATGATAGCAGTGACTAGAAATTGTGTTGTTGCTGACCTCAGTTTTCATGTTCAATTAACACACATTTATTGGTTATGCAGCAACAAAAGCTGTATTCTGGGACCTTAGAGAGGAATTCCTTTTCCAATTATATCGTGGTGGTGTTGGAAAAGCTCGTATGGATACTGTGCTTCCCAGTGTTGATTCTGTAAGTAATTGAGCAATTTTTATTTTTATTTTTTTCCTTTACGTGCAAGCCTATATTCTGCTCCAACTGAACAAAGGTTATTAAATGCACTGATGAAGCATTTTACTCATTTACGGAGTAACAATTTGCATTTCATGTTGGGTACTATTCAGTTGTAAATTTGGTCAATCAATATTATGCTTGAGTGATAGTTACAGCAATATGAGATGCATTGATGTAGGTGCTGAACCAAATATGTGGATCAGTTGATGACACCGTCAGGGATCCTGTGATTTCCAGTATATTTCATGCATCATTGGTATGTTCTGAAGCTCTATTAGCTCTGGTATCTATTCTCCTTGTTTTTCATGCTTCTGATTTTTCTTGCTTTGTTCAGGAAGGTTACCTTTGGGTATTGCTAGATGGAGGACCTTCACGTGCATTTTCTGATTCAGATATCATATTGATGGAGGATGATTTGAGAGCACTACAGGTATTTGATGTCTCTTTTTATAGTTGGTCCAATTTGTCTCAGTTTCTTTTTATTTTTTTTATATTTTGGGGGGTTGGGGGGGGGGGGGGGAATGGTTTTTAATATCTCCTTCTCTGTTGCAATTGAACAGCTTCTTCTCAGATTTTTTTTCCTCTCTGTGATTCTGTGTATGTGTGTTTTGGGTGGGTGGGGGTGGGGGGGGGGGGGAAGCAGGGTAGTTAATGGGATCTTATCACATAATTTCTCTTATTAAATGGCCCAATTAAGCAGTATAGTGAAAGTTGTATTGTTTATTGCTAATTTGTGACTAGTGTTTTATTTTAACAATTACAATTACGAAAGAGACTTTGAGTGTCAGTGAAATTCTGAAGCAGACTACATATCTTTTTAATTGTCTAGAAGAAAGTAGGTAGAGATCTATATTACTCGGACTCGGAATTGGATACCCAATATCTATGTCCGACTCTGCTATTTTGTTATCTTTTTCCATGACGTTGAACCAAATTGAAGTGGCCAAGTGTTGTATCCCCGTCCGAGGGTCAAGGGTCTGACATGGGTACTTGAGGTTAAATGAAGAGTATGAGTAACATAGGTGGAGATGCAACAGAAATAGATGTGTGCATTTATCTTTTAGCTGCTTAATATTTGTTTTTCCTCTTTGAACCCAGGGGAATTGGGGGTTAAATTTTGCTTGCTTGGACGTTTGATATGATATATGTTCCGTTTTGTAGGATTTCTTTGTGGCTGAAGGAGAAGGTCTTCCTCGTTCTACAGTAGAGCGAGCAGCGAAGTTTGCTCATCAAGTGTTAAGCTTGTTTTCCCTTCAGGTCTGATGGTGGTCTTGAGAATGAGGTACATGTTGGTTGAGTTGCTTAAAAAAATTAATACTTAAGTTGTTTCTCCTTGCCCATTCTTGATCCTTTGCAGACTAGTAGCGTTATCCAAATGCTAATGAATGCAAGTGAGCACATCTCAACTAGGGTTCAGTCAGGTGATCACAGTCGTAGATCACTGGATGATGCTAATACTTTGATACGAATATTATGTCACAAAAAGGACACAGAAGCTTCAAAGTTTCTTAAGAGGCAGTACCGGCTCCCACCATCCTCAGGTGACTCTCTCTTGTACTCTGTATGAATTAGAATATATAAGCATAATCTAGGCTATTGATGATTTACAGTTATAGTTGGTATAAGCTACTAGTTAAAATGGGTGGAATGAGATCAGTTGGTTGTTGCCAGGAAGCATTCTTTTCCCTTCTTGACCACTAAAGAGTAAAATAAGATTGATTGTGCAAGAGGACAGAGGAGAATGCAAGAGCAGAATATCAGCAGAGGGAATGTTCAGTCATTTCTCATTGATTAGCAGAAGAGCAGTACAGTCTGCTTATGTACACCCCAAAACAAAAAAGGAGAATACCCTTACACTGAAAACAAAATAACAGCTATAAGGAACCTTCCTAGCAATTACAGGACAGTACAAAAAGGCATAAAAATATCTAGCTAATCATTGCTGTAAAATAACGGCTTTGATACTATTGAGAAAATGACTGTAATATCCTTTATTAACCACTTTAGTGTGCAATGGTCACAAGCAGTCTCCTCGCTGTGTGTAGATCAGTATGACGGGAAAAGGTCATGGTACATAAAATATTTCTCTAGCGCTGCTCTGGTATCTTTGCTTTCCTCCTTACTGAGGAATTTTTTTTTCTTTTTAAACTACGTAATTGAATTTTTCTCTTTGCTCTTGATGGTCTCACTGTTATAGTGTTATTTGCCTTTTATTTACTTCATTCATATTTCAATGAATTTGTCTATCGTTATGGTTTCGGTTCTGTAAACTCTTAAGAGTGGTACGCTGACTGATTGTCACTGTATGCTGTATGCAGAATACGAAGAAAATCCTAAAAATGAATCTACATCAAGTTCAGCCATATTTTCAGATCTGCTAAAAAGAAGTACATCATTTCGGTTTCCAGAAACAGGACATAGTAGCTTCAAATCATTGAAGAAGAAATTCCAAGAAGCATGGTGAGAGAAGGTCCGGCTTTGATGCTGAGGGGTATACATTATGATATTTTGGGCTTAAGGTAATATTTGGTTTTTTGTTGGCGTATAGTTTATAGTGTATGTGACGGGAGAAGTAATAAACAAAATTATTATTCCTAAAAGTGTATTTCCTTTCTTAGTTGGACTAACTGGAATCGTTTTTATGTTGGTAGTATTGTGACACAAAGTCTCTTTTCCTTCATTTCTCCTCAGAGTACATGCTTCGCTTCTTTGCAAACAGTGGCTGTCTTATATATCCTATGTGAGTGACTGCCAATAACTTCCAACGAGGAGCAGCTTGATGCAACTTGATTGTATCTTTGACAAATGGTGTGAAAACTCCAATCTTGCTGGAACAAAGACGAGGTTCAGTATAGCTTAGTTGCAAGATGAGACGATTTAAGGTTTTCAAGTCTTGCTATAGTTAGTTGGTGAAGATTTTGTGTATACTGCCCTAGTGTCCTGAGGTTGATCAATTTGAGATAATCAATAGGACGTGTTAACATTGGGGTTCATTTCTTCTACAACCCCTCTAAAGTGATGTTGTAACAAATATTAGCATTGGATACCGGATACAGAATATGAGCAAAAATTGAGTCCACAATTTGTGTCAATTGTTTGTTATTGTAGATTTTGCCAATAACTGTTGTTCATATACCAGTTGAGGATACAGTTCAGATAGATATTAGATGTAGCTTCTGTTAGTTCTGCAAGGCTTCTTTCTGGTGTATTGTGGATCTTTTTAGGTCTGTTATAGTTTGATAAATGTGTCTAATAAAGTTTTCATATAGCGCAAATTTACATTTTTTTAAATGATGCCAAATATGCCAATCTGTTATCCGTTAGATTGTAAATCTCTATGGCCTGGATTAATTGTTACGTTGATAGTGTTATTTACATTGATTGCGGCTGAAGGTGAAAAGAACCTTCCTGTGTTGCTGTTGCGATAATATCACTGTCATACTCATGTGGTTATTTATGATGAATTAGAGTTGGAGGAAACTTCGGATGTCATTAAGCCAGCAGGATGCTGATTTGTCAATGACATCGAGTCTAGCTAATTGTGCAACAGTTAGATCATTATTATGATGAAAATGTTGATACTGTTTTTTAGCCCAAATATTTCTGCTATTTGTAGTTGACTTTAATCTAATTTGGGTTAGGGGTGATGAAGCTCATATACAAATTACACACACCTGTAAATCTGTTATATACCAACTACAAGTTTTTGTGATTGGTTTGCATTATTCTGGTATAAATTTTATGTAAACAATTTTGGTGACACTAGTCCCACTTTCTTCTCCAATTTGTAATCACATTAGCTCTTCATATCCCCTTATCCGTATCTCAAACGGCCTAGAGTTCAAGTTATGAACTACCCTATTTCGAGATTGTTAGGGTTTGAGAGAATCTATGAGGACTTCGAGCTGTATCGTTTCCTTTACAAGAGTGGTAAGAACAACGTAAACCATTCCAATGCTATTAATCAGTCTTTCGATGTACAAAAGTACAATAAGAGTAAAACCCAACACAAGAAACCTTTGAAAATGCACCAAGCATGAAATTTGTAAAGACTACTCTAACATTGCTTCAATTCTCTTCTCATTACTGTGAATACTGTCCGATGTCCACAACCATAGTCTCGGGTTCGAAACTTCTTTCTGCCGAAAGCTATAAAAATACCATAAGGATTAATGGACTATAGTTTCCACGCACACAATATTATTGTCATACATGAAGTCAATTTCTAATTACTCACACACAGCTCATATGGTCATGTTTTGTGTACTGATTGCTGATCTTGGTATAAGGTGCATAAATTTATTCCAATTTCCATGCCATAATTAAGGAAAATATGTGGAAAGGCAGGAGCATTTTTGTTTCCGCCGAAAGATAAACAGTATTGGATTATTAGTATACGTGTAGCTTGGAATTTATTTGACATGAAAGAGGCAAATTATTAGGCAACTTACTTTTTGAAATGTCATGTGATCAGTGTTAATCATATAACGCTAGTCTACTTATTAAGTAATCTGTACTCGTATACATCTTTAATACTCCATTTATTTTTTAAAGATTGCTCATTTGACTTTTTACGATATTTATACAATTTACATTATTTAATAGTTTTTTGTGATGTGATTTAAGTAAGGTAAAAACATAGTATGTTCTTGTTAGATTATTGTCAATGATTACCTCTAGTTTTTATAAAAGTTTATCATTAGAAATGTTAATTGTTAAAGAAATGGAATGACAAATATACTTAACGATGTGTTTGGATTGAAGGAAATGGAGGGAAAGGAAGGAAAGGGAAATGGAAAAATGGAGTCTCTTTCACTTGGATAACAAATGAGGAAGGAAGGGAATTGGAGGGGAGAGAATTGGAGGGATTAAATTGTTGGAAATTGTTCCCTCCAACAATGGAGAGATTTGGAAGGAAAATTCAACATTCTTCCCTTCCCTCATCTTCTCCTCCCTCCCCTTCTTTTCTTTCCTCCTTTTTTTTTATCCAAACACAGTGTAAATGAAACGAGTCATCTATATAAGAACGGAGGAAGTAATAAGCAAGGGCTGAAAGATAATATTATTCTTAGATCATCATTTTCTTTCAACTTTTAGTGTAGCCAAGTATCTAATTTAAGAAATATACAAGAATATAGTAATGGCCTTTTTTGGTTTTTTCTTTTTTTTTTTTTTGGATAAAAAGAAGGGGTTCATTTGATGAGACTTATTTTAGTTGCATCAAAAATTAAAATGTAAAATTGTTAATATAATTTAACTATGTGTTCTTTTCAAGTAAAGATCTTTTATATCCCATCTTATACTATCCTATTCTATATATAAAGTGAGAGGGGGTTTTAGATGATAAGTTTCACTATAAAATACCCTTCTCAATTGCTTTTAGGGCTACATATAAGAAGCTAAAAGTGAAAAGAATTAACAATAAATAAACATTTATTACACCGATATACTCGTAAATTGTCGATAAATTTCCAACTTAATACTAAAAAAAGGAAGTATAATAAATGCTTAAGGGCTGCATCTAAGTATTATCCATAAAAAAAATAAAATAAAAAAAAAACCTTCATCTTTTATTTTTAAAATTTTTTAAGAGAATTCAAATTTTATTATTTGGCGTACATGTCAAATTTTATTATTTAGCCTACATGATATCATCAATATATTTTTTTAATAACATGTTTTATTATTATTTTTAATCAACAATTCTTGAACCCACTAATATTTTTAAAATAAAATTAAGGAGATAACATTGTAAAAAAAAATACACAATTAAACTTGATAGATTATTTATATTGCATACACATATTGTGTGCGTTTCTTAGTTTAGCTTATGATGTTAGTGTAAGTGGAATCGAATTCAAAAAAAAAAAAAAAAAAAAGAAAAAAAAAAAGACAACTCAAGTATCCTACAACAACCAATAATTCCACATTGACATTTTTAATCCACAATAAACCAATCATATCAGTGGAAAGAAACTGGAGAAGAAAAATACATTAGAAATTTGAGAAAACGAGAAGTTCTGTTACAACCGTCCAAGTTCTTCGGATTAGCCGCAAATCTTGTATGAAACGGACGGTTTTAAAAGATGCGATGACCGAGTCATCCCTATAGAGTTACGCACTTCAACTTGTAAAAAGTTGTAAACGACTTTAACAACTTGTTAATTATAACAATGACTAAGACACCAATCACACCACGTCCTTTACAAATTACAACAGTATATATGAAACGGAGGGAGTATAAAATATAAATGTACAATCGACTCTTTATATACAAGTTTTTGCAGACCCACATGTTTAACGACATGCACTCTCGTTATCTAGTCTATTGTTTATAACAAGTACGTGCTACATTGTCCATCTTATTTCTACACTTGGTTTTCTTTGGCCACGCTGTCACCGGTATACCAATCACCGCCTTACACGTGTCCACAGCCGCCAAACGTCTTTCACCTGCACTGCAAGGTTGACGTGCAACCGGAACTTCACCTACAAACTTACAAGCAACATTAACAACCCCATGCCCTCTTGAACCGTCTCTTTCCCGTAACCGGTAACTCAAGTGATGGGCCAGCCCAAGAGGAAAATGACCATCAGATATATCGGAACCAGGTATTTGGATCCAGCCCATCAAAGCAGGGCCCAATAAGGCCCGTTTTCTAAAGAATTGTAGATAAACACAAGAGTAGTTGTTAGTAAAGAAAGTGTTATCTAGTGGTAAAAGGAACTTGTCACCCCATGTAGGATTAGGACCTCCTCCATCATACACCCTTGTCGTGTGCACGTTACAACTACTATTATAGCCCTTGTTGGTGTTGCGACACGGTTGCGATGATGGTGAGGGGAAGGTGGTGATGGTGATAAAGGGTTTAAGGTGGTGAGAGAAGAGTAAACATGAGGAGGGATTTTTGAGTCCTTGAGCTGAAATTATAGCTCCAACATGGATGATTGAGTAGGAGGTTGAGAGTTTTGTTTTAGTAAGATGGAAAAATAGGGAGTTTAATGGTGTTATATAGTATTGTTAGTCTTTTTGTGTAGGAGGTTGAGAGTGAAGTGTAGTGTAGTTTCCTTTGTGGAATATTTGGAAGATGAGAGTTTAATGGATTATCATTTGTGGAACTTTCTAATTTAAATGTATTTGTAAGAATTTTCTTATCTTTTGTAGGTCAACTCAAGTCATGGTTAATTTAAGATAATCTATTACATTATTTTATATACTTCTTTCATGATTAATTTTTTTTTTTAATTTTATTTTTTTGACAAGGCCATCTATTTTATTTATTTTGGAATTCAGTGTTGTTAATTTTATTTTACAATTTGCAAGGTGTGAAGAAGTACTTTATTAAATTGGTAGCTTTTTTTATGTGAATACTAGATTAGCACTCGTGCGATGTACTAATTAGAATAAAAATTTCAATGCAATATAAAATAATTAATTCACAAAATGTGGGTTTTTGGAAATAAAAATCTCACTAATACGCTTTTGGTTAATTGATGTTCACACTTTAATTATTTATTAAAAATTATCTTCCTAATATTGAATTTGAAAGGAGAAAAATATGATATAAATGATGTCATAAGCAATTTTGGAGGGAAATTTTTTTATGAGAAACTGATATGTGTACGGTGGTGATGTAAGCGGTTTTTATTTTAGTTATAGTTATAGAAGATAGATTATAGACAGTCCATAGTCTAATTTGACAAATCTAATTCATTTGGAGTTTGAGAGAAAAATAAGGAAATTTCCCTCCTCTTTAAGCTTTTTTAATAAAATTTGTTTTCATGACTTTTAAGTGACAAGGCCAACATTGGATTTTTAATGTTATGATGGCCTAATGGTCTATTATGAATTATTAGTTTAATTCTGACTAATAATTTGTAGGGGGTGTTAAATTAGCTAATTAGACGAATTTAGTGGACCATGTTAGTTCACCACCAAATTGGATGGAACGAATTAATTTGGAATGAACGAAATTCACATGCAAATCATAAAAGGTACCGTAAGAAATTATTAGGATATATCATATAATATATTTTTGGGAAGATATTATTTACCAAATATTATCTTGTGTATTATAGTTAACTTCCTAAGATTCTAGGATATCTTTGATTCTAGGTATATGAGGATTGTAGCTATTATATATTCTGTCAAGATTAATGAGAAAGCTAAGCCAAATATTTATATTTTCTCCATATTTTATCATGGTATCAAGAGCAGGTTAATTTTTTACAGTTTCATTTTCTTCGTCGGAGGCCGAATATAGGTGCATGTCAGGGGCATCTTGCGAGCTCAAATGGCTTAAGGCCTTGCTATTAAGTATGGGTATTCGACATCCAAAGGCAATCAAATTATTTTGCGATAGTCAGTCTGCTTTGCACATCGCCAAAAATCCAGTTTTTCATGAACGAACGAAGCACATTGAAATTGATTGTCACTTGGTTCGGGATGCTATTAATGAAGGCTTAATTTCTCCGTCTTATGTTCCTACAAAGACACAATTGGTTGATATCTTTACTAAAGCTCTCGGAAAGTCTCAGTTTGACTTTCTTCTTTCCAAGTTGGGCATTTCGAATCCGCATGCTCCAACTTGAGGGGGGTATTAGGATATATCATATAATATATTTTTGGGAAGATATTATTTACCAAATATTATCTTGTGTATTATAGTTAACTTCCTAAGATTCTAGGATATCTTTGATTCTAGGTATAAGAGGATTGTAACTATTATATATTCGGTCAAGATTAATGAGAAAGCAAAGCCAAATATATATATTTTCTCCATATTTTATCAGAAATATAGTCAGCCATATGATTGCACCAAATCGATGTCATACCCACACTTTACACCTCTTACTTCTCATCTATATATATATTAAAACCCAAGGCAACAATTGTAATCATGCCACGTGTCATCATTTTTACCACGTGTCATCATTTTTATCACATGTCGTCATGAATTGATAAATGATGTAGGGTCATGCGATTCATGTCATATTAAAACTAATCATCAATTTTCCCTCACAAAAAATTAATGTTCATAAATGCTAATTTTTTAATCCTCATTATTTCGTTTGCTCATCTATACTTTGAAGAAATTTATAATGGTAGATAAAAATTCATTTAACGGATAAAATAAACTAATATGAAGTATAAAAGTCAGGTTACTGCATATCCCCATAATGAATTTTGTTAATGTTCAATAAAATTTAAAAAAAAATAATTTTTTTAAAAAATTATAAAACCGTCAATAGATTTCCCTTTAATTTATTAAAGTTATTTTTTTAAAACAATATATTTACTATAGTTTTTTTATATAAAAAAAATGACCCGGGGCTTCGCCCGGGCCTCAAACTAGTTAAATCTTAAAAGTAAATAAATGTACAAAAAAGTAAAAGTAAAAGGAAAGCAATTGTGGACTTACAACTTAACTTAAATCACAAGACGACGAGAATATTCAAAAACCGTGGTTGATAATTAAACATTATAGTGTCATTAGATTAAATCCCGTGCCATGCACGGTAATAATTAAACTTTACAACAAAATTTATAAAGAATGGTGTTAATTCAACAAATTTATCCAAAAAAAAAATATTTGTAACAAAATAAGTCTCTAATTAAAGATGTTGATGGTCAAAGTTGTGTCTCAACAAATGTGCAAATCCAACCATTAGGGGTGTCCATTCGGTTTTCGGTTTCGATTTAGGCCAAATCCAATCCGATCCGAATTATAATTCGGTTTTCATTTTTTCAATCCGATCCGATCAGAATTACTCTTCCAATCCAATCCGAATTAAAATTCGGTTATTTTGGATCCGATCCGAAATCCGAATTAAATTAAGTTGATTTACAACGTCTAATAAACTAATACGATAACATAAAATGGTAGTCAAGATTAACATAAATTATTTAACATCAAGACTAATTAAATTGTTCAAAATAAATAGTACAACTTAAAAGCAACACTAAGAGTTCACTACAACAAAAAAGACTAGCAGGAACAACTTAAGAAGAAAAGTAGCAGCAAACAGCAGCAAAAACAGCAGCAAACAGCAACAAAATCAGCAGCAAACAGCAGCAAAATCAGCAACGAACAGCAGCAAACAACAGGAAAAACAGCCCACCAGCATTCTTTAATCAAGGCAGAAGCTTAGTCATCTAAAACCTCAACTATTTCAGGCTCAGCAATGGATATCTTGCACAAATCTTGATATTGAGAGAAAAAATAAAGAACAAATAATAATTAGAATTAAAATCAATAACAATATTAATACATAATTAAAACAAGAAAATAAAAAGATTTAGCAATCACCTTCTTCAAGTTGCTCAACTTCCTCCAAACATCAACATTACTTTCAGCATTATTAGCTTCAACATTATTAGCTTCAACCCCCCCTTTGCGTGAGACTCGTGACATACTGCAACTCTGCAAGTATAATTACGAATAAATTAAAAAAAAAATAGTTGAAATTCAACAAAAAAAAACAAAAAAAAAAACAATAGAAGAAGGGTAGCAAATTACCTTAAGTGGTTTAGGATCGTGAGATCAGAATAAGGAATGATTTGATTTAAATTTTCATGAGATGAATAGATGATGAAGAAAGAGCGCTTGATAAGTTGAGGGAATGAGGGAGTCAAGAGGCGTTGAGGTCTTGAGGAGTAATGAAGACTGAAAGAGGCAAATTTAGGGTTTTTAGTTATATAGTCTGTATTTGGGCTAAATTTTAAAGGCCCAATTATAAACTACAGCAAACCATTATATAAATGTTGGTAACTAAATTTCGGTGTTCGGTTTTAATTGGATCCGAATAGGGTCAATCCGATCCGATCCGAAAATCCGAATTTTCAAAAAATCTCAATCCGATCCGATCCGATTTAAAGTTCGGATCCGATCCGATCCGAATTGATAATTCGGTTTGGATTGGATTGGATTTCGGTTTTTATCCGAATTATGGACACCCCTACCAACCATAACTTATAAAAAAATGGAGGAGTATAATATAATAAAATGATTTTGTTAAGCTGTTCTTATAAACGATATGTATATTTGTAAGATTTATACAAATTATCCTACCAAAATTGTTGTTCCTATTTTAACTAAAATAAATTTGAAGTCGGAGGAAAAAAAATATTATTATATTATTATGATAATCTTAGATGATGATATATGTCAATAACTTACTTTTAAACTATGTTAGTATATTTGTAACTAAAATATTTATAGTATATAAAATATACGTTGAAAAAAAAAATTGAGTATGATTGGATTAAATGTGTTGTCAAAATGGAAATAAGTATCATGGTAGGTTATAAAATGGAAGTTATTAAAATTTGGCAAAAAAAAAAAGGAAAGAAAAAAAGGTAGGAATTTTTTTTAATAGCATCGTGACAAGTGTCACTTTAGGTTCGCTTTTAATAAAGGTTAATTGATAAATCATCATCTTATTCATGATTAAAATGGATAGTATATATACGTAGGATTTGCTTGGAGAGCAGTAAATTTTAAAGTTAGATCATTCTAGAATAATACAAGGAAATAATTCGTATTCACACAATATTCGTAACACATTTTTGTTCTAAAGTTTGCCATTTTAGAATCTAATTGCAAGCCATTTGGGATATACATACTTTTAATTTACTACACTCTCTAAATATAAAAGATACGAATGAATTCGGAGTATTTATCATATTTAATTTGTTTGACAAAGCCACGATTGATTTTCGAGCTCGAACTTGTTACTTGAAAAGCAAACAAGTAACAAAATTCATGAGTTAAACTCGAACATGCTAAATGTGTTGAGTTCATGAACAAATCCATATGTGAGTAAAAATATTGTCCCACATTTAAAAAAAATAAAAATAAAAAAGTTATGTCCACTTTACTAAGGAGCTAAATTATTTTATATGAAAAACTCAAACATTGAAATTAAGTAATTTTATTAAATTTAGCTCGAAAAAGCTAAAACTCGACTCAGCTGGACTTCGTTATATCTCTGTGTAGAGCTATGTAAACAAAGGGGTGGCACCGTGGCAGTACAAAGATCAAGAAGGCAAAACCACTTCTCATAATTGATAATTCAATAGTGAATGCATTATACTCCCTCTTTTCTTTGTTTTTTTTTTTTTTTTAAATTTTTTTTTTTATAATGCATCACTTGAGTTTTAACACTTGTTGAGACACAACTTTGACCATTATTATCTTCAATTAGATATTAGTAAAAATTATAATAGTAGACACTGTAACAAATCCAACAATATATTACATGACCATATCTATAAATTATATAGTAGTAAAAAAATAAAGTCAAATATAACATATAAATAGTACAAATTTTCAAGTGATGCATTTAAAAAAAAAAAAAAAAAAAAAAAAAAAAAAAAAAAAAAAAAAAAAAAAAAAAACGGAGGGAGTATTTGGTTTAAGGGGTAGCCGATGCAGGTTCCTGATTGGCACAAGGTAGCTTTCGTGCCATAATTGGTCGAGTATTATTGGGATTTTTTAACATACAAGGTTGGGCCATCAAGCAGTTGGGACTTGAAAGTATTGGGCCTTTTTGCTGGATTTTACATGCCCAAGCCTATTAACAGGATTAACAAATGAAAATCTCATTTCCTAGTTTTACGACCAACTAAATTTTAGCAATCAAGTTTAGTTGGTAAAATATTGGAGTAAGTTATGTATAATGGGCTAACCGCGCAATTAAGTTTTGAGAAAATTTTGCGTAAAACGGACTCATGTGAGACCGGGCTCAGCAACAAAAAGGCGCAGGTTTAAGAAACCCGATCAAAGCCCGCGCACCAACATTTTATAAAATCGATAATATTGTCTTATTCTTGATAAAAATTATCTTATTCCTGATTAAAATAGTCTTATTCCTGATAAAATTATATTATTCCCGACTAAAATTATTTTATTCCTATAAAAATAATGGTATTCTTGACTAAAATTTTCTAATTCAATACCTGACAATAAACATTTAATGAAACTAACAATATAATGAAATTGATAATCGACTACTAAAAAAAATTATCACCTCAAAGTCACTTCAATAATGGAGGAAACCAATTAGGCATTTTTTTCATTCTCCATTAATCTAAAATCAAAAAATTATATTACCCAAATAGAATATGAAATTCATGAGAAGTGAGTCGAAGGGAGGAAATTAGATTCCTTCGTCCATTAAGGTTTCGGAAGAGGCTTGTTCTTCGTCCCAACTTCGACAGAATACTCTTCATTTCGCTGCTATCGGATGAACTCATATCATCTAGGGTTGGAGATTCTAGGGTTTTGGATTGAGGTTCGAGAGGAGAGAGAGTAGATTTAGGGGAGGGTTGGAGGAGATTCTTCATCGCTGGAAAGTTGAGAGGTGCAGGAGAGGAGGCAGAGAGTGGTGGAGGATCTGGCCGCCGCCATTGATAGGCGGGAAGAGAGAGAAAGAGGAAGAAGGAGAATGAAGATGGTGGATTTACGTGAGTCTGTCTTACCCAAAACTTATAGTTAGTAAGTTATGCATAGCGACACAAGAAAAAAAGTGTCTTTGTGAGCTAAAGAAGAATTTGAAAATTGATCTAACATTAGTAACAAATCTTAGTTTATTTATTTATTTATTTATTTCAAGAAAATCGCATGGATTAAATGAAAAGATTGCAAATCTGAATAGGCAATCATATATTAAATCAAGGAGAATTAGTATTTTAGCATGGCTTGGTACCAATACTTCCTCCTCTTTACAATGAAGTGGTTACAACCTTACAATTTACGAAGAAAAATCAAGTAGTGAGAGCAAACTAGCAAAGGTAGAATAATTGAATTGCAAATGAATCACGAATAGCAGTTGTGGAGTTACTATATTGATTAAGGGTTTGTTGTTATTGACTGAACTGAACTGAAATGAATATTTTATAAGAGAAGGAAATTAGGAGCTGAATTGAACTGAACTGAACTGAACTAAACTGAATTTCAACGTATGAGAATAGACCCTTATAAGTTATTTCTATAAACATTTAGTAATTCCAGTAATTCCATCAAAAAAATATAAACATTCAGTAATTAAATTTTAATTTAAAAACAAACTTAATAAATTAAATGATAACTACTTGCATATGATTGGAGCAAAAACTTAATTGCTAAGATAATGACGATTCAAATTAAAAGATAAAATAGCTAACCGTTAGAGCTACTAATAGAGTATAAAACATATTCCTGAGTCTCAACTATAAGTTTAACCTTTTGGTTGAGTTGGTCCTTTAACGGCTACGTTGTTAATGAATTGTGTACATCAAAACTTTACTAAATCCTATTACGTTATATAAATAAACAAATAATTAATGGCAAATAGCATAAACTCCACGAATTGATGTATATGTAAAGGTATATAATCTTGTCAAGAAATAGAAGTATATAAATCGAGTTAACGACCAATGGTAGATCGACAATAATTCACTATATATTAATCCCCTCTTTGGCTCTTTCTTAAGGTACCAGAGCTAACCACTACTCAATAAATTAATTTAAAGATAAGCTTAACATTTACAAACATAAACATTACAAACGTGGACCTCATTAAAGAAATAAATCAATTACATGAGCAGCCTTAGAGATAGTGAATTAGTTTATAAACTATTCCAATTAAGCAATTGTCTAATCTTTAATCGTCACACCTCACACCCATGATATTCCAAACAATATCTCATGACTCATGAGTCATGAGGTACATCATGTATGACATTGAAATATACATATACAATAATATTATTATACAATTAAAGAGCAAAAAAAGCGCATGTTGATTAGTTGAATTAATCCTAAATTGACCCAATTTCTCTGAACTTTTACAAGAGCTTGATAAATTTTTGGTAACGTCACCCTCTATACCACTTGTATAATACAACAAACAATTAAACAAAGCCGATGACTATGACTTATGTACAACTTACAACAGAGAAAAATGTGCTATACATGACACTACTAAACATTAATCTCACACTTGACACTTCTAAACACTACTCGCAAACACAATGTTAGTTGTTTCTAATGTTTTTAGACATCCATTAAGATTTTTGATGTCTTAGGAGTTTCCCTCGAGAAAAGAATATCCTATTTTAGCCAAGTGCTTTCGCCCCGTCTTTTGTCAAACATGGTGACACTTTTGTCGTTGTTCACGTGAGGGACTCTTAACTTTATTTTCCATGTAAAAGCATCATCAATGGCTCAAGGCTACAGCCACCTTTGCAGAATCCACCCTCTCAAAAACATCATTCATTGACTTTCTAGAAACCAACCTAAAGAACCAACTAGAGGAATCCCACAAATTCTATGATTATATCAACATTTTCTTATCCAAAATAGTGGGTCCCTTCCTGCACACGCGTCCTTCTCTCACTGATGTCTCTTTCATTCTCCCAACAGTCAATCTTGACCGTTGATCACTAACAATAAATCTTGATTATCATCATTCAACGGCTCAGATCTCATTCTCCTGAACCTTGCTGCTCTTGCTGCGTATGTACAGGATCAGACCCCTCTCTTTCACCACTCGCTTCATCATCGTCTCTTCTCACGCGCTTCGCTCCAATGGAAACCCCGAATAATCTAGGACAAGGACACCCCTCATCTCCCTCCTCCTCCGCCTTCTCTCCGCCCTTACTTCCGCCACTTGCGGTGGCTCCGCCGCTAGAACCACCTCCGTGATCGGCCTCAACCGCTGTAATCGGCTTCGCCGGTAACAACTCCAACTGTCTTTCTTCCGGTAATCCGCTGGGTTCCGTTTGTCCCGTCGCGTAATTACTCATCATTGCCAATATGTTATTGCATAATCCTCTCAAATGGTTTAGTTCCTGCGATAGGGTTAGATTCTCTCGCCTCAATCGCTCATTCTCTTCTAGAATCTCCGTCGTCGTCGCGCCGCTCGCTACTCGCTGTAACGTCGTAGTGCCGGGAGCTGGAGATGAATTCGACGAGTGTACCTGCTCATCACCGGAGTTTGCCGGTGAAACTGCCCTAATCGCTACCGGAGGCGGCGCTACAACTGTCACTGCCGCCGGAACCGCCGTCGGACACGCAACCGCAGTCGTCGGAGAATTAATCGCCGGAGCCGGAGATATTTTCCGGCGTTGTATATCACGTAGAAGAGCTTTTTCACCTCTTTTGAAGCAGTCATTCGCAAACTCCCAACGGTCCGGTACAACTTTCCGAAAACCCTAAAATTCAAATCAAATCAAATTGATCGATTAATTCAATGAAAATAACGATAAAATTAGAGATAGTATATATTAGATCGAAATTTATTAGAGAAAATTACATAGGTATTGAGTTGCCGGACAAAGCTAGAGAAATTATTATGCTTAAAATATTTAGGAAGCAAATCACGAGCAAATTCAGCAGGACGCCAAACGATGAAACTGGATCCATCATCATTCCACGAAATCAAATCATCAACAGCAGGATCATCAACAAGCTGATAAGTTTTGGTGAGAAACGGAGTCGGAAGAGTACGTTGTTGCGAATCGCTAGCATTACCACTACCAGTAGCAGCACCACCTCCGCCGGCGGAATCGTCGTTTTGGTCCACCGGCATTGGATGCATGGCGTAAAATTGTAAAATAATATTCAGATCCAAAAAATATGGTGAAAATGAAAAGATTGGAATGGAAAGAGAAAGGGGAGAATGATGTATTGGGAGGAGAGAGAAAAGAAGGAAGGTGAGAGAAGGATAAAAGGGGGAAGAGGAAGGATAGGTTTGTTTGTTGGGGTTCTAGAAAGTTCGTGGTAAGGAGTTAAATGATGAGAGAGAAAGAGGGCGTGGGGTGTTCGAGAAGAGAGTGTGTTTGTGTTGTGGTGTGGTGGGGTTGGATGAGTTTCAAGCGGAAAGTGCGAGAAGCTGCGGATACGAATCACTACGTCTTTTCCAGAAACTTCATTTTTCTATCTTTGTGCATTCTTTTTTAAATTATTCTTTTTTTCTATTTTTAAATATATCATACTGTACTATACATACTTGTTCTAACTTCACATATACGAATACATAACTACATATTCCCTCTGTCCCTGAAATGACCCATTTTGTCTAATTTTAGTCCCAAAAAAATGACCTATTTGTTTTTCCCAACATCTATTCATTTCCCTTCCTTTTAAAAGTGTCAACTTGACAATCTTATGTATTTTATTATATGGGTTGTATAAAATAATATTTTAATCTTATTGACTAATAAAGCATTACATGGATTAATGCATTATTACCTCATGTTTATTAGGCATAGGATAAAGATAAAAACTTAGCTTACATCTAGGATTTTCTCTCTCTAGATATTAATTGCAAATTATTGCTCACTTGTGTTTTCCCATACATTTGTACTTACAAATTAAGGGATTGTTTGGTTACACAAAGAAAATGGAGGAAGTAAAAAAACATGGGAATTTGAAAATGGAGGAAGTAAAAAAACATAGGAAGTTGCATCGCACGGGCTTCATCTAGTATTTTTTAAAATGGAATTCCTTTTAGACTTCGCATATTTAAATATTTACAAATTCATGCTAGTTTATGCACCTATTGCATAATGCATGTAATATACCTTGCATGAAATCTTTCTCTATAAGAAATTTTATTCGACACTCAGAGAGCTCGATTAGTAACTTCATATTTTTATATTCTACAAATGAAGTAGAATAAATATTACTAATGTATGCCAGCCATAAATGATGAATAAAATCTTTACTTGGCTAATATGGCATGCAGTCATCTAATAGTCTTGCCCGGCCCTAGATGAATAAAATCTTTGCTTGGCTAATATGGCAGCCATCTAATGTATATCAAGATTATCAACTTTAATACATGCCTTTAAATATGTGAAAATATTATATATTTGTGGTTTGCAAATTCCTCTACTTCTGTAATTCTCTTTGTTACTAGTATTTTTCTAGCATGAAAAACTCACTCTTTTTCATAAAGTAGTCAATTGTTGAATGTTCTAGCGTCTACTTAAAATACCAGACTTTTAGGTGTTTAAAAGACTTATTTCTATGACCATCAATCTTATAATAAGTATTTTAGGGAAAGAATTTGAAACATAATTTTCTTTGTACTCCGTAATTTATAGGGCAACTGAGACATTTTCAAAACGTTTGTTCATTGTCATTCCATGTTAAAACAAATCTAAATCAAATATAACATACATCTGATTTTCAAAAGATTTATTTTTTCTTCTTAAAAAATGAATATTCCACATGTTTTGAGCCCATTGATGATTTTTTGCTCCATTGCAGGTTGCCATGTGCAGTTGTCTTTCTGCCCCAAATTTCCTATGCACATTTAATGTTCTTGTTGACACAGATTAATTATAATTTGAATTTGCTTGAAAACCAATTAGAGCGAGAGGGTGTGGATTATCGGTAAAGGCTACACATACAATTGTTGTATGTGGTCCCTACATACAACCACAATTTGTCATGTTTTTATTATCTCGAGGCTTTAGGGAGATGAATTAGAAAAAGAAAAGCATAAATTTAAGGATAGATAAATTATAAAAAATTATGACTTTGAGGATCGATCTTCTTAAAGTTGCGGTTAAAGAATACGACATAAAATTAAAGTTTTTGTCTTGTGTTAGGTTTAATGCATAAACCCTAGATAGCAAAAACTCATTAAATTTCAGTAACTCCAATATGATTTCTTTGAATAACGAGCCGTTTGTAGCCTTATAAAAGATCAAAGAATAGTCCTAAACTTTCTAAAAAAAAAACTTAAGAAAAAACCCTAATTTAGTTATTAGGAATTGAATTGAAAAACAACTCCTTAATCATGCATCTAGCACGATCTTAAATTTTTTTTTTTTTTTTTTAAATCCTTAAAAGTAGAGATATCACTTTCAAGTGAAAAGTAAAAACTTGTAAGATTAAAATCTAGACCCAGCTATATACTTAAAAAAAAACTTCATAGAAATCTCCCTACAGCTTAAAGTGCATTAAAGAGATCTGTCTATGGCTTGGAATTCAGATAGCTCGGGTTGGAATAGAGGTGGCATACGTGGAAGAAATGGAGAAGGGCTATGCACTTTATAGTGCAGCAACAAGCTAGCCTTGCAGTGCTTGCTGCTGTTACATACTTACTACATTTGAAAGACTGTGAATCATGCGCTTTGGCATAAAGCTATTATGCAACTTAATATAGCGGTCAAGTCTATCAAGTAGGAAATTTGTGGAAGATTCTAGCAATTAATCTCTCATAAATGGTTGAAAAATGAATATAAGTGGCTCCATAGCCTTAAGTGTAAAGTGTAGGGTCCTGGTTTAGTTGCTGGTTTGGCCCTTTTTTGGGTAGGTCCGTAGGTGTAGTTTGTAGTTGGTGTTTGTATGGTCGTTGTGGCCTCGTTTAGCCCTGGTACGGTGTGTTGTATGAAGGCTTGCCCTCCTCCTTTTTTTGGTAATAAAATTTCTTACCAAAAAGAAAAAGAAAAAGAAAAAGAAAAAAAAAAACCTTTTAAGAAATTTCCAAGAATTGTACTAGAAAGGAAACACAAGCATGCATGGAACGTTAATCATGCATGATGTTTTTGCATCATTTTTTTTGTGATTAGTGAGCCACATACGAGGATGATACGAATTAATCCCAAGATTTCTTGAAATTGGAAGAGAAACTCTGATTAACTGCACTTCCTCACTCCACACTGTATGTCAAGCTTCAATGGTTGCCCACATTGGAGCTTGAAGCTGGTTTGTGTTTCAAGTCTCATTTTGTTCACATGTGATTTATCATATTCATCACTAGAATTAAAACCTTCAAGATTTCATTCCTCTGAGAAAGAGGGTTTAGGTCTGTGTAGGGTGTGAGGTTTTAGAGAAGGTTTGTGCTTATATATGTGGCGTAGTTGGAAAAGTATGAAGCTGAAAGTAGTGAAAGGAGCTGCAGATACAAATGAGCCAAGTATTTTTCAAGATACAAATGAGCCAAGTATTTTTCAAGAAAATTTATTTTCCTAGCATTATGTATTCATTTCATTATTATTATTATTATTATGACAATCACCACTTTAGTTATATCAAATTGATTTGACATTCACGTAAGTATTGTATCTTTTATGGGCATTAATTTTTTTTTTTTTATATAGAATCGTGATATAAATAAATACATATTCTAAAATAGCTATTTTGAAAATATACAATATAATTGAAATGAAATTGATAACATCTTGAATGAGGGTCAAAAGTGAGAGATAATTCATGCTGACAGAGATGGTTAGTTGTAGATCAGTATTATAATATTATTATTCAAAACATGCAAAAAGTGTATAGTTTAGGAAATATCTTTTATTTATTTTATTTACTTCTAAAAAAAGTATGCGGTTATTTAACCTACGCATGCACCTAGCACACTGCACATATGTCAACAAAAACCTATGCATAAAACCTTCTTGACGAGAAAGTATATTGGTTTACTCTCAACGGCTCAACTAAGTAGTTATATCAATTCCCTATAAAAGAAAAAGTAATAATATCAATTATTTTAAAACCTGGATTTCATAGGGTTTTTTTTTTGGTTTTTTGGGTTGTTGTTTGAAAGAATGGCGTAGTAGGTTAAATACAGGGCTGACTAAGGGCCTGTGCAAACAGACCCTTAGCTCAGGGCCCCAAATTTCAAGGGCCCATTTGTGCTGAGCCTAGCTAGACCTGTTTAATGGGTTAGGGGCCCATTTAAAGTCCTAGTCCAGCTCTTTTATAAAAAGGTTTTGCCCGTCCAACATTTAAATGAGACGGGCTTTTATAGTGCTATTAAATAATGGGCTTGTAAAGGGTTGGGAGTCTAAGTTCTAACGTCATTTTAAAAATTCCCTATTTTCCCCAAATTATGAACCCTAAAAAAAAATCCCAAATTCTAAATCTTCTTGCTTGCCGCTCTCAATCGTGGATTCTATCATATCACTTCAATTACCATTGTTCGATTTCGCTCAATTCTGCTCGATCAGTTTGCTTGTTCATTTTGTTTGTCCGATTTCGCTCAATTATGCTCGATCACTGCAATTTATCACCTTCTGCTCAATTCTGCTCGATTTTCATTGTTAATTAGAAGATTAATGTAGTTTCCTATGCAATTTTCTCATTGAAATTGACTAATTTGATATATGATTGAGTCATAAACTTTACCGTTATAATATACAGATATATGCACTTATGCAGTTCTTCCATTGATTTGTTTTCTTACTTTGAGTTTTGGGTTCTCTGTTTCTGTAATTTTGCTGCTGTTTTGTAATTTTAGTGATTATGGTATATTTAGTAAGTTGTCATCTATTACTATATTAGTCTATTACCACAACTCCATAAGATATTCGTAGCCATATCAAGAAATATATAGTGAGGAGAGAGAAGAGATATCAAGGGTTAATGACTGTTATGATTTCATTTGCTATAAATACAAAATCAATCAAGTATATTATTTTTCATTCACATGATAAATACTTGGTATAATTCTATTGCTTTGTTGTTTGTAATCATAGTTTGTCAGCAGGTGATTATCAACATATAGCACAAATTTCTTCTTTAATCTATACAATATACTCATATTTCATAATTGTGATTAGCAGCTATATTCTTTTGTAATTATATATTTCTGCAATTTTAGTTTTCATGTTAATAATAATGGCAGTGGGTTAATAATTATTATTTACCTACTTTTGCAGTTTTTTTAACCATGGAAAGTGAAGCAACTACAATATTAATGCCGGTAGATGATGAGGTTGATGAATCTAATGCCACCCGTAAGCGTAAAAGGAGTAGGAAATCTAAAGTTTGGCGAGAAATGACGGAAGTAAATATATAGGTTGTCTGAAAGTTATCTTGTTCATATCTGCTGCTTGAGAACAATTTGTTGGCTAAGGCCCTTTTATAAGGTCCCTTAAAGGCACTTTATAATTCTCTTATATTGTGTCTACTTTATGGTTGTTTTGGATTGTTTATACATTTTAAGTAGGTCGGGCCGGGCTTAATGGCCCATAGACAATATCGGCCCATTTTGGATTAGGCTTGGACCGGCCCGGCCCGATCCATTCCAGAAAAAGCCCTGTCCGGCCCGACCCGTTGAACAGGTTTAAGCCCAGCCCTTAAGTAAAAAAAAAAAAAAAAAAAACTTTGACTCTTAATCTCACGAGAAGCAGCCATCTTCCTCCTTTAATTCATTCACTCATCACTCCCAATTTCTAGATTCTTCAACCCCGGTACTTCGAAAATTGCTCCCAATTTCCTTTACTTTCCTACAATTTTCAATATTTCTTTCCTTTTTTCCCCATTTAATTTTTTGGTTTAATCCCAAATTTTCAATTTTCCAAAATAAACATTTTGCCTTATTCAATGGAGAAATTAATTTCTTATTTTGCACAATTAAATCCCTTAATGTTCACTTATCAAACGATTAAATTTTTTACACCCTATATAAATTTATTTTCCCCTACCTTCTTCAATAACCAGTGTTATCATACTCAAATTATTTTTGAGAATTTTATGAAATAAATATTCATAGTATTAAGTGGGTATAAGGCTCTTATAAGAAGAGCCAAGAGAATTGCTCATAGTCATAGCCATGGAATTGCTAAAGTGAGTAACGGCAATCGAATCGAGTTGCAAGTTGTTTCAATTCTCTTTGCACTTTTAATTATTAGATTAAATTGCATACTTTGTCTTTTTTTTGGGTGAATTAATTGTATAATTTTTTTTATGCCTCCCAAAAGTAAGTACTCTATGAGAAAGAAAAATGAATAAAATGAAAGAGTTAATCTCAAAGAGGAGTAATTTTGATTGTATTGGGAAATTAATCATAAGAACTATTATTTACTGTACAATTTAAATAAAGTAGTTTGAGTTTTGGGTTTCATTAAAAAAATGTAAATTATTTCACCTATGATCTCTTAGAAAAAAAAAATTAATATTTACTAGGGCCCAATTTCTAAGTTTAGAACAGGGCCCCTAAAATGATGGGGACGGCCCTGGTTAAATACAACGTAATAACCAACATTGATGGGCTGCTAAAAGGCATAATTGGCTTTTCCTTCTGGTGGCATGTACAGATGTACCCAAGTCAATCTGACTAGAATATTTCTCAGCCCATTTAATTTTAGGGAAATTCTACATGGTGGCCTCCAAGTTTTTATTTTTCTACGTGGAAGACTCACTTGTTTCCAACTCTCTCAAGTGACACTATGATTTTGCAAAATTATATATAGTGTCCTTTTTTTTTAGTTTATGGCTAACTTTTATAATTAAAATGGTTTAACTTAGGTTTTTTGGTTTAAAAATTAATTAAATTATATTTTAAAATAATAAAATAAAAAAAAAAGATTTTTTTTTTTTAAAAAAAAACACCCCAAACCCACGACCACCCTCCCACCACCACATCCACCCTCCCACCACCACGTCCACCATCCACAACCCCAACCCCCATACACCACCGGCGCCCAGAATCCCTTTTTACCGCGCCGACGCCGGCGGCCCCGTCCCCCATCTCCACTGGTGCCCAAACTCCCCTTCCCCCAGCACGGCGTCCCCTACCCCTCCTTACCCCACGAATCGGAGCACCAACCCCTTTCCATCCCCCACGAAAACCCAGAAAACCATCCCTCCACCCTCGAAACTCCTTCTCCGTCTCAATCCCGGCGCCCTTACCCTTCTTCCTCCCAATTCTGACCCCCCTTACCTTCAACTACTCCGTTTTTTGGGATTTGGGTTGGTGGTGGTTTAGTGGAAACACGGGAGGGGGTTGGGGGTGATTTAGTTGCGACGGAAGGGGGTTGGGGTAGGAACGGCGACTGACGCTGCGCGGCTGATGGTGGCAGTGGGGCGGTGGCTAGGGCTGGTGGTGGAGAGGGTGGTCGTAGGTTGGGGGCTGTGATTTTTTTTATTTTAAATTTTTTTTTATTTTTCTTTTGAAGAATTTGTTTTTTTTATAAAAATAAATAAATAAATGTGGTTAACCAAAAAAACTAAAAGATTAGCCATAAAACCCAAAAGGGCACTATACATAATTTTGCAAAACCATAGTGTCACTTGAGAGAGTTGGAAAAAAGTGTGTCTTCCACGTAGAAAAATAAAAACTTGAAGGCCACCATGTAGAATTTCCCTTAATTTTAAGATTGGGCTCCACCTCCTAAATTGCAGAGTTAGTCTAAACATTAAACCCAAACTACACTTAGTTGTAATTTTTAAAGCCATCAAAATGAAGTTTCTAACCAATTTCACTTTCAATGACTTTTTTTTTTTTTTTTTTGCATCCATTCAAATTGATTAGCCAGGGTTGAAAATTTTGAGGATTAGAGGTAAATTTTGCGTACAGTTTATAATTTTGAACAACTCTGAGTAAATTACTTTGCATACATGTATAGATTGAGATATCTGCTTAGACTACTTTTCTAACAATTATTTTAAACTCCTATTTACTCTGTATGATCAAATCAACTTAATACACTGAAATATTATTTTCGCATTATCTGTAATTTTAATAATCAGAAATGAAAATTAGCTAGTTTTAAAGTGTTATAATTAAAGAAAAATTATCTAGCACGATAATATCGTTTATTTGGTTCTTACAATATACGTAGTACTATAGTTCAAAAATAAAATATAAATATTCGTAGTACTATGATTGTCAATTTAAGTTTGATTTGGTTAGATAAAAAATAATGACTGCATACCAACAAGGCAACAACTAGATTAAAGCATTTGGAAATCATTAACAACTTGATTTAACTCATCAATTCAATTAGTTTAATTCATAAATCATAATAAAGTCGGAATACTTTAGCATCAGTGTGAAATTGATGCACCAAACATAAATGAATTGAATATGTATGTAAGGAAGCGTTGATGTTGGGTGATTAATCATCATCTGAAGACTCACGAGACAGCAGATATAGAAAGCTGCGCAAAGGATTAATTCATGAATAAGCTCAATTATTCTTTTTGAGATTTTTGTGAAAAAGAATCTTTTAAGTGGTCAACTTTATGTAAAAGGATCTTTTAAGTGAAAAGTTGTGAAAAAAGACCTTTTAAGTTGTATTATATTTTTAGGGTTACCTGGGTGAGTTTTTTTGGGTTGTCAACGTTGGAGCTTCGGTGTTAATTTTCAAGTGTTACTCACGTGGGTTAA